>NC_138552.1:167189899-168642399 GCF_964273705.1 Natrix helvetica
TGCTGTTATTGATACTTCCTCATTTTCTTAAGTTACAACTCCAAAAAGAACCCAATCCTGGGCTTGAAAACTGAGCAGACTCATAAGTGCAGTCTTGTTCCATTAGTTGTACATGCTCTGTGCCACAATCAGAACAGCGTTTACTACTGAATATCAATCCAATTGGTTTTAATAGGACTTGTTTCCAAGTTATGTCTTTTAGCTGTGATAATACACTTACACGAAAGTAAATTCAGCTGAAGTAAATGACCTTGAAAGAAGCAACTGTGCAATTCTTAAAATTTCTCCCTAGAAGCAGAGTGCTCCTATGTGATAACTGGGACAAATAATGCCCTGGAAATTATAAGCTATCTAAAATGAAAAAGAAAAGTATTTGAATAAATGTAAAAATGCAAGTCAAGTAGGATTCATTCCACACTTTGCTATTTCTTTCTTTTTATTTTCTCTTAACTTATCAGTTCGTTATTTGAAAGTGCTCTATACTGTGATAAATTCCATTTAATATGTACTAACTTTTATGTTCCCCTATATCCATTTAATATTCCTACCCTCCATTTATGGTCTTTTTAAACTTGTTTTTAGATATGTTTTCAATATTTTAGCTTTTTAAAAATTAGACTTTAATATACTTTTATGCTTTTTAATTTTTTTGTATCTCACTCTCCTTATACTGGTCTATGATGGTAATAAAGATTTGATATGTTAACATCACTTTATTCTATTCATCTCTCCTCCTCCATACAGTATTTTGAGTCATTTACAGTTCTTCTGGCTGTATGTAAAAAAATAAAGTATGTAAATAAAAAAGAACCTCTTTAAAAAAAACCTTTAGTTTCTAGTGATTATTATAGTATAATATGCTGTGGAATATCACTTATGTATGGTGGCACAATGGTTAGAATGAAGTATTTCAGGCTAACTCTGCTCATTGCCAGCAGTTTGATCCTGACTGGCTCAAAGTTGACTCATCCTTCCATCCTTCCAAAGTCGGTAAAATGAGGAAGACCCAGATTGTTGGGCACAATATGCTGACATTGTAAACTGCCCAGAGAGTGTTGTAAAAGCAGTATGAAGCTGTAAGTCTAAGTGCTATTGCTATTACTATAACAGGATATACTATATTGAGTGGTTTAATAGAAGTCAATGGAAATGTTGTTATGAATTAACTCATTATAAGTTTTTGAGAATAGAAATTAAATGCGACTTACTTTATACCTATTCAAAATAGAAATCTAAAATATCAAAATACTAATTTAAGATCACCAAGAGCCCAAACCTGAAGATTGTTCATCAGGGAGTTGTTGAATATCTATCGGTATTAAATGATCGATAATGCGCTGAAGCACAATAAGAACTATGGATTAGCAAATCTTGCAGTTCAGATTTTTCCTCAAACTATTAAGACAGCAAAGACTTCCTAAGACTTGCTGATGTCAGTTCCTGAAAAAAGAAAAGGTGAAGTATTGGATATCCCTTATTCTTTCCTTGCCCGCTGAAGGTGTGAGATTATAAAATTTATCTTTAATTGAATAGTTGAATATACAATTGAAAATACCACCCCAAAAACATGTGTTAGAAAATGAGATTTTGCCATTGGTAAAAGTCACCATTTACTAGGGGGGGGGGGGAAAGTCCTGCAATTAAAATAAATATGACATCCTTGAGTGTCTACAATTCTTTGTAACATATGTCTTACTTCTGAACATTTTAGAGACAGACATCAGGGGATGCCGCATGGAAAAGCATTTTCCTTAGTTCAGCATAAAACAGTCAGCAAAGTCAAAGTCATGAATATAAAAAGAAAAGGCTGAGGTGTGCATCTCAAAGGACAGTGAAATTTCTAACCAAGTTTTATGCCTCAACTTGGTAAACCAAGCTCAGCCTTGGATTTTGTTCTTCTTACTGCTGTTAACCTTTTCCTACTGCTTCCTCCAAGCTTAGATGATTTGTTTTAGCAAACTTTTGTATTTTAGGAGTTTAAGATTGATTTAGATTGAGATCCTTACAAATTGCTTATGGTGGCTAAAGCACATTGAAATGACTCTAAGAACACATGGAGCTTCAGAGACAGATGCCAATTAACCTTGATTATTAAAATGGGATTTTGAATATGGTGGCAATTACTTGTGTAAAAGAATGGGAGAGATAACATGTGTGTACTATTATGAATAAAAGAGGAAGGTTCCTCTCCTGCTTAGTACCCTGGATGAGTCTGGGCAATGGTTTCATTTAATTAGCTAATATTGTATTAATTAAGGAAATGGCATGACAGGAAAAAAGGAAGCTATTGCGGAATAGCAGATGAGGCTTGCAGTAGCTACTTTTAGGATATGCTAATAGCTTTTTCGCTCACAGCAATTTTCCCTTTATTTTCACTGATGCAGAACCACTGGTAGAACAACTACTTACTTGAAGAAAGTGATTACTGCTAAAAATAAAGTATAACAAAACTGAAAGAAAGGATTGCCCTACCATATTGAGGTTCATGTTATCAGCATCTTACATGCTTCTTGCAATTATTTTAATCTCCGTGTTTAAGCATTTAGATTTAATCATTTATTTTGAATTCACAAAGATGATCATACATCCCAACTTTCTTACAACCTATATACAACTGACACTCCCATGTCTGAATGTAACCTTCAGTTGGATGGTGTCTCATAGGGCAACAATTTTTGAATCAAAGTACCTCAATTGTGCTAACCTATGGAATATGTCCAAAATTTGGGATCTATGACTCCTGTGGGATTGAAATTTGGCAAAGTTGTGGCCCATTTAGTGCCAACAGACTGCCACATATGAATGTCCTTTCTAAAGCACCCTGGCAGCTTTCTACTAGGAAAGTCAAGGGGTAATTCAGAAGTCACTCCTGCTCCCACTGCTTTTTTGCCTGCCCGTGCTCATTCTTAACCTATCTGTTTAGGCAAGGAAGTACAGTTTATCTCAAATGATGAACCAATGGATGGGAGGTTACCTAGTAGCTTGTTAAAAGGATTTCATATCTGCTTAGTAATTATCATAAATCATATTAAAAGTCTGAGACATAAGAAAATTGGTTTATATATGGCATCAAAACAGTATCAAAAATCAAACTTAGTGCTTATTATGGCATAGATACAAAGAGTCAAATGCATATTCACACAGGAGTAATTCTCACTGAAGATAATAGGACTACATCTAAGCAACTATTTGCAATTGGTGTTATTAGCCTTAGTTAACTATAATTGGTTACATGCATATAAAGATACATTTTACTTCCTTTCAGGGTAAGTCACCTTACCCGAACTGCAGTAGTAAAAGAAGTTTAAAAAAAACAATAAAAGAAAGAAATTAAAGGCACAATAGCAACAACAATAGCATTTAGATTTAATGTACATACAGCTTCACAGTGCTTTATAGCCCTCTTTAAGCAGTTTACAGAGTCAGCATATGACAGTGATGGCTAACCTTATTTGGATCACGTGCCAAACGCAGAAGGAGTGCAGGGGGATCGTGTGCGGGCCTGCCCACATCCATAATGCTATATGCATGACCCCAGCGTGCATGTGTACACTACCCCACCTCACATGTGTGTGTGCTACCCCCGCACACATGCACATATGACCTGCGCTACCCCCTGTTTTTGGTGTGCTTTTTTCACCCTCCCCAGCCTCCAGAGGCTTTCTAGGAACCTGGGGAGGGTGAAAACAGCCTCCGCAGCCCCCACAGAGGTCCAATGGAGGCTTCAGGAGCTTCCCTGAAGACTCCGGGGGCAAGAAATGGCCGTACGAGCAACCCAGAAGTTTGGGAACTGTGATTTCCAGTTTGTCCGTAGGGCTGTTTTTCACCCTCCGGAGCGGGAAAAAAGGCCCTATGAACAAACCAGAAGTCACTTCCAGGTTGCCTGTATGGCTGTTTTTCGCCCTCCGGAGGGCAAAAAATATCCCTATGGAAAAAAACGGAAGTCACCGTTCCTGAACTTCCAGGTTGTTTGTGCGGCTGTTTTTCACCCTCTGGAGCCTTTAGGAGGCTTCCCTGAAACCTCTGGAGGGCGAAAAATGGCCCAATGCGCAAACCGGAAGTCTGTTCCCAAACTTCCGGTTTGCACGTTGGGTGGGTTTGGAGGAAGAAAAAATGGTCAAAAAAGAAGGCCGAAGTCAGCTGACCAGCACGCACATGTGCGCTGGAACTGACGGGGCAATTCTCAAGTTTACTAACCCATTTTATTGATCTAGATTTTCTCCAGTTATATGATTACCAGCAATTTGTTTACTCCGTTTTCCATTAAACTCATCCACCTTGACATTTGATGCATTTATATATATAGAGACCCACATTCCTTGTTGAATGTTACAATCACTGAAAATCATTCAACTTCTCAGCCAAAAACATGGAATCAACCATCAAAAAATATGTACAGTCACATTCCAATAAACATACTACAATCAGCATTCCTTATGTATTTATCATAAATATGTTTTAAAAAACCAAGGGAACTTCATACATAGCCATTTTATTCCCTGCTCCATGTTGTGCCATTGGCTAAGCATTTCATTTGTCCACACATATTTATACACATGTATTCCAAGATATACCACTCTTATTGCATGCAGCAACCAACCTCCTCCACATTCATTCAAAACATTGTATAATCCAAGCCTATTCTCTCTATGATACACTTTCTCTGAATCAATATATGTACAACATTTTTCTCACCTCAGTTCATTTCATTCTGCAATGACTAATTTGAGTCAGGCTGTACAAATTTAAAATTGACAATATCAAAGGAAGTATGTCCTGGGTTTCTGCTACATGGCATTCTTCATATAAGTAATAGATGAGATGTAGATGAAAATTGTATAGGTGTGGATTTTAATGCAAATCCCACTTGAGTTTGCAAGAAGGTCTTTAATTCAAAATCAAAATATTGATTTTCTAAGTGGGTCATGTGCTGATCCAAAATAAATATCCAAGTAATACCATCTCCATTTTCTTTCTTTCATTGCATCCCTTTTTTTAGTATTGTTTAAAGAGGAAGAGAAAGTGTATTAGAGAGAGAAAAACAGAAAGAGAAGACACCACATTCACAAATGATCTTTATCAGTTCACATTGGGACAGCAACATGCTCTACTTGGGCTGCTTTGGAAGGCTATTACAAAACCTGTGTATTATAAAATGTAGCAGCTTATGTGTGAATTCTATGAATTGTTTCAGCGGAGTAACACTTCTTTTGATGTTACTGTCCTGTTCACTTGTAGATTCCTACTGTTCAGAATATCAATTATCATCTAAAAAGTATCTTGTGGGAGCCCTGATTTCCTTTGGAGCTATATGTTCTACAGCTTGTAGAACCTATTGTTTGTGAATGCATGCTGAGTATTCCCAATCCAGTTTCCATGAAACTAAAAGGGCAGGGACCAGAAAACACTCTTTTCACTTGATAGCAAGTGGGTTTTCCAAAGTAATGATGGTTTCCTTCCTGCTAGCATTCTAGATAGAAAGTGAAAACAATCCTTTCACTGGGCTTTTGGGTAATTTATGGTGGAGCTGAGGGCTCTGCTGCTATATTCTACTGGTTCTGCATTGGAATTCTCAGTGGGTTCAAAATCTGCATGGTTTGTGAAAAATCCACAAATCTGTAGATTTTGATCCCTTGCCCTGAAGATGCAGCACTGATTCTGTCTGCTTATTGTATATTCTTTAAAAATTTGATTATTGCTTCTGTGTTTTGGAGTTTTATGGTTCTATTTTTATTTGTAAACCACCCAGAGTCTTAAGATTGAAACAGTATAGAAGTTTGCAAGATAAAAATAAAAGGAAAAAAGTATAGCAGATACAGCTCCTTACTTTAAATGGCAAGCTGCAACTGTCAAAACTCTCTCTCCTACATGCGAAATTTAAAACCTGACCATCCTGGATGAAAAAAAGAAAAAGAAATAAATGGACTATTAATATAGACAACGAGCGAAAAGGAATGTTGTTTCAAAATCATTGCTTTAGTCACTGCTTATAATTAAAATAACTTATTTAAAAATATGCCGTACTGTAATATTTTGATACATTGTAATATTTTTTGCAATATATAGATTCTTAACAAAATGGCACCGTACTGTATTGTTTTCATTTCCCTGAACTATTGAAAGCTATTGGCATTCCTAAAATACCACCAATGAATCACTCCTCAAGTTAATTTATTAGGATTATTCATGACTGTGCTACTATTTACATTTGGAATTACTCAGGGGGTTTGGGAAGATATTGACTTATACTGCACACTGAATGTTGTTGAAAAGTTAATGCTCTCAGGACTTTCAGTTGCAACTCATACCCTATTTATGGTTCACAGTAGTATTGACTGCCTACACAAATATAACTGTATAATCTGTCATATTCTAAGTTTAAATAATTTGCTTGTAAGACTGAACTTAATGAATGGAATGCCAACAATTTTATATACCACTTCTTGTTCTCTCTGGGTGAGACAGGTGAATTCAAGTGTGCTTTGATTTGCCTCCTGCTTCAAGGAAGATGGTAACCTGGCCAATGTGGTTAGACCCTAAATGGGGAGGAGGCCTCTGGGCAATATTATTAGAAGAGAATGGAGCCTACAGGTCTCTTATCCTCACCAATGTAGATTTCAGATCTACTGCGATATTATTGTTGTAAGCTGCTCTTGTATATATTTAAATAAAGTGAATACAATTACCTGCACTACAGAGAGAAAACTTTCAGTTCACAGAAATGCAACCATAAATAATGAACTTGAACATTTAAAACAATCCATGCAAATAGTCCGTGCAATTTTTAATTGTGAGTATTTTGTATTTCTTAAAAAGCATTTCCAGACTCCTAGTTTGTCTTTTCTGTTTAACCCCCATGCTTGATTGGAAATCCCTTGCTGCTAGGAACTTCCCATTTTAAATTCAGCACAGATTTAGTCACCATTACATGAGAAGGCTGGAGCTGAGCTCTAATAATTAACACATGGTTACTGTTTTAAGTAGTATTGCAGTAATAGTAGAACATTTTTGGTCTATGTCATTTATGTTGGAAAACTACCAGTTTAGTTATTCCAATTTTGTTCTCAGCACCCTCTCAGACAGTTTCTGTGCCAAGTTCAGAGCAAGCACACATGTCATTCAGTATAGCTTGCAAACGCATTAGTTTGTGGATTTATTCAACATCAAATGTTACAAACTGACAAAATTGAATGCAAGGCAGGCAAAAGCAGGAGCAAAGGATATGAACAGACCAGTGGTGGAATTCAAAAAGTTTTACTATAGGCTCTCTGGGCATGGCTTTGTGGGCATGGTGTGGCTTTGTGGGTGTGGCAGGGGAAGGATATTGCAAAGTCCCCATTTCTTCCCCACTCTTGGGAGAAGGTTACTGCAAAATTCCCATTCCCTCCCCACCCCACTAACCTGCTTTCCAGCTCCGTTCTCCCGTTCAGGGCAACAAAAGATCAGCTGGGAGACTGGGATGCAGCAGGGGTGGGCCCAGCCTATTTGCTGGTTCTCCAAACTACCATATTTTTGGAATATAATATGCACTTTTTTACCTCAAAAAAGAGGCTGAAAATCTGGGTGCATCATATACACTGAATTCAGCATATTTTGCCTCCCAAAACCCTGCCCCCTTTACCAAAATGGCCGTGCATAGCCTAAGAGGCTTCCAGAATGCTTCTAGGAGCTGGGGAGAGCAGAAATGAGCAAAAAATGGGCCCCTTTTTATTCTGGTGCGTCTTATACTCTGAAAAATATAGTACTCAAAATTTCCACTATCGGTTCTCCAGAACCTGTCAGAACCGGCTGAATACCATCTCTGGAACAGGTATGAATTTAATTATATCTCTGTCATTATCAAAAAGGGCAGAACTTTACAAAGCCATTAAAAACTGTTTGGTGAGTAATGAACATGAATAGTTGCAAAGGGAATGACTTTTGGTTATTGCATCCTTAACCCTTCTGCGTACATAGCAGCAATAGAATAGAAATGGCAAAAAGGACACTAGCTAACTTTTTTTCCCTACAACATCGCTCTGTACATGTTTCTGTAAACCATTTGATGTAAAACTGCTATATTTATTTAGCAATTCTTTCATTTTTCAAATACTGTACATATATAGCAGTGATGGGTTACGGATCCTGTTGTAACAGGTACGATGCAACGGGGCCGAGAGTCGTCCACATGAACACATGCAGCATGTACGTACACACACACGCAGCATGCACATGTGTACTTACCGCTTGTGATGCTCCGCGACGCCTCCGCGATGCTCCAGCTGCTCAGTGGAGTGTCGCTCAAGCGTCATACGCTCCGTCCGCATACGTGGAAGCTCCAAACAGCTCAAATACCAGTAAGGAGCGTGGGCTGTGGGCCCTCCGGAGCACTGTACCGGAATGGTACCTGGTGCTCCCGGCAGGCACCGGTATGCCCATACCAGGGCGTACCAGTCGTAACCCACTACTGATATACAGTATAGGTTTGACAATGACAAGCAGTGACATTCTGGCTCTTGCTTTAAATTGACATGAGCCCCCACATGTAATAACATCTCAGTGTTTAAAAAGTATTATCATAGAGAAAAAACTCTTGGGAAATTAATAGGTTAGGGAAAGTCAGGTGGGAATCTGACAGGGTGGCAGCCAATGTGTGGCAGGTAAAATTAAAAAATAAAGGGTTTTTTTTTCAATCATGGTCTCTTATGGATCCCCAGATGAGAAAGGCTGGGATAGAGAAATTAGGTTTAGTGATGAACAGTGACATGAAGCTTAGCAGGGAAATTGAAAGTAAAAGTTTGTATATATTTGTGCATATTTGAACAAATCAGACTGTGTAATGGTATTTGCTTCTCTTAAATAAATGTAGACTAAAATCTAAGCCCTTAAAAAATTAGGACAGTTGTCCAGGTGCCATTGCCAAAGTTTCGAGCACATGGTTGTTAATAATATTGGACCATGGGCAATGACATTTTTATTATAGTCTGATTTTACAATTTCAAAATTGTATATTATATTGAACGTAATTATTAAATTAAGTTTGAATATTCTAAGTGTTGATTATATTGGAATTATGTTTACATCAATCCCTATAATAATAATAAAACTGTGTTTCGTGCCATTGCTTAACGCTGCTCAACAAACAGTACAGTGGTACTTCAATACTAATTATTAATCAGTTCTGGGAGGTGCAATGAGTACCAAACAAATATTTCCCATAAGTAATAATGTAGTCATTCACAAGCCAGCTGACACCCACAAGTTCTAACTTGCGCATTGAATACCAAACAAATGATGAGTACTGAAACAAAATGTACTGTGTCAAAATGTGTTGAGTATCAAATTCAATGAGTTTCAAAGCAGTTGAATACCAAAATACCACTGTAATATTAATTCAGCATTATGACAAACTTTATACTCTTCTTGATAAATAATAGTTAGTCCTGGCCTTGATAATATAATTATAAGATTTATTCCTCTTACATAAATGTAGAATGAATCATTTTTAAAATATATATTTTATTCTATTTTAATAAAAGCATAATAAAGTAACTTGAATATTACTTTAAATGTTGATTACAATCCATTCCAAATTCAGTAGGTTTTAATTCTTGTGTTTTCAACATAGAAATTATATTATTCACTGCATTTACCTCAAAATCTAAATTTTGTTTCTAAATGATTTATATTTAAAATGGGGGGAATCAATTATTATCCTAGGATAATAGATTAGGGTTTTCCCTCTAATTTTCCAAGGATGACACTTTCATTCAAAGTTGTCTTCTTTTCAGATAAATACAGTCATTTCTATCCACTGAAGTTATTTGTACAACTGTGATTCAACCCTTAATTATTTGGGATTAGAAAGCATTCTGCATGCTTCCTTTAATTAGAGATAATTGAATCACACTACATTATTATTGCTGTTGGTTTCTGTGTGCTTAGGCAATTTAAAATTATGCAGAAAAAGATTTTTGTAAATTTATAAAAAATAGCAATCAGAAACACAGCCAACAGGAGCCGAAGATCTCAAAATGTTTGTTGAATATTGTGACCTTAGGAGGTACACAATTTAGAGTTTGGTTGGTAGAAGAAACAAGGTAGGCAAAGCATCCAGGGCAAGGCTTCTGGAATTTTTCCTAATCCCTTTGCCAGTGTGTAAGAATCATCTTACTTTTCTTTTCTTTTTTTTTCAAACAAAATTTTTATTGGTTTTACAAAAAATTTCAGGAAAAGGGATAGTGGATAGAATTACAAATTTTGACAGCTACATTATGTAGGAAATGGCACTCCCCCCAATTCTCATAACTTTCACTTATTAATACATTAAGTTGTTACTACTTAGCAATATTTTGACAGCATATTTTAACCTTTTATCTTCAAATGATTTCAATCTATCTTATATCAAACAGAAAAAGTTCTCTGTATTAGCAATTGCATTGTTTTTCTAATTCACTTTTGTGATCTAAGTTTTCTCCGTGTTGCCTCTTCTCCCCCCACCAGCAAGGCTCCAGCACCTCCCGTGTCCTATATGTCCCGTGTGGTATCATCAGCTTTATCCAGGAGGACTTTATTTTTTTCCATGAAGGCCTCAGCCTCCATAGTTGTATTAATTCTAACTCTAGTGTCCTCCCAGAATATCAGCATACCTTCTGGCATGAGCCATCTAAACCAAATCCCTTTCTGGTATAATTTCTTCGCTAAGAGCTAATATTTTTTTGGGGTTGGATGCTATCTCCACCCTATGAGAAGTAGCATATCAGGTAAGACCAATGCCCCTTCTCCATCTGGGTGGAGATAGCATCCAGGCATGGGACATACCAAAGCTGACATGCTTTGGCTGAGGCAAAGGCTGCTTTGGCCAAGGCAAAGCTGTCCAGTCTGTAGTGCTTGATGAAATGGGAGGGAGAAGACCACGCATCTGCTCGACATACTTCTTCCAAAGATGCCTGCATTGCCCATGCTGCCGTTGTGGCTGCGCTTCTGGTGGAGTGTGCAGTAATGCGCCCTGGTTGTGAAATGCCCTGCAGGTCATAAGCTTTGGTGATGCACAACCTCAGCCAGTGACTGATTGTGGAACTTGTTACTTTGCTGTCCAAGGATGAAGGCTAGAAGAACAGGAAAAGGGCCTATGACTTCCTGAAGGAAGAAGTCCTTTTTATATATATTTTGAGAGCCCTCCTGACATCTAAGGTGTGCCACTTCTTCTCGAGATGATGAGAAAGTTTGGCAGGATCAGTTCCTGGGCCCTGTGGAACCATGTGCACACCTTGGGGACAAAGGAGGGGTCCAGCCATAACACTACCCTGTCTTGGTGAAAAATACAGAGGTCCTCTCTCGCGGAGAGGACCTGCAGCTCCGAGATCCTCCTGGCCAATTTAATTGACACGAGGAATGCCACCTTGAGGGTAAAGAAACACAAGGTGGCCTCCTGTAACAGCTCAAAGGGGGGGGGGGTCTGGTAAGTGAGTTCAAAACCCTGAACAGGTCCCAGGTCGGGTACCTGTGCACCACCGGAAGCCTCAAGTTGACTGTTCCCTTTAAGAAACGGTACACTGTAGGATGCTGTGTTAATGATTGCTGGGGCCTGAGGACAGTGCTGCAACTTGCCCCTTGATAGTGTTGGGAGCTAGCCCCTTGCCTAGTCCCTCCTCAAGAAAGTCCAGGATTTGAGCCACTGTCATCTGAGTGGGGAAAATATCTTTCTTACCACACCAGCTACAAAAGGTCTTCAAAGTAGAGTTATATGTGTGTTCTGTGGAGGGCCTCCTGGAGGCCTAATTAGTCTGAATGACCCTGAAGGAGAAATTGTCCTCCCTCAGAGCTCTCCACTCAAGCGCCAGGTGGTCAACTGGAGCTACTGTGGCTCTGGGTAAACCAGCACCCCCTGGCTGAATGAGATCTTGTCATGAGGGATTTTCCAGGAATGAGCCACCAACAGAGCCACCAGGTCAGCGAACCACAGTCACCGTGGCCAGAGGGAAGTAAGGAGCAGAATCTCCACCTTTTTGCTAGTACTTTCTGTATCACCCTCGGGAAAAAGGGAAGAGGAGGGAAGGCATAAAGCAGTCCTGGGGGCCAAGGAGATTGCAGAGCATCAACACTCTCCTCTCCTGAGACCAGAAATCTGGTGTAAAACCTAGACAGATGTGCATTGGCCAGGGTTGATGAAGATGTCCATGACTGGGAGGCACCACTCCAAGTGGTCCACTGAAGCTCTGCTGAGCCAGTCCGTCTGCATGTCGGTCACCCCAGAGATGTACTCTGCCACAATGGATAAAAGGTGTCTTTCCGCCCAGAGGCCCAGTCATTTGGTTTCCTGCATGAGGGACCTGGAACGAGTCCCCCCCCCCGGTGGTTGATGTGGGCTTTGGCAGCCATGTTGTCCATTAGTATCAGAATGTGTTTGCCAGAGACCATCCCTTGAAACTGGCATAGGGGCAGATAAATCACCTGCAGTTCCAGCCAGTTAATACTTCGGTCCTGTACCAGCTGGGAACACTGCCCCTGGGCCATCTGCATCTGAAAGTGCCCCCCCCAACCAAATAGGCTGGCATCCATGGTGACTGTCAATCTCTCCGGTTCCCTGAAAAGACTGCCTCTGGAGATGGCTGGGGATATCCACCAATGGAGAGATCGAATTAGGAGGGAATTTTTATGCGCCTGACCAAGCTGGCTACTGAGTCAAAAAGCTGAGAAGCCCTAGCAACAGAGGAGTGACTTAACAGCTTTGACAGACTCAGTCTAATCAGCTTGCAGAGTGGTCAACCCTTTCCTGGATCCTATCACCACCGAGATGGAGAAGAATAGAAATTTAGGACTTAAGAGAACCTGAAATTCATGAGAAAAAATAAAATCTGCACACAGAAATGTGTGCGTTATAGGAAAATTACCACAATCCTATGCATTTTAGTAAAAAGCAACATCCACCTGAAGTTCATTGTGGAAAAATTGCGCAGAAAGATACACATATACATATACGTTTGTTTGTTTGTTTATTATTTATTTTATTTATTTATTTATTCATTCATTCATTCATTCATTCATTCATTCATTCATTCATTCATTTATTTATTTATATTGAAGAAAGCACATATAAATGTATGCCGCCCAGAGTCCTTTGTTGAGCTGGGCAGCTACAGAAATAAAATAAATAAATAAATGTAGATATTTGCATGTACATTTTCTTTTGTGGTTGGAAATTAATTAAATCATTTAGCAAGCCAAAACAAACTGGAGAGCCATCTCTTCAGATAAAACAAAATTTTCACTTGCAGGCACTTAGAGAAGGCAACAGTTCCAATAAATCTGCAAGCAGTTTTCTTCTGTATCATTGACATTTGCAAGCAACTTTTATTTGTGTTTGGATCCTACACCTTCCTTTCTTCCTCCCTCCCTCCCAACACAAATGACTAGACAAAATTTGGATTGTATTTCAATCTTCATGTTCAAAGTTCTGAAATACCTTTCTCTTTATATCTTGCTGTTGCTGGTTTCTAATCTAGCCCTACCTAAGATTTCCAATTTAACTACCAAAATCTCTTCATTTTTTAAAATTCTCTTAAGAGAATTTTAGCTTTTCTTTCTTCTACCCTTTAGCTACTGACTTCTGTTTAAGAACAAAGATACCATCATTCTTTCTTTCTTCTAACCCTTCCCATCTTTCCCCAAAGTCAGGTTTTTTTCAAGTGCATATAAAAATGAATTATATAAATTGAATCACATTTATTTCTTTCGTCATCTTGTTCTCCAGCTTCAAATGCTGTAGAATAAACACTTCAGGGCAGTGTAAAGTGCCACATATTCTATGTTGATATTACTAGTATTTTAAAATAATAGCAAGCTTGCACTTTAATAATGTTCTGGAATGGGCAATTAGGGCTTCACTTATTTTTGTTTTAGTGGGCTGCAGTGAATATAGATTACAGATTTGGATGGGCAGAAATGTCTTCTCAGACACATACCTGGTTATGTGATTATATTTCAGATGCTTGGGAAACAGATAGCAATTACAATTGGTTGCAGCAGGCATGTATCCACAATTTGTGACCCTTTTGTCCTTTTTTTGGCAGAAAACGAAAAAAAGTACCCGTTTTATATGCTGGATTCAATTTTCTCTTAAAGTTAACAACATTTTATATTCTTTTTTCTTAGCTACTGAGTGTCCAATATTGAAAGCAGAAGGACATCACTTCATCCATCTGTGCAAAGAAAATTTAAGGGTTTCAGGTGAGTTTTCTTTACATTAAATAAGATAATATCTAACATTATTGGATGCTGGATCAGCACCCTTTGATTTTAATAATACATTTTGCCTTGAAACTTTGGAAATGTGTTTTAATGAAAGGAGGACATTTTATTTGGAGTGTTGTAATTAAGTTTAGAATCATCTTTCTGATTTTAATTCATCTTTGCTTTAATTACTATGAAAGAATGAAAGCAGCATTTCAAGCTCATTCACATGCAAAAGGAAATGACAAGTACATTCCAGAGGTTGCCAAGTCAACTACTAGGAGAATTTCCTATGAGTATACTATTAACAATGCAAACTGAGATTTGGATGTTGTTGTGGCCAAGATTTCAGATAGCCTACCAACCATTTTCTCTGTTTAGATAAATTATATTAAGTGGGCAGTTGATTATACAGCTTGATTACATCTTTCAGGTTTTGATTTAGCAGAAAGCTTCTCTTTGAGGCAGACTTCATGTGGAGTTGAAAAACCATGTTTTAAACTGGGGAATGCACCTCTTATCAAAGATTCTCAGTAAGTAATCAAATACCCTATTCTTGGATAACTAACAGTGGCAATATCAAGGGTGATTGAAAGCTGTCCAGAGTTGGTTTGAAGATAGGTGGTTGTATGACTGTTTTAAATAAATAAAGTATATACATAAAAGATGCGTTAGTAGGGACAGGTGCTGATAATAAGGGGGTGCAGTGTCTGGTGATGTGGATAATGAGGAGGTATCTGGAGAGTTGGAGGTGTGCAGCCAGATCACTGCTGCCAGCATTCCAATCAGCTGTTTGGCTGTGGGTGGCCTGGCACAGGAGCAACGGAAGGGGTGGGGGGGTATTAAAATATGACCTGCTTCAAACATTCTAGGTATGCCATTGATAGCTATGATCCCGAAATGTTCTTTTATATTCTTGCATAATTCTCTTTTTCATATTCATTGTTACTTTTCCTTGAGTTTCTTTATTCCATGCTTTCTGCAATTTGAATTTCCATTCTTCTGCAAGGATTAATTGCCTTTTCTGCAGTTTTTAGCTGGAATTTCAACCAGGCAAATTCCAAAACAGCTATTTGTTTGTAAACTATGGATAGTCATGTGTACATTTCTTTCAGTTTTGTTCACAAATAGTGAAATAAAAAGCTATTATATCCTGTGTGAAATTTCAATTTTAATATAGGTCTTGGAAAACTTTAATGTTTATTTTTAAAAAAAAACTATAGAAAAGATTATGTAGCTGAACAGATTATTATTTTATATGAATAGAACTTTCCATGGTGGCTATAAGCTTATTTTATCTTTTCTCCTCTGCTGCTAGTGAAATTGTAGTTTGTATATATTATTCCCTAACACACACTCAATATAGATTGGAAAAAAGAACATTTACAAAAAGAAAAAAATGTAAAACTGCCTGATTTTTCTCCATTCTTTATGAACAAATTCATAAATGAACAGATAAAGCCAACATGCCATTTAGCATATGTCTGCATACCCAACACCAACTGCTCTGCAGTTTTTATTGTTTATTTATTCTCTTATTTATTTATCTGATTACTCTACAAATATTCCTAAACACAAAAATATGATTTCTGGCGTATGATGCAAGGACAATTTAAAAGGAAACTGACATCAGTCTGCATACAGTGCATTAACTTATATCCCTAAACCATTTTTTAATCCATCATCTGTGTACAGTGCTTTTGAAGAAGAAAGCCTCAAATCTGTATGTTTCTGTGCACTTTAAAACTTCTACCACACAGTTAATAAGGTGAGCTTATAAAGAAACATTTAGGAATTTATAGTTCTGCAATGAGAATATTATCTTGCTTGCTGAATTACAGTGTATTGCTTTTTTGGATGGCCTTCTTTTCCTACATAGATTATTTGATTTTGAAAGACACAGAAGTGCAACCAAATGACACACTTTGAGAGTTCATCTCTTCTCTTAGAATATGTAAATAGATTCTGGTGTATAGTGAGTAGCAGAATACTGGTCTCTCTACTACAGGAAATGAAAGGGTATCTGATTAAGCTGACTTGAAAGTGTCAAGTAGCTTGGCAAATATCCCCTTACATTTCACTCATTCAGCTATAATATGAGTGACTGTAAATTATGCTAGGCTTCTGTTGCGGGATGCCATTTTATTTTTCAGTCGGGACTTACAACTATTGATGTTTCTGTAAAAAAAAAAATTCTTTCCCACAATAAGTCAGGAAGTGATGGATTGTGGATTTTTAAAAAAACATATGTATGTTTTATATGGAAACAAAGGCAATGCTATTTCTGATACCTTCATTGTGTGTTACTGTGATTGATGGCATAAGCAAAGAACTGGTTCTAGGGAACACTAAGTAGAACTTCACTTGTACGATGGCTTAAAGATTTCTCCATTTCCAAATTCCTTTTTTAAAAAATTTCTATTTATTATTAGACTACTATGCCCCCTATCTCACCAAGGTGATTCTAGGTAGCTTACTGTCATGCAAGGGGAATGATACCTTCCCCCCCCCCCCCAATTTTTTCCCTGAAGGCTGATAGTCCCTCTGTACTAATGTAAGATGGAGAATCAGAGTCTGAAGCTGGCTGAGGAAACTGGGAGTTGCGTAAGTAATGCCGTAACTTGTAGGTTTTGAAACGCCTTCCCACACTAAAGATCGATTTAGGCTATTTCTGATACAATAATGAGATTATCATTTTTTTTCTGAACTAGAATGAAACAGTTCAGTGCTTTTCTAGTTGGTTCATTTTTGGTTTTTTTTTTTGTAAGAAGAGTCTCTTTTTGTATGTTTGGATACAGGCAATGTCTATTGGACTTCATCAGTTTTTATTCTGTTTGCCGCATTGGTCTATTCTCCCAAGACTTCTGCAATTTCTCCAGAATGACACAGAAAATCACAGCATGATATAAATAGTAAAAAAAATGTTTTTCTTCTCTATGAGTAGAAAAGTCTCATACTGTCATGTTTACACATTGTCTTGTTCAACCGTGGCTTTTGAATAAATTGTAGTTTACTGGATACATGGAACGCACTAAGCCAAAACTTAATAACTAATGTTATGGTTTAATATTATATATTAATCTATCCAACACCTCAGATTAACCTATTTAGAAGAATATATCTTTGAATTTGCAGAGATACATGGCTTTGGATATGTCCTATTGTTTCCATTGCTAATAATATTCAGATAAATTAGATTGTCTGTTTGAATGTCTACTCTTCCCTGGGTTGTATTTCCCCTTGGTGTGTTTCAAATGAGAATCATCCAGACTGAAGAAATCTTTGCAGCATATTTTAGGAGAGGGAGAAATAGTCATCATTTGAGCAATATTAGCTTTTGTATCCAACACAGAAAATTGCTTTGTCAGTATCCTAATCTCATACTTGGATGAACCATTTTGTTATCTCTCATTCTTTAACTTTTAAATAATAGTCAGTATAAGGAAGGCAGTAATGATTCTAGCATTGATATATGTTTTGGGTTTAATAAGTAATATTTTATTACTACTAATTTTAATACTATACTACTACTACTAATTATACAAATAGTTGTATAATTACAAGTAGCATAATTATAGTATCTAGCATTTAGATATTGCCAGTATAAATTCAAAATAATAAGAAACTAAAGACTTGTGGAAGACTCACATTCTGGCATAAAATATTGTATTAGCATATTATTTTATTATGTACTTCATTTAAAATATTTCTGAAACTATGTATTTTTCAGGGGGAGGATTACTTGCATAGAAGAGATTTTATATTTTAACAGACGTGACTCT
This sequence comes from Natrix helvetica, assembly GCF_964273705.1. Lineage (NCBI taxonomy): Eukaryota > Metazoa > Chordata > Lepidosauria > Squamata > Natricidae > Natrix > Natrix helvetica. The sequence continues at coordinate 167,207,893 of NC_138552.1, forward strand.
CCTTAGTGTTAACTTTTACATTTATATAATAGTTTGGATGCTTTCTGTCAAGTGGTGTTAAGAAGGAATTTTCACAATTTCTTCTGTCAGCACTATGATTTCCCACTCCCATATTGTACAGATTAATAGCAATTTAAACTATGTTCGTTACACTGAAATTAAAATGTCTTCAATTTGCATATTCTACATAAAACCAGTAAATATGAAAAAAAAGAGAACCTACATTTTTATATATACAGTATGTCATTTTCTTCTGAGATATTAAAAATGCAAATAACTATTGAATTTTAACAGAACAATTGCATATATTTCTACCTAAAAGTAAAATTTAATTCAATAGGATTAATTCTCAAATTCATGTATGGCTTTAATTTTAAACTCATTTCTGAAGCCCTAGGACATTGGGATTTATTTCTATCTGGAAACTAAAATACATACAAATATGTAAAACCTCTTCCTTAAACAATACAATGGATTCAGATTTAGATGTACAATAAAGTTGATAGAAATAGAGGATGATGCCCTTATAAACCCACTCCCAGTTCTACACAAACAATAGAAGACTGTACTAAGTAGGCAGGCTACTATACTACTTACAATCAGTGACGTGCGGTGATGGTTATGGCTGGTGAGGCTGGTGACGTCATCAGGAAGGCAGGGAATGGGACCATGTGTGCAGGAGGCTGAGGCAGCCTCAGCCTCCAGCACACGTGGTCCCATTCTCCGCCTTCCTGAGTGAACATTAAGGGGACCACGGAGTGCACTGATCCGCGTAGCATTGCTTCCTCCACCGGCGCCAGTCCCTTCCCCCACCCACTCCTTCAAGGTCTCCCACCAACCCAAAGCCCAATCCCCAGCTCCCTTGGGCAAGGCTTGAGCGGGGTGAATGGGAAAGCAACGAAAGGGGCTGCGCTTTCACCCCGCTCAAGCCTTGCTGCCTGCAGCCACCGCCCACCCTCATTGCCCCTTTCGTTGCTTTCCCATTCAGGCAGCTGCGCTTCCCATTCCCATTTCCCATTCAGGCGGCTTCCCATGCAGGTGGCAAGGCTTGAGTGAGGTGAAAGCGCAGTCCCTTTCGTTGCTTTCCCATTCAGGCGGCTGCGCTTTCGTGCCTTTGTCATCCAGCAGCGCCGACATTTCTGCCTCCGCCCTCTGCAGCTCCTGGGCGCGCCTGGACGGAGGTAGCCAGAATGGCGCCGAGGCAGTCCGGCAGGCGAGCGAGCGAGGCAGCCTGATCCTTGCTCGCTCGCCCACTGGACTGCCTCGGCGCCATTCTGGCTACCTCCGTCCGGGCGCGCCCGGGAGCTGCGGAGGGCGGAGGCAGAAATGTTGTCGGCGCTGCCGGATGACGAAGGCAAGAAAGCGACACTTTCGTGCCTTCGTCATCCGGCGGCGCCGACAACATTTCTGCCTCCTCAGCTCCCGGGCGCGCCCGGACGGATGTATATAATATTATAATATTATATATATATATATATATATATATATATATATATATATATATATATATATATATATATATATATATATATATAGTATATAATATTATATAATATTATTTCATGAAGAGAGGTGAGGCTCTGCCTCCCCTGCCTCCCCTGACCGCACGTCCCTGCTTACAATAGACTATTATTGAAAAACTGAGGGAAAGGAGAAATCACTTCAGAATTGAGCAAAAGCACTTTTCCTGAGTCCCATCATATATACTGTAATTGGGAACTTATTTAATTTCTTTAAGATATTTATATAGACTTTATGCAGCTGGGTAAAACAACACTGGTTGATTCCCAGACACATTTATGAGGGACAATAAGAAATTCTATAGGAGGAGAAAAAGAGTCCCATTTTGCACATATAATGGTGAATCCAATCCAGTGGGAGGCCACAAAAATACAAATGGTTCTGAATAAAAATGTATGTTATTCTCCATCATTATATGTTAAAAGTAAATAAATAAATGTTCCCAAGAAGTTGCAAATAGCTATTAATTGAAGCATATCACATACAAGAATAATTATCTGCAAAATAGAAGGTATGTATCTTTCTTTTATGACAATGCAAGAACCATTATTAAAAGCTTGGAACAAATCAGCCTCACTAAGAAAATTATATTACAATATTTCAGGGTTAGATAGTGAATAGTGTATATATGGAATTTAATATAAAGGAATATATTGGGAGCTGTGTGTGCATTGTTGTTTTGTATTGTAAAGGCCTGGGTGGTGGGTGGGGTTCGTTTGTTGACTAGGGCTGGTTTCCAGATGTTTGGTAGGCAGGAGGTATCGTCACGTTTATTCATGTTGTGGGGGTGTTTCTCTATTTCGATGGCTTCCATAATTATTCTCTTGTTGCCGACAAAGACCACCTGAAAACTGAATTACACATCCTCACAAACGTATTAATTTCCAACGGATTCCCAAAAAACACAATTACCAACCTAATCCAAAGGGAGACATCCCAAGAACCGAGACACAGAACAGGACAACGGAATCTCCCTCCTCCCTTACATCAAAGGCACCACAGATAAAATCAGCAAAATTCTGCACAAACACAATATCAAGACAGCCTTCACCACTGACCAAAAAATAGCCAACATCTTAAGAAACTCCAAAGACAAAATCCAGTTAGAGAACCAAGGAGTCTACGAAATACCATGCAAAATCTGCCTGGCAACATATATAGGACAAACAAACAGGAGAATAAAGGCACGCATCACAGAACACAAGAACGCAGTAGGAAAAAAAGAAAAAACTTCCTCCCTTTTCTAGCACCTTAAAGCTACAGGACATGAAATCAATTTTGAAGGAACCAGGTTAATCTCCAAAACAGAACACTTCAACAAGAGAATAATTATGGAAGCCATCGAAATAGAGAAACACCCCCACAACATGAATAAACGTGAAGCTTCCACCAAGTGGACCTGTGGAGCAAACAGGTCCATCCGACCTGTCCAAGGAAACCCCTCTACTGAACTGCGCAGGTCAGGCAGAGCTACCCAAAAGCCTGCCTACCTGCATGACTATGTAACAAGTAGGATTGTTCCATCCAAGAGGAGGGAAGTGTTAGAACTTGCTCTAACTACAATGGTTTCCACCAAGGTCCTCTATTCCGGCGGGAACAGAGGTTTAATACTATTGGTCAAAGGGTCTGACAGCTCCCTATAAAAGGGCTGCTTTCAGACTCAACCTTCGCTGGATTTCTCAATTGTTGTACTTAATATAGAGCTGTTGTTACCGTTAAGCCTGTGTGTGCCTATCTATTACCCAATCTAACAGGACCCATCTTGAGTCCCAGCTCTATATCTGCAGTGTCTTCTCAACTCTAGTTGTGGTGTTGGCAAAAAAAAGTACCTTTTTTATTGATGGGATTTATTTAGCCTTCTAAATTATGAAGCCTAATATCACGAACTTAAATGGGAAAAATCAATTTTTTTCTGTAAATTTTCAAAAATTTACAGTGAAGATATTGAAGCAGTAGATAGTGTCTACCTTTTAGGTTTTACTATTAACAATAAAGGAACTAGCAGCCATGAAATCTGCTACAGACTAGCATTTAATAAAATATCAGAAAGAATTAGGAAAGATATACAGGTGTTACAACATATTTATGTGTAGAAAAATCAGAATTGTGCAGGCTATGGTTTTCCTTTTGGCACTCCATGGTATTAAAAGTTGGACTTTGAAGAAGCAGGATGAAAGAGAATTGATACTTTTGGATATCTGTGTTGGAGAACATTTCTGACAATACCATGTATAGCCAAGAAAACAAACATAATGGATCATGGAGAAAATTAATCAAGAGTTCTCACTTAAGGCAGAAATGATCAGACTGAAATTATCAATATTTTGGAAACTTTATGTAAATGACTTACTCTCTTTTTAAAAAAAAACCTATAATATTTGCAAATGTGGAAGGAAAAGGAAGACAACCAGCTGCAGTGATTATAATGGATATAAATATACACCATTGTATTTGAGGAAAGATCATCCTGGGGTAAAAGATCACGTGAAGTGTTAATAGCACTTTATAATGCCTTGGTAAGGCCACACTTGCAATACTGCATCCAGGTTTGGTCACCATGATGTAAAAAAGATGTTGAGACACTAGAACAGGGGTGTCAAACTCATGGCCCATAGGCTGGATGCGTCACATGCTGGCCCTGCCTCCTTCCGGTTTAGCAAAGGGGGGGGGAAAGTTCCGCTACATCATGAGACACTGCCGCAACGTCACGAATTTGAAAGCCCTGCTCTTTAAAGAGTGCAGAGAAGAGCAACAAAGATGATTAGGGTACTGGAGGCTAAAACATATAAAGAATGGTTGCTGGAATTGGGTATGTCTAATTTAATGAAAAGAAGGATTAGGGGTGACATGATAACAGTATTACAATATCTCAGGGTCTGCCACACAGAAGAGGGAGCCAAACTATTCTCCAAAGCACCAGAGGGCAGGACAAGAAGCAATGGATGGAAACTAATTAAGGAGAGAAGCAACCTAGAACTAAGAAGAAATTTCCTGACAGAACAATTAACCAGTGGAATAGCTTGCCTCCGGAAGTTGTAAATTCTCCAACACTGGATGTTTTAAAGAAGAGATTGGAGAACCATTTTTCTGAAATGGTATAGGGTTTCCTCCCTGAGCAAGGTATTAGACTAGAAGACCTCCAAGGTCCCTTTCAATTCTGTTATTCTATCCTAGAACTATCTATGTAGTTGCTAAGAGTTGACAAAACTGTGGACGACATCATCGTCTTCATCGTCAAACTATCAAAAGTACTCCTACACTTGAATTATTCATTAAAATCTGGCCATTTAGTAAATCTTTTTGCCTGTGATTTGCTGCTTGTTTTCATTCCATCAAGTGTTTGTCACACTTGAAAGGTGATCAATTAAGTTCTCATCTCTTTTCCGCAGTTAAATTAAGAATGTCTGATCTACTCTCCCCAGTGAAGATTTACAGTTAAACTATACATAATATTAATGTAGTGATGTGATTAGCAATTAATTAGCAAAATAGATTTGGGGCTTCCATTCCTATCAACAAGCTGAAAGAAAACCCCTTACTTAGCATTTAGTGAAAAAATATTGAAATTAATTTCCCCGACAGCTAATCTCAGATGTGGGACAGTGATTTTGCTGGGAACAAAGGCTTAAGTTTTTCCCAATGTTCTTAGCCACTTTATTTTAAAATAATTTGATTGCTAATCACATTGCTAATGTCATGAATAGATTATGGCCTAAGGCTAGAATAGCAATGAGTTGTGAATATGTATGGAAATATTTGTGCCATCTTGTTTATTTTCATTAAATTAACATTAAATTGGCTATCAGACCCAGCATTTAAAAATATTACTGTTCGTTAACTTTTAAAATAAATAATTGGAAGCAATGAAGTATTCTAATAGAGAAATTTAGAATGCTGTGCAATTGGTGAGATATTTGTTTTTATACCTATTAGTCACACGTTGCACTCTTAAGTACCTCCTGAATCTTTTATGAAGTCGGAATCTTATAGTCTCATATGATTAGGTTTTTAAAGCACTTATTGCACAATCTGATGCAGTTTGTTAAAAATCTTGATACCTAGGCAATTTCATAACACCCACATTAAGGAATTACAAATACTTTGCAAATTCATGGGTTACAGGTACTTGTTTATCAGAGATTTCCATTTCCATCTGTCTGTGCTAAATTTTTGCTTTTATTTTGCTTTTGGGAAAGACATTTCAAAATGATTTTAAGCATTTAAAACGGATTGCTTCCTATTTTTCAGATTTTAATGTTCTTCCCCAATTTTCCATAACAAATTAAATCTGCACATAATACATCTTTAGTCTGGTGAGTGTATATGTCAATTAAATTATATTATGGATCTCTGTGCAAACTTGCAAATTAAATTATTATTCACATGTGCACATCCAGGCAACAGAAACTGAGTTATCACAAACAAATTTGCTTGCTTCAATAGCTACAATAGCAGACAGACTATTCCTAGCTTAATAAATTAAACCCATAATAAGCAGAAAGGTTGGTGTTTTCTCACCCTAACATCCAGATTACAGGTACATAATTTGGGAACTTTTGACCTTTCAAAATGTGGGGTGTTCAATCATTAACTCAACATGTAGTCCTCAATGGAACTGCATCTTCATGGAGGGAATTATGCAGTGGAGTACCCCAAGGCTCTGTTTTGGGCCCAGTACTCTTCAACATCTTCATCAATGATTTGGATGAGGGAATAAATGGGGAACTCATCAAATTTGCAGATGACACCAAGCTGGCAGGAATAGCCAACACTCCAGAAGATAGGCTAAAGATACAGAAAGATCTTGACAAACTTGAACATTGGCCACTATCTACCGTGTTTCCCCGAAAATACGCCAGGGCCTTATATTTTTTTGACCCACGAAATATGGCCTTGGGCTTATTAAAGGGAAGGGCTTATTATTTTTGGGTTGCCGGGCGGCTGCTCCCCTGTGACTGGGTTCCCGAAGAGCCGGGCACAGCCTCAGGGTCGAATGGCTGTGTTGCGCTGTCGCAGCAGCAACGCAGCAGCCATGAGGTGACCAAGCTTATGAGCAGCCGCCCGGCAACCCCCCTTTCCAGCCGGGTACAGCGCCGCTGACTGACCTAGCAGTACCTGGAAGGCACCAAGCAACGCGAGCGCCTGTTCGCCACCCTCCGCCTCCCGCGGCTCGGTGCCTTCGGAATGCCCCTAGGTGAGTGAATGGGGCTCTGCGTGGCTGGAGGGGAGTTTCGCAGCGGCTTTTCCGCTCCCCACTCGCGCGAAGGGCATCTGCGCTGCTGGCGCCGTCTGCCGCTTGGTTTTTTTTTTCAAAGCACGGAGGATGGATGCCGCTCTGGAAGTACGCTCTATGGTTGTGGGCTGCAGATTGTCCATCCTCCGTGCTTTGAAAAAAAAAAACAAGCGGCGGACGGCGCCAGCAGCGCAGATGCCCTTCGCGCGAGCGGGGAGCGGAAAAGCCGCTGCGAAACTCCCCTCCAGCCACGCAGAGCCCCATTCACTCACCTAGGGGCATTCCGAAGGCACCGAGCTGCGGGAGGCGGAGGGCGGCGAACAGGCGCTCGCATTGCTTGGTGCCTTCCAGGTACTGCTAGGTCAGTCAGCGGCGCTGTACCCGGCTGGAAAGGGGGGTTGCCGGGCGGCTGCTCATAAGCTTGGTCACCTCATGGCTGCTGCGTTGCTGCTGCGACAGCGCAACACAGCCATTCGACCCTGAGGCTGTGCCCGGCTCTTCGGGAGCCCGCTCGCAAGAGAGCAGCTGCCCAGCAACCCCCCCCCCTCTTCAGCTGGGCACAGCGCCGCTGACTGACCTAGCGGTACCCCGAAAGCACCAAGCAACGCAAGCGCCTTTGCCCCCACCTCATTCCCGTGGCTTGGTGCCTTCGGGATACCGCTAGGTCAGTCAGCGGCGCTGTGCCCAGCTGAAGAGGGGGGGTTGCTGGGCAGCTGCTCTCTTGCGGGCGGGCTCCCGAAGAGCCGGGCACAGCCTCAGGGTCAAATGGCTGTGTTGCGCTGTCGCAGCAGCAACGCAGCAGCCATGAGGTGACCAAGCTTATGAGCAGCCGCCCGGCAACCCCCCTTTCCAGCCGGGTACAGCGCCGCTGACTGACCTAGCAGTACCTGGAAGGCACCAAGCAACGGTGCTCTGCCTGGTCAGAGGGGAGGGATTGTCCAGAGGGTTTATTTTCGAGGGTGGGCTTATATTTTTGCGCACGCGAAAAATGTCGCAAGGGTTTAGTTTCAGGACATGTTGTATTTTCGGGGAAACATGGTAATAAAATGAAATTCAATTGTGAAAAGAGTAAAGTTCTACATTTAGGCAACAAAAACGAAATGCACAGGTACAGTATAGGTGGTACCTTGCTCAATAGTAGTAACTGTGAGAGGGATCTTGGAGTCCTAGTGGACAGCCATTTAAATACAAGCCATCAGTGTGCAGCAGCTGCCAAAAAAAGCCAACACAGTTCTAGGCTGCATCAACAGAGGGATAGAATCAAGATCATGTCAAGTGTTAATACCACTTTATAATGCCTTGGTAAGGCCACTCTTGGAATGTTGCATTCAGTTTTGGTCACCACGATGTAGAAAAGATGTGGAGACTATAGAAAGAGTGCAGAGAAGAGCAACAAAGATGATTAGGGGACTGGAGACTAAAACCTATGAAGAATGGTTGCAGGAACTAGGTATGTCTAGTTTAATAGAAAGAAGGACTAGGGGAGACATGATAGCATTGTTCCAATATCTCAGGGGTTGCCACAAAGAAGAGGGAGTCAAACTATTTTCCAAGGCACATGAGGGTAGAATAAGAAGCAATGGGTGGAGATTAATCAAGGAGAGAAGCAATTTAGAACTGAGGAGAAATTTCCTGACAGTTAGAACAATTAATCAGTGGAACAGCTTGCCTCCAGAAGTTGTGAATGCCCCAACACTGGAAGTCTTTAAGAAGATGTTGGATAGCCATTTGTCTGAAATGGTATAAGGTTTCCTGTCTATGCAGGGGTTTGGACTAGAAGACCTCCAAGGTCCCTTCCAACTCTGCTATTGTATTGTATTGTATTAAATTGAAATATGAATTAAGGGGGTTAAGGTTGTGATTTGACCATTCAAAGGTCAAATTTCTGACCATAGAAGGTTGTGTTTTCTTAGTCTACAGGCAATGACATTTAGCACATATTTCTTAATACCAAGAAAGAATAGTATCTCTGCCTCCATTGGTATAATGTTGGATTAAAGTTTATATTGCTCTTACTTAAATAATGGCAATATCTTCTTTTTAGAAGCCAAAAAGCAATAGGTATTTTTTAAAATCTTACATTTAAGAAATAGAACAAAAGTAAATGGATTCTGGCATTCTGCTATTGTAGATTCTATTCTGAACAGTGTTCAATGGAACCTATTTTTGCCTCTACTTTTTAAAAAGGGGGAAATCAAAGCAATGAAGAAAAGGGAAATGAGAGAGTAGGTGACTGAAATATATTTACACATTTTATCACATATCATCAAGGAAAAGCTTGCTCCTCAAATGACAATTTACATTCCATTGAGAACAATTGAAAAGAATCAAAGTCCTTCATGATGTGATAAAATAACTGAGAACAGTAGCTAACATGACTAGAAAGGCACATAGTAGCTTAACAAAAGGCTTGCGGGAGAAGATTGGCAACAATCATAATTAAGTAAGGAGGGAACCACACAGATGAGTTACTTTTATAAAAATGCTTTTCCTCAGATTAACCTTTAATGAACCTTGGCAGATGTGACACTTTCAAGAAGGCATAGCTGTTATTTAACTGATAGCACAAAGCTTTGGGGCAGAGGTTAAGAAATCAAGATCCTAAATCACAAAGGTCTTTGGGTTACCTTGAATTTCACTTGGTTGCAAACTGGTAGCGAATTCAGTGCCTCAAAACAGATATAATATGTTGGAAGTAAATTATCACATTCAACAATTTAGCATTTTGTACTAGTTGTGGTTTCCAGATGACCATCCAACCTCAAGGCATGTTGTGGCTGAGACAGCTCAAATCTGCTTAACTCCTGCAGTAGTTTAATTGATTTGTACCTGTGATATTAAACTCCCAAATGTAACTAACAAATTTATGTATATACATGATGCTGAAAAGATTATTTGGTTGGTAATCTTCTGCATTCTCCATTGTGTAATTGAGTTGTTGCTATTAGCCAGCACTTTACATATTTGCTATGAGGCAAATGATTCAACATAGATAGAGGTTGACTAGAAAACATAAGCTCTTTATATTTTCAAAAGATTAAATGGGCTTGCAGGGAATCAAGTGCTGCCTCCCACTGTGATATTACCTTCTTACCTCAAACAGCAATTCCCCCAAGTCTAATTCTGCCTCTCACATTTACTGAACTTTAAAGGAAAGCAAGTTCCCTTATTACTATTTTTTCAGCTAAATGACAGACATGTGATTAATTTTTTATACTCAACCTGATTACTCTCTCACATGGTATATAGTTAAAATAAATCTTTTAAGTGTTTTGTCTCCATAAAAGACATGATTAAAGCTGTTTTTCTGTTGAAACATATGTAAACTGTTCATCAAACAACATGGACTAAGATCCCTACATGGAACTCCGAGTTAAAAAATTTTTATGTATCCTTGGTTGGGTAGTTCCTTCCACAACTCTGGCAATCAGGACCAAAAAATGTCCTTCTATAATGTCAAGGCTACATCCTCCCAGCAACTGCTTCAGCTCTGCTTACTCTAGAAAGCAGCTCATTATAGGACCACTAAGCTAAATCTTATCCATTACCTTTGTTTCTCCATTCTTCTCTATTTTTTCTGCCTTTCTTGTACCTTTTTTTTCCTGGTGAACTACCATGCCCTCAAATGGTTCAAGAGATCCTTCACTCCCCTTGGCCATATAAGAGAGTTTTCAAACACTACTCTTGGAGCACAGTTCTAAGGAATGACCTTAGCAGGAAGCATGAGGACTTCCCAAGCAGTTTTCCATATCATTTCCCCTAAGGACTGTCTTCAATAACTGCCTTTAAAACAGCAGAGGTCACTTCATAAAGGGACAAGGTTTGGACTTCTCTCAGTCTGTTTGGACTGTTGTAGGAATTTCCTGATCAGACTCTTGAAGATGGCTTCCAACTGGCCCCAAAGCCCTGGTACTCCAAACAAAGGCAGCTGTCCATGAATCTTCCATGGAGATCCCAGCTTGAAATTACTTTCCTGAAGCCATCCCCTATTCATAGAATTCCCTTTTGGGATCTCTATTGATCCCAAAGTCATGGTATGTCACCTGTATTTTAAGTAGACATCACACCTTCTTATCTGGGAAAAACTTTTTGTCACTATTTGTCTATGGAGATTCTCAGTGATTCAGGTCATGGTTGTTCCAAAGGTACTTTTTCAAGAGGCAACTGGACTTTCTGATTTTCCTTTGAAGACGTTTCGCTTCTCATCCAAAAAGCTTCTTCAGCTCAGAAAGTCCAGTTGCCTCTTGAAAAAGCACCTTTGGGATTTTTGTTGCTATATTATCATCCAGATATGGGGTCAAAGTTGGCAGTCATATTGGCCAGGAAGAAATTATGTGATCTTCTCGAACTGTGATTTAAGCTACAGGCTCTACATTCATATCCAAAATTAATTCTCAAATGCACAAACTCTAGATCTAACAACATTTTGTCTACATGCAGTTCCCTCTCAATTTATGAGATATCACAAAGTGGCTATCCCACCAAATATGAAACTTTATTTGACGACAACTAACAAGAATGGGATAATTTTTGCCTCTTTCCAGAAAATATTTTCTAGATCATGGTGTTTTACATGGATCACTGCTACAAAACCCGTTCTACTACAGGATTAGGATAATTCTTCCCAGTCAACTCACTGTAGCCAACTCGCTGCAGAACAATTTGCCATGGCCAAGTGTTGTGGCCCAGCAGGAGCCATTGGAGCTGCCACCAGACTCCGACAGCGAGGGTCCCTATGGGTCGGCTCTGGAGGATGTGGAGGACCCTGGACAGGGTTCTGACTGAGAACAGGGATCAGAGAGGCTTGTTGGCCACCAGGAGGCGCCTGAGGCATGGAGCAGTGGTGAAAGCCAAAGGGAGTGTGCTCCTGATGTCATGCCTTGGAGCAGTGGGGAGAAGACAAGGGACAGTGAGTCAGACATCAGCAGTGAGTTGTTGGATGCTTGTTACCAGCGTGCTAATAGGTGTCAGGAGCAATTGCGCAGTTATAGGAGGTAATTGCACTCAGCTGATGATAATTAGACTCCTCTCCAGACTATAAAAGGACTGCTTGTGCACACACCCTTTTGCAGAAGTCAACGCATGAACTAATGTGGGAGAACAGTCTTGTGAGCGTGGCAGGCTGGATTGCTGCCAGTGCTTATCAGTGCCGAGTTGTTATGAAGGCTTATTTGTGTTGGATTGCTGCCAAGGACCTGTTCTGTCTGTAAATAAATCTGGTAACTTACCTGTGGCTCGGAGTGTGTGTGTTGGTGGGGGGGTCAGAACACCAACTCATTGTGGGAAAACTTGCCAAAGGATGACAGTTATAGTAATATCAAAGAAATGGTGGAATAACTCATTAAAGAAAGGATACCAAAGGAGGAACAAAATGAAATATGAATGAGAAAAGTTAAAATGTTTTAAAATTATTTTAAATAATTAAATTGAATTATTAAATTGACCTGTGGCGAATTGTCCTTCAGTGAATTATCCATGTTGAATTGGCTGCGGTGAGTTGCCCATGGCAAGTTAGCCATGAAGAGTTGGCCCTGGCGAATTGTCCCATTCCATTTTACTACTACTTTGGAAGTTATCAGGGCTCACTCTGTTAGAAATGCAGCCACCTCGGCTGCCTTGTCCACTAAAATTCCACTAAATCACCTCAACATGGTTCTCAATCTCATCTTTCATGACATAATACAAGCCTAATTCACTAGTGTCAGCTAAGCGGAAGCTTAGCAGATGAAGTCTGCACAAAGTAATGTTTTATTCATAATCTAATTGGGTAGTTCCTATCATATTGGATTGCTCCAGTGGATCACTCTAGTAAGTTTTGGCTAAGGGCACTCTCTCACTACAGAAGAAAAACAGAATCCATGAAGGATTTCCCCCCTCTTCAGTAAATGGTGGTTATGCATATCCTCTTTTTTCCTGGCTTCATCTGTGTTTACTGTCATAATTCTTGCTATATAGAATTCTTGTTAATGTCTCTCATCACTTCAGATGCCTCAAGAGTTTTTCAAACTTTTTCAGGCTCTAAAAACTTTTTAAAAAAATCCTTGACCAAGAGAGGTGAGGGTTCTGAAAGTCAGCTGGTAAGCCCCATCCATTCCACTGTATCTTAGACAATTTCTATGGATGCTTCTGAGGAGCAACACTGAGGCAGAAGTGAATGGTTAAATCTCTCAGAACCCATTCAAGTCCTCTCGGAACCACAGGAGTCTGTGGAATACAGCTTGAAACAACCCACCTCAACCAGATAGGAAATTACTCTCCATTGCCACCTAGAGCCTTGGAAAGAGATATTTGTCCTGGTTGTTTAACCATGGGAATAACAACCCAGCAAAAGATACTCTTTTACTACTGTGGAAACAGGAGTTTAAGTCCAATTTCCATTCTCCACAAAAGGTCTCTAAGTTTATCCAGTGGGCTTGGGCAATCTGCTGCAGTTTACTAATTGCAGTGAAAGAAATGGTATTGCATTTTTTAAAATAGAGTTAGGTACCTATAGGTCCACTTTTTCCCAATCCCATCTGCCCCTGGTGACATCTGAAATGAATACATTCTTTACTTTCCATTCCTAAAATAATGTTATCATATGGGTCTATGTAGTTTAGTTCCATTGTGGCTGTTCTTCCCCCATAGAGCAACATTTCTGCAAAGTCTGCACAGCCCTAACATTGGTGATCTCCCATTCCTGCCCCAGCTCCTTCCCACCTAGCGGTTCGAAAGCATGGAAATGTGAGTAGATAAATAGGTACCACTTTGGTAGGAAGATAAAAGCATCCCATGTGCGTATAGCCATGTTGGCCCCACGACCACTGAAAATGCCTTCGGACAACACTGGTTCCCTTAACCAAGAAACTGAGATGAGCACCATGCCCCAGACCAGAGGTGGTATACACTTACCTTCCCTACCAGTTCACAATTGTGAGCACACGCTAGTAGATCCAGTCTGAACTGGTAGAATACCACTTCTGCCCTAGACTCATGACTATGACAGGGAAATATTATCTTTTTATACATCGATCCATTTTTCAACCAACTCTGAACTGCTCCCCATAAAAAAGACATATACAAATATATTAAAATATTGAAATTATAAAACTCAATTAATTAAAATACTAAAACCAACAAAAACCTGAGCTGAATCAGTTCCAATGTGTTATCTAGTCTTCTTCCAACACTTGGGGGAAAATCCAGATCTTCAAAGCCTTATGAAGAGCTAAAAGGGTGGAAGCCTGCCAAACTTCAGGGGGCAAAGTGTTTTTGATAACTGGACTACATTATTATCTTGCTCAATGGATCTCCTATAGACGATTTTTTTTCATTCCTCAACTGGTATTATACAGTCTGATTATGAGCAGTTAACAAAAATATCTTGTGATTCAGGCTGTTAAATTTTGAGAAAATAAGTCATGATTCAATATAACTTTACATATTTGAAAAATAAACCAAAATTAAAAAACACTGATTCAACTAAAAGCCTATTAATAGCCATTTACACATTATCATGTTTCCAACATATTTTTTCCATCTGAATCATATTAAACAATGACACAGAAACAGCTGTCCTAAGTCAAATCAGGATTCATATGCTAATTATTGGACAGCAGGCAGTAAACACTACCTCTTCTTTAACAGTTCTACTAACTAGTTATACATGGATCCTTTGTGCATGTTACCTTTTGGCTTCCATGGCTTTCTGTAAGGGTTTGGAAATCATTCTCATTTGCATTTAGCTGAGGCTTGTAAGGTCATTATTAATTATATATAAAACATATTAATTATAATGTTAATAAATACATATTTATTTATTAATAAAAATGTATATTTTTAACCATTTTAATATATACATAATTACAATTTTAATTCTTGGATCTTTTGAAATCAGAGCAATGATTGTATAATATTATTCATGAAGTACAAATACCATCCTGCTTGCTTTTTGTTTTCCATTCTCAGACTGTGCTAACTGGAGAGGGACTCAACCCTTTTGCTTAATGCAACACATTACAATGCATTGGTAACTATGGTAGCCATGATAAATACTCACGTTGTATCTAGGATCTTTATGAATTTGCAAAAATTTCACCACAAAATTAAACAATTATATTTCCCCATTCACATCTCTGCTGTGGGCTGAGCTGCCTTTTATCTGACGGTTTCCTTGGTTGCATTTCTATGTCCTGTCTCTCAAGGTCACTCCCACATACCATTTCAAATATAATCCTTTACAGGTAATTACAGATTTTCACACAAATAAATATAATTTACAACATACATGATGTAAATCTGCTATCATGTATGTTAATATATATTGGTATTCATGTATAATTGTCATTCCCTCTCCCCAATTAATATTTTACAATGAGGTTTCACTTTACTCATGAGTTAATTTGTTAATTTAAATATATATTTTTTCATTAAAATGTTAAATTCAATATTAATTCCAAGGCTAAAAGATAGTGGATGTTCAATGTGTTGGCAGGCTTCCTATCTGAATGCAATTTACTTTACTTTATTGTCATTGTATGTATATACACAGTTTACACATACAACGAAATTCACATAACACCCAGAGACCTGGCCTAATACACATAACAATCCCCAAACACAGCCCCACCCACCCAAAAATTCCCCACCCCTAAGCCACCCAAACAGCCACACAACGGACCAAGTAGTGCTGTCCAATAGCTCACTGATGGTGGCCCTTTAGTTCATTGTTGAGTGCAATTATAGCTCTGGGATAAAAGCTATTCAGAAGATGTGTGGTCCTAGTTTTAATTGTTCTGTATCTTCTGCCAGAAGGCAACAGTCTAAAAAGACTGTAAGCAGGATAGGAAGAGTCTATGAGGATGTTATGCAACTTCCTCCAACAGTAAGATGCGAAGATGTCATCCAGGGCTGGTAGCTGGAGCCCGGTGATATTCTGGGCAGTTTTAATGATTCTCTATACAGCTTTTTTGTCCACTGCAGAGCTGCTCCCATACCATGCAGAATGCCGTATGTCAAGACACTCATAATAGTGCTGTGATAGTAGGACAGAAGTAGATGCTGAGATAGATTTATCTTCCTTAGCATTCTCAGGAAGTACAGCCTCTTCTGTGCCTTTTTCAACAAGCATGTTAGCATTCATGGTCCATGAGAGGTCCTCTGAGATATAAATGTTCAGAAATTTTAAACTACCAACCCTCTCCACCTCCTCGCCATTTATGTACAATGATAAATGTACATCTCTCTTCCTCTTGAAGTCAATTATAAGTTTTTAGTTTTTGGGGTGTTAGATTATTTTCTTTACACCGCAATGTAAGCCCTTGTACTTCCTTCCTATAAGCAGACCCATTGTTCTTATTAATGAGCCCCACCACTGCCATTTTATCCACAAATTTAATAATTGCGTTGGTGTTATATAATGGGGTACAGTCATGTGTCTACAAAGAATAAAGGAAGGGGCTTAGCACACAACCCAGGGGGGCTCCTGTGCTTAATATCAGAGTAGAAGAATGGTGAGATCCCTTCCTTACTGACTGTGGCCTATCTGTCAGAAAATCCTTTATCCACAAACAAATCCTCTGATTTATACCCAAATTGGACATTTTAAGAAACAACCTATTGGGTAGAATGGTGTTAAAGGCAGAGCTGTAATCCACAAATAGCAACCTTACATATGTTCCCTTTGTTCCAAATGATTTAATACAGTATGGACAACAATAAACATAACATCATCAGTTAATCTATTACTCCTATATTGGTATGGGTCCAAAGTAGATGGAAGACTAGCCTTAATATAGTTCAGTGCTTCTCAATTATTTTCTGTCATGCCCCCCCTAGGAAGAAGAAAACATTCCCCCCCCCCCCCGCGCGACTGTAAATAGTATAATTTGTCTATAAAATTGTTATAAGTACACCTCTGCATAACATAGCACACCGGTCTTTCCTCGTCTCCCACCGTAGTCACATGCTTTCTTTCCTCTTTCCCTCTTGCTTGTCTATCCTTCCTTCCACCTCCCTTCCTCCTTCCCTTCCTTCCTGCCTCCCTTCCAGTTCCCTTCTTCCTCTTTCCCCCTGCCTGCCTGCCTTCTTTCCTCTTTCCCTATCCTCCTATCCTTCCTTTCTCCCTCCCTCCTTCCCTGCCTCCCTTCCAGTTCCATTCTTCCCTCCTTCCTTCTGCTCCTTCCTGCCTGCTTGCCTTCTTTCCTCTTTCCCTCTTGCTTGTCTATCCTTCCTTCCACCCTCCCTTCCTCCTTCCCTTCCTTCCTGCCTCCCTTCCAGTTCCCTCCTTCCTCTTTCACCCTGCCTGCCTGCCTTCTTTCCTCTTTCCCTATCCTCCTATCCTTCCTTTCTCCCTCCCTCCTTCCCTGCCTCCCTTCCAGTTCCATTCTTCCCTCCTTCCTTCTGCCTCCTTCCTGCCTGCTTGCCTTCTTTCCTCTTTCCCTCTTGCTTGTCTATCCTTCCTTCCACCCTCCCTTCCTCCTTCCCTTCCTTCCTGCCTCCCTTCCAGTTCCCTCCTTCCTCTTTCACCCTGCCTGCCTGCCTTCTTTCCTCTTTCCCTATCCTCCTATCCTTCCTTTCTCCCTCCCTCCTTCCCTGCCTCCCTTCCAGTTCCATTCTTCCCTCCTTCCTTCTGCCTCCTTCCTGCCTGCTTGCCTTCTTTCCTCTTTCCCTCTTGCTTGTCTATCCTTACTCCCTCCTCCCTTTCTTCCCTCCCTCCCTGCCAGCAGCTCCTCCAGCATCCCAGCTGGAAGCAGCAGCACAACAGTCGCCGTTACCAGGGGCGAAGGGGTGGCGGTGGCAAGATCGGGCGACCGCCGCCCCTTTGTCCCTTCCCCAACAGCGGCTGTTGCGCTTCCGCTTCCAGACGGAATGCTTGCGGGTGAGCTGCTGGCGGGGAGGCGAGCTACCTGCATAAAGACGCCGCCGAGGGCATGGCAGAATATATCCCGGCTTGAAGTGGCAGCGCTAGGGACTGCTCAGAGACTCATCAGAGCCGCGGGCTGGAGCTGTGCAAAAAGTCTGCTTGGGCTGGGGGGGGGAAGGGAGGGAAGCCTGGGACAGCCATGCTTCCCTCCCTCCCACCCCCGCCCGAGCAGGCTTCTTGCACAGCTCCAGCCCGCGGCTCCAATGAAAATCCACAGTGCGAAGTGCTGCCACTTCCAGGCGGGATATATTATGCCTCGCCCACGCCGCCGCCGTTGCACCCAGATGGAAAGGGAGCCTTCGCGTCCCCCTTTACGGAGCCTCGCGCCCCCCCAGGGGGGCGCGCCCCACTATTTGAGAACCGCTGATATAGTTCAACATCAATTGACTCTATATATTTATTTTATGGTGTCAGATCAACAATATGTTCCAAGAAATTTGGCACTAGCAACTGGAAGCAGCAATAGTATTGTCCTTTTGCTCCTCATTTGCCTTGTCTTATGTTTCCTTAGTTTAGATGTGGGTGCAAAGGCTTCCAAACCAGCTTCTTAGATCAGACAGGAAGTATTTAATTCATTCCCTCTGAAGGATAGTAGCATGCATGGAATCTGGTTCCCTCACTGGGTTTCATTGGAAGGGAAGGTAGAGGTTTCACACATTTGAACTTTTAAAATTGTTTAAATCTGGCTTTCAAGTTAAATCATTAGAACCATTGCAGAAGGATCTATAACTGGACTGAAATTCAGAAGCTATGGACTGAAGCTTATAGATACTAGAGAAATGTAAAAAGCAGATTCAGATTCAAAAGGCTAAACCAGGGTAGTTCATAGCTTATTTTAATTTTTAGTATGTTAGTAATTAGGACTGAAAGAAGCCTTCTTGGCCAGCAAGATGGAATGTTGAAAATAATCAGAAAACAGTATTTGAACTCCACTGAATTTTAAAATATCAGTATAACTGCTAGAGTTTGAAATCACTATTACAAATCAGAACACAATCACAGAAATCATTTCTTTTTTCCATATGAAAGTGTTCCTAAAATTCCTTTCACTTTTAAACATAAATTCTTAAATAAAAACTCTGAACAATACTGGATAGCAGTGCATTTCTTTTACATATCGTATAATGTAGCTCTTTATAAATTAATTTCCAAGGTTTTTTTTTTTTCATTTGTTACCAATTTGAATCTGGAGAAATATCATGATTCTCCTCATTCTGTCCACCAGCTTCCTATTAAATGTACAATCATTATGTGGCTTGATGACTCTGATACAACACAATATAAAAGGATCATCAAGTTGTTAATTATAATATTAAAATATACAAAAATGAATCAAGTGGTATTTAAACCAGCTGCATGATGATTTATCCAGATTCTAACTTTAGTCTGAGTAACAGCTAATCCTGATTCTTACTGAATAAGCATTGAAATGTTCTACGGTGGTAAAGAGCTGCAGCTGCAGCTTGCTAATTGCTCACTGCTCTTTTTTAAAAAACAAACCTTTAAGTGTTTTTTTAAACCCTTAAACCTTACAATTTGTTTGCCAATTTTTATTCCACATTATAAAAGCTACTGACAAAATTAGCAAAAGGATGATTATTGGGAGACATGAGAGCTCTAGCATTCCTTGAGTAACCTTTCTTTGTCAGAGGCTAGAGATTTTACAACAAGCAAAACCTACTGAAATTCTGACTTAAGGTGGCATTAAATGCAGCATCTCACATCTTAGGACAAAGGTTTTTTTTACACTAGCAGCTTCATAATCACTGATCGTTAAATTATTTGCAAGATGACAGGTGACGGTAGGTGTCAGCTGGAAGACAAAATGTCTTTCCATTAACGCCAAACATCTCTCACTTCACTCTCAGGAAATGTAACCTGGATCAGCTTACTTTTCCTGGAAGACATTCAGCAACCTAGAGGCCCCATTGATACATGTAAATACGGAAGTTAATCACAACCTCTAATTTGGTCTCATTCAGCATGGGTGAATTAGTGTTTGTAACATTTAAAAATAGCAGCTTTTTTCCACCAGTGCTTTTTAAAGCAAAATCTGAAAGGTAAATAAAGATTGCCTTACTAAATTTGATAGGGGTATCTCTTCCTACCACTTCTCAAAAATAGTTCTGCTACTCAGTCTGCCTATATTTCAATTATGACTCTGCTGGGTTGATTGAGAGCCAGGCATGAACGCCTGGAACACTTAGGGAAAGCTAAAAGGAAGATAATTAGCATTGGAAGCCTGTTTTAATTTGTACTGTGCCTTCACGTGGGACCTACTTCGCTTACCTATTAACTCAATAACTTTGGCTATAAAGTGTAGGGCTTTCTGTATCCCCGATACAGAAGCTGGCCAGAGTAATATGCTGTTTGCCATATTTCCATGAACATGTCTTCATTGAGCTTCTAGTTCTTCCCTCTTCCAGACATATTTTCTGTTTATTATTTATTTATTTAAAACATCTCTATAACATCTCTATAACTACCTACACTATATTCCCCAAAGTATTCGTTCACTTGCCTTTACTCACATATGAACTTAATGTAAGTGACATCCCATTCCTAATCCATAGGGTTCAATATGACGTCGGTCCACCCTTTGCAGCTATAACAGCTTCAACTCTTCTGGGAAGGCTGTCCACAAGGTTTAGGAGTGTGTTTATGGGAATTTTTGACCATTCTTCCAGAAGAGCATTTGTGAGGTCACACACTGATGTTGGACGAGTTTACATGGCCTGCCACTTCATGTCTGAGTTGCTGTCGTTCCCAAACACTTCTACGTTCTTATAATACAGCTGACAGTTGACTGTGGAATATTTAGGAGGGAGGAAATTTCACGACTGGATTTGTTGCACAGGTGGCATCCTATCACAGTTCCACGCTGGAATTCACTGAGCTCCTGAGAGCGACCCATTCTTTCACAAATGTTTGTAAAAACAGACTGCATGCGTAGGTACTTGATTTTATACACCTATGGCAGGGGTGGGTTCCTGCCAGTTCTAACCTCTTCTATAGAAGAGGTTCCACAAATCTACAGTGCCGTTTAAAACAGGTTCCAGCTTTCTCCCCCCGCCCGTCCGCACATCATCAAGATGAAGAGCGAGAGGAGGAATTCTGGGAGTTGAAGACCACAAGTCTTGCACACTTCTTGCACAATTCAATGCCAGAATTCCTGAGCCAACATGACTGGAGGAGGAATTCTGGGAGTTGAAGTCCACAAGTCTTAAAGCTGTCAAGTTTGAACACCCCTGGGGTTTTTTTTCTAAAGGTTAGGGGTGCAAGGGTCTTGTAACTTGACAGCTTTAAGACTTGTGTGCTTCAAATGCCAGAATTTCTGAGTCAACATTTTTGTTGCTAAGCAAGAGCGTTGTTAAGTGAGTTTCACCACATTTTATAAGTTGGCCACGCCCACCTGGTCACATGACTACCAAGCCACTCCCACTCAGTCACATGGCTGGCAAGTCACTCCCACCCAGTAACATGGCCGGCAAACTGCTCCCACCGGTCACATGGCCGGCAAGCCATTCCTACAAAGCAGGCCATACCAACAGAAGAGGTTCTAAAAAAAATTGAAACCCACCACTGACCTGTGGCCATGGAAGCAGGGATGTGCGGTCAG
This sequence comes from Natrix helvetica, assembly GCF_964273705.1. Taxonomy (NCBI): domain Eukaryota; kingdom Metazoa; phylum Chordata; class Lepidosauria; order Squamata; family Natricidae; genus Natrix; species Natrix helvetica. Next base: position 167,229,169 of record NC_138552.1, read on the forward strand.
GGGAGGCAGGGGAGGCAGAGCCTCACCGCTCTCATCATGAAAAGAAAAAAAAGGGAAAAGTCACAAGTGGTCTGATTCCCTGCCTTCCTGAGTCAACATGAAGGGGACCGCGGAGCACGCTCCGCCAGCTCGCACTCGCACTCACACCTCCGGCTTGCAGGAGGATTGTGCTCCGTGGTCCCGCGGCTCGCGCTCCGCGGTCCCCTTCATGTTGACTCAGGAAGGCGGGGAATGGGACCAGGTGTGCAGGAGGCTGAGGCTGCCTCAGCCTCCTGCACACGTGGTCCCATTCCCCGCCTTCCTTGCCTTCCTGATGATGTCACCAGCCTCACCAGCCATAAACCTCACCACACGTCACTGCATGGAAGTGATTGGAACACCTGATTCTGATTATTTGGATGGGTGAGCAAATACTTTTAGCAATATAGTGTATCTTATAACCAACTCTGAGTGGCTTCAATCAGAAGTTAAAACAATGTACAAAATATATTAAATCTATAAAATGAAACGCATAAAAACATTCAGTGCACTGTTTTAATGTCCATGGACTTAGGCCACCAATTTTAATTCTAAAGAATTTTTTCTCTGGTAGCATTAAAACCAAAGTCTACAACTTAGTATTGCTTTAAAAAAACAAACAATTAGCATCATTTATCTCTATGATATTCATATCCCACCAGCTCTAAGGCTATCCCAGGCAGCTTCAGTAATGAAAACTGAAATTGCTTCAGCTTAAAGCAAAGAATGTGCTGTCTCTTATTGGTACCTGTACACAGATGACAAATCTGATACTACACCTAAGAGAAATATACTGGATTCGGTCACAGTCAGCTTATTACAGTTTTAGACTAGTACAAAAAGTATGTCCAAGAGTAATCTGTGAGGACTTATAAATCTGTCTTAAGAAATCAATAAAATTTGAGACAAAATTGAAATACATCTATAAAACAACCTGGAATCTGCTTTTTTAAGTACCAGTGACATTGTGGTGCTTACCTCAGCATCTGCTGTTCTGTTTTAAAGTTTAATGCATATTTGTTCTAAAACAAGTGATTGCCTAGGACCAAAAATCAATTTTTTGATTTATCACATTTTCCCAAAACAACGTGTGTGTGTGTGTGTATGTGTGTGTAATTTGTAGCATAGCTGCTGTGTCTCTAAAGAAAGAGTATATGTCAAAGGAAAATGAAGTTTCCAGCCAATTAATTGGTGTCAAGTTACCTAAGTCATTTACCATTGTCTCAGAGGACATGCTTCATATTTGATCTTCTAAGACAAAAAGTGAATGCTTAACTGCAGCAGATAGGGAATAATTAATTGCAAAACTGGTATTTTTATAATGACTAGCTCAGAGAAAATTACTACATAAAAAGGATTATTGGCCATAGCAACTTTTGATCTATAAACCTTTATTTTCTAGGGGCATGTCAGAATAACCAAAGAATAACCATGTGGCAGCCGTGGCAAGGGGGGCGTTCCACCAGGTTCGCCTGGTGCGCCAATTGCGCCCCCTACTGGACCAGAGTGCCCTGCGCACGGTCACTCATGCGCTGGTGACGTCTCGCCTGGACTACTGCAATGCCCTCTACATGGGGCTTCCCTTGGGACGCATCCGGAGACTGCAGCTAGTTCAGAACGCAGCCGTGCGGGTTATTATGGGAAGTACTCGTTACTCCCACGTAACACCTCTCCTGCGCGAGCTGCACTGGCTACCTGTGGCCTTTCGGGTGCGTTTCAAGGTATTGATTACCATCTTTAAAGCGCTCCATGGCATAGGACCTAGGTATCTGCAGGATCGCATCCTACCACACACGTCCCTGCGACCTATCCGCTCACACAGAGAGGGGCTCCTCCTGGTGCCGTCTGCTAGGCAATGCCAGCGGGCGACACCTAGGAGTAGATCCTTCTCTGTGATGGGCCCAACCCTCTGGAATGACCTCCCCCCAGACATTCGAACTACCACCGACCTCCGTTCCTTCCGGCAAAAGTTAAAGACTCACCTATTTCAATCAGCTGGCCTGGCACTTTCTTAGTTTTACCTCCCGGGGATTTATTCATTTTAATTGGGTTTGGGGTTTTAATAAGCTTTTAATGTACTATATTTATTATTCTATATACAGTCTTGCAACCTCCTCCACCTACGTATTTAATTATTTAACTGTTTTATGTATGTATTTTATAACGCATTTTAGTGACTGTACACCGCCCCGAGTCCCTTTCGGGAGAAGGGGCGGTCTATAAATACGAATAATAATAATAATAATAATAATAATAATAATAATAATAATAATAATAATAATAATAATAATAATAATAATAATAATAAAGCAAGGTATATCAAAGCATTTTCAGGACAGAACTGCAGTGTGTTTTTCTATTAATGTTGTGAATTGCTTTAATAAAATTACAATCAGCTAGGTGAGCACTGATTTTATCTGCCTGATGCTCTCAAGAACAGTTTAAAGACAAGTAGAAAATTTGCAGTCTTCCAGAAAATAAGTTTTGTTAAGTAAAAGCGGGTGATTATCAAATTCCAAATTAACATTTGCTATGTACTGTCAGCAGCATACATTGCTAATAAATAAGTAGAACTGGGAAACCCAAAATCAGCTGTGAGGGCACATCCTTGTTCAGCCGGGTTATAAATTGAGCATCAAAAATAAAAAATATAACAGATATAGAGTAGTTAGAAACCACCCCAGAACACTTCTTTATTAACAGCTTCTCTGTTCTGTTTCTTCCATATTCAACCCAAGGCTTATAGGTTTTTCTAGTACAGGATGGGGAGCCACTAAGAATGTGTTTTGCTAAAAAAAAAAATCTCAACATGCCTTGCATTTCGTTCTTGTACCATGTGACTGTGACAAACTCTGTAATGATACTAAGTTTAAATGTAGGCCTTGCTTAATTTGCCCGTTTGCTAGTAGTGGCCCTCACCACAATCAGAATGTACATTATTAAGTTCATTCAAAGATGGAGGATTTATTCAGGCTTCTAGTTTGTGGAACTCTTCAGATACTATCCTGCATACTTGAGGCATAGATTTGTGCTCTTAGGATATATTCTGATTGTAACTTTTCCTTTGCCTTGAGGGTTATGGCTATAAATATGTGCATTTAGCAAGGTTACAATCCCAACAATGGAAGACCGGCCCTTCTAGCAGGAAAAAAGGGATTTGGAGCATTCCTTGTTGAGATTTCCGTGGGATTTACAACTTTTACAAGGGGAAGAAAAATCAGTTGTTAATTTTAGTGAGACCATAGAGATTCAGATATTCCAACTCCCTGGTGTATAAAAGGCAGAGATTTGTCACTGCTGCTGTCACTGCAGCCTGACTAGAAAGTAATGGATATAAAATACAGGTAGTCCTTGACTCCACCACAACTGAGCCCAAAATTTATGTTTCTAAGCAAGACACAAGAAAACAAGTGAGTTTTGCCCCATTTTACAATTTTTCTAGACACAGTGGTTAAGTGAATCCTTGCAGTTGTTAAGTTAGTCACATGGTTGTTAAGTGAATCTGGTTTACTCATTGACTTTGCTTTGCTTGTCAGAAAGTCACAAAAGGGGATCACGTGATCCCAGGACAATGTGAGTCAGTTGCCAATGGTCAGATTTTTGATCATGTGACTATGGGGATGTTGCAATGGTCATAAGTGTGAAAACAGTCATAAGTCACTTTTTTCAGTGATGTAACTATGAACGGTCACGAAGTGAACTGTTGTAAGTCGAGGACTACCTGTAAAGTCCCTCTTTGAGGGAGATGGGCGGTTCAGAAATGTGAAGTAAAACTATTCTATTTTTTCCTCTGGTCTACTTTGAAGGGCTGACACATTTAGGTCCCACTACCATTGTACATAGATTCTCTCACTATCATATAACATAAAAGAAAAACAATACTAGCAGTGAAAATGTAAAACATAAAAAATTGACAACCAAAATTGACAAACCTAAACTCCGAGAGGCATCTGGTGCCGGCTCCCAACGCTCTCTGGAAAAGCTGAATTTTAAGAAGTTTTTGGAAGGCGATTGAGGGCCAAATGCAGGCGGCCATTTTAGAGGCTCAGACCACTGACAGAAATGTTAGATCGGGTAATAAAAAGGCACACAAGACTGAAGGCAACAACAGCTCTTTATTAAGTACAACAAGTAAGAACAATCCAGAGAAGGTTGCGTCTATAAAAGCAGCCCTTTTATAGGGAGCTGTCAGACCCTTCGACCAATAAGATTAAACCTCTGTTCCCGCCGGAACAGAGGACCTTGGTGGAAACCACTGTAATTGAAACAAGTATCTAACAAGAAATATATATTCAGACCTTGGCTTTGCCACCTCCCCAAAATGGGACCCAGATAACTGCTTCTCCTAGCCAGCTGCCTAGAATCACCTTGTAGGGGTGATGGATGGGGAAGGAAGGAAGGAAGGAAGGAAGGAAGGAAGGAAGGAAGGAAGGAAGGAAGGAAGGAAGGAAGGAAGGAAAGAAGAAAGAAAGAAGAAAGAAAGAAAGAAAGAAAGAAAGAAAGAAAGAAAGAAAGAAAGAAAGAAAGAAAGAAAGAAAGAAAGAAAGAAAGAAAGAAAGAAAGAAAGATCAAGTGGTCAGGCTGATTCCAGTGAGATACCCCTGATGAAAATTCTGTCAATATTTGATAAAAGCTTGCCAAATTCAAGACAAAAACAAATTGTAAAAAAAAACTAATTAAAAACATTGGTAAAGCAATGTGTGTTCTGAATAGGGAGATTATGTAATTATTTGCAGGGGGTAGAAAGAGAGAGTTTCTTGCAACTGAGGTCAATAGGAATATTTTTTCAATTAAGAGAATTATATATATAGGCTTACCTCAGTGTTTCAGGGAGTGACAATTGAATATGGTATAAATACCCTGCCCTCCTTCAGTTTCATTGCCACCACAAAGCTTAAACTTCTTGAGGAAAGTTCCAGAATATAAAAAAGCCCATTTTTCATGGTGGTGAAGGTGCTGGATTAGAAATCAACTGACTGAAGAGTTGAATCCTCCCTTAGTCAGGAAAGTCAGCTGGGTGACTCTGGCCCAGACACTTTGCTCAGTCCGCCTGACAAGGCTGTGGTGGGGAAAATAGAAGACAGGGACATTATGTACCCTGCCTTGGGTAAAAAATGGGGTATAATTATTTTCAATGCCAGAAAATTAAAATGAACTTTTTGAAATGTTTTATTCCCCGGTAACTAGAATAAGCACAACAAACTATCCTCTCATAGCATTTAATACAAGTTAATCATCGTTAAGTGTTAGGCTAGTTTTTCTCAGCTCCTTGTATTGATAAGCTTTGTGTCCCCCCATCCCCCCCCCCAATTTTTGCAGACATACAGTAACTGTATTTTGTCTTTACAATTATATTGGCTAAAATTAGGTTTGGTCTATTAAAATCAAATTGATTTTAAACTGTTTATTAAAATTACATTGAAATCCGAATGCCCTGTCAAGGATTACAAAGGGCACATTGGGTTTTTCTTTTGTAGAATTCTGCTCCGGGACATTCTCATTGGCAGAACTGATGGGAACGAAAAATTGTCACATATCTTTCTTCTACATCCCTTGACATTCTCCTTCTGAAAATTAAGTTCTCCAGAACATCCATGAAGGTGCTCTGGTTGCTGCAAATAAAGAGGGATCTGTGTGGATAACTTCTTGTTTTTCTAGCTAGATCTCTACCAGATTAGTGACCCTTTTGTGGACTGAAAAAACACTTTGAGTTGCGGGAGACATATTCACATGAAGTATTAGCATTGCTTTATAAAGTCCATGCTTAGTATACTGTATCCAGATTTGGTCACCATATCTTTTGGTCACTAATGGTATTGAGACTCTGGAAAGAGTGCAAAAAAAGAGCAATAAAAATGATTAGGGGCTGGAGGCTAAAACATATGAAGAATGGTTGCAGTAATTGAGTTTGTCTAATGTAGTGAAAAGAAGGACTAGGGATGACAATATAACAGTGTTCTAATATTTGAACACTGCCACAAAGAAGAAAGGGTCAACCTATTTTCCAAAGTACCTGAAGGCAGGACAAGAAACAATGGGTGGAAACTAATCAAGGAGAGGAGCAACCTAGAACTAAGGAGAATTTTCCTATCAGGCCACTAGTCTCAAATTGTATAGGGTCTCCTTCTTTAGCAAGGGGGTTGGAGTTTCAGAAGACCTCTAAGGCTCCTTCCAACTCTAGTATTTTGTTATTCTGTTAACATATTTGAATCCAGATGTTTGTCTAGTTGGTTTGTTCACATGACCAACCGGAATTTATTCCTCCACATAGTAACTTTTGTTGTTGTTCCTTATATGAATACAAGTATGGAGATACATATTTGAGCAGTGTGAGAAGGAAGTGTTTAAGGAGTTGTCTATTAATGTTGTTCCCCTCTGTTCATCTGCATTTATTTCTAAATAGTAGTTAAGTGCCATGATATACAAAGAGTATGGCCTTTCTCAGAAATTATGATTAACTTGTATGTGTAATTTATTAATCTGACTAGTGTTTTTCTTAACTTGAATTAGAGGCTATAAGAAGCATTTTGGTTTGTATTCAGAGATCAACTGGGGTAAAATTCATGTTTAGGCAGAATGCCAGTGAAAAACTGCCTATCAGATTGCACTTGAGAGTCGTATGTAAGTCTTGTGCCCAGGCACCAGGCTGATCAGGAATATCTTCTGGAAAATGTGCTGCATGAATGGGCACCTTGCCCAATTATTTATCCCATGAAAGACAAGAACCCCTCAGTGTAGGGTGTGGTGAAGAAGCAACAGACAGGAACTGCTGCCAGCAAACATGACTGAGTATTTGAGCTTCCTGTTTTTGGCTTTCAGTAACCATTTCATGAGCAATCCTCTAAACACAGAGATCAGGCACAATTTCAGCACTTCTGGACTAGCCATCTTAATGCAAACAATACATTGAAAATTCTAACGGAAGAGTCATAGAATGGGTGTCCACTTACACAGAACTTTCATAAAACTATAGACATGGAATAATTTCTCCCCCTTTTATCTGGTGGTGTTTTCTCATTGGTTCCAACCTACTCCAAGACCCTGCTTACAAACCTATAAACACAGACCCCACCACCTACCTGGAAAAAACCACCAAATCCAAAATAAAAGCCTCTGCCATCAGTGAAGAGATCCAGCAAAGAATCATCCCCAGAGAGAAATCTTCCAGATGCCCCAAGCTCTCTGGCCTCCCCAAGATACACAAAGAAGGAATACCACTCAGACCCATAGTCAGCTCCATAGGCTCACCTCTACAGAATCTTGCCAAATTCCTCGCCAAACAACTCCAACCCTACGCAGAATCCATCACCTCACACGTACAAAACTCACTCCACTTCATAGAAACAATAAAGAAACAAAACCTACAACCCAGCGACCTACTCGTGAGTTTCGATGTCATATCCCTCTTCACCCAAGTGCCTATAAAAGAAGCCTTGACAGCTATCCAGAACAAACACAACCCCCCTAAACACATCCTGGACCTGACCAACCACTGCCTAACCAACACATACTTCATCCATAATGGACAGAGATACAAACAGATAGAAGGAGCACCCATGGGATCACTCCTCTCACCCGTCATTGCAAACTTATACATGGAACATTTTGAAACCAACACCTTAGGCAAATCTGAACACAAACCCAAACTCTGGCTTAGATATGTTGATGACACTTTTGTGATTTGGCCACACGGGAAAGAAAAACTGGACAACTTCCTCACACATCTCAACAGCCTACACCCCAAAATACAATTCACTGGACATCTACAATTCCTGATTATATGGAAGGAAGTTCATGCCTTGTACCCAAATGTATATTTGTAAAAAATAAATGTGTGTGCTATAATTACCAAAATGAAATGTTTTGTTTCAGTGTTAACCATTGAATGCTAGACCAAAATATGATTGGTTTGTTTGAGATTTAGTGAGTTGTGTGAAACTATCCAGTTTTGGGTTAGCCAACAAAGTCATGGTTGGGCAAAATGAAGCTTAAAACATGTTATCTGATTTAAAACTTAAATAATGAAGCCTGAAATATAGTGGGTTTTTAAAAACATAGTTTCTATATGATTCTATAGCAACAGTGCAAATGAGGAATGTGTTTAGTACATAGTGTGCAATAAATTTTCACAGTTAGCTTTAGAAGGATTACTTTTTCCTGTGACAGTGGTTTTCTTGATTAAGAAAAGGTTGACTTTCATGATTGAAGAATGGACTTTTTATTTTTTTTCTGACAAAAAGATGGGAATGAGTTCATTTTTAATTGTAATTTTAATAGCAACACATGTTTGAAATGTAATAAAGATGATGAAAATTAGATTTCCAACAGGGTAAGGTTTTGTGGGTAGCATTAGACCTGAACAATTATGACTAGAGTAACCTCAAGAGATGGAACAGTCTTTTGAATACAATTGAGTTGCTCAAGTACCTATGAACCCCAAATTAGTTTCTGTATACTTCAACATCTGTTTGCTCCTATGTTTTATAAAAATTATCAGAGTTGGTCTAATAAGACAATTTCTTCCACCTCTACCCCAATTTTTAGGCAATTGTTTCCAAATGGGTTCCCAGAGGAATACTTCTTAACAGCCACATTCCGTGTCAGAAGAAACAGTAAAAGAGAACGCTGGTATTTACTGCAGATTTTAGATCAGCATAATTTGCCACAGGTTAGAACAAATACAGTTATTTGGTATTGCTACTTCTTTATTTGTGTTTGTTCACTTGTTTCCTATTCCCATTCCCAATAAAATGATATCTACAGCTTTGTGAATTGCTAGATAATCCCCACCAGATTGTGCAACTATTGATGTGGCTTGGATACAACAGTAGTAATTTTTTAAATAGCAATTAGAAGATGATTAACATATCAGTAATAGAGTCGTGGCGGTGGTATATGTTGGGAAGTGGAACAACTTGCCTCCAGAAGTTGCAGATGTTCCAAAACTGGAGGCTTTTAAGAAGAGATTAAACAACCATTTGTCTGAAATGGTATAGGGTTTCCTGCTTGAGCAGGGGGTTGGACTAGAAAACCTCCAAGATCCCTTCCAACTCTGTTATTCTATTCTATTTTATGTTAACATTTTGTCTTTTGGTTTGAAGAATATTGAAACCTGTAGAATATCTACAGTTTTTTAAAAAAACAATAAAAGTGAAAGGTTGGAGTTTAATGCTTAATGACAAGCTTTCAAGCTTAAACAAGACAGATTCAGAAAGCTTAAACAAGTAAAAGATGCATCCAGGCATGTCAGGGAAAGTTTGGACTTCCACCAATTGAAAAATTGTTTAATTTTTAATAGTTTAGTACATCCCACCCCATTTCTTACTGGAGCCCTGGAGGTGCAATGATTAGAATGTAGCATTGTAGGCAAACTCTGTTCACAGCCTGGAGTTCAATCCTGACTGGGCTCAAAATTGACTCAGTCTTCCATCCTTCCGAGGTTGGTAAAATGAGGATGCAGATTGTTGGGGCAATATGCTGATATTGTAAATCACACAGAGAATGCTGTAAAGGACTATGGGGCATTATATACTGGTAAATCTAAGTGGTATTGCTATTGCTAGAGTCCCCTGCTCTTCTGGGGAGTTTTTGGAGGTCTGAGCTGAAACTGAATCAAGAAAGAGAAGAAGATGAGAAAGCTTCACTATCTGAGAGAACTTGACCTGTGATTCCAAACATTATGAGCATGTACTGACTTCTATGATTTTATTCTCTTCTTCACCGTCTTACAGTTTATTTCATTTTGAAAGCACTGAAATTTGTGTGTGTGTGTATTTTTGTTTAGGCTTACATCTCAGTTGATGGTTTAAAAAAAGCTGTAGAGTATGTCATGCAATCCACCCAGCAGAACTCCCTGCACTATGTCTTTAAAAGCCGCAAAATCTATCCTATCTTTGACCGTCAATGGCATAAGCTTGGCATCAGTGTACAATCAAGGAAGATTTCTCTTTATGTGGACTGCAGCTTAATTGAACAAAGGATGACTGAAGAACAAGCTATCCCTGACATTCAAGGAAAGATTCTCATTGCTACTCATTATTTAGATGGTAAACCTGTAGATGTAAGTGTTCATGTCCATGTTTAATGAATTAAGTGGTTTTATGCTGCTTTTATGGGAAAGGAAGTTGTGGGTTTATTGTTATATTGTCTTTGTTTATTGTTCTGAATTTATAAGATGGTTATTAGATAGATAGATAGATAGATAGATAGATAGATAGATAGATAGATAGATAGATAGACAGACAGACAGACAGACAGACAGACAGACAGACAATGAATGAATGTCATTAAATTGGTGAGCTGGAAAAAGTTGAATTATTTCTGCTTATGAATTAGATCAGTTTTGTTGATGAGACACATTGCTGGAAAAAGAAGGGAAAATAATTATCTCTTATTTTTCCTCTTCCTATAATTTCCTGCTCCCTAATTTCTTGCTCTGAAAGCTTGAAATCCTTCAAAAATAATTGGAGACCATTGGGATTGAAGGAGAGAAGTGGGAATAAACCAAAATTCCCTCATCTCTTCAAGTAGAAGCTTCTCTTGAAAAAATAATTACAGGTACATCATTGAGTGAAAGGAGCCTTGCATCTATAGATTATCGTATCTGATCCAGACATATCTATTTTATATATGTTTAGAAAGCAGACATTTTGCAATTTTGATGCCCTGAGATCCTTAGAAATGAAGTCTGAATCCTAAAAGAAATGAAGTCTGAATCCTAAAAGCAGAAAATATTTCTAGAGTATTATCTCTTCTGTGCTGCAGATATCAAATACGGCCTCAGATTTAATTTAAGGTATTCTGAAAATCATGTATGTAGTAGGAATTAAGTTACAATAAAGAGGATAAAGTAGCACATTTAAGGAAACACGTCTGCATTAATACACTTTCTATACTGTATCAAAAGTAAAAAAAAAATAGATTTTTTTAAAAATATAATTTTATGACGAATTTTATTTACAACGATAAAAACTAATGCAATCTAAACAAAGAGAAGAAAATGGCAAGGAAGAATAAAAAAACACAAGAAGAAAAGAATATCTATATATCTATAAAGAGGTGACTTTCAACCTTCATCACAAGTATAAACACATTTAATAATTTTTTACCACCACTCCCATAAGGTTAAACAGATAACTTTTTATTCCATATTCCATACCTTATTTATAAGCAAATACATAAAACATTAATTTTTCAATCTTGGTGTCAGCAAAAAAACAACAACAACAACCATTAAACCTTTTCCAGAACATTTTTTTTAAAAGTCTTATTTTGACATTGATCAGTTAAACCAGCTTTATATTCCTTCCTTTTAATTCAATCAAATATTATAGGATTTCATTTCTCTTCAATTCTTCTTTATCCTGTCTAACAAATGTCTTCAAGACTTTAACAAGCTTCTTATGGAGATCTAATAAGAAGACATTTTTCAGGTCATTCTCCTGGATTATCATTTGTATCTCCCTTTTAATTTTTTAAACATCAACCAGTTTTTTTCTATATCCAATAAAATGTTCTTTTCTAAATCATTCTTTTGGCCTGTCATTCAAATCCACTTACTTTGTCTTGTCAGATAAAATTGTTCCACATCTTTTATTCTTTCATTAGCATCTTGTAGTCATAGTCTTTCCCTAAAAGCAGAAGAATGCTAGTAATGATGTCACATTAGTGACAGTGTTGATATTATAGTTACTAATTTCTGGCTCCATTCTTCAAAAATCTCTTAATATTTCCTATGTTACAATGTTTTGTGTTATTTTGTAAGTTCCCATATTAACTGACATAAAGAACAGGCTGAAATTCTTTAGTCGCCTCAAGTGTCCAGTTTCTACAATCAATGTTTATCTTTATTATAACTAGTGATAACAGGATAGCCAAAATAAGTCTGTTTCCCGTTTGAAGCTGTTTATTTTTCATAGTTAATTCCAAAATCTTAAAATAAATGTCAATATTCCATTTTTTCTGGACTCTTAATCCGTTTATAAGTTTCTAGGATCAAAATCTTATTTAGCTTTTTAATTATTATCTCAAATCTTTAACTTATAATTAATTTTAAATTTTGTTCAAGTTTGAGAATAAATTCACCTAATGAAGACTTTTCAAATTTGTATTCCAAAGGTCCCTAATAGGTTTAATATGGTTAGTGAGCAAACATAGTGTCCTTTTAAAAGTGTTTATGATTGAGACTAGCTAATCCCATTGTCTAGAGGCACTCAAATGTATGGAAAACCACCATCCTGCAGTTTTCTCATGGGGAACAGCTGTCCAGAGTACATGTGAGTAATTTCTCATCTTCTCCTTATCCAAAGAGGCTCTAACAAACAAGTCTACTCACAGATTCCTTGGTAATTTGTTGCAGTCATATGTTTCGCCTTCACAGAGCCATCTTCAGTTTGATATGCCTTCCCCAGAAATCCTCAGAAATTATATTATAAACTAGTTTTTAGAACCTTTGCTGTTGAACCTGTGGTCTCTACAGTTTGTATGTATGATAGCTGTGATTTCAGTCATTCACTTCACTGATTTTCAGATACATTCTCTAGAGGTGTGATATCTCTGTTCCTCTTTTCCTGATACAACTTTAGGGCAATTTGTCTTCCCACTTCTGCATTGCATTGAAGAATTCTTGCACTGATGTCTGGATTCAGACAATATCAACAATGGCTTTCCAGTCAGAGAAGTCTTTCTAATAATGTCCTTATTCTTTATTCATCCATATCTGGATGGGTAATCGCTTTGAAGATTTCTGCAGCTGATCCAGGCATAAAGCATCACATTAAATCAACACATTCAAACTAGCTGTTCTAGAACACAAATGGATAGTATATCCATCAGTGATGGACCGTATCAATTTCCTCTAGAATAACACAAGAGCTATTCTGTTTGTTTAGATGGAATAATAACAGGGATTATTCATAGCAGGAGAAAACAGCTACAATCCCAATCTTTGTGATACCTTCTCTGTTTTTTATTTAGAGACCCTATTTTTATGTTTGTTTATTTTTATGTTACATCTTATGTTTTAGATCAAAAAGAACTTGAACAAAAAAAGCTTTTTTGTTACACTTTGATAACCTTGACAATTGTGGCTTGCCTCATCCATCATGAGAATCTCCACCTTTGGCACGGCCCCATTTATCTACTCTCCATTTATCAGGGTCAGGTTTCCAAATAAGACCCAATGCCCTCTACTTTCCAACCTGGAGAGTTTAGTTAGTTCTGCAATTTCTCAGGAATGAAGTAGATTGAATTATAAACTTTTCATTAGGACCTATGGCTATTTCCCTACTGATCTTTTTTTTTATCTTAAAAAGTAGCTTTTAGTGTCCATGAGTTCAATTAATCAGGCTGAAGAACCATGTCAAAATGTTTTTATGGTATAATATTTCTTACTTTTTGTCCTAATTCCTCAGCTGCATTGAAACATCTCTGCTTTTATTGGTTATCCATCATGTTCTTGCTTTTTATCTGGACCATATGGCATTTTTCTAGACTTTGTTTTTTCCAGGGTCATTCTAAAGGCCATGGTTTTCTATTCAGCATTTTTTCAGATGGATTGTCTGCTGCAATCTGACCAAACAGCTGTGCCTTTTTCCAATCTGTGATCACTCCAAAAGAATCAACAGCTTTCCTCCAGAGTATTCTATTGCTGGAGCAATGTTGAGCACTTATATGGGTTCACCACTTTGGTGTTATTCAGCATCAAAGCCTGAATATTTGTTCCCAGAAGGATGTGGCACCTCTTTGATCAATTTATGATGACTAGAACATTGTTGACTAGAACATTGTTCAACAAGGGTAATATTAACTTCATAAACTTTGAATAAAATGGCATCTAATATTAAAACATCCTATGAACCTCTATTCCATTATATATATAATATATAATATATAACACACACACACACACACATACACACACACACACATTATATATGTTGCACATGCTGGTTTTGTTGTATTCGGGTCTTTTCCCATGTAAGATTGAAATATATATATATATAATTTCAGTTAATTTATAAAGTAATGTTATCAAACAAAAACTGTGCCCAAAGTAAAGGTGAAATTATTATACTGATAGTTTTACAACATAACATATATGATATATAAAGAAAAAATGTTAAGAGGAAAGCTGAACTATTTAATTGATGTAGTCTGAAGTTTTTAACATGCATAGTGACTGTGAGATGGATACAAGTGTTTTCCATATAATTTGTTAGTTATGTTTAAGTAAATTGTGTTTTCCTTAAATAAACACAATAAATTGTATTTTCCTTAAATATTTTCCTTAAAAGGAAAATAGGTATGAGCAAATAGGTGCAGCACTTCAATTATTTCATACATGATGGATGATTTGATATTTTTGTTTAGTGAATTGGTAACTAACTTATATGAACCTTTCGATATTGCCCATTCAGTTAATTTTCACAGAAGAGAACTATAGCATGTTCCTATTTATTTATTTATTCTTTCCTCATTTTTTATCATTGTACCCTTCTTGCCCATTGCCTCTGTTTTTTGTCACATTTCCTTCATTTCTTAATCCTTTTCTTTTTTTCCAAAGGTCATCATTGACTCTTCCATCTGGTTTCTTTTTCCAGAGATTAAATAAATGTCTCACAGAATAGTTAGCATACAAAGATTCTGCTGCAGCATGGACATAGTATATAGAGTATACTATGTATGAAAAAAGCCTCTCTTGGAAAAAGTACTTTATTTCTTAGAAGGAAAGCAATTTAAAAATATTATCTCCCCCCCCCCCCACCCATCCCCCTAGGTCAGTTATAGATATAGAAAGTTCAAGCTTTCTTGTATTGTGCAGATTGTTCTGTATAAAGCCTAGACTAAAATATATTCAAATTCATATATTATTAAGAACATGCTAGGTATTTTCTTTTTTCAGTTTAAAGATCTAAAACAGTGCTTCTATTAAATGGGTGTATGGATGGACAGACAAACAGACAGACAGATTAAAAACTCTAGGTAGGAAAAGCCAAATAGAGCAGCATGGTTTAGTTATTGTAAAAAAAAAATCTAGGAGACTAGTAGATTAATAGACGAACACAGATAAGTAGCTAAAAAATCTTAGGCTTCTTTAGCAAAAACAAGACTGTACATCTAGATTACAGGAGGCGATAATGTAATTGTGCACTGTGGTGGCTCAACCACAACTGGTCACTGCACTTTGAAAGTAACATGGAGATGCCAGAATAGAAATAGAGGAGAACTCAAAGGTCCTTTTCAAGAGGCAACTGGACTTTTTTTTTATGAAGATGTTTCGCTTCTCATCCAAGAAATTTCTTCAGCTCTTGGATGAGAAGCAAAATGTCTTCAAAGAAAAACAAGAAAGTCCAATTGCCTCTTGAGAAAGCACCTTTGGGACAACTATGACCTGGATGACTCAGAATCTCCATAGACAAATAGAAGAGAACCACAACAATAATGAAGTGTCTTTCAAAGGTACATTGAAAGAGATGAGTACCGTATGTTTTGCTTTCAAAAGAGAGGACTAAGGGTAAAGATATAACACCAATTTAAGGTAAAGGTTCCTCTTGCACATATGTGCTAGTCGTTCCCGACTCTGGGGGCAGTGTTCATCTCCGTTACAAAGCCAAAGAGCCAGCGCTGTCTGAAAACGTCTTTGTGGTCATGTGGCCAGCATGACTAAATGCCGAAGACGCACGGAACGCTGTTACCTTCCCACCATAGGTGGTTCCTATTTTTCTACTTGCATTTTTACATGCTTTCAAACTGCTAGATTGACAGAACACCAATTTACATTTATCTAAAGGGCTGACACTTACAAAAGAAAGCAGCCTTATTTAAATATTGAAACCAAAGGCAGAACAAGGACCAGATAGATGAAATTAAAGGATCTAAATATCAAGCGAAATTTCCTTATGGTAAGACCAGATGAACAGTCTGCTTAGAACAATAGTGCACTTTCCTTGCAGGAGATCTTCCAACAGACTAGTTAGCTATCTGTTGGGGATAGTTTAATAAAGTATGCTAGTAAGCAAAGCGTTGGACAACATGATAACGCCCATGTCAACTCATGTTGTTCCTTTTCATAACAGTGCTATGTAGCCCATTGTAGCGCTCTATGAGATGGCATCATTGAAAGGAAAATTAAATCAATTCAGGCAACCAGAGTCATGGAGTGAATGGGAGGATACTGCAAACCTACATAGTAAACCAGATTGCATTGCTAAATTGCAAACAAAACCAATTGGAAGAAGGGGTGTAAAGAGAGCTTAACAGAGAGGGGTTTTTTTCAAAGATTTTTTAGGTTTCCAAAGAAAATAGATTTTTAAAATAAACTTGTAACTCTATGGGACTATTGAGTTAATTCTGAGGATGTATGTGAAAAGAGAGAGGGAGAAAGGTTCTGAGATTTGTCTAAGTCCCCAATTTAACAAATAGGGTTTTACCAAAGTTCCAAGAATATTGTCCCTTGCTATTGTCCTGCTTCCTGCAATGCTTCTATAGTTGTAGTTCAATGGTTTCAACTGGTCTTCTATCAAAAACTGCAAGACCACTTGCTGTATTTCCTAGGTGGGACTATTCACGACAAGAAAGCAATAAGTAATAGGGCTATTTCATGAGGCCATACTATTTGGCTTCAGTGACACTGCCTCAACCACCAAAAGCAAGGTTGCGACCTAAGTTTTAATTTATTATTCCTAGGATTCTTTATAGTGATAAATTAATAACATAGCTAGCAGAATTTGTATAAAAGTCTAGTTTTATTGAATTTAAGTAGCATAGTTTGGAAAGAAGTAATTTCCATCTGTAAAAATGAATCTTTCAAATGGCCAGAGAGATGACCTAGTCGTTGAATGCATCAAACTGCAGTAGGTTTTGTCATAAATCCAGTTCCTTTTATAAAGAGATATACAGAAGTGCTATGTGAGGTTCAAATTAAGTTGGTACGATTGGATTAGAATCTGTGTGTTGCTCAAATAACTAACATAATAAATGCAAATGGAGTATTTAAAATGTCTTTGTTTTTTCAAAGTTCCTGGCCAAAATCCCAAACTCTGTTAGAGATATTTAAACATATAACTTCAGTGGGGTCATATTATTTAACGGTATGGTGGATTTCACTACAGAGGCTTCAGTGTTGCTACGTCTCAACTGATAAGCATCATCATATTTATTAAATAGATTGAACTTGGCCGCATGATCTTACACTGCGATGCAAGCCTTGCTTCTCAGGAGAACTGTTGTGAATTATCTCAACATGTGGTAAGTTTGGAAAATAAAAACGTATTACTTTTTTGTAACAAAATGTAAGAAAATTGCATGGCATTATTAGTATGGCCTATCATTTGAAGACAGCAAGTTTGGTGTACTTAAGGCATCATGCTAGAAACTGGAAAACCTAATCCCGTCTTAGGCTCAAAACCAGCTAGACACCTTGGCTTAGTTACTTTCTCTGAGCCCTAGGAAGGAGCAATGGCAAACCATTTCTGAAAATTCTTGCCAAAAAAACTGCAGGGACTTCTCAGGGTAGTTTCTAAAAAACAGGGATGATTGAACAAAAGAGGGGGGAAATATCGTTTGAAAGATTTTTTTTTCTTTATTTTGATGATGAAATCTTTATTCATTAAAAAAAAACTATATTCCCAGACCTTTAATGTTCTGGAAACTTGTGCAGCATAGTGAAATATCTATTTAAAAAATAAATACAATAGACATAAAAATACAAGCTAAAAGAAGTGCATTTTAAACATCTGGAGGAATAATGTTGGAATTTCTTCCTAAACTCTAGTAAAAAATCTTGAAATTTATCTACCATTCAAATAATAAGAATAATAGGTTCAAATCACTGTGACAGAAGAATATCAGTATCATAGGAAGAGGATCTGCACTGGAGCTCCTATTGTTTCAGAAGCTTTATCAGTATATGTTCTAAGCATTTTGCTTGTAGCATAATGCACTCTACCTATAGATTAACTAACACCTATCTAAAATAACAACAGCATTGAATGTAATTCCATTGCATTATTATTGCCAGATTTTCAGTTCAGATTACTGAATTTGTCAACACAGGTTATTTTTTTTTAAATCACCATGGAAATGTAGTCTCTGAAGATGCAGAAGATGCTATAAATAGTATAATTTGATCGTAATGAATTAGACTTCAGTCCAAATAATATGTATTCATAATTCCAGCATCCTTTGGAGAAAAGCTTGAAAACTACTGCAGCATCACCATCAGTTGGTCACATTGGTAAAATACAAGCTCTTCCAATAATGGAAAAAAATCCTGAAGAAAAATGTTTTTGCTCTCAGAACAAGGTATAATCTTCTTTTATTATATTCTTTCACATATGATCTATTAAAGGTATAGTTCTTGGAGCAGATTTAACCTTTTTATTTGGACTTTCGTACTGTTGTTCTTTTTCATATGTTATTGAACATTAAAAGAAATCTGCACAGTATTTTATTTTATTGCAGCCTTATATCATCTGTAGTAGAAGTGTCAGGCCATAATTCTCATAATCTGAAGTCTTCATGATCAATTGCCATGTTGTCTAGAAATTATAATTTGATATGGTTAGGGGAAAGCTTTTCTAGAAATTGATTTATTCATATGAGAGGCAAGAGAAGAACTACGGGTGATATGATAGCAATATTGAGGGGCTGTCACAAAGAAGAGGGGGGGTCAATCTATTATCCAATGTACCTGAGGGCAGAATAAGAAGCAACAGATGAAAACGTATCAAGGAGAAATCCAAACTAGAACTAAGAAGAAATTTCCTGGCAGGGAGAAATATTTATCAGTGGAATGGCTTGCCTTCAGAAGTTGTGGGTGCTCCAGCAACAATTTAAGGAGAAATTGGACAGCCACTTATCTGAAATTATATAGGGTCTCCTGATTGAACATAGGGTTGGACTAAAAGACCTCCAAGGTCCCTTCCAACTCTGTTATTCTGTTATAGAGGCATAATGTTGCACTGCAAAGAGAACGACAGTGTGAGTTAAAATAGTACAAGTTTATCTGAAGTCTGTATTTTCTGTGAATTTTTTTTATTACAAAAACTCATAGATTGTTACCTCTAATAAGGATGTCACCAACTAGGAAGTTAACAGCTTACAAATCTACTATAATAAATAACAGTTATTTCAAATTGATTGGAAAAATATTTCTTCAAGTTATGTTACAATGATGAAATATTCAAACAGTATGAGTGATTGTTTATAGAAATGTTAATTTATGAACCCATTCTTCAAAACATTAGCAGGGCTACCTGTAACTTGAGCTAGTGGCTAAGTATCTTGACCAACATGGAAGAATATGGGTCATTTTATAGCCCAGGTCAATTGTTGCAACCTCTACATTAAAACAATGAACAAAATGTTTTAGGGGCCCAAGGGGGGGGGCACTAAAATATAAAGATAAAGAAATTGCCATTCTTAAACAAATTCCGAAAAAAATAAGAGATAAGAGGAGGAAGTATTCCTCCTTATCAAAGAAATTATATAACAAAGGAGTTTGGTTTAGATGGTTATTGCCAGAAGGAATGTTGATCTTCTGGGAGGGAAACAGAATTAGAATCAATACAGTTGTGGAGGCAGAGGCCTTCATGAAAAAACATAGTGCCCTCCTAGAGGACGAAATCATAAGACGTAGTGAAAAAGGTGACAAGATATGAGGGAGGGAGGGGCTGTGGCTCCACCAGGGGACAGGGAGCAATATTGAAAAGATACAGGTTACAAAAATAAATGTATTTGAAATATCATTGTAATTGTTGATATATTATAAAGTGGCAAAAGAGATGATTGAACATATGGTTGATACAATGTATAACAAGATGCTGTTTCTGCTTATCATTTTTGTTTTGTTTTTTTCTCTTTAAAAGTTGTGAGATTCTACCTTTAGCACAATGTAGCTGCCAAAAAATTTTGTACATCCACCTACCCTTTCCTATAAATGTTTAAAAACCAATATATATTTTTTTAAAAAAAACAATGAACAAAGCAACATGAGGACACTGGACACCAGCATTTCCCATAAACATTTCAAATACATTAGAAGCTTGGAGCAAGTATAGGTCTGTATATCAGTGTAACAGTAGTCACTTATGAATCAATAACAGATGCATTGTACAGAAATCACATCTGTCCTTACTAGAAGGGTATCATTTAAGCTCTTGAGCCAGGCAATTTTCATAAAGCATTGTCAATTAAAATAATGATATTTGCATATAATTTTCACAAATATAGAAGACGTTAAACTACAGTAGATATTTTGTGCTAGAATATATCACATTTTCATTATTTCTGTCTCATTAAAGTATTCTTATGTCAGAACATTTATCTGTTAGCTTGGCAATTTAAATTTTAAAATAAAATAAAGTGGAAAAGTTGAATACATAACATTGGGTATATTTGTACATGTATATGGTTGTGTGCACTATGGATGAGAGTAATCAGCTCAGTTTATTCTGTTTCTCACAGCAAATGATATTGTTAATTGTTAAAACTACAGAAGAGATTATGACAATGAAGGTGATGGCGATGATATCACATATTTGTAAATAAGGACAGGTAGTCTTCAACTTATGACCACAACTGAGTCCAAAATTTCCATTGTTAAGCAATTGTTAAGTGAATTACACCCCACTTTGCAACTTTTTTGCCATAGTTGTTAAGTGAATCACTCCAATTGTTAAGTGAATCATGTGGTTGTTAAGTAGAACAGGCTTCTCCCATTGACCTTGCTTGTCGCAAGCCAGTGGGAAGATTGTGAATGGTGATGCTGAGATAGTGCAACTGTCATAAATACATGCCAATTATCAAGCGTCCAAATTTTGATCACATGACCATGCAACTGTTATAAGTGTAAAAAAAAATGGCCATAAATCATTTTTTTCCAGTGTTGTAACTTTGAATGGCCACTAAACAAATGGCTATGAGTTGAGGACTACTTGCATATCTTCTAGGTGGGAAAACGAAAAGTGGGAGAAGATAGGATCTATGAGTGTATCCAGAAATGTAAAGTCTTTATAATGCTTGCTCTTTAGTGAATTGCCTAGAACAGGGCTGTCAAACTCGCAACCCCTGGGCTGGATGCATCAAGCACTGGCCATTTCCGGTTTAATGAAGGGAGCGAGGGGGGAAGTCCCGACATACGTCACATGATGCTGCCTTGTTGCCATGAGTTTGACACCCCTGAACAAGGCTTGAAAAACTATTGTTCTCCAGATGTTGCTGAACTACAATCTCTATTGGTCCATACAATTATAGCTACAAATGAAGTGCAAGTTATAATTCAGCAGCATTTGCAGAGTCACTTATTCCTGACTCCAAGGATAAAGGTATAAGACCTGCATTAGAGAAAAGGGTTTTTCTAATATTATCCAATATTATTCCAATCAGAAACATCAGCTTAGACTTCTTGAACACCTTGAACAACAAGTGCAAAATCAGAGTAGGGTGTGTTGTAGCAATTTTAGCTGTCACCAAAGTACTTCCCTTTTCTATCAATAATACTATCATTAGATGAAAATCTGGCATATTATACAATTAAACTTTACACTTACCCTGTAAGGTCATTACCTGTATGGCATTGTTTACATTTTTCCCCAAACAAAGGGTTCTAGAATAAATATCCTAGCTTTATTCTCCACAGGGAGAAGCAGGATTGCCAGGCATAGCTGGTTTGCCAGGCCAGAAGGGAGAAAAGGTAAGACTTTACCGGCAACATTTCTACTGTCTTTTTGTTTGGGCAGTTGGTTCTTCAGAAACCGGAAAGACATTATGTCCATATTTGTTAAGAATAGAACTTTCTTTGGTATAATGTCCCAATAGAGATAAGTTCTGTCCAGACAGATTGGCTTGCCAATGACTTTAATATCATTTAAGTAACTCTTTTAAAGGAAAAACAGTTTTTTAAATTAGGTTTTTTTGTTTGTTTGTCTTTGTTTTTAGCAATTTCAGTTTTCAGGGCAAGAATCCTCTAGGGATGTTGTTTCATTTGAAGCTGGGTGTGATTTTTCTTCTTTAACCACATGGTTTCTGGCTTTGATTTTTTTTATGCCTTCAAAATGAGATACATAGGAATGTAGTGTGTATGCGTATTTAAATAAAAACATTCTAACTTTCAATGCAGTGTTATTTAACTGACTGGCAAGTGTAATTTTTTTCAGTTTTTAGTAAGCAGATGTCCATTCTGTTAGAATCTTAGGCATATTTTAACTTGTTATTAACAGTTGGGAAATAAATAATAGCAAGTGAAACAACAACAGAAGGTAGAATTTTTCAACAGAAACTTTCCCTGCCAAATCCTATCTATTCAATCTCTTATACAATCAGACCTTCATATTTTTTTTCCATTTTCTCTATTCCAAAATTCAAAATTCTCTGTGCCCACTCAGCTTTCTTTAGAATGTTCGTTTCCCGCCCTTAGTATATGATGCTCCTATAATTTGTTACAGGTGGATTCTTTTGGATTTTGGTTATTACAGTTCTTGAATTAAAGTTATCGATAAATGATGTTAACCATTAGCCTTCATTTAATAGTGATCAGTGGGACTGGAAACTCTGTTGCTAAGCTACATGGTTGTAAAACATGTCACATGACCACTTATGATAGCGTTCAAGCAATTCCAATTGCTGTTGTTATCCCATGTGGTCATTGGGCATGTGAGCATCATTTGTTAGTTCCTGATAGTTTCCCCTTTGACTTTGCTTGTAAGAAGCCAGCAGTGAAATAGCAAATGGCAATCATGTGACTGTGGGATGCTGCAACAGCTATAGTTACAAGGACCCTGGCTCAATGCTTCTGTAACTTCATTCAGTCGATGAATAAGGACCACCTGTAATTTTTAATAGATATTTCAGTTGGTTTGTTTCAGAGTTTGTTAATTAAAGGATGAAAAAAAAAGGCAGCTGACTTTCATGCCAAAGGGAGGACTAGAACTTAGGTTCCTAATGCAACACTTTAACTACTAAACCATACAATGTCTCTGGAATATATTTATTTTGACTCCCTGAATATATTTGATATATCTTTGGGATATTTTTCTGAGAATGCTAATACAGGTAGCCCTTGACTTATGACCACAATTGAGCCTAAATGTTTGTTGTTAATTTTGCCCCATTTTGCGACTTTTATTTTCACAGTTGTTAAGTGAATCATTGCATTTGTTAAGTTAGTATCATGGTTGTTAAATGTACCTGGCTTCTCCATTGGCTTTGCTTGTCAGAAAGTTGCAAAAACATGATTCCGGGAAACTGCAACCGTTATAAATATGAATCAGTTATCAAGCATCTGAATTTTGATCATGTGACTGTGGGAATGCTGCGACAGTCATAAATATGAAAAATAGTCATGTCATAAGTGTTGTAACTTCAAATGGCCGTTAAACAAACTGTTGTAAGTCAAGGACTATTTCTAGTTGACTCTAACTTTATATTGTTACATTTTGGCTATAAGGCCATCATAATTCAGAACCTGTTATCTCATATTTGAATTTAATTCTAAATAATTGTCAGGTTCATGTTCTATAAAGTTTTTTAAAAATGCTAAGTACTATTCAGCTAAAAACAAAACAATAACTGATTCTAAAACCACAATTTTAAAAAAATCAGTTTAATAGAAGTATGTATCAGGCCTGCAGCCAGGTTCCTTTTGGGATCTTTGTCCTGTCACACTTCTATCTACTGTGCTGTTTCTATAGTGGGGAAATGGGACGGGGATAGTAAGGAATAGGATGTGATGTAACCAAAATAAAATTCATTTTAGATTGCAAAGCCCATCCTTTGTCTTGGTACCTCTGTGCCTGATCAGAACTGGATGAGTGGAACTGCCAGTATGGCAGTGGAAGATTGGACCATGTGATGGACTTGTGGGTGTGGGGCAAGATCTTGAAGTTTCAACTGGGTGGGGAAAACCAGGAAGCTTTCAGATTCGGGTTTTCCCAATGTGCCAACATGACTCTCTTAATGAATTGAAAGTTTGAGCAATACTTTGCCTTGGATTCTGATTTAATTTTGGATGTTGTTTGTAACCCTGACATTAACCCGAATCTGCCTTAAAATACTTCACCAGCTACCCCTGCTATTGGGGTGCTGGGCGGGGTGCTGACTCCCAACACTGACCCGACCCGGGACAGCGTAAAATATCAGCGAAGATGGCAATAGAGCCAATGGGAAATGTAGCAGATAATGGATCACTTCTCTGTGCTGAGACAATCTGTAAACATTCCAAAGCTAGAAGGGGGACTGCAGAGGAGGATGTCTGGAGATTTATGGGGAAATGCTGTTGGAGGCAAAGGGGGTCAAAATGGCTGTTTTGACACATGGCTGGAGAGGACCAAAGCAACCACCCACTAGCCGACCAGATGATTGGAGCTTCCCAGACCATCTTACGCACCCGAACGTGAGTGAAATCAACCCTCACTTTAGTTCAGGACCACCTCTTTCCCTAGCAGAGGCTTTGCAATGCACTGGAGTGGAGTTTTTTTACTCCTTCCACATAGCGACAAGTGAATTGACCCATTACTGTACAGCTGGGACGCAGACGGATCCCCCATCAACATGGGAAAATTAATACAGTCAGCAGAAAGGGGCTTGGGCCACATCTCCCCCTAGGCAACCACCGATGTTTGGGCTCCAGTCTGCGAATCAAGCACCACCAGGGTGGTGGTCCCCACTGGTATCTCTCCCACTCATTCCAGGTCATGGATGGGAGAGATACCAGTGGGTGCCTGCTTGGCCACCAACATGGGGAAATCAATCCAGCCAACAGAAAGGAGTTTGGGCCACATCTCACCCTAGCCAGCCACTGATGTTTGGGCTTCAGCCTGTGAATGAAGCACCACCAGCATGGGCTTTCTTCCCAGGTCATGGATGGGAGAGATACCAGTGGGCACCTGCCTTTCCTCAGCAGATGGCACCATTTCAGATAACTGGGCAGGGGAAAACCCAGAGATTGACACCCCCACACACACTGATTTCAATCTCACCTGCAATGCCCCAACAGAATCTTGCCCCACCTTCCAACAGAGAATTAATCTCGACAATGGCAGAAGGGATGAATGATGGGGAG
Organism: Natrix helvetica; assembly: GCF_964273705.1. NCBI lineage: Eukaryota > Metazoa > Chordata > Lepidosauria > Squamata > Natricidae > Natrix > Natrix helvetica. Next base: position 167,254,247 of record NC_138552.1, read on the forward strand.
CTGCAGAATGGATATTGGAGCACTACAATGAGATGGCTCCTAAATTAAGAGATGCAACCGGGTACATTGCCTCGGGGGGGGGGGAATAAAATGCTACTGTTGCTGTCAACCTGGCCACAGAACATCAGCGTGCCTGCCCCCAGCCCCAATCTCACAAATGCGCACCAACACAGTAAAGAGAAGGCCCCAGAAGCCATTGGAAAAGAGTGATCTGGGCCAACAATCTCAGAAAGCTGATCCCCAACCTAAGATGATGAAAAGTCCAACTGATGGGGAAATCCCTTCCACCTCGTAGGAGGAGAATAGTGTAGACAACCTGATGGTGAGTGCACCCGTCCGTCCCTTTGCCATCAAAGCCAACCTCCAAGTACCTGAAACGGGGATGGAAGGGGAAGTTGAAGCAGTTGTGGATACCGGCTGAACATGATGCTTAATCAGCATGTTGATTGTAAAGCAACTAGGCATACGCACAAGATCTCTAGCCCATCCCATTCGGTTTGAGCAGGTAGATGGAATGCTAATTGGGGGGACCCTAGCCACACTAATGACCCAACTGGAAAAGTTACAGATAGGCCGCCCCTATGAGTTCCTCAGATTCATTGTGGCTCCAAAGATGGCGGAATTAATTATCTTGGGGCTTACATGGCTAGACAAGTGGACGCCTACAATAAAGTGGGATGACAGCCTTAGGAAATTGATTATCGGATTTGGGCTGCTACCACCAATGGAGCCAAAGGGTCACCCAGGGACGATTGAACCCAATAGCCCAGACTGCCCAGAACCTACAGCACCTGCAGCAGACACAAAAACCCGAGAGATCCAACAAGTACCAAAAGACTACTGGGACTTGGCGGAGGTGTTCAGTGAGGAAGATTGCAACTATCTTCCCCCTCACTGGCCCACAGATTGTGCAATAGAATTCAAATCTGGGGCTACCCTACCAAAGCTGAAAATGTACTCCATGACTCCCAAGGAGATGATTGAATTGAGGAAGTACATCAACATCAATTGGAAGCGGGGCTTTATTGAACCAGTGAAGTTGAAAGTAGTGGCCCCAGTGCCCTATAAGAGAAAAGAAAGATGGTGGGGTTCATCTCTGTATTGATCTGCGGGCTTTGAATGTGGTATGCTTAAAGAACACCTATCCCCTCCCCCTTATGAAAGATATGTTGAACCACTTGGCTAAAGGCAAGGTGTTCACCAAGCTGGACTTGAGAGAGGTGTATTACCGCATACGAATCAGAGAGGGAGATGTGTGTGTGGAAGACTGCTTTTAACTGTCCTCTTGGCAGCTTTCAAGTCAAAGTCATGCCATTTGGGCTACAAGGAGCACCCGCTATCTTCATGCAGTACATAAATGAGGTGCTACACCTCATGGCTACACCGTGGAGTGCTCATTTATCTCGATAACATCTTGATCTTCTCTGAAATCATGGAAGAACACATGAAACTGGTATGGCAAGTCCTGGAAAACCTTCTAGCTGCCAAGCTATACGCAGTTATTGAAGTGTGAGTTCCACAAAACCTCACTAGATTACCTGGGTTATCGCATCACCAACGAGGGGATAGAAATGGATCCAGGAAAAGTGAAAGTTGTGTTAGACTGGAAACCTCCAAGTACTCGCAGACAACTACAGAGCTTTCTTGGATTTGCCAATTTCTACAGGCAGTTCATTCCAGCTTTTGTGGAGATTGCCCTCCTATTGACTGAATATTAAAAACGGGGCCTTCCCCGATAAGGCCAAAAGGAAACCAACCCCTAAAGTGGACAGTGGACTGTCAAAAAGCCTTTCAGAAATTAAAATGGCTCTTTGCCCAAGAGCCCATACTGCAACACCCAGATCCAGAATGACAATTCATTATCCATACGAATGCCAGTGATGTAGCGGTAGTGGCAGTGCTACTGCAAAAGAATAAAGAAGGGCACCTCTTGCCGTGTGCTTATGTCTCCAAAAAACTCACCACTACTGAAAGAAGGTGGGCCATTTGGGAGAAAGAAGCGTATGTGATCAGGTGGTCCCTGCTCACTTGGAGACATTTCCTGGAAGGAGGGGATGTGCTGTTCGAGGTCTGGACCGACCATAAAAACCTCAATGCTCTCAAAGCCCATCAAAGACTGTCCCCAAAGCAAGTTCACTGGGTACAATAGTTCCAAAGTTTCACATTCAAACTGAAACACATCCCGGTAGGGAATAACTTGTTGGCAGATGCCTTGTCAAGAAAACTGCAGTACAACTGTAAGAAGGAAGAAGTAGTTCACCACATCCTTTCTTCCTCCCACCAAAAGGTGGCCCAAGTCACCACCTGAAGCCAGGATAAGTTGATGACAGCGATGAAATCGCCGCTCCCAGAAGACCCATGGCTCAGCAATAAGAAGGACATCCTAACGATGAAAGATGGCTTAGCTGGAAAGCGTCCAAACTTTACGTCACTGCGTGTTTGAGGCTGGAAGTTCTACAGCGAAGCCATGATGCAAAACTAGGAGGCCACTTTGGATTCCTAAAAATGCTCCACCTCACCTGGTACCAATTTTGGTGGCGAAAGATGAAATTGGAAATGGAAGATTATATAAAAAGCATCACGTGTGCGATGATGAAAATACATCCAGGGAAGCCCCCTGGACTACTACAATGGGTGGCCAGCCCTAGCTGACCATGGGAAGAGATCGCAATGGACTTCATCGTCGAGCTTCCAGACAGCTGCAGGAACAGAGTAATCTGGACAGTTATTGATTTGTTTTCCAAGCAGGCATATTTCGTTTGCTCAGGATTGTCGTCCGCAAAGAAATTAGCAAAAATGTTTGTGAAACACATTTATTGCCTGCACAGAGTGCCCAGGAGGATCATTTCAGACCGCTGAGTCCAGTTCATGTTATTTGGTTCATGCTATTTGGAACCCTGACAGCCTGTTATTTGCATGTAGTGCCAATTGAGCTCAAATACATTAATCTGAGGTAACTACTTATATATACCCCACCCTGCAAAAATTTATTTATTTATTTTAATATATTTGTATAAAGTGTACATATATTTGCATACAATCTCTCTTCTCCCCCCCACACACACATTCAGGCAGAAGTATATACATGATTAAGAAAAAAGGCAATACCTCTCCTCATAACAAAAGCCATGGCATCGTGCTTTGATGTTATCCCAATGCTCCTTCTTGAAGACCAGTTCAAAAGCCCTACTCTCCATTCTTACAGTTTTTAGTTTGAAATAGCCAAAGTGTTTGGACAGAACAACCCTCCGGAAAAAAAGTGTTCCCTAACATACCTCATGGAGGACTGTCGACAGGCAATTTCCAATCCTTATTGAGCATTGATTAGTGTTTTGCTAATTATTTATTTATACTATTATTTTAACACTTTTTAATCGGCCAATAACATATGTGTTAAGGATGTTGCAGTACAAATACTATTTCAATTTTTTAAACTTTGAAATCATATTTAAATAACCAAACATCTTTCTATAATATCACCTAGAACAACCTTCAAATACTGTGTGGCAAATAAACCATGGAGTCGGTCAATGCTATGAAAATTATTTAACTGTAATTCAATCAAAATAAATACTTTAAAAAAAACAATAAAATAAATAATAAAATAAATAAAAACTAAATTCTACAAAATGAGTAATGATAGTTGGAGTTTAAATTAACATTTCATTTGCTTTTATTTATTTACATATCAAACTTAGGAACCACGCATCTCCCTCACAAACCACTCGTCTCCCTCACAAAGAATTCTACTTTGACAATAAACACAATTGGTGGTCACGAATTGCAGTCTGTCAGTAGGAAACACGTTTTTTCAAAACCTTTTCATTCTTATTTTTATTTTCTACTGATATCAACGTCTGCCTTGTTGCTTGTTTGAAATCTGATAAACCAATGCTTAGGTTGCTAATACAACTATAAAACATTGGACCTTCCACTCATCACTCCATTAAATATGGACGTATTTGTGTGGCTTTCATTAAAAAAAATACTGGACTATTGACCCAATTATATACAACCTTACTTTCAGCTCAAATTTTGTAGGCTTATAGTAAGATACCATGAAAACCCAACATATTTCCTTTGTCAACATTCAATTAGTAATTCTGTGGCCAATTTAAATCCAGTTTTTGTTGCCAAGGTAACCTAGTTCTAGGGAAAGTAGAAATTGTGAGAAATACATTCAAGACAATTCTGGCTTGATTGTGCTAAATATAAATCGAAGTAAGGAGGTGCTATAGTAGACATTCAAAATACTGCTATAATACCCCAATATCATCAGCATTTTCTATGTGTAAAATTTCAGTAACATCTTCCTTTCTCCTTTTTCAATTATGCCACTGGGGATCACACTGCCTAAAATGACCTTTGACTGATCAAGAATAATAAGTTGTGCCCAGTGATCCATGCAACATATTTAATCCCTAACTTGAGGCTGTCTGGAATTAAGAAAGAATGTTTGTGTCTAGAACTGCATGGGAGGAAAAACTAAAAATGAGTTAGGTCCTATATTTTTTCCCCTTTGGTCACAGAGAACAAAGCTATGGAAATGACAATCACCGTTCTGGAAAAGGAAAGCTAGAAAGGAACTCTATAAGGGATTTTTTTAAAAAAAGTTTAGTAATAATTCTGTTAAATGTCAAGAAGTAAACTTAGCTTTCATAATCTTTTACATTTCAATGTGAGCTTATATAATGAATTAAGCAATTCATTATTTAACCATGGTCAAATAAACCAGTGCCGTATTTTTTTTGCTTCTATCTTCCAGGCATTCTTAAATCCCATGGTTAAAATTCTCTTTCCTGTTTTTTTTCTAGTCTCCTTGCTTCTCTTGACATTCTTATCAATTTTATCCAGGTCCATTTGTACTTTCCATAAAGTAACTCCAATAAATTTCCCATATTACAGTTTAAAAGAATAGATAAAATTGTTCTTTGGGTACATTATTTGTATATCTTTGTTATTTTTAAATAATCATTCAAGTCCACATTCAAATCTGTTATGTGGGTCTTCAAAGGAGTTTATTCATCTTTGATGACAACTTTTTCCAATAAAAAAAAGTTCCAGTTATTTCACAAGCCCAGAGATCAAAGATTTCCTTTAAAGTAGCCATCAAGTGCTTTAGTAATCAACCTTCAAAATCTTATTTTGCACTGAAATGAAACAAAGCAGGGTTTCTTTTTCCATAAAAGAGATTTTTTCTAATAGTTTCAAAAGGTTTATTTAAATCAGTTTCATAATGGCTTAACATTTACTCTGTTTAGAAACAACTCTAAAGTCATTCCTTTGCTATATGTTGCAAAAAGTTACAAAAATAGATCTTATAATGTTGGGGAAAGGTTTCCTTTCTTTTAAATGGATTGAAGGGAAACTCATCCAGTAGCTATAGTTCTGAAAATTTTTCGATCTTAAAGAGGCAGTACAACAAAATAAAATGCAAATTATTTACCTTTTTGCCTTGAAAGCTTAAACAATCATATTTTTCTTAATAATCTTTTAGCATTTTTGTCATATTTTTTGCATGTTTTCCATCCTATAATATTTCCTCTAGGTATTATAGAGCAAAATTGCACATTACATCTGTATGGAAGAGTCCATATAATGGTTGTGTTGATTTGTTGATTGAGCTTTTATAATAACACACACATTATATATATATATATATATATATATATATATATATATATATATATATATATATATATATATATATATATATATATATATATATATATATATATATATATATATATATATAATTTGTGTTACAACACCTGGTATGATTTAGAAGTTACAATTACAACACACACACACACACACACACACACACACACACACACATATTTACTGTCATGGGCAGTATATTTACTGTATGGTGCCTTTAACTAATATTAACTGCCCAGCATTATGAATTTGACATGGTCATATACTGAAATAAAGAAGTAACATAAATAAATAAGTTCCAAGTGTAGTAGACAGATTTGTTTAAAGACTGTTTATTGACCTTGAATGTACCATTTGCTTTTTCCATAATGTTTGCATATCTTTTCAGTCTAGTTACCTATCATTAGCTCAAGATTCCTGTTGCTCACGCCCCACTCAGATTGAATCAACATATACATGAAATGATATGTGTGTATCCCATAACCCAATGGGCCTCACTTTGCTCTTGCATACATTTCTCTCAATTAAGATGCCCTTATTACTTTAATATTCCCCTTTTAACTTTGGTTCATTTAAAATAATTTGATAGCCTCATTCATTAGCAGACTGAAAAGTGACAATAATCTTGTTTTCAAGAAAATAAAAAATAGCACATATTTTATTGCATAAGTCAAGTTTTATCACTTCTAAATACTTTGTACTTTTTAATTTAAAATCTGAATGGTCTGAAGACTATGCTGGTATCAGGGGTGGGTTCCTACGCGAACTGGTACCGGTTCACTTCATGCGTGCTTTGGCCGTGCATTGCTCATGCATGTGCAGTTTGCTGTAAATTGTTCTGTGCTTGCGCGAATACCATTAAAAACTAATAAAAAAGTTGCCAGCAACAGCAACAGAGACCAAGGACAGGGACATGGCCAGCTGCCGGTTCTGCGACCCAGGTCATATTACCACTACCGGGTCAGCTGAATCGGAACCAGGAGCAACCCACCCCTGGCTGGTATACTATACAGTACAGCACAAATCCTATCACTTTATTCAGAGCTGTACTTTAACATTTTTGAATTTAGGAAACTAGTGTACTTTGTATTGTGATTTATGAAAGTTACAATAATAATAACTGTCAAAAAAGGATAAGATGGAAGTAATAAAATGAAATAATAATGAAAATAATCAATGTGGCACAAAACTACCTTTTGGCAATGTTAGTATCCTACTGTAGATCAGGTACTGGTGAGCTGAATGCCTTGTTAAATTTGATCTTTTAAGTTACACAGTTAAGAGAATGAATTGCTTCATATTTGGTTTTTGGTTTTTCCTTTATTTACTAGCCATTTAATGACCAATGTTTATTTATTTATTATAGTTATGAAGCAACTGAGTGCATATTTAGCATCATTTTAGTTATTGCAATAATCAGCCTTATTTTTTAAATATGAGTATCAGACACAGAGTTGTGCATAAATTCAGAAGATGCCAGGATGTACCAATATTGATATCATGCAAGCTTGTAGCCTGGCTAATTTTTTTTTCAAACAATACAGAATGTATAAGACGGATTCTGTGGGTCGCCAAAAAAGCTGACACAAGTCATTTCTGTCTATGTTACTCTTCTTTTTAAAAACTGTAATGCTTGCTAATAGCATGTTGTCCTGCTGATGAGACTGAGTGAACTGAACATGCTTACATTTAAACCATTCAATGGAAAGCACTAAACATCATTACTTTGATTCACTGGATTTGAATTTCTGGAGTGAGTGCAGCACGTGTGACTTGATTTGCTCCACCCCCTGCTCACATGCCAACAAGTAAGGGCCACCAGCTGGATTTTACAGGTGCAGGTCTTTGAATTTTTGTGAATGAAAAGTGTGATTTAAGAAGGCAGGTATAAAAGCTGCAGGATGTTGTCTATGGAAGCAATTTACTGTACATAAAAGACATAGTGACTTGCAGAAATGCATTTTAAAAAATAATACAAACTTTGTCCCTGGGCTAATTGCTTTCTACCAATTATAGCCTGCTCATACTTTTAGGAATAATGATTGGAAATATGCCCCAATCTCCAAATTTGCAAAAAAAAGGCTTATCTCAGATTTTGTTGCAGATTCTGTCTTTATTTTCATGATGGACTGGAGATTTTGCTCATTTAATTTGTTACTGCTAGTGCTGGTAAAAAATGTATAGCTAATGTTTTAAATATCTCTTTATTAATGCAGATGCTAAAAGAATCACTTTTTTACAGAAGCACATGGCAGAATAAGAAATATTAAGTGAAAGGTTAGGTGCTACATTGGTTTCTAATGAATTATAAAATGTTAGGATTAGATTTGGCCTAAATGTATTTATGGAATGATGTATTTATTAAGGAAAAACTGTCTTTTCTGAAGTTCCTGTAGAAATGTTTGAATCATTTCACTGGTTTGGATGTAAACCTAAATTAAAGTTTAGCATGATAAAAACAGACCATCCCTACTATTGTGCCTATGTCCTTCCTTTTTCCTCCATTTCAGTATTAAGGGGGGAAATGTTTGTTTTCATTTATGATTAACAGCACTTGCTCCATTTGTTGAATCTAGACAAACTGCAATTAATCATATTGTTAATGGAAATAAATTAGTTAATGTATTTGTATAAAATGTTGAGCCATGTCCAGCACAAACAACAAGTAAGGTACTTATCTGGTAATTCACTGCACAGTAAATCAAGGGCAGACGTGGATGATCAAGCAGTCATCTTGATTACAGTACCAAAATAAATAAATAGCCCACATTTCCCATTCTTTTCCATTTTTGCTGCAAACGTTTTTTTTTAAATAAAAGTTGCAGTATGACCCAATTGGAATTGGAACCAACACAGATTTGAGGATTACTTTTGTGTCCATTTTGTCGTGCACGTGTTTGAATTTTTTTCAGAGACCTTGTAAAAAAATTGGTAAGCATTAGGTGCTGTGCTTTAACTTAACCAGAGTTTGATGTAAGAGTTCCATTTGTACCATCCTGTAAGTTTAAAAAATGAACTTTTAATATGTTATGCAAATACAGGTAGTATATATCTCAAAGTTTATGAAGATGAATTATAGTAATTAAATATACACCCACTTTTCAAGCTATTCTTTTTGGGATAAAGAAAACAAGAACAGAAAAGTAAGATTATAGTGAGTCAAAGAAATTAAATGAATAAGAAAAAGAAAAGAATACGTAAAAGTAATTTACACCATTACCTTGATCTTCCTCTTCCTTTTGATCCATCCATTCTTTCTCACAATTCATTAGTTCTTTCTATATAGGCAAACCACCTTAGTATGATTCTTTCATTCTGACCACTCACATTTATCTTCCATATACATTTACTCAGCAGCAATTTTCTTACCTCTACTTCTTCATGTTTTCCTACACATATTTAACTACTCTTTCCCCACTGTATTAAACTTTATCTACACGTTTTCCTGATATGCTTAGTTCTTTTCCACCTATATTATGCTTAAATCACAATATACTTGAAAACACATGCCTTTTTCTAAGCACCCGTTTACCAAATAGTCGCTATTTTCATTCATCCTTGGATTTCCAAATTGCCCAATTGCAGGATTCATTTACGAATTATGACTGGTGAAGAACTACAGGTTAGAATTTTGAAAAGAGGTAAATCAAATATGGGTATGGAATAGAAAGAAGAGTATAACATAGATCTCAGCTGAAGACACCTCTTGCTGAAACCTACCTTTCATGGAAAATTGAAGGACCAATCAGGACAGACTGAAGATTCCTGAAAAAATCTGAAGACTTGCCCTTCTTAATATTTCACCTTCATTTCTTGGTTGCTAGCTGGCAACCAAGAGAAAAACACAACTTTATTGCATTATCAATTCTCCGGATTTCTTAGTCAAGAGGCAGTTCTGACTTCTCTATTGAAGGTCATTGGACATTGAAAGGAATAAGATTAATCAGAAGGTCAACCTCTGCCTGAAATGTCTTACAGCAATTGACACCTACTTAAACAGATGCTACTGCATTGAATTCTCAGCTTTTCCACTGAGCAGAATCTAAATTTGATGAATTTGCAAAACATTCCACAAAATATGACGTTAGAAAATATCATTTAGTAGAAAAGGCATATCTACATTCTCAGAGTTATAACACTTTTCAAGTCACTATTCAAAATTACAGATTATTCATTGTGTTCTTGTCCTTGTAGTTTTGTTATTATCAATAACAATGCATGGTCAAACCACCTTTGGAGGGTTAAATTGTTTATTAAATATTTTACAACTTGAGCAACTTACTTAAAGTTACATTTAATTTGTATAGGGTGAAGAAGGAGCTAAAGGAGAAAATGGGATTCCTGGTTTACCTGGAACAAAGGTAGGATTCCTGTCTTAAAGGAGCTCTTGGACCATTTTCAGAACCAGTAGGACCAAAATGAACATAAATTACAGCTACTTAGATTTTATTTAAATGCAAGGATTATTTGTACAGTTTTAGAACAATCAATCTGTAAACAACCAGGCTTTACAATTCTGAATATTTTTTTTAAAATATGCTGGACAGGGGATGCACGACAGATGGTAATGTAGCTTATGTTTAATATTTGAATAGTATCAATTATATAATATTTCCATTATTGGAAAATATTTTTGTGGGGCTGGAAAATCCCATTCATAGTCATTTTTTATCTGAATTCTTGTAATGCAATACCCTTGAAGACAACTCAGAAACTACCACAGAACTTGGTTTCCCAAGCAATTATGGTGCATCTTGATATTTTGATCTGACCTATTGTTCTTTGTGTTGCACTGATTGTCAGTGGATGTCTGGCTGCAATTCAAGATGGTGATTGTCAGCTATCGAGCTGTCTATAGGGCTCAGAACCAGGTTGTTTATGGAATGATCTGCCCATCCATTCAAATCTGACAGAATGGGAATTTTCCACTTCCCATTAATTAATTAGTGCTGCCTTGAAGAATCCAGAGTGATTACTATTCTGTTATTGCTCCTGCCTTTTGGAAAACTATCCTCCCAAAAGTTTGTTGGGCTCCAACCTTGCCATCCTTTAGAAAAGTTTTTAAAAACTGGCTTTTCAAATAGACCAGAAGCCAAGTGATTTGTGATCCTGACTGGTAGAGGATGGATGATCGGTATTTGAGTGTATTACCTATCCCCCATCCCTATAAAATATTCTGCACTTCTCTGTATGTTTTATATGTTTTTGAAAAGTATTTATGTATGCTGCCTAGAATTTTCTGGTTAGGTGGCCTACAAATCTAAATCAATCAATAACAAGCAACACACTCTCCAGCCATATGTCTCCTTTTTTTTTTCTTCACTGCTTTTAGAAAGGTCTGATGGTACCAGGAAAAATGTCTACTAGAGAAAGTTTTGGAGTGATTTTTAAGTAGGCAGTTTTAAATTTTCCAAATACGATCACCAGCAAACAAGCATGTTTATGAGTGAACAGTAACTGCAGTCACAGCAATGTTACAAGCCAGTTCTAAAAAAATTCATATAATCACACCTTAGTTATATTGCAAAAGTGCATTCTAGTTATTTCTATGATTTCATGTTCAAGAAAAATACCATGTTTCCCGGAAAATAAGACAGGGTCTTATTTTCTTTTGACCCCCCCCCCCCAAAATTTTGCTTGGGCCTTATTATAGGGGCGGGCTTATTGGTTTGGGGTTGCCGGGTGGCTTCTCTTTTGCGAGCGGGCACCGAAGAGCCAGGCACAGCCTCAGGGGCAAACAGCTGTGTTGCAGCAGCACAACAAAGCCGTCATGAGACGACCACGCTCATGAGCAGCCACCCAGCAACGCCCCTTTCCAGCCGGGCAGAGCGCCACTCACCGACCCAGTAATATCCCAAAGGTGCTAAGCCACATGGCGCTCTGCCCGGCTGGAAAGAGAGGTTGCGCAAACACTTGTTCTGCCTCCAGCTCGTGTGCCTCCCTGCCTCACCATGCCCAACTCTCCCTGCAGGGCTGGTCCAGGGCACTGCCACCACCACTGCCACCCCACTGCCGCCACCGCGGGATATTACTGGGTCTGCCCGGCTGGAAAGGGGCATTGCCGGGCGGCTGCTTGTGAGCGCCACCTACCACAGCGCCACCTACCAACCTAGTGGTATCCCAAAGGCATCAAGCAATGTGAGCGCCTCTGACCCCCCTCCCCCCCTCCTGCAGCTTTGCGCCTTCGGGACATTGCTAGGTTGGTGAGTGGTGCTCTGCCTGGCTGGAGGGGGTGGTTGTCCAGGGGGCTTATTATTGGGGGAGGGCATATATCTTTGCCCACAGGAAACATATGGCATGGTCAGGACATGTCGTAATTTCAGGGAAACACGGTAGTAGTGGTGCAATGAATAAAAATATTATGGATGGAAAAATCAATTCATTTATGATTTCTGTTAGACCTGGTCACTGTTTTAATTTTAAATTGATGAACATTTTCTCTTTCAGAATCAATATTAGCAGTCCGTATCAGCCTTTCCAACCGTCTGTTATGTAGACATCAATTCCTAGAATCTTCCAGGCAGCTGGAGTTAAGAAATCTAGGAGTTGAAGTCCACACAACTGGAGAATATGTAGGTTACAAAAATCTGCTCTATGCATTGCTACAGAATTGAGGGTTTTTTTTTCATCCTAGATTAGATGTCAGCTGGCCTAATAATGGAAGTCAATGAAAGTTGTTTAGAATTCAGTGAGTGAATCTTCATCTCATCTTCAAGATGTACATCATTCTTTTATATGAAATTATTCCCAAGTTAGACAGATATTGGTTCTAAACAGTTTCAAACATCACACTGTGCAAAAGATTTAAGTTATTTATTTGATCTTTCAATATTTATGACATTTGATTTATGTTGTTTCACTTTTGTCCAAGCTTCCAATAACAATAGAAGTTCATATTTCTTCTCTGTCCTGGAGGTACCACGTACCTTGTTGTGTCTTTGATATTCTGCTGGAAAGTAAAGGACAGGGAAGGCTGCAGAAAGAACTTTAACTCCTAATCCTCACCATATGGCTTTGTTTGCTAAAGAAGAGCATAGAAATAAATAAATCTCAGCTGTTAAGATAGGAGCAGGGAGTTATGAATAACAGCTAGTACTAGCTATTGTGACGTATTCTGTTTTATCTTCCATAATAGATTTATTATAGTAAGAAAAATGAGAGTATAAGCAATGGAAAAGAGAATGAAAAATCTCCACATGTGATTCACTTAGTGGACAAACATCGTTAAATGTTCTGAAATGCAAGCTGAGTAATTTAAATACTGAATGTTACAAATGCTACATTATGTATTAGTTATCAAATTCTTATTCAGAATTGCTTGTCTTGAAAAGCAGGCCAAATTCTATCATAAATGGATAAAATATTTTATCTATTTGGCAAACATGAAGATCATTAATCTTACTCAGCGTGACAGTTTTCTTAGTTTAAAAATATTAATAGTCCTTAATAATAAGAAATTGTAACATTTTATTACTGTGACAATTATTTTTATTTGTTCATAATACAATGCATTTTTAATGACCAATGAATAAGAGTTGATGCAGTTTACAATTTGTTTTAGGGAGAAGATGGTCTGATTGGTGTTCCTGGTGTTCCTGGTACTTCTGGTGAAAAGGTACATATATAATCTTTGAGTCCATAGTTAGCGTTTGGCTGTCAGAATAGCAGCCATCTTCCCTTTTTACCACAAGTTTTTATATAGGAAATATATTCTATTTATTTAACATTATCAAATACCAAGTAAACTAAGAAGAAAATGTAAATACATTCATGATTTTTATAATTATATACCACCAGGTTGGTATATAATTAACCCCACAGATAAACCTTCTTTAGAATGATCTATTCCTGACTTGGCCGTTTAGATTGTCCAATAGTGCATCCATCGCCACATAATCAAGTACATTCACCTTTTTTTTGGTCATTCTCTTTTTTGTTTTCCCTCTATTTTCCCCAACATTATAATGCTCAAGAGTTCTTCACATAATGTGTCCACAATATGATAATCTGAACTCATTCATTCATTCAACAAACTTATGTAGCCACCCATTTCATTGAATATGACTCTGGGCAGCATAGAATCAGTAATTAAAACAATATCACAATCATTAAAAAAAAGAAAATCAAGATTGCGGGGGGGGGGCATTTGTGGCTCAAGTGAGAACTGTAAGATCATTTATTTCTTGTCTTGGTTGTCTCTCATATTCCCAGGAATATTTTCCAATACCAAAGTTCAAAAGCCTCATCACTTCCATTCCACTCTGCCAAATCCAGATTTTGTTTCCATAAAATATCATAGAAAAAGCCTCTGCCTGCATGATTCTAAATTCTGTAGCTAGAGGTGCCCATCATTCAGTACTACATCATGAACCAATACCCTGTCCATCCATGTGCTTTTCTTAGTTAAATTCAGAAGTGATTTACTAATCTCTTCCCCCGTGCATTATGAAATAGTGCTTTGGCATCATTTTTTTTTGTCGCTAAAGTGATAATCTCATTCACCCTCTGATATAGGTGCATGCTTGGTTTAACTGAGCAACTGGGATGATCTTCACGTATTGGGAAACTGTGCTGGGAGTTGCCACGCTTGGTATTCTTCATAATCCTTCCCAGGAACACCTATCTCCACCACAGTGAGGCAGCATGACAGGATTTAAGGAAGAACAAACATTTAACATAATAAATGGTTTCTAATATCCAGAACTTCCCTTCTTTCACTTTGGGCCCTGGGGCAAAACAGCAACTTTCGTCCTCAATTTTGCTGTGATGCTAGACTTTGGGGAGACCCCTGAAGCAATGGGGTGTAAAATAGGTTTCAAGTGCACAAACATGGGGTATTTTTCAAGCAGATAGCAAGGAGATTTTTATAGTTACATTTTTGCTGGTTATATGCCAGAAATGTGGCTAGTCAGATTCAACTGCTTCAAATTTATCTATGAACAGAGAATAAAATTTATTGGTGACCTGTTCCATAAATGCTTCTTGAAATCAATATTCTGGACAAGGCTTCTCTCCAATAGCCATGCACAATCTACCCGCATCACTTGATTTATTTGGCTGTGAAAGAGAGACAGATTTTTGATGGCATAACACTGTTACTATGTAATAAAAAGTGTGATTCAATTCCCACTAGTTTTTTGTTCAAAATCTATTCTGATTGCTTGCTAAAATAAACCCAAGGTCCAAAGTCAAATTAAATATAGCATAAGATAAATGGTATCTTGGATGAGTTCCAATCATTTAATTTCTAATAACTTTGGCTGAAGATTGAGAATATCACATTCTAATCCAATTTAAAAAGGAAGAAATCCATATTTGGCTAAAACATTCTATAGCAATTTCCATGGCATCACATTGAAAGCCTCTTCTAACTCCAGTCACCTCTGCCAGTTCCAGTTTATATGTATATCTCAGATGACTTTTGGTAATCTAATACTATCCAAGCCTGACACTGCCTATATGAAAGTAGTTTTCACAGGATCAATAATTTGTAATTCCATGGCAGGATTTCTGCCCAAATTTAGCATTAAAGTTTAATAAATCAGACCAAAATCTTTACTATCTTCAATATTACAGTTTTATTTAAAATATTTGGAAATTTTTTATTTAAATAGCATCACCTGCTATACTATAGGAGCAATATATGTTAATATTACTTATTGATGTAGCTATCAGGAAAGGTAATTTTCCTGTGGAGACAATTTATAGCCTTTAAAGATTCCATTCTTATTTCTTCCTTCCATTTCCTTCACATTTTTATGTAGCACATAGAAAACTAGTACCTTCTATATAAGCAGAGTAAAAATTTGCCATTAAATCTGTTCAGTTGTCTTACTATGTTTCAGGCTAATTAAAAAATTCATAGTAATAGTAAAATAAGATTTATATTTACCGTATTTAATCTAATCTCATCTCTCATTTATATCATCCTGCACTCCTTAATGGAAAGATTAAGTATCATAAGTAGATAAATAAGCTCATAAGTAATCCAATTACACATTCTATAGAAAATATGACATTAATTGTTTGACTCTAATCTTTTAAATCCAGTTGTAAAAGTAAAAGGCATATTTAATGTTGCTGTTTTTGTCAAGTAAAAGTTTATAGTTATTTGCAATTATTTATATTAATGAAAAAGTTACAGTAGTCCAAATGTCAATGAGAGATAACTTTTCATTCTGTTATTTGTAGAAGTTGTAAACATTCAAGTTAAAATGTCCACCTTAAGATCCCAGAAAAATAAAGTTTCTATTTGTTGTGATAACATCAATAAGACAGCATAGCCTTCCAGGTGAGATTTTTATTGTAAAATCTCTCTGCCTCCCACACAGAATTTTACAGAGGACACAGTTCTGCCCTCTTCCATTGAGAATCCTTGTGTGTTTTTCCATAACTCCTTTTCTTTTTCTGAGAAAGAAAATAGTGAAATGCTATTGGACTGTAGTATGGAAGCTCTTTCAATTTAGAGGGTATATTTCTGGTTTGTGTATTTCTACATCTTATTCCTAGAATTTAAGTGCCCAATAGAATCATCTTCCATTGGAAATCATCCTTGTTTTCCCACTATTTATTTTTACTGTAATAAATCTGTTAAGAGTAAGAGTATAAAAACAACTCATTTGCTGGCAGTCTTTGCTATTGTCTTTGCAAGTCTTCTGCCTTCCAGTACATTGAAACTTGACTCCAAGAATTCCAATATTGCCAACATTCTTACTAGAAAATGGAGAATTTATTAATCCAACATCTCTAGAAAGCTGATCTAAAAATAACATGGTGTGTGTTTTCATTGAATTAATAATTTTACCCATGGTAAAATTGCCTACATGTAAGCATTTTTATTGAATGGTTACTAATTTTTTTAATAATTATTTAACTTTTGTCAGAAAGCTACACCTTTCATTTTGTAAGCCACGAGTGCTTGTAAAAGCAGTTCTTTTATCTGGAATAATGAATGCTTTTTATAGAAAACAGAGCTTGGACGCAAACTTTACCAAATTTCAAGCATAAAATAAAAATCCTAAAACTCAGCTATTCTATTACTTATAAAATATATGGTGATAGAAATGGCATTTAATGTTTACTGCAATAGTATGAATACCACAACAGTGACCAATTATGTTCTATCATGTTTTTATACTTGCTATTTGTATGAAATTATTTTGATGAGACAAAAAGAATATGCTCAGTGCTATGGTAAACTCCTAAGATTATTAGCACCAACAGGTACCTCAGTAAAATATATGTTGGTAAGGGCTGTCTCTCAAAAGTATAATGTTGTAGGAAGTTCTGAAGATATAACCATTTTTGTTGCATGTTGAAAAATGCTAAGTACAATTCAATCTAGATTTTAGGTTTTAGGTTTTATTAAATTTATAGACCGCCCCCTCTCCCCATAGGGACTCTATTCAGGGAAAACTTTCTATTGTCAAAATATAGTGGGAATTTTCTGTGAAATTGAATTTTCTTTCTGTTCCAAGTGATTATGTTTTGAAATGTTCTGTTTTAATGATGCAAAAAATTATATAACCTTAGCATTTTTCCAGATGAAGATGATTAAAAAAATAGATGGAAAGAAGTCTATCTCTTTTGTTGTGAATTAAAACTATATTTGGTCATTGTTTAAAAATAATCTTTAAGCAGAATTTTCACTTATACTGTATAGCAATTTAAAAACAATAATGACTTTTTCTATTTCTCTCAAATGTAGGGTGAACATGGCTTGAAAGGGAACAAAGGTGAAGTGGGAGAAAAGGTAAATTATATTGATTTTTGCAAATTGATTTTGCATGATGTTGTGTAATAATTTTCAACTTTATTTGATATCATCTCTTGTTATTTTGTATACAAATTCCTGTCCTGTGTGAGCGAATGACACATATTTTAATTAAAAGGTATAGGGTGACTAATAAGATTATTAGTTGAAAATGCTTAAATTATTGATGTTTTCATTGGATTGTGGCAGCAAATCGTATTTTATTTTAAGATTTACCCAAAAAGACAGATGTTATGAGTTTGTTAATAGTAATTAGATATATAGCAACTAGCCAATTAACTCTTTTCAAACAATTCTGGATTGTTTTTCATTTTCAGGCCAGCTTCAAGAAAAAAAAGTTTTTATTTAACAAGACAGGCAATTATTTATTTAGGTTTTTGTCTGCTTTTTCCTTCCATTTCATTTATTTGTTCATATGCTTAATTCTCTTGTTCATTGTATATTCTCATGCATACATCTGATGCCTCATGTTGACTGAGGAATGCTGGGGGTTGAAGTCCATACCTTTCAAGTTGCTGAGTTGAGAAACATTGCTCCAGGGTTTTGAGACCCAATTCTTAACTTTATTTTGAGAATATCCCTGAAAAACAATTTTAACATTTTTCTGTGTTTCTGTGTTTCATGATGGTATATCTGTCCTTGTCCTATCCCCACCCCATTTCACTTTCAGAAAATGCCTGCTAACTAACATGTAGTTACATAGAAGTATAATGTCTGGCTGTGGTCTGAATCAGCTTCATGGCTAAATTCCTCAAACCTCTTCTGACATGTTCATTACTAAACATCCTGTCTTTTTAATAATTCCATAATCCTTAATAATTATATAACTACAAATATAAAAGAGATGTGCCAAGATTTATATTTAATATCTTGTCCTTTAACTTTTATTGTTAAATTAAATATAATTCTTAGAGAGCCAATATAAAAATAATAATAAATTGGACATAAATGAAACTTTTTAAATCCTAGATCAGTGTTTATTAAACTTTTTTCTCTTCCTCTTCCCACTTTTAAAATGTATGGAGAGCCCAAAAGAGCTTTTGCTTATGTTGGTTATATTTATTAATATTTACCATATTAAAATTTCAAATAGACACACTTACTGTTATAAATGCTTTTCAAGATGTTTGGTAAGATTTTAATATTGCATTATTTTTCAACATAAACTGATTTGGTGGACCCTTACAAGTGTATTGGGGGACCCTGAGGGGTCTTTGGATCACAAGAAACATGTCCTTGATCAGTCTGTGGTTTAACTCACAAATTTCATAAAGCTATATTTGCAAGGTGTTCCTATTGTGGTTTATTCAACAAAAAAAATCCATCAAAATTTGCAGCTAACCAGTCATAAATTTGCCAAGTGGCTTGAGTTGTGGTAATATCAGTCTGTTGAAAACAACTGAATAGTTCAAGTCTTTACAATGGCATGTTTTGTGGATCCAAAAGTAATTGACCTTGTAGGATTACAAGAGATGGGTCAGAAAGAATAAAATGAGAGGGTGTGTTTATTAGTGCTAATAGTTATGTGACAGAGTTTTGAAAAATATTCCTGCAGCCTCTATTCAGCAAATTCTCAATTTTAAATGGTTATTTATCCATTTAAACAGGTTCCCAACAGTTAAGCCAAAATCTTTGTTTTCCAGTTGTATTTTGGGGGACTTTAGGTGATGACGACATTCAGACTGAAAAGACTTTGTGTTTGGCTTTCTTCATTTGGGAGCAGTCTTTGAACATGAGTGTCCATTAATACAAATAGTTTCCTAATTTTGGTTTTGACTCCAAGAGGTCTGTGGCAATATTCCACAATATTATAAGAAGTTCTGAGTGCTTAAAAAGCGTTAGTAATCAACACTTGTTTTCTTTAATAATAATTACAGGTTTTGTGATATTTATTGATATTACAGGACATTCATAGGAGTTTAAAGCATGAGGCCAAAAGTTAAGAAATAAAAATACATTGTCTGGAATATTTTTAAAAATTCAACAAAGGAATAAATGTACTACTAGTACTTTTTGAAGCGAATGTGACTGTATTCTCATCCTTGCAACATGGAGAAAATCCACCTGTGAGGTCACCAAGAGTCAACAGTCGCTTGATAACACATAACCAATCATTTGAAATCCAATCAGGACAAGGGATTTTACAAGTTCAAACTTGAAACCCATAAAGTTAATTCAGGAGAAGGTGCTGTTATAAGTTAATTCTATTCCAATGTAAGAATTGCCCATAGAAATATTGCTTAGTACTTTGCACTTTAAAATGAGGGAGGTGGTATGTTAAAAGAACATAAAAATCTCAAAACATTTATATGGGCACATATGAAATAAGGGATGGTAACATTGTTTGAAAGGAAGTTCTTGAATAACTTGAATACAATACTATTGTATTGTATTGTAACTTCTGGGACAACATAGTGAACTGTGCACAAATCTCCTTTTTGTGGAGCCAATGAACATGACTGAAACAGAAGTCAGTGAAAGGATTGTCTTCTTGGAATTCCTCTCCAAATTAAGGAGAAGACGAGGATGATCCGTGTTTGGCTCTACACAGATTTTTCCATGAAGAGAGTGTAAATCAGCATGTTTGAGAGGTCTGAGGTCCCAGGGAGGGCGGGGGATATTCTTGTTGCCTAAGCCACACTCAATGCCTTTCAAAGAGACACTGAGTTTGCATACTTCATCTTTTAGTGACTTTTTGGGGTTAAGAACCTTCTGAAAGACAAGCTGCATTACACTGGGAGAGGTTTCTTCCACCCTTGATGAAAGAATCTCTAACTTTCACTGTAATATTTGGAAATCAGCAAAATAGGATCTAGAATGTTGATTTTGAAAAATTAAGGGGCTAGATGGATTTGAAGAATATTTACTATGGGAGTTTTAAATTTATTTTAAATATATATAAAACATTTGATATTGAAAAAAATCCTCCTGCGGGAAAGCCTTTTTGATTGGAAAATAAACAAATGATAAGAGGAGACTTTAAGGTTACAGGGAACCAGAGAGAACAAAGGATTACTCTTAAAGGAGAGCAGACCCATTAATAAAATGGAGCAACACTATTTAACTATGAAAGAAATTAAGGTTGCTTGGGAACAATTTACTCAGAAGTTACTTACAAGTTTGTGTGATACTATAGCATAGGACAGTGATGGCGAACCTTTTTGGCACTGAGTACCCAAACCGGAATGTGCATGCATGTGTGGCAGAGCGCTGGAAACACGAAGATGAGCTGGCTGGTGCACATACGTACCGGCCAGCTGGTCTTCGGGTTTCTGGCATGCCCACATGTGCACTGGCTGGCTGGTCTTCATGTGCACTGGAGCACTGAAAACCCAAAGACCAGCTGGCCGGTGCACTCATGCCTGTTTATTGGCTGTTTTTGACCATTTTTCCGGTCATTTTCAGGCTGTTTTTTGGAAACTGTCCAGAAAATGCCCCCCAAAACAGCCTGTTTTTTGGCCATTTTCAGGCCATTTTCTGGTGCTCCGGCTCCCGCAAAGACCAAGTGGATGGAAAACGAGAAAAGCAGCAGGCAACAGCATATGTGCACACAGAGAGGGCTCTGCGTGCCACCTCTGGCATACATGCCATAGGTTCGCCATCATAGGCATAGGATATGGAAGAACAATATATTTTATTGGATAAAATAAAGACAGACTGATCTGATTGTGGATTTGGAGTTTTGAAAATGTTAGATTGTAAAGTGGATGTGAAAATGGATTTTTTAAATTATAGAATATAAGAGTGATGTGGAAAAGTGAACATCCAGGTTTAAATATCCTGGAGAAATAATTCAATCTATATAAAATCCATGATTGCACTTCTAGCAAAGAACATGACTTCTAGCATAATTGCTTTTAAAAAAATGATTTTTCACTCCTGAATAACGTTAACCATAACATTTTGAGAAAATACAAATTGAAATTAAATAGAGAAAGAAAACCAGTAAACAATAAACTCCTTTGTTCTCAGAAATGCCTGTAGGCGTTTCGGTCTAAATCAAAAGGAATGATTAAAAAGATTGTACTTCTGTTTGAGGAAAGCATGGGGCTAAGCCTGTTTCATATTAATTTGGAAGCAAATCCTTATGTTGTATCAACATAGGATTTCAATATTTAAAAGTCCAGTATATTAGCTACCGTATTTTTCAGAGTATAAGACGCACCAAGGTTTTGATGAGGTAATTTAAAAAAAAAAAGTTTTCGCACTCCGCAAACCTCCCCAAAACGGCCCATTTTTCGCAAAAATGGGCTCATTTTTCCCCCAAAAAAAGGGGCATGAGTAGCCCTTAGGAGGCTTGTAGAGTGCTTCTGGAGGGGGTGGGGGTGCCAAAAATCAGCAAAAAACGGCCTGTTTTTTGTGAAAACAAGCCTGTTTTTTATTTTAAAAAAGGGCATGGATAGCCTTTAGGAAGCTTATAGAGTGCTCCTGGGTGTTGGGGGGAGCAAAATTGAGCAAAAACCGGCCCGTTATTTGCTCATTTCTGCCCTCCCCAGCCCCCAGGAGCTGTCTGAAAGCCTCCTACAGGATCTGCACGGTCATTTTAGTGAAGGGGGTGGGGTTTTGGAAGGCAAAAAGTGCTCTATTCAGTGTATAAGATGCACCCAGATTTTCAGCCTCTTTTTTGAGGGGAAAAGGGTGTGTCTTATACTCCAAAAATACTGTAAATAACTGCAAGAATTTATTTATTTGGGGATGAGGATGACAATAAAATGAATAGATTATGCTTACAGCAGCCTTTGTAGCACTTCCAACAAATGTTTGGAATAACACTACTTACTTGCCAAGAAGGCCATTTCCTCAGTATACTAGGGACAAAATATTTTATTATATCTCTAACCACTGGATGTGTTGTTATACGTCTAAGTACTCACCCACACATACACCTAAGTACACCCACAAAAGATGTGCTTTTGTCCCATTGTGGAAAAAGTAAGTTGTTCTGGAAACTGTTCCCCAACCCCACCCTGACCAAGCTTGAGATAAAAATCTAACAAATACTCAAGTGAAGAATATGAACCGAGAGGAAAAGTAGTAACAAATCTGTTATGGAATGTGTTAGATCGGGTAATGAGAAGGCAGACACAGGCTTAACGTAACAACAGCTCTTTATTCTAGAGGAACAAGTCTGTACAATCCAGCAACTGTTTGGTCTGACAGCAGTCCTTTTATAGGGAGCTGTCAGACCTCTTAACCAATGGGATTCAATCTCTGTTCCCGCCTGAACAGAGGACCTTGTTGGAAACCACAGCAGACAGAGTTAATATCTAACAAAATGAAATTGAAGTTATGAAGTCAGAACTGAACTGAATGCACTTCCCAGTCTACTGCCTAGACTTCTTGTAATCCCTAACTGCATGGTACATGCTGGCCTCTAAAAAAAAAAGCATCACTCTACTAAAGCCCCAGAAAGTATAGATGTCTTTAAAATGCAGTCTGCAAAAATAATTCCATTTGTCATCTGCTGACAGAAAAAAAAATTGCTCTTCACTACCTGTAAAAAAAAAAGGGAATGAACTGTTCCTCTTCCGTGTCTTCCAGCTAGACAAAATCAAATAAAAACTATAGATAAGATTAAATATTAACCCTACAGTGTGAACCTATAAGAACAACTTCAACTTGTTTTCTCTAGGAGACTGATTGTATCATCCAATTTCAAAGACCTGTATGTCTGCCCGTTCCCTGGTATTTTCCTAATATAAAGGAGAAAGAAAACACTGTCCATCTTAATATTTTATTTTCAATGTTTATTTCAATTTTATTAATGGGAGAACATGTTTCCAAATACCATCCAAAGATTCCTCCAAGCTGGAATGTCTACATATTGGAACTAGAATCAAAGCTGAAAGGCCCAATAATCCAATTTGCTAAATTTAAACATCTGGAGGGAAATACTGAGTATTATATTAATGTGGTTCCAATTAATACACAGCTGGAAAATCATAATCTTGAAAATGCCAATTTTATAACAGAATTTAGTCCTGGAAGTGACCTAAAATGACAAGTAATCTGTTAGTCATAATCAGGTTGTCAGCAGGTGGTTAATTTCCCCTGTTTGTAGACTTTGGGAAGACTTAATGGCTTATACCAGCATTACAAGTGACATGAGATATGAACTATGAGAATTAAATGTAAAAGGGCATATTCTTGGTGCGATTAATAAATGGAGTGACTTGTATAGAATTGGAAATAGGGAGGGAAAAGAATTCTTTTGTGAGAAAGATGTATTGTTTATGTTATTTCTTACTACGCAACAATACGGGAATTCAATAAATTATGGAAAGATGTTTCACTTTGATGTTTAAACTATGAATTATATATAAAAAAAGTAAAGGAGAGGCTGGATTTGTTTGAAGAATTAATGAAACAAAGAAAGGAAAATGCACAATATTTACTGGACACATATAGCTTCTAAAGGTTCTTCTTTAGTTGTTCTCTGATATTTTTTCCCCCAATTATTCTCGTTCTTTCCCTAGCATATTGTTCTCATTTTCCTTTGATTTTTCTCACATATAAGTCATTGGATGGTTCAAAATGAAAGCTAGGATTCCACATTTATGGATTTTTCTCACATACAAGTCATATGGTTCAAAATGAAAGCTAGGATTCCACATTTGTGGTACATCAGTCTGAAATATTTAGAAATCACTACTATTGGTGTTTTATAAATTTGCCTTTTTCATAAACCTGGTACTTTGTGGATTGTAAATAATGTTGACAAAGTGGGGAAGCTGCAATTACACAGGATTTTTGTCTCTATTTTTTATTTTCTACTCTCCCTTCTATGAGTGTCATCTAAATTTGGGGTCATCTTCTCTCTGAGCAGCATGGTATTTATTCAAGCCATACAATCTTTCTTGATTATCTGGGTGTCCAGGCTCACTCTATTGACCTACAAAATATGAACCTTACTTCAGAGAGCTAGTAGCTAAGAGTTTGGATTTTTTCCACATGATGCTCGTTCATGCAGTTCTTAAGTATGGCCTTTTCATTGGATCACCCCAATACATGCTGAAGAATTCTTAGGCTATAGTACTGGGTACACTTAATTTTCAGTAAGTCTCACTGAATAAATGGATTTATTGTTAAGATACAATGTCATCATTGAATTGTCAAGTAAGCAAACCTTTCTAGATACCAACTTTACACACCGTTGTATCTTGGGAAGTGGCATTTCATATATTGGGCTAGTAAGTACCTTTGGTGGAAGAAAAACACATACTTTGGGTATACATACTTGCCTGTGGGTGCCCAGGACTTAACCTTAACAGAAGGCTGAAAAGAGGAGGAAATAAGAGGATTGTTATTAAAGCCATACAAGATTATATTACTTTGTTTCATTTAATTTATTATTCAAATATCATACATTTTCTCCCTAGATATCTGCCTTGATTTTTTTTAAGTGGTGACTTGGATTATGTGGCAAAACTATCATAGAAGAATTATGTCCTTCTCTTAAGGCATTTATATATGTGTGTTTTGATTTACTGCCTTTGAGTAAGAATTAAATGAACTGTCCAGTAAAGGCTGAAATGTACATAAAAGAAAGATCATTTGAATAAGACATGGCTCCACAGCTATCATTTCTGGAGTTCAGATTTCTTTTGATTATACAGAATACATCTCGGATGAATTAGTAAAATATCAGGTGCTGTTGGGGTAATAAAACCACTGAATCTTCTGGTGCCATGTACGGCATTTGTATGGACTGGAGTCCTATTTTTCAGAAGTGAGAATGATGCCGTGGAAGATGGAAACAGATGTTTTATACATCTATGAAAACATCATTAACAAATTTAGCTGCACTTTTATCTAATCATTTTGTTAACTCCTTGACTTTAATTCCATGAGAAAAATATGCAGAATTAAATTGATGAAAATTAAAAACATAGTATTGTAGGTAATGACTACAGATTATGCTGAAGTTTCAATTCAAAGTTTCTATAATGGTCTCCAAGAAGATATTTTCTCTAAGCACATAAGTTAATTGGTGTTTGCTTGCTTTCCTTTTAGGGTGAAAATGGAGAAAAGGGAATAGATGGCATACCTGGAAGGGATGTAAGTTGATATGCATGTTTTCTTTAATTTCTTTGTGGATAATCAAAAGGCAAAGGGTGATTGTACATAAAATCTTAATGAAGAAATAATAGCTTAATAAATTTATATAATTGTACCATTTGATTAAACAATCACCTAAAAAAGAAATGGGAAAATCTCTTTCTCCTATCCTTTTTAATTTTCTCTCCCCCCCCCCATTCCTCCCCCCCCCCTAAAATGTAATAACTCACCAATTCACCTAAGTGTTTTTAGTTGTAAGAAACAGGTCATTCTGGTCTCCTTCAACAGGCTGTTTAATCCAGTGGAATCATCCATTGTCAGAATGAGAGAAAGTTATTTTCAGATAATTTATTTATATGAAGAGATTGATAGAAAACTTTAAAAAAATATCCTCCTTTCTAGTTTTAAAGATAAAGAACTTTCATTGAGTTGTTATGTCCATAGACCAAAATAATGTAATCCCAGAAAACTCTACATAAAATTCTTGGTCTAGTGGTTAAAACATCAGGCTAGAAAGGGGAGATTATGAATTCTAATCTCACTTCAGCCATGAAAGCCAGTTGGATAATCTTGGGCTAGTCACATTCTCTCAACTCAACTCATAGCGTTCTTATTGTGGAAAAAATAAGAGAAAGATGTATTGGATATGATCACTGCCTTATTTGTAAAAATAATAAAAGGTCAGATATAAATACATACATGAAATAAAATAAAGAAAATAAAATAAAACAATAAAATCTCTTCTCTATATAAAAAAGACTGTATATATGCATGTTCCAGAATAACTCTGGAATGCCTCAAGCAATTTCAACCAAACTTGGCACACAGATGACTAGCCCCCTGGAAACAAATACTGGGGAAGGGGGGGAAGATACCACTGCTGTGTGTGTGTGTTCCAGCATAACTCTGGAATGCCTGGCCTGTTAAGGAGAGCGAATGCAGTGTCCTAGAGTGACAACGGTTTGTGATGTCATGGGAGGGAGAAGGGAAAGCCTGGGCCATTAAGAAGCACCTGATGGATTTGGGACAAGGTGCCAGTGTGGGAAAGAGTAGTGCATGGGAGGGGGAAGGGAGAGGACAGGGATGATGGGCATGGGAGTAGGGGGAAGAAAGGCCCCTATCAGACAAACACTTTGACATCTATAAATATCTTGGCAACGCCAGGTCATCAGCTAGTAAATAAAGTAAAATAAAAAATAAAATAAAGCAATAAGTACTTTAAAAGCAATGCAGACTTCCTACTATGATTATTTAGCACTGTTTGTCCTATACTTTGAATGAATGGAGAAATTTTGAGATGAGGAAATGTTGGTAGAAAGTTAGTAGATAGTTTCTTGCAAAGAAGGAATATGTTCAGAGAAGTAAAACTGGCTGTGCATAATGGCATACTTTTGTCTATTTGTGTATATAGAAGTGAGAGTCGATTTTATGTAAGAAGAAACATATAGATAAAACGAATGGGATGGGAATATTTTTAAAGAAG
Organism: Natrix helvetica; assembly: GCF_964273705.1. Classification (NCBI taxonomy): domain Eukaryota; kingdom Metazoa; phylum Chordata; class Lepidosauria; order Squamata; family Natricidae; genus Natrix; species Natrix helvetica. Next base: position 167,281,222 of record NC_138552.1, read on the forward strand.
TATAGTAAAGGAAGAAGAAATCAGATCAACAAGGAATGGGTGTGGAGTAAACGTGGATTGAGTACAAACATTGAATTAATCATACCAAATGAATTGCTTAACAAATCTATGAAGAAAGTGTGAATGGGTTGAGAGAAAGAAGCAGTCCAAGAAAACAGTGGTAGAATCAAATTGATGTGAACCTCAGAAAGAAAGAAATGATCTATGTAGAGAACAAAGAAGCATATGGATGTGGAGAAAGCAAGGATGTTTTGCAAAGACAGAAAGGAATGGAGAACTGTATGAATGGTGCTGGTATTAAGTAGTTTTAACTACTCTGTTTTATTTTTCTAAGTATTTCTTTACTTCTTTCATGCCCACTGCAAAACACTGCACATCCTGAAAGGAAATAACATGATAAATATGTACGTTTATATACATATTCCATTTGCTTTCTGAAATCTCATAACCATTTTTTTATAGTCCACAAAAATAAGTTGGAAATCTGAATCCATTCAGAAATCTGAATAGGGTAATTTGTATTTATGGTATTCAAGCATGGGTGTTAAGAAAGATTTTTTTTCCTGCTCATTTCTCTATGCCTGGTCTGTCTTCTTCAGACAGAACAAATATTATTTAGATTTAACTTTTTGATTGCTTATAAGCATAAATGTGAAATCAGGTTTATCAAAATCCATCATTTAATTTGAAATGGCTACTTAAATGTTAGTGCACTGTAACCATTTCTTCTAAATGGTGAATTAATGTAAAAAGTGAAGTTGTCCAGTTATGAGTATTTTGAATACTTTCTGATTCAAAGTTTCTTGCCTCCAATGGGAGAGATATTGCTTATGATCTTAACATCAATGTTTCCTTAATCAAATTTGTCATGAAAACCAAGTAATAATTTCAGGGAAACCTTTAGATGGATTGCAAATTTAATGAGTATACTTTTAATTGCATGTTTGTTTCAGCAGGTATAGAGGTATTTTCATTTATGAATTTTTGTTTATTTAAAAAGAAATGACATTTTAAAAACTCCTTTAAAAACTAGGAATGAATAAGCTGGCTACAAACCACAGTTATGAGTTGTCTCCAGGGTGACTTTCATTCTATTTCTTGAAACAAAGAAAACATGGCAAAAATTAAATTAAATACAGAAAATGGTATAAAAAGCAAACTGAGATGAATTTGCCCTTACGTGTCATAATGTTTCCGTATGCACTGTTACTTTATATCAGGTGATTTATTCAGTTCATCTCTGATAGAATTTGTTTATGAATTTCCAAGGCTTTATTTTGGTGATATTTGTAATAGTGCACTGGTTTATTAAATGATGCCTTAGTTCTTGTTGATGACTGTATCTGAACCAGGAGCAAGATTCAGACCTGGTTACTATGAGCACGAGAAACATACATAAAATGGCAGGCCTATAGATAAGATTGGAAGTTGACGAAAACATATGGAAAGCAATGGCAAACCACTCTTTGTTACCAATAAAACATATCCATGATCCCCAAAAGAGTTGAGATTGATTTGAAAAAGTTATTGTGTGTGTGTGTGTGTGTGTGTGTGTGTGCGTGCGTGCATGGACACACACACAAGCGCATGCACCTTTAAGTCACTGTTGACGCCTAGCAACTGCTGGACTAAACTTTTCAGAAGTGGCTTGTCCTTGCTTCTCCTTTGGACTGAGACAGAGGCATTGTCCCAAGATAACCTAATTGACTTCATGCCTAAGGCAGAACTAGAACTCATGGTCTCCCAATTTCTAGTCTGGGAGCTTAACCAGTACACTTCTTATTTACAGAATTTAATACATATTAAACATTGTTCCTTATCTTTTTTCCTTCTTCCATAGGGCTTAAAAGGTGATGTTGGTGATTGTGGAATAACTGGTGAAAAGGGAGAAAAGGTATATGCACAAGTGTCCACATGCGAACACTTATGTTGAATTCATAGCTGAAAATTAAAGACCCGGGTAATGAAAAGAAGAGTAGAAATTGCTGATAATAAAGGAACGAAGAAGAAATACTAAGGGGCTGCATCCAGTGCTCTAGTGTAGATGCCATTGAATCTGAATCTGAATATTAACAGCAGCTTGGAAAATGTTACTTGCTGAGTTTTACCTAAGCAGGATAACTGTCTCTTTTTCTCTTCTGCAACTGCTTCTTCCCCTCCCCTCATTTCAATCTAGGGTGTTTGTTTATTAATTGTTGGGAGGGGGGGTATCCCAGCAGTACACATGAGCAGAGTCCATGAAGACAGACTCACTTCTCTGAATTTACACATTAGTCTATCCCTCTCGCTCCCTCGCTCCCCCCCTCTCTCTCACACACACACTGGTTAAAACATACATCTTGTCAAGTGGGTTCAATAAAGCATTATGAAATTTACTTGCAAAGAATGTACAAATTAGGAGAAAATATCTTCAGATAGAAGGATATGATGAAAAAGTGTAGAGAAATATTGTAGAAGAAATGCAAACTAAGTTTCATGACAGACATATTAGAAACATTTACAGAAATTAATGCAGAAAAGGGACTGAACAGACTTATCACATATATTCACGTAGAAGCCTATCTGCCGATAAGCCAACCCTTGAATTTTTAACCAAAATATCATGAAAAATGAGCCACCCAGGGAGAAGCCTGAATCTCTCTCAGATGATGGTTGCTGGCCTTGAGCTATTCAGCAGTTTAATTTTCACTATATCATCCTATTTCTCTAAAGTAAATTGAATAGGAACTATATGTATTGAATTAAGTAGTTCAAATGAAGTTGAGTGGACCATAGATGTCAAGTTAAGTTCTTTTAAATGAAGTGGCATTTTGAAAAATTGCCCTAATATAAGATTGTTACTTTTTGCTTCCCTCCTAATATTATAGGGTGATATGGGACCTCCAGGACCTGCTGCCCTTGCAGTAAGTATCAGTACTTAATTTGAAAACAATGAAGGAATCTTCCAAATATTGGCTTGTATATACAATGGTGATTTTTTTCCATTGATAATTTACCTATCTAAATGAAATGCTTACTTCCTCAGTTGCACAAAATGTATATTTAGCCATTTGTGAGAAGAATATTAGATTTTTTTTTCAGCTGAACACAGTCTTTCATTCTCTTCAAAAGTATTCTGGTTATCTCATTGTGTGACATAAGTTTATGCAAACCCTTGCAAAACAAGGTAAAAAGAATATGTCACTCTATCATTTTTCATATGCAGTAATGTATTCAAAGGACACTGAAGTGCCTTTTTCTTAGCGGAAGTAGATGATCATTTTCCTGATGGCATTAAAATTAGTCATATGGAGAATAGACAATCCTGCAAAGATCTAGAAAATCAATCCCTATGCTGCATTTCCCCTAAGCAGCCAAAATGTATCTCTCAGCGCTTTTGGAGCAGAGAAAAATTATTGAGGGTATGACAGATGTAATATGAGATGGGAAACCGAGATTGGAGTCTAGCAGTCTTTGCTCAATCATAACCTAATTGCAAAGTGCTATCAGATGTCTGGCAATATCCTTATTTAAGATTTGTTTTATTTATCGGAACCTATATTCGTTCCCGAATTGCTTCTCAAACACTGGAGTTGAAACCTGCCTCCATAAAGTCATAGTTTTGAAAACTGAATTCCAAAAGAAGTGATTATTACATTTTGGGCACTTAGGGAGAAAACTTTGTTTTTATTGTCACTTAGCAATTCCAATAAGTCAATTAAACATTAATTAATGGTCCTGGAAATGGGATAAGAGTTGGCTTCATCTATTCTCTATTTGGGCATGGAGAAATATTGAAAAAGGTTTCAATGAACTTTTTTTTTCTAAGAAAAGTATTTGGAATTGCCCTAAAAAATCATAGAGGCACATGAACATGGCTGTAAAATAGTGCAATTCCTTACTTAATATGTATAACATTTTGATTTTAAGCATTAATTTCCCACATAATGCAGATGGTTTCTCTAATGTTAAAATAACACAATATTAATAAAATAACATAATGGACTAAAATGGTGGATATTGTTCTCACGTCCTGCAAGAGCAATGCAATGACTGAACTTCAGGGATGACAGCTTTCGTCAAGGTGCTGAATTGGCAGAAGGAGTAAGGGGCTTTTCTCTGAAATGACACAGTTGGCTAAGCTTCTCTCTCCTTTCTGGTATCCAGAGCTTAAGCCTGTGGATGTCATGTCACAAGAGTGACAGGTGAAGGAAGGTAGTATGGTGATCTCTCTCATAAAGTATATGAAAACTATTCCTCTTGACATTTGATCCACAGCTTTTAGTTCTCCAGGAAAACGAGCATCCATTTTTACGTTCCTGTAGGCCTATCCCTTTGGGGAGTTTTAAAATACTCATCCAGATGGCACCAAATTCTTAAGCAGAAGCCAAGGGTTAAGTCTGTCACAAGCAAAAGCACCGAAATGTGCTTACTAAAAAGATACTTGAAATGCTGGTTCCATATTACTTGTGACCTGGTTAAATGAAGTATCAGATAGCACAATTGGTACAAAGCAAACAGAATGAAGAAGTTAGTCATTCAGACTGAGACATGTTCTGTGGTTAGTGCTACAAATAAATAAAATTAGCAAGTGGCATTATGCAGTTTCAAGACAGAACTAGCCCAAGATACTTTCGTTGCCTAATGTGAAGCAGTAAAGGATACACTCCTACCCTTCTAGCCAAGTTCAGATTATCTAAATGCATCCTAATTATTTTAACACATGTGACCTTAGAATATCCCAAACACCTCTTTCTATCACTGATAGTATATAATAACATGGATCAATGGCAGTTTGTTGATCTTTTATATTCCATATCTTCAATCAGAGATAGCCTCCTTATTTTATTGATCAAACTGGCGCTGGGATTATACAGTATAATTACAGAAAAAGCAGACCTTGTACTTTATTCTCTGCCTTGCACCCTGAAAGATAGGTGCTTTTTCAGTAGAATTCAACTCATGTGTCTGGAAGACACTAATGGCAGGGGTCAGCAACCTTAAACACTCAAAGAGCCACAAAGTTCCTAACCAGAAGCCCCCGTTCTTTCTGGAACCGACTGGAAAGTTTGTTCCCCCACCATAGAGTGTCTTCCCAGCATGGTGTCCTTTTTCCTCTACCTCTCCTAACAGAAAGCCCTATCAATTGTGGAGCCAATCATCGACAGGGAGCCGCAGCAGAGGGATGAAAGAGCCACATGCAGCTCCAGAACTGCAGTTTGCTGGCCCCTGGTGTAAATGGTGCCGTGGATATCATCAGAGGGAAATAAAATCAATGAATTCTTTTTCTTCTAGCACAACTCTCCACTATTTCTATCTCTGTTCAGAAATAATCTACAGCAATTAATAAAAATTATAAAATGCATGAATACAAAATCAAGATAATTAAAATCAAGATAAATTTAAAATCAGTACCATTCAAATCAAAACTTAATTCAACTAATAGTTAAAAGTCTGATGAAAAATATTTTTGCTGTTGTCCCCCCCCCCCACACACACACACACAGACACACATACTGGGAAAATGGAGACCAAATTAGCATTGTTTGGGAATTCATTCCATATCCTAGGTTGGGTTCACAAAGCCCAAAAGGAGAAGGTCCAGATAGATGAGGGGTTTTTTTTTGGCAAAAAGGGCCTCTTCTAAAGTGCTTCTTCTGCTGATTTGAGTAATTGGGCAGGTTCTTATAATGAGAGGTCATACCTTGTCTTAAATTATGTCTGGTAGACAACTGGCAACTAGTAGAGATCATTCACTACAGGCATCATATAATCCATCAGTAATTTAGCCTCTTACTTTTGTATCAACTGCAATTTCTAGACATTTTTAGAGTCAGACACATGTAAAACATTTACAATGGTTAAGATGGAATATGATCAAGCTATAGATAACAATTGATATATCTCCCAGCTCATGAAGGGTCCAATTGTTTCACTAGACATAGTTGTACAAAGACACTCTTTGCCACAGCTATCAACTGTGAATCCAGTAACCACTATGGATCAAGAAATCTGGTCTATATGAGGTGCTAAATAGGTTTTTCTTCAGTCCAAAAGGTAGTCTCAAAGGTCAGCTCTGTAAATGTAAACCAAAATACAGTAGAAACAAGATAAAGTCTCATGGAATACTATAGCTTAACAAAGTAGGGTTGGACAGTAGTTTCCCAGGATCATCTCTAGATGCATCCAAAAGGAAGGATTGGATCTAATGCAAAGCAATGCACCAAAAGCCTAGAAAGACTGAAAAGAATCAAAATTTAATCTAGAGAAAGGGATTTATAATTCTCTAGATGTTATTGAAGTAATATCTTCATTATGTTCTCTGTTTATTCTTTGTATGAGTTTTGTACTTTCTACAGTTGAACAAAAATTGAGTATATATCCTCAGTGCAAACAACAACAACAACAACAACAACCACCTGTATCCAGAAATCATGGGAACATAAAGTGGAAAAAGTTATCGGAAATGAGAAGGTGAAGATCTTGTGGGACTTTCGAATACAAATGGATCATCATTTGGAGCACAACATGCCAGATATTACAGTTGTAGAGGGCAGAAGTGTACAGTTTATTGATATCTCTGTTCCTGGAGATGCCAGAGTCGAACAAAAAGAACTAGGAGAAATAATGAAATATCGCGACCTGGCCATAGAAACTATACAGCTTTGGATGAAGCATGTAACAGTGATACCCATTGTCATCGGGGCACTTGGCACCATGTCCAAGAATTTTACAAGATACATTAACAAATTGCAACTTCCTGCAATAACACCAGCGGAACTGCAAAAAACTGTGCTACTCGGAACATCTTATTTTTTAAGAAGGTACTTGGTTGATACCTAGGACGCTGACAGCAAACTGCACCAACCATTAGCACCAGTCACTGGTATTTGTAATGCATTTTTGAATGTTCAGTTGGCAGAGTTTCATGTTTAATGAATAAAGTATATAATAATAGCAACAGCAGCAGCAGCAGCAACAACAACAACAATAGAGTACTGAAAAAAGAAACAGAAGGCTTTATTTTGGCAGCTCAAGAACAAGCCTTAACCACAAATTACATGAAGGCAAAAATTCAGCATGTTACCACCAACAGCAAATTTCGCCTCTAATGAGAAAGATGAGACAGTCGACCACTTGATCAGTGAGTGCAGCAAAATTTCACAAACTGACTACCTACAACACCATGACTACATTGCTAAGATTATTCACTGGAAATTGTACCAGACGTTTGGATTTGAGTACAGCAAAAACCACTGGGAACATCAGGTTGAGAAGGTTTTAGAGAATGAGAAAGTCAAGAATTTGTAGGACTTCAGAATTCAGACTGATAGGCACAACACACCCCATATAACAATAGTTGAAAAGGAAAAAGTATGGTTCATTGACATTGCAATACCAGGTGATGCGCGAATTGAAGTTAAACAGCAAGAAAAAAACCACAAAGTACTGAAACTTGCAAATTGAAGTTGAGCGGCTGTGGAAAAAGAAATCGTGTGTTGTCCAAATTGTAATTGGATCCCTTGGAGCAATACCTAAAGGGCTACCTCGCTATTTGAAAATTCTAAATTTACCTGACTTGAACATTCTGACTCTACAAAAAACCACCCTACTTGGAACAACTTATATCCTCTGACGTTAACTTAACAGTTCCTAGGTCCTTGGTTAGGACTCGAGCTGTTAGGCTACCAACCAGCCCCAAAGGCTGTGAATTTCACCAAAGATTAACATCATCATCATCATCATCATCATCATCATCATCATCATCATCATCATCCCTAATCTCATTGAATGTATCTTGCATAATATTCGATTTAAACATTTTCATCTCTAAGAAAAAAGTCTGAATGGTTTATTCACTTATCAGGCTTCAAAAATGGTTATGACGTAATCACATTTATTTGAATATTAATTTATGTAAATTCTCTTAAGTTTTCACAGATGAAATGGCTTATAGTTAATTCAAGAAATGCTTTACATCAAATCTTGTTAAAATTTTAAAAGTAGGCCATAAATCGTCTTACATTTTTAACAAGGTGTTATGTCGGATTATGCACTGTAGTTCTGTACACAGACTTTGCCATATCTCAGGTTTGCCTTTCTCTTATAATAAGGTCTTAAAACACCAGATTTGTCTGGTTTTATAAAGTTAAAATGATGGGATTTTTTTCAGATTAGTGAGACATTCTTGTTATTTCTTCAATATTTTGACTAATAATTCTTATTCCTGTTTTTGGTAATCTCTGATTTAATTCTATTAATAGTTTTAAAGGACCATATAGATACAGTATGTGGTTATTTAGTTTTATAGTTTAATTTATAGTGTAATAGTAGACTTTCCCCATTTTTTTCTGTTTTATAAAACTTATCTAATTTTGACCCACCCAATCTCCCTCCCTCCCTCCCTTTCTTCCTTTTCCTAAGTATATTTAAAAATATTTTTTAAAAATAGAATTACTTCACATTATACATAAAGTAGTGTGTTTCCAGACAAGTGCTTCCTAATTTAGTAATTAAAACATATTATGCAGTTTTCTTGACTTTCATTTCTGAAAGGATTTTTGGGAAAGAAGAAAAAGATCAAAGAAGCAAAGGAAAATGGATCATTTGCAAATAAATTCTTAATCTAATCAAGCTCAGTTACTGGTGACTTTATGGCCTGATTCATGGAATTTTCTTGGTAACAGTAACTTGTTTGGTCTTTTCCAGGCTGTTCTTTTACCACATGTCTAGCTAATGGTATTCCCTTGAGGTCTGCCATTGAAATACTAATTAGACCAGTGACGTGCAGTCAGGTGAGGCAAGTGAGGCACAGCCTCACCTCTCTCCTCATGAAAAGAAAAAATATATAAAAGGAAAAAGCTCAGCTAGTTGCTGCCTCACTGTGGATAACTCTGCTTAACTGTTTAAAAAAGCCTCTAAAACAGCACCCTCTACTATGAGGCAGGAGAACTGCATGCCTCATCTAGTCTGACTTTAGGCATTTTATGATCACTCAAGCAGAGTTAAGCAAGGGTTAAATTCCTGACGTAGTTGAGGCAGCAGTTCTCCTGTCTCATACTAGAGGGCACTTTTTTTAGAGGCTTTTTTTAACAGTTAAGTAGAGTCATCCACGGAAGCCAGGCAAAGAGCCATGCTGTAGCACACACACTTTCCTCCAACCTCTTTCTTTTGGAAGGCTTGGATCGGCTCCCCTCCAGCTTCTCTGCCTGTCCTCTCACCCCAGCCTGCCAGCAGGAGGTGAGTGGGTGGGCTTTATTGCGTTTCAGGCATCTCCCACCCAGACAGCAGGCTGCATTTGCAATGGTGGAGGTGTTTGGGGAAGGCAGCAGGGGAATGGGGGAGGGATGGCAGAGGAGCTGCTTTCAAGCCACTGGAAAAGATATCCATCCAACTTTTGTGTGTGTGTGTGTTTGTTTGAGAGTGATTGAGAGAGGGAAGGGGGTAGGAGAGATAGTCCAATCCTCTGTGTGTGTGTGTGTGTGTGTGTGTGTGTGTGTGTGTGTGTGTTTGAGAGAGGGGGAGGAAGGGAGAGAGAAACAAATGCTGTCATTTTAAATCGTAACTGAGCATGCCTGGCTGTGGAATTCTGGGAGTTAAAGTCCACAAGTCTAAAAATATTTGAAACCCACCACTGTGTCAGTGCCTCACCAGCCATAAACCTCACCGCATGTCACTGAATTAGACCTGACCCTGCTTAACATGTTCCTGTTTGCTAAGATATACATCACCTAGATATAGTATAAAATTTTGTAAATAAGGGAGAGCACCACTAATATGAATATGAGTTTTAAGAGTAGAACATGTCTTAAAAGACAAAGTAATTAATTCACTGAAGTCCAGAAAAGTTTGTCTGTTGCTTTCATTACCAAATTGTAATCTAATTATTTTATTAAATAAGATATTTACCCCTTTGTGATACTCCAGGCAAGAAGCATAACCATGAGTACTACTGCTATCTTATTTGTAAGGTTTCATTAAGAGAATCTGGCAAATTTGAAAGTACTTCTCACCCCCCTACTTTTGCTCTGCTGAAAACTAGGAAGGGTCCCTTCAGAGATGCTTTCTCTACCTCTCTTCCTTCAACACTCAATCATTTATTGGACTATTCCTCCTGACTCCCAAGCTCATTCCCATGTATCATTACAGATAGCAAATTCACTGCTATCTCAGATGGAAGTTACTAGGGTTTTGCATATCTTCAGAAAGGTGTTGTAATCTGGTAAATGTTCAATTCCCTCACCCCTTGAAGCTGATTTCCAAAATTCACAAGGAGCAGATGATTGCCTTTCAAAATAATTGTTGCTTCTGTTTCTGGCTGGTCACAGTAGGAGTCAGACTCAGTAGTAAAGTCTTCAAACTTGTCTTAAATTCAGACAGGGCTTCAGCCTTAACATTTTGTTGTCCTTGATCATTTTTAACATTTTAAATTATTATTATCAAATTTATTTACCACCCATTTCACAATTTGAAATGACTGAGTGGCTTAACGTTTTATCATGACCAGATAGTTTAAGAAGTGGAAATTGGCCATAATCTCTTTAGAGCCCTCAACAATCTAACATATTTACACAAAATATCAGGATGTTGGGGAATATTTGGCATTGATAAACCAGAAAACAACACTGAGATAGGGAGAAGATCCTAATATCAGCTCCAATATGCCCAGTAATATTTTGGGAGACTAGAGGCTAGATTGTGAAGGATTGTTATGACTGGGAGAAAAAAATGTGGGGCAGCTATTCAGAGACTGAAGATGGAGTAGGAATTTGGGAGTGAGGTTAGCTATACTGAATTCAGCAGGGATGGATGTGGAAATCTGGAAATTTGGCAGAGGGAGAGATGCAGTTGTGGGTTCCTACCAGAGTTACTACTGGTTCGCTGAGCAAGTGTGCAATTGAATGAAAATTACCCAGAGAAAAAGGAAAACAGCTGGGAAGTGCAATTCAATCTGCTGCCCCGGAACAGCTGGGCTTCAGAAGCTGAAATAAAGTTAAGTATAACCCAGGGGGGAATGGATGTGCCCACTTTCAAAGGAACAAAGAACCAGTTCACTCTCTGTTTGAAGGCAGCACTACCAGTTCGGGAGAACTGGTTTGAACCAGTAGGAACTCACCACTGGAGAGATGGTGGAGAAGGAGAGAAGGAGATGGTGGGTGAGCAGATAAGTAGACAATAGCTAGAAAAACAGCACAGGAACAGAAAAGGGACGTTGTGAATTGCAGTTTTTGTGCCATAAAGTTTGGGCAATAGGCTAAACTTCTACTGATGTAAAAAAGGACAGACTGTCAGTTTCCCCTTAGCCAAATCTAAATAGGAAGGTAGGAAGTGTGTGACCCCAGGGGAAAGTTTAAAATCTGTGATTTCATATTACATGTCTTCATAATGTAGCTAGCTTATGGTTAATGAACTAAGCATGAAGAATGTTCTTAAGCATGTAGGGAAAAATATATAATCGAGAGAAGGAACTCTATGAAGTAATTAATCTTTATTAAAATATTTACAATATTAATTGAATCTGTACTATGTAGCTAAGACAGATCATCTGGCAGTTTAATTTTTGTAGCATCTTTTAAGCTCATTTCAATTTTCTGTCACTTTCATTACTGAGTGTATGAGTACAGTTTGAAATCAAGTCAAGCTGAAATTAAGAGATCAAGTTAGTCAAGCTGGGGAGAATTGAAGATATGCTAACGTAAGAAAGTTATCATGTACAACCTATGCGTTTTATTTAAACGCTCCATTCTGATATCTCTACCAGAACCTGCTTTTTCAGGGACTAATTCACACACCTCTTTTGGATAAAAGAGAAATGTTGTTCCAGGGATAAAGGAACTGGCCTTGTTTAGTATAAGTGATAAATCATCTGAAGTTGACATCAATTTTTTTTTAACTTTAAAATATGCAAAACTTACTTGGCTGTAGAGAAATATTTTTTTAAAAAAATGCTTTGATTATGTATCTATAAATAAGACAGAAAGCAGCTCTGTAGTTATGAATAAAAAGATTCCCTTGTCACGTTTTTGTTGGCTTCATAAATATAAGTCACGTAGTTTACTAAGCTGATTTAAGAGAGGAAAAATTGGGTCATGCATCTTGTGTATTGATCTAAAGTTTGAAAACAAAGTCAAGACATAAACCTAAAGCCAGGTCATCCAAAGTAATAGAATTTCATTAAAATCAGCTAGAGATTTCTAAAATTACTGGTTTGAGATTACCCAGGACAACATGTAGCACTATGAGACCAAGGTACCTCTTCATCCCAAAGATCATATTCTCTTATAAATGTTGCGAGGTAAAAACCGAAAATGGCTGAAGCCAAACTACAGGTGAACCACTTCACAAAGATCATGTCTAAGTTACACACACTCATTTATTTCTACACATGTAGATAGGCACACAATGATGCTTTTGCTCTACTAATTGAGAGTATAGGTTTCTATAGCTCTTGTATGCTTGTCTATAGAAGTCTTGATTTCAAGTTTTTCCTATAATTACAGTTTTTGATGTAATATCTCTTCTGCATTTCCTATTATATAGACTTGTCCTAAGCTTTATTTTATCCAAGAAATTTGGAAGGAATTCACCCTACCTTACAGATCCCCATTCTTCTGTTTATATATATCCTGTGTTGAAGAAATTTTTAAATGGGGAGTGTGGTTTCTATTTAATGCTACTACTCTGAGACAATGACTCAAAAATAATCTCTTAAATTACTCAGTTTTGTGCTATCTTTTCTATAATATGCTGTACCATTACTTAGAATTAGAACTTCTTAAAATAGTATTTTATTTTGAGTAGTTATATTCATTATTTTTAGATTCCATTATTATACTTACTGGTTTCCTTTTACACACATATGTCTCTTAACATGTGTGTGTGTATGCGTGTGTATAAATATTTATTTTATTCAATATCTTGTTTGTATATGGCCCCGGGGTTGCAATAAATAAATCTGAAGTTGGTTTTGGTTTTGGTTTGCTATAGCATTCCTCCCCATTCCTCCTTTTTCTGTGACTGCAGTTTCCTTTTTAGGATTGAAATATCTTTTAGCAAAGTTTGAAATCTTTTCAAATGCTTTCCCAAGTACAAAGATAACTGCTTTCCAGACAATTTCTTCATCATTTTTTATGTGTGCTCTGCTTTTGTATATCTCAGTAAGCATCCTAGTTTCTGGATCAGTGGTCTTGCTGACTGAAGATGATGAAAGTTGCGATCATGTTGAGGCATCAGGCTAGTCAAGACTGCCCTCTCATCATTCAAGCAGAGTGGAGAGCATATAGAAATATCCATGTGCAAAAATTAATATACAAAACAACCCTCCGATGTTGAGGCTACCATTTATTCATAAAGCAGACACACATTCTTTCATCAAGTCTACCCATTTCAAAACTTAGCCTGAAGAATTTATTTCAAAAAATATCAAGCAAGAACTGCTCAAATCTAGTTGAAACCGCCTTTCAAATTAAAGTGTGATCTTTCTATGCTCTTTAGCATCTGCTAGCCACAGCCATAAGAACCTCTATAAATACTGCTTGAAATTAAACTTTATTTATGAAAGTTTGCTTACTATTTTAAGAATATGAGCAGCCACTCTGAGCTATATTAATGAGGGAAGTAACATTTGAAAACTCTCTATATTTACAGAGTATGCCAGGAATAGAAGGTCCTCAAGGCCCACCTGGAAAAGAAGGTCAGCGGGTAAGTAAAGTATGGCAGCAACTGGCAGGTACTAATTTATCATGCTGTCTGTGCTTCAAAACTGGTTTATTAGAAAAGACTTTGGACCTCAAACATAAACACATACAACAGCACTCTGCAGAATAACACAACAAAGTTGGAAGGGACCTTCTAGTTCAAGCCCATACTCAAGTAAGAGACCCTATACCATTTCAGACAAATGATGGTCCAATCTCTTAAAAACTTCCAGTGATGGAGCACCCACAACTGTAAGGCATGCCGTTCCACTCAGTGGTGGGATTCAAATTCAAATTTTTTATTACCGGTTCTGTGGGCATGGCTTGGTGGGCCTGGCAGGGGAAGGATACTGTTATGTCCTGGCAGCCAGCAACAGCCAAGCCGCGCCTGATTGGCTAAGACTGAGCGCGGGCTGTCAGACGCCTCTGATTGGCTGCCCTGCCTGACAGCTCCGTATAAATAGCTGTCAGGCAGGGAAGTGCTGAATCTCACTGCTGTGTATATGTTGCTGTTGCCTGTAATAAAGAGAGCTATTTAGTTGCCTCAGACGCATCCTGCCTCATCCTTCGGCCAATCTTTTACAGATACTGTAAAATCTCCATTTTCTCCCTATTCCAGGGGAAGGCTACTGTAAAATCCCCATTCCCTCTCCACTCCAGGGGAAGGTTACTGCAAAATCTCCTTTTCCTCCCGACCAGCTGGGACTCGGGAGCAGATAATAGATGGGAGCGTGGCCAGTGAGAGGTGATATTTACCAGTTCTTTGAACTACTCAAAATTTCCACTACCAGTTCTCCAGAACTGGTCAAAACCTGCTGAATACCACCTCTGGTTCCACTGATTAATTGTTCTAACTGTCAGGAAATTTCTCCTTAGTTCTGGGTTGCTTCCCTCCTTGATTAGTTTCCAACCATTGCTTCTTGTCTTGCCTTCAGGTGCTTTGGAGAATAGGTTGACCCCCTCTTCTTTAAAGTGGTTCAACATGGTTGAGCCTTCTGGGCAAGCCTGAAAAAGGGATGATGTTACTTCAATGAATCCACTTATCCACATTAATACAACTTTTAAAGCAATAGTACCTTTTTTCTCAGATTTACATGGGGCCCAAAGCATTTCTTCCAGGTAACTTTCAAAGCATGCGCAACCCATTGACTTCTTGCAGCATTATTTTCAAAAACATAAATCAACAAGTATTTCTTTCATGGGTATGTCTAGCTTAAGAGAAAGAAGGACTAGGGGAGACATGATAGCATTGTTCCAATATCTCAGGGGCTGCCACAAAGAAGAGGGAATCAAGCTATTCTCCAAGGCACCTGAGAGTAGAACAAGAAGCAATGGGTGGAAACTAATCAAGGAGAGAAGCAACTTAGAACTGAGGAGAAACTTCCTGATAGTTAGAACAATTAATCAGTGGAACAGCTTGCCTCCAGAAGTTGTGAATGCCCCAACACTGGAAGTCTTGAAGAAGATGTTGGATAGCCATTTGTCTGAAACGGTATAGGGTTTCCTGCCTAGGCAGGGGGTTGGACTAGAAGACCTCCAAGGTCCCTTCCAACTCTACTATTGTATTGTAAGTAGCTGTTCAAACTATGTAATGCTAAAGTGCCCAAGGAAAATATTGCAAAAGTATGCAATAATTGCTGGTAACTGAAAAACATGTGAAACTGGTAACATGAAAAATATGTTTGAATTGGACCTATTAAATATATTATAATTGGCACGTGAAACACCTGAAGCATTGTTTAAAGTTTACATAATTTGGTGTTTCTAGCTAAGGGGAAGATTTATTTTGAAATGAAAGCAAATTTAAAGGTTAATGCAGTGTCAACAGGAAAAATAGTCAAACAAACATTGTTTTCTGAAATGTTCTTCATCTTAAAGTTTAGCAAGAAACCTAAAATAAGCAACCTTTTCTTAGGATGCATTTAAATGCTTAGTCTTTGATTTGATTAGAAAAAGTATTCAGCTTACTATTCTTACTACCTTGCATATATATAAATATTAGCAGCAATGTTTCCCTGGGAATTGAATTTACCAAAGTCAGTTTCACTATTATTATCACTTTGGATGAGAAAAAAAATAGTGTTAAAGAAAGTAATCATCTTTCATTCTGCACCAGATTCTAAGGAGATGAGATTTTGTTCAAATAATACTGCAACTTCTAATTAAAACTCCTGAAGGGAAAAAGAAATAATATTGTTTTGATGTTTACAGTTTTAGTATTTGCTTTTTACTTGAAGAGTGGGCATATGTTTAAGTATTACATTTGAAAAGGTAGAATGATCCAGACTTATTATGATCCAGATCATAATAAAAAAATTAAAAATTATGACATGTGAAAGTAAAGATGCAACATGAGTATTTTTAAGTAAAATAAATTAGCATACTTAAGAGTAAAGTCCCAGTCAAATGGCTCTCCAATTTCCCCACAGTCTTATGCTAGACTTTGGCATGAGGTAGATGTCTTATCCTTGGTCATATCTAATTAAACCAGTTTTATAACCAGAGTGTTCTTATATCCCCAGCCAGAGTAACGTCCTTGCCTTAGAATGTGCAAGAAGCTACAATTTAATTCTACATAATTTTTTGCCTTTTCAGAAGGTCTTGTGTAGGCGAACAATAACAAACTGGTGCACAGAAGTGAGGCAACATGGAGTAATAATACATTTTGGCAAGATATTTTGAAATAGCTTATATCCTCCTTTCCATCGTTGCATGTGCATTATTTAATACACATGTTAGTAGTTTCAAGCCTAATTAGTTTTCAGGGATTTCAAGGTCGAGCCAGGATGTTATTTGAAGCATTCTTCATTTTGCTTGGCCATTTCCATGAATGCCCCCTCTCTCCCCATTTAAAATTACTGTAAGTAAAATGAACATGGAAACCGATTTAGAGAAGTAATGGGGCAATTGCAGTTTTAGTGGAAACCACATGAAAGAGCATTTCTTTTATCTGAACTCCAAGTATGCGAAACTTTCATTGCAGTGGACTTTCAAATCGCATTACCTCCGTTCAGATTCATTTAGACACAGCTGAAATGAAGCTTGCATTACCCTGGACGAAATCAAGCAGAGATGATTAATTTTTTTTTTTTACAACGGTTAGTACATGTACTGCTGAAAAATGAGGAGCTTAATAGATCCTTGTTAACGAAAAGGATTCTCCTTGTAAAAAAAAAAAAATCCTCCTGGCCCCAAACCCCTCCAAGAATGTATTATTAATTGAATCCAATGGTTGCTTTGGCTTAACAGAAAGCGCTACCACATGTCCACCACCACAATGTTTATGAGACTGCTCAGAATATATATTTGTGATGCAACAATACCTATGATAAGCCAGTCATATCTGGGAAGATATGTTTAGCGAACATTAAAAATTAAGAAGGTACTGTACAAAGGGACTTTTAAATTGTGCCTGAAGTTATGGTTGTCACAACCCTTCTGCAGTCATGTTCTCAAAGTTTGGGAGCTTGGCAGCTCCACCTGCACTTATGACTGGCTCCCATCTGCTTATGTACCCCCACTCCCAACATCTATGCCCTTAAATGCAGTGGAGGTTCTAAGATACCCCACCACAAAGCAGCAGCACCTTCTCACACAAAGGGCTGAATACCTGGGAAGCCTCCACAGCAGAATACAAAGCTGCCCCACAGGAAGTTTCAAATTCCTGGGAGATCCAAGAGCCCACCACACACAAAGCACCCCCACTCCATAAAGTACTGAATGCCTGGCAACCTCCATCCCAGTTGCCCTTGCTGCCCTGCACTCTACCACACCTGCTGATCTTTATCATTTTCTACCTCCCACAAGGCCACCCAGCCTGGCCCTTTACAAAGATGAAGAAAAATACTAAAGGCGGCTGCTCAGCAGCAGCAGCAGCTTAAAATGCCCCTTTCCCATGCTCCTGGGTAGTAGACCTGGAGCATTAGAGCTGGCAGGCTTCATGATGAAAGAAAACAAAAACAAAAGCAGAGCTGCCCTCATGGTCCCAAGGCCCTGTGAATAAAGCACAGCTCTCCAAGAGCATTCTCGATTCCAGTTTTGACTTTCTTTAGCATTTCCTCCTCCTCCTCCTCCTTCCCAAAGAGCCAGAGTAGAGACATCTCACAAACTTAATGGTTTTAAAGAGATGCCTTCGCTTGACTTTTATAGGTTAAAAACCATCCAGTACACATTTCTAGAGGAACAGGAACCCTAAGAAATCAGAACATATTATTTTCTCCTTCAATATAGAAACTGCACATACTGAAATCATGTGGAGCTTCAGATTGCCGATATGTAAACATTTTACTATTGAAAAACAGCAGAAATAAATGGAAAAGAAATTAAATTCAGGAAGGCACATATACCATCTCGATGCAAACATTGAATGTTATGGACAATATTGAAAAATGTTAATATCACCTTTTGCTTTTGAATTGTGGTGTCGAAGAAGACTCTTGAAAGTCC
The DNA here is from genome assembly GCF_964273705.1 of Natrix helvetica. Lineage (NCBI taxonomy): Eukaryota > Metazoa > Chordata > Lepidosauria > Squamata > Natricidae > Natrix > Natrix helvetica. The sequence continues at coordinate 167,299,344 of NC_138552.1, forward strand.
TTTGGAGTGCAAGGAAATCAAGTCAGTCTATCTGAAAGGAAATCAGACCTGTCTGTTCTTTGAAAGGACAGATAATGAAGCTGAAGGTCAAATATTTTGGCCACCTAATGAGAAGAGAGGACTCATTGAAAAAGACCCAGATTGAAGGCAAAAAGAGAAGGGGACAGCAGAGGATGAGACAGCTAGATAGTGGGATTGACATAATGAACCTGAATTTGGGCAAACTCTGGAAGACAGTGGAGGAAAGGAGGGCCTGGTGTGCTATACTCCAGGGGATCTCAAAGAGTCAGACACAACTTAGTGACTGAACAACAACATCATTTTTATTTTATCATTTGCCACCCAACTACTGTGGACCCTATGATTCCTTATCCCAATTAACTAGAGTTTCAGTCCATTTTTCAAATCCTCAACATAGCATAATAGCAAAGAATAAATATTCTTCTAGCATGAGGTTTTTGATGCTCTAGTGCAGGGCTGTCAATCTCATGTTGTCATGGTGGCATCACATGACGTATCGGGACATTTTTCCCCTTCCCTAAACTGGGTATAGATGTGGCCAGCACGTGACGCATCCAGCCTATGGGCCGGGAGTTTGACAGCCTTGCTTTGGTGCCTTCGCCTTCCCATCCATACCTTTTTCACCTGGGGATTTTCTAGGTATAACTATCATTGTTCAATCATCCTGCTTTATTTACTGACTATCGCAGGAGTAACTTTCGGCTTACAACCCTCCCTTATTTTTCCTCACTGTTTTCTTTGTTACAAATAATCTGTAAGTAGAAAGAGATGCAATCACTTCACGAGAATATCTTGGACTGTAGCACCTCCTGTTGCTCCTAAACAAGAAATACCTTCACATTTCTTATTAATAGAGCTCAATGGATTGATTTTTCCTATAGCACAGAATCTTATAAGAATGGAAGACTAAGCATTCTACTCATAGAGGTGATCTGAACATAATGCTAGGGTATGTTTTCTCACTGATTTGATATGCATGTTATGCAGGGAAGGCATGTGTCAGGGTTCCAAATAGCATCCGAAAGTAAATCAGAGTCCGAGGCAAAGGATTCCTCAAAGTTCCAATTTATTAAGAGAACCATGTTGGCACATGCCTGGGAAAACCCAAATCTGAAAGCTTCCCGATTTTCCCACCCAATTAAAAGTTCAAGATCTTGCCCCCACACCCATAAGTCCATCACATGGTCCAATCTTCCACTGCCATGCTAGCAGTTCCACCCATCCAGTTCCGAACCAGGTGCAGAGACAAAGGATGACCCTGGCTTTCTAGAAAGAATTTTGTGATGGCTACATATCATCCAACTCCATATAATCCCCCCTCCCATTTTCCCACAATTGAAAATGCATGATAGAATAATAGAAAGTCAGGCCAAAGATCCAAAAGAAAAGATGGCTGCAGGCCTGACAGCATGTGCAAAACCTTACATTTGGTTTTGTATTTTTCCAACCACTCATTATTTAATAAGGAACAAGATATGAATCCCAAATTTTTTTGATGATAGTTCTCACAGAATGTCTAGTGAATGTACTATGTATGATCAACTACTAATGGGTTTTTTATACAATGCCTTTTCTATGAGTCATAAAAAGTTAGACAAATGTGATGAACAGGCTGTACTGATATAAATCAGGGCCTCCAAAGTTGGCAACTTTAAGAGGTATGAATGTGAACTCCCAGAATTCCCCAAGCAGCATGACTGGCTGACGAATTTTGGGAATTGAACTCCACAATGGATCTATAATGGACAATGACATTGACAGTAATCAGTATAGGAACAATCTGAAAAAATGTTATGCTTCATAAGTTAAATTAGCAAACCTTTTTACAAATATACTGGTAAGTTACAGAAAATTCAGTTGTGCATTCTGCACCTGAATCATATTTGTCCATGCCAGGTCAAATCTTACTATGTGCTTAATATTTCTTTATTTTGTTCTTACTTAAAATGTTAAGCAGTCAGGAACTAGAAAAGTAATCAACAGAATCTGATTTTTCATCAGTATCTAAACTTTTAACAAATCTAAATTACTTTGAATGAAAATCTCACATTTCATTCTTTACTTCAAATGGTGCATTTAGTTAATAACTTTGAATGGAAACCAAGGTTCATATAATAAAAGTTCTGATTTAGAAACCCTGATCATGCATACCAATAGATTCCATTGCTTGCAAGATCTTTCCTATTCCCTTTAATGGTGATGGTAATAAAGGCTACCTTTCTTGGTATCTATAGAACTCTACTGCCTACAAGAGCATATCCCTTCCCTTTAGTGATGTAGCAAAGCATTTTTCTCTGAAATACTCACCTAAACTTAATATTGCATGTACACTATGACACACGAAGCACATTTTTACATTATAGAGAAATATTAAAGCAATGTTCTTTTTAAAAAAAACACAGTAAATACTTTATAGCCAGTCACTTTTTACAAATATGTGTTGTGACATTCTGTGCACCTTGAATACCCCAAAGGACTACATTAATATTGACAACCCTATTTTATAAGAAGTTGTTCTCAGTGCGTTTAGAGTTACAGGATGCAATAAACATCTGGATGAAAAATGTTTACATATCTCACATATTTTTACTTCTAAAATACAAAAGGGCACGTGGAAGCCATCAAACCAAAATCATCAAAAGCTATAGCTAAAGTTAGGTTAACAAAAAGCACATTGACCTAAATATGGATGCTGTATGTGAAACACATGGAAAATGTTAGGAGACACATGGCTTCTGAAACATTGTCATCCACTGTTTCCTGATCTTGGACCCATAAAACTGCTCAATTTATGAAGTCCAGATTAGTTGACAGGGAATCTCTGCCAGTGACAGATGATTTGAATAATGGAGATCAATAAGTAAGAAGTGCATAACTCAGTTCAGATGCAGCAGAGTTGACAATCACCCTAGAAAATGGAGGCAGGATATCTGTAAATCTGTAATGCACAGCCTATTTTTAAGATTTAGGATAGTAAGTGTACTGTAATTCTTCCACTGCCAATCCTGCCTTTTCCTTTATGGTAATTCATCTAAGTTTGCTGTATTTTGATAGATATCACATGAAAATGCTTTTATCTATGTCTATAACTTGCAAAACAAGTGCTAATTAAAATTTTTGATAAAGCAAACCTTTTTTGTTTTGGAAAAAAATCTTAAAATGATTCACGCTACTTCATTGTTCATGACATTTATCATTTCTGCTTTACAGCCAATTCTTTGGGGTTTCCAGCTTTGGTTCAGCAAGATTTTTCAATTGTCACAGTTACTGCTGCATCAGTTTTCAAATATACAGCACACATATAGACTGGAAAAACTATAAATAGGTCTGTGCTAGGAATGACCATTGAAAGGATTAAAAGTAAATCTTTCTGATTTTTCTCCCCAGAATTCAATATTGACTTTAATCAATTCTTTGACTGCCATTTTCTATTAGCTGACTCAATCTTAGGTGCCATTTTATTAGTGTCATTGAATAAATTCAGATCCTATTTAACATTGTTTTCTATGTGGGCCATGTGGATGAAAATAGCTAACAGAAGGTTGTAAAATGAATATAATCACATGAAAAAGTCAGCACCTATTCAGATTAATATACTCTGAATAAATGAGCTCTGGTAAAAAGAACAGGTCTGCCTTCATTCTTGTATGCAGGTTGCAATTCTGAGCAAGTAAAATTGAACTTATTGTGAAAGCTCAACTTTATCTGGAACAATTTTTTTTAAATGATGTTTTTAACATCATCAATTTTTTAAAATGGAAATTTTCATTTAAAGTGAAACATTCTGTCCAGAATAATTTGTGCAAGGCACTAAGCCAGTTTGTTCAAATCTGCTTCTACAGAAGAAGTGTGGTATATGATGCAGGCACCATACATTTCAAATAATGCTCTTAGAATGGTTGTCCTGGAAAACTTCCTTGATGGAGAAGAGAGTTCTGCCTTAAAGAATTGATATTTTTCAAAAACGTATTCTTTAAACAAATAAACAATTCCTTGTCCCAATAATTCTTGCTCCTATATGTCTTTGTTTATTAGGGGCGACGAGGCAAACCAGGACTCCCTGGAAAAGCAGGGCCACCAGGACCACCTGTGAGTATCCACAAGAATAGCATCAAACTCAGTTTAGTCCACAATCTATACCAGATACCCTAAAGAGGTTGCGAGAACAATTATTTTGCTTTCTCTATAGAGAAACAAAGATAAGGCATATAGAGAGGGGTGGAATGTAAGTGTGATGATAAAAAAAAATTGGATAAGAATGTAACTGTTGTGTTTGACATAGTTATATTGAAAATGACAAACCTTCAGAATGAAGAATCCTTATCAGATTGGGGCATATTATTTGTTAATAAAATGAAATTGTGATAGAGGAGTGTTCTGAACCTCATTCTTATTGTTGTTATTAGGGAAAAAATAGTTCATGGTAGCGTATGTCTCCTACATAGTAATAAACAGGTACAGTTACTTGAATTCCAGATTTCAAACATGGTCAAACAAATGATGCTTCTGTCCAAAACAGATTTCTTGTAGCATATGAACTTATCATATGAATCAATGTTGGATTATGAATGTCTCATCTCCAAGAAATTAACTGAACCTACTCATTTCTTCTTAAGACAGAATAACTGAATTGGAAGGGACTTTGGAGATTTTCTACCGTATTTATTCGAGTATAACGCGCAAAATTTTATACCCAAAAAAGAAGTCAAAGTTTGGGTGCGCGTTATAAACGAGGGCTGGGCTGGGGTGGCAGTGGCGAATTGTAAATTGTAAATTTCCGGACTGCAGCCTCGATCCCGGCCTCAGGCGGCGGCGCGCCATGCTCAATAGTCGCAACTCAGCTGCCTGCTGACTTTCCCCTCCTTTGTCTCCCCGCCGCTGCTGCCGCCGTTTAAACCAAGGAATCGTCGCTTGTTCTACCTACAGAAGGTCCAGCATAGAAGTGAAGCCGTAAGAGATCCTTGCGGGGCTCTGCAGGCTTCCTCGGAGTAAGGAAGGCAACAGCTCCCCTCACTCCCCAGAAAGCAGCGGGGCTCGTCGCGATGAAAAAGGCAGCCCTGATGCCGAGGAGAGCCTTGCAAGGAGGCGGAAAGGAAAAGCCTGAAAAGGCACCAAAAGAAGCGGGGGGAGCTTCGCCCGCCTGGTGGGCAGCCATCGAGGCGTTTTCAAAGGTGGCGCCTGGGAGAGATGAGGCGGCGCTCCGGCGGTCCTGTTGCCAGCGTTCGGCGGCAGCAGCGGCGCTCCGACTATTGCCGCTGCTGCTGCCGCCGAACGCTGGCAACAGGCGCGCATAGGCTGCCTACCAGGCGGGCGAAGCTCCCCCCGCTTCTTTTGGTGCCTTTTCGGGCTTTTCCTTTCCGCCTCCTTGCAAGGCTCTCCTCGGCATCAGGGCTGCCTTTTTCATCGCGACGAGCCCCGCTGCTTTCTGGGGGGTGAGGGGAGCTGTTGCCTTCCTTACTCCGAGGAAGCCTGCAGAGCCTCGCAAGGATCTCTTTCGGCTTCGCTTCTATGCTGGCCTTTAGCCTGCTCTTCCTCTTCTCTATACAGCAATCGCCTACTCATTACAATGCCTCCCGTGAGTTTGGTCTTATTTTGTCTTGACTAGAGCAAAAGCTGGCGCGCCTCCACCCACTTCCCGTCCCGCCGGCGGCAATAGTCATTACTATTACAATGCTTGGTGTGAAACAAAATTTTATACCGATTTTTAATCGAAAATTAGGGGGTGCACGTTATACACGTGTGCGCGTTATACTCGAATAATTCAGCACTCACCCCAACTTTTTGGATGCTAGGGATTGGTTCCATAGAGGGCAGGTTTTTTGCAGACTGGATCCTGCATGTGCATAGATGGGGCTTCACTCGCTTTCACAGCCTGGTTCCTGGCAGCCACGGGACAGTACCATTCTCTGGCCTGGGGTTGGGGGCCCTGCTCTAGTCCAACCTCCTGCTCAAGCAGTACTATTTCAGACAAAGGTTGTCCAATCTCTTTTTAAAAACCTCCAATGACATACCCAATTCCTGCAAACCAGTAGGGAAGGTATGTGAATCCCACCACTGGGTATAGCTTTAAGTAAGATGAACAAATATATCTCATATAAGGTTTCTCTGCCCCAGCTGCCATTATGCTTATCTCCCACTTCAAAAACAGACTTTTCTAGGTCCTGACAGAGTGGGAAGATCCATCTGCAATCACAGGCTTCAATAAATAAGTCTGCTAGCGGTGGGTGGTAAGTTGGTACAAGGAAAGTAAAAAATACATTTTACTGAGATCAGTAAGAGATTGATGTACCCAGGGCTATGAGAGTAATTATTATTCCTCATAATTATCCAACTAGGATGGGAAATTTTCATCAAGCACTAAATAAATTCACGGTTTCAGAAGTAACTGTGTAGAACAGTGGGTCTCAACCTTCCTAATGCCGCGCCCCTTTAATATAGTTCCTCATGTTGTGGTGACCCCCAACCATAACATTATTTTATGTTTTCTGTATTTTTCAAAAATATGTGTTTTCCGATGGCCTTAGGCAACTCCTGTGAAAGGTCATTCGACCCCCAAAGGGGTCGTGACCCACAGGTTGAGAACCACTGCTCTAAACCATCTAAACCAGTGGTTCTCAACCTTTCCAATTCCGCGATCTTTTAATACAGTTCCTCATATTGTGGTGATCCCCAACCATAAAATTGGTGTGTCGGTTCCTAAGACCATCGAAAATATGTGTTTTCCTATGGTCTTAGGCGACCCCTGTGAAAGGGTTGTTCGACCCCCAAAGGGGTCCTGACCCACAGGTTGAGAACCACTGGTGTAGAACATAGATAGCAGAACAAACATCAATTTCACAGCAACAGAAAGCTACCTGATGTTGAAGTTTGTTGGATATGTGTTGTAGTAAAGCCAGAGCATCGTTTACTCTTATTCTGTTCCCTTTGAAATTCAGACTCCAGGACTCTGGTTCTGACAAATGCTAAGTTGTTTTATAACATTTCATCATGGGAGGGGGAGAGGAGTACTTAATTTCCAACTCTTAACAAGCTGAGAGCAAACTGATAATTTAGTAAGCAGACCTGACGACTTTGCTTAATCCACCATTCTGTAAGAGTTCTCTAATTCTCACTGGACTAAGTTTAGGTTCAACAAAAGGAATAAACAATATAATTGTTTTTGTTCCAAACCGTAGTACTTTCCCTATTTACTTTTATGCTTTTCTTCAAATGCCTGTAAGAACGAGAAATTATGACCATAAATTGTGATTTTCTTTCTAGCACAACGTTTTGGGAATCTATTTTAGTATCACTTATATTGTTTTAGAGATAGTCCCTTTATTATATTGCTGTGAATCTATTCTATTCAATGTGTGGGTCATTTCAGCTGAAAAACTATTCAAGAAGTTCATTTTGAATGGAACAGCAGCTCCCTCTAGTGATTTTTTTCCCTTCAAACTCTTATGTAGTTCTGAAAAAATCTTCATTAACAGACCATCGAATTATCTTAGAATTGCACCAGTCATCTCACAAATAAGAAAGAACAAATGTTATTATAGTAGTTAAGTATTTTAACACATTTGCCAAGTTTTTATCAAGGGGGGATTTTTTTCACTGTACATGCATTTTCAATAAAAGAGACACAATTCAATTTTTAAATCTTTGTAAAATAATGATTTAGAGAATGATTTGAAAATCACTTAATACTATAACTATGCTTTTCTATGTGTTGATACATAGAACAGTACATGGCTACAGTGCTAAACAAGAAGCAGAAAGATTGAGGCTCAAAATTATATTTCAGTACCTTTGGCATTTTCATTCTAAAGCTTCTACAGTACATATTAAACCAAATTTGGCTTTATTCAAGATTTTTTCCCCCAGACATACCACATGCTACTATTCAAATACTATAGCAATGAAACCAGAGGTGGGTTATTCCCAGTTTGGCCCAGCTCGGGTGAAGCGATAGTAGCGGCAGCGCAGAAGCGTCACGCATGCAAGTGCTCGTGGAACCGCACCCAAACCGGTAGTAAAAAAATTAGCAACCCACCACTGGATGAAATGTCTAGATTTTGAGATCTGCAATTTGTAGCAAAGTATATCACGATACCATTGCCTCTAATTATCTAGCTGATGAAAAACTGGATGTTTTTAACTAATTTTAACTAGTCCCTGTTTTAACTAATTCTGAATTCACAATTCTTTCATCTTCATTCCACAAAAATCAAAGAAAATGATGTGCTAGTGTTATTCATATAATCACTCATTTGAGCACAATCTATTGTATGTAGATAATATTTGTTGGGAAAGCTGCTATGTAGAATTTTCGGTCTGGGTGCCTCCAATTCTCCATTCGATCAATGGGAAAGTCCAGTATGGGTTACTCTAGCCTGCTAGCTGTATTGACTGAGTTGAAATTCTGATGACACGCCTCCCAGGTAATGATCCCCAGTCTTTCAACTCAGTCTCAGCTTGATAGGACATACTTTTGAGCTCAGTACTCCTGAGTCAAAGGTTTTTTTTTAATGTGCTATTCCCTGGCTGGTATTTGAAAAGACAGATTAAGAGGTTCAGAGCAACTAGAAAAACCATGGCATGCACTTTTCATGCTTTTCGGAGCCAGCAATGGCTAAAAGTCCCCTCACCAATCATCACCTGGCAGTTTTCGCACGCTCCTTGAGCAGCAGCCATTTTGAACCAGGTCGTTCGCTTTACATGGCAGATCTGACGAAAGACTTTCTCATACATCTCAATAAGGCCAGTATACCAGCGTGGCTAATTGACAATTGGCAGGTTCAAGACACCACTAATCAGCAATTGTAGAAGGAGTCATTGGTCAACTGCTAGGCCAAGCTCGGTTTATCTCAGTATCTCCATGGCAGCTATGAGTCGCGTAAGTCTACCAGGACATTGCGACAAGGCCAGCATACATTGCTAGGCTTGGGATTAGCTAGTGCCTTGAAGATTCTGCCTAACACTCTATTGCAGGATTGAGGCCCAACATTATAATCTGTGGCTGGAGACCCACAACTCTTACCCATATTTGGGATCTGTTACGAGCCTGCAACTTTGCTGGGCTGGCATCTGGGCTTTTGTGTGCGCCTGCATCAGGTTAGGCCTGTACCTGAAATAGCAGGATGGATGATGGTGGTGTAAGATGAGGGGACTCATCTCCCCTGGACTCTGAGAGGAATAGCAGGTGTCAAGTCAAGCCCAGGTCCGCTAGCTTAGCAGCAATATATATATGCTGGTTTTGTTGTATTCGGGTCTTTTCCTGTGTAAGGTTGAGATTGTCTTTGCAACGTTTTGGCAGGATCTCACCTGCCATCTTCAAGCGTGGGCTTAAAAACCCGTGAAAATCTACACCCGTGAAAATCTACGAAAACATATATGTGTGTGTGTGTGTGTGTGTTATATTTGTACTGATAAATAAATAAAGGGAGACTAGTATAGATCTATTTTGAGCTAATTAGCTCTCATCAGCTAGCCATACCCTTACTGGGATTTGAACCCGGGCTGTATATATCTTAGGCAGGAGTTTTAGCCACTAAGCCATGGGCTCTGTTCCTTATCAGTTGAGCCAGGGAAATAGGTATGTATTTGTGTTACAACCCCTGGTATGACTATGTTACAACCCCTGGTATGACTAAATATGGGAGGAAGGTCACTACTCCCTCTTTCTGTCCTTCGGCTAATCCCAGTAAGGGTATGGCTAGCTGATGAGAGCTAATTAGCTCGAAATAGATCTATCCTAGTCTCCCTTTATTTATTTATCAGTACAATTACAACACAAATATAAAAAGGGAACAGTAAAAATAAAAATATGGTTTTCTGCCTGCATGGTCTTCTGTGATAAGCCGAAGGACAGAAAGAGGGAGTAGTGACCTTCCTCCCATATTTAGTCATACCAGGGGTTGTAACATAAATACATACCTATTTCCCTGGCTCAACTGATAAGGAAGAGAACCCGTGGCTTAGTGGTTAAGACTCCTGCCTAAAATATATACAGTCCGGGTTCTAATCCCAGTAAGGGTATGGCTAGCTGATGAGAGCTAATTAGCTCGAAATAGATCTATCCTAGTCTCCCTTTATTTATTTATCAGTACAATTACAACATTATATATATATATATATATATATATATATATATATATATGTGTGTGTGTGTGTGTGTGTGTGTGTGTGTGTGTGTGTGTGTGTGTGTGTTTTCGTAGATTTTCACGGGTGTAGATTTGGGTGTAGATTTGGGTGTAGATAAAACATATACGTATATACCGTATATGTTTTATTGATGTGAATAAGAGTCAAAAATGTATTTCCAACTCAACTTTTGTAAATGTTCTATGCAACATTTAATGTAGGAAATGTAATGGAGCTCTCACTAAAAATAGAGCCCAATCCTTGCCCTGAATTCAAAGATATCACATAACATCTTCCTAATTGTGCAATACTGTACTTAGTTTTGGCCTCAATGATTTGCATTTCAAAAATAAATTGAAGTAAAATAATTGGTTAAGAAGATTGATAGAAACAATTACTTTAGAAACTATTCTAGAATAATATTCGTTTTTTAGTCTGGTTGTTTCAGGAAGGTCTACTAAGAGTCATTTCTTCTGGGCTATTTTTGGACTTTCGACAAGTTATTAGGCCTTCTCCATGATGGGCCCATATTATGAAAAAGTTCTTCCAGCAGCCTAAATGTCATCTTCTCTTAACACATTTCATAACATTGTTAATAATTTTCTTGTTTCTTCAAACTTTTAGTTCTATTCATTGGTTTAAAATAAAGATTCTTCCATTTAGGTATTTATATATTTGTACAAAAATATTTTCCTTTCCTGTTTTATGGGAGGGAGTGTTAGCTTGGGTTTTTGTTGTTGTTTATTCTTAATTTGTGGTATGCCAATCAGAGTTGACTGGTTGGGTTGGTTAATAAATGTAGCAAATACATAAATACATATATATGTTTTTCCATGAAACATAAGCAATGATAAAATGATATGTGTTTGTTTGTCTTAAAAGTATCTTAATCAACTAACAGAATGTATATATCTAAGAAAAATAACCTTCAAACCTGACAAATTATATCCTTGATTTTTCTCCCCCCATTCTAGGGCCCTCCAGGTATTGGAGGATTTCAATATTACTTTAAAGGGCAGAATTATCAGGTATGGATATTATGGGTATTTTAGTATTATGCAGTTCAGCAACTTCTTATCTTCAGGAAGTATCTTCAGATACTTTTATCTTTTGCATGTGAAAAATCAAATTACGTATTACAAAAATACTGATGAAATTCTTTGGTAGATAATTACTGACTCTCACATATTTAATACAAATGCAAATTAATCTATTTTATTAATAATGTTTCCATAGCAATACTAACCCTTTTAATTAAAATTGACTGAAGGACAGGCACATTTTATTTATTAAGTTATTTATTTATTATGTTTTTATACCACCCACTTTCCCTACAAAGTGATTGACCTGGACAAGGTTTGGTTTAGCTAGATAGGTTTTAAGGAAATTTTATCCTATTTTCTGAAATCAGATCTATCTTAATTTATTTTTTGTTTGTGATATTTAGTTGAACTTTAGCTTGTATATAAAGATGAAGATGAACTAATGTAGTAACATGTTTGATTATATATACAACTATAACAATTCATTGGCAAAAGAAACAGAAAATTAAGTAAATTGTAGGACAATCTGCTGGTCTGAATCAATTCAGTGAAGCGTCAAAATGCCTTTTGTCTAATTCACTCTCTTTAGATTTTTTAAATAGTCAGTTAGAAGGAAGATCCAATGAGTTAAGTGGTTTTGTTTCTAAATAATATGTTTGAGAATAAAACTACAATAACTTTTGCATGCATGCAGTTTATATTCTGGCACTTTCGTGACCTTATCTGATTCCACAGTGTGATTAAGGTGGATTTGAAAACAACCATGTGATGAACATTTTGCAGAAACTAGAAGGAACAGGTTTCAACATGGCTATATTAATTGCAATTCTGCATTTCAAGGAATATCTATTTTTGTGTCTTTCCTGAAACAAATGGTAGTCAGGATATTGGGTCTATTAAGATAGAAATTTGGGTGGTTTGCAGATTAGAATTTCTCAATCCTTGTCATGAAATGACATTGCTAAAAAGAAATGGATGGCAGGAAACTAATCTTTTATACGAAAAGAGTTAAAAACTTTGCTCCGGTACTACTGACAAATTACTAAATTCATAAATATGCTTGCCAAACTGATCCAGTAATTGGTGCTGGTCTTTCCAGGGTGACTCTGAATTGCTGGTAAGGAACAAAATACAAGTCAGAAATTTGCTCATCTTTGATAATTAAATTAGATATTCTGCTGCAGTATGAGAAGATTGGGAATTACAGATGAAACATTCATTTATTTCTGACTATCATTTTGTCTCATCTTGACAATCCACAAGATTTCCTTTTAAATGGACAAATCAGAACATTGATGGAAAACATGATCTAACTGCTATTTTGTATTTTTAACACAAAATAAGTGAACAGGTTACATTATTTGGATATGACTGTATAATCTGTATAGCTAAATTAGTCTTTCAGAAATGGGGCTTTGTAATGTTTAATCACCTAGCTTTAATTCATTTTAAAGAGCTGGCAGCTTTTTGATTTTCTTAAAGACAAGCTCTCTTGTCATCTCTTGGGTTAACATCTGTTACAGCCAGAGTGAATTCAAACGTTTACTATTCATTTGCCTACCTAAATAAACTATGTGACACATCTTCAATCACTGTCTTGGGTTTGCTTGACTCTGAGTCTGTTTCTCATGTTACAGAACCAAAGGATTGTCTTTCACCATGTTTAACCACCTCTTTTTCTATGAAAAAAGATCATATGATCCTTTCATATTTCTATTAAAAAATATATGTTCTGCTTCTGTATTCTTTCTTTGGAGCCTTAATAGAGCAATTCCATGGAAACTTTATAGTAGCTTCCATTCTGTAGTCAACTTCTCAGCTATACTTTGAACTCAATTCTCCAAAGCTATGAATACACCCATTCCTCATTTAATGACAATTTCAACTAGTGACCATTCACAAATGTGTTACCGTAGTAGTTAAAAAAAATATTTTTCGACCAATGTGTGCATTTGTGACCATATTTCAGGGACCTGACAAAAATGCATGCTGGAGTGGGAGTAATGTTGGCATAGGTGCATGAAAAACCTTTATCTAAATGAGATGGCACCAATCAATGATCTTCCTAGTCTCTGTCCCTCTCTCCCCACCCCATATGTTCACTTAGCAACCATTTTGCTTAACATCCTAGTTGTTGAACAAAACTTGGTCATTCAACAAGAAATGAGTGTATTCAAAGAAGGTATTGAAGTTAACCTTTTCTCAGAATCCTAGAAAGTATGAGGCTCAGTTGTTTATGTTGTTAAATATTGCAGGCTAAATCCAGCAGCTAGCCTGCTTACTTGCTTGCTTGCTTGCTTGCTTGCTTGCTTGCTTGCTTGCTTGCTTGCTTGCTTGCTTGCTTGCTTGCTTGCTTGCTTGCTTGCTTGCTCGCTCGCTCACTCATAAATTTGAGATCCCAGGGCATTGTGCTAAAAATTTTCAGGAACATTTTAGACAAACTTAATCATATACTCTACACCAGGAGAGTATCAAAGGGGTGTCAAACTCGGGGTACCATGTTGTTATCACGTGATGTATTGTGACTTTTTTCCCCTTTGTTAAAATGGGGGTGGGCATGGCCAACATGTGATGCATTTGGCCCAGGGGCCACGAGTTTAACACCCCTGCTCTACACACTTTGGTAGTTTCACTTTCTTATCTTTTTCCTCTAACTCATCTTTGTATTATTATCTCAAACTAATGGGAGTGCTAAGGTTTTTTATTTTTACTTATTACAAATTCAGTTTTGCTATCAATGTTTGGCAACAAAATCCATAACAATAGATTGCCAGTTTGGACTTTACATCATTGACTCAGAACAGTTCTGGGTAACTTCAAACTTTATTAAACTGAAGTGACTATTCTACCTTAACTTTGTGACCAAGTTGTGCATGAATATCTAAGGATGGGTGATCAAGCAGAATGATACTTCCTTTGATTTGGACAGGAGATATTGCAAAATAAGCTATCTATTCCCTTTGCATTTTTTCATCTTTTGCTTAAAATCACTGCAATTTTAACCATTCTGCTCCTCTGATCCATTCAGTGCCATCAAAGCTGTAATAAACTTTGATAGCTATAATTTTTCAATCTCTGTTTCATTATTTTTCTAGTACTTTCATCATTTCTTTTTAGCAAATTCTAATTTTCTGCCTCTTTCTTTTTTCACCACTGTTAGTAATGGTGCTTTACTAATTACACCAATATACTAACCTTAGATTTTTTTCAATGTATTAAATAAAATTGAGTTATTTTATCATACATTTGTATGAATGAGTTCATTTCCTCAGTCTGTGGAAAAACTGTTTATGACCAGCTGTGTGGAAACAAGTTTGCCTAAGATCACTGTATTTCTGAGTTGTTAGACACCTATACAAGTCAATAGCTTTTGTTGTATTTTATACTAACTGTGCAATAGATTGAATTGCCATGTTTTAGTTTTTTAAAGAGCTGCTTTATATTTCTTAATCTTTTGTGCCTAGAAAATTAATTATATCCAGGCATTTTTCTTCATTATGTATAGCTTACTTCTTGCAATCATTCTTGGTATATTTTGCATATTTTAGTAGCCTCTTAATTCCTATTTAAGATTAAGTTTGTGGCAGGTGATATGAACCCAAGTTGAGGTCCTCAGGATATTATACGCATCTGTCTGCCAGATTCATGTTTCTTACAATTATAAGACCTTTCAAATTCCTATGTCTTATCATGTTTCCCAGTTAATGTCTTCTGGCAAAACATGGGGGCCAGCTGCTTCGCCTTCAAGAAATTAATCATCTTTTAACCCTCATGTAGTGTACAAATACACTCCTTCCTTCAGCTGTCCAATGCAAAATATTTAATGATTTATTCTCAAGCAAACAACTTTGCAGAAAAGAAGCGCTAAGTTTAGTATTTAGGAAGATGATTTACCAGTCTAAACTTCAGTTTTAAGTGCTTAGACTTTCTGGAACCAGGGTTTCAGGTTGCAGCAGTGACCCAAATTTTCAAGACTGGAGATGAATAAATTAAGCTAAGAATGGTATAATATTAATTGTGAACAATTTGCTTTGTTAATATCCAGACTTTTGTTTATACTAACAAATCATTAAAATAAATAATGTTTTTACCTAAAAGAAAAACACCCTTGAATTTTAGAAACTGTTATACCTGCATGATTATTATTCACAGGAAGATCAGATAGGAAAACTGTTCTTAATATTCTTAAAAATAGATTATTTTAATACTGCTTACCTAGCAATTAAAGGTATCAATTTTAACTGAAATAAATTCTGGAGGTTTTAAAAAATCTAACAAATATGTGCATGAAAACCATATATATATATATATTGGGTAGAGCGTGCATATATGCACAAAAGACAGATGCATGCAGAACCAGACTTCTGAAAGCAAAAATGCCAGGAAGAAAGATTAAATGAATGTCACATTTTAAAATCAATTGCCGTTATGTTATGTTATGTTATGTTATGTTATGTTATGTTACGTTACGTTACGTTACGTTATATGTTACATTATATTTATACATACATATACATACATATACACACATATATTCATAATTTTTACTGCATGAACTTGTATGCTACCCAGTTGAAAGGGGTATATAGAATATATAACAACACAAAACCCCAGCATCTTTCAATCTCCTCTCATACAGTTGTCACAGCTACAACACTGAACAGTATTAAAATTTAGACAAAACAAAAGGCACCTTCATCATCACCATTAACTCATAAATACCTATTAAACAGGATAAGGTTGTTCATTTTTCCAAATGCCAAAAATGAATGAGAAGCTAAGCTCTTCCATAGAGTCAGTGCCACCACAGAGATGGTTAGCCTCTGGTCCCTGATCTCCTTGATTTCCCATAGGGTGAGGATCCTGAACAATCTCTATTGAATGATCACACAGGGTGGGTGGCTTCTAGTCAAACAAGACAGTCCAAAGTAAGTGGGAGTGAGTTATAGTTGTATTACCTTATAGAAAAACATTACCAGTTTGAGTTGAACAGAGAAAGATAATCAGCAATCAATATAGAAGTTATTCTGCCGAAATAGGTTACTCCATCCAGAACACCACATTTTGAACCAATATATCATTCATACAACCCTTCCCTTCCCACACAATTATTGTGTATAGCATACTTACATATATAGAATTTTACTTCGAGGATAAGCAATACTGAACTCTGTTGGCATGTTACCCTTGACTTTTAAAATACTTATATATTGCTATTCTAAATATGATTCCTCAGTATTTAGATTGCAATTATACAGTGTAAATTGCTCATGAAAGGAATATTGGATAATCATTATAAAGAGGAAGATTTGGGGAAATTGATCTCTAATTTGTTAATAAATTAGAAAGAATTGATCTTTATTTTCTTTTTTGGGAAAGAGTCTTCGAGATGAAAAGGGATTAAAAGGTGCAAAAGGAGAAAAAGTAAGTAATCAATTGCTATTGATAGTTATGATTGTGTGACTTATTTTTTATGTGGCATTTCTGGAAACTGAAAGTGGGTTTCATTCTTGCCAAAACCTTTAGAAACAGAGAGCAAATCTGGATTTGATAAAAGTGTCCTGATAAACATTGAGTTTAACTTGTATTCTGTCACAGGGAGAACCTTCTGAAAAAGGAGAAAAGGGGGATTCAGTAAGTACAGCTCAAAATTCCTCAAAAATCTCTTTGTAGATAAAATGTGAAGTTTGTGTGTTATCAACATACCCAAGTAATTGTAGTTATAGGAAGATAGAGTATAATCTAGTTTGGACAATTATCTCTGAAGGTGATCCATATCTTGGAGAAATCAATTCATGACCTACCTATTGGTTGCACTTACATTCTTTCATATCTTTTTTTTTTCAGATAGGATATTTGCATAAGGATCTATGCTTTAGATTCCCATTATGCAAATATTTCTGAAATTATATTGTTTTCATCTTTGGAACTCTGTTGCCTTGGATTTTAAATGTACAGGCCCTATAGAAAAGCTACATCCAGCTGTGAACATCTGACAGACTTGGCGGCTGAATTTGTTGTCACTACTATATGTAATTCAATTATCATGTAATATAAATTAATTTCATCTTGGCAGATTTACAAATCAAGGCATTTATTTGCTCCAGAAGTGTTTGTGAAGGGATGACAGTACCTTAATTACTGATCTGAGCAAATATTCAAGGATTCTTTTCTTCATTATTAACTGATGATACTCATTGATCATGGTTACTTCTGGTGAAAGTGATAAATTCCATCCAATATTATCCTTATTCTGGGGCATGTTCCCTATGCTTCTAGCAGTTCCCAAACATCAAGGTTAAATTTTAGCCATATGGGAACTATAATGATTAAGTGATTATACCACTTTTACATAACAAGTTCTGGACAAAAGTAGACGTAGCATTTGCACATCCACAAAGAAAACACTTCAAAAATTGTCTTATAACCAGAGCTACAAACCAAAAACTGGAAATACACAAAAGCCTTACCATTGATAATAAGGTTGTCTTGATCTTGATTTGTCATCCCCATTTATGCAAAGCCATGGATCACAAGGGCCACCTTTACAATAAGTGGGTAACCTGCTCATGTAAATAGAAGTCATCCACTAGTAGGGAACATATTGCAAAGAAATTATGCCAACAGGTTCTGGAGTTAAACTACTTGGCTTGCAAGTGATTTCACTTCCATTTTTAGAATAAAATTGATCTATAGACATTAGAAACATACTGTAGTGTGTCATTAGTATATAAACTTACCAACTCTACAGTTTCATCTCTAAAGATATATAACTTACCTTTCTTAAAATGTTGTTTTAGGGTGAAGTAGGGGAGCCTGGTCTTCCCGGGTCTATTGGAAATCCAGGACCTCCGGTATGTAAATTATAAAAGTGTATGAATTTCTCTTACAATCCAGTAATGGGAACACTATTGATAGCCAGTTCTGTTGTCCTATGAATGAATTAAACTTTTGTATGTTTCTGTCTCTGTATCTTTCCTAACTACACCTGCACAAAATGCCAAAATATATTTAAAATATATAAACGTTTATAGTATTCTTACTAGCATTTTAAAATTTAAATCTGATAATCGTTGAAATAATATAGAAAATGTATAAAATTTCATAATTATCTTCCACAACAGTTTTAAAATACAACCTGATTGTAATTGAACATATATGTTTATACAATTGTACAGTTGGAAATATCTTTGAGATTGTTGTTCAATAAAGATACCTATATTTTCCAAGCTTTCCTCATTCCACTTTTTAAAGATAGTGACAACTTTATTCTCCTACAATCTTTTAAATTGCCATAATTCCTTCAGAAGTCCTCCAAGTTTATCAAGAGAAGCGCTCTGCTAAACTACAGTGAACAAATTCCCCATCCAATAATGCCATGTATTTCAGCAACATCTGGCAGCCCACAGAATTTCCACCTTAAACTAAAGTTTAGAATGCTACTTCTTCCCAAAACAAAGAACATTTCATTCTATGTACAGAATAATGTGTATTTTGACCTTCAATTTGCATAAGTAGTCACAGGTAGTTAATAGAAAACCCACCAATTAAAATAAAACTAAAATAGGTTTATAAAGATGCAAGAAAAAATAAGAGATCAGGTTGAAATAATGAAATCAATGTCAGCCATATTATTAGAGATGACTAGATTACATGAAGGGAGGCATCAATTTCAGAGGCAGGAGTGGCTCCATGCCATGAACATTTTATAAAAATGACACTACAGCTGAAAAGCCTTTTTTGTTTAATTCTCATTTTTTTCTCATAAAGTGGAGAAGTGTAAAGACAGTTCTGAAAATTAATAAAGGTAGTCCTCGATTTGCAAAAGTTCATTTAATGACCATGTGGGGTTACAGCAGTCCTGAAAAAAGTGACCTATAACCATTTTTCACAGTTACGACCGTTTTAGCATCCCCATAGTCATGTGATCAAAATTCAGAGGTTTGGCAGCTTTTGAATTTGACTCATATTTATGATGATTGCAGTGTCCCAGACTCACGTAGTCACCTTTTGGGACCTTCTCACAAGCAAAATCAATGGGGAAGCTAGATTTACTTAACAACTGGGTTATTAATTTAACAACTACAGTAATTCACTTAACAAATGTGGCAAGGGAAGTCATAAAAGGGGCAAAATTCACTTAAGTGAGAATTTTAGCTTAGCAACAGATATTTATATTATATTGTTTCTTTCCCTTTTCTAAAAATTTCATACTTATCATAATGTTCTAGGGATTTCCAGGACCACCTGGCCCCAGAGGCTCTTCGGGAGAAATGGCAAGTATCATACTGCTTTTTGTAAGAATTATTCAAGTAAAATATTAATCATTGAAATAATAATATTAAACTGTTGGTAATCTCTTTTTACAAGGCATATGAGAGAAGTAATCAATGTGCAAAGATTTAGAACCAGGCATACTGAGGTGTTCCATGATAACTATTTATGGTTTCGCTCATCCCATCAAGTGTGGAAATAAATCACCAAGGCAGACAGTCTTTATATCACCACAACAATGGCTAGGTGACCCTGTAAAATTGTTACTGTAGAAGGCCTCAGTAGCTTTATATCTCTGGGTAGTTATGAATATGCCATTCTATTTTTGCATCTTTGTACTGTTACTAAGAAGGTCAGCCTTAATCATTATCTTAAGAATTTACAGTATAAATTTAAATTGGCATATTTTTATTAGCACTTTGGTTCAAAAAACATTTTTTTTCCAGAATAATGCAGCTAGAGGCTTGAATGCTGCTTAAGACCCACAGTTCGTTGCCTGGCAGATGGGGAAACCAATATTAAATGGCTTAATCCATTAGTGATTAATTAAAACTGATTTTATATAACTACAAGTATATGCAAACATTTCAGGTCAACTTCCTTTCATATACTACCTATTCACTACTCCAATAACACAAGCCATGTGGTCAATTCTTACTTCTGTCAGGAACAGTAGACAAATTCTGAAATGTCCTACTTCTGTATTTCTAATATCGCTTATCAAGATTTTTTTCCCTTTACACATTATCTGTTAAATGAAAAAGTGCTTCTTAAATACATAACTTTGAAATATTCGGTCCTTTCTGTGCAGTCACATTGCTAAGATGTCTTTGCAGTGGGGTTTTTTTTTCAGATTTTTCATTTCCCACACTGAAGCTTTTCATCTCTCTGTGTTATTTATTTGAAATGTATAATTATCCTTGAATTCATGTACCTGCATCTTTCTTTTGATATTGGATTCAGCATGGACATGCCAAATTCAGTCTTAGGTTCATCTGGCCTTTAGATCTGTTCTCATGACTTTATCTAGCTCTGTATTAATATAAACCTGAATAGATCTCTAAAAAATGGACCATTTATTTAGATATATTCTAATTTATTTCATGTTTTATGGACCTTTATTTAAGGACAGAAATAAAAAGAAAATAAAAATAGGTAATGATGTCAATGTGGTTGAGGCAAAGTTGTCTTGAAAAACTTTTGTCATGCAATTATATCTGCTTCCTTCATTAAAACCTTTAAATACATAAGGTTAAAAATTTTGTCTCATGCTTTGAAAGCAAATTAAAAAACAAATTTATGTCAGATAAACAAAATCTGATTTTATCACCATTTTAATAAAACCAAGATCAGATTACAATTTCTTAAACAATTCATTTGCCTCAGAAATATCTAGCACCATCTGCAAAAAAGGAAAGATAATTTAGTGCTTACGTTTTATGCTATATCTGTCTTAAATGTACTATTTTAAAAGAAAGAGTAAACAAACAAAAATAAAACAATAAAAATATTAATTTTCTATAGTACGATAATAAGTTGGCAAAGGAATTACCAAGATTGTAAAGTTAACACTCAGTATATTTTGATTAGAAAGTACATTTAAGTATAATATTATTTTAACAATATAAGTATGAATTTAAATCTTTGAGCTTAGTGTTAAAATTTCAACTATTTGTTATTTAAAAATACAAAAATAAAGGAAAAAAGAAGATAAAATTACTGAAAACACCTTAAATATTAGTTAATGTTTTACTTGTCTCAGATTTCCATCTTTTAGTAAATTCTTTTTCTCTTTAAATACTGTACTCTAGACAATTATATTTGCCTTGCTGCATAATATATAAATGCATGGAAACCAGTCTTGCTAATCTTCCATATTCCTAAGCCACAAATAAACATAATTCTTCTTCTTCCATTGTTTTATAGAGCATAAATATTTTAAATAAAATTTATATTCTTTGAATTTTACCCGTCATTCCAAGTAAGAAAATTTTTAGTGAAGTTCACTATATATTAGAAGTATTTTTCAGGATTACTCCTCTTTTAATAGATAATTGACTATAAAGTCCAAGACAATATACTTCTCTTTTTAATTAACTAGGGCTTACTAGGAGAACATGGAGTACCTGGAAAACCAGGGATTAAAGGAGAAAAGGTAATTTTTAAATCAATATCAAATAATTGTATGTATTTTCAATGTATCTGTTCCAGTTACTGTATGGGTTTTATCTTGTCCACCTCAGATACGCTCAATATTCTATATTTTGCTATCTTATTTGTTGTAAAAAAAAATGACTGCAATGAATATTTTTAAACTGAGGCAATGTTTCAAATTGAACGGTAAATTTTGGGTTAGTTTAGTACCTATCAACTGAAGAGAGCAAAAGTAATATCTGACTTCATTCGGTTCTCCATATGTTTAAAAGGAGCACTCCAAAAATTTCCATCATACTGTAATTTTAATGGTTACAATAAAATTAATATAAAATTATTACATTTATTGTAAGTTGATTTTCTATCAACTGAAATTAAATCTACTTCTTGTCTAGTATCAGCCATCACTTTGTCTTAGCTTTATTCATTTTGGGAATGGACTTTCCAGCAAAGCGAGGCATAGTCATCTCCCCTCCCCTTTTGCCAAAAAGCAGCCAGAAAACGATTGCAATATTTGGAGTCTCAGCAGCGATTTGTTCTTTTGTTTTTTGAGAGTTTCTAGTTAGAATGGATTTTTAAAAAAAATCTTGCTAAAACAAGCAATCCCACTAGTTTAGATCCAACAACAAGGATGATATAAAAATTAATTGACTAAGGCTACTTGAGAATATAGCTAAGAAAGTGGCTACCTATGTTGACAAGTGGTTTGACAACACAGGAAGAATATGGAGATAAAATAATTCAGTTAATTTAAATATGATTCATTAATCTGGCTCTTGTAACTTCCTATCAAATTAGCATTGTTTTCATCTATATTACTTAGGGAGATGCTGGTGGAATTATAGGCCCACCGGGGCCTCCAGGTTCTAAAGGTGATACAGGGCTTCCAGGTTTAAGTCTTCCAGGAAAACCAGTAAGTACCATTAAGTATTCTATTGCAGAAAAGACTATGAGATCAACAGAAGAAAAATTCCGACCGCAAGTGGAATTACCAGCATTGCATATACTATTTCATTCAGGGCAAGCAATGTTAGGTAGAGTATAGAAAGGAAAAAGAAATAATATGTCAAAGAATTCAAAAGCATGACATAAGAAAAAAGAAACCTAGCTAAAACTAGTTTTCACCAACACTATTTATTATATCTCTCCTTACCTTTCTATTCTTGCAAATCATCCTTTCTTCCACCATGTCCATACAACATTTCATGCATTATCTTTTGATGTCCCAAAACACCTTTGGGATAACCATGACCTGGATGATTGAGAATTTCCATAAACACAATACCCATTGTTCTTTTATGTAGCACTGAGTATTTTCAAAGATATGCTTGTGTAACTCAGAGCCATAAGTAATGACCTTTTGAAAAGATCTCTCTGAGGCAAACAGCTGCAGATAATTTTGCAAGCTATTCAGTTCTACACATTTCGAGTCTTCTCCCACCATGATTCCTTTTGTTACTTCTCATAAATAATTATCTCATCAATTATTGCGAAACTGAAATAGAAGTAAATAATTATTATTATAAGATATCTTATTTGGTTTTGCAAAATGGGACACCTGTGTCTTAAATTGGATTTTCCCCCCTGTCAATATAAGAATTCTTATTATTTCCTAATTACACAAAAATATTTTTATTGTTTGTTTGTTTCACATTTTTGAACTGCCCATCTTTCTCAGGGAGGGTCTGTGAGCAGTGTACAATAAATGTTAAAATATAAAAATAGCATATAAAACTTACATTAGAAAATTTAGAATTTAAAAGGAGGCAAGGATAATTAAAATCTGTTACAAACTAGTTCAAAAAGTGAAGCAGGCTCTCAGGGCACCAGCCAGCCCTACTATGTGTTCCTATAAATTCCCCAAATGAGGCTGCAGAGCCATGTTTTAACTCCTTTCTGGAAGGCCATAAGAGTTGGGGACCTGTCTCACTTCCGGGGAGAGAATATTCCATATGGCAGAGGCAAGGGCAGAGAAAGCTCTCTTCTTACACCCTACCAGTTGAAGTTATTTAACTGACAACTTCTGCAACATACCTTGTTTGTCAGATGGATGGGTTGATGTATTGGAAAAAAGACGATTTCTATAAGTAGCCTGGCCCTATGTCATGTAGGGATTTATAGGTCACAACCAACTCCTTAAATTGGACCCAAAAGCAATCTGGCACCCAATACAATTCATGAAGCAAAATATTTTCATTCACCCTTCTTGGGGCATCCAGAATTGCTTGTGTGGCCTCATTCTGCCCTAATATACAAAGCTTTCTCTCTTCATCTTTTTCCCCCTATTTTAGGGACTGGCTGGCATTCCTGGGACAATAGGTCCACGAGGGCCTAAGGTAGGGAAAGCCTATTCTGATCCGGTATTTTAATTGTTTGGAGTTATGCTTTGATTTGAAGATTTTTTTAAAAAACAAAGGTTTGTTCTTTTATCAGGGAGAAAGAGGGCTCCCTGGAGTGCAAGGTCCTCCAGGAGAGATAGGGTCAGCAGGGAATGGAACCCCAGGACTACCTGTAAGTATAAAATTTGTTTTGTTCTCCTTTCACCCTATTATTAACATGGTTGTTGCTCTGTATTTGCTTGATAGATGCAATATGGATGACTCTACCTGTAATATATGATTGTGTGTGTGTATTTTTCTTTTCCTTTGTAAAGAAATGATAAAATGTGTCTTGGTTGATCCCACTACTATACTTGCTAGCATGTCTAAATAGAATAGCTAAATAAAGTTGTTGCTGTTAGGGTTTTATGACTGTCAGGGGAATGGAGATAAAGGAATTATATATTGCTGCCTAGCAAGGCAATTGTTCCTGTCTCTTCCCAGAGTACAACTAAGCCAGAAGCACAGTTCTGCACATATATACTTAGGGATAAAGATGCCTTTGGGTAACATTATTCTCCCAAGCATGTCATTTGAAAAGGAATAGTTGGGGGGGGGGAGGAAGTCTCTGTTATTTTATAAAGTTATAAATGTCATGTTTTGTATATTTTACATTTTGCATTTACCTTAAGTCTTAAATCAGATAGTAAACTGCTCTCTTCAGAAAAGGTTGTTAAATTCCAGAACCCCCCAAAAGAAAAGATGAATTTCTGTAACCTCCCCTCGTAAATAAGTAATAGCTGAGTAAATAATAATTTTAAAAAACTGCTAGCAATGGGTTTTAACAGACGGCCTGAGATATAGGTATTTTGATAGCTATCCTGCTTTGCCTGTGGAATTTAATCATTCATCCTGTAAGTTGCTAATAACCCCACAGTGGGCTTTGACCAATATCTTGAGAAGCTTTATTCAACAGTAAAATGTTAATAGGGATGACGTATGAAAGGAGTGCATAGATGGATGGATATGGATGGATGTTAAAAAAAAATACCCCTCCCCCTTACAAGGAGCCATGTCATCAGAGTAGAGTACCTCATTGCAAAGATTTACAGAATCTCTAAGTAGAGCAAGAAAAACTCCATACTAAGATCCCCGAGGGAAACTAGCAATCTGGATGGATGGTACTACTAAACTAGGCTCAACAATGATCTGTCTGGTGAAACCAGCTTCCTATCATGATTTCCAATATCGTATTCTGCTGAAATCAAAGATCTGGCTAAGAAGAATCTTAGCCTCAGGTGATACATTTGTGCGGATGAATAATCAAACATGAGGTCCAACTCTTTCTCTTTGAAATCCAGGTGGTTTTTTTTTTACTTGGGCAAGTTTTCAACACCAATAATAACCCCATTTTTTTTTTACAATGATGATGATGGTGATAATTGTATTCACTCATTGCTTTGTTTTTCAGGGTCTTAAAGGGCCTCCTGGGACACCAGGATTCCAAGTAAGTTATTTCATAAGAAAGCTGGGTCAATACTTTCATTGTGCTTATTGTGAAAGTCTTCCTTGATACCTGATGCTTCAAATGTTCCCTCCACAGGGACCAAGAGGCCTTCCTGGATTACCTGGGACTCCTGGAACTCCTGGCGTTGATGTAAGTACTAATAAATATATGATAGTAATATCTTCTTGAGCAAAACCAATACAACAACAACAAACCCTGCCCTGTTTTTATGTACATTTAGGGTATTCCAGGTCGAGATGGAAAGCCAGGAATCCCAGGCCCTCCAGGTGACCCAGTATGTATATAAACTAACTCGACTCTCTTACACTGAAGGCAAATGTATATAAAATCACTAAAATTTGAATACAAATAGGCCTTGAGTTGCAACAGTTCATTTAGTGACCATTCAAAGTTAAAATGGCACTGAAAAAAGTGACCTATGACCATTATTCACATTTACAACCATTTAAAACCATTGCAGCAACCCCATGGTCATGTGATCACAATTCAGATGCTTGGCAACTGACTCATTTTATGACCATTGTAGTTGCAATGTCCCAGGGTCATGCGATCACTTTTTGTAACTTTCTGATAAGCAAAGTCAATGGGAAAGCCAGATTCACTTAACAACTGCATTACTAATTTAATAACTACAGAGATTCACTTAACAACTGGCAAAAAAGAACATAAAATGGGGCAAAATTAACTTAGTAACTGTCTCACTTAGCAGCAGAAAGTTGGGCTCAATTGTGGTTGTAAGTTGAGTACTACCTGTATATATATATTTGAAGTCAATTACTTGCATTTGAAGAGTTGAAATTATCTTTGAATCAATTCCTTAAATGACCCCTACATTGTTAGAAAAGATATAAACTGAGCTAACCCCCATAACTCGTCTTTTAAAGGTCTCTTGGATATGTTATATGAACAACTACAAGAATTAGTGCTATGCAGAATGTCAAATTCCTTGTCTCAAATCCTCCCAAAGAACTGAGAGGGGTTTGGAATAATTCAGGTTTGGGTTAGAAAGAGAAATTGGAAAATGTAAAGAATTTAAGACTAAATTTCTTCCTCAACCTCTCTGCAACCCTCTTCCTAGTTTTTTGGGGGGGGAATGTTATCTAATGTAAACTCTCCCTTACCGATATCTCTTCCAAGGTTTCCTCTATTAAAAAAATAATTATCATAAAGTGCCGCCAGTAGAACTGAACCTTCTGCTAAGATAGTCCAATTGTAGAGATCTTCCCTTTCACCAAGGATTTATCCCCACAGGCTCAGTCCTGATAAAACAGAAAGAAAAGTAGCAATGCTGGGCTTCAGAAGTTGGAAGCATAAAGGGAAGCTGTGTGTCCTGCCATGGGAATAGTTTTAGTAAGAAGCTCACTTATTAGACTAAAAAAGCTAAACCTTTAGATATAAAAATTGAAAAGGAGAATATAAGGAAAAACAAGAATGGCCAACAAACTTCAAAACAAATAAATATAGGCAACCCTACTATATCCCATCATTCATAAGGCTTCAGTCTATGGAGATTCTCAATCATCCAGGTCAAATTGCAAAGAATAGAGCTTAGCAATTAGCATTCATTTCTCTTTTTCTTTTTTCCCTTGGGCACAATTTTTTGGTTTTATAAAAATTTAGTGGATGTTTGAAAGCCAGCCTCCTTGGGGACACTGCTGTTTTACCCCTCCATCTCTAATGTCATGATTCTAGCTAATTATGAAGAGCATTATCTAGCAACTGAATTACTTTGCTAGATACTTCCCCTAAGTTATTCAGTTTGGCCCATAAAATCAACAATAGACTTCTGAAAAGCAGCATTAAAAGAAAATAATCAATTTAAATAACAATAAAATCTCACAACAAATTATATAATGCCAGGTTAAATTCAGGTTGCTTTCTGCAATTATTGATCATCTCTCTCAGTGTCAAAAATAGGGATAAACTGCATACCTTATTAACTTTTAAAACAGTGCTATTTTTTAATACAAGTATCGTACACTGTTTATCTGGGTAGGTGGAATAAACAAATCCAGTAAGGAAAAAAATAATGTGTTTTGGGATCATGTAAGCAGCAATCTAACAGTGTGTTTAATTACAGGTTGCTCTTCCTCTCCTTGGTGATATAAGTTCTTTATTAAAGGTAATTGTTTTTTTTTGTAGACACTCCATCCCATTTTTTAAAAACACATTTTCATAGGCTTGGTGGTTTGGATCCTTTCAGTCTTATCAGTCTTCAGCATGCACTGGCTTCCTAGCCATATAGATGGCATGATGATTAGAGGCAATGGAAGATTATTCATAATTTACCATCCACAATTTTTATTAACCATGAATGGTAAGTCAACCCAGAGTTTATTATTTAGGATAAGGAGTTTCATGTGCTTTTGGGTTTTAATGCCTCTGCTGTTTGGAGGATGACTTTGTCCCCCCTCCCTTCCGTTCAATCATGGCCAATTCTCAGTGACCCTGAAAGAAAATGACTGGCCCAAGGTCACCTAGCTGTCTTTGTGCCTCACATTCTCTCAGTTTGTAGCCTGATGCCTTAACCGTTACACCAAACTGAAGGGTTATATTTCTTTTACACAAATGTAAAATGACTAATGCTTTTTTTCTGCATGTATAACATCCATGCATTTTCAAAATCTTATCTAAATATCTTATCTAAAAAAATCTTAAATCTAAAGTTTTGTTTTAGCAACTTTTACAGAAGCTCCCTGAGTAAAGAAGACCCCTGCTTACAAATAGTTCTTAAGTTTAACATTCAATACTATTATTCTATTTATCACTTCATAAACAAAAATCCAAAATAAAGCAATGCTACCTTAAGCTCTGCTTCACCTTGTCAATATCTATCTTAGAAGAATAATCACCAAATCTTTTGATATTTTGATCAGAATGTTTTTCTCAGAGGAGAAAATGCAATGCTGCAGACCTATCATAGGCAAGATCTTGAAGTCAGGAAGGCGTATCTAGTATTATTTCCTGTGTGAATACATTCTCCAAGGCTACTTTTAAAAAAAACTACCATTGTCTTTGTGCCATTAAGGGAGATCCTGGTCCAAGAGGTCCCCCAGGAATCCCAGGAAGAGAAGGGTCAAAGGTGAGTTCCTCATGTGAGCTTTTTAAAATGTTTGCTCATTTATGGATTTTATTTAATTATACATGCAGGGTTGTTGCTTTTTTAAGTTGTAAGTACATTGTTATCACTATCAGAAATAATCAACATTTTGGCAGATTAAAAGACTATGTGCATCTCACATTCCTGCACACCCCCCCTCAGAATAAATGACCAGTTCTAGTTGATCAGCTCTTCTGGAAATGGCATAGAAGCTTTTAATTACAGCGATGGTTGCACAGGAGCAGAATTTATGAAGGAAACATTGTAAGAAAAGGAATCTGGGCAAGGCAATAGACTTTGCTAGATCACAGATTTTACACTTTGATCTGATTTCAAAATAATGTCAGAGCTGCACAAGAGTTCTCTGGGTTGCCATAGTGGTAATCCTAATAGCTTATTGTTGGACTCATTTTCATATGATTAGACCCCTCAGTCTGGTCCCTTGATTTATCATGGACAAATGATATTTTTTTAAAATTTACTTCATACTTAATGTTGCATTTTACAAAAAATGCGGGAACAATGAAGTGCCAAGGGGAATTCCTGTACAAAATTATCTTGAAAATTTTTCACGAGCGGATTCATATATACAAAGTGATCTCTCTTACTCTGTCATTCGGCATCAATACTGCAGTTCAATGAAAATTAAACAGTTCTCTTGAATTTAGTAGGATTCAACTCCAAGTGTGCATTGGATTACAAAGTTAACTGTGTAAATGTTTATATGCATTTAAACCATCATTGATGATGCAGTTGTTAGAGTTAAAGAACAAGGAATACGTTACAACCTCTGCGGTGCTATTTTGGCATCCATTACTTGAAACTGCTTCCTTTGATAAATGTGTTTTATAAACCAGGCAATGTCTATTTTCTTTGTCCCAAGGGGAGCAAAGGGGAACGTGGATTTCCTGGTCTTCTGGGAGAGAAAGGCGACGAGGTATGAAGATCTACTCCTGCTATAACAAGAACAGTTTTCCTATTTGTGTTACCCTTGTCACGTTCCAAATCTTCAATCTAGGCTTTCAGGCACTTGATTTAACAAGCCTCATTGTTGTCAGGGCCAGATCTATTAACTACACTACAGCCCTAGAAAGCAAGACATTTTTGCCATAGAGAAAGCATTTCTTCACCATCCGTTCCTCACTAAGTGAATTTACTTCATGTTTCCCCCGCCTCCTGCAAAAAAAAAAAAAAAAAAAGATTTTTCTTATTCATATTACCGAAGGCAAAAAATCTCCTCTGCCTAAAAAAATATGACTGCAGGTTCATAGATTCCCACATGACTAAGGATCTTTGGGATAAAGGGATTTTTAATGAGAAGGTGTTTTTTCCGCAGAAACATTTTTAAATTAGGAAACTTAAATGAAAGGTTATTTCTTGATTTCAGTTGATTAAAACATCCCTTACTTTTCTTCTTCTCCATAAATCTTGTTCCATTTTTTTCTGCCTTTATTCCATCGGCCTGTCTTTCTCTTCATTTTATTCTCTCCCTTTCTTTCTTTCTTTCTTTCTTTCTTTCTTTCTTTCTTTCCTTTTCGTCCTCTTTTCCCCCCTACCTCGTTCTGTTTGCCACCTGTTTCTCCTCTAACTATAAAAGAGAAAACATACCATAGATAGTGGGTGTTGCAACATTGTGTAATTGGCCATTTCTCTACTTGGTAGCTGAATAGCAATAGCACTTGGACTTATGTACCGCTTCACAGTGCTTTTACAGCCCTCTCCAAGCAGTTTACAAAGTCAGCATATTGCCCCCAATAATCTGGGTCCTCATACAAGAATTAATCATGTATACCTTGACAAATAGCTTACCATAATACATTTGCTTTGGGGAGATACTATATTTATTGATTTTAAAAAAAATAGGCAGAGGCTTAAATACAGCTCCATCTGTATACAACTATCAATGCCTTATGCTCCCATGTCTATTAGCAAAGATTAAAATAAAATAAAAAAATAGCAATATGGCATTAATATAGCAGAAGCCTAACTCGGAAACCTGTTCAATAAAATAGGCAGAATTATTCCAAATTCACCACAGGCAAGCAATTATATTTGCTTGCCTGGGCGAGATCATCCGTGGTTTTGGAGTGGGATATCATCTGTATGCTGATGATACTCAGCTATACATTTCCACTCCGAACCACCCCAATGAGGCCGTCGAAATGATGTCCCGGTGTCTGGAGGCCGTACGGGTCTGGATGGATGGCAACCGACTAAAACTCAACCCTTCCAAGACGGAGTGGCTGTGGCTTCCGGCCTCCCGGTTCAACCAGGTGCTTCCATCTCTGGCCATCGGGGGCGTCCAACTAGCCCCCATGGAACAGGTGCGCAATTTGGGCGTCCTCCTGGATACCCGGCTGTCCATGGATAACCATGTAACAGCCGTGGCAAGGGGGGCGTTCCATCAGGTTCGCCTGATGCGCCAATTGCGCCCCTTATTGGACCGGGATGCCCTACGCACAGTCACCCATGCGCTAGTGACGTCTCGCCTGGATTACTGCAATGCTCTCTACATGGGGCTTCCCTTGAGATGCACTCGGAGACTACAATTGGTCCAGAACGCGGCCGCGCGGGTGATTATGGGGAGGACTAGATACTCCCCTGTAACACCTCTCCTGCGCGAGCTGCACTGGCTGCCTGTGGTCTACCGAGTGCGTTTCAAGGTTTTGATTATGATCTTTAAAGCGCTCCATGGCACAGGGCCTAGTTATATGCAGGATCGCATCCTGCCCCACACATCCCTACGACCAATTCGCTCACACAGAGAGGGACTTCTCCGGGTGCCGTCCGCCAAACAGTGCCGGGGGGCGACACCCAGGAGCAGAGCCTTCTCTGTGATGGGCCCAGCCCTATGGAATGACCTCCCCCGTGACATCAGGATGATTTCCGATCTCCGCTCCTTCCGTGTACAGCTGAAGACCCACCTCTTTCAATTATCCGGCCTGGCTCAATCGCAATCGTAATTTTCCCATTCCTCCAAACTGTTTTTAAATTGTTCTTAAATATTAATTTTATTGGGTTTTTACAATTGGGGTATTTTAAAGCAGATTTTTAACTGTCTATTGATGTAATTTGCTTCCTCCTCCGTGTATGTATGTGTGTTGTGTATGTATGTACGTTTGGTGTTGTTATATATGTTTCATGTTATATGCTCCATTGTACGCCGCCCCGAGTCCTACTTGGAAAGGGAGCGGCTAATAAATCCAAATTTATTATTATTATTATTATTATTTATTGATTTGGGTGACTCGCAGTATCCTTACAGGTTTCTTTGTAATGCAGTAAAAGAAGCAGCAATAGCAGAAAATCAAGACACTTGATGTCAAGTAATTCTTAACAATACTTCACTCTTCAGAACCCATGAGCAAAAGGCAAATCCGAATAAAAGGGCTGGTTTATAATTGGCAATTAGATTTTTTAAGAGGCTCCAGAATGAGTGCAAATCCTTTTATTCGATGGTAGGTTGCTACCCCGACTCATTTAGTTACTGAGCAAGAGTCAAACTGCTGCACAGCTGATAAGCTTCTTAGGCAATCTAGCACTCTTCAATGGTTCTCACATTCTATTGCACGGCAAGTGGCTAAATTAATCCTGCATCCAGGACAGCAGATTGTATCTGAACGAAATAGAGTTTCAAGATCAGCAAAGCAGGATTGTACTTTAAATCAATCTGAAAATGTTTCTGGTTCCAATGATCTTTGAATAAACCTCACAGGAGAATTTTGAGAGAGGATACAGGTTCTAGAAATGGGTTTTTTTTCCCAGGCAGAAAGGGAGAATTAAAGTATGGTATCAAGAAACATGGTCTGTTTCCAGATTTTTTTTAATGTTACTTCAATATTCTCTAACTTTTACTGTATGTTCAGTTTTATTGTAAACTTGAATCAATACCTGCTTTTTTCTATGTGTGTTTAGGAACCTTCTTACATATTAGCATAATTTTTGACTTATCTGAACGAATTGTGTATAGAAAATATTTACTGCTATACTGTATAACTGTGTTTTCTATACATTTAGTTAAAGATTCTTGGCAATGGTTTAAACAAATATCACATACACATAAGCTTAGTTCACATATTCCCATTCACATATTTTGATTTATTTCAGGGCCTTCAAGGAATTCCAGGGCTACCTGGTGTGGCAGGACCACCAGGATCTTCTGTAAGTATTTGCTTTTATATTTGCCAGTGAAATATTGCAGCGTAATAACTTGACAGCTGTCACTCAATGTTCTTCTTAATGCAACTTGAAAAGATGATTTATAAAATTGAGTGCAAGTAATGGTACTTGATAGGTTACAGCAAACGGAAATACCTTAGTTGATGCCCTGCTAAGCAGGGTCAGATCTGGTTAATACTTCAGTGGAGATCAGTAGGAAGTTCTAGGAATGTAGAGTGGTTAATAACATCTAAAAAGAAGATATGGGCAAAAGATTTCCATGTTATTTTGTAATATAAAAAGAACATCTAATAAGTCCTAAACATGTTGAGAGTATTGGAATTTAAACAAATAATACAATAACTTGGAAGAAAATAATGCTGAAAAGCTTTGCAGTAACTGCAATAAAATGGTGGTTTTATCCCTAATTCTCTTTTAGTAGAATTGTCAATCTTACTCTGAGATGAGTTGTATGAAATGCATTATCTGCAAAAGGTACATGTAATATTCTATATTATTCTCTATCCACTACAGTTGTTTGTATATATAAAACAAATTGAGTACGCCAGTCACTTAGGGGTACTGCATCTGAGAAGAGTTAATTGATTAAGGAAGGAGTATGAAAGTACTCTTTTAAAGCCTCAAGCTAACTTAGATACCTGGTAAAATAGTAAACCTTCTTAGTTTAGACACCTTCTTGGTGTCTATACTTCCAACATAGAAGTCCCACTATTTTTGGCTATCTCTCTAGTGCTAAATGCCATCTATGCATTGTTATATATTTTAAAAGTTGCATTATTTTAAAATAGAATCATTGCAAATAATTTGTCAAAGCTGAGGAAAAGAAAGGAAATGACATCAAAAAAACAATTTTCAGCCATTCCATTTTAAAAATATGTCAAAGACATACAGCATCAATAAGATGCAGTATAGTACTTTGCCTCAAGCATACAGTGTTTTTTAGTTATATGATGAAGTGCAGCAGGAAGAAAGTTTGGAAACTTCAGGTAGTCCCAAAAATGTTTGCACATGATCCTTGGATGGCATTTCATTTATCCTGTAGCACTTGCACTTATTTGGACATTTGTTTAGGAAAAATTACTTGAAGGGCTGTTTTCTGCTGTATCAAACATATCCTCAGATCAAGTGGAGAGGATTTTTTTCTGTGTTCTACCCATGATGTAGGCAATGTAGCATAGACTTTATAGGAACTTCTCAAACATTATACCAATACTGAGAAACATGTTGCCCTGTGACTCCTAGGTCGGGTGCTGATGATGTTAATGTAATATTAGGATTTGCTTTCCTTCAGATAGAAGGTTTACTTGATGAGTTTCTCTACAATGTTGGTTTTGGTTTATTTCACCTGACATTTAAACATGTTTAAATAAATAATTGCACAAAAATCATCTGTTTTAAGACTACCTTCCAAAAGCACAGCTTTCAAACTCTGAATGTTATGACATTAAATTATTTTGGTTTATGTAATTTCTTTGTTTTACAGGGCTCAATAGGAAGACCTGGACATCCTGGTTCACCAGGAACAAAAGGCGAGAAGGTCTGCTACTCTTCACAGTACACGTGTACCCTTTTAAAACCATTTGTATTGTTTCTACTTAATTTCTTCTTAGTTAAATAAAGAATTCCAGGTGCACTCTTTAACTTTATTGAGATTGAATCTTTCATTTTATGGAAATTCAAAGATTTGTGGTTTGCATAGTTTGCATAGCAATACAAAGAAAATAATAACTACATTTGTTAGAGCTCTTTCACATAGAAATATTTTAAAATGCTATCTCTCATCTCAGTGGTAATTCCAAAAGTTCTTTGTACTTGACCCTCAATAAATATGGGCCCAAACATTGATTGTGCCTGATAGCAGAAATTGTAGTACTTCTTTTTTTTTTAAACAAAATTTTATTGGTTTTTAAAACAAAATATTCAAGGAAAGGGGTAATGGATGAAGTACAAATTTTGACAGTTACATTATGCAGGAAATGGCCCTTCCCCCCCATTCTCATAACTTTCATTTACTAATACATTAGTTTGTTATTACTAAGTACTATTTTGTCAGCAATAAACTTTTATCTTAAGATAATTTCAATCATTTTATATCACACAGATTTTCAAGTTCATTTTTGTGATCTGAGTTTTCTCAATGTTGCCTCTTCTCCCCCCCACCCCCTGGCAGGGCTCCGGCACCTCCCGTGTCCTGTAAGTCCGGTGTAGTGTCATTAGATTTATCTAGGAGGACTTTATTTTTTTCCATAAAGGCCTCAGCCTCAGTGGTCGTGTTGATTCTAACTCTCGTGTCCTCCCAGAATATTAGCATACCTTCTGGCAACAGCCATCGAAACCACACCCCTTTCTAGTATAATTTATTCGCTAAGAGCGAATATTTTTTTCTTTTATCTCTAACTTTCTTTGGGATCTGTTTCAGAATGGCTATTTCTCTATCCTTATATTTTAATGTTTGCCCCCTTTGTGCACTCAGAATCTCATCTCTTGTGGTCTTTCTAAGAAATTTGATGTGTACCTCCCTTGGGACATTGTGTGTTCTAGCATATGTTGAGTTTACTCTATAAACCAGGTCCATGTCCCACCCCATCTGTTGTCTGTCTTTTCCAATAAATTCAGCCGAAAAATTTGCCATAATATCCCTCAAGTTTTCATCATCAACCTCAATTACATTGAAACCTAAGAAAGAAGGACATTCGTTCAAATTTCGTTTTTATCTGGTGGTTCTCCAGTTCTTGATTTCCTTTCTGCACTCCCTTTACCTCTCTTCTCATCTCAGCCATTCCCTCCTCCAAAAGTTCCAGTCTCTGTGAATTTTGGGTCACATGGTCTTTATTCTCTCTGATCTGCTCATTCATTTCTTTCAGTTGATTTTTTAATTCCTCCTGCCCCTTTAAGAGTTGTTCAAACATCTGTTGAAAGTCCACTTCAGAGGGCTTGGGCTGGAACAGGGAAGTTAGTGTCTGTTGTCCGCTGGGGCTGGACGTTGAGGATGTTGGGGAGGAGCCCGCAAATCCAGGCTTCCCCGGTGGTGGTCTTTTGGGTGGCATTGTGGTAATCAGAGCTCAGAGATGAAAATGTCAATACAGAAAAAGAGCAACTGAGGAGGTGGTTAGCCGAGAGAGATCGCGAGGCAGAGGAGCCCAGACAAATAGGGACCTAGGTAATAAAGCAATAAAGTCCTTTGTTCCAAGTCCAGATTAAGATGTAACACGAGACTTCTCTGAGTGCCACCGAGACAAAGACAAAATGCCAGCAACTTCTGTAGGTGGAGTCAAATTTCAAAGTACATAAAGACAATGGAAGTGTGCCATCTTGCCCTGCCAGCT
This sequence comes from Natrix helvetica, assembly GCF_964273705.1. Taxonomy (NCBI): domain Eukaryota; kingdom Metazoa; phylum Chordata; class Lepidosauria; order Squamata; family Natricidae; genus Natrix; species Natrix helvetica. The sequence continues at coordinate 167,335,409 of NC_138552.1, forward strand.
CCGGGATCCCAAGGCAAAAGTTTTCAAAGTTTTCAAAGTACAACAGATCATCACCTCATTTCACAATTGCAGTAAAGGAAATCTGCTTTTAGCTACGAGGGTGATTCCATTCCAAGGCTCCCCCCCTCCTCCTCTTCTGGGGCAGGGAGCAAAACAGTTTCAAGCCGCTTGTCCAAGGGGGGGGGGAAATCCCCCTCCCTCCAATCACACTTCCCAGCCACGAATTGAAGATCTTTCCAAATAGCTGACAGTCTGTTTATTTTCATTCAATCATCAAAGGGAACGGGGGGAATCTCCATCTCACCGCATTCTTCAAATCTCGAGTTTCATCTGGCTGCCTCAACGCGAAGATGCCGCAGCACCTCCCCTCTTGCCTCCCGGTGCCTAGGGTGATGCGGGCCCCCCCCGGCCGCCGCCAACACAGAAGATCCCCCGCTACACCGCCCCCTCGGCAGGAGCCCCTCCATGGCGTCCTGTGCCCCCCCAATCAAAGGGGAGCCCACCAGGAGTGCACGGGGCAAGCAAAACTTGCCCGTCGTGAACCGCAGTCGGAACCGGAAGCAGAAATTGTAGTACTTCTGATCTCATCTTTTTGCTGAAAGTTTATGCCTCTAAATGTGGTCATTTATCAACATGTAAACCCCAAAACTGACTTCTTAAATATGTTTACATAATGTCTCTGAAGTGTACTAAGAATAGATGAGTTCATTTAAAAAAATGGTTTTGAAATGTTCTAAGAGCTTCGACGTCAACAGCATTCTCAAGACTCTCGTAACCCATCTGTGGTTTAATGTTCTTCATCTGAGAATGAGTGCCTCCTGCTACAGCAATTTGTTTGATAGTACAGATTGATCACCTTCAATGCCATCTTTTAAGACAGAATGCACTTTCTTTTCGTTTTAAAATTTATATTCTAAATTTATATATTGCAATTTGTCATAAGGTTTTTTACATTGTAGAGACAATTTGTCACAGGGAACTGGTGGCAGTTATTTAGAAAAATATTTTTAACTTCAATAAAATATCTCCATTTTTCTCAACTTTATTAACATCCCACAGTGAAGTAGTTACACAGTGAAGTATTTTACAGCACTCACATCAAGAACGTTGATTTGGTCTTTTTCTTTTGAATAGATTTTAAAAACTGAAAGTAAAAAAATAGAATTAAGTTTTTAAATTGCATGGTAATTGTCACCATGGTTAGATTAGAATATTTCTTAGTCATTAAGTTGAAGTGCAGAGAACTTTTGGAATTACCACTGAGATAGAAGGTAGCATTTAAAAACATTTTTATGTGAAAGAGCTCTAGCAATTCTCAATATTATTTATTTTGTGCTACACATTTTAAATGCAAGTATTATCAGTATATATTCTGTAAAATCTTATTGTTCTCTGTGGAACAGGTCTTTTCAGAGTGTTATTCTTTTTTGGTATAGGGAAATGACGGTGCTCCTGGGACGCCTGGACCACCTGTAAGTAATTTGAATTCTCTTACAAATGACTAAAGTCCTAAAATATTTCATAATATGATTTTGGTGGAATAGATTCCCAAAGTTAGGGCAATATATCGTCAGGAAAAGTCTGTAGCAGGGAAGGAGTGAACCTAATCCAGGATTAGAATTAATTTCCTAACAGCTTCAATAGATCAAATATTGTCAGTCCCTTTATTCCTAGAGACGCGCCTGGCCTTAACATGATCTGTTTCTGTTAAGCGGAAACAATATTTTCCTGGAGAAAAATAGTCCATGGAGTCAAAGCATGGAAGTTCTTCCCTCTCATTCTTCACGGAGACCTTCGTTCTATACAGCAACAAACAGAGAAATATTATTCAGTAATGGTCTTTGAAAATATTTGGATTATATTTTTCAATCTGCTACTGCATATAAAAAAAGGCTTTGGGGGCGGAGATGTCAATCTTAACAACTGCTTTAAGACATTGCTTTTTACATGGTCAAGTGGAAGGCCATCTAAGTGCGAGCCATTGTCATTCTGCCTTCTATCATCCCTCATAATTTACTCTGCCCTGGAGAAAATAGACAATGGGAGGAAGGTGACCTAGGAACAGAAGGGAACCTACAGGTTGATCTTGCAGATCCTGCTTTTTGGTTTAGGAGAATTTCTAAAGCAAAAATTGTTGCTTCAGATAAAGGATATATAGTGGTGATATCTTAGAAGGCATTGGGACTTATTCTGAGTTTTAACGTTTCTCATTAATATATTCTTTTTATTTTTTTTCTTCAGGGTATGCCATATACTGAAAGTAGTGGGATGAGCAGCTTATATAAACTACAGGTATTTCGTAGCATGGAAAACATTTTTTTATTTGTTGAATGTGCATCTTGTTTTTATTGATTAAAAATAGCAAAATGGGAAAACAATCAGTTTTAATAATTTACATTTTTTAAAAAAATCAATGCAGATCTTCTAAGATCTACCTTTTACATCTAAACTACTGTATCTACCTATTACATCGAAAACATATAGTATTCCATAATATAAAACAAAGTCTCTTAATCCACAAAAGTTCAATTTAAAAAAGTAAGACCAATGGCACTAAGCTAACTATAAGTCACTTTACAAGATTTAAATTTTAATATAATGTGATGTCTTTTTTCCTTTGCAGGGAAATACTGGTTATGCTGGTCCCCCTGGGCCTCCTGTAAGTATGGTATTATTATTATTGTTTGATATTTATTATACATGAATATACTTCCAATTTTGCAGAAGTTACAACACTTTCTTGTTTCGATCCAGAAACGGGACTGATAAGAAAAAGAATAGCATTTTGCATAGTACTAATATTCACTAGTACCTAGATTCCACCTCATTTTGGTGTCTTTTTCTGTTAGATAGGGCAATGAGAAGGCATACTCAGGCTTAACGCAACAACAGCTCTTTATTATAACAGTCAAGTATCTACAATCCAGCGACTGTTCAGTCTGACAGCTCTCCTTTTATAGGGAGCTAGCTGTCAGACCTCTTGGCCAATCAGATTAAACCTCTGTTCCCCCCGGAACAGAGGACCAGAGTGGAAACCATGGTAGCTAGTGTTAATATCTAACACCCCTCCCCTCTTGGTTGGGATGTTCTTATTGGTCACATAGTCTTTGAGGTAGGCGGGTCTTTGTTTTGCTCTACCAGACCTGCGCAGTTCATTTGGAACCAGTTCTTCAGGTAGATAGGATGACCTGTCTGCTCCCCAGCTCCACTCTGTGGAACCTGCTGGAATTTACCCCAGGCCACGGCTGGAGTTCCCTGGCTTTGCTCACTTGGAGCTCCCTGTGGGCCTGCAACAAACTCAGATAAGTTTTCCAGACCTTGCGGGTTTGAGCTGGCTGTGGAAGGAGTGAATGTTTGCTCCTTTTGGGTAGGGCCTTGGCTGCTTTGTTCCGTAATTTCGTCTGGTGCCCTAAGATTGGAGTGGGAGTGGTGATCACAGAGTTGGTCAATATGCCTCCTCCAATTTCTACCATCCTCCAGCTCTAATAAATAAGAGCGAGGCCCGGTGATGCCTATTTCCGTGACAGGGATCCACAGAGTTCCCCTGGCATAGTTGTGGGCGTATACTGAATCCCCTATGCTAAAGTTTCGAATCTTGCTTGTGGAGTCTGGGGGCGATGTGGCAGAGTAGTTTGGGTGTAGCCGGTCTAAGTGGGACCTTAGACAGTGACCCATGAGAAGCTCGGAGGGGCTTCTCCCCGTGGTGGTGCTTGGCGTAATGTGTTGGATTAGTAAATAGTGATCAACCCGTGTTTGCCAATCACCCGGGCCCATTCTGGCAAGGGCCTCTTTAGCCGATCACACCATTCTCTCCGCCTGACCATTGGAGGCCGGGTGGAATGGCGCGACTAGGGCATGCTGAATTCCCTGGCTAGCTAAGTTGCATGGCCATGAATTGGGGCCCATTGTCTGAGACCAAGACATCGGGCAGGCCATGCGTGGAGAAAAGTCTCCGTAGTACCTTGATGACCGCCTCTGCCATGGTAGAGGTCATCAGAGCTACCTCTAACCATTTCGAATATGCGTCCACAACTATTAGGAACTATTAGGAATGTTTGGCCATGAACAGGGCCTGCAAAGTCAATGTGCACCCTAGACCAGGGTGCCTGAGGGTGCTCCCACTCCTGAGCGGGCGCCTCTGGGGGAGCTGGTCTGGATTCCTGACACGGAGTGCAAGTGGCCACCCACTCTTCTATCTCCCTGTCCATGTTAGGCCACCAGATGTAACTCCTAGCCAAGGACTTCATCCTGACGATGCCAGGATGCCCCATATGTAATGCCTCCAATACTGCCTTTCTCAGTTTGTTTGGAACAACCACCCGGTCCCCCCACAGTAAACAGCCCTTGACAACTGTGATAAGTTAGCTAACAAATCTCCAGACTTTTATCACTTAAAAAAAAGGAATGAAATGAAAAATCAAATTGGAATCTGGTCAAAAATATCCCTCTAGAATCACTTCTTGTTTCTTATCAACCTGTAAAAAATTGACACAATTATAGGAGAAAATGTAATTTTCTGATATATACTGAGGTGATTGTAAACAGTTTCCAAATATTTCTTTAATGACATTGTTTTCCAACCAATTACATATATATGAGATCAATTAATTGAAAAGATAAACACATATTTTTAGATATATTAGATGATGAATAGTAGTAAATATATGTTTTTAGTAAAATAGTTTAGATTTGTTGATGACAGTAAAATAAATAAGGATTTATTTCAAAAGAAAGAAAAGCATAAGCATGATAAGAATAGTTGAGTACAGCAGTGAAGATGTTTCTACAAAGAATAATAAATATTATGATCTATATAAAAGCCAGGCCTGTCAAGAAAATATTCTCAAGAGTTGGTTTTCTTATTGTTTACTATGAGTGGCTGCTTTGGGAAATATTTTGACACATACTTTTGAAATGAAAAATGGCTTTGATCAATATTTAGTTACGGAAAGGCATATAAGTTTATTATCAGTGATTTCAAAGTGCAGCTAGGCTATTTAACTAATTTTTTGAGAAATTGAACACTCAATACTTCACTGCAAACTGACATAATATTCTTCAATATATTAAAGTCATTTATTAGGAAAATTGAATTATAGAAATATTAAATGGAAGATGCAAATGTAAATATGTTTCCCTTTTAAAATAACTTATTCAGAGCAATAACATATAAAGAATTGTATTTTAAGGTTTCTCTGAAATTATATGTTAAAAATGATTTATCAGATGTAGCTAAGATATGCAAATTCTTACCTGGAGATCAAACCTATTCATTGCTAAACCGACTCATTAGTATCCAGAATGAGTAATTCATCGATATCTTTTCTGACAATTCTTTTAAAATAAGATTCTTGTCACATTCCCTCCCTGAATTTTAGATCAATGTGCAAAACGATTACAGAAAATTATATCAGAAGTTCAGAATCTTGATTCCATTTGAAGAAACTGTCCAAATTTCTCCAACCTCATTCTTTCCATTAAAAAATGGGCTTTTAAAATTGGTTATTGTTTATTTCCAAATAAAACATTTCATTTTATGAAGATGCAAAGATCTATTTTTATTTCAAGTGTCATTATTAAAAATAATAGATATATGTACAGGGTTTCTTGCCCAACCCTGACCCCAGTGGATGGATGAGTTTTATTCATAGAATGAAATCAACATGAGTTAATTTTTTATTTGTGGATAAATGATAAGTGAGGGAGATGGAAGGATAAGAAACATGATAAATAAACAAACAAATAATTAAATAATCTGCTGTAATGTTCTATTTCTTGCAAAGTAATTCCCTGCAAATATTAAGGAATAAAAGTTCATAGCAAATGGAAAATAAAGGCATTCCCCAGATTATTTTTCAAATACCATTTTTTTCCTAGACTCAGAACATTTGTGGAATGATGGCTCCTAAGAAAAAGCAAATAATCACATTTCATGAGCTAATTCATGTGGAAGATTCTTGATTCTGATAAAAGGCCATAAAATCATTGGATTAATCTCATGGAGTATCAGTCTCATAAATAAATGATGTACTGTATCCTATTGTCTTACAGGGCCCAAAGGGGGAGACTGGAGCCATGGTATGTAATGGGTAAAATAAGTTCTTATTTGTAAAATGTGCCCTGATGTTTTTTGTCATTAGTTTCCATTTCCAGTTTCCATTTACCTTCTTCTCCCCCTCTGGATAGTTAGTTTCAGCAGGGGAGAGTAAGCAAATGGCCCCAAAGAACAGTATGTCAAGATGGAGAGGAGATTTGTGGACGTTTGTCCAGTTTCAAAACTAGAAGCCAACAATGACCATTTGGCTTACTTATGAAGCTAAAAGAGAGAGTCTGGCCTCATAAAAGGAACCATTTTATGCACATATAGTTGCACTATGCAATTAAGTCTTATCAGATATGATGATGGAAACCAAATTAGTACAAGGTTCAGATCCTTTAAAAATGGCCATTAGTTCTTATTTGTGCAAGAGAATGTAATCACAAGTATTATGCCCCTGTGTAACCTAAATACTGTATTGCCAGACAACACACAGAAAACAATATTGCATCTGAAAACACTTTTTAGTTTCAAGTTATTAAAATGCTCAGCGGGGGGGGAAATGGTCATTTCCAAGTAGCAGATTGTGAAATACATCTGGCTTTATTTACTTAGGGTGTTGAAATCAGAAACAATTGTCTTTTTATTTGTTTTTCCAAGGGTGAAGCGGGCCCAATGGGACTACCAGGTTTAGAAGGGCTACCAGGAGAAAAGGTATAATTTTAATTGCAAAATTACATATGGAAAATTGATTGCATTTTCCTACTGACAATTTCACAGAATAAGTTGAAGGTAGAAGTAAAACCTGCTATGCAACAACAAAAATATTGGTTGATGATTCTTGGATAATAACTGTTATTACTTTTGGCAATGCTTTGCACCAGGCTGGCAACTATGGCCTGTGAATCTAAATGGAATGTACTATAAATTCAGATAAAATTTAGGGTGGCAGAACTTTAACTTTAACTTTTATTTGATTTCTAGACCGCCCCTCTCCCAGAAGGGACTCGAAGAAAAGACTATACTTGATTTTACATATGGCATTAGATCATGGCTTAGTTAACCATGTTTTATGAAAAATATTGGCTGGATTTATAAACCACTAACCATAAACCTTTGTTCTAAACCACCATAGCTAAGAGCATACAGTCCAAAACACCAAGACAAAGCATATGATTGCTTATCCATTTATTACAAAATACAGATTTAACCTGTATAAATTTTGCTTTCCTAATCTTTCCAAATTATCTTTCTATATTGTCTGTGAGTGTTATTGAGCAACTGATTAGACTGTGATGAATGTGAGAAACAAATCAGACAATTGGTTTATTAGAGTATTCTATACTCTACATTAGATAATATAGCATATTTGGCAGGAGTGGCCAGGACAGTAGAAGTTTTATTACTACCGTAGTGGACTCTTAATATTTTCCAGGAATAATTTACATACAACTAACTTCATTTCAATAGGCTCCTCTATTATGTTCTCTAAAAACCAAGTTGGCAGGGAATTGAAATTGCCTTAATTGTAATAGAAATAAAAAATATAGGAAAAGAGAATGTGCTATCCATGCAGTGAGGTTAATAAATGACAAAAAGGAGATTAAAACAGAATTAACTGTATGATGAAATATTTTGAATATTCCCACTATATTATTACTGTTATCAAAATAATGGTCATTACCCCTGGCTATAAGCTACCCTGTTTTTTCCAGTTTTCCAGTATTGTTAGTCCACCAGTCAGAAAACTTCATTTCTTTGTTTTCCAGTTGCATATGGCAAAATAATTGTGACATACATACATATAGTTTACATGTATGTATGCCTCCTCCTCTAAGCTATTCTCTAGAATTTACACCAGAAACAAGAACTGAGATGAGAATCATTCATGCTCAATAGAAGTAACTAGATGTTTATGATCATTTCAGGAGACAGAAGCAAAGGAGAAATCCAAATAGATTCTTTTGATTTTAATAGAATGAAGGATGTTTCAGATAGTGCTTCCCATATAAATAAGAGATCATATAATGTGTGGGAAGTGTTTCCTGAATTGCTGTGTGAATTCATTAAGCCTTCTTAACAGATATTGGATTTTCTCAAGAGAAATACTATGGAAATACTGCAATGTAGTGTGTCTTTTTTAGGGTGACCAGGGATCAGTGGGACCTCCAGGAGTTCCAGGAATACCTGTAAGTAAGATCTTAACAATGATGTTTCCATTTATGGAAGTGAATAGTAATCACAATAACTGGAATAAGGGTAAAGTCTGGTAGACTTGCATTACATAACAATGTGTACAAACTGTGGGAAATTGTAGTCAAACACTCTGCTGGACGTTCAGAATCAAAATTGTCTTACCTAATCATTAATTTTTTCTTATATGCTCATTTCTTATATAAATATAAAATACCTCTTAGGTTATTTGCCTTATGAATCTTCAAAAGAGTCTGGAAGTAGACTATACCCAAACTATTTGCACTGCTGATAGCTAACCTTAACCTTTTCTTCTTACAAATGATCTCCATTCATATTTAGAAAGTGTTGAGTATTCAATTTTGGAGGAAATTTTCTGTCGTTAGCAAATCAATATTTTAAGGAGAATTATTCCTTATTTATTTGATGCTAGAAATTAAAACAAATAACAAGACAATGAAAAAAGCAAGTCCACACCGATATTCAGAATTAACAAATCTGTTCTGGAAGAATCGCATGAATGAATGAATGAATGAATGAATGAATGAATGAATGAATGAATGAATGAATATCTGATCTTCTCTTTTTTTTTTTTTTTTTGTTCTATCTGTCATCCATTTTGTAATATTACTGTGCAATGGGTACATTTAGATGGGCTTTTACGTCTTTGCACATTTTCACCCAGTTTATACACATGTAAGGATAGAAATTGGAGCAATTTACCTTCCGGGGGTTTTCTGCTCTTATTTTCACTTTGATTTAAGTGTGGGAGAATAGAGAACAGTAATGTGACAGTTTTCCTTCAGGATTTGTCTTTCTCTTGGGATGTTGGCAGTAGTAGGATTCAAATAATTTAACAATCGTTTCTCTGCCCTAATGATTTCTTCCAACAAGCATTTCACAAAACTACTCAGAAAGTTAACAACCAGTTCTCCCGAAGTGGTGCAAACTGGCTGAATCCCACCACTGGATGTTGGGGTTGAAGGACTAACACATGCAGCTCTTAAGCCAAGACTCTTCTTTTTATGATATATTTTTATAACTAAAGCTTCACTTAATTTATGCCATTTGAAAAGTATTTGAGGTCAGTTTGTATCCTAAGAAGATTTAACAATCTCAAGATATTTCTAATATTTTTTTAAAAAAAGATCCTTTACTGTTCAGAAGTAAGTGTCATTGAATTTAGGATGAGTAACCTAAATTAGTATAATTAAAAGGTGAAGGTAAAGGTTCCCCTCCCACATATGTGCTAGTCATTCCCGACTCTAGGGGGCAGTGCTCATTTCCGTTTCAAAGCCGAAGAGCCAGCACTGTCCGAAGATGTCTCTCTAGTCATGTGGCCAGTATGACTAAATGCTGAAGGTGCACAAAACACTATTATCTTCCTGCCAAAGGTGTTTCCTATTTTTCTACTTGCATTTTTACATGCTTTCAAACTGCTAGGTTGGCAGAAACTGGGACAAGTAATGGGAACTCAATCCCTTATGTGGTTCTAGGGATTCAAACTGCCGAACTGCTGACCTTTCTGATCAACAAGCTCAGTGTCTTAGCCAGTGAGCCACCACATCCCTATAGTATATATAAGAATGGAACCAAAAGCTTTTATAATTAAGAAAGAATTCATTGCTCAGGCAGTATCAGTGTAATATAGTGTCATCTAATACATATTAAAACAGCTGCAATTATAGAACAGACTAAATAATTGATTTTTAAAAGTGATTTTCTATGTATTTATTTTTACAGGGAAAGCATGGCACTCCAGGGCCACCCGGAATCCCTGGAGAACCTGTAAGAGCATTTAGGTTTCAGCACTCCCATAATAGTATTAGTATTCTGATTGCTTTCAGTTAATATAAAAGACTCCTTATTTTTCCTTTAGGGTGAAAGAGGCCCTGTTGGAGAAGTTGGCTTCCCTGGGCCAGAAGGGCCATCAGGAATACCAGTGAGTAATTCAAAAGAGATTCTGGTATGACCCAAGACAGAGATTCATTTTTTCTTCATCCAACTAATTAATTATGGCCAATTACTGGATGGTTATTATTAACTGTTCACTACCATGTGATGTTACAGCTGCCAGTTCTTTAACTAGTGCTGGTCTTTAGATGCACCAGATTCTTCCCAAGAACTTAGATGTTGTAATGTATAAGCCTAATATATGTATAGATCCAAGCAAGGTGGTCTTTTGCAATTGACAAATGGAAGTTTTGTTAATGTACAGCTTTTTCTAAGTGCCATCCAAGATTTTTTGGTATGGCATTCAGTGTGTCTTGATAACCCCTGGGACCACCATAACCAATTTATGCCATAATCTGATTAATTAATTATAATTAATTCTTATTATTAGGACACTGCAAAGCTACTCGACCAAAATTATTGTTTCCTCCTCCTCTGCAGGTCCTCAAAATGAAACCGCTAAAATTTTCTGGGATTTTCCATTGGCTTAGGAGGGAAAAGCGATAAAACTATCTTTACCTTCTTCAGCAATTAAACATATCTGTAAAGGAAACTGACCTTGCAATAATAAAAGTGCATACTCTAACCTATCTAGCAATATAGTAATGAATAATTTTATTATATTATTTTAGAAGTTAGTTTTACCGATAATTTGCAGGCATTAAATGCTACTCTAAGTCCAACAGCCAGCTAGAACCACTTTGTGGTTATGTGATTGAAGAATGCCTTGAGCCCTTTGGAACCTGAATGAGTAAGACTTGGGGCAACTGCCAGCTGTCTTCAGTCATTTTATCAGTTGAGATTTTGCAACCTGGGGGCTTTATGCTTATGTTTTGTTATGTCTTAAGATATAGATAGCAAAATTCAGACATTTGGTAATATGAGGATCATTATGTTTCTTTTTCCTTAGGGCTTAAGTGGGAAAGATGGATTGCCTGGTCCTCAAGTAAGAAAACTATTTATGTATGCATAATATAATTGTGCTTTTGGCCTTTGTCAGCAAGAATATATATTTTAGCAATACTTTCCATTTTTATAGGGTTTAATGGGTAAAGCTGGTGATAGAGGCCCAAAAGGAGAACGCGTAAGTTACTTTGCCAATCATCATATTATTTATCCAGCTCATTAGTTGCAATTTACATGCATACTCATAAGGTATAAATGCATATAAACTGAAGTATGGTAGCTTGCGATGAATTATTAATACAATGGAAATCAAACAAATTAAAATGGCAGGTTATTTAAAAGTGTTAATGAATTAATTCCAAGTTTGTGACCACAACAATCTGAACTGAATGCAGTATTTTAAGTGGCATCTGACTTAGAGTGGGGTGGTTACTTCCCATGCTCTGAACTCCATACTCCTATTAAGGCATCCCCAAATAGTATTAGAGTTTTAGCAGATGCAGTACAATTGGCGATCTATCCCTTTCACATTTATTACTGTCAAGCCAGATCTTCCCCATCATATATTTGCTCCCACATTTGTTCCTATTAAGTGTCATCCTGTTCATTTCAGCTTACTGCTTACATACCATTCAAGAGAGGCAGTTTAAAAAGCTAAGAAGGAAACCAAAGACTAGAATGCATTTTCTCCAACAGCCAACACTCACATAAGCAGGCAGTAATATTACTGTAGACAAAGCATTATCCTTCAGATGGATTGGGAATACAGCTCTCAAAACTTGCAGCAAGCATATCCTGGTTTACAGGATATTTTTTTGATATTTTTGTAATTCTAGTATATTTGGAGGACATGAGCTTGAAGAAGGCTGATTTATATAGTTTTCAGTTGTTTACCAACACTGTCTTTACAGTCCTTATGATAAAGACATTAGGAGCATGGTCAAGAGAAACTTATTTGCTTAAAGAGGAAAGCAGTTTGGGGAGAAGGGTTTTTGCTGTATCCCCCATCCTATTCTATCCAAAATTCAGAAGATAAACTAAGTAAGAAGGATCTCTTTTAAGCATTTGCTGTATTTTTAAAAAATCTGTAATTAGAAGAATAGGAATTCCTATGGATCTTCCTTTCTTTGCTCCATGTCTTTTAGCCTTCTATATTCTTATATTTTCTTTCTTTTGCAGTGCTAAAATCTTACAGCTGATAAGAAAGTAGAACTTTATGGGATTTTCTGGTTGTTTTGTTAATAAGTTCCAGTTTTCTTGGTCTTCTCTCTGTGGTTCTGTGGTACAGAATGTTATTCTGTAGTGTAAAGAAATATTATTTAGAAGGACTGTAAGGTGCTTTGAACTTGAAGGCAAAATACATATGTCTCAAAACATGCAGGGATGCCCACATAGCTGGTTACTCCTCTTTTCCCAAAATAGTGTGACTGTGCAATCCTAAGGGGGGGGGGTGTTTAAGAAGATGCAGAAGGTGCTATGTAAGCACCCTTGCAAAGCTCTAAGACATGTTTTTGGCTGGAAATACAAAGGACTATACCCTTCTAATTGTTTTTCATATTTTCATTTTCAAGAGATTTAAGATACCATATTTTTAGGAATACAAGATGCTCCGGAGTATAAGATGCACATTAGTTTTGGGGGAGGAAAAAAATCTGCTTCTGCCCACCAATATCCAATGGTAGTAATCTGGCTAGCATCCTTGCAGCAAACAGCAAATAGCCTAGTCAGCTTCAGCACGTTATCGCAGTCTGATTCATCACGAGCAGCTGATTGGCGGTTGGATAGGCCTCCCAGAATACCACCAATCAGCTGTTCCAGGCTGCAGGGATCGCCATAGCCCATTGCCGCCTCTGCACATCACGTTTTTTGCCTCCACACGTCATGTTTTGGGCCTCCACATGCTCCGGCTGGTTCCAGGCAGGGGGATCAGTGGTGGGGATCCCTGCTGCCTGGAACTGGCCAAAGACGGAATGTGCAGAGGCCAAAAATGGGGAGTACAGAGGCCAAAAATGCAACACGTGGAAGCAGCGATTGGCGGCAATGTGCTGTGGTGATCCCCACAGCCTGGAACAGGTCTAAAATGCAGTGTGCGGAGGCCAAAAACACAACACGTGGACGCCAAAAATGGCCAAAGGGTGAGGGCTGGCAGGTGGGTGGGACTTGGGCAACATTCGCTGTATAAGGAGCAGACATTTCTACCCACTTTGCAGGGGGGGGGAGTGCGTCTTATACGGTAAATGAAAGCTCAAGCAAAGTATTCTTTGTTTCAACAGGGTGATCAAGGTATACCAGGAGACAGGGGCCCACAAGGTGAAAGGGGGAAGCCTGGCTTACCAGGAGACCAAGGACCCCTAGGACCTACTGGATCTGCAGGGCAAAAAGGCAATTCAGGACCTCCAGGTCAAAAGGGCCTTCCAGGTTTCCCAGGAATTCCAGGAATACCGGTAAGGTGAAGAGCAGGGAGTAGACAACTCCCTTCTTTGGCTATGTGCTACACCTAACATTTTGGAGAGGGTAAAGCTACAGTGGGCAAAATGGCATTATTTAATGGGAAGGACGTAACATGAGCAAAGATAATGAAATGGGTTTCTATTCTAAGTCTATTTTAAAGATTAAACAACAGCTTGTGCATGTTTTCTACACCAGAAGAAAATCCAATTATTATATTTAAAAATTGCAGTTGGAAGGCATTCTGGGCCTTCAGGTCTGCATGTGGTCTATTAGTTGGATAAAACTCGGAAAGAATCATTGAGAAACAAGTATTTCTAGGCAGTAGTATTGATTATATGGTGACAGGTGGTTATGGTTATGATAGTACTGATGCTAGCAGATTTTCATTACATGAATTCTATTTATAACTGTTATTGTTGCAGAGCTTTTAATAGAAACAGGAAGACAATTTTATTTGTTTTGATGAGTTTGTGGCCCAAGCCATCTATTCCTAATCTCTTTCATTTTTTATTTCTTCAGGCTGATTCAATTTCATTTGAGGAAATGAAAAAATATGTCAGACAGGAGGTTCTTAGAGTTTTTGAAGGTAAGGAAATGGCAAATGCATTCATATCTCCATTGTAAATACTTGCTTCCAATTGTGCATTATAGATCTATTGGATATGTAACATTTGAAAGAATTTCACTGAGCTTCATCATTTATACAAATACATTTAAAATGCTTAAGGCAGGTCCCTTCCAAGTCACCTATTGCAATCACAAATAATGGTTTGACATTCAAAATACCTTTAACTAACAATCTGCTTTTTGAATGTGTACTGGAATCACGAAGGATACTCACCTGTTGGAAGACAGATAGCAATGAAATCTATAGCACCTTTATATATCCATCTTACATCCTCCAAAATGCGATGAATTGTATCTAGGCAGAAGTTAATTGAAATAAACTTTCTTGCAGTGCTGGACAGAGTAAAAAAAGTGATTTTTAAGCTCTTGGTGGTCTGTCTTAATCTTGATTTGCAAATATTGTGCAACTCTGGTGCATGACATTAGTGTGTTCTTAATGTGCAAAACCCTCAGGGTCAAGCGAAGCAGTAAAATCAAATAAAAGAAGACCCACTTATGACTTTGTTCTCTTTCCTCTTCTAAAGTGAAATTATGCAAACCAAAGGCAGTTCAAACTACATAGAGATAGAGATCAGTGTCAATTTCTTAGGCTGCACAAACTTAATAAGGTGGAGGAAAATATATTGCCAGCTTCCTCACCAAGTCTTTGATACCAGTCTGCTCTTCAATCAATATTATGCAGGGGGTAACTAGCCTGTGCAATCTGCAACTTTTCTCAGCATTTTCTTTTTCTTTGCTGACTGAGACAAAAAAAATCACAGAATAAACAAAATGAAACAAAATTCTCCTACTCTTAGGCGCTCACAGAGATTTCCTAAAGAATGTCTTTTTGTTCTTTGAATTAAAGAATACCTAAGATACATGATAGTTTTCTAAGAAGAGTTGATGCTAGTTAACAGACATATCTTCCATGCAACATTTTGTATCAAATGTTATGATTACTGTGGTGTTATAAAAATGCAATCATAAGTATTGCACACAAAATTCTCATATCCCAAAGATTTCAATACAATACAATACAATACAATACAATACAATACAATACAATACAATACAATACAATACAATAGTAGAGTTGGAAGGGACCTTGGAGGTCTTCTAGTCCAACCCCCTGCCTAGGCAGGAAACCCTATACCATTTCAGGCAAATTTTGAAACATAACAGGGCCCAGTTTTCTTTCATTTATACCTGACAAAGAAATAGGTTTCAGTTCAGACTAGGCTAATTGCAGAGAGAGTCTGTGTGTACTTCTCATATCCCAGCCAACTTTCCCCATCATTTTATTAAAGCACACAAGCTTGGAGGTCAAGTAAAGGATGAGGCAGAAATGGAAAGCTGAATGGGGATATGGAAGAAGTGCACAAGACTCTCTTGGAATGACATAGTTTTATCTCCTTTCGTGCTTCTAGAAGGTAGTTTCAGACCAAGGAGATTCCATCACCACCCAACAGCAGCCTACTTAAAAGGCTAAAAATTATAAATAATAAAACTTCTCTTGTAGGCCCTTCACCCATGGCAATTAAACACATTAAAAAGGTAACATATTGCCAAATTCAAATACACTGGAAAATCAGAAAGCAAGCCAGGAAGAAAGGGAGAAGTGGGAAAAAAAAGAAATGACCACTTTAATGACCACTTATAATTTGAAAAATTATAAACCCTAATACTGTAGTTATAGATACTAACATTTTCCCAAATATTGAAAAGACATTTAATGCTATTTTATTATCCTTGTTGCTTTTTTAATAAACGAAGAGAGGATGACTCAGTTTGTGTCTCAGCTGAAGTTGCCTGCTGCTATGCTAGCTTCCCAAACTCATGGGAAGCCAGGTCTTCCAGGAAAAGATGGATTACCTGGGCCACCTGGGGAACCTGGACGACCAGGTAGGGCTTCCAATCTCATTCCTATATGCATATTTTATTTTTAAAGGATTCAAACATCTTCTGAGTTGCGTAAAACTATACAGGTAATAGCTTTCTAACTATTAACTTTTAAATTCATACTAGCATTTTCTAGACTAGACCAATATATTAACATTTGTTTAGGAGTCTTGTTTGTTGAATATTAAACACTTCTAATTAGTGTATAATCTTAATAACTGAATAATCACATCAGGATACTGATATACTCCTTTTATTAATCTACAATTATTCTAACTGGATAATTAGTACCTGAATATTAGTAATAAGAGGATTATCCTATAATCAGCTATTTAAATTTCTGATCTTAGGGATCCCATGTGTTATAAAATATATACAAATTAAAGTGGGGCCAAAATGAAAAACTGTAAATGTTACAATTTATTACTTTTCCAGTAAATTTAACTACATACATATATTCTTGTAATTAAATTTGTGCAGTATCTAAAGAAAACTTAGCAAGAAATTCTGTAAAAGAGGCATATTGATTAATGGCGGGGGGAGGAATGTTTATAGTTATTCAGTATTATGTTTCATTAGTCTCAGTGAATCAGTGAAAACAGACTATATTTCCATTTTTGAGAGCTCACATTGTAAAACTATGATTGGGGTAGTAGATATAAAGCCTATATAAGTATAGGTAGTTTTTAATTATTATTTTTTGTTAGTTTGGTCTGCTCTGGAGTCAGAGCAAGTCAGACTGGAATGAAGAATATGAAAGCAAAACTGAAGAAGGGCGGAACACAAAACTGTAAGGAGAAGAACAATGGCTTAGAGACTGAGAAAGAGCTCAGAACGAGAAGAACCAGAATGAAAAGATCAAGCATTGTTACAGAGGACTAGATGTTTCTCAGAATATGGCTTGCTCCTCGATGAAATATGCAAATTTCTGTAAATAATCAACTTGAAAATCTCTGTTGCTGAGATTGTTTAACCAGGATGCACAGAGTGAATAGTTAAAGATGTTTGTAAAAAAACAAAAACAAAAACCAGCAAGCCAAGATATAATGTGAATGATTTCCCAGTGGCATGTGAAGGACTAGAAACAATGCTTCTAGTGACAGAAATAATGAAATCTGCTTTTAGTGTTATGGTTGTAAAGAAATTATCGCAGAATATCGCTGAGTATAGCATATTATTCCCATTTACCAACCCTAAATCAGCCATGTTTTAAAATGTTGAACAAAGTGTGTACTTTGAATTATATCCAGGTGCCCTCACACAATAAACATTTCAGTAATTCAGAGCTAATGCTGCAGATGAAAATTCAGTTAAATCGGGTTCATTTACTTCCAAAAAGATCTGGCTTGTAAGATCTGCTTCTCAGAAAAATACATCTACCATCAATGTTCCTTTCTTTAAATGCACACTACTGCATTCACTCTTCTGCAAGGAGCCTTTGGGGTTAAATGGCATATTGGGAATATTGAGCATTTATTACTATTCCAAAATAGCTGCTGAGGGGCATTCCCATTCACCAAATGATAGTTGCAGGTCACACAACCGCTTACAAAGCATCAGTTAACCGGATTATTACTCGCCAACCCCTCTATCCATCCTCCACTACCTCATTAGATGTTCTGTAGCTTCCAACTAAGTTTTCTGAGCTCACCTCTCCCATTTTGGATACTCAACTTTACAACTTAGGACTATCCAATTTGAACTGCCAAGTTCAAGATGGTTACAAAGAGTTCGACAAATCTGCCCGTAGTTCATGACATGGGTTGCCATTTATTTGGATTCTCCACAGAACATTGAAAGTGACCAGAAGCAGTCAATTCAAATTCTGGCCAATCAGAAGTTTGTAGTAGCACTACACTGGCAATATTGAAATTGCTTCAACTCTTTTCACAAGGCTGAATGTATGAAATAGTGTTTTCCAATTGCTCCTTAACAAAATATGGAACATTTTTTGCACATGTATTGTCTATAGAGGTAGCCTGCAACTTCTGACTATTCAACAATTCTGCAACCAGAATTGGGACCAGAATTTCTCTTGATAAGCAAGGTGATAAGTGAGTTGTGCCTGATTTTATGACCTTGGTTGTTAAGCCAATCACTGAACTTGTTAAGTGGATCGCTGTTGTGAAGAGAATCCAGCTTCCCCCACTGACTTTGCTTATCAGAAACTGGCTGGGAAGTTAGCAAATGGTGATCACATGACCCTAGGGCAAGGCAACCTTTGTAAATACATGTTGGTTGCCAAGCATCCAAATTTTGATCATGTGACCATGAGAATTCTACAATGGTTATGAGCATGAGAATCAGTCATAACTCACTTTTTTCAATGCCATTGTAACTTTGAACAGTCCCTAACCAAATAGTTAAATGTCCATGGGGATTCTCAGTCATCAAGGTCATGGTTGTCCCAAAGATGCTTTTTTCAAAAGGCAACTGGACTTTTGAGAAGCAAAACATCTTCAAGGAAAAACGAAATCCAGTTGCCTTTTGAAAAAAACACCTTTTTAAAATAACAAGTGGTTATAAGTCAAGAACTATCTATACAAGGAAAAGGACGGGAGGGAAATCTTGAGTCTAAGTGCTGCTTGCCACTCAGCATCCTACATGAGTTTTTGGCTTGTTACTCAGTTAGAGTACAATAGGGAGTTGGAGGGAAATCTCAGGAAGAAGATAGAGTAGACAGAAAGAATCCTGAAGTCACCCTTCCTGTTCCTGCAACAGTGGCATGGTTGATGGATGCTTTTCCCACTAGCTCCATGTGCTTAAAATTGACAGCAGGAAAGCCAAGGACGTGTCTGGTTCCTTATCTCGTACAATTGAAATAGCACCATTTGATGGTGTCTCAGAGTATGCAGAATAGAGGCAGAAACGTGATCTGTAAATGGGGTAAATTGCACATTAGAATTATTTTGTTTCTGCCTCAGGGATGGGAGATGAGCAATATCACTCAATTGTACAGGAAAGCCCTAAGCCTCAGTTGGTTTAAGGTTAAAATTAGTAATAAAACAATTTTGGTCACTAATTTGCTGAGCAATAGGATGTTTCAGGGCATCTCTTAATTAGAGTCTTTTTGGTAAGGCGAGAGGTATAGAAACCCAATGAATGAATGAATGAATGAATGAATGAATGAATGAATGAATGAATGAATGAATGAAAATGAGTGAATTCCCTCATGTGATGAGAATATTAGATTAAATCACTTGGAATTATAGTTGTGTTGCTTATTTTCAGTTATACCATATGAGCAATGGAGTCAGTAGGGAAGGTGAAGCTAGAAAGAATTGGGAAATATTAATTTCCCAAAACAGAACTTGTAGTATGCCCAACATTTTCTTACTTACTAGCTTCAGTATTCAAGCAGGATATCCCTATCCCACAACACACATGGACAAGAAAATAGTAGCTACCAACCACTAACATATATTAAAGGAACAACTTCAGTTATTAAGTGAGACATTGAATAAAAAGTGTTTTGCAAAACCAAATAATAGTCTTGTTAAGAAGAAGAATTTTTAAAGCTGAAATTCCTGTATTGTTTCAAAAATAATAATAACCATGTGGCAATCTGTAATTGCATCAACCCTGTTTTTTATATAACTGAGGAAGTAGAGCAAATGTAAAGATTTTTCCTCATAAGTGGTCCTTACTTAACAACCACTCATTTAGTGATCATTCAGACTTCCAACAGCATTACAGGTACTTACAGACACTCCTTGGTGTTCTATCCATCAAAGCATTCCAAAGTCAGCCATTTGCTGGTTTCTGACAAGCAAAGTGAATGGAGAAGCCAACAGGCGGTCGCAAATGGCGCCCAGATCCTTGCTTAACAACTCAGAGTAATTTGCTGTCAACCAGGATACCAGAATTACTATTGCTAGGCAACTCTGTCATGTGGCATCAGACCTTACTGCACTCCTTAGCAATGGAAATTCCATAGCCAATTGCATTTGTTCACAGAGGACTACCTGTAGACAATTTATATGTGCTTTTGTTAAAATGAAAATAATGGGTAAAATTACTACAGAAGTTTTTTTCAATGCAGCAGATAACTGAACGGATTTCTAAAACATGTCTCAGTAACTGACTTTTTTTTAACAACCTTGTTCTTTTTATATCTATATCTATATCTTTCATCTATCTATCTACCTATCTATCTATCTCTATCTCTATCTCTATCTCTATCTATCTATCTATCTATCTATCTATCTATCTATCTATCTATATATATATATATATATATATATATATATGCTGGTTTTGTTGTATTCGGGTCTTTTCCCGTGTAAAGTTGAGATTGTCTTTGCAACGTTTCGGCAGGATCGCACCTGCCATCTTCAAGCGTGGGCTCAAAATGTGGGCTTAAAGCTACAGGACATGAAATCAACTTTGAAGAAGCCAGGTTAATCTCCAAAACAGAACACCTCCACAAGAGAATAATCATGGAAGCCATCGAAATAGAGAAACACCCCCACAGCATGAACAAACGTGATGATACCTCCCGCCTACCAAACATCTGGAAACCAGCCCTAGCCAACAAACGAACACCACCCACCACCCAAGCCGTTATAATACAAAACAACAATGCACACGCAGCCTGCACCAATCAGCACCAATCTACCAATCATGATACAACCACACAACCAATCATTCCACTTACTGAAACAAAGCCAGCACCCCATCCCCTCCCATCAAGACTTACAGAAAGACGGCAGCTCCGTTCCCATTTTAAGCCCACATTTTGAGCCCACGCTTGAAGATGGCAGGTGCGATCCTGCTGAAACGTTGCAAAGACAATCTCAGCTTTACACGGGAAAAGACCCGAATACAACAAAACCAGCATACCTACACCCGTGAAAATCTACAAAACCAAATATATATATATATATATATATATATATATATATATATATATATATATATATATATATATATATATATATATATATATATATATATATATATATATATATATATATAATTTTCAAAACAGACACAACACAAAGAATCTTCCTTCTTTACATACTGTAGAAAATGTATCAGTTGGTTACAAAAGACTTTCGTGCATCTCTTCCACAGTCATCAACCATAATTCATATTAACTCAAGTATTTTAACTCAGATATATTTATACATATTACCATCATCATACCTCCATTTTCATTTGACTATAATTGTTTAAACATTCTTCATCATAAAATACATGAAGATTTAAAACATAACCACATACTGGCATTTCATTTGCTATTTCTAATATCCTCCAATAACACTGAATCCTTATGGCCTATTCTGGCTAAACATCCATAATATTTAGTAACAAAAATTTCTAATCCTCCTTTCCAAATCACTGTTTACAATTTACATCTACCTTCCTTATGTTGTACCCATGCATATATATACATTATCATTATCCCTCCTTTATTTGACTGTGTCCTTTATCATAACATTTTCCCCCTAATAAACATAACATAACTAAATTTAACTTAGTTCTTTTTTATTAATCTTTATATATAACCAAAAAAAATTCTAATCTTCCTTTCATAGGTACCATTAAATATTCATATCCAATTATTACTTATCATAGCAATACACTTGTATAAATTATTATCATTATCAATTATTTATTTAACTATGTCTATTGTCACTAAATTTCACTAAGTTTAACTAGTTTTAGATTATACCCTTTCATCTATCAACCTGTATCTTTCCAGTAGCAAAACAATCTCATGTCTTCTGCCATTTGTGGTATCAGTCCTCTAATCATCTCCTTAATCAAATTTGTATGGACTCCTCTTTGCAACTCGTTGCTTATTAAGTCTCTCATGTAGTTTCAATGCCCTTCTGTTTCCTTAATCAGGCAACCTTGTTCTTAACTAGTTCCATGCACTGATATGGTATATAATATTCCTCAAAGATCTCCACATTTGTAAGATAAAGAAACCTCCTAAAGAACAAATTCTTCAAAAGATATTCTGAAACCTGAATCCCAAACATGACATTTTTTCAGTAGAAAGTACCTTGATGTAAATGCATCTTGTCCGATTATTAAATTAAGTAGAAGGCAGAGCAATGGACTGTAGAAACATAGCCTGTTCAGTGATAAATAACCCAGAAATGATTTTCATAATTTTAATATATTGTCCTGTCATCAGACTGGAGGGCATGAGGAATATTTTCTCAAGTGTGGAGAACTATAAAGTACTATAGGTTTCCCATTCAATAAAAATATACACCAAAAATGTTATATACAGTACGCTAAGGCAGATTTTGAAAGACAAAACATGCCAACTTTTCTATTTAGAAGGAAAAGAAATGTATACATCAAAAAGAGAAGCATCTTTTTAATGGCCATGAATTCCTACACCTAACATTAGAAGATCTTATAGACATTTCTAGCAATTTTATTGTTTCTTGTCTAGTTAAGAGGTTTATAGTACAGTGCCCATGGGCACCATAACCTCTGCAACCCTCCTAGATGGTACTAAATCATCCCAACATTTTAATGAAATATCATATTTTAATGTCCAGAATCTTGCAAGATAGCCAAAGCTTGGAAAATCTTTTATCGCCAACATCACTCAAAGCTGTACCACGGTGCTGCATCTGAAAAGATTGCTGACCCACCTGTAGGTGAATAAGGAACTCTGCACCTTTTAAGTCTTCTAAATGAGAAGCCTAGATTCTGATCTTACAAAGCAGCACGACTTTCATTATCAGTGGGACTGAAGATTTAGATATGCAGCCTAAAATTCATTGATAATTGGACAAAGATACAATGCCTTATTGTCAGCATCCACTTTTTTCAAGTATTCCTGACTATGTTTGTCTCTTCTTGGACTTCTAATCATCTAAAAAAGTACAGCTCATCTAAACAGGTTTTGCATTCTCCTCTAAACTTCCCAAATGCTGCCAGGGCTAACAATGTGGTTGATTACTGCAGTATTACAACTTTATCTTTACAATAAATCATAATTAACAAGCCAAATATATGCTGAAATAACCTATCTATGTTTTATCATACATTGTGAGAATTTTAGAGTTATACCTTGTTTCACTTGAGTTTAAAACCTTATAATAACACTATAGTTTTCACAATAAATTTAAAATGTCACTCAGGTAGACTGTGAAGTTAAACTCTGGAAGTTTAATAATTACTAAAATATACCTCATATTTAAAACTGCTGTGTTAATGACAGATATTTGTTTTGGATTGCTCTTGAATATTTGGATTCTCTTACAATATTTAAGTGTTTTTCTTACTGTTTTGACTCTGTAAAATAAAGACAAACTTTACAAATTGTTGATGAAATGTTTCATAAATGTTTTGTTATTGCTGAATAATGTAAAACTATTTTATGTAATTTGGATATGACTGATCATTGTTTTTTAGAGTTCATAGTCATAAATTGTGAATTGAGTTTTATATTCATGTCAGCAGATGTTTTGGGTTGCTTTATTTCTTGTTTACCTTTGGTTCCAAATTATTGTTTTATTTCTTTAGCAATGACACATATAGATATTCAAGTGATGGATATCTAAGAGGATATCTAAGGGGAAATTTTTTTTAATGTATAGCACCAGGTGTGCCCATGGGCAGAGGATAATAATAAAGCAATAATAAAGATGGCAGATGTGGCTGCACAATCAAAACCTCACCTTTGTAAAATAAAATAAAAAAAGAGAAGCAGAATTAGGCCACAGCCAAAATCTAGATTTTTTTCATCCTTCCTGAAGTTGCCTCTTACAGCTCAATAGGGTTGGTTTGGAGCCATTATTTTTATTATAAAATAAAGGAAGGTGATATAACAAGCAACAAGTGTAACAGATGCTCTTGCTAGAAAGTGTAGTGATTAAAATAAATTGCATACCTTTCCGACTAATGTGTTTATTAAATTAATCATGGTAATTGGAGGACATTAGGAGTTATAATGAACAGGACATAATTTCCAAGATAATATATGAAGATAATGATTCTTATTACTTTTTAATTTATGAAGTTACCACATTTCACTGTCCGTTTGTTTTTTTAAATATGTCATTTTCTAAGCGGTGTGCATGCTTCCTGACATGTTTGTTTTGTTGAGGTAACAGTAATTGAAATCACATTTAATCATAATTGCATTGTTCTAATTCCCTTCAACTGACAACACTAGAACATTAATCTCATGTTAGCACTGGCATGCATGCATGCACCTCAAGGATTCATTTTGCTGAGAAAAAAAATCAGCTCCAGGCTTTTAATGCAATTCCTCATTTTCTTTTCTTTTTTTTTCAAAAAGTTTTATTGGTTTTTTTAAAACATTTATAAGGAAAAGGGTAAGTGGAATGGTTACAAATTTTGGCAGTTGCAAGTGTGGCAGACGCCCCCTCCCTCCAAACTCATAGGTTACATCTAAATATCAAACATTAATACATAATCATAAAAAATCAGCATATTAATTCTATATAGTTATGATATATAGTCTAGATATAATTTCATTATTACTTTCGGTCTGTTTATAACATTGTGGTTTTCTTATTCATTTTTGTGATCTGAGCTTTCTTGGTGTTGCCCCTTCACCCCCCGCTGGCAGAGCTCCGGTCCCTCCTGTGTCCTGTGTGACCATTGTGGTA
Source organism: Natrix helvetica (assembly GCF_964273705.1). Taxonomy (NCBI): domain Eukaryota; kingdom Metazoa; phylum Chordata; class Lepidosauria; order Squamata; family Natricidae; genus Natrix; species Natrix helvetica. The sequence goes on from NC_138552.1 coordinate 167,360,066, forward strand.
TCTTCTGTTTTTTCTAGGTTCGCTTTATTTTTTTCCATAAAGGCCTGTGCCTCTATGGGTGTGTTGATTCTGATTCTTGTCTCCTCCCAGAATATCAGCATACCTTCAGGCATCAACCATCTAAACCACACCCCCTTCTGGTATAGTTTATTCGCCAATTGCGAATAGTTTTTCCTTTTCTCCCTAATTTTTTGGGGAATCTGCTTCAGAATGGTTATCTCCCTGTCATGGTATGTCAGTGTTTGCCCCCTTTGTACACCCAGAATTTCATCTCTTGTGCTTTTCCTAAGGAATTTAATATGAACCTCCCTGGGTACATTGTGTGTTCTGGCATATTCAATTCCTCATTTTCTTGAACCACACGCTGGATTCACCTATCACCTCTAAGCCTTTTGGTTTAGCAAATATGTGAACTATGTCCTTTGTGAATCATGATTTATGTCTTTGCATGATTATGAATTCAAATATATGTTGTTTACTCAATCAACTGATAAAGCAAACCATGGCTGTTTTGCCAGTCTGCTGGCTTCTATTGGTCAGTATCCCGCATGCTATTGTACCTACATGGATGCTGCTTCCCAATTAGAGTCAAACTGTGTTTTCTGAATATATTGCTACATGCATTTGTTTTCCTTATTCAGAAGGAAGCAGAGAAGCGTGTTGGAAGGAGACATACTTCTTTGTCTCCTTTCAAATTATGGTCGTGCTGTTTGATCAGGAGCATCACTTTGAACAACAGTGAACAACGAGTTAAATCACTCCTAAATTAGGCCCTTTGATGTACACACACACACACACACACACACACTAGCGGATTAACGTTCACTGGTGCCCTAGGCACTGACAAATCTTGGTGCCCCTCCTTTGTACATACTGTACAAATCTTCATACTGTACAAATCTACAAATCTTCATTGGGGAGCTTTTCTTTCTCAATTCTGTGGTGCCCCCTTGAGCCTGGTGCCCTAAGCACGTGCTTAATCTGCTTAATGGTTAATACACCACTGCGCGCACACACACACACACACACACACACACTTTATACTCAAAGTAATTTTCAGTTTGAACCTCTTATTTAGTGTCAGAAACAGAATTAGGAACCAGAAGTTGTAAAAACAGACCTCGGTGTTTTCAAATCCACAACTTACTTTAGTTCAAATATGCATTTCTGACCCATGTTATCATTTTTTTCAGTATATTTCTTCTTTAGTATTGTTATGACAACCCATCTAAAATTGTGTGACTCAACAATGTGAACTGACACTGCAATTGGAAATAAGCATATTCAGAATTGGTTTCTCTCAGCTATCTGCTGTATCTATCTTCATCCTTTGTCCTTTAATTCCCTTAATGCATCTTAAACCTTTTGTCCATCAAGAAGAGGATGCCTTTGATGCCTGACAGTTTCTCCTAGTAGGTGGAGACATCATCCAGGCATGGGTATGACTCTGTTAGGATCCGATCAGATTGGGTCTACAAGTTTTAAAGGCAGGTCCACAAGGCTCCTCCTTCCAGCTTAGACTCAGTCGATCCTTGGATTAGCTGTGTCTGTGTATCTCTCCTTGCTAAACAATTCAATTTTAAACTTAATTCTTGCAAAAAAAAATTCTAAATTTCTTCTAATTGGCTTCCTTTCCAAATTTAATTAAATTGGCTGTGGATTGTCGCTTTGGAGGCTTCTTAGCCTTCCAAGTGGCTCTTGCCTCGCTCTCTCTCAGCCCAAACTGTCACGGAGATCGTTAGCAGCTAGCCTACGAGGTTTTACCTCAGGCTCTTGTCAATTTGCCGATTGCTGCAGCCACGCCGCCCGAAGAGCTGATTGCTGCAGCTGCGCCACCAGAAGAGCCTGCGATCATCGCGATCTCCCCAGTTGAAGAGTCTTCAAATCGCTGCAGCTGCCTAAAAGCCGCTTGAGCGCAGGACGTTTTGCATGCCACCGCTCTTCCTTGCCACCTCAGCAGCATTCCTCCTTTCGACCGCAGAAGGTGGTTCTGTTTGGGTGCTCATTCTCCTTGCACAGGGGCCATTTTCAGGCGGTAAATTCCATCGAGCGTTCAGCCACCTTGTCGGTTCGCTCCCTCATCCTCTCCTCAGGCCTGGTCTACTCTGGCGGCCATTTTCTTTGGGCGGGAAAACTGCGGTGGCCATTTTGTGTGCTACCAACCAACCATGAGTAATGTCAGCCAACGATGTCTTAACCCTTCAAGGGGATATCCCATCTCCTCCAGCCATTGTTCCTCCTTCTCTGCCCTCTGAACCACGAAGCAAAAAGAGATCCTCTGCTTCTGAGCCACCATCAGCCAAGCCAACTAAGGCCCCTAAGACTGGTTAATCTCAGGAGGCCTCAAGCATTACTACACCTGGTTCAGACCGCTACTGACACTGATGGGGATATTTCCACTCCTGCTTCCCCCTTGAACCCAGAGGATGGAATTGGGTTTCAAAAGGAGTATGATTCTGAAGGGGATGGCAGTGTCACCCCGGACATAGATATGGGTTCCCCTACCCCCAGAGCTATTACTGTCAATCTTAAAGATATGGCTGATATCATAGCAGCGGCTATAGAACGGGGAGTTGCGGCAGGCCCTCAACATCGGGGCCTGGCTGCTACCACCCCTCAGTGTTCCACATCTAATAAGTCAAACAAGGGCCAATCCTCCTGTTCTCAGGGGGCTATCCCTGGAAGTTCTTATCAGCCCTCTGCTGCGGAAACTGAGGAACAGATAACCCGTGGTTCTGACCTTTCGGATGATGAGGACTTAACACCTGCTCCTTTGGCCTTAGTTGGCCTATTCAAGCCTGCCTTGTTTTGCTCCCTCTTATTCAAGGCCAAAAAGGTCTCTGGCATCCCAGGCTTAAAGCCATCCTCAACTGCAGAGGTTGACACATCTGACACCACAGATCCACTCTTTTCGCACCCACCTGTCAAAAAGGATGTGGTTCCTTCCCCAAAGCTGTTCTTGGAAGTAATTCAAAATCAGTGGGCATCTCCTGGGGCAGGACTTCTCCCTTCTACTCTGGACAAACAATTGTACAATGTCAATCCAGAGCTCTCTAAGCTCTTGGAAGTCCCTTCCATAACCTACCTGTGGTTTTGCTTTCTTCGCCTAATGCAGCCTCTAATGTTCTAGAGGACGCGCTTTGTCCTGAGGATAAACGTTTTGAACAATCATTAGCCAAAGGCCATCAGTCATAAGCATGGGCTGTTCGGGCCACCTTTTTTGCTTCTTTTTTTTTAACAGGGTGGCTCTTTGTTGGCTGAAGCAACTGCAGGACAGAATTCCTCCTGCTGATTCCCACTCTCATCAGGAAATCAACAAGCTCAAAGCGGCAGTGGAATACACTGCAGATGCCTCTCTGGATGCACTTCGTTTCTCCTCCAAGTCGATGGCATCATCAGTCACCACAAGGCATCTTCTATGGCTGAAACAATAGCAGGTGGAGGACAGAGTAAAGTGGCCTTTGGCTTCTTCTCCCTTTTCTCCTGGTCTTCTCTTTAGTCTGCCTTTGGAACCTCTCTTAGTAGAGTCCAAGGACAACGAAAGGTGCTTCCTTCTGCCAGCCGCAAAACAGATTTGAAACCCTCTTCTTTCTTCCATAGGTCATCCTTTCAAGGAATGGATGGGGGATTTGCCTATCCCCGTCCTCAACGACAGGCTCCCCCATGACAGGGCCCCTCTTCTCAAGACAGATCCAACAGAAACTCCCAGCAGTTCTCCTACAGGAAGCCCTTCAAGGGCGGCTCAAACCATTCCTTCCGAAAGCAGAAGTAATTTCATCTGTGATCTCCCAATTGGGGGCCGTCTTTTGGCCTTCGCCGATCATTGGGATGACATTACCAACGATGCCTGGATCAGACGTACCATCCGATTCGGCCTTGCCCTGGAGTTTCTCTCTAGTCCCCCGCAAACTTTCGTGCTATGTCCGGTTTCTAGAGATATTACCAAAAGACATCTGGTTGAACTTGCAATTAGCCATCTTCTCCAAATTCAGGTCATTGAGGAGGTGCCCCCTGACCATCGTGGCAAGCAGTTTTATTCCTCTCTCTTTATAGTGCCTAAGTCTTCTGGGGGTTGGAGAGCAATTCTCGACCTCAAATTTCTAAACAAATTTATAGTTTACAGGAGGTTTAAAATGCATTCTCTGCTATCCATCTTGGAGAGCATTCAGCCTAATGACCTCTTCTCCTCGGTGGACTTAACAGAGGCGTACCTCCATATTCCTATATTCCCAGATCACAGGAAATTCCTCCGCTGTGGGGAATCATTTTCAATACCGTGCCCTTCCATTTGGCTTGTCCTCTGCCCCAAGGGTCTTCACCAAAATCCTTGCTGTGCTGGCTGCCCATCTTAGAACTATGCTGGTCAGAATTCTCTGTTACCTTGATGATATTTTGTTGCTGTCCAGATCCCCGCACCAAGCACACAAAGATGTGCAGATCACTCTTTAGACCCTGGAAGAATACGGATTCCTGGTCAATTTGAAAAAAAGTCATCTGCAGCCCACGACTCACCTCACACACCTAGGGGCAGTGATAGACACCTCCCTGGAACAGGTCTTCTTATTAGCAGAGCAGCAGGTGAGCATTCGCAATCTAGTCTCAGCCATCAGAGGCCATCTGAAGTTTCCTCTCATCCACCTGTCACAACTTCTGGAAAAAATGGTGTCCACCTTCAACATCGTTCCATGGGCCAGGTTCCATAGTTGCCAGCTCCAATGGTTTCTGCTACCATATCAGAAGGCAGACTGCAGTTCCTCGATACACAAGGTTCGTCTCACCTTAGAGATAAGCCAGTCCCTCCGCTGGTGGCTCTCCCCTGCCTTGGAAGAGGGCTCTCTATTTCGTGACTCCTCACGCATCACTCTAACCACGGATGCAAGTCTGCAGGGCTGGGGAGCTCACATTCTGTCGCACACAGCCCAAGGCCTTTAGTCACGCTCCAATCAGAGGATCAGTATCAACTGGTTAGAGCTAAAAGCTGTTTTTCTGGCTCTTCTTCAATTTGAACACCTCGTGACCAATGCGCACATGCTCATCCTTATGGACAACACCACTGCCAAAGCACACTGCCAAACCGGCAGTGGGGCGGCGAGATCCCCACATCTAATGACTTTGTCTTTCCAATTGGGATCCTGGGCAGAGACCCATCTATTGTCTATCCAGGCCGAACACATCTCACGGGTCCAGAACACTCAGGCAGACGACCTCAGCCACATGCACATCGACCCGGCAGCGTGGAGCCTGCATCGGGGAATCTTTCAATAGCTGACGGTCAGGTACGGCCTTCCAATTCTCGACCTCTTTGCTTCCTAGAGCAACAATCAATTGCCAAGATGTTTTACATGCTATATGACACCAGGGGTGGAGGGAGTCGACGCTCTGAGGTGCGAGTGGCCTCCAGGCCTTCTGTACGCTTTTCCTCTGACTCCTCTCATACAGCGGGTACTATGGAAAATGCTGATGGAGGAGCCAGAACTGATCCTGATCGCTCCTTACTGGCCCCGCAGACCTTGGTTTGCCAATCTGATGAACCTTTCGGTAGCTCCTCCATGGCAACTTCCCCAGTTTCCCTCTCTGCTCCTTCAAGGGTCATTCCAACATCCTGACCTTCCTTGGTTACGACTAACCACCTGGAGGTTGAGCGGGAGGCCCTAAGGACTGCCAATCTATCCACTGACATTGTTCACACAATTCAGGCCTTCAGGCGCTCTTCTACTAACTGCATTTACGATGCCATTTGGATGCAATTCTCTGGTGCCATAGGAAAGACATTGTTCGATCCCTAACGTTCTCTAGTTCCTGCCACAAGGGCAAGATCGAGGACTTTTGCCAAACACTCTCCGTCACCAGATTGCAGCCCTGTCCTCCGTCCTATCACTAAGTTCTTCTCAGCCCCTTTCACATGACCCACTTATATGTCGCTTTTTGAGAGGCGCCACAAACATCAAACCACTGACAATACATAGGTTCCCGACTTGGGATGTCTCCAAAGTCCTGGACACTTTAACTCATACTCCCTTTGAGCCTTTACATTCTTTGTCCTTATATGACTTAACCTTAAAAGTGGTTTTTCTTGTAGCCATAACCTTGGTGAGGCGTATTTCTGAGTTGGAGGCATTGTCAATCAGAAAAGACATGCATCTTTCATCCAGATAAGGTCGTTCTCCGCCTTGATCCAGCTTTTGTACCTAAGGTAAATTCTGTATTCCATAGAGCCCAGGAACTGGTGCTTCCTGACTTTTGTCCTCAATCATCTCATCAACTGGAGCCTAAGTGGCATTACCTTGATGTGCGACGTGCTCTGCGCATTTATATTAAACGAACTGCTGTTTTCAGACACTCTGAGGCTCTTTTTGTGAATTTCCTGCTGGGAGGTAGGAAGGGCTCCAAGGCCTCTTCTTCTGACATTGGTCATTGGGTACGAGCTGCTATTTCTAGAGCCTACTCCACTCTCTCCCTGCCTGTTCCGGCCAATATCATGGCACACTCCATCCGCAGCATGGCCACCTTGGCTGCATGTTCATCTCAAGCTTCATTAGAGGAAATCTGCCGGGTGGCCTCATGGACTACTATATCTCTGTTCATCCGCCACTACAGGCTCCACAGATATGTCTCAGCTGACGCTTCTTTCAGCCAGCATATGTTGCAGCAAGTGGTCTCTACTTAGGATTATTTAAATTCTATTCAGGTCTCTCCCGATGGGACAGATTGGGACAGATTGGTATGTCCCATGCCTGAATGATGTCTCCACCTACTAGGAGAATGGGTGTTGGTTACTTACCTGATATGCCCTTTCTCGGGACGGTGGGGACATCATCCAGCCCCACCCTTTATTTATACCTTAATCCTTGAATTTTCTCTGTTCTTACCTTGAGAAGAGATAATATCTATCATCTGAGACTGTTTACACAGCGGTCTACAAGTCACCCCTTTGTCTAAACTGGGAGGAGGAGCCTCGTGGGCGTACCTTTAAAGCTTGTAGACCCAGTCCAATTGGATCCTGACGGAGTCATACCCATGCCTAGATGATGTCTCCACCGTCCCGAGAAAAGTGGAGAACCATTTTTGTTTTCCTCAGAAACAACTATTTTTAAGGCCACAGCTCCACCCAGGCCTACCAGATCTTTAGGAACTTTCCTCTATGTCTATCAAAATGGAAATCTAATATTCCCAAGAAAAAAAGCAATCCTATTTATATCTCAAAGAAGTGACTTCCCCGCCTGTTTTTATTTTTTTAAATTTCCACATGTACCACTATTTTCCATATAGTCCACTGATCATGTAGAGCAGCCTTTTCCAATTTAGCACAGTCCAGAAGTGCTGGGATTGTCACTCCCAGAATTTTCACCCAGTGTGAATGTGAAATACCTCAGGAAGGTGCCAGAACAAGGAAAGTTGATGTATATTAAAAATAATAATAATAGGAAAGCTGATGTAGGTAGTCTCTGTACTAGTGCAAACTTAAATTCAGATCCCTATGCCCATGCTGTGGTTATATTGTGCTAAACCATCATGTTTTTATGGTATATTGGGAACTTATGCAGTGTGTGAACCAACTCAATACAATATCTGAATAACCTTGAATTTTTTCAGCAACCTTCACATATAAAGCATGCAATGGCTACATCATTCTGTAATTATCCATTCCTTGGTAAACTAAGCACAGATACTTGAACCTAAATTTCCTGTGTTTAAACAAAAGCTATATTTACCCTGTACTTTTTTGGCAGTTTATTGCTGCTGAAATCTCAGGTTGCAAGTCATATCATAATACACCCTGTGCTCAGCACTTTTAATGATATCCTAAACTTATCCTCAGCACTTTTAATGATATCCTAAACTTACCGCAAAGTTGTTCAATTCCTTGCCAGTTCCCCATTAAACTTATTTTCAAGTACTAACAAAAAGAATCCATTGTTTTCCCTTTCACTGCACTTTCCTGTCTTCAAAGCCACTTTAATCCAAATTAGGCAAAATTAATGCCAATAAATGGTTAAATATACCTAGTCAGCACCTTTTATGTCAACCTCTTCTCCTCTCCATTGGGAATTTTCTATGTATAAGGAAGTATGCAGAATATTGCTTAAATTTCCTGCATGGGAAAAATACATTAAAATGCTCTTTGAGGAAAGAGTCCTACAAAACATTAACAGTGTCATTTCAGGGCACTCTTACTCCGTTTGTATTTATCTTCTCTAGGCTACAGAGGACAAAAAGGTGAAAGAGGTGAGCCTGGAATTGGCCTGCCAGGTGATCCTGGCCCACCTGGTCCTACAGGTAAATACAACTCCTCCTAAGTCACGATCCACTGCTAGATCCCTGACTAAAATTAACAAGGCTAATTTCAGTTTCTTGTTTGTTTGTTTGTTTGTTTGTTTAGTTACTGGTATGCAAGGCCCACATGGAGCTCCAGGAGAACCAGGTATGCAGGGACTACCTGGGCCTGCAGGAAGATGCAATCCAGAAGATTGCTATTATAAAGTTTCTCAAAGTCAATCCCGAACAACTGGGAAGTGAACACCTATTTTGGATATATTTTAATTCCTCGGTTATCTTTTCCTCACTTCTTCCCCCATCCCCCTATCAAATGTTGAAATTTAAGTTTTAAACTATTGGTGAATTTCTGTCTATGTATATTTTACAGAGCATCTCAGTGGAACATTTTGGGTTCCGATTAAGCCAATACTGAGATGTTGTTTTCTTGAGTTCATTCCATATGTTTATACTTTTACTGTATTTTTCTTTAGCAAAATGTGCATCATGATGGCCTGTCAACTTCTTAATGGTTTTTCAGTTTATGAGTTGTTGTTGTTTTTAATGAGTTTCTTACTTTTACCTATAACACAGAAGCCATATTTAGTTTTCTTTTGCTGGATGTCTCCTTGCAGTTCCATCGATTCAATGACAAATATGGTTTATAATATGATGGAAATTTGGAGTTTTTCTAAAGGTTTGGTTAAAAATCTAAGTAGTGACTGGCATTTTCCTTGCTTCTGTCACCATACTGCAATATGGTAAGATCTGCAAGGCGTTTTTGAATTGTGTCTACATTTCTGAATGATCTAAAAGACTTTTGAGTAAGATTACCATATTTGGGCTGCAAATTTGCCACAAGGCAGTAACAAAGTGATACAGAAAACTCTAAGTCTAGCAATGCTCTCTACTAGTTATTACAGATAAGATCTAGCGTTCTTAATCTCTGAGTTTCTCCCATTAGTTGTTACTAAGGGGGAAATGTTATAAATGCAGACAGCACGTAAGTAAACTATGGCTTAAGTTATATACTCACATTATAGAAGCGAGTTGTAAACATGTTTTTTTAGATTTTCCTCTCTATAAGGATCTGCTTGTAGGGTTTTCCCTCCATATGTGAAAAAGAGTCTGATTATTAGAAGCTAGTTTAGTTTTCAGCAGGATTGCTGGTAATAACTTGTTCTAGTTAAAATACACATTTGCAAGTCAGCTATACTACAGGATGATTATAACAATTATAATACTGTGCAAATCCAATCACAGTATCTATAGTCTGTAGTCCTGTCACCCCCACTTGGTAGACTATACCAGGAAATCAGTGCCCCAAGAAGACTGGAAGTAATCTCACTTCGTTAACTTTATTAAATGTTTTTAAAGGAATTTTTAAAAAATAGAAGCAATTTTTGTTGAAGTTAGTTACAGGAACATAATTTTTCGGTCTGGTTCAGCTCTATTTCCCTTCCCTCCACCCCCACCAAATCAGGGAGGTGTCTGCTTAATCCACTGTTAAATATCTTGTTTTCCAGAACTTTTTTTTTAAAAAAATGTTTCAGTCCCCTTTCCTTAAGTTATGTTTCCTTGCACATTTTTACCAAGGTCATTTTTCTTATTATCCACAAATTCTTCATCAGGATGTTTCATTGCCTCCTGCCAGTGCCCTGCTTTTTGTAAACAATGGAGTATTGTTCAGAACTATACACCTAGAGAACAAAAGATTATAGAAGTTTGTATAAATGTGGTGAATTTTCAAGGTTCATTGTAAAACAATCGGGACTTTAGCTCGGGAAAATTCTGACAGATTCAACAGAGAATTTCTGCAAGTAGCTGTAGTTTGGAAAGAAGTATCTATCATCTTACATCTTGATCAGCGATATTTGTTGGACTTCTTTTTTTTTGTTGGATAGGGAGGTGGAAGAGCAGTTGAACATCAGCAATCCCACTGACCTCATATATATTGACATAAGATAGGCTACTTGGCAGTACACACAACCTTTATCTGAGAAATTCAGGGATTGAAGCAGATTCCCATTTCATTTATCTTGAGAAAATGATTGCATAAAGTGAAATAAAACTGCTTGGCAGAGATATATAGCAGCATTAGATAATGAATAGCATTGGCATCTAGGACTAATGAAACTGACGACTGTCCCCTGGATTAATTCCTATTTTAACAAAGTAATTGGACATTTTAGCTCTTTTAGGAATAGATTTATCTATATGAAAGCTATTATTATTATTTGAAAAAAAGAAGATGCCTAGGTAGAAATAGTAAGGATTAGTTGAAGTGTAGTTCCTTGTTGATGGGAAATCTTTTATATCTCATGTAAGCAACTAATAGTAGTTGAGAACCATACTGGACAATTCGTTGGCAGCTGCAGCCCGTAGTAGAGTGGAGAGTGATATGATTTGTTCTAAATTTGTTTTGAAGTTGTATCATTGTCCTGCTTTGATGGAGCAAAAGGACACCTATGTTTTAGTATTGCAAGATGGACTGCTGGATAGCTATAATGTCTGGCAGGATTTTGTTTTGAGATGTTAAACTTGTTTTATTTAAACTTTTCTAGTGATTCCCAATTTAATTCAGATTTCTAATTTTTTTATTTAAACTTTATTTTATTTAGACTTTGCTATGATAATAACTATAAGTGCTATATTTTGGGCAGATTCTGTAAAATGTCACATTTTGGAAATATATAGAGTAGCTGAGATTATATATAATATGATGTTTTGTGTATATTTTGACTTTTCACTGAGTGAAATATAAATGATATATTATTTAGTATTTTACATAAAAGTAAAAGTATAATACTTGAATTGATCAGAAAAACAAAACATTTATATATTTTGAGGAAAATATGTTCAATTCATATTGCTTTTATTTTTATTTGCCTGTGTTTGATAATTATATTTATTCAAAAAATCATTTGTTCAGGGTTTTATTCAGTGATTGAGATAAATGTAAGTTTTTTCCTCTTGGTTTCCTTCCTGAAAATTTTTAGCAATATGACTTTCCATCATCAACTCTTAAAGATATTATTTAGCTTTGTGTAAGAAACAGGCCAAACTCAAAGATTGCTTTAAAATGTTCATGAATTGCAGTACACCAAGATAAAATCTACATTTGTGTGTGTGTGTGTGTGTGTGTGTGTGTGTGTGTGTGTGTGTGTGTGTGTGTATATATATATATTATCCAATCAGACGCGACCTGGCTGGCGCGGGCAATCCCCGTGTTCGGATTGGCTGTCCTGTCTGACAGCTCGATATAAAAGCGGTCAGACAGAAACAGCCCTGTGTGTTTTGTCCTCCTGTATTCTGCTAACGTTGTGCGTGTTAATAAATCAGCTAAATTCTCCTCACGCCTCCGCCTGAGTTCCTGCCGACATCTAATACTGGCGACGAGGATGGGATACAGCCGCCGCTGACCCACCACGTTCCTTGTCGGCCGAACCAGCCAGGCTGAATTCCTCCTCTCGCTACCTCTCCGTGACACCCTGAGGCGAAGTGATGGCATCCCTGCCTCCATTCGCGCCGTTCGGGAGCGCCGGAGAATCGTGGGAAGCGTTCCTCGAGCGCTTCGAATGCTTCCTCATAGCTAATGGCAAGAGGAACATTCCTGAGGAAGAAAAGTGTGGATTCTTCCTAAGCTGCTGCGGCCCATTAATGTTTGGCGCTGCCCGAGCCCTGGCAGCTCCACGACCGGTGCACACGCTCGACTGGGCAACCCTGACCGGCAAACTGCGGCACCACTTTGCCCCGACACCTTCGTGGATCGCGAGGCGCTACGCGTTCCGGAGATGTGTCCAGACACAGGAGGAATCCATCAGCCAGTTCCTCCAATCACTCCGCACATCTGCTATGCAGTGCGAGTTTTCGAATATTGACTCGGCACTGACTGAGCAGTTCGTGTGCGGAGTGAAGGACTTGCGCCTCCGGCGCCGCCTGCTATCCCAGGCAGACATCACCTTTGAGGGAGCCATCGAGCAAGCCAGAGCCGCGGAGCTGTCCGATGCATCGATGGCAGAAATGTTCCAAATGCCGCCGCCACCGAGCCCCGCTGGTCGCACCTGCCTAGTGGACGAGCTGGTCCCGCTGCCTGACAGCTACGAGGAAGACGGCATGGTGGCCCGCATCAGCCAGCCAGCCAGGCGGCAAGCGCCTCCACGAGCCCGTGAAGGTTCCGTTGCCTGTTTGGGTTGCGGCGGCAAGCATGATCGCTCAGCTTGCCCCTTCAAGTCTGCTGTTTGCCGCCGTTGCCTGAAGAAGGGCCATCTAGCCCACGTCTGCCGGGCTCCCCTGCCGCTGTCCCAGCAAGACGACATCGCTCCAGCACCAGCGGCCGGCGTAGCAAAGCCAGCAGGACGGCAGAGCCAACAGCAGCGAAAACAGCGAGAGGGGTGTTTCGCTGTTGGCTCCGAGCGACAACCCAACCCTGCAGAGTCGGCCACCCTCGCAGCAGGTGCTGAACGCATCAAAGCATCGCTCCTGATCGAGGGCTCTCCCTGCACAATGGAAGTAGACTCGGGCTCTTCCCGGTCTCTCCTCTCCTGGGCAGAGTTCTCTCGCCTCTGCCCAGGCGTCTCCAAATCGCAGCTCTCTTCCCCGGACTCAGCCTTACGGGACTACCAGGGGACTTTAATTAATACCCTGGGTTGCTACCTGGTGCGGGTGGAATACGGGGACTTTTCTGGATGCCTGCCCTTACTAATTGTTGAAAAACCCTTGCCAGCCCTATTGGGCCTCGATTGGTTCCCTGCCTTGGGTCTCTCTGTCCATGGGGTTCGGCAGGTAGTGGCCACGCCTCCTGACGTGGCTGACGTCCTGGCTCAATATGCTGACGTTTTCGACGGACAGCTTGGGCAATACAAGGGCACCCCCATCTCCCTAAACCTCGACCCCCAGGTTGCCCCGATTAGGCTGAAGGCCCGTAGGGTGCCTTTCGCCTTGAGAGCCAAGGTGGATGCTGAGCTGGATAAGCTCATCGCGCAGGGGGTATTGGAGCCGGTCGACTACTCTAGATGGGAGACACCACTAGTGATCCCTGTCAAAGCGGACGGCTCCATACGCCTCTGCGCGGATTTTAAGGCGACCATCAACCTTGCTCTCCAGGCGAACCCCTATCCAGTTCCGGTAGTGCAGCACCTGCTCCACTCTTTAGGACAGGGCTGCATCTTTGCGAAACTGGATATGGCGCAGGCCTACCAGCAGCTCCCGGTGGACGACGAGGCGGCGGCCGCGCAAACCATCGTCACCCACCGTGGAGCCTTCCGTTGCCGCCGCTTACAATTCGGCGTGTCCGTTGCCCCGGGGATCTTCCAGAGCCTCATGGAGCGCCTGCTCCATGGGCTGCCAGGCGTGGTGCCGTATTTCAATGACGTCCTGATCGCTGCGAGCAGCCGATCAGGCCTCATCGAGGTACTTCGGAAGGTCCTCGATCGTTTCAGGGGCGCGGGTTTAAAATTGAAGCGCAGCAAATGCTCGTTTGCTGTGCCTAGGGTGGACTTCCTGGGCTTCACTATTGACGCCCAGGGAATTCACCCCACCCCTTCTAAAGTAGCAGCCATTCGGAACGCCCCCACGCCTGCCTCCAAGACGGAGCTGCAGGCGTTCCTTGGTTTGCTAAACTTTTACGCGCCCAATGGCTCGGAGGCCCCCATTGCCTTTTATTCCCGGACACTGACTTCTGCGGAACGCAATTACAGTCAGATTGACAAGGAGGCTCTGGCTGCAGTGTCTGGGATCAAAAGGTTCCACGACTACGTGTATGGGCGGCACTTTACCTTGTTCACTGACCACAAGCCTCTCCTTGGGCTTCTGGCCGGTGACAAGCCGACCCCCCCCATCCTGTCCCCACGCATGACGCGGTGGACAGAATTCTTAGCTGCTTACAGCTACTCCCTTCAGTATCGGCCTGGGAAGCACATAGGGCATGCTGACGCCCTCAGCCGCTGCCCGCTCCCAGTGACAGACCCCCCGACAGTGCCCTGCCTGTCGGTTTTGTCCATAGCCGACGGGGCGTTGCCACTCTCCTCTGGGGAAGTGGCCGCCCAGTCCAGGGCAGACCCCACCCTGTCCCAGGTCATTCAGTGGGTCCTGCGGGGCTGGCCAGAAGGGCCGGTGTCCGAAGACCTCCGTCCTTTCAAGGCCCGGCAGCTGGAGCTGTCACTTCATAGTGGGTGCCTCCTGTGGGGTGACAGGGTGGTGATTCCACCCAGCCTTCGCCACCAGGTGCTGGCTCGCCTCCACGAGGGCCATCCAGGCATAGTGCGAATGAAAGCCCTTGCTCGCAGCTATGTCTGGTGGCCCCGGATGGACGACGAGATCGCCTCCTGGGTGGCCGGCTGCTCTCCCTGCCAGCATTCCCGGCCGGCGCCTCCGGCAGCCGCGCCCAGGGAATGGGAACTGCCCCGGGGACCTTGGTCCCGCCTGCATTTGGACTTCGCGGGCCCATTCCGGGGCCAGGTGTTCCTGGTCGTGGTGGACGCTTACTCTCGCTGGGTGGAGCTCATCCTCATGAGGTCCACCACAGCAGAGGCTACAGTCAGAGCTTTGACTAGGCTTTTCGCCACCCACGGATTGCCGGACGTCATTGTCTCAGACAACGGCCCGCAGTTCGCCTCCACCACGTTCCAGGTCTTCCTGGCCTCGCAGGGCATCCGCCATGCCCCGGTCGCTCCTTACCATCCCGCTAGCAATGGCAGGGCGGAACGGGCCGTCCGCTCTGCCAAGGAGGCATTGGGCAGGATGGAAGGAAGCGACTGGCCTTCAAGGGTGGCTGCTTACCTACTGGTACAGCATGCCACTCCTTGTCCCCTGTCCGGAAGGTCTCCAGCCGAGCTGCTGATGGGCCGGCGCCTGCGGACCACCTTGGATAGGCTGCACCCGCTCTATTCCAAGGAACAGCCTGGCAACCTGGGCCCCCCTCCCCGTAGTTTCTTGGTGGGGGACTCGGTTTGGGCGCAGGCGTTCTCGGGGGATGCCAGGTGGGTGCCTGCCACCATCACCTTCATAACCGGTCCCTGTTCCTACAGGGTCCAGTTACCTGATGGGACCGAATGGCGGCGTCACCTGGATCAACTGAGGCGCCGCCAGTCGTCCGGGTCCAACGACAGCCCTGCGAAGTCGACCGCCGACATCACTCCACCTGCCCCATCAGCAGCAGAGTTGTCTCACGGTGCCCTACCACCGTTGCCTTTTGGTGCCCTTCCACCATGGCCATTAGGCGAACCTCAGTTTTCCCCGAATATTGTTCCTTGGGACGCCGCCTCCCGGCCGTCCGCAGCAGGGAACGCCCACCCCAATGGGGGGGTCCCACCGGGTCTGACCGCACTTTTGGCCTTCCCTAAATCAGGCCAATCCTACCCAATGAGTGTTCCGCCTAGCCCCGTCGCAAGCCCATCGTCGACCGCGCCCCCTCGGCCCTGCCTACCTTTGATTGAGTCTCCACCCGAGGATGTAGGCCTCAAAGATGGCGCCCGGAGCCATCTACACCTCCTTCCCCGTCGACGACGCCTGCAACACTGAGGCGTTCTGGGCGGGTCCGGCACCGCCCAGCTTATCTTCGCGACTACGCATGTGCGACCTACGCACATGCGCTGTCGCTGGGGGGGAAGGGGTGTAGAGTCCTGGCATGACGTCAGGCACTCTCTTGTATTCTGCCGGCAACAGCCAGGTCGCGTCTTATCCAATCAGACGCGACCTGGCTGGCGCGGGCAATCCCCGTGTTCGGATTGGCTGTCCTGTCTGACAGCTCGATATAAAAGCGGTCAGACAGAAACAGCCCTGTGTGTTTTGTCCTCCTGTATTCTGCTAACGTTGTGCGTGTTAATAAATCAGCTAAATTCTCCTCACGCCTCCGCCTGAGTTCCTGCCGACATCTAATAATATATATATATATATATATATATATATATATATATATATATATATATATATATATATATATATATATATATATATATATATATATATATATATATATATATATATATATATATATATATATATATATATATATATATATATATATATATATATATATATATATATATATATATATATATGTCAAATTTTAGTTCATTTTAACATTTTGAAGAGTGCATTGCTCTTTAAACCCAGATAACCTATTTTGTTTTTCTAGTGCTTTTACATGGTTTTTAAATAGTAAAGTTTATTCTAATATATTGTTAAAATAATTTAGGTATTAGTCTGAGCAGCCTATTTTAACTGTGGTTCATGATATTTTGAGGCATGCATATTTTTATTCTTTGTGTGCCACATAACAGGCAGCTCTAATAACTACATTTTAAGTGAAATATTTTCTTTCTCTACCAATAGAGTCAATCATTTCTGAAACTGTTAAGTGATACTGATATACAGAGGATGTATTCAGATAGAATACTATAAATCAAACCTCTGTGGAGGGGGGGGGAAGTATATTTACGTATTTATGCACCCTTTTAAACAGGCTGCAAGAACCATTAATGGATGCCTTTGGCTTTAAGGTTTGTGAATAAGACTAAGTGACCGAATGATAGAGATCTTACATTGGAGCATTCACAGTTAATCTATTTCTGCAGATGGAATCCAAGCACTCAACCACTTAGTAAATTGTAAGCATGGAAATTGGGACATTCAACTTAAGAATGGACTCCAGCAAAACTACACTCATTTAAGTGTCTGTTTTCAGATTCAGATTCCCCCACCCTCTCTCTCTCCCTCCTCCCTCCCTCCCTTTCCCCCCTCCCCCCACGCCAGAAGGAAAGGATTACTATTACACTGGTACACAGTATGTCCTTGAATCTGGAACAATGAGGGCAAACTTTAATGAAAATGCCTCAGTTTATTCTATGGTATCTTGCACTGATATTTCTTGGGATACACAAAAGCTGCTTTTCTTCTCTGTCCCCCAACATTTTTTCTGTCTTTTAGCCAATTACTACAATTTTGTAGTATGGAGCTCTCTTTCTTTTTAACTTATGAATATGATTTAATAGTTTGATTTCTAAAAATACATATATGATAGGAAACTGTGCACTAAATAATAAATAACCTTGTTCAAGTTTCCTTTTTTTTTTTACAAGATAATATATTTATCATTGTTTTTTTTTTTTTTTTTTGGTCTTAGAATTAATGTATAAATAAGGGAACAATTCAGGCAAGGTTATATTTGTTTTTTTTCTTTAAATCTCATTGTTTTCAGCAGGAGATAACTTAAGCAGATGCTTATATCTCCCCTTTGAATCAAAGGGATTTGATAATGCTTATCTTTGGCTGGATAATCCTCATTCTGTATTTTTCCCCCTCCAGAATAGTTTGAATATAATCACCATTTATTTAGCATAGGTTGTACATAATAGGGAAACAAAGCCTTGGGCGCAATCTTGCCCCTTCCACATCTGTGTGTGTGCAAATGGGGCAGAATCCTTACTGGATTTCTGTGGATCCCCATTTTGTTCCCCATTTCTTTATAGAAGCAGTATGTATTTCAATCTTTCCATAAATGAAAATGCCTTGGTACCGATGTGGAAGCTTTATGCTATCTATCTCAAATTTTAATATTAATATTTTTATATAAAAATATTGGTTTTAGCAAACATAATCCTAGGTGTTGCCTTTTCTTGTCTTTAATTTGGCTTACACTTTATTACCCCATGCAAATGTGTTTGATATAAATACACAGCACAGGTGTTTCATACCTCTCATAACCATTAAGAAAACACAGGTCATTATGATGATGGTTGTAAGCTTTCAACTGCAAATGTTTTTGAGTGAATTTTAAAACTGTAAGGAAAGATGGTAAATAAAATAGACCAAATGGATGTACAAACTTTACAGGAACCAAAATGAATGTCACAGTCTAACAATTAAAGGTGCTTAGTTCTCTGATCTTTTGAGTTTAAGCATGCTTACTTTACTGTTAGATTATGAACTTGGTTCATTGTTGCTGTTTTCTTTTATAAAATACGGATGCTTTTAAATTATTTTCTGAACTTTTCTATGTAAATATTTATTTATCTCATGTGCTCACACCAATTGGTGGAGGCAAATTTTATTGTTGCCTTTTCATTACTAAATAATATTGCCTTATTATTGTCCTTACATCTTTACTTTTGTTTTCTTCAAATCCACAAGTGAGAACTTCACTTGTTTGCATATGGTATCTTATCTGCTTTGGTCTTAAATTAATTTTGAATGGCATTGAATTGAAGCTGACAGATTTGTGTGTGTGTGTGTGTGAGTGAGTGTATGCATTTATAATAGTGAACTTGTGGTTATTTATTTTTTAAATTAGCCACGTTTAATTTGTAGTTGGTTCAGAATTTTATAAAATTCAATTTCAAAGTTTTGATAGAATTTGTATTTCCACTTGGTTTATATTGTTAAATTTCATTCAACAATTTCCATTATATTTCATTCTCTTTTCAGTTTCTTCTGTTGTTTATTTAAGTTACTGCTATGTTTAAAATAAAATAAAAATTACTGATGGAACCATAGGATGAAGGTTGTGTTTCTCCTTATATGCTGTCCAGATCCTATGCAAATTCTTTAATAGATTCTAGAGCATTTGAGAGTAATAGTGTATATAGTAGTGCAATCAGAGCACTTCGCTCCATAAATATTACTAACAAATTTATAACACAATCTTAAACATTTTGACTCAGAAGGAACATTCATTGAATTCCACAGATTTACTCCTAGGTAATAGGTGAAAATAGAATTACAGCACCAATTTACAATTCATGCACTTTAATACATAGGAAATCGACATTTTAAAATGGTTTAAAAGGCAGAAGTAGTTTTCATGAGACCATTTTCTCTACTGACTGTTGCCAGATCTAAGGTATTTTGCTACTGGAGGACAAAGGCATTATATACATATAGACTAGTATATACATATGCACATACATACATGCATACCAGGGGTGGGTTCCTGCCAATTCTAACCTCTTCTATAGAAGAGGTTCCACAAATCTACTGTGCCATTTAGAACCGGTTCCAGCTCCCTCCCCCCGCCCATCCGCACATCATCAAGATGAAGAACGAGAGGAGAAATTCTGGGAGTTGAAGTCCACAAGTCTTAAAGCTGTCAAGTTTGAACACTCCTGGGTTTTTTTTTCTAAAGGGTTAGGGGTGCAAGGGTCTTGTAACTTGACAGCTTTTAGACTTGCGTGCTTCAAATGCCAGAGTTTCTGAGCCAACATTTTAGTTGCTAAGCAAGAGCGTTGTTAAGTGAGTTTCACCACATTTTACAAGTTGGCCATGCCCACCCAGTCACGTGGCTGGCAAGCCACTCCCACCCGGTCACATGGCCAACAAGCCACTCCCACCCAGTCACATGGCCGGCAGGCCACTCCCACAAAGCAGGCCACTTCTACAGAAGAGGTTCTAAAAATTTTGAAATCCACCACTGATGCATACATACATAATTATGTGTTTTAGATTGCAATTTCATATTAGATTGTAACTGGTAATTCTTATCTAATGTATGATAAGTGACAGGTCACTTAGGAAACATAATAAACTTGTACAGCGTTCTGCCTCTCTGATGTGTATTGTTGTTGCCTCACTTATTTCTTCTGAAATGGCTGCTCCACTCTGCTTAAGGACAGGCCCCAATTTAATAAATACCTGTTTCCTGAATATGAGATGAGTTATAGACCATGAAAGCACTCAAGTGTATTTTAAAGCCATTGCATTTTCTATTAAGTTCATTTGTGCCAGACTTCGTTCGTTCAAGCAGGACTTAGATACATTCACAGGAAAACCCAAGAATTTAGAACTTGTATTATTTATTGAAGAATCTTAGAAAGCGATAACCAAACTAATGTCAGCAACATCTCTCATTTAAGCTATAGCCTTATTTACTGGCCCAGTTTTTATTTTGTTTTCCTTCCCATCCTGCTGGGGTCCTTCTTTGAGCAAGATTATTTCTATCTGATTGTCTAAGTATTCTATTTCTGAATTCCCTGGGATATTGTTTTCATTTTGTTACACTTTCTAGTCCAGGGTTGTCAAACTGGAGGCCTCTGGGCCAGATGCGTCATGCACAGGCCACGCCCACCCAGCTCCGCTAAGTGGAAAATGTCATGAAATGTCACATGACAGCAACATGACGCTTATGCACCCAGTTGCATCCTTTCCTCGATCAAGAGGTCCTTCAGACATTCATGCCTTGGTCACCTCAGAATTGGATTATTGCAATGTACTCTACATGGGGCTACTCTTGAAGACCACCCAGGATCTATGGCTGGTT
The DNA here is from genome assembly GCF_964273705.1 of Natrix helvetica. Lineage (NCBI taxonomy): Eukaryota > Metazoa > Chordata > Lepidosauria > Squamata > Natricidae > Natrix > Natrix helvetica. Next base: position 167,380,572 of record NC_138552.1, read on the forward strand.
CAAAATGCAGTGGCACAGGCAGTAATAGGTGCCCGTTCATCATCACTGCTAACTAAGTTGCGTTAACTGCCAGTTGGCTTCCAGCAGTTGAAGGCACTGGTTATCACATTGATAACCTTAAGGTTTTCAAGGTCCCCTCCATTAAACACTGTCCTCTTGTGGGACATGAGAAGCATGCTTTCTCGAGTATGGTATCCAGCCTTAGGAATAGCATTTCCCTAGAGAAAGAAAAGCACCCTCCCTTCTAGGATTCCAGAAACCTTTGCAAGCCTCCCTTTGGTCCCAGATCTGGGACTGATATTTACTATTTGTTCAATGACCCCTATTTTGCAATCTATTAGATTGTTTTAGGCTGGGCTGCCTGCGTGAGTCAATGTTTCTATTTTTCCTACTTTTCTAAGTCACTAGATTCCAGTAGAATTGGCCGGTCAACAAATTTAAATAAACAAAAAAAATGAAATTCATTTATTCTGGAAGCATAACTTTCATAGAATGACTGCCAACAAAGTGGAAGGAAAAATAATCAAGTAATGTAAGATCTCATCTAAACTGGGTGGGTTCTATCTTATAAGTAGGTGTTAACCAACCCACTTTCTTTCACCTGACTTTGATTTCCCAGCACATGAAAATTAGCATATATATATATATATATATATATATATATATATATATATATATATATATATATATATATATATATATATATATATATATATATATATATATATATATATATATATATATATATATATATATATATATATATATATATATATATATATATATATATATATATATATATAGTGAGGTCTCACTCACCATCTTCAAGCTGGTGCTGGTGGTCTGAAGATGGCGAGTGAGACCTCACCGAAATGTTGCCAAGACAATCTCAATCTTACACAGGTAAAGACACAGCATGTATGTGTGTGTGTGTGTGTGTGTGTGTGTGTGTAGATGATAAATAGATAGATGATAGATAGATAGATAGATAGATAGATAGATAGATAGATAGATAGATAGATAGATAGATAGATACAGATATAGATGATATAGATATAGATAGATAGATAGATAGATAGATAGATAGATAGATAGATAGAGATAGATAGATGATAGATAGATAGATAGATAGATAGATAGATAGATAGATAGATAGATAGATAGATGATAGATAGATAGATATAGATAGATATAGATAGATATAATATTTTCGTAGATTTTCCCGGGTGTAGGTATGTTGGTCTTGTTGTAGTCGGGTCTTTTCCCATGTAAGATTGAGAGCATCTTGACGACGTTTCGACGAGGTCCCATTACCCAGGTCGTTACAACCCAAAAGAACAATAGGCACACAGCCAGTACCTCAGCCACACAGGATGTTATGAAACAGCCAACTAATCTGCAAACATAAACTCCATCAACTAATCAAGATGTTACAACATAGCCAACCCATTCCACTTACAGCAATGAAGCCAGCACTCCACACACCCCCACCAATATTTATAGAAAGACGGCAGCTCCGATCACGCTTTGCTCACACAAGCACGAAGCCGAAAGGCACCAGCCTAAAGATGGCGAGTGGGACCTCGTCGAAACGTTGCCAAGATACTCTCAATCTTATAAGGGAAAAGACCCGAATACACCAAGACCTGCATATATATCAGTGACGTGCGGTAAGGTTTATAGCTAGTGAGGCAGCAATTTTTTTAGACTTGTGGACTTCAACTCCCAGAATTCCACAGTCAGGCATGCTCAGTTGCGACCTGCCACCCTCCGCCCTGGGATTCGGCCACGGCACCGCCTGCCAGAGCTGCGCGGAATCCGGGGCGCGCTTGTCAGGAGAGGGCAGCGCAGATGGGGAGCGGTCGGAGCGGAGGAAGCCTCTCCCCCCCCCTCGAGTCTAGGGCAGCGAGTCATTCGATAGGAAACTTGCCTCTTGGAAGGAATGACTCGGCTTGGCTCCTGCTTTGTCTCTCCTGCCTCTTCGCTTCTCCGTTCGGTCGTTGGGCGGCAGATCGAAAGCGGGAGCCAAGCTGGGTCATTCCTCCCAAAAGGCAAGTTTCCCATCGAATGACTCGCTGCCCTGATGATGAGAGGTTAGGCTGTGCCTCACTTGCCTCACCTGACTGCACGTCACTGATATGTGTGTGTGTGTGTGTGTGTGTGTGTGTTGTATTTGTGCTGATAAATAAATAAACACAAATACAAATACATATACATATATATATTTCTGTGAAGTTCCCAAGGGATGACCTAATTAATTACGGCAGGTTAATGACATGCACATTCACATGGCAGCTGCAAGAATATGAGACTTGACTCTGGCCAAAAGTATGCATGGAATTCTCCTCCCTTCTCTAATTGATAGTAGTCATGGAAATGTGTATGTGTATGTGTATATGTATATGAATATGTATATGAATATGTATGTATATGTATATGGTTTCAGTTATTTTTCTATCTATCATCAAACATAGCAGCTGGCGCTTGCCATGAACAAATATTTGTACAGACTTTCGTGAATTTATAAGAAATAGCACAATTACTATGACTGTATTTTGATCATTGGTGTATTTTGTATGCTACTTGTAAAAAAAAAGCAATTTACAGTAGTTTATGCAAATAAATTATCTTGAACAACCTGGGCAATACCAACTTGAAGGATTCATTGAAATAAATTATCAAGAAGGCAAAGGTGAAAATAACCATATAGTTCATTTTCAACACACACAAACTAGACAAAAAGAAACAGGAAAAGTGGGGTTTATTATTTTAAAAGGGTACTTTTATTTTTGAATTACAAATGACAGATCATGTGTTTCATAAAATAGGGATAATTGTCTGTTTCATGAAAAAATAAAGCTATGCTCAAAATGCATTACAACCTTTGGAGGATGTTATATACTTGTTTTGCTTTTTACCACTTCCAATTTTTTTCAAAAAGGGAAATAAAAAATGCTCTTTGTTTTACTTCCATTTACCTTCTATAAAAATGCAAAGGATTGAGTAATGTTGTTTATATCATTTGTATACAATCAGAGACAAGGAATTTATAAATAAATAAACTCAGCTATAAATTTTAACTGTTCTCAAAAGATTAAAAATCCTTTCGCAGTGGTTAAACTTCTAGATGTTTCAAACAGAATAGAAAACTAAGTTTATTTCACCTGACATATTCCCGGTAAACCTGGCACTGAAGCACTATAAATATATATAAACTCTTCAGAAATTAGCACTTTTCAAACAGGGTGACTACTAAATCTAAATCTCAGGCTACTTATAGCACTAAAATGGGTCCTTTGGAGAAAGGAAAGAAATTGGGACAATTTACTATTCCGGTGTATTACAAGAGATGGTTGTTCTGTACTCTATAAGTAAGTACTTTAGGAACCCCAAAGAACTAACAGCTGAAAAAACATCTACTGCCTTTCATCATAATTCAAGAAAGAAAACAAAAGAAAAGCCACTTGGCATCACTTTGTAAGCACCATTTTGAAACGTTTAACTGTCTTGTACCGTTTTAGGAAACAGATGGCGGGAACAATCAGAACATTTAGATCTGTCAAGGCCTTGATAGGATTTGCTGTATTTTTTAGAGTCTGATTTTTCTAGACCAGTGTTTCTCAACCTTGGTGACTTTAAATCCTGTGGACTTCAACTCCCAGAATAGCTGTCTGGGGAATTCTAGGAGTTGAAGTCCACAGGATTTAAAGTCACCAAGGTTGAAAAACACGGTTCTAGACTGTGTCTCTTGGTGGTTGGTCGATAGCTGCAGATCAAAGATGGCTTCATGTCATTTTGTGCAATGCTACATTTTTCATGGGCCTTTCACATTCTGCCCTCCTTGTAATCCAGCTTCCATGGTGCAGGCTGACTGTTCACAATAACCAGGAGGGCCTGGAGGGCCAGGAGGACCAGGAATACCAGGGGAACCACTGGCTCCAGGTGGGCCTCTCTCACCATCCCGGCCATCAGTGCCATAACTGGCCTTGCCGGGTTCTCCTGCAAAGATAAAAACCAGGCCGTAAGTTTAGAAAAAGCATTTAATGATCATTTTGTTGTAATTGTAAAAGTCTTATTTGCATGGATGATTGTATCAGCCTTGATCTCTCCTGTTAATCTAACCCCATGTAGACAATGCAAAGTATTAGTGGAGGCTTCATACACAACTGGGTCTTCTGGAAAAGTGAACCTCCAAAGTCTTAACACAGGACAGTTGTTGCTATAGACTGGGACTGTCAAATTCACAGGCCAGGGCCAGATGCGACACATCCTGTCCACGCCTGGTTTAGCAAAGGGGGAGAAAAGTCCTGATACATTACATGACAACACCGTGACGACACAAGTTTGACACCCTTGCTATAGACCGATGTTTTTCAAACTTGGCAACTTTAAGGAATGTGGCCTTCAACTTCAAGAATTCTTCAGCTAACATGCTAGTTAGGAAATTCTGGGAACTGACGTCTGTGCATCTCAAAGTTTTCAAGTTTGCTATAGACCTGTGATGGCGAACCTATGGCACGTGTGCCACAGATGGCATGCAGAGCCATTTCTGAAGGCACTGCCTGATTTTCAGCCTTCAGTTTTGGTGTTTTTCACCCTCCAGAGCTTCAGGAAAACCTCCGGTAGGAGAAAAACAGCGCAATGGGCAACCTGGAAGTTCATTCCCAAACTTCCGGTTTCTGTCCCCATACATCCCTGCGACCAATCCACTCTCACAGAGAGGGCCTCCTCCGGGTACTATCCGCTAAACAGTGCGGGCGGGCGGTGCCTAGGAGTAGGGCCTTCTCTGTGATGGGCCCAACCCTCTGGAACGACCTCCCCCCCGATATTAGAACCACCTCTGATCTCCGCTCCTTCCGCAAGAAACTCAAGACCCACCTGTTTTGAGTAGCAGGTCTGGCTTAATTACAACCATAATCGTAACTGCATTTAACATCTATTCAAACCTTCCTGGATGGCTTTTTAAATTTTTAAATTTTATATTGGGGTTTTAATGGGTTTTTAAAATTGTTCTTAATATTTAATTGGTTTTGGGATTTTATAACAGACCGTGTGTGTGAGTTGTTTATGTTGCATGTCTTATGTCTTATGTCATTTTATTGTTTTGATTACGAATGGTCTGTACACCGCCCCGAGTCCCTACGGGGAGAGGGGGCGGTCTATAAATTAAATAAACTAAACTAAACTAAACTAAACTGTGTTGGGCTGTTTTCGCCCTCCCCAGGCTCCAAGAAAGCCGTGCACGCATATGCAGGGCAGCGCGGGGGGGTTACGCACACATGCGCAGGGGCCTGGTGCTAGGGGACATTAAATTATGGAGGTGGCACCTGAGGCAAAAAAGGGTTGCCATCACTGCTATAGACAGTCATCTTCTAAATGAAAGGGAAGGTAGGGTTCTAATTTCCCTCCTTTACTAAGCCAATAGGCAATAGGTTTCTCCAATGAGAAAACACTTTCGCTCTCTGGATTTATCACACTAGATAAAACGCACACCCAAAATCATCCCAGTTTGTAAGCCATGGTCTATGGCTTAGTATGCTCAGTGACTCGAGCCAACTGTAGTTTATTCAATCAAAAACAGCAAATAGTAGTTGATCCCAATAGTTCATCCCAACTTTCAGATCCTTCTTTCCATGAGGGCACACAAAGATACCATAAATTGCTTTTCATAATTGATCTATTTGTTCCTGGAATGATTAGTCTGACGAAGGCAGACAAGAAGTTGAAGAGTGACATAGAAAATATAATGTAACCTGGGGAAAGAAGTGGGAGAATGTCTGCTAGGAAATTAAAACAAAGGAACGCATTTTACTTTTAATGCAGAGAAACATAAAGGGGTTATTTGCAGAATTATTTGTAATCCAGCGTTACCGTAAGGTTATTTTTACAATGCCAAATTATTTGTATTCTACTGCCACTAGAGGGCACTTTTGCTTCAGTTATGACCAATGAAGACTTTTGCAGAGCCTCCCCCCCCCCCACCATTCTCACTATATCCCCAATGCAGTATTCAGAAGCTGAACTTCAAAATGCAGTGCCACCAAAATCAATTTAAAGGATTTGCAAATCCTCACACAACTCATTTTAAGTGGAAGCTTATTTGGTATTTTTAATTTATTCAATATGTGCTTGGTCCTTGTCTCATGCAATTTTGCATACTATGCAGTTATGACACAATTGAAACTGATTTTAATACTTCTCTTTTATGGCTTCTTGGTTTTCAAGCTGATTTTTTTTATTATACTGTAAATCCTCAGTTTTGCCCACCATGATAAAGGTGTAAAAAGCAGCATGAGGGGAAAAATTGATAACAGTTAAGTTGCAAGAGCCATAATCGAGATCTAACTGGCTATTTTAAAAGAGGTACACTTCGGATGAGTTGACACATAATATTTAAGCCAAGTTGTTTCAACCAAGGTTTGTTCAAAAATTATGGCCTACCTCGTACAGATTCCTAAATCATAATGTATAGGTTAACTCATGCTAATCCAAAACAACCCTATGATGGCTTGGTATTACATATGAATCAAGTCAAGTCACCTTTTGCAACAGAGACCACAGAACTGCAACAGAAAAGGAGGCCAAAAATTGGGGGTAGAGGGGAAAATGGGTGATGGGTATATTTAGGTGTTGTAGAAAGTTAGCACCCACCCTTCTCCCAGGAAAATGAAATATTCTAGGAAATATTAAAAAGGCAGAATATTATACTTCCCTGGATAAGAAATGGAGAAACATGTTTTTTTAGACAGGAAGCAGACCCACTCTTAATAGCCCCACCCTCCTCAATATCCCACAGCAGATGTCAGCACTTAAGAGATAAAGAGATGGCTAGGTCTATTCATAAGCAAATACCCTCACCCAAGATCCAACAAAGGTAGGATTAGCCCTCAGCCATAATAGGAATTGCCCAAAACCTTCTTCATTACATCATCACCCAGCAAGATTCAACCAAGCCTGGGACTCAAGACAACCTACAAAGTTACCCCTGCACGGCCCCTTGGGAGTCTGACAACCAATCAGGATACCTGCCCTTACACAAAAACAGGAAACTCTAAGACGGGGCCCAAGAGAGGGTCTATGTATATGTATATGTCAGTGACGTGCAGTCAGGTGAGGCAAGTGAGGCACAGCCTCACCACTCTCATCATGAAAAAAAAAAAAGTAAAACGAAAAAGCTGAGCTAGTTGCTGCCTCACCGTGGATGACTCTGCTTAACCTCACTGGTGCTCTCCCTCCCCAAGTGTAGTGACTTCCTCCCCAGGCCCCTATTCATTTCTCTCTCACACACACACAGCTGGATAAAACTATATAAAAATCTAGCCCAGCTTCACTGATTACAAGTTTGAAAAGGCAACATGGCTTCACCTGCAATCAAACTACACTTGGGGAGGGAGAGCACAAGCGAGCACTGAGGAGACCACAGGAGGAGGCAGGAAGCCAGGCAAAGAGCCATGCTGTAGTACACACACTTCCCCCCAGCCTCTTTCTTTTTGAAGGCTCGGATCGGCTCCCCTCCGGCTTCTCTACCTCTCCTCTCACCCCAGCCTGCCAGCAGGAGGTGGTGGGTGGGCTTTATTGTGTTCCAGGCATTTCCCACCCAGACAGCAGGCTGCATTTGCAATGGTGGAGGTGTTTGGGAAAGGCAGCAGGGGAATGGGGGGGGGATGGCAGAGGAGCTGCTTTCAAGCCACTGGAAAAGATATCCAATCCAACTTTTGTGGGGGGGGGTTGTTTGAGAGTGAGTGAGAGAGGGAAGGGGTAGGAGAGATAGTCCAGTCCTGTGTGTGTGTGTGTGTGTGTGTGTGTGTGTGTGTGTTTGAGAGAGGGGGAGGAAGGGAGAGAGGGAGGAAGGAGGGGAAGGAGAAGAAAAAGAAAAAGAAAGAAGGAGCAAAGGAGAAAAACAAATGCTGTCACTTTAAATTGGAACTGAGCATGCCTGGCTGTGGAATTCTGGGAGTTGAAGTCCAAAAGTCTAAAAATATTTGAAACCCAGCACTGTGTCAGTGCCTCACCAGTCATAAACCTCACCGCACGTCACTGGTATATGTGTATGTATATACTGTATGTGTGTGTGTGTGTGTGTGTGTGTGTGTGTGTGTATGTATGTATGTATATAATAATATAATATAGTATGTATATATGTGTGTGGTGTGTGTGTGTATGGGTATATGGGTATAATAAAATATAATCACCCATTTGCCCATTTGCCAAGCCCCCACCCAAAAAAACAATATGGTCCTGTCCATCATCAAACCATCTTTCCAAATAGCCTCCATGTTTCCAGTGTCTTTCTTCTCACTTGGAACAGAACCCAGATGAACATTTCTTCCAATAGTGTGGAGAGAGAGAGAGAGAGAGAGAGAGAGAGAGAGAGAGAGAGGGAGGGAGGGAGGGAGGGAGGGAGGGAGGGAGGGAGGGAGGGAGGGAGAGAGAGAGAGAGAGAGAGAGAGAGAGAGAGAGAGAGAGAGAGAGAGAGAGAGAGAGAGAGAAGTGATCATTCTTCAAAGCAGATGCCTTTATTTTAAGGTGACCAGACGTCCCACTTTTGGCGGGACAGTCCCAATTTTTAATAATTTGTCCCACGTCCTGCAACGTTTTTAAAAAGTCCTGATTTTTGGTAAGGTGCGCAGTCGCGCACGTGGCAAGAAAACACCGCGCAGCAGTTTGCAAGTGCCACACAGTGATTTCTACTGTCACAGGCTCCGGAAGCTGGGGAGGTCCTTTGCAGGTGGCTAGAACTGGCCGCCTGCAAAGAACCTCCCCGGACTTGTTTGATGAGCGTGAGGCGACTGATGGTAGTTTGCACCGGCCACGCCCGCTCAAACTATTGTCAGTCGCCCCATGTTCAGCAAAGCAAGCCTGGGGAGGTCCTTTGTAGGCAGCCAGTCCTAGCCGCTTGCGCCTGGCGCTGCGGCTGAAGTGAACCCCCAAAGCCCCGGCCGCCACTAGAATAACTGCTGCTGCCGCCTCCTGCTCCTCCTCTTCCAACAGCACCACCACATTTGCTGCCTGGCACTGCGGCTGAGGTGAAGCTGCCAAAGCTCCTGCTGACGCCCCTGCCCGTGGCAGCGGCGCCTCCCCCTCAGCTCAGAGCACCTGAGCTGGGCCCTGCGTTACCCCTGCCCCCTTCTCCTCCGCCGTGCTTTTGAGGAGCTATGAGGCCGCTGGAGCCAGTAGGAAGGCAGAGGAGGAGGAGGAGGCAGGGGTAACGCGGGGCCCAGCTCAGGTGCTCTGAGCGGAGGGGGTGGTGCCGCCACTGCTGACACAGGCGGAGGCACCAGCGGAAGCTTTCGCAGCTTCACCTCAGCCGCAGTGCCAGGCAGCAAATGTGTTGGTGCTGTTGGAGGAGGAGGAGGAGGAGGTGGCAGCAGTTATTCTGGTGGTGGCAGGGGCTCGTCGGCATCTTCAGCGGCAGCCCTGCCCATGGTGAAAAATACCGAAGATGGAGCAGATCCTCGCAGATGATGTCACTGCAACATGACTGGAGGAGGAATTCTGGGAGTTGAAGTCCACAAGTCTTAAAGCTGTCAGGTTTGAAGACCCCTGGGGTTTTTTCCCTAAAGGGTTGTGGGTGCAAGGATGTAGACCAAATTTTTAATCAAGAGCCCCCCCCCCCCCCCTGTCAATGGTGTCCCGCTTTACCAATGTTAAAATCTGGTCACCTTACTTTATTTCCAGCACTGTGTTAAATGGGATTTCTAATGTGAAATAGTTTTCTCATTTCTTGGATGTCCAGATGCCATTTTCAATACTTACCAGGGAGTCCTGTTGTTCCTGGCAAGCCTTTGGGCCCTTGACCTGGGAATCCTCTCTCCCCCTTCTCACCCGTGTCACCTAAAATAATTTTTTTTAAAAACAACACATTTTTATTTCATTTTATATACATTTCCTACCCCCTTGCTTCTTTAAAACATTTGCGTGCTACCCGCCACCTTGTTTAAAATTTCCAGTTGGGGTACAACCAACTGTAGCACATCCTTAAAACTATTAAAACGAATTAAAAAGGCTTGTGGAGAAAGTGTCATTGTTGATAAAGTCTCTTCTGGTCTGGAATGGCTTGCCTTTAATTAAGGAAGTAACTAGGCAAGAGATTAAGGCACCAACATCCAAAGAAATGTAGGGTTCTGATTGTCAATGCTTTTAAAAGTTTATGGTCAATGCTTTTATCAAGGGCCACGAAAAGGCCTTGAGAACAGATGTGAAAGTTCGATGCCCTTTCAGATATATCTGATACCAGCTATTTACAGCTTATTTAAAAATAAGTCCTAATACCTTGAATGTAGCTTAGAAGCGAATAAACTGGCTAATCTATATGGTCAAATGCAGGCTTCTAGTCATGTTAATAATACCAGAAAGTTTTAAGAATACTATACATTTTCTTATTCTAAGACTTTGATTTTTTTTTCGCAGTTAGTTTTCCTTTCCATTAAACTCTGCCCTTTTTTTTTTCTATCTCGTGATTTCTAAGAGTGCCTACGTTTCATTGCAATTAGTAAGCGTGGGGTTTCTATCCCTTACTATTAAGTTCTTATTAAGCGTAAAGGATGCTTTGATTTTTATCCAGAATAGTTAAGCAATACCAGAGGAATGTAAGTTTGCTCTGAAACAGCTGATACTGCAGATTTTCAGATCCCTGCAATGCTGACAACCAGAAAAGGGCATTTGGTTGATTAAATCAGAATAGTTTTGTTTAGCTGTGGGAGACATTACAGAGAAGTGTGGTTTTTTTTTTTTTTCCCTTTCCTTTTCTAATATTCAGCATGGAGGCTGTCCTAATGGGATCTCGCCATCCTTCCTGAGGCTGCCACTTTAACTCTTTGCCTGTTTTAGAATTTCCTTCCTCCTGGCTTGCTTTGGAGAATTGCCTAGATACAGACTGAACTGCCATTAGGGGGAATACGGCTAAAACATTATAGATTTTATTATATAATCTATGGACCGCTTCTGGCAGGCCACATTCTCCCGGAAGCTTTACATTTCTCACCTATTCCTGGTTTTTTTTTGTTAACTGCGAGATATAAAATGCAAACTTTGCATTCTTCCTTTGTGCAGGTTAATTAGCTGCTGTTATCATGCCAGCCTATTTTATTATGCACACTCATTCCAATTCTCTTCTTTTCGGTATAACATGCTTTTAGGTGCTGATTATTGTGTGTCAGTGTAATTATCTTGTAGGGTTGTCAGACAACAAGCTATTTTGGTCTAAAGCTTGGCTAATTTTCACTTCCTCTCTCTCCTTTTTAGCCACCTCTGATCTTTGAGCAAGAGAACTATTTCACAGAATTAGTTTTCTCCAGCAGACATATGTTCATATTGAACCTGGACTGCGATTTACTCGAAACCCATATGCTATTTGTCAAGCCACTGCATGGTGCCTTTGGAAATGTTTATAGTAGCATGACAAATTTTACTTAGCGGATAAAATACGAAGTTGCACCCTAAGCTACGAACCAGTATATCCAAACCAGGTTGAGAATCACCAGACCTGATGAACAGTAGATCACCAGGAATTAATTGCATCCATTGCAGGCATCGGTTTTATACCCTTGCAGCCAAACATCCTTCAGATTACATTAGGAAAATAGGGTGTTATCCACATAATAATGACCTCGCTCTTCATCTGCCAGATGAGCTCACTCAACAGCTGAATAAGGACCAGAACACTCACCTCGGATCTTGAAAAACAGCACATGTTGAAATGCAGGGTAAAACAAATTACACTCCCACCCGCCCACTCCCCCAAATCCCAATTTGCTCAGGATCAAAAATAGCCAATCTTGCCCAAATCTTTTCTTTCCCAATTTTCTGATTAGAGCTAAAAATATCAGCGCTATTGATATGCCCCATATGGCTATGATCTGGATTAGATGTTACACCTTCTGCCTAGTCCAATGACTGATGCGTCATATTTATAAAGCCGAGGAATTTCTGTTTGTTCTAGAATAGACAGACTAACAAAAAAGAATGGAAGGTTAGCCTAGGTTTACTTGATGAAAAAAAATCCACCTAAGGGTCCCTTTAGAAACACAAAATGTTTGAAGGACTCTGAATGAACTGGAGTGCAGATAGTCCTGTATTTACAACCATAGTTGGGGACCAAAATTTCTGTTTGAAAGTTGAGGCAGTTGCAAAAGGGTTTCCTGTCTGAGCAGGGGGTCCGACTAGAAGATCACCACGGTCCCTTCCAACTCGGTTATTCTATTAAAACGAATCATCATGTGACCAGACCTGATTTCACAACTATTGTTACCATAGTTGTGAACCAAATCACATGAACCAATGGATAATTTTTCCTGTTTCCTATTGGAAAGTGGCAAAAAAGGTCACAAATTGTGATCATGTGACTGCAAGATGGAGCAATCGATTATAAATCCAGTCCGGTTGCCAAGTGCCTAAACTGTAATCATGCGACAGTCATAAGTGCAAGTACAGGTTGTAAAGCACTTTTTCCAAAGCCATCATAACTTTCAATCACCATCGTACAACACATAGTCATAAAGAGTCCTTGGTGCCCTCTGAACTTGGTTGTTTTCTTGCAGATGTCTCGTTACCCAAAGTAGATAAGAGTAACACTGATGATGAGCACTGATTATGTGACCTACCATAGTTTGGGCAATGAAACATCTGCAAGAAAACAACCAAGTTCAGATTACACCAAGGGCCTCTCATTCCATCCCTGAGCCCTTTTCTTATTGGAACAAATATTCTTTTTTATTGGAAGAGTCATGAGTCCAGAACTAACAATACTGAAGTAACTATAAATTTTTAAAATTACCTCATATTCCTTCCTCAAGTTAAATGTAAAAAAAAAAAAAACACCATTTCTCATACTTCATGCAATCCCAGTACTAGTATATATTTGGAGGGAGGAGGTTGTGAAAACAACCAAGATGGCAGATACTTGCATTATGATGCAAACTTTGCCCTTTGGAAATGCATTAGGATTGCAGGTCCCTAGAAAAGACATTTGCATCACAATGTAGTGCTTACCAAGTTGCCTTCTTCAAACTCTTCCCTTCAGCTAAACCCAGAAAAATGAATAAAGCTGAATCTAGGTTCGTGCATTTAATGGAGAATCAAATAACTGGATTCAATAAAATATAATAAACAAGTAATAATAATAATAATAATAATAATAATAATAATAATAATAATCACAATCATAATCACAATAATTAAAAAAATAGAAAAACCACTGGTACCCATTGTCATTGGAGCACTTAGTACCATATCCAAGAATTTTATAAAACACATCAAGAAATTGCAGCTTCCTGCAATAACACCAGCGGAACTGCAAAAACTGTGCTACTCAGAACATCATACATCTTAAGAAGGTATTTGGTTGATACCTAGGGCGCTGGTATCAACCATCAGCACCAGTCAATGGTATTTGTGACACATTTTTGAATGTTCAGTTGACTGAGTTTCATGTTTAATGAATAAAGTTAATAACAATAACAACAATATAATAATAATAATAATAATAATAATAATAATAATAATAATAATAATAATAATTTATTAATAATATAAATAATATTAAATATTATTATTATTTATTATTAATAATAAAGGCACAAATCATCCAGTATAAACAAAATCAGCAATTTCGATCAGACCAACGGCATTTTTATCAAAGTCTTAATGTGAATGGTGGCACCAAAAGTCAAAAACCAGAAAAGCAGGCCACAGTTGAATTCTGGAAAGAATTGTGGGAAAATGCAAAGGACTACAATAAGGAAGCAAAGTGGATACATGACTTTGAAGAAAGCATTGGTAATAAACAAATGCAAGTATTAGAAATAACAACTGAGATGGTCAAGAATCGAGTAAAAAAAGTAAAGAATTGGACATCACCTGGAAATGACCAATTACATGGTTTCTGGCTCAAATATCTGACCAGTTTACATGCAAAGTTGGCCAGGCAACTGAATGAAATTTTACAAAATGGTCAAATTGATGAATGGTTGACAACTGGAAAAACATACTTGATTCAGAAAGATGCAACTAAAGGAACAATACCTGAAAACTACAGACCAATAACATGCTTGCCAACAACCTTTAAATTACTCACAGGCATTATTGCAGATAACATTATGGATTATTTGGAAACAAACAACATCTTGCCAGTAGAGCAAAAAGGCAACAAAAGAAGGAGTAGGGGCACAAAAGATCAGCTCCTAATTGATAAAATGATATTAGAAAATTGTAAGAAAAGAAAAACGAACTTGAATATGGTCTGGATTGATTATAAAAAAGCATTCGACTCATTGCCACATAGTTGGATCATAAAATGCTTAGAAACAACTGGCATTAGTAAAAATATTACATCCTTCACTGAAAAGGCGATGAAAAAATGGAGAACTGAGTTGGCAGTAGGGAATGAGAACTACGGAATGGTCAATATCAAGCGAGGAATTTTCCAGGGTGATTCACTTTCACCTCTTCTCTTCATCATCGCAATGATCCCACTATCAGTAATCTTAAAAAAAATGAAATTAGGCTACCAAACAGCCAAAGAAGCTGAAAAAATTTCACATTTATTATATATGAATGATTTGAAACTCTATGGAAAGTCAGAAATAGAAATCCAATCACTGACAAACACAGTCCGAGTATTCAGCACCGATATTTCAATGCAGTTTGGCATGGAAAAATGTGCCACTGTATCCATAAAAAGGGGCAAAATCACTACATGTGAGGGAATTGAAATGCCCAATGGCCAACTAATTAAATGCAATGAAAATGAAGCCTACAAATACTTAGGCATTTTGCAGTTGGATAACATCAAACATGGAGAAGTAAAAACTATTGTCAGGAGAGAGTACACCAACAGAGTTAGGAAAATTTTGAAATCTAAATTAAATGGTGGAAATGCAATCAAGGCCATAAATACCTGGGCAATACCAGTTATAAGATACACAGCTGGTATAGTTAACTGGACACAAACTGATTTGGACATTTTGGACCGAAAACCCAGGAAACTAATGACAATGCACTACAGTTTACATCCACGTGGTGACACTGATAGACTATACCTGCCCCGAAAATCAGGTGGCAGAGGATTATTACAAGTGAAGCAAATAGTTGAAGAAGAAAAACATGCACTGGCTGATTATTTAAAAGAAAGTGAAGAACATCTATTAATCGAAGTAAAGAACAAAAATTTATTGAAGGCCCAACAGACGAAACAAGAATACAGAAAAGATGTGATAAAATCAAGAATGGAGAGTTGGCAGAACAAAGCATTACATGGTCAATTTCTGGAAAAAATAAAAGATAAAGTGGACAGTAAAAAAACTTGGTTATGGTTAACAACAGGTACATTAAAGAAAGAAACAGAGTCACTAATCCTGGCTGCGCAAGAACAAGCTATCCGAACAAATGCCATTAAGGCCAAAATCGAAAAATCCTCTGATGATGCCAAATGCAGACTCTGCAAAGAAGTTGATGAAACTGTTGACCACATACTCAGCTGCTGTAAAAAAATCGCGCAGACTGACTATAAAATGCGGCACAATTCAGTGGCACAAATGATCCACTGGAATTTGTGCAAAAATTATAATATTAAAACAGCAGCAAACTGGTGGGAACATAAGCCTGAAAAAGTCGCCGAGAGTCAGATGGTCAAGATCTTGTGGGATTTTCGCATACAAACGAATAAAATACTGGCGCATAATACACCAGACATCACACTGGTTGAGAAAAATAAGGTTACAATCATAGACATCGCAATACCAGGTGATAGCAGGGTCGCCGAGAAGGAATATGAAAAAATCGCGAAATACCAGGACTTAAAAATCGAAATCCAACTATTATGGCACAAACCAGCAGTGGTAATTCCAGTGGTAATCGGCACACTGGGTGCTATTCCAAAAGCACTGGAATTACATTTAAAACAGTTAAAAATTGACAAAATCACCACCAGTCAAATGCAAAAGGCCGCACTGCTTGGATCTGCACACATATTACGAAAATACGTTACGACGTCCTAGGCCCCTGGGTGGGGCCCGACTAGTAATTAATGCCAAATCCGGTGAAACAACTGGCCGCTGTGATACACTTCTGTTGATGCAATAATAATAATAATAATAATAATAATAATAATAATAATAATAATAATAATAATAATAATAATAATATAATATATCTGATGCACAAAGCAATATTCTGAATTTCTCACCTTTGGGACCTTTCGGACCAATGTCACCAGGAGGGCCTTTAAGACCAGGCAATCCACGGGATCCAGCCTGTCCCGGGAATCCACTGTCTCCTGGAAGTCCCGGGGAGCCAGGTGGGCCAGGTGGGCCTGGGATGCCAGGAGCACCAAATTCAGGCCTCCGAAGACTAGCAGCCATCTGCACCAATTGTTCTGCTCAATGAAAAGATTGAACTGTTGAAGTTTATGCAGACCACTTCCACACCGTCTCCTTCTCCCCTCTGCCTTCTCTCTTAAGCCGTTGGCGAACAAGCTACAAACGTATCTTCCTTTCATGATTCATGAGGCAAACTATGCCTTTCATTTACTGCCCTAGTGTGAATCGCTGCAAGTGTTGTGGCAAAATAAAAACTCACAAAAAGAGAAGAAAAAGAAATGAAGAAAACCGAACAGCCTAATATTTGGCATCAGGCTCCTCTCCTGCTTAAAAAGGGGGGAAAGGGGATATCTCTGTCAGTCCTTTTGAGCTGACGGTTGAGAAGAGCTACATGGACTGTTTCAAATCTCTGGATGTTAGAAGAGAAAGCTGAGCTAGAGATAAATTAGCTCAGGTTTTTTTAATAGCAATAGTAGTAACACTTTAGACTTATATACCAGCACTCTCTGAGCAGTTTACAATGTCAGCATATTGCCCCCAACAATTTAGGTAGTGATTTTACTGACAACTGGAAGGGTGGAAGGCTAAATCAACCTTGAACCAGTCAGGATCGAATTCCTGGATGTGGGCAGAGTTAGCCTGCAATTCTGCATTCTGATCAATTCACCAGCATGGCTCCCTGTATTTTGGGAATTGCAAAACTCCACATCTGATTTCAAAATGGTGGAAACCATCGGTATACAAGTTTCCTAAGTTTATGATAGATAATCTATTACTATGAAATTTGCTATTGTTATAAACTGGTTGATGGTATATGGATTATTGCTGATTGTTCATGTGGAAAGAAGTCAGATTTGAAGAGATTTGCTGTGAGAGTGAGATTAAGGCTTCCCTTCAGAGCGGGCCTTATTTAGAACAGCTGAATTCCCACTTCAGAAACTGGGATCCTAGAAGGGCAAAGCTTCATGGTCCCTTCTCCCTCAGCAGGGAGGGAAGAGGTCAGTCTACAACACTAGGTAAAAGCAATGAGTTAACATTATTTATGATTAATGCCTGTAGATGAGTAATATCAGTAGGACTGGGGGGGGAAGGAAGATCTTTTATTTAACACATATTCCTGTTTACTGGAATAACCTTATTCCCTGTGCTAAGGTCCTAAGGTTGAACCGATCGATTTGTCTTGCAAACGCAGAAAACCTCCTGAAAAACAGATCACTAAGCTATCTAGGTTTGACTGCTAGATTAGAGGTTTTTCTTAGCCTCCCTAGAGATTTTGGGGTTGGATTTGCAAATATTTGGAGGCAATGGATATGCCGCATCCTTTTTTCAGTGATCTGACACCCATTATAGCAAGAAAGAATGAATGATTATTTAGCAGTTCCAAATATAATCCTATTAGGTTTTTTTTTAAAAAAAAAAAACCAATCACAAAACCTATTTTCCATGAAGAAAATTTCCATGGAGAATATCTATGTGTGTGTGAGGGAGGCAGGGAGGCAGAGAGGGAGAGGGAGGGAGGGAGGGAGGGAGAGGGAGGGAGAGAGAGAGGGAGGGAGGGAGGGAGAGGAAGAGGGAGAGGGAGGGAGGGAGGGAGAGAGAGAGAGAGAGAGAGAGAGAGAGAGAGAGATCTAGAAGTTTAGATATGAGTTTCTTGGAGAAGAGTTTAATTTTCTCTTAAGAAATGAATTGCTGTGATTGACCCACTTTTAAAAACTACATCTCTGCAAAAAATCGTAATTCTGATGCCAAAATTGTCTTCAATGGTGTAAATAGTTTAGCGCCTTGATCACTTGCTTGCTGCTCCCTCACCAAGTAAGGTTCAATGTGTTACAAGAGATGTACATAGATAAGGCTGCATTTAGGGTTTTCTTTTTAAAGAGATTATCATTTTTATTATCTTCCCAGCAAACTTAGAAAAGCATATGCTGTATGTGCTGGTAGTATGGATTAGACCTCGTGACATCTAAAAAGCTCTCTCACGTTCCATCTAAAAGTGAAACTTTGTACTGGCATTGTTATAAACCAGTCACACTTATTTTTTAAAAATAGTCCTTTCTCTGAGTCCTGATTTTCCATGAGCGTGGAAGAACATACCTAAAAAGGCATTCTGGAGAAATTGAAAGTTCACGATTATTACAAAATTGTAAATATGCCTAATAAATGTGGATTAGTTGAGTTTGGAATTAATTTCATTTATTACGTTATTTATTTTTCGCCTTATCCTTGAGACCTCTATAGTACCTGGTGGGGTAAAACATACATTGCTGCTTTATCTACACAATAGGCCTGTGAAATATCTTGGGTTGTGTGAGAGTATGATTGGATTCGAATCATGATAGAGTAAGAGACCTTGAATCTGAGTTTTCAAACCCAGATCCTGCACTTCAGCTGTTATAGTTAGTAACTCCCACTGGAGTTCAAAAATTAGCACAAGACAATGCTGGGTGAAAATGAATGCAAGAGCGGGCAAAACAAAACATAGGCACATCATATTGTAGCGTTAACTATGTACACGAAAATATACTCATGAGCAACCTTAAAAATATATTAAGAGTGTTTTTATTTACCTTGTATTACTCTCATGCAAACCTGTTTAATATGCAAATCAGTCGGCTCTCTGCCCTGAAAGAAATACAACATTAAAATAACATAGTGATTGTGTGAGGATGGAGTAGATGGGAATATGAGCAGTAAAGGGAACAATTCTGCAGCTGCAAGCATATTTTCAAACCTGCAGATTGAAGCAATTCCAATAATACAAGGAGCAGAAAGCCAAGAATAAGAATATAGGCCAGAACATGCATTAAGATCCCAACTATAGGATGCCAGGGAGTCCTTTATGCCGCTTCCTAACCCCTTACTTCAAAAAGAAGATAAGCAGAAGAAGATGGGAGCTGAGTTTGTGGGGCATGAGAACAGAGGCAAGAAGGGATTCACCATAGAGCAGTGGGTCTCAACCTTCCTAATGCAGTTCAACCTTCCTAATGCACTTTAATATAGTTCCTCATGTTGTAGTGACCCCCAACCATAACATTATTTTATGTTTTCCATATTTTTTTGAAAATATGTGTTTCCGATGGTCTTAGGTGACCCCTGTGAAAGGGTCGTTCGACCCCCAAAGGGGTCCCGACCCACAGGTTGAGAACCACTGCCATAGAGTCAGGCACACCACTCGAGTAGAAAACTCTGCTACCCCAATTCAGCCTCTTGCTTGAGAGTTGCCAAGAGTTCTTATTGCTCCCTTTGCCTACTGCAGGTTCAAGTTCATTATCACACAAATCCAAGTAGCTCATATTACCAAAAAAGCCCCTTCAAGGGTAAATGTCAAAAAGGGACAATTTGAAAACCGAAAAGCATAGTGGTTGAGGAACAGTTATTTTTTCCAATGAAAATAAGTGCAATGACTCTGCACTTCCTAGACCAGGGATGGCGAACCTTTTAGGCACCGAGTGCCCAAACTGCACATGCGCACATGCCCAAACTGAAAGGTGCACACATGCAAACGTGGGCATGCGCAGACATGCATGTGTGCATCAGTGGTGGGTTGCCAATTTTGTTACTACCAGTTTGGGCGGGCTCCCCCGCACGCATGACACTTCTGTCCATGCTCAGAATCATCCGGGTGGGGGAACGGAGCCTCCCGCCACCGCTACTGTCGGTTCGGCCGATCCAGGCCAAACTGGCAGCAATCCACCTCTGGTGCGCATGCATTGGCATGCACAGACTATTGGTAGGTTGCTCCCAATTCGGTCCAGTTCAGCTGAACTGGTGGTAGTGGCTGCGTAAGCCCCTGCCCTCCCACCTGGATGCTTCTGCGCATGTGCAGAAGCTTTGCACGGGCACAAGAATGCACCCAAACCTGCAATAAAAATATTTGCAACCCACCACTGGTGCAGAAGTGTCCATGTATGGATATGGACGCATGTTCATGGACATGTGCACATGTGCAGCAGAGACCCAAAGACCAGCTGGCCGACAGGAAGCGGAGAATCCCAACACCGGCAGAAAGAAGATCTTTTTTCTTTCGAGAACTTCTGTTTTGTCGTTTGCAGGGAAAAAGAAGCTCACGAAAGAAACGCCATGGAGATCTGACCTGGAGTGACAGTGTGTGTGCCAGAAGAGAGGGGTCTGCGTGCTATAGGTTCGCGTGCCATAGGTTCGCCATCACAGTCCTAGACTGAAGTAGGACCTTTTCAATTGGAGTTGTATTACTCCCAGCCTAGGATTAATTCTCAAAGGTGGATTGCCTGCCCTGTTCACCCTATGGTTTAGTTCTACCTGCTCTTTGCTGCTGCCTGCACAAATTTATTGAATATGTATTTCATTAGTAGTTCCAATTGTTTTCTAAAACTCTATGCTGCTGTGGGTAAACTCAGCTGAAAGAGTAGTATTAAGGCTGGCATCTTAGATATTGTGGAGGATCCAGGACACTAATAGATTCACAAGGAACCTATTAGAAATATAGGCTCTCAATTGGGGCTCCCACTGGGGCAGGTCAGGTTTCCCTGGAGAGGTGGGGAGAGTCACCCTCAAGCTCCGTGGAAAGCACAAGCCCTTTATGAGCCTTGAGATCCATCCGGAGACCCAGCCAATTGTTTCCCTTCCAGACTTTTTCTTCAAGGTCTTGAAATGTATCGGCCGTGTTTGTCGTAACCCCTTGCCCAGGATGCAGAAGGTGTCTGGGAGTAACAATCTCTGCGCCCCATTAAGGTTTTGGGCAAAAAAGGAGGTCTTCATCCCTCTTGCATTGTGTAATGTGCTGTTTCAGCTAGGACAGCACTAGTGTTCCACTCAAAGCACTCCACGCAAAGCCAATCAAGTGTCGTGACCGAAAAGATCCTTCTTAATTCATCACTGGAGAGCCATGCTAGCAAGCCAAGCAGTACGAAATACATTCTTCTTCCCGCATCTATTCTTCTAAGAATGGCATTGCACTTGCGAGGCCAACACTCATATTATAAAAAGTGACTGTTACTCACCGCTGGTCCCTGACTGCCAGGCAGCCCCTGGGCCCCTTGTTCCCCTTGCAAACCACGGGGGCCGGGAGGCCCGCGGAATCCTTCTATGCCAGACAGGCCACGGTTTCCCTCTGGCCCACGTGAGCCAGGTTCACCAAGATTGCCATCCTAACAAAGAAGAGGGCAAGAAGTAAACAGCAGATTCGTTTCTTGTAGGAACAACTTTTTTTCATAATTCAAAGTTTATAATGCCAGGACTCTGGTTCCTCCTTCGTGGCATTTATCTTAACTTTCTTGACACCTTGTTAAATGATAACGTGAGCTTGGTAAAAGAGAAGGTTGTTCAATAAACAGACAATGAATGCTGTCTTCTTTTATCTCCTGCAAGGCACAGGGCATTCCAGTGAATCCATAGGTATGATTCCCAGACGTGTGGATTTCCACTATCAATGATTATATACCCTTTTCTAAGATGCTATATCAGTGGTGGACTGCCGCCGAATTGGACCAGTTCGGGCAAGCTGGTAGTTGTGACCTGCAGGTGGGATGGTCCTGCCCACCTGCCCCAGATCTATACTGTCCTATTTAGCCTTGTTTTTTATGCCGCACACATGTGTGCAAGGCACACACGCAAGTGAAGCACATGCAAGGAAGGCCAAGCACATGTATGGATGGCGCACACACGAGCAAAGTGAGCATGTGCACACACACTCTCACATATTTTGGGCTGGGTGAACCGGTTGTTAATTCATGTGCTGCCCACCTCTGGCTATTATGACACCAGAGGTGGGTTCCTACCGGTTCGCGCGAACCGGTAGTAACTTGGCGGCCTGGAATCGGCAGCGACCCAGGCCTGCCATGCCTCCGAACCGGTTATCTTGGTGGTGCCTTGTTTTTGCCCTTTGCACATGTGCAGAGCAATTTTGTTGCACAGCGCACATCAAGCGTATGCACAGCGCATCTCTGAGCAAACCGGCAGTTGCGGCAGACGGAACCCACCCCTGTATGACATCATAACATTTCACATTACTTTTGATCTGAAATTCTACAAAGAAGTCCTAGGAGGGAGAAATAACCTGGAAATCTGATGTGGCACCTTACATTTCAGTGAGGTTTTTTAAAATTATTATTATTTTGATAGAGGCCAGGTTCTTCTCTTCAACCAGAAAACAAGCTTCCGCATAGCAAGTAGCATTTGATTTCCCTTGTCCCCACAGGCACCTGTGCAGCAAAACATTATTTAAGCAATATGAATCCCCGAAGCAATTTCAAACTCCTGTCTTTGCACAAATCCTATGAATATATTAAATATTTAAAAACAGCTTAACCACCAGAAGGCTATAAATTACAAGGGCGTTTAAGCTCGTCACTTTTGTGTTCTATAAATATCACTGCCAAGGAAAGAAATATTAGCTAACATAGAATTTGGTCGTACAAGCATTTGGGATGGTGGCGAGCTATTTCTCTTCTTGGAGAAACAGAAAATTAGGATGGTATTGTTGCAAGCTGCAGAGGAAAGATGGATGGAAGAATGGAAGAAAGGAAAAGGAAGGAGGAAGGAAAGGAAAAGAAAGGAAAATGTAATAAATGGTTGCAACCAACACAGAAGAAATGTCTCATTGAGTCGTATACACAGATGAAAAGAAAGCCCCTTGGAATGATTATACAGAGAACTGTTACAATGAGACTATTCGGTGAGAGCTGTAATTGCAGCATGTAGGAGAGTATTGTTTTTCAAAATGTAACTCAATTCCACTAAAACGTTACATTGTGTATTTCAGAAATTCAATATAGTCCTCTAGTACTCAAACTCTATTAAGCTTGAATGGTTACTGTAGTCCTCTGCCATTCACAGAAATACATTTCAAAGCCTCTTTTCCCTTTCTAAACCATCCAGGGCACATTTTCACCCTTCAGATCATCATATCTGCTTAATCACATATGAACAAATGGCATTTCTCTTGCCGCCTTCACCATTTTTCTTCCCTTCATGTAAGTAATAACACATAACACTTTATAGTATATAACAATATTTCTCCATTAGTCCTCACCAGGACAACCAGGCCTAATGGCTTTCAGATGAGGTGGATGATTAACTTTTCATATTCCAATTTGTTTAAAGGTCATTAATTATAATATTCCAGTCCAAACACCACCGAGTCAACAAATGCTCTCCCACTCCAGACACCACTGACATATGTTGCCACACATCACGAGAACTGTGAACCCCTTGAGTTTATCTAAAAAAAGAACTTTCAGCATCTTTTCATGTTTAATTCAACACACAAAATAACGCACTCTATAGCAGAATTTTACCATGGAAGTAAGAGGGAGTTCAATTTCGCACCTTCCACAGATTGAAATGAGCTGATAATTTGCAAAAGTGGAAGGCAATGTAAGTAACAGGAACCAACTTGAGTATGTGTGTGTGTGTGTGTGTGTGTGTGTGTGTGTGTGTGTGTGTGTATGTATGTATATATATATATATATATATATATATATATATATATATATATATATATATATATATATATATATATATATATATATATATATATATATATATATATATATATATATATATATATATATATATATATATATATATATATATATATATATATATATATATATATATATATATATATATATATATATATATATATATATATATATATATATATATATATATATATATATATATATATATATATATATATATATATATATATATGCTGGTTTTGTTGTATTCGGGTCTTTTCCCGTGTAGGATTGAGATTGTCTTTGCAACGTTTCGGCAAGATCTCACCTGCCATCTTCGGGCTTGGCCTTAAAATGGGAACGGAGCTGCCGTCTTTCTGTAAATCTGTAAATCCTGTAAATACAGAAAGACGGCAGCTCCATTCCCATTTTAAGCCCAAGCCCACGTTGCAAAGACAATCTCAATCCTACACGGGAAAAGACCCGAATACAACAAAACCAGCATACCTACACCCATGAAAATCTATAAAAACATATATATGTGTGTGTGTGTGTGTGTGTCATATATATGTCTGATTATATATATATTATATATTATATATAATATATATATATAATCAGTACATTTCCCTTTGCTTCTTTTTGCGTGCTGGTAGCCACAATTTTAAAATAACTTCTAAAGTAGATCAGATGGTGCATCCTGATTTGCAATGCAATTGGACTACATGGTTATGTAGAAATCTGAACTGCAGTTAAGGATGCCAAGGGTTTAAGCCTTATAGCAGTGATGCTCTGGCTCTAGAAGGTGTGTAGATCTGGATACATGCTATATAGAAATTGACTTGGCAGGTACTGCTTTGCTAATACTTAGTTCTAAATCCTTCATTTCTTTCCCAGAATTTTTATATACTTTTATTGTTTACCAACCTCATTTTTACATGCTCGCTCCTCCTCCATTCTACACATTAGGAAAAGTTACATTTCTCACTTTTGAAAAAAGAAAAGTCTCCAGAGAATAATCCACAGTTTTAAAAGGAGAAAATGGATGGATCATTTCATCTTAGCTTCTTTCCTTGGGGAACTGAATATTTTAACATATTTGTGAAAGCAAACAGCTACCCTTTTTTTTTTTTACCACATTCTGCTGATTTATTATGTTTTGGATTTTCAGTAACCCTGTAGTTCATCATACTTACAGATCCTTTAGGGCCTGGCAAACCTGCGTCACCCTAACAAAGCAAGATGAATGGTGTCAGGTTGGCATAGATAAGTGCAGTTTTACATATAATCAATATCATATTATTCTTTCTACATATACAGTGTATACAGGTATTACCATAATTACAGGAAAGGAGAATTCTTAGAGGGATGCTTCAAAAGGATGGAAAGCAATAACCGCAAACTCCGCAACAGAATATACATTTTAAAGTTGGAGTGTTGAGTTGGGCCTTGGATGAGTTTTCGCTATATAAAAAAGTTTATATGTCAAATTCATGGTATTTTTATTTGGGGCATTCTTGGCCTCGAGGTTATCTTTGCAACCATTAAAAATATGAAACCTAATAAGTTTTTGTATCAGAAACAGCTAGTGCAGTTCATACATGTCTTGCCCAATCTTAGCGCTGTCTAGGTTTTTGTGGCCCAGAATCCTCAAGTAGGACAGCCATTGATGAGTGAAAGTTCAGGAATGATCATATTCAGTGGGAGGTCTTATAAAAGAAACATGGAATAGCACCTGAGAATAAAGCAATGAAGATTCCCTTGGCCTTGAGGGCTGCCAATCTGATTCATGCATTTATTTTTAAAAGAGGGAAATTTCTTTTCAAGCTCTCACTTGGGGAGAAGCTCCAGCTAACCAACTCTCGTAAGTAAATGAGGTGCTGCTTTGGGGACCAAATCAGCCAATCATTGCCGGGTAGGGAAGAGATACGTTATTGATAGTGGTTCTCAGACTGTCATCAAGTTCAGCAAAGACTTTGTCACGGGGCAAGAAGAACTAAGAACCCAGCTCATGTTTCTTGATTTGGAGAGGGTTATTGGCCTGGTTTTTTTCCGGGAAGACTACCATAACCTAGTCAGATGGCATTTGCGTCCATTATTTATCATGATGATGTGTCTTTAATCCTTTTTGGAGGCCCTATCTGGTCATTTGCGATTACGCAACTATATCAATTGAATAAATAATAAATGTGGAAATAGGCAGCTTTGTGACTTTATTGCATCTGGCGTGTTCTATGAATTGCAAATCCCTTCCTAACATTTTGCTACATTACTAAAGGCTTCCTTTATTAAATCTGCAGTGTTTGCAAGAACAATTTCCTTGAACTATTTAGTCACACTAAAAGATACAATAGGGTTTTTTTTGTATTTTAAGTCTGAATATTTCCTATTGAAAAGAGTGAACACATTGAGTCTTACAAGGTCGCCTCTTTGTCCAGACTCTCCTTCTCCCCCAGCAAGTCCCTGTGATATAAAAAGACAGACAAGCCTAGATTGTAAATATGCACCGTATACTTTCCAGAGGTTTTGGCAAGGTTGGAAAATAAATGGATTGTGCAAGTTTATATACTCACTTGTTCTCCTTTTGGCCCTCGCCCACCAGCTGAACCCTAAATACAAATGAAAAATGCAAAGTCATATAAATATGGCCTAATAATTAAACAATGAGTCAGGTCTGTATTTAGAAAGTGAAAATGTATGATTTGACTTCTAGAGTGCTCTGCTACCACATCTTAAAATATGAATGGAATATTAATTAAACATAAAAACATGCTCTATGAATACTTAGCATTTTATCATCTTAATCCACATCCACATGCTTACACTCTCGTATCCACTGGAATGAAAATTCATGTGAAAGCAAGATCCCCATTCAGTTCAACGTTTGAGGCAGTTCCAAAGGTGGGTTCATTCAGGCATCTGGAACTGCCCACTTCAACTGGTGTAGAGGAAAAATTATCTCCAGGAATGTCATGCAGTTTGAAATGACTGCATTTGCAGAGAATCAGTGGTCTAGACGAGAGGTGGGTTGCTGCCGGTTCAGCCCAGATCGAGCGAACCGGTAGTAGCGGCGGCGGGAGGCACGCACGAGCAAACCAGTAGGAAAAACATTAGAAACCCATCACTGGTCTAGACCAGGGGTCTCCAACAGTGGTGGGATTCAAAATTTTTACTACCGGTTCTGTGGGTGTGGCTTGGGGGGCTTAGCATGTTTGGTGGGTGTGGCAGGGGAAGGATAGTGTAAAATCTCCATTCCCTCCCCACTCCAGGGGAAGGTTACTGCAAAATCCCCATTTCCTCCCAGTTAGCTAAGACTTGGGATGCAGAGAACAGATGGGGTGGGGCCAGTCAGAGGTGGTATTTACAGGTTCTCTGAATTACTCAAAATTTCCACTACTGGTTTTCCAGGACTGGTCAGAACCTGCTGAATATCACCTCTGGCCTCCAACCTTGGCAACTTTAAGCCTGGAGGATTTCAACTACCAGCTTTGCTGGCTGGGGAATTCTGGGAGTTAAAGTCCGCCAGGCTTAAAGTTGCCAAGATTGGAGAACCCTAGAGTCTAGATTCCAGTGATAATCATTATAGCAACACGGTAATCACTTGTGCTGCAACTAATTTTTGTTTTCTATGTAGGGCACATTTAAAGTTTTTTTAAAAAATAATCCTGTATAAATGTCTCAATATATTTTTCAATTGAGCTTTTCTCTTTTCATTCATCATTTCCTCTTTTAATTTCCAGGGATGTCAAACTCGATTTCATGAGGGCTGCATTGAGTTGTGTTTCACCTCGGGAGACCAGGGTGGGTGGGGCCAGTGTGGCCACGGCCAGCTTGATGTCAGTTGTTTCAGGGACGCCTGTGGTGGCCCGAGCACTCTATTAGCGAAAATGGGCTCCTGCTCTCTGTTTTCGGCTGGTATGGCCCCCTGCAACCTTCTGCCAGTGAAAATGGAGCTCGGGAGCCCATTTTTGCTGGCAGAGGCACCACAGGCCATTCCTTCGCTATTTCCTTCGCTTCCCCACAGGCAAGATCTAAGCACCCCCTAGGCTGGATCCGTCCTGAAGGCCTTGAGTTTGACACCCCTGTTCTAAGCTCTGCTATCAGCACCTATCACTGTCACTGCTTTCCTCAGAATGGTGGAAGTAGCACTGCAGTATAACAGCACCAACTTTGGGGGCATTTGTGTGATGTCACAGCACACATAGAAAATCGGTGGGGCATCCCCCAAGGTGCTGCAACATTATTTAGATTACTCTGACTCCCCCACAGCCCCTCTGCAGATGTTACTGGCTAAGAGCTTCAGAATCAGAAAGCTCACCTCTAGAAACATGGAAAGAAAGATAAATTCCACACAAAATTACCTGAATAGCTTTAGC
The DNA here is from genome assembly GCF_964273705.1 of Natrix helvetica. Lineage (NCBI taxonomy): Eukaryota > Metazoa > Chordata > Lepidosauria > Squamata > Natricidae > Natrix > Natrix helvetica. The sequence goes on from NC_138552.1 coordinate 167,408,703, forward strand.
AACAATAGAGGTTCTAGTCATACAGAGTACAGGAAACAAAGAATTGCAAGGTGGGACAAAGGATTAACTGTGGTTTGAAATTATTACAGAAGAGGATGGGATGGACTTCAACAAAATTTGGCTCAAGCAGTCAGTACTTTATGAAGGACACAGAGTGAGAACAAACAAATGCTATATTTGGCTTATTTCTCTTATTGAAAAGATTACACTAAGGACTCTTGCTATAACAGCAAGATGAATTGTTCTGTCAATATTTAGCAAAGGAGAAATAGAGGGAAAAATTAAAGAGGAAGAAATCTTTTAATTGTACAGTACAATAACTCTCAAAGAACACTGGAGAGGAAACTTGACATGATGATTTCATAACCTTCCGTTTTTCTACTTTCCGTGGATTTAAATTTGGCACAAGGCAAACAACTTCCGTTTTGTGAAAAGATGTTGACCAGAGTCAAGTGAGCAGCATCTTCTGACCTGCATCTCCTTACCCTGTTGCCTTTAGGACCAGGCAGTCCCGGCGGCCCAGGTAAACCTGGCAGTCCAATGTCTCCTCCTGCACCCTGTGAAAACAATCAGAGATGGCAGGGCTTTAGAGCACTTTTGCACTGGAGAAAAGGGAGAGTTGAGATAGACCACCAGTCTCTGGGTTAGACCTTACTCACAGCTGGCTATGCATCTCATTCAAAACAGGAGACTATGTTGAACTCTGAAGCCACCCAGAGTTGGTTAGAATATGGGTGGCTATATAAATGTTATAAATAAATGAATAAATTGCTTTGTTATGATTAGCTGTTTTAGGGGAAAAGCACCTTCTTGATTTTATCAATCTGCTAAAACAATGGGGCCTTTATGGGTTCGGGGGAATGCCACAACCCACCGAGCCTATGGTGCATTCCCTTCTAACAGAGAATTCTTTCAGAGCCTGAATATGGAAACTGGCCTTCTAGCAGAAACCGCACAAATGAAATATGAAGCCTTTCAAAGAAGGTATTCATGCCGGGTAACTACTAGCAAAAAAGGAGGGGGAAGAGGGAGGTAGCCTTTTGGCATTCCTGTTCCTTATAAAGGTATAAGGATATTAAAATCTAACTTCACCCTGTAAGGAGTGAAGGAGCTTCCAATACTAAATGTTAGTTTTAAAAAAGTAGATTTTTTTTTAGGAAGTTCAAATAATGATGCAATTGAGTCAGGAGCTGAAAAATGAATGAAGTGGACAATGGTCCCTATTCACATTTCATCTTTTCATTGCCCGAGTGAATGACCTGGTGACCGCAAACCCTTGACCAAGCAAACTAAAGTGATGGAAGTCAAGACTGCCCGCTTACCGTTTTACCTGGTGACCCTGGAGGACCAGCAGGACCTGGCTCACCTCTGCTACCCTTTTAAGAAACAAAAATATATATTGTTGAAGTAGAAACAGCTACATTTCTTGATGTGAAATTGCCTGTTTTGGAAGATTAATAGTGATATTTTACCAAAATCAAGCAATTCAAAGTCTTCTAATAGCACAAAGAAGCATAACAGTGGAAAAGAAAGTTATTGCAAACAAAAAACTTACCTACAATTGATAAAATGATAAAAACAATAGAGATAGTTAATTAAATAAGAATGATTGCTAATAAAGGATGATAATAAAATACCAGAGATAGCTAATAAATGCATACACGCTTTTTAAAAAGCCCTCATATTGCAACTCTTCCAAGAAATCATTTAATAGCAATGCACAGGGATATATATATTTAGGCATACCAGGGGTTGTAACACAAATATATACTTATTTCCCTGGCTCAACTGATAAGGAAGAGAACCCGTGGCTTAGTGGTTAAGACTCCTGCCTAAGATATATACAGCCTGGGTTCTAATCCCAGTAAGGGTATGGCTAGCTGATGAGAGCTAATTAGCTCGAAATAGATCTACCCTAGTCTCCCTTTATTTATTTATCAGTACAAATACAACACAAATATAAAAGGCAACATTAAAAATAAAAATATGGTTTTCTGCCTGCATGGTCTTCTGTGATGAAGCCGAAGGACAGAATGAGGGAGTGTGACCTTCCTCCCATATTTAGGCATACCAGGGGTTGTAACACAAATATATACTTATTTCCCTGGCTCAACTGATAAGGAAGAGAACCCGTGGCTTAGTGGTTAAGACTCCTGCCTAAGATATATACAGCCTGGGTTCTAATCCCAGTAAGGGTATGGCTAGCTGATGAGAGCTAATTAGCTCGAAATAGATCTATCCTAGTCTCCCTTTATTTATTTATCAGTACAAATACAACACAAATATAAAAGGCAACATTAAAAATAAAAATATGGTTTTCTGCCTGCATGGTCTTCTGTGATGAAGCCGAAGGACAGAATGAGGGAGTGTGACCTTCCTCCCATATTTAGGCATACCAGGGGTTGTAACACAAATATATACTTATTTCCCTGGCTCAACTGATAAGGAAGAGAACCCGTGGCTTAGTGGTTAAGACTCCTGCCTAAGATATATACAGCCTGGGTTCTAATCCCAGTAAGGGTATGGCTAGCTGATGAGAGCTAATTAGCTCGAAATAGATCTATCCTAGTCTCCCTTTATTTATTTATCAGTACAAATACAACACACACACACACACACACACATATATATATATACACACACACATACATACATACAGTATATATAAAGTCACACTCGTCTCTTGAGAAATTTGTATAAGACTAATTGCTGAGAAGGCGTGCAATTTGGTGAAAGTAACGCAGGATTCTGCTATCATATCTGAAATGATCCTCTGCTTGAGGAATGACATTTCCAAAATAAAAATAAAAATTCATAACTGTCAATTTGGCAGTTTCTTGAGAAGGCCCAGAGAATCTGTTCCTGCAAGAATCATGATGGACTACATACTAGACAGTGTCGGGGGGCGGCGCCTAGGAGTAGAGCCTTCTCTGTGGCGGGCCCAGCCCTGTGGAATGACCTCCCTCCAGATATTAGGAATACCTCTGACCTCCGCTCCTTTCGTATTAAGCTTAAGACCCACCTATTCCAAGTAGCTGGCCTGGCTCAACTTTGATCTAACCATATCGCTCCTGACGGGTTTTTAATTGGGTATTTTAATTATATTTAATTATTTAGGGGTTTTTTAATCACTGTATTCTAATTGTTTTTTATTCATCAGCCGACCTCCTCCTTGTGTATGTCTCGGTATATGTCTCTGTTATATGTTTGTTTTGTCCACATATTTATTTCATATGTTTCATTGTACGCCGCCCCGAGTCCTTCGGGAGAGGGTGCGGCTAAGAAATAAATATTTATTATTATTATTTATTTATAAGAAAATGTTTTGCAAGGAAGCTACTTTTGATTGATGGATTGTTTATGTGAAAAGCCAAGTCATTTTCAACTCCAATGTTGGGGGTGAGTTGCTCCCGATTCTCATCTTGTGCACGCACGTTGCGCGCAGGTAGCGAACCGGTAGTAAAACCAGCAGCAACCCACCCCTCTCCAAGTGCCAATACAGGTAGGCTTTCTTCAAGATCTATCCCTAACCTGTTCCTTCAAGTCTCCCATCATTTCCCTGGTACACTTGTTGCCTGTAACTGAGTCCATCTATCTTGTAGCTGGTCATCCTCTTCTTCTCTTTCCTTCCACTTGCTCAGTATTAAATCCCTCTCCAGAGAGCTAGATTTCATAATGTGTCCATGGTCAAATAATTTTAGCCTGGTTATTTATGCTTCGAATGAGAACTCTGGGCTTATCCGTTCAATGATACATTGCTCTATATTTTTGGTTGTCCATGGTATTGTTGGGAGTCTTCTCCAACACCAAAGTTCAAAGGCATAGATATTCCTATCCTGCTTCTTTCAAGTCCAACTTCCACTTTCATGGATTATCCCAGAGAATACCATGGTTTGCAGGATTCTGATCTTTGTAGGTGTGCATACATCACGGCATTTGAATTTTTTTCCAAGCTAATTTTGGGGAGCCACTATTATGCAAAAAGCAGAGAGAGTCCAATAGCACTTTTTTCTACCATTATATATTAAAAGACATGCTGTAAACTTTCAATGATCACTTCATTCGATACAGCAATAATATGAGCTGTAGCTCACAAAAACTTGTGTCTTTTAATGTAACGTGTTAATCTGAAGAGGTTATCAAAGTCCTCTTAATTTGAGGTTACAATAAACTAACATGGCTGCCCTCCTGCAATGATTATTTGAAATTCCACTGGCTTTTCATGTATATTACGAATATAAATGAAAGGAATAGATTTATCTATGCCTAATGCAGCAGTGTGTAAATATTTCCTGTCAGAGGATCATGCTCAGCTTTAGAACTGCAAACTTGAAGCTAGGCACTGAAAAGTTAAAAAAAAAAACAGAATAAAAACGATAATTGATTGGATTCCATTTGCATTTAATTAAAATTAAACATTGTTAATATAGTTACTATCCAAACATATATTTCATAATTCCCTTCTTTTCTTAAATGTAAAACTTTTGGAGCACTCATAGCTTCTGAGAACTGTCTTAGAATATTGGGAGTCAAATTCTGAGCTTCAATTTATTGAATATAAATCTATGTTTTACTGCATTCTGACAAGAGCGAGAATGAGAAAAACAGAGCAAGACAGAGAAAATAAAGGAAGGTTAAATGCACCACTTCTACAACTCTCCCAGTTTATAAATTACTTCTCATCAGAAAGTGATTTTTTTTTACAACCTGGATCAGAAAATCCAGAGCCTCAATCTAAACCAAAAACCAAGCAAATAAACTTACTGATGGGCCTTTGGGTCCCAGTGATCCTGCTTCTCCTTGTAATCCTGGTTCTCCCTGTTGGTGGGATTGTAAAAACAACACAGTGTATATATGTAAAGATTGATACTTCAAAAAATGCAAATCTTCTGATTCAAAAACAAAAAAGGGGTAAAACTTGAGAAAGAAACAATCTTACGGGTTTGCCCGAATTTCCCATCAGGCCAGCTTTGCCAGGAGAACCAACACGGCCCTGTTGGAGAGAAAAGATTTTAGCACCTTTAAAGTATAACAGCCACTTTCAGGCCATTTTAGGCTAAACCACTTAACCAAACAATCTTATTTAAAAATCTTTTTCACTTGTCTTCATTTTTCTACCTCTTGTCTACTTTTTCCTTATCTGATCCCATGAGATACGTTCAGGTAACAGAATCATTTTCTGTCCCATTCCCACCTCATCTACGATGAGATTGAGAGCAAATTTAGCCAATTATTTTTCTGTGTCTGGACCGTTTGGCTTTTATGGACCATCTTCCATTTTTCAGAATATTCATTCTTCTTTTGTAACTAAGAATGGGTAAACCTGCTTTTTAATCCAATTTGGTAATGCCTTCATTCTGCCTTTCAATGAACGGACTGTGTGCCTTCCTTTTATTTTATATACAAGTGCATTCAGAAAGTATTCAGACCCCCTTCACTTTTGTCCTTTTGTTATGCTGCAGCCTGATTCTACAGTTGTTGAAATTCTTTTTTCCCTTCATTAATCTACACTCAGTATCCCATAATGACAAAGTGGGGGGGGAGCCTAGAAATGTCTGTAAATGTATTAACAAGAAAAAAAACCTGAAATGTTATATTGGCATAAATATTCAGACCCTTTGCAACAACACTTTAAATTTAGTTCAGGTTCCCCCCCCCCCCCATTTTTCTTGATCTTTGCTGACACACCTTGATGTGGTAAATTAAATTGATTGGACATGATTTGGAAAGGCAGACACCTGCCTATAGAAGGCCTCACAGCTGAAAATGCATACTTAGCAGGGCAAAAGCCATGAGGTCAAAGGAACTGCCTGCAGAGCTGAAAGGCAGGATTCTTGCAAGGCATGGATCTGGGGAAGACTATAATAAAATTTCTGCTGCACTGAAGGTTCGCAATAGCACAGTGCCCTCCATAATTCTCAAATGGAAGAAGTTTGGCACAACCAGGACTCTTCCAAGAGCTGGATGCCTGGTCAAACTGAACCCTATTGAACATCTCTGGAGGGGGGGACCTGGCTGTCCACTGATAGTTGCCATCCACCCTGACTGAGCTTGAGAGAATTCGCAAGGAAGAATGGCAGGAAATTCCCCGATCCAGGTGTGTCAAGTCTTTTTGCATCACAGGCAAAAAGACTTGAGGCTGTAATTGCTGCGAAAGGTGCTTCAACAAAGTTATGAGTGAAGGGTCTGAAAACTCATGATATTTCAGTTTTTTTTCTTTTTAATACATTTACAGATATTTCTAAACTTTTATTTTCACTGTCATTATGGGATACTGAGTGTAGATTAATGAGGAAAACAATGAATTTCAACAACTGAAATGGACAAAAGTGAAGGAGATCGGAATACTTTCTGAACACACTGTAAGTGAGGACTGTGCAGGCCCTGGATTCAAACTCCAGCAGGTGCTTTATTCACTGCAGAAGACAGCCATTCATTCCTGGAAAAAGTTCCAGTTGCTTTAAGGTTGCAGAAAGGCACAATGGTGCTCCAAAGTGCTTTTCCTACATCAAATCCAAAAGGTTACACCGTCCTATTATAATTGGCCTCCATTCTTTTTCTAATGTTAAATACAATTAATGTATCAATATACTACTAAAACTCTCCTCCCTGCAACCTTTAACTGAGAGAAACTGTATAGAGGTGGGTTGCTCCCGGTTCGTCCCTGATCAGGCGAACCGGTAGTGGTGGCGGGGGGAGGCTCCATCCACCCACCTGGACGCTTCTGCGCATGCACAGAAGTGTCACACAAGTATGCGAGTGCACAAGAAACCCGGTAGTAAAATAAATTGCAACCCACCACTGATTACAAGGCAATAATTTTTGCAGAAAAATAACCTTAAGTTACAAAAGTAACTTAAGGAATGCATCCAAAACCCATGGCTCCCATGGAACTGAATTTTGGCTTAATTTTTAAAAATATTTTGTGAGATAAGAATAGCACCGCATTCATGGCAAAAGCACTGAGGTGCTTCTGGGTTGAAAGGATTAGCCAGTGACATCATCATTGCCTAGGGAATTCCCAGTTGGGGGGCACCTTTCATGTCCCCAGCATGAGCGGGAGTGAAGGATGGGACCTCAACACACACACCCTTGGTGGCACTCAGGTCTTGAATCTCCACCCCAGTGTCCAAACCATGCAAGCCACCATGCTCTGACATAAAAATAATCATAACAAGTTTACCATATAATACAAAATGCCACACAACATTTCCCATGCTGATGTTTGACTGTGACATGTATGTATCCTAATTTTTCCAGTGAAGGCAGGACATTAAAAGTTCTGTCACAGTTGTAGCCCTTGAGGACTCTGGTAAGGACCTATCTTTGAAATGATGACCCAAGACTGTGTGGGGTTAATTGGTTAATCAGTAGTTGGCAAACCACACTGATTAAATCAGTCAAAGTCCACATTCCTTTCTCTTAATCCTTTTTGCTTACAAGAAGGTACGATGGAATGTGCACATTGCAAGCAGTAAGAAATTAACTTATAAACATATGGGTCACGTATCTTCATCATGAAGTGTCCATGAGGTGTCCATGAGGAAAAGCATGCATCTGTAAACCAATCAATAGTTGCCAAGTGGATTTTCTGTCCAATGAGCTTTTTCTATTCTGAGAAGTTTGACAATAAAAGGGAGCCCCGAACAATGCTCTGGGTGGGTGCCTTCCCATCAGGTGCCTTCCCATCAGGTGCCTTCCCAGTGAGTGCCTTCCCATCACAACCTTACTCCTGTCTGCGTCTGCTTTTCTATGTTACCAACAGAGGGTCAATAATATTTGTCTCTCTTCCTAAAGAAGGAAAGTTAAATAAATGGCTTATTCCAAACCTCAATATATAGCTTTTAACCAGTGGTGAAATTCATTTTTTTTTTATTACCAGTTCTGTGGGGGTGACTTGGTGGCATGGTGGGGCTTGGTGGGTGTGATTTGGTGGGCATGGCAGGGGAAGGATACTGCAAAATCTCCATTCTCACTCCACTCTGGAGCCAGCCAGAGGTGGCATTTGCCAGTTCTCCGAACTATTCAAAATTACCGCTACTGGTTCTCCAGAACCTGTCAGAACCTGCTGGATTTCACTCCTGCTTTTAACCCTGTATGAATATTCTATTTGAAATGTGATTAAAACATTATTAATTAGCCACCCAGAATTTTCCAGGTGCATTTATTGATTGCATTTGTACCCCACTACACCCTTGAGGCTTCTCTGTAACTTCACTAGAAGACACATATTAAAATATTCAGAATCCAATAAAATCCAGAGAGATAAACTATAGAAAGCAAAATATGATGCAGAGAGCAAACTCTAAAAAGAAGTGTTAGGTCCTAAATGTCCTTCTGAACATGCCCTGCATGCACCCTTTCCAGATGGCAAATGAAGTCTAACTTCCAATGGGAGATGAGTCCTAAATAAGCAACACTCCAAATGAAGAACCACCAGCTGGGCCTGATGACAAGAATAAATAGGTCAGGCTGACTCATGCAAGCAAACATAGTCCCGAAAGTAGCTTGGTAAAAGCTTTATAGGTCAACACCGACACCTTAAAAATTGCACCTGGAAGCTTATAGGAATGCAGAACATTAGCAAAGTTAATGCTGCCTGACCAGGGAATACAACCTACTATAAAGCTTGCTGCATTAACATAATCTAATGAAATTTGGAAGTGGTATTTAAAGGCAAACCCATGTACAGGATGTTGCAGTAGTTTGACCAAGTATTCATAAGGGTATGATTTACTGAAACAACTTCTCACACTCCAGGTAGACTAGCCAAATCTAGGTGAGGCTCTCCTGACCACAGTCTCCACCTACTCTTTAAGTGTGGGCTACAAGTTCAGGAGGACCTCCAAATTACAGACCTGCTCCCTCAAGGATAGTGATTCAAGAGAGGGCACCAAGGAAGGATCACAAGGCCAAGTCATCGGTTGCCAGTAGCTGTTGTGGCCTGCCAGTGGCCTGTGGCCAGTGAGGAGGTTGGGGAGAAACATGGCCCAGTCCTGGGGGCTGAGAAAAGCTCAGACGAGGGCTCTGCATTGGAGGCAGAGAGGGAGCTAGACAGCAGTGAGGCAGAGGAACAGCTGGAGCCTGTTCCCAGTGTGTGCATGTGCAGAGCTACCAGAAAACAAGAACTAAGAAAGCAGAGTTGACTTAGGAGTAAAGCCACACATTGGAGGTGATTGGCCCCTCCTATAGGAAACAAAAGAGGAACGAATGGGGAGTGGGCTTTTGAAGGAAACAATTCGGTCATTCGGTCATTTCAAGAGTGGAAAGTTCTGTTTGTGACTGTGAGAGAGACTGTGCCAAGTTTTGCCTTGCCCTGCATTTGGAAACTAGTTATTTGGCAGTTCTCCAAACAAGATAAGGTTAGTGTTGATAAACATTCCTCTGAAAGACTGTTTGCTAAGCCTTGCTGACTGTGAATGAAAGGAATTCACAGTCATATAAATAAAAGGGGTTTTGCTGGGACCAAGACTCTGCTTCTTGCTTTTTAAGGAAGCCTGGGTCAGAACAGTAGCAAGCCAAGGACTCAAGGATTGTCAGGATCATCTCCAAGCACCCACCAGAAAGTATCTGGATTCATAAGGTGCTTGAGGCAGACCATTCCAGTGGGTCCCATCTTGTGATACTGTATACGGGCAGCCAATAAGTTATAGCCAGCCTAAGAAATGATCCAACCATAACAAAAGAGCAATGATACTACTCCCCAGAGCCAGATCCCAAGGCAACTGCTACAAAGTCAAAATGAGTTTAACCATGAGGTTATTGTGATAGGCTCTTAATTGCTGTGAGTCTGAGCTCTTCTCAATCCCTTTCCCATTGCATGAAAGTTTAAGTTCCCCAATACAAGGGGTGCGGGTGGGGGAGGGGGGAAAGACTTATTCAGCAGCCCAGCTGTGGAACATACAATTTCGTTAAGTTTCCTCTTATGGCTTAGCACAGACCTAGGCATTTTATGCCACCACCACCACATCTGGCCCTTTGGATCATGTGAGATCAATTGGAAATTAGAAAGCAAATGTAAATAAGTGCACCATAAGGGTCAGGAGAAGAAGCCAAGTTGGTTCCTTCAGTTGTCTGGTGGCTGTGAGAGGGTAAGAAGACGACAAAACTTTCCTGCACCTGCAAAATGCTTATCTGGAGTAGCCTAAAGAGTTGAGGTGATGGAATTTGAGGACATCAAGTTACACTGGTTTGGGTCCCCACAAAAGTTCCAGTTTCTCATATGGCCCCTTGGGAAAATTAATTGCCCACCCCAAGCTTAGCATATTATATCAACCAACCTGTTTAACTGATTTACACCGCAATTTAGCCTATTGCACAAATCCAGAGTAAATGGTTCTTTCATTAACCAGCTTTAAGCATGCTGTAGGACCACCACCACCCAAAAAAAATAATTCTCACTTCAGTTTTGACTTGCTCTAACACTACTACCCGAAGCAAATAAAAATTCAGAGTCAATAACTGTTTCAGGCTTTTTGAAAATAGTAGCTTGTAATCCCTGTAGATCCATTAATAAAATCAAGGTTGAAAAGAAGCTGGTGTTTTGAATTTGGGCTGTGGGAACTTTGATCTAAATCTCTGCTCAGCCATGAAGCTTTCTGACTAAATAAACTTTCTCTCCTTCGACTTCAGCACTCTGCAGAAGACACCGTAAATGGGATTGTCACATTTAGGCTACCAAGGGAAGGAATAAGTAACAGATCCATCTGTAAAGAAGATGGACTATTTCCAAATTTCCTAAGATACTTTACCTTTGATCCAGCAACACCTTTTGCTCCAACGGAACCAGATAGGCCCTAAAAAATAAACAGATATTGAAAATATTTGAAATGTTGTAGCGAAATTTCTTAATGGAAAAGTCAAAAAGGTTGCTTTACTTTGTAACCAGTTCACTTGAAACACTGCAAATATTAATTAATGAAACTTCGCATCGTCAAATTCACCAGGAACATAAGAAAAATGAATGCTTCAACTCAGAATAAACAGGCACAAGGAAATTGATGTGTCCTATTATAATGATGGATGTGTCCTACATACGGTATGTCCAATCCTAATGACATATACTTATTAAAAAGGTGTCCATTCAGATATGCATCAATGCAAAGCAACCCAGCATAGGTAGATGTTTCAGAGAAGAGCTCTTAATGAGTTTTGGGCAGAGAGGAGGTCCTCAATTTTGCAAACTATACATCTATTTATGTTTTAATTTATTTATTAGACCTTTGTCCCATTTTATTACTTTATAAGTATCCCAAGGAGATGAATATTTCAAATACCCCTTTCTCCTCCTAATTTCCCCACAACAACGACCTGTGAGGTGGGTTGAGCAGAGAAAAAAGGACTAGCCCAAAATCACACAGTCCACTTTTATGTCTAAGGTGGGATTAGTACTCACAGTCTTACAGATTTCAAGCCTCGGCAATCTGGGAACATGCCAGGGATAAAGAATCAGGACCACACATTAAGTTCCAGTTAAGATGATTTATTTGCTCTTGCCTTTACAACGAACTTTCAGCATTAACTTGGTGTTAGAGGAGGGTTAATGGAATTCAAGGGAGGAGAGGAGGCTGAACTTGGATTGCTAGTAGAAATGTAATGACTCTAGGCCAGGGGTGTCCAAACTTGGCAACTTTAAGACTTGTGGACTTCAACTCCCAGAATTCCCAGCTGGCTGGGAGTTGAAGTCCACAAGTCTTAAAGTTGCCAAGTTTGGACACCCCTGCTCTAGGCTGATTACTTGCTTGACTCCGCCCCCAGGCTCTACCTCATATCCTACATCCAGAGGTGGGATTCAGCCAGTTCTCTATGGTTTGGGTGAATAGGCAGCAGTGGCTGTGGGAGGCTCCGACCACCCACTCTGATGTATTGCGCCAGCACTGCCCGTGCACAGAAGGCCATCTGCATGCAGAGATGAGGTGCATGCGAGTGAAGCGTGCGCTCACATTTGCGAACTGGTAGGAAAGATAACGGAATCCCACCTCTGCCAACATCACAACAGCAAAGGGCATTGCCTGGATCCATAAACGAGCAAACACAATGGGAATAATTATGCATGCAGTTATTTGAACAGTTTGATTTGATCAAGAACCAAACTGTTGATTTTCTGAATGTAGCAATAGATGACAGGGTTTCCAGAGAAAACAGCTTTTCATTACTATAGTTCCGTGATGGTGAACCTATGGCATACGTGCCCACAGGTGGCACGCAGAGCTATCTCTGCGGACACACAAGCCGTGGCCCGGTCAGCTCCACTATGCATGTGTGCATGCCTCCCGCCGACCAGCTGTTTTTGGGGTCTTTACTAGGAGTTGCGCATGCATGCGTGTGGGTGGGGGATCATGCACGCATGCACAGGGGGTGAGGGGAATGTGGTGCCCTCCCCCGTGCCCCATTTTTTGTTCCAGGAGGCTTCAGGGTGGCCGACTAGCACCTTAATGGGGGGTGGGAGTGGAGGGAGTGCAGGGGGGGTTGTGCATGTATTTGCAGGGACGGGACTTGCTGGGGGACATTGCATTATGGGTGTCGCACACGCCCATGTGCACATTCAGCACCTAAGCAAAAAAAGGTTAGCCCTCATTTCTATAGTTAATAGCCAGTTTTTTTCCTTCCCACAATAACAGGCCTGAATTTGAAGATTTGCCCCCAACCTCTTATGTTTTTACAGAAAGGTTTTGCATGGTCAACATGCAAAAAGAGTGACACTGATCTATTGGTTTTGCCTGGATTTGCATTAAAGAATTACTACAGAAATTAAAAAGTGCCTAGATACTGCCTTATTTCATTCCTTTTTTTTTTTTTACTAAAAATGTCATTTTGGACTTGTACTAAATTACTGTCATGCTCAACAAGAAAAACTGGTAATTGATGAAGATATCACCAATTTCTCTCACAGACTGTCTTTGGAGATTGAATTATAAGCTGTCTTGGTGAGTGGATGAATGCAATGTAAAACATACCCTGGACGTATCTTTCTACAAGGGTTAATTGATCTTCCCTAAAGCCTTCTGTCCCTTATCAACCCGTCAACCCTTTTCCAGGGCAGTACCTAGTGTATAATTTGCTATACTCAGTGAGGTAATCAGCCAGAAAATGTCCAATGTATTCATTATTTGAACTGTATTGAGCAATTTGCAAGAGTGGTTAACTTTTTAAGAATGAGTGCCTTTCCCATTTGCACTGTATACATATACTATAAGCACATGATTTGATTCCTAAAATTAAAATTAAATTTCCAAAGCATAGTAAAATGACACCATTTTGATTGTTTATTTTTACAGTTAAGCCAACACACACACACACACACGTCAGCAACAAGATTTTTTCTTGGTAACATTACAATATACTTTGTCCAAATTTTAAAGTTTCTAGTTTTCACCATCATCTTGCTATTTGGTTCAAAGCTGCACTTACTGAAAATATAATGAGACTCAATAAACACCCAGTTTCTGTTAGTTTGGAAATGTAACTTTGCGTATATTTTAAAAATGGGAAAAAGTATGGAAAACACTTACAGGGATTCCCTGAATGCCTGTATCACCTGGAGGTCCTGGTTTTCCCGGTTCACCCTGGAAAAAAAAATGTATTTCAGGTGACTCTGAATAAATCTTTGTAGGGAATCAAGCCAATTGCTTACATGCTATACAAAGTTATATAGCAAGACGATAAATCACTTTCCCACTTTGGCAAACACCATCCCTGCCCAGTGGTGGGTTGCCATTTGTTTATTACCAGTTTGCTCATGCACGCGCGAATTCAGGTGGGCGGAGTGTCTCACCGCCACCACTACAGGTTCTCCCGATCAGGGCCGAACCAGAAGCAACCCACCTCTGTCCCTGCTACATATGTTAAATGTGGTATTAAGCAAATGAGCCAGTTAAAGTAAATCGGCAATATATGCCCAAGAAATAAAGATATAGTATGTAGATATTATCCTGATAGAATAGGCTATCTAGCTCACCTTTCTATTTTCATAACAGGAAAGAAATTACCTCTAGAAATATCATATTGAAGACATATGGACTTCCTACGGTATGTACTAACACCTGATAATTGGATCTTTATTCAGTGCTTCTATCCATCAAGCAAAGGTGATATTCAACCGGTTCTCTCCGGTTTGGGCAAACTGGTAGCAGTGGCTGCGGAAGGCTCCGCCTACTCACCCCGACGTAATGCGCAACCTCCTGCGCATGCGCAGAAGATGGCACACACAAGCGAAGCAAGCACGCATGCTCACAGTTGTGAACCAGTAGGAAAGGTAAGTGAATCCCACAACTGCCACCAAGCTATCATTTTAAGGAAGCAGTCAAAACGTTGTAAAAAAAATAATACCATAATCAGATATTATTCATTCAATATGCAACTAACATGTATATAAAATACTAATTAAGAGATGCCTGTAGCTAGACCAATATTTCTCAACCTTGACAATTTTAAGATGTGTGGACTTAAGCTCCAAGAATTCTGCAGGTAACATAGGTTGAGAAACATCGATCTAGACTAGATAGAAAGTATCTATACTACTTGTCACAAATAGGAAGACAAGCAGAAGAGACATGTTCACTGGGTAATTCACTAAACATCTTGCTTTGCCCCAGGCTTATCATTCGGGGGGGGGGGGGGGGGAGAAGTAGCTAGACATATATCTTACACTGCATGAGTGACAATCGCTAGGATTTTCTCTGGTATGGCTCTGCCATTAACTCTTTGGGAGCAAGCCCTTTGTACCCACCTTAAGAAAGGGACAGCTACTACGTATGACTGATCAAGCCAGAGAAATAGGCATTTCCCTGTCTCAGGAAGTAAATGTTTGCAGGGAAATAATTAAAAAGATATAAATGGAGGCAGGTGAACTTGTGCTGGAAACACCATTATCACCATGTCGGGAGTTGTTGTGTTGTGTACATGAAGATCCCATTAGTCACACCAAAGTGACATCTGTTTCAACATTTGTCTTCACTCAGTTCTGGCTTTGAGCAACCGGGTCAGGTACAGATAGAGGGTTTTCCTTGCATTTGGTACACAGAATCATTTCTCATTTGGAAATATATCCACTTCTGCACAAAGCAAATTAGGCATAAGGGCTGGTGGGCATCTGTAGTTCTATCTTCCATGAATTGACAAATCTCTGAAAGCCATCTATGTTTGTTACCATCAGCACAAATATTCTGGTATGTATGTATTTGATTTATATCCTATCTTGTCATTTATGACTGTTCAAGGAGACTAAAACGAAAATGGAGCTCTTCTGGAGACCTTTTAGCAGTTAATTGGGTGATGTATTCTACTTGATTATGATAGGATGCTCTGATTAATTTATGAATTGCTGAATTTAATAACTTTTACTATGGCTATTTCAATGTTAAATAAATAAATTTTTGGTTTACCATGAACATTTTGGTTTATGCTTCGTTATTTGCCCACTGTGCAATTCAGCAGTATACATGACAGGCAGATAAGCAACAGGCAGGCAGATAACCGAAAAAGATAGCTCAGTAATGCCAAACCTATGGCACGCGTGCCACAGGTGGCATGCAGAGCCATTTGTCAGGGCACGCGAGGTGCGCGCGCTGACCAGCTGAGTTCACCCTTTTTTAAAGTCATTTTTTGCCGTCCTCAGGCTCCAGAGGCTTTATAGGGGCCTGGGGAGGGCGAAAACAGCCTCCTCCACCACCACCCCGGAAGCTCTCAGGAGGTCAGGGAAGCCTCCAGACAGTCCCTGAAGCCTTCAGAGCACTCAAAACGATCCTCCGAACAAACTGGAAGTGCTCGGAGGGTCGTTTTGAGTGCTCCGAAGCCTTCAGGTACCGTCCGGAGGCTTCGCGGACACCTCCGGAGGGTGTCTGGGGGGGCGGGGGAGGCTGTTTTGCCCTCCCCAGGCTCCTATAAAACCTCTGGAGCCTGGGGAGGGCAAAAAAAGCATGTAAAAATGGGAGTGGGAGCGTCTGTAGTGCGTGCATGCACACTGGGGGTCGCGCATTGCATTATGGGTGCGGCATGCCCGCACACAACCCCCCTGCGCTCCCCCACTTATGGCACTCGAGCCAAAAAAGGTTCGCCATCACTGAGATAGCTCAATCAAATGCAGAATACTTTTTTTTCAAAAAATAAAACATGTGAAAACTAGTTACCAAATTCAAAAAAACTCAATAATTTCCTTTGATTTACATTCCTTTTTTTTTCTATCGTATTCAACCCACCTTGGCCTAAACATCGCATGTTTAAATATGAAAACTGAAAGCAGGTACTGCTGCTTTAAATAAGCATGATGTGATGAAATCATATTTGGCATCAGAGATTGTTGCATTCCTTTCCTTATTTCATCTCTGTAAACGTGGGCAATAGAAATGCAGTTTGAGAATGTTCCTCACATATTTTGAAGAATACATTGTTTGGTATGGAATTTATGAGCCAGAGTCCTCTTTAGCTTATTTAGTATTCTATCTAGACCATTTTCAGCTAAATGGTTCTTACACAAAAGCAATCATTTCTACCTGTTGTTTGTCCATTATCCAGTGTTTGTGTGTGCATATGTGTGTGCATGCACACAAACACAGGCTACTAAATAATGTGTGGATATATCTATCTATCTATCTATCTATCTATCTATCTATCTATCTATCTATATATATATATATATATATATAGATGAATGGATGGATAGAGATAGATAGAAGAGATAGATAGATAGATAGATAGATAGATAGATAGATAGATAGATAGATAGATAGATAGATAGAGATAGATCGATAGATCGATAGATCGATAGATCGATAGATCGATAGATCGATAGATAGATAGATAGATAGATAGATAGATATAGATAGAGATAGATAGATAAATAGATAGATAGATAGATCGATCGAGATAGATAGATAGATAGATAGATAGATAGATAGATAGATAGATAGATAGATGATGGATAGATAGAGATAGATAGATAGATAGATAGATAGATAGATAGATAGATAGATAGAGAGGTAGAGAGGTAGAGAGGTAGAGAGATAGATAGATAGATAGATAGATAGATAGATAGATAGATAGATAGATAGATAGATAGATAGATGATAGATAGAGATAGATAGATAGAGATAGATAGAGATAGATAGATGATAGATAGATAGATAGATAGATAGATAGATAGATAGATAGATAGATAGATAGATAGAGATAGATAGATCGATAGAGATAGATAGATAGATAGATAGAGAGAGAGATGATAGATAGATAGATAGATAGATAGATAGATAGATAGATAGATAGATAGATATAGAGATAGATAGATAGAGATAAATAGATCAATCGAGAGAGAGAGAGAGAGAGAGAGAGAGAGAGAGAGATGTAGGTAGGTAGGTAGGTAGGTAGGTAGGTAGGTAGGTAGGTAGGTAGATAGATAGATAGATAGATAGATAGATAGATAGATAGATAGATAGATAGATAGATAATGTTTTGCCACCAAAGAAAGCATCAGGGCTTATTTTTAGTGGGGATGTCATCCACTGACTCACCTCACCTGCACACGTCTCTCTCTCTCTCTCTCTCTCTCTCTCTCTCTCTCTCTCTCTCTCTCTCTCTCTCTCTCTCTCTCTCTCTCACACACACACACACACACACACACACACACACATCCCGCCTCTTTTTCGCTATCAAGGCCTTCAGGAACTTCTTCATCCAGCAAGGCCAGCAAGGCTTTCCTGAAGGCCTCTGCAGCTGACAACAAAGCTCCAGATCAATCTGGAGCTCTGTTATTGGCTACAGAGGCCTTCAGTAAAGCCTTGCCGGCTGCAGTAAAAGAAACGGGTTGAAGTGTGCAAGGCCTGGCTGCAACTATTCGAAGGTAAGTAGTAGGGCAGCTCAACCACCTCCCACCCTCCACCCTCTGGCTTAATTTTTACCTGTCCACCCTGGAATAGGCAGGGCCTTCATTAGGGGTTATTTTGGGGTTTGGGCTTATATTGGGCGTACATGTAAAAAGCAAACTAGGACTTACTTTCTGTGTAGGTCATATTTTCTGGAAAACACAGTTCATGTTCATATATGCACATACATACATACACAAAGCTGCATATTATTATAGTAGGCTTTGACTTACAATAACAATTGGAACCAGAATTTTTGTTCCTAAGCAAGACAGTTGTTAAGTGAGTTTTACAATCATTAAGCAAATCCGACTTCCCCTACTGACTTTACTTGTCTGAAGACACCAGCCATTGTCACAGGCTTTCAGTTTGGTGGTTCTGTTTTACTAATAACAGCTGAGAATCCTATTCAACTAACTGATCTACTTCTCCATATTTTCCTGGTTCCCATTTGGCTATATTAAATTAGAACAGATATATTAACTTCACTTTCAGTACCTTTGCTCCTGGCATGGCAGGTATACCTTCACGGCCATCAACTCCAGGTAAGCCCTGGAAGAAGAAATAACCCTGTATTTTATATACTGGTATCATAGAAGTCACTTTCCCAAAAGGTTTCCAAAATTATGGCCACTCCTGTAAGTCACACACACTTTTGCCTGGCCTTGTAAGGCAACATACATTTCCATTGTTGGAAATATAAATAATACATTCCATTATACCTAAGAATCATGGCATACATACTGTTTCTCCTTTTGGCCCCGGAAATCCTGTAATTCCTCTAATGCCTTGTGGACCCTAAAAATAAGAGGTATTTTTTTAAAAAAAAAACAATGATGAAAGTATGACATGCAGGTCAGTAGATATGAATAAAGCAAAGGAAATGACACATTTCAGATACGCTTAAGATTGGGTATCAGCATTACCTCCCATCTATTTTTGCTTTCTAAGTTCTTTTTCGTGCAGCTTTCAATATGTACTGGCTTAGTTTCATCACAGAGTAAATTAATGTTAAAGGTAATAAAGCTTACACACTTAGATATGTGGAATTTGTCATTATATGAAATAAACTCTGCACAAATCCCATGGGTCATATTTGGATTTGCATTCCAATCAATATCCCTAGTTTTAGCTGGCAAACTGGAGATTTTCTTATTTTTCTCAGTTATTACAAGACTATTAAAAACTTACCCTCTCTCCTTTGGGGCCTGTTTCTCCCAGTGAACCTCGTGGTCCCAGATCACCCTGGAAAGGAATGTAGATAGTGATTAGCAATCTCTGAGCAATTCCTTGAAACAACCATATCAGAGTGATTACCAATTACGGGAAATGCACATCGACACCAATTGTAGCTTCTCATATTAGGAATCTTCTGTGGGTCTAGCTTGCCCTGGAGCAAATATGTTCCTCTCATTATTTTTCCAGACTTTCAACATATGGCACCATAGTTAGTTTGTCCAGAAAGATAAACACTACCCATCTTTCCTGATTTTGCATCAAAAGCGATATTATTCCACTTTAATATAAGGTATGCCCAATAGCCAGCCTTCTTTTATTCTGAAACCAAAAACTCGCATTTCTCATTCTTTTAAGAACCCAGGAAGGAGAAGAGACGGGAAAAGCAGACCTTTGGGTTGCCAGTTCTGAGGTTCCCAAGAGACCATGTCCCCAGGACAGAAGAGCGGCTCTTCCTCTTCCAAATCCCAAAAGTCACCCCACCCCAATTTATACTCTTGCTGCAATGAAGTGTTAAGGCAGTGATTCCTTTTCCGGCTCTGCAGAGCAGCAGCAGAGGGGAGGGGAGGGTTTTGTGTGCACACCTGCCGCTTGTGCAAATGCGGTTTCACACACTTGCCTATCGCTGGTGTCAGTCCACAAATCAGGAGTTGGGAACCCCTGTGTTAGGGCACTTACTGTGGTGTCTTGAAAATTAGTGCTTGTTTGTTTGTTTTGAATGAAAATTGAGATAAGGCACTTTGTTAATGTGAGGGTGAAGACAGTCAATTTAATTCTATCCTGAGGCCCTCACCAGGCTAAAGGACTTTAGGTTTAGACAGATTAACTCACAGCTGCTCCAGGAAGACCTTGGGGACCAGGCTCTCCATCAAAACCACGAACACCCTATATTGTAAAGACCAAGAAGTATGATTATTATGATTCAAGATCACAAGGTATTCATGACACAAAATTTTGCTATTACTCTATCACCAGTTCTGCTCCACCAAAGTGGATTACATATCTATAAGGAGCCTTGAAAATCAGGATAATTCTGGGATTGTTGAATTTCAGACATCCCCAGTGCGACCTGGAATAAACCCTGGTGAGTTGTCTCCATGTAAAAAAGGTATAGTTAGAATGAAGTAAAGCATTAAAATGATTAAGAAAACTGCTAAAAATACAAGCCAACAATTAAAGGCCCATTTAGGGAAGGAAATGTCTGAATAATAAGGAGAATGTCTCTTTTCTCAATTTAAACAGGGAATGCGATCTAATTATAGAGAAGACCTAGATTGCTGTCGGAGAAGCCAATAGTGTCTTTAAGTAAACCTTCCTAGATGAGATTCGGTTAAAGAATAATCTCACTCTGGCTTTCACATCAGCCAGTCACGCACTATCACATTTGAAACATCATAACCAGCACTTCTGTATATCGTCAAGATAAATATTGGGAATCTGTGTGAAGTTTTCTACACAGAAGTAATCTAGGTTTTGGATTTTTAAAAAATCTTTTTTGGTATTTTCAAGGTTATCTTGGCTGATGAACTCTGTACTGTAATTTCCAAAGTAGATACAAAAGCAGTTGCATGTAGAGCACATTGTAGTAGTCCTGTCAAGTGATAAGTCTGGTTAGTACATAAGCTGAAGTTGATTAAAAGTTGTTCCTTGCTATTATCTCAGTCTGACTAATTAGTGATGCTGAACCAGAAGCACATCCGAAATGGGCATCTACTCCTTCTGGTAGAGCATACCTCATTCACAACTGAAAGACCTCTTATTTGTGTAGGATTGATATATCTGGTTCACATACTTATACGTTAAACAGAAAGGGATATTAAATTGCATAGTTAAAGATCACTTGGTTTACTACCAAATTTTGACAGTACAAACTGGGTTTGTTCTGGAAACCATAAAACAAATGTTAAACTATGTGATGAATTAGAATATACCAGCGATGGTGAACCTTTTTTGGCTCGCGTGCCATAAGTGGGGGGAGTGCAGGGTGTAGTGTGCGGGCGTGCTGCACCCATAATGCAATGTGTGACCTCCCCAGTGTGCATGCGCGCACTACAGGCGCTCCCCCCATTTTTTGCATGTTTTTTTTTGCCCTCCCCAGGCTCCAGAGGCTTTATAGGAGCCTGGGGAGGGTGAAAACAGCCTCCCCGCCCCCCCCCAGAAGCCCTCCAGAGGCTTGAGAGACCTTCAGGACGCTTCCCTGAAGCCTCCGGTTTGCTCGGAGGGTCGTTTTGAGCACTCCGAAGGCTTGAGGGACCTTCAGGAGGCTCCCTGAAGCCTCCGGAGCAGTCAAAATGAACCTCTGAGCAAACCGGAAGTCCATTCCCGAACTTCCAGTTTGCCCGTAGGGCCGATATTTTGCGCTCCGGAGGCTTCAGGGAAGCTCATGAAGCCTCCAGGGGGGCGGGGGAGGCTCTTTTCGCCCTCCCCAGGTTCCTATAAAGGCTCTGGAGCCTGGGGAGGGCGAAAAATGGCTTTAAAAAAGGGTGAACTCAGCTGGCCAGCACTCGCATGTGTGCTGGCCAGCTGACAGGGAAGCGCCTCGCGTGCCCTGACAAATGGCTCCGCGTGCAACCTGTGGCACGCATGCCATAGGTTCGCCATCACTGGAATATACTCTTTGTTGTAGAACTACCTCAGAATTTTTTAATTACAAGCATAAAGAAAGCTAACATAATCAAGAAACTCCATCTTAGAGAAAGCCTATAAACACTGAATCTAATAGGGCTGTATGGCCAATCATAAATAGAGTTTGAATAGTGAATTTGCTGCTTATGGTAATAGTGTGTTGTTCTTACTTGATGAAATATTAATATTGATAATCAATACAACAGTGAATCATGTGAATGTTAATGTTTAAGAAAACAAAATACAGATGGCAAAAAAGATGGGTTAGCAAAATATTTTAATCTCCCATCATCTCAAACAGGGGTATCCATCCTTCGCAACTTTAAGACTTGTGAACTTCAACTCCCAGAATTCCACAGCCAGGCATTCTGGGTGAGGAATTCTGGGATTTGTAGTCCACAAAGTTGCCAAAGTTGGACACCCCAGATCTGAAGGGAGGTTGCTCAGAGCATTTGCACAATTGTAGCAGTTGGATATCTAGCCCTAAAAATGTAGAATTGGAGAACCTTTATCTTTCAGAAAAATGGGAATATATATTCAGATTTATAGATTATGCAAGTTTATCTACATATGCCCTAGTGGGAAAACAAGCATACTTTTTTTTTAAAAAAACCAACAATTTTAATATTAATATTAAAAATTCTTATTACATTTTTAGTAAGTAAATATTCCAGTGACTGTTTTAGTTTCATTCTTAAACTGCAAATCATAAGAAATGTAGAATTGGAGAAGCTTTATTTTCAGATAAATGGGAATGTATATTCAGATGCATAGATTATTATACAAGGCTATCTACATATGCACTAGTAGTAAAACTACTAAAAGTAAAAGCATAAGTTTAAAAAAGAATAGTTCTAACATTTATGTTAAATATTTTTACTACATTTTTAGTCACTAAATATTCCAGTGACTGTTTTAGTTCCATCCATATATAATAGGATCATAGATACTAAACAATAGGATAGGCCATCCTTTTGGAACTAATGACCATGCTTGTTCTCGGAGGATCAGATTGAGGCATGCACTCCCTGATGTCCATTCAAGACAAGGTGAAGAAGCAGAAATGTGAGATTCACCATGTACATTTCAAGTAATATCCACCATGCCCTTATGAATGTCCTCACATATCAATTCTTCTGTAAACCAAGAAACTACTCAATTAAACAACATTGCCAAACGATTTGAAATCACAAATGGATAGTTGATGCTACTTACTTTATCTCCTTTAGGACCCATAATGCCAATGAAACCTCTTAACCCTTGAGGTCCCTGAAATGCAAAAGATTCATGAAAACATGAAGCTCATGTACATGATTGATCACATACAAAATATATGCCCGCCTTCCTTGGACAAAACAGTTTTTAAACCTCTTCTATGTCCATTCTTGTGAGCAAAAATTGTATCTTACTTTAAAGCTTTTCTACTGATTCGTTTTTTTAAAAAAATCCCAAAATCTTAAAGAAATTAATTCTGCCTGTTCACTGGAAGGACAAATACTGAAGGTGAAGCTCAAATTCTTTGGCCACCTAATGAGAAGAGGGGACTCATTGAAATTGGGAAAGATTGAAGGCAAAAGGAGAAAGGAACAGAAGAGGATGAGATGGCTAGATATATCATCAATGCAATGAACATGAATTTGAGCAAACTCCAGGAGACAGTGGTGGACAGGGTAGTCTGGTGTGTCCATGGGGTCATTAAAAGTTGGACATGACTTAGTGACTGAACAACAACAAATCCTTAAACATTGTATATGTTTTTTCTGTCTCCATCTGTATGAACTCAGAAGTTCCAAAATGATGCACTGTGAGTCATCTTTTGTGACATCAGCTCCCAGAAATAAAATCACCTTTCTTTTTGTTACTATTCAGAAGATTGTGAAATGTTGGTTATACTTAGAAACCTATGGAGATGCAACTAATAACATGTTGTTACTTTAATTTTACATCATGTATTATTATTATTATTATTATTATTATTATTATTATTATTATTATTATTATTATTATTATTATTATTATTATTATTATTATTATTATTATATGCATTGCAGAATTTATTATCAATTGTGAGAGCTGCTTAGATTTGCTCTTGATTGGTGTGGTGTGAAAGTGCTGGCAGTTAAGTCTAACGAAACAGCCGTCAACACACATACTTTGGTACTACAAGTAGTTCTCGACTTCAACCATTCATTTAGTGACCATTCAAAGTTACAACGGCACAGAAAGAAGTGACTTATGACAGTTTTTCACACTTACGACCATTGCAACATCCTTGCTCGGCAACTCTACATGTATTTATGAAGGTTGCAGTGTCCTGAAGGCATGTGATCCCCATTTGTGACCTTCTGACAAGCAAAGCTAATCGAGAAGCCAGATTCCCTTAAAAAGCATGTTACTAACTTAACAACTGCTGTGATTCACTTTACAAATGTGCCAAAAAAGACTGTAAGATGGGGCAAAACTCACTTAATATCTCTCTTGCTTAGCATTGGAAATTTTGAGCTCAGTTGTAGTTGTAAATTGAGGGCTACCTGTATGGGAAGAAGACTGGGGATCAGGCATACCTGCTTCTCACAGTTGTCAGTTTCCTTCCTACTGTGAATGGCATACCTATTTATTGTTATCCTTTCAGTCTGGTTCAAGGCAGGTAACAAATTAAGCAATTGGTTTCAACACTGAATGTGCTGAAGAAAAATGCAGGTAGTTCTGGTTTCAATTAGTGGGGAACGCAGGAGAAAAAGGACTCCCACTAGTTTGATCATGAGACGGTCATGAAACATAGTCAGATCAGGAACTTATAAATGATAGTGACTATTTTCCAAGGCACCTGAGGGTAGAACAAGAAGCAATGGGTGGAAACTAATCAAGGAGAGAAGCAACTTAGAACTGAGGAGAAACTTCCTGACAGTTAGAACAATTAATCAGTGGAACAGCTTGCCTCCAGAAGTTGTGAATGCCCCAACACTGGAAGTCTTTAAGAAGATGTTGGGTAGCTATTTGTCTGAAACGGTATAGGGTTTCCTGCCTAGGCAGAGGGTTGGACTAGAAGACCTCCAAGGTCCCTTCCAATTCTGATATTGTATTATTGTATTATAAGAGATAGATGGCTATTGGCTTCACTTACTTTTTTACATCTCAATATGATGAAACGCAACTAAAAAGTTAAATAAAAGGAAATACTTTACTGGAGGGCCCTGATCTCCGATGTCACCAATTCGTCCTTGTTCGCCTTCTTCTCCCTAAAAATATATACAAGGCACAAGTTAGTTAATAACACATTTTAAAAATTAGCATACATAATTTACTCTGTTTCCCTCGATATTATCTATTGTATTATTTATGTATTTCCCATATATGTAAGCGTGGAGGCAGCGCACATTAAAATCGGGCTGACTTATTAGAGAAAGAGTGTAACCAGGCAATAAAGGGGATGAAAAGCTGAGGGTACACAATATCACACTAAATCATTACTGCTTTCAGCCACGGTTGATTGAACAAACTGTATGCTAAAGCATAAACTGTAGTTTACAAATCACAAGATTTGTTCACATGTCATAAAATGCAAAACAAAGCACATTATTTTTAGTGATTCAGAGGGCCATTATTAGCTGCTGTAACTAACTGCTATGAAAATAGTGGAGACATGCTAAGATTAATTCTAAGAAGATTGTTATTATTCCTTTCTTAAATACACAGCAACGTTAAACATTCTTCCTCCATAAACCATCACTATTCCAGCTTATTTGCATGTAATCATGTTCTACTTCCTCTTACCTTAAGGCCTTGCTTTCCTGGTTCCCCACTCTCACCTTTTGCTCCTTTGTGGCCCTAAAATATAAAGCAAATATATTTTCATTGATGTTAAATATGCCACCGGAAACATTGCCTATTAAAAAACAATAGGTTTGGATGTTTTAGCTATCTAAAACCAGTTATTATCCTAGTCTGATGCCCTCTAAATGTCCTGGACCTCCACTCTAAGAATCAACCTGTGATCATATCAGCTGGTAATGATGTGTAGTGTGACCTAATATAGCTGGAGGATAGCAAGTTGGAGACGTTGAAATTAACACATTTCAATCAGAGTTCTCCAAAGTGTACTGTATGAACCCCCAAGAGTTAATAGGATCATCCATTGTTGTTAGTATGGTTGGTCACACAGTCAGCCAGATGTTTAGATTGGATTTGGCATTTTTATCTACCTATTGAGTCCTTCCCAAGGACCCAAGATAGGCAGATGTTTTTTGATGGTGTTAAAGGTATTGTTGCAGGATGTAAGCTGTTCCAAGTAAAAGCTGCCATTGCAATTGACCGATGGTGATTTTGTCAATGCCAATAATATTCAAGTGTGACTCCAGTTGTTTTGGCATTGTAACCAAGATACCTACTACTATTGGTGCTATCTTTGCTTTCTTTTTGCCACAGTCATTCTATTTCTATTTGCTGGCATTTGTATTTTGTGATTTTTCTCCAGCTCTTTCTCTTCAATTTTGTTGTTGCCAGGTACTGCAACTTCCACTGTCCATATTTTTTTCCCTTTCTTATTGATATTTGTTAAGTCTATATTATGTTGCAGGTGTTTTGTTTGAAGCACTTTAGTTTTTTTCATTTTCTATGAGTTTATCTATTTTGTGATCCCACTAGTTCTGATTTGCAGGCAAATAGTATTTCTTGCAGATATTCCATTGCAGTATGATTGCTACTTTGTCATGCTGTGTTTGTGGTCAATCTGTGCAAACTTCTGGCAGCAGTTTAATTAATAGTACTATTGCCATAAGTAGCATTCATTAAATTATTAAATGGTTTTCATATAATAAATGTTTGTTTCATGTTCCAGTGATGTTTAATCTTAACTCTAGATTGTTATGGTACTGCTGTAACATCTTTTGAAACTTACCAACATCCAATCAATATCCTGTCATACCCAGAATGTATCACACCCATCCCTTCTCCTACCTTCATGCCCATCATTCCAGCAAATCCAGGATGACCAGATGTGCAGGCATTTGGACACTAAAAATGAAACAATGAGTTAAGTTAATAAGAAGAAATCTTGATTAGGGAAAATCTGTTCACTAATTTACTATAATTTAATTAGTATGACTGTCCACTCTATAAGACCCTGGGCAGTTTACAACAGTCACATAGAGACAATTCCGCTACCTCCAGTAAAACAATTAAGACCCACATAAACATACTTTCTGCACAAAACAACTAAATGCCCAATGGCACAAACAGTAGAATAAATATGACAGCCCCCACCCATATAAATTACAACCACATATTAACTCCAGACCTGGAAATACAGCCAGGACTCAAGGGCTTTCCGGAAGCTCAGGAGGGTGG
This sequence comes from Natrix helvetica, assembly GCF_964273705.1. Classification (NCBI taxonomy): domain Eukaryota; kingdom Metazoa; phylum Chordata; class Lepidosauria; order Squamata; family Natricidae; genus Natrix; species Natrix helvetica. The sequence continues at coordinate 167,435,765 of NC_138552.1, forward strand.
CCTCATCCATAAAAAGGAAGATAAATATCTTACCAGTGGATCTCCACCATGATGACCAACTGTTCCCTGAGTAGATTAGCAAAGTTTAAAATTAGGATAGCAATGAATATTGCTAAGCATCGAGTTGAACTTGAATTAATAAGGCTGGTAGTATAGATCCACAAACGCAGTAAAGGAGCTTTTCACAAGGCCAAGAGTTATTTTCCACCACCAACAGAGGACCTATTTAAACTCACAGACAGAACCAATATGGAAAAACGTAGGACCTCTTTCCCTACATAATTGGAATGTCCCTTTGGAATCTTTTCAGTTCAGTATTGCATTCTCCATTCATACTGTGAATTTGTACATACGCCAAGTAGAAGAAGCAGATTTCTCAATTTTTGTCTTCATTCAATAAATGGGATCAACTATGAACATGGGCAGCCTTCATATATTTGCCCTTTTACTCAGAAGAGATGAATTAGTACTGAATTGGATCAACTGGCACCCTTTGAAAATAAGCCACAGCAACGTGTATCTAAAACAGGGTGCAAAGGGCCCACTTGACATGCTAGGCAAAGCTTGATACAGCCCACATGTTGACTAGAGTAGGATTTCTCCAGCTGTCGGGCACTGGAGTTATGCAAAAATTTTATGGAGTTCCATGAGAGACTAAGAGAAGGAAAATAGCACAGGCAAGGTGTCTATAGCAATTAAAGAACGGAAGAAAGAGTGGGGCTTGTTAACTGCCATTCAGAAGTCAACCCCTTTCTGAGGGTCTTTGTGGTCATGACAACTCAATGCTTTGCCTCTTAAGAGTTCCTGGGATTTTATTTTTAACTAAGAGATTCTGCAGCCTGAAATATTTCAAATTTCCTCTTTGAGAATATCTGTCAGGCTCAAAAGATCAAATCCACACATGAAGGTGCAATTAAACTGATTTATGGCTGCTTATGCCTATGCACAGGAATATCCTCAACTAATGGGGATAGCACAATTTTGGTGCTAGATAAAGGTAACAGAAGTCAAAGCGGGTTGGACTTAGTTCACTTATGGCTACATAGAAAGGCTAGGCTCATGCCTCTTCTAACTCTGGCTCCAGGTTCTGCTACTCCTTTCCCTACAATACCATACAAATTGTGTAAAAAGGTGCAGCAAACTTACCCTTGGCCCTGGAGGTCCTGGCACTCCTGAGGGGCCTCTCCTTCCAGGATCACCCTAAATAGTGTCACAACAGCATAAAAATAAACTATATATCCAAGTCTCTTAAAAGAAAGGATAATGAAAACCAAACAAACTCTACATTGGTTACATTTTTAAGCACCAAAAATGTTCTAGGACAGAGCAAAATTCTGGCTCAGAATAAGAAAAGTAGTGTAATTAAGAAGACTAAAAGAGTTTAAAATCATTCATGCCTTTCATTACTTTTACCTCTCAAATGATGTAGGAAGCTGATTACATACAAATGGATTCCTATGTGACATCTCTTAAATACACAACTTTAATTATGGAAGTGCATAGATAAAGATAGCAGAATCAATAGTTCACAATAAATGGGTGTTTCAGAATGGGCAGATTAATTTGTGGAGTTTTGAAAGACTTCATTTATTATAATCCCCAACAAATAAATATCACACATCATTTTCATGTGCAGTTATTTGGGAGGAAAAGCTGAACTTAATTGGATTCACTTTTTAATCTGCATTAGTTGGAATGAGCTGTAAAACCTTTATTATCCATATAAGCAGTCATAGGAATGGCTACTTGTACAGTAATTGTAAAGTAATATTCCCAGATGAGACTTCACCACATGAGAGAATGTTAACCAATCTAATCTAATCTACTCAATTGAGTTCCAATAAATGCTACTTATAGGAATTAAGAAGAGCTTTTTATGTAATTAAGTAGAATATAGCAAACATAAGAGATTTGTAGGCTTAAACCAAAAGTCTATTTATTCCACAGAGGGCAAAAGGCAATGGACTAAAGATGAAGTGTGAATCTTCCCTTAGACATAGTAATAATATTGGTGACATCCTATTGCAGAGATTCATATCAACAACAGATTTCCACAATCTGTGCTCTCTGTGCTGGTTGGACATTCTAGCTGCAACTAAACATCTAAAAATTACCAAGTTTGGAATGGCTAGTACTGTGTTTCCCCAAAAATAAGACCCAACAGGAAAATAAGCCCTTGCATGTTTTTTCAGGATGCTCATAATATAAGCCCTACCCCAAAATAAGCCCCAGTTAAGATCATCAATCAGACAGATGTATTTCGTATTGCATTCCCCTGAAAATAAGACCCATTTGGAAAATAAGCCCTAATTCGTCTTTTATAGCAAAAATTAATATAAGACCCAGGTTTATTTTCAGGGGAAATGGGTACATATTTATAATTGGAACAATCCTTTAAAGATAGACCTAAATGGTAGATTCATTTTAGTGTGTTCAAGTGTAATCAATGTGTCAGTCATTCCTGAGGGATGTCTTTCGTAAAAGCATGGTACAAGGTTTAACAAGCAGGCAAATATTAATCAGTGATTTAATGGAATATGAAACAAAATACTCACAGGTGGCCCAACTCTTCCCACTTCTCCTGGAAGTCCTCCTATACCAGGAGGACCCTGTATTGAAAAAAAGATAGAAACTAATTAAACTTCTCATAACAGGGATTGGCAACTTTCTTGTAAAGAGAGTCTGTGCTGCTGTATTATTGATACTAATTTTTTTAATCTTTCAAGAGCAGCAAAAGATATCACATTAGAAGGATGTGCATAGTAAGAATCTTAAAGAGACAAAATATCTGACTTCTCTCTTAGTTCAAGCTTCCTCGTCTGCACTCCAAATGCCCAAAATAGGAAAATAAAATCCTATCCAACATTTGGGAGTATTGCATTTTTAATGTGTGAAATTGGTGTCTTAAACTTTGGCAAGAGTTATGCCCTACATCATCTCTTTAAAAGTACCCTCCTCAAACATGCATGGACCATAAAAACAGTGCTGGACGTATCCAAGGGCTAACCACCCCGACTTGGAAAGCTAGCCCTGTCCAAGGAATGCCTGGGTTTTTCTTAAACAGAAGAGTTTAATAGACAGTTAATTGTGTATGGTTGATTATGTTCTGTTTGAGAGTTGCTTTGGGTATGCAGGAGTGGTAAAAGGTACCAGATTAGAAACTGAAAGACCATAATTTTAGTCCTACTGCATGACTTTGATCCTGTCATTTTTTCTCAACCCTAACAAGGAAGCAATGGCAAACCACTTCTGAAAATGTTGCCAAGAAAACTGTGGGGGCTTGTTGAGATGGTTACTGGGTATGTGCAGACTGTTTCAAAGTGAAAAACAAAAAAACTCTACTCACAGGAGGTCCAGGAATTCCCTTTCCCTAAAATAGAAAAAACAAAGTTTTCTCATTCTTATTTTTATATATTTAGTTTTCAACTCAAACCAGCTGTAGATATATTCAGAATGGGAAAACAAACATCAACATTTTTAACTGGGAACAGAAAATATTGTTTTCATCTCTCCAATTTGTTGAGTTAGCCAAGAATTTCAAGCAGTTTTAATTATCTTTGAGACAGATGTTGAATGTGATAATTCAGAACAGACAAAGCAGTTTTCTTGCTTGATTAATCTGCTTAAAAGTACAACTTCACAGTTTAAAATGCAAGTTTCACAGTTATTGCCACACTATCCTAGAAATGACCACATTTTTCTACAGAAGTTTATTCTGGATTGTTTCAACTTTTATTTTCAAGAGGCAAAACTCTGTTTTCTTTACCCAAAGGAAGGAGGCTAGACAAGAACTCCACTATCCAAAGCTTACAAGAAGATAGAATGGGGCCAAGCACTGAAAACAATGATGATTTCACAGTCAACTTGAAAGATCTCTAAATTCTTTGTTTGAAATACTTAGAACATTTTCCATGCTTCCAGTTCTTTTTTATTTTTTTACTGAAGTGAAGCTTTCAACCAAAGGATATATATACTGACAGATATATTCTTTTCCCTTTCAGCCCTAATGGCTCTACAGCCTGAACCCCATAAGCATTGCCATGTCCATAGCAGCATCCTATACCAACAACTTTGATCTTTGCAAGCGTGCAAGCAAAATACTCCAGGATCACGGTGGCGGGCACAGCAACTCCTTCTGCTGCACTGCAGAGAAGAGCCACACTGTGCAGGAGGCTCCTTAGCACTAGCCTCAGATCAGTGTGAGCCGCGGTCCCCTTCATGTTGGCTCAGGAAGGAGGGGAATGGGACCGCGGCTCGTGCTGATCTGAGGCTAGCGCTGAGGAGCCTCCACACGCGGTCCCATTCCCCTCCTTCCTGAGCCAACATGAAGGGGACCGTGGCTTGCGCTGATCTGAGGCTAGCACTGAGGAGCCTCCTGCACAGCATGGCTCTTCTCCGCAGCGCAGCGGAAGGAGTTGCTGTCCCCGCCACCATGATCCTGGGGTATTTTGCTTGCACGCTTGCAAATATCAAAGTTGTCACAGTCCTCCCTTCATGATGATCATTTGATGATGTCAGTGCTTCACCAGCCATAAACCTCACCGCACGTCACTGTTCAACTGTATATCTCCAGTATACTGATCACACCTCACACCAAACTGACAGATTACTTCCCCCAGCATTTATTAGGTGATGTTGGTCTTTCTACCCTCTTTACATATTTCATTTATCTCCATGAAACATTTAATCTTTACTGCTTTGTTTTACTGGCACCTTTTACTTAAATGGCTATGATAATATGGTAAATAAGTCACAGAACATGAGAAAATGTGGACTTAGCAGTGTCATCTGTGAAGAAAGTTAAAGATGATAAATGCATAACTATATTCCTAAATGCAAATGGTTGCCATGAGAAAGCTAGAGTGGGATCAGAAGTATGGTAGGTAGGTGTATGTCTGCAGGTAGGATGTAAAATGTCAAAATATCCATATCATCAATCCTGACCTTTTTCTACACATATCACATGCCTATTTAAAAGATAAGGATTCAATTGCATATTTGCAGCCACCATCTTGATATCTCTCTCTCTCTCTCTCTCTCTCTCTCTCTCTCTCTCTCTTTCTCTCTCTCTCTCTCTCTCTCTCTCTCTCACACACACACACACACACACACACACACACACACACACACCAGTGCAGGATGCCCCTGAAGGTAGAAGCACTTATCATTATTTTAACAAAAATCCCACATGAAGAATAATTTTATTGGAGGGTAATCCTCCCCCTACCCCACTCATTCTAACAAAGCTTTTTCCTTTGTATTCCTCCAACATTTGTAGTTTCTTTGAGTATCTTTCAGAGGCAATTTAAGATGCATCTATTTAATCCATAATCCTATTCTAGAGCTCTTTTAATGCATTTTAAATATATTTCCAATTAGTGCTTGCTTTACACTTCCTCTGATTTTATAAACAACGTAAAATCCCTTTGTTGGAAGGGAGGGAGGGAGGAGGGTTTTTAAAAATTCCTGCTTCAAATTTCAGCACTTTCAACTGAAGAGACTCTATTATCAAATCTTATTTACAAATAAAAACAGCTTCCTGATGGAATTTAAATTATTTTATCAAGTCAAAGCTATTTTCTGGTGTTAAGTAATATGAAGATCACAAAAACGAATATCCCCTACAAATTTCAAGACAGAAGAGTACTTTTTGAGCTCTTCTATAGATGGCCAGAAACTTCCTCCAGGTTTAAAGATTTTTTTTTAATTGATCTGATTTTTGCAGAATAGTTAAGCAAATATACACTATATTGCCAAAAGTATTCGCTCACCTGCCTTTACTCACTTATGAGCTTACTGTAAGTGACATCCCATTCCTAATCCATAGGGTTCAATATGACGTCGGTCCACCCTTTGCAGCTATAACAGCTTCAACTCTTCTGGGAAGGCTGTCCACAAGGTTTAGGAGTGTGTTTATGGGAATTTTTGACCATTCTTCCAGAAGAGCATTTGTGAGGTCACACACTGATGTTGGATGAGTTTACATGGCCTGCCACTTCGTGGCTGAGTTGCTGTAATTCCCAAACACTTCCAAGTTCTTATAATACAACTGACAGTTGACCGTGGAATATTTAGGAGCGAGGAAATTTCACGACTGGATTTGTTGCACAGGTGGCATCCTATCACAGTTCCACCCTGGAATTCACTGAGCTTCTGAGAGCGACCCATTCTTTCACAAATGTTTGTAAAAACAGTCTGCATGCCTAGGTACTTGATTTTATACACCTATGGCCATGGAAGCGATTGGAACACCTGATTCTGATTATTTGGATGGGTGAGCAAATACTTTTGGCAATATAGTGTATTTCATAATACCAATTATTTTAAAAGATACCATATAAAAATCAATGACTTACAGGAAGTCCACGGCCTCCAGGCAAGCCCACTTCACCCTAAAAATCATAAATGTTACAACATTTCAAATATTTAAAGCATTTTTTGTTTGTGTTACATTTTGTTTAGAGACAAGGCAGAGTACAGGAATTGAGGAGATGGTAAGTTCTAGACTTGTTTTAGGCATGAAAACCCAGGTGAACAACTTTGGGACAGTCATCTCTCTCAGCCCAAGTTACCTCACAGGGCTGTGGGGAAAATAGAAGACAGGAGAGTTAGATATGTTTGCCACCTTTGAAATATATACAAAAATGTGGATTATTATTATGGTTCATCATACAGTCAGCCAGATCTTTAGATTGGATTTGACATGTTTATCCACCTATTGAGATTGTTGTTGTTATTGTTGTTATTGTTGTTGTTGTTATTATTTTATACCTTATTGAAACAGCCAACTGAACATTCAAAAATGCATTACAAATACCATTGACTGGTGCTGATGATTGATAAGGGTTGCTGCCAGCATCCTAGGTATCAACCAAGTACCTTCTTAAAATATAAGATGTTCCGAGTAGCGCAGTTTTTTGCAGTTCTGCTAGTGTTATTGCAGGAAGCTGCAATTTGTTGATGTATCTTGTAAAATCCTTGGACATGGTGCCAAATGCCAGTATTATGATTATAATTTTGATTATGATTATGATTATGGTGATTGTGATTGTTGTACCTCACAGGGCTGTGGGGAAAATAGAAGACAGGAGAGTTGATATGTTTGCCACCTTTGAAATATATACAAAAATGTGGATTATTATTATGGTTCATCATACAGTCAGCCAGATCTTTAGACTGGATTTGACATGTTTATCCACCTATTGAGATTGTTGTTGTTGTTGTTGTTGTTGTTGTTATTATTATTATTATTATTATTATTATTATATTATTATTATTATACGATTGTATCACAGCGGCCAGTTGATTCGCCAGATTTGGCATTGATTACTAGTCGGGCCCCACCCAGGGGCCTAGGACGTCGTAACGTATTTTCATAATATACGTGCAGATCCAAGCAGTGCAGCTTTTTGCATTTGACTGATGGTGATTTTGTCAAGTTTTAACTGTTTTAAATGTAATTCCAGTGCTTTTGGAATAGCACCCAGTGTGCCGATTACCACTGGAATTACCACTGCTGGTTTGTGCCATAATTGTTGGATTTCAATTTTTAAGTCCTGGTATTTCGCGACTTTTTCATGTTCCTTCTCCTCAACCCTGCTATCACCTGGTATTGCGATGTCTATGATTGTAACCTTCTTTTTCTCAACCAGTGTGATGTCTGGTGTGTAATGCGCTAGTATTTTGTCTGTTTGTATACGAAAATCCCACAGGATCTTTATTATTATTATTATTATTATTATTATTATTATTATTATTATTATTATTATTATTATTATTATTATTATTATTATTCAGCCACTGGCAAGCACCTCCAATCCTATAATTAAATAAAAGAGTCTGGAGATTGAAAAATGGGAAGGAAATCTTAATGAAAGAGTTTAATCTTACCTTTTGTCCTTTTGAACCGGCTGGACCTGGTGATCCATCAGGTCCTGTCAATCCCTTTTGAAATAAAAAATTAACTTTTAGTGCAGTCAGTAGCTAAAATGACTGAAAAACCAAATGTTAATGACCTGCTAGATAAGCAATTTTTCTCTATATATGCACGGGAACACACATACATTAAGGGTAGAATTCAAGACTTTTTAGCTTCCAATAAAAGGGTTTCTTCAGACAAATTTCAACAATCAGATGCAGCACCCTACACCCAATTTAAAGAGACTTTAAATTAGGTGTAGGGTGCTCCATCTGAATGCTGAAAATTATGAAAATTTTATCCTGAAACTAGAGATCTGTTCCCATTCAACTCAGTAAGGAAATGCCTCAAATTTTAAGTTGGACCTGGAATTACTTTTTGGCTCACAAAGCATGAGAAGAAGAAGCAGAATATGATCCAAGGTTTGAGAGTGATGTTTTACTTGAGGACAGTACATTTCGTATCTGCCCGCTCAGCTTATGGTGAAGCCAAGATTAATCAGGAGCCTTCTAGTTCAAACACTATTCTATCAAACAGGATCTATGCCTTTGAACAACTGTAAAGCTAAATATTTTGGAAAATAAATGTATAATGTATTTTTCATATACATTTTTATTTTTAGTAAGTAAGAAAGAGGTTTTTTGTTCACTGATATTATCACGGGATATGACCAATAACAAGGGTTGCTGACCACTTTAATACCACAAATAATTCAAAAAATTACAAAGAAAGTCAAAGGTTGTAACACAAGACCAACTTGCTGGTTATATTGCGGGATACATTATGACTCTGAGATGTTCATCTAATGCTTTGCATAAATTGGAATATATGCTGCAAGCACTACCATAGGTCAGTGAAATATAATTTCCTTCTCCCTCAGATGTGCCCAGTACAGTTATCAATTTTTAGACAAAACACCAGAACTCATACTTGTTAGAGGTAGTGGCAGATTAAGGCTCACTGGTGCCCTAAGCACTGACAAATCTTGATGCCCCCCCCCTTTGTACATACTGTACAAATCTTTATTATTATTTTTCTTTCTGAACTTTGTGGTGCCCCCTTTGGGCCTGGTGTCCTAAGCATGTGCTTAGTCTGCTTAATGGTTAATACACCACTGGTTAGAGGAAGGTTGTTTTGCCCTGATTTTCTACTAGGAAATGTTTGGTATTCCATAATTGCCACCGGGTATATAGAAGAGTAAGATAAAGTTGACAGTAGCACTGTTAGCTTAGCTTAATACAACAGACCATGACTTGCAAAAGGACTCCCTGTCAGGGTTCCAAATAACATCCAAAAATAAATCAGAGTCCAAGGCAAAGTATTGCTCAAAGTTCCAATTTATTAAGAGAGCCATGTTGGCACATCTGGGAAAACCCTCATCTGAAAAGCTTCCAGGTTTTCCCCACCTAGTTGAAAGTTCAAGATCTTGCCCCACACCCACAAATCCAGCACATGGTCCAATCTCCCACTGCCATGCTGGCAGTTCCACCCATCCAGTTCCAGTCAGGTGCGGAGTCAAAGGATGCCCTTGGCTTTCTAGAAGGAATTTTGTTTTGGCTACACATTAAGTAACTCCGTACAATTCCCCCTTCCATTTTCCCACAATAGAAAAAGGCATAGTAGAATAATAGAAAGTGTGGCAGGCCAAAGATCCAGAAGATAACCGCAGGCCTGACACTCCCAACAAGTCACCAGGGCTTTCTGCTTCCTGCATCAACAAAGTTTTGAGTGACTTGTGAAGTTCTGCTTTTTTCTCAGCCAGGCTGAGAGCTTTAAAGCCACAGAAAAATCCAAGTCCCAGACAATGTCCTGGTCATCCTGACTGATCACAGAATAGCCGCCTTGACAGCCAGCAGGTGTATTAACAATGGAGCTGCTTCCCTTCAGAAGGACCAGCTGGTGTGTTGATGGGGTGGGATGGGGGCAAACTGGTGCCAAGAGGGGCTCATTCCAGTCTCCTAACTTTGCTCCTGAGATGGAAGAAAGTATCCAGCTCTTTAGAGTTTCAGCAGAAAGAGATGGTAGGAAATATAGGCCCTTGTCGTTTTTCTTCCTGTTGACTTTTATCCTTTTTACTCAGAAGTTAATGCCCCCTGACTCAGAAGCAAATTGCGTCAATTTAAGCAGCTTTTGGAAACCTGCTCTTTAAGCCTTTAGCTCTCCGCCTGCTTGTTAAAGAGATACAGCAGTGCATGAAATTTGTTTCATTCATACTTACCAGGACAAGCACGTATCCCCCTACTGTGCATGGATAAACATTTCCGAAGGGCAGATGTTCACCTGGGATTATCAACTGAAATCCTCAGGTGATTTGGGAAAGTTGAAGGGCATGAAAGCTCCTTTGAACTCATTTATCTCATGCTGTATGCAGAAGATATATGTAAAACCAGGTTCTCTGAAAGGTTATTAAATTGTGTCTGTGTTTGGAATGCAATTCAGATATGGGATGGATGGATATAGGCTTTTGTTCTCTCCCTGCTATTTTTTAAAGTTAATTATATGAAACCAGGAACATATTTTGTAGCATGGAACATTAAAGGATTGGAGTTCTCTTTTCAAACAGAAGCAAGTCTTAGCTAAGTTAAGGAGATCTCTTGTCAAACAGAAACAAGTATAAATATAATATTTATTTATTGCAAGAGACCAATTGTCAACTTACACCACAATTAGCCCAACATTTCTGTTGCTAAGTGCTAAAACATTTGTTAAGTGAATTTTGCCCATTTTATTATCTTTATTGCTTTTACTTAACACTTGTTAAGTGAATCACTACAGTTGTTAAGTTAGTAAAGCTAAACCTAGACCCAGGAAACTACAGACCAATCAGCCTAACACCAATATCTGGGAAGATAGGGGGGGGGGGAGATAATCAAAGAACAGATCTGGGAATATCTAGAAACAAATAAAGTTATAACTAGAAGCCAGCATGGGTTTGTTAATGAAATAAGATTAATTTGGCATGATCTCGATTGATCATGCCAAATCAATCTTATTTCATTCTTTGACAAAGTGACTAAATTAGTAGACCAGCAAAATGCTGTGCACATAATGTACTTAGACTTCAGTAGGCCGTTCAACAAAGTAGATCACAACCTACTTCTTGGTAAACTAGAAAAATGTGGGATAGACAGTATCACCACCAGATGGATTTGTAACTAGCCGACAAATTGTACTCAGTGAGTAATCCCTAATGGTATTACATCTACATGAAGGGAAGTAAGCAGTGGGGTACCAAAAGGTTCTGTTTTAGGCCCTTAGATATTCTTCAATATCCTCATAAATGACTTAGATGAGGGAATAAAAAGGGAACCATCAAGTTTTCAGATGACACTAAGCTGGCAGGAATACCCAACACCTCAGAAGACAACTTCAGGATTCAAAAAGATCTTGATAGACTTGAACAATGGGCTCTATCAAACAACATGAAATTTAATGTGGAGAAAAGCAAGGTTTTACACTTAGGCAGAGAAACCAAAGGTCCAAGTACAGATTAAGTGAAACCTTATTCAAAAACAATAACTGTGAGAGTTACTTAGAGTCCTAGTGGACGATTAATTAAATATGAGCCAGCAGTGTACGGCAGCAGCCAAAAAAGCTAATGCCCCCCCCCCTTGTATAAACAGAGGCATAGAGTTAAAATCACATGAGGTATTAGTACTCCTTTATAAAACCTTAGTAAGATCACACCTGAAATACTGCATCTAGTTTTAGTCACCACATTACAAAAAAGATGTTGAGACTCTGGAAAAAGTGCAAAGAGCAACTAAGATGATTAAAGACCTAGAGACAAAAACATAGGAAGAACAGTTATAGGAATTAGATATGGCCAGTCCATAGAAAAGAAGGACTAGGGGTGATATCAATATTCCAGTATTTGAGGTGCTGCCACAAAGAAGAGGGAGTCCAATTATTCTCCAAAGCACCAGGAGGCAAGACACGAAACAATGTATGGAAATTAATCAAGGAGAGAAGCAACCTGGAATTAAAGAGAAACTTCCTAACAGTGAGAACAATTAACCAGTGGAATAGCTTGCCTTCAGAAGCTGTAGGTGCTTCATCATTGGAGGTTTTTAAGAAAAGACTGGCCACCTGTCTCAAATGGTATAGGGTCTCCTACTTGAGCAGGGGGTTGGACTATAAGACGTCCAAGGTCCCTTCCAGCTCTATTTTGATTCTAATTCTAGTAACATGGTTGTTAACTAAATCGTCCTTGCTCAATGACTCTGCTTGTGCAGAAGTTCACGAAAGGTGATCATATAACCTCAGGACACGGGAACTGTGATAGACAGGAGTCAACTGCCAAGTGCTTGAATTTTGATCACATGGCCATGGGGATGCTGCAACAGTCATAAGTGTGAGAAACTGTCATACGTCATTTTTTTCCCAATGGAGTAGTAGCTTTGAACAATTGCTAAACAAACCGTTGTAAGTCGAGGACTACCTACTGTATATTCTTCCTCAGAATAAGCAGCTCTTACAAAAAGCTTCAGTGGAAGAAGTTTATCTTAGTGGCAACTCTAATGGTACAAATTTAGAACGTTGCTTTCTTACTTAGCAGACTTTCCAAATTGATTGCTGAAGAGGAAATATCAGATGGAGAATATCATTTATTACAGTCATTGTCAGACTGGGTCATCTGCATTAATCACTTTTACATTTACATGCTCCAAACATAGGCTATACAAAACAAGTACATAATTTTCTCAACACATGTACATTAAGTCAGTGAAGCGTATTCTAGTTGAAGGTAATTTGAATTAAATTTGAGGCCTTGTTGGATCATAACACTCTGTCACCAATATTATATTGTCAACTATCTAATACGTATCTAGATTAGATTGCCTGAATTTAATTTAGTTGATATTTTACATTATATTAAACCTTTACAAAAAGAACATGCTTATATATTCTCTATACATAAGCGTGGGAGTACATTTTTTTACATTATGACACGAAAATGACAAATTGTGCATTGTGGTAGCATAATGTAAGCTCTATTCTTTCCTACTTTTATTGTAATATTGCATTCCACTATGTAACAATTAAGTTGCATTGTGACATTACAATATACATTTTGTCATTTATGTCCCATCCTATAGATATCTATGCATACAGAAATGCTTTTGACTACCTTATTTTATGACTGCCCATCCTTGATGGCTAAAGTTAAAGCAAACTATAGATTGTACTATAATTTCATAAATGAATGTACATTTCATATAAAAGAATCAACTGTTAGAGCAGAACTTCAAAGAATTATGATCACTAACACATTCCATTCATTGCTAGACTGACATGGATTTTTGCTGTATTAAATATAAATTTAACTTGCTTTATACTTTTAAAACAGAATTTCAGTGCATAGAAAACAGCAAGGAAATTGGGAAAAGGGAGAAATATCTAATCTGAGATTTGTCTTAGTAACTGGTTTCTAACAAGTTAATCAAGTAATATTCTACTAACTATGGTGTTTAGGATATAAATGGGAATGTTGTACAAATTCCAGACTCATTAATCAACATTATTGAAAATGATTCTAAACAGACTAGCAATCTTCATAAATAAAATATGAGATTCTTTAATAAAAGTTGGCTTTATCAATTCTACCCCAGGATTAGATTTACTTAAATCATTGGTAATTATTAATGGTGTTGTTTCTTGATTCAAATCACTTTTAAGTAATACACCAAGGAAATCTCTTTGTTCTTTTCTTTTTAATTTGGCTACATACCCATATTTTTCGGAGTATAAGATGCACCTTTTTCCCCTCCAAAAAGAGGGTGAAAATCTAGGTGTGTCACATACACTGAATACAGTATTTTTGGCCTCCTGAAACCCCGTCCCCTTTGCAAAATGGCCATGAATAGCTTTTAGGAGGCTTGTAGAGTGCTCCCGGGGGCTGGGGAGGGCAAAAATGAGCAGAAAATTGGACTTTTTTGCTCGTTTTTGCCCCCCCAGCCGCCAGGAGCACTCTACAAGCTTCCTAAAGGCTATGCATGCCCTTTTTATGATTAAAAAACAGGCCCATTTTCATGAAAAACAGGCCATTTCTGAGAGGTCTGCAGAGTGCAAAAACTTTTTTTTTAAATTTGCCTCTTCAAAAACTTGGTGCGTCTTATACTCCAAAAATACAGTAAGTCATATGCATAATTAGAAATTCTGAAAATATCTTGGAAGCCCAATAAGAAAAAAGTTACTTTTTCCAACTGGAAAATAAAATTTAAAAAGTACATACTGATGATTTTTGATAGTCTGTCTGGATAGTCTGAAAATCAGATCTGATGCTTTTGGCTCACAACAACAACATAGAAAACACATTATTTTGCTCACATAAAAACTTTCAGGAGCTCTTTTCAGCTAGTAAATTTGGACTTATCCGCTGTTTCGATGTAATTGGAAGAAGATTTAGGAAGATGGTGAATTCCCTTAATATAAATGTGATTAAAATGAATGTAACTCCAAGGATGATTTAATTTTTCAGGAGTCTTCCTATATTTATTCCATCACATTATTTTAACAAACGGACAGGGTACTGAATACATTTCTTTGCAAGGGCATCCTGTGAAATGTTCATTGTATAAATTATAATTACCCATTTAAGGAGAGGATTTAATTTCTCACATGTTCAGGTTTGTCACTGGGCTATTATATTAGCTTTAGTCACTTCAAGATCTCTCCCCCTCTTTCAATTTAACAAAATGACTATCTGACCTCACTAAGGTACTGGAATTCCTCTTTGCAGGAAGGTAAATGTCATCCCTGAAATAGGGTGGCAACACATCTTGGAGAAGCATTGAATCACAAATGTAATTTTGACCCATGAACCCATGAAAAGTTTACACTATAAAATAATCTCAGTTTTAAAATGCCATCTGCATCTGTGTGTAGGTGTATAAACTGGACCTGTCATAATGCTTTTACTTTCCGTGAACTCAGTTCTCTGGAAGCAAATAATTTTTTTTTAATGAGTCTCAGTCCTGGAGGCTGACATCTCTAATAAAGTGAAACTTTGAGGAACTTCTAGCCTCAGAGTCTTCTTTCGTTGGGGGTGTTACTTGGAGCCCTGTCAATGATTTATTACCAAGTGTGTCCTGGAAGTATTTTCAGCTTAAGCACCTGATGTTTGGTTTCTTTGATCCAGCTTCAACTGCTTCTTCTGAAGTTCATTCATTTATTTATTTGTACTACCATCCTCCACAAGGATCTACAGCATGGTTCCACAGTGTTTAGATGTTTTAGGCAGGGGTGTCCAACTCAAGACCCATGGACTGGATCCAGCCTGCGGGGACAGCCTGGAAACAGCAAAAGGATCAGTCCACGGTGCCTCTGCCAGTAAAAATGGAGCTTGGGAGGGCTGCGCATGGCCTTGCGAGCTCTGTTTTTGTTGGCAGAGGGTAGCAGGAGGCCATCGCAGACAGAAATGGAGATCAGGAAGGCCACATGAAGCCCTCATGAGCTCTGTTTTCCCTGGCAGAGGGTTGCAGGAGGCCGTTGCAGCCAGAAACAGAGCTTGAAAGGGCCGTGCGGGATTCTCCCGAGCTCAGTTTTTGCTGGCAGAGGGTTGCAGGAGGCTGTCGCAGCCGGAAATGGAGCTTGGGAGCCCATTTTCACTGGCAAAGCATTAAGGCCACCACAGCACCCCCGACACAAGTGAAATTGAGCTAGCTATACCCACTCCAGCCAAGGTCATACACAACCCTGATGCAACCCTCAAGGAAATCGAGTTTGACACCGCTGTTTCAGAGGAACTATCTGTGACTTTAAAGTCAGTAATCTGCCTTTGGAGGAATATGATGACAGATGATATAATTGCTGTTAGTCATTTATTTGTTCATAGGAGTAATGAATTTGAATGCTCTGTACTAGAAAGCCAGTCGAGAATTGTATTAAAAACAATTTGACATGAAGTTTGCATGAACATAAAATGACTTTATGGCCAAACAAAAAATATAGCCTACTTCAATTTGATTACAATCACCCTGCTGGAGATAGTTTGGTTTTGTCCTATGATTCTTGTATTTGAGCTGACATCAACTGGACTGTTTTTTGGATCAGTCTCTGGAAGATTTATCTGTATGGGTTTTTGTTGTTGTTGTTGTTGTTATTGTTGTTGTTATATCCCTATTTGTATGTATCAAAATATAATTTGTGGCTTTTCCAAGTATATGGAATGGCTGCAGCAGTTTTGAACATAGGAAAGAGAAATTAATTTGCAGCAATGTATTTTTGGTGAGACAGTGTGTGTGTGTGTGTGTGCGCACACGTGTGCATGCATGTGTGCGTGCGTGCGTGCTCAGTGATCCAAAGTTCTCTTTTCTAATGAGAGCAAATTTGCATCTCATTTGGAAACCAAGGACCCAGGGTATGGAGGAAGAATGGAGAGGCCAATCAAGCACAGTAATCCCACAGGCATTGAACCAGTTTTTGGTGCTTTTGGCAAAAGTTGCTCTCATCAGAAAAGAGGACTTTGGACCGCTGTGCTTCATTAAGACCAGGGTCAACACAGCCATCTATCAGGAGATTTTGGAACACTTCATGCTTCCTTCCGCAGACAAGCTTTATGGGGATGCTGACTTCATTTTCCAGCTGCCCACACTGGGCACCAAAACCTGGTTCAATGACTGTGGGATTACTGTGCTTGATTGGCCAGCAAATTCATCTGACCTGAACCCCATAGAGAATCTATGGGGCATTGCCAAGAGAAAGATGAGAGACATGAGACCGAACAATGCAGAAGAACTGAACACCTCAGCAGTGCCACAGGCTGATAGCTTCCATGCCACGCCGCATTGAGGCAGTAATTGCTGCAAAAGGGGCCCAAACCAAGTACTGAGTACATGTGCATGCTTATACTTTTCAGAGGTCCAATATTGTTCTATGTACAATCCTTGTTTTATTGATTGCATGTAATATTCTAATTTTCTGAGATGGTGGATTTGGGGTTTTCATGAGCTGTAAGCCATAATCATCACAATTATGACAAATCACGGCTTGAACTATCTTGCTTTGCTTGTAATGTGTCTATCTCATATATTAGTTTCACCTTTTAAGCTGCATTACTGAAATAAATGAACTTTTGCACGATATTCTAATTTTTTGAGTTTCACCTGTATATGGAGGAAACAGTCACCACTGTGTAAATTGTATGTAAGTAAACAAGATTTTGATAAGACCATTGAGTCCAGTGCCTAGAAAACTCTTCTCCTACATGAAACACTCCATAGGTTCTCAGACTTGTCACCCAGCAAAGGCAAACAGCATCTGGACAGTGAAGGATTAACTAGAACTACGTAGCTATCTATAACAACCGGTCATTCTCAGGTGCTGATTCTTTCTAAATCCCTAACAGCATAGGGCACACAACTTAAGGAAAGCATGCATGAAAAGTATAGAATTCTTTCCAGTCTCTTACTTTTGGAGTTCTGCTCTAAGTCGTGTGACCAAGAAGGAGAGGAGTTTGGAATGGAGAAGTTGGCAATGGGGGAAATATTATGAGGGGCTTTCCCCCCCCCCCACAGCATTACTAATTCCTCTCACTATATCAAATTTTGTCCCATTAAGTTCAGTTTTCAGAGGGTGATTGTACTGATGAACAAAGTCCTGACCTCCTAGGCATTATTTTTTTCAAGCATTGAAATATTTTTTTTCAAACAATTGAAACATAGGCCAAAGAATACTCAAAGGTAAGTCAAGAACCATTGGGTAAAACTTTTATAGTGAGACATCTAAATTTGGAAGGAAAAAAAGATTAATTCCCTGATTATTAAGCAGTGGAACAGACTACCTTTTGAAATATAGATGGCCCATCCCAGAAGGTTTTCAAGAAAATATTTCCATTTGTCTAGGAATAGTACGAAGATTGGTGCACTTGATAGAGGATTGGACTTGATGAACACCACAACATCCATTTAAACCCTATGATTCTATAGTATTCTGCCTGAATTTAAGGGAATTGTGAAATAAAGGACTCCCAGTTTCAGGGAATGCAGCTTGTCACTTTCACAGTATAGGTTCGAAATCAAAAGAACCTTTTTAGAAACAGCTTAGAATGATACCATAAAGATTTATATGATACCATAGATTGATACTATAAAGATTTATACTCACATCAGCTCCTGGCACTCCTGGCAATCCAGGGACACCTGGTTTTCCAGCATCGCCATCAGGACCCTATAGCAGTGAATTGCGTATCAATGAATCCAGTTATCAAATAAAAACAGATTTTTTAAAAAGAAGATATTTTTTAAATGCTACCTGTTCTCAGTTACTTACTGGACGGCCTGGGAGGCCATTAGGGCCTCTGTCTCCCTAATGGGATAGAAGAAAGTAACAGTCACGTGAAATTCGTTTTAACAGAGTAGCACTTATATGTCTATCTGTAAATTGTACATGTATTATATAGATGTTATAGATGTTCCACATGGCAGTAGCACTTAAACTTATATATCACTCCATATGCTTTACAGCCCTTTCTGAGTGGTTTTACAGAGTAAGCCTATTGTCCCCACAACAATCTGAGTCCTTTACCGACCTCGGAAGGATGGCAGGCTGAGTCAATCTTGAGCTGATCAGGCTGGAACTCCTGGCAGTCGGCAGTAAATTAATCTGCAATACCGCATTCTGACTACTGCGCCACCACATGCACATTACATGGAGAAACTCTTAGGGCCAGTAGACAGAATTGCGATGAAGCTAATAACATGGAATTTGCAGATGATAAATACTAATCTTGTGGAATCCCTAATGCAAATTGCAGATTATATGATGGAACTGATCCAGCTGCAGAAAATAATTTGTTCTAACTCACACCATCAGTTCTCATGTTTTGGGGCTAAAGAATGCACCTCCTAATGCCAGCTAACGAGTCATGACTGAGATGTGCCCGAGTGTGTTGCATGCTGAATACACTCAGAGAGACAGCAGTGTCATTGTATAATACCGGAGGAGGAATGCCTTGAATGCTTCCTGTCGCCACGCAGCACAAGCTATACTTACATCTATGCCATCAATGCCAGGAACACCTGGAGGGCCAGGGGGGCCAGGGGGGCCTTGTGGACCTGGAGGGCCTCTCTGGCAAGGAATAAAAAGAACTGTTTAAATAGGAAGAAGAAACAACTCAAACCATCCTATAAAAAGGGGAAGGACCCATTGAGAACCAAAAACAAGATGTTCTGACTAACCTAATCAAATTCAGTTTACTTGATTGGGTAATATGTTCCTGCTCTAATCTGTGTGATAGTAATCCATGACAAATGTGAGTAATTACAATCCGAGATGTACAGGTTGACACATGGTGTGTGGGGACAGATGTGCATGCATATATATGTGTATCTGTGAGTGGAAGTGGGCAGAGACAGAATTTATGCCTATGTCTACAGTAAATCTCAAAGGCGCTTTTTCCTTCAAAAGGCTACTAGTCTGTTTTTTCCTGGAGGTTGAGGCGGTGGTGGTGGTGGTGGTGGTGGTGGTGGTGGTGGTGGTGGAGGAGGAGGAGGAGGAGGAGGAGGAGGAGGAGGAGGAGGAGGAGGAGAAGAAGAAGAAGAAGAAGAAGAAGAAGAAGAAGAAGAAGAAGAAGAAGACGAAGAAGAAGAAGAAGAAGAAGAAGAAGAAGAAGAAGAAGAAGAAGAAGAAGAAGAAGAAGAAGAAGAAGAAGAAGAAGAAGAAGATGATTTTGCTTCTCATTCAAGAAGCTTCATCAGTTTTGATGGTGGGATGAAGCTTCTGAAACTGATGAAGCTTCTTGGATGAGAAGCACAATGTTTTCTTCTTCTTCCACAACAAAAAGCTGTCTAGGTGTATTTTCAAGGGGGAAAACATCTTTGAGACAACTATGACCTGGATGACTGAGATTTACAGTAAATCCTAATGGAAAGCGCCCCTTAAGGCAATAATGGGGAATGAAATGCTTTATGCTTTATATTTTCATTTCATTCTAAACAGGAAAAGAAGGTGTCTTCTCACTGTAGATTAATAATAATCCACTGTCATTTGGATTAAAACTGTGCCCCATTAACTTCACTCCCTTGTAAAATGGGAAATCAATTTGAGATAGAGAAAATAAAATGGTACCTGCACAAATGAGTTTAAGTAAAATTATCATTACTGTGTAACTGATGTCCAGACTTAATAAAACCTTCCTTTCTTCCTTCCCTCCCTTCTTCCCTTCCTTTCCTCCCTCCTTCCTTCCTTCCTTCCTTCCTTCCTTCCTTTCAAACTACTTTTATAAGCCCCAAGAGGCTTGGAAAATTCCAAACTATTCATTTTCAAAAAATAATTTAGGGGAGGGAAGTCAAGGCCTATAAGACACACTGTTTTCTTTTGGTGATGAAATTCTGACTTCACAGTAGAGGCTCTATGATTTTCTAACAGGCCCTTTTTTGTACCTTCACACTTTTTGGCTGAGAAGAAAAGCAGTTTTCTATTAATTTTAGAATGTGAGAATTTCAGCTTTAGACAGTAGTCTCACAACCAGTAGTTTAAAGGGTATTTTTAATTTGGACATTACGCAGAAGAGTCATTATTGTAGCTTGCAAAGTAAGCTGCTTCATCTCACAATCACCATAAGGCTGCATAGTATACATTCATTTTCTTTGTAAAAACATAGGTAGATTTTTTTTTCTTTTTAGTGTCTAAAAAAGCCAACTTGAGTTTGTGCAAATAAAAGTCATGACAAATCTGTTGGATTTGCTCATTGTGCTTCAAAAGATTAGCATTTCATTGTGGAGAAAAGCATTATTACACATTAATAGTTTTAAGTAAACTCTCAGCTGATATTCTGTCATTCTTTGAAGACTTGGTTTTAAAAAAGGAGAGCTTTTCATCTATTTTTAATGTAAGCTCATAAAAGAATGCTTGTATATATGTAATTCTGCTTTACAGTGTGTCAGTCACTAGAGAATTCTTCCACAAAACAATGAATGACTGTTATAAGGAAACATATCATCTCTTCAGAATGCTCAAATAAGTGAGCCCAGTGAAATTCATAGAAAATTTCCCATTCTGTGTTTCGCACAGAAAAGTGCCTTATTCCACATTCAACTTTCTTCCATTTATTTATCTTGGTACCGTTACTTGTGTATATCACTATATGGTAATAATTTTTTTAAAATCAATTTTGGCTCTATATTCATAATCACTAAGATCAGTTGGAAGCCCACATCACAGATAAATGTGGAGGAAATGATCCCTTTTTCTTATCCTGTTTGTAATTATAAGAAGTGCTTAGGGAGCTGAAGTGATAATTAACCCACCTAACTTAATCCGAAGGATGCCTCCTTTGTGGATTGCACGGAATTAAAACAAATGAGCTTCCCTGTACTAAAAATTCTGGTTTAAAGCAGAAGGGTACTAAATATAATCTGGGGGAGGGAAGCATCAAAATTGGTACCATAGAATTAATCCCAAACTAATCATTCTTGTTGATCTTAATTAGATTACTCTGAATTATGTAGAGGGTACCTGTGAGCCGCACCAACTAGGAAAAATAACTCAGTGCAGGCTCAAACCATAATATGTCAAGCAATCTATTTTACGGTGGCTTCTGACTTCCTCTAGGAAGCTCTCCAGCTGGGCATAACCACATACCTTCTCCAATACAGCAGCATCACTAGAAATATACACATTGTTTAAATTGGTTGACAACCCAAACGAGAATCAAACAGCAAGTAGTTGATAGGTGCTTCAATTGAATAAAAATCCTTCTGTTTTAAGACTTACCTTTACTATTGTCTGGCTTATCTGAAAAGAATAACAAAAAGTTTAGGCAAAACTCACTTGTGCTAGACAAAGGCAAATGGCTTGCAGAAAAATCCACAAGAACCAGGGAAACTTTGTGCAGGAGCCTGAGCTAACCATGGTTACTTCTTCGATTGCCACAGATGGATTTTAAGGTGACTGAAGAACAGAGCCTCTCCAAATACCTCCAATTTGCACAGCCGGCAAAAAGCGCAGCTGTTGCACAGTTGAGTGGTGGAGGAGGGTAGCTAGACTGGAGGAAACCTGATGTCTAGAAAGGAGGGATTGAATGACTCCAGCTTTTTAACCCTTTGGCCTGCTTTTAGCATTGTGCACTTTCTGGCAGTGCTTTCTGCCTTCATCTGTGCTGCAAAGGGCTTCAATCGGGCAAGGAGAGTACATTCCCATCCTGACTTCCTTTTTTTAAAGCACTGCTTTCAAAGGGAAATATACTATGGCATTTTGAATACAGGTAATCCTCGACTTACAACCAGGGGTGGGCTTCAAAAATTTTAGCAAGGGGTTCTCTGCCCAGTTGCTGGGTGGGCGTGGCCATGGTGGGCAGGGCCTAGTCGGCCTCCTGCACCAAAATGGGGATCCAGAGGCTTTTCTCGAGCTTCCAGGGTGGCAAAAATGCAAATGGCTCCAGGGACTCTCTGGAGGCCAAAAACTGGCCTGTTTCCAGCCTTCCCAAACTTCCGATAGGCCCATTTTTCACCCTCCCCAAGCCTCCACCTGTGCCCTGCACTTACCTGCATCCAAAACGGGCTTTGTGGGAACTCCTGGGAGGGGTGGGGCAGGGTGGACGGGGCAAGCCAGGAGTGGGATTTGGGGGTTCTCCAAACTGCACAGAATCTTAGCTAGAGATTCTCCTGAGCCCCTGTGAATCCCCAGCAACCCACCCCAGCTTACAACAGTTCATTTAGAGACCGTTCAAAATTACTACGGCACTGAAAAATGCAACTGTTTTTCAAAGTTGCAACCTTTGCAGCATCCCCATGCTTATGTGATCAAAATTCAGATGCTTGGCCACTGGTTCATATCTATGATCTTTGCTGTGTTCCAGGATGCTGGGATCCCCTTTTGTGACCTTCTGACAAGCAAAGTCAAGGGGGAAGCCAGATTCACTTAACAACCATGTTAGTAACAGCTGCAGTGATTCACTTATTTAATGGTGGCAAGAAAAGTCATCAAATGGGGCAAAACTTACTTAACAAATGTCTCGCTTAACAACAGAAGTTTTGGGCTCAATTATGGTCGTAAATCAAGGACTACCCATATTCTAAACTTGAAAAGTAAGCTTTGCCCTTAAGATTACCGAGCTCCTGATTGTAAGTTCACTGCATGTTTCTCTTTGAGGGCGCCGGGGGTCACAATGAATCATCAGCCACTGGATCTCAAACTGAGAAGAGAGCAAGAAAAGGAGAAATTTTATAAAACTGATACTTGATTATTGATCATCATCACTCAGCAATAGAACCACTCCAAGGCTGGTAAGGTATTGCTTTGATGGTATCCTTTCCTTAAGCCTGGGGAATGAGAACTGCATGACTTCCCCACTTCTATCCTCACAGTTTTGTGATATAGTTAATAACTGACACCACTCACAAATAGGAAATTGAGGCTGGGAGGCAGAGATGACCCAAAAACCTATATGATAATTCCAGCTCTCTGATAATTATAAATTGAAAATTGAAACAAGATCTTCACGCTCAGAGGATGGACTCTGGACCACAATGGCTGGAACAGATCATAACAGCAGAGGTAAAAGTAAGCAATATAAGCTTGACCAATATGGAAGCATTTGGAACAATACT
This sequence comes from Natrix helvetica, assembly GCF_964273705.1. Taxonomy (NCBI): domain Eukaryota; kingdom Metazoa; phylum Chordata; class Lepidosauria; order Squamata; family Natricidae; genus Natrix; species Natrix helvetica. The sequence continues at coordinate 167,459,234 of NC_138552.1, forward strand.
TCCAAAGCGCCCCCCCACTACAGATAGTTCTCAACATATGATCATTTGCTTAGCAACTGTTCCATCCCCCCCCCCAATGATCATGTGACTGCATTTTGGGCTCTTGGCAAGGAGACCTCATGTATGGCCATTTGCAATGGCTCATGGTCACATGACCACAGTTTGTCATGCTTTTTCCAGAAACCAACTTTTACTACTGGTTTCTGGGAGAGGGGGGAACCTGCCCCATAAGAAACAATGGATTTACTTAACAACCGTCACATTTGGTTAACAATTGCTGCAAAAAAGATTGTATAATTGGGTCTGGTCACTTGATGGTCCACTTTAACAAGAGTTGCAACTTATGACCATAATTGTGGTGCTCAATTATAGTCATAACTTAAGGACTACCTGTATTTACATGAAGTACATGATTAATTCTTATATGAAGCTTAGGAAATGCTAACAACCCAAGTCTTTGTTTAGATATTCACCTTTAAGGACCATTTCCAAGAATATTATTTACCATACTCATTCCTACCAAAAGTACTAATTTGCAGAAATATATATGACTTAACCGAAGGACAAAAAAACTAATTCTATAATGTATTTTCTTTGAAGAAAAATCTGCTCTTGTAAATTGTACTTGCCTATTCAATTCCAAGGGATAAAATCCCTAGCTTATTTCATTTTATTTTTATCAACTTTGATTGACAACTTTACTTTGGTTATCTTGAAGGTCACTTCAAATGTTTTTTTTAAACAAATTTTATTTGTTTTTGAACAAGGACAAACAAACATAAAAATAAAAATAAAAAACCCCATCTTTCATTACAAATTGTAGAAAGTGTGTCAGTTGGTTACAATATTTTCATGCATCTCTTCCATAGTCACCACCTGCTTTTCATATCAAATCGCATATTTTAAATTCACCTGTATTCATATATATCACAATTATTATATCTCAACCTTAATTTGACTATAATTGTTTTTACGTCCTTTTATATGTAATATTCAAAATTTAGAATAGGATTATATGATAACATTCCATTAAATCATCCTAAAATCATCCAATCACAATACATCTTCATAACATATTCTAGATAAAGCTTTTAAACCTCCTCTCATAATCTCCATTTATTGTTTAAATAAAATTTCATATTATCAGACTATGATAATTTTTATTATACATTTTCATTGCATCAACCTGTATCCCTCCAGCAATAGTACGGTCTTATATCTCTTGCCATTTGTAGCATTAATGTTCTAATTACTTTCTTAATAAATCTTGTATAAACCTCCGTTGGCAACTTGCTGTTCCTTTCGTATCTCACAAAAGCTTGGAACCCAACATCTGCTCTTTCCATCAGCTTATATTTGGTTATTGCTAGTGCTTCTACCAAGATTTCACTCCTTATCTCTGTCAATTTTTCTCTCTTTTTTTCTTCCGTGCTTTGAAGTCTGGGGTAGAGTTCCAATCCATTCATCTCCCCTTTCCATATTCCACTCTTGCCATTACCAACCACGCTCACTTTGTTATCAGTGCCTACAGTCTTTTGTCTTCAATATTAACTTAATTTAAATCTTTTTCTTGGGTAGTCTCTTCCTCTAATAATAAAATTTCCTCACCAATTCGACATACTTTCCCTTTCCGCTTTCTTCCCATTCCGGAGATGTCCCAACTTCAGCAGCTTCATTAGCTGTGTTTCTGTCATCGGAAAAAAAAGGCTATTCCTGGATCTTTCAGGGACTTTGCAGTGTCCCTGAGATCAGCAGGAGGTGCCCTTCTCAATCACCATCTCTGCGGGATGGTTTAGGTCCAAATGGACCGTCTAGCAGCAAAATTCGACTGCAATCTCAGAGCACCAAGATCGCACGTCGTGCCGTCACAACGTCAGCTCTCTTCTCCAGGTCACTTCCTGGATCGCATCCTGCCCCACACATCCCTACGACCAATTCGCTCACACAGAGAGGGACTTCTCCGGGTGCCATCCGCCAAACAGTGTCGGGGGGCGACACCCAGGAGCAGAGCCTTCTCTGTGATGGGCCCAGCCCTGTGGAATGACCTCCCCCGTGACATCAGGATTATTTCCGATCTCCGCTCCTTCCGTGTACAGTTGAAGACCCACCTCTTTCAATTATCTGGCCTGGCTCAACCGTAATTTTTCGTATTCCTCCTGACTGTCTTTTTAAATTTTAAAATTTTTATTGTATATTGGGTTTTTATTATTGGGGTATGTTAATGGTTTTAATTGTCTAAATGTTGTAATTTATTACCTCCTCCGTGCATGTATGTCTTTGTATATATGTATGTTTATGTGTTTGTACACACGTGTTATGTTTTATATGTTCCAGTGTACGCCGCCCCGAGTCCTGCCTGGAAAGGGAGCGGCTAATAAATTCAAATTTATTATTATTATTATTAAATGTTAAACATCCTGTCAAGAACTCCATTCCCAAATTAACAGGGACAGGATCCAGTTTTGGAATTAGAGTGTTAAAGACTGCACTGCTATCGTAAGCATCTAGAACAGGGGTGTCAAACTGGCAGCCAGTGGGCCAGATGCATCATGTAGAGGCCATGCCCACCCCAGCTCCATGAAGGGGAGAAATGTCACGATACGTCTCATGACGGCAATGTGACACGGCGAGTTTGACACCCATGATCTAGGACGTTAGAACACCCTTTGTGTGCCTTAACTCTCCAGACCACAAATAATGCCAAAAAAAGTCCACAGTTTTGTTTCACACAGTCTGAGCAGCTTCCTTTCATGTACACTTTTCGCATACTGATGTATAAAAAAATAAACTAGCAATTTTTACTAATTTAGTCCTATTGAATGAAAAAAGCTAGGCTTGTGTATGTTTCCACTGTATACAAGTAATATCTTTCTAGATGGATATTTCCAGAAAAAAATCCTGCCATTGTTCCCCTTTGGAGAACTAGAATTCTAATGCTGTATGAATATGCTGTCAATGACTTCGTTAAATTCAAGTTATATTTGATGGATAGAGGAAAATATGCTATTATATGGTTCATTTTCTTCCAGAATATCGAATAAAGATGAAAGTTTATTTGGGATAAAAAAATTGAATGTCTTATCAAACTGGAATCCTGAAAACTCAGTTCATATACATAAGATAAGGTCATGAGTTGGGTTGGGCTGGATTGGGGTGAGGTGGGGACAGACTGTCAAAAAAGATAATATGAAAGTTGCTTTTCTCTGAAGCATTTACAAGTTCATTCTTTGGTGTGTTTTTTTAACATTTGATACAATAATTGTCAGTGATTTTGTTTTCATTTCTCCCCAGATTCTGGAATTTTTAGATACTCAGGGAATATTCTATTACATTCCTTACACATTCTCATTGCACATTGCCTGCAAATAACTAGATTTTGAATAATTTGGAACTGCTCCTGATGCCAAAAGGACTTTATTCGTGGATGCACATTGAAAATCATATTTAATATATTTGAATATTCGCCTTGTTTTCAGGTATCTTCAGAAGAAGAAAAAAGTGATCACATATATACATGCCTTTGCTTCCCATGCCTAACTGGTAAGATTCCAATTATGGGGTGTAACTAATTTTACACAGATTGGTCTGTAATTAACTTATTCTTCAGTTTCTCCTCCTATCAATGCATGACTGGAAAAGAACGAAGAGGGGAATCCATGCCCCTTTAGTATGAGTTAGTACCCATGCAATATGGGACAAGTCTCCTTGGACCGAAGAAGTTCACTTCTTCAGACTTTTTAAAAAAAATGTATAAAGGTAAAGGTTCCCCTCACACATACATGCTCAACATTCCAGGGTTTTAGGGGGCAGTGCTCATCTCCGTTTCAAAGCCAAAGAGCCAGCGCTGTCCACAAGATATCTCCGTGGTCATGTGGCCAGCATGACTAAACGCCGAAGGCGCATGGAACGCTGTTACCTTCCCACCAAACATGCACCAAAATGCATGTTTCTACTTGCATTTTTACATGCTTTCGAACTGCTAGGTTGGCAGAAGCTAGGACAAGTTATGGGAGCTCACCCCGTTACACAGCACTAGGGATTTGAACTGCTGAACTGCCAACCTATCTGATTGACAAGCTCAGCGTCTTAGCCACTGAGTCACCGTGTCCCTAATGTATTTATAGTAACAACCAAAAGGCAGGAAACTGCAAGGCAGAGTCAGCCTTCTTAGCCTGATTAATGCGAAGAGGTAGTCCTCAACTTACAACCATTTAAAGCTATAGCTTTCATATTACCTTTTTTGACATTCTATTCCCACCTCACCTCACTCCAACCCAACCCAACCCAACTCATGACCTTAAAGTGACTTACAACCATTTTTCACATGACTGTTGCAGCATCCCCATGGTCACATGATCAAAATTTGGATGCTTGAAAACTGGCATGCATTTATGACAGTTGCACTGTCCCATGGTCATGTGATCACCATTTATAATCTTTCTAGCTCCAAGCAAAATCAATGGGAAAAGCCAGATTCACTTAATGACCGCATGGTTCACTTAACGGCTGCTCTTGGAAACTGTGGCAGGAAAAAAGATTATAAAATGGGAAAAACTCACTTAACAACTGACTTGCTTAGCAATGGAAATTTTGGGGCTCAATTGGGGTCATAAGTTAAGGACAACCATATTTACCAATTCATTAGAGAAAATTAATTGTGGTGCAGTGGCCTAGAGGTGGAGCTCTTGTCTCACAATCAGGAGGCTGTGAGTTCAGTCCTAGATAGAGGCAGATATTTCTATCACTGGGCACGATGAGCATATATCTGCTGAATATAACTTTGCATTGGTGACAGGAAGGGCATCCGGCCAGTAAATAGTCAGCTCCATTCAGACTTCACACCGCAAGGGATTATGGGGTCATTAAAAGATGATGATGATTAGAGAAAATTCATTCAATTGGATTAATAAGATAAACCATTAACCATTTCATGCAGAGGCAGTCATCCATCTTCTTCATAATATCACTGCGAGGAGGATAAGAAATAGCCATGTGCTGGGATCATAATTAGCTCATGGCATAAAAAGGCAGGACAATGATTGATTTATTGACTTATTATATGTTAACATACCTTTGTTATTTATAAAGAACTTAAGGCAGGAGGCATACCTAATACTCCTTCCTCCTCCTATTTTCTCCACAACAACAACACCGTCAAGAGGGTTGGGCTGCAAGAGAGTGACTGCGGAAAAAAATCACTGAGCCAGCTTTTGTTCCTAAGGCAAGACTAGAACTCATCGTCTCCTGATTTCTAAGCCAGTGCCTTAATTATTACACCAAAATACTCACCAGCCTATGCAATAGCAATAGCACTTACTCACACACCACTTCACAGTGCTTTACAGCCAGGACTGAGATTCTAATGGTTCGGGCCAGTTTGGGCAAATCGGTAACTTCAATGAACCAGTAGCTCCAAAGAACCAGTAGCTCCGAAGAACCAGGCAAACTGGTAGCTCTGAAGATCAGCTGTTGGCCCACCCGTCTGCCCCTGTGCTTTATCTACTTTTATCTTTTCAACTGAGTCCCACGGCAGAGTGGATTGCCACACCTTAGCTGTTTTCCTTCCCAAGTCCATACTCATAAGCCAGGACATTTTTTACAGCATAATTAATTTTGATAAGCTGCTTAACTATAATATAGTCGAGAGTGATGGTTAAATTTGCCAATACCCTTGCAATGAGTTAAGATATAAATTTTCACTGAATCCAGCTTCCTTTTTAGTCTAGTCCCGTGATGGCGAACCTATGGCACGCGTGCCACAGGCGGCACGCGGAGCCATTTCTGAGGGCACGCGAGGCATTGCCCTGTCAGCTCCAGTGTGCATGCGCCCGCTGGCCAGCTGATTTTCGATAGTTTTTTTTAAAATCTCCGGAGGATTCCCTGAAGCCTCCAAAGGGCGAAAAACAGCCCAATGCAAACCAGAAATGAGGAGAGAGCTGCCGGAAGGGGGGAAAGACAAGCGGCAAGGAAAGAGGATTCTTTCACTCGTGCTGGCTGCTCTGTTCCCCCCTCCCTCCCTTGCTACTAAAAAGAATCCTGCCCGATCCGCTGGAATCCACAGGGAAATGAGGAGAGAGCTTCCAGCACGGGGGAAAGACAAGCGGCAAGGAAAGAGGATTCTTTCACTTGTGCTGGCTTCTCTGTTCCCCCCTCCCTCCCCTGCTACTAAAAAGGATCCTGCCCGATCCGCTGGAATCCACAGGGAAATGAGGAGAGAGCTGCCAGCACGGGGGAAAGACAAGTGGCAAGGAAAGAGGCTTCTTTCACTCGTGCTGGCTGCTCTGTTCCCCCCTCCCTCCCCTGCTACTAAAAAGGATCCTGCCTGATCGCTTGAATCTACAGGGAAATGAGGAGAGAGCTGCCAGCATGGGGGAAAGACAAGCGGCAAGGAAAGAGGCTTCTTTCACTCATGCTGGCTGCTCTGTTCCCCCCTCCCTCCCCTGCTGCTAAAAAGGATCCTGCTCGATCCGCTGGAATCCACAGGGAAATGAGGAGAGCTACCAGCAGTGGGGGGGGGGAGACAAACAGCAAGGAAAGAAGAAAAGAGGCTTCTTTCACTCAACGTGGCTGCTGTTGCCCTTTTCTCCATTTCAGTGCTACGGCATCGAGGTTGCCCCACCCACCATCGCCCAGGTCCTCGCTTCTCCCAAACATTTCTTTGCCTACCTGATTTCCAGCTCCATTGCATTTCTTGCCATCGTGTGCAGAGAAACAAAGTTTGTGGGACTAAAAAAAAACTTCAATCAATTACAACTTGGGGGGGGGGAGAGATCTCGCAAAGTTGGAATTGATTGATTGAAAGGGGTTTTTTTAGTCCCACAAACTTTGTTTTCCTGTCCAAAACGGCAAGAAACACGTTGGAAAAATGCTACGGAGGGGAAATTAAATAGGCAAAGAAATGCTTGGGAGAAGCGAGGACCTGGGCGATGGGGGGGTGGGGCAGGCTCCATGGAGTGGTGCTGAAATGGAGAAAAGGGCAACAGAGCAGCCACCTTGAGGAGAAAAAAGCTGCTTTTCCTTATTTCCTTGCTGCTTGTTTTTCCCTCATGCAGATAGCTCTCTTCCTCATTTCCCTTTGGATTGCAGGGACCAGGCAGGATCCTCTGTGCTAGCACGGGGGAGGAGGGGAAACAGAGCAGCCACCTTGAGGGAAAAAGCTGCTTTTCCTTATTTCCTTGCTGCTTGTCTTTCCCTCATGCAGATAGCTCTCTTCCTCATTTCTCTTTGGATTGCAGCAACCAGGCAGGATACTCTATGCTAGCACGGGGGAGGGGGGGAAACAGAGCAGCCACCTTGAGGGAAAAATGCTGCTTTTCCTTATTTCCTTGCTGCTTTTCTTTCCCCTGTGCCAGCAGCTCCCTTCCTCATTTGTCTTTTGACTGTAGTGCCCAGGATCCTCTTTAATAGAAGGGGAGAATTTAGCAACTGGACTCACACCTGCCATAATAAAAACAGCCCAATCTTTACACAGGAGAATGATAAGGGAAGGTTTTTTGACACAGGAGCACACTTGAGCATCCCCCCACCCCCACCCCAATCTCTGCCCGTTAGTGGCAGAGCAACTTCTCCCCTCACTGGGTGTTAGCCAAGGGGAAGCAGCCAGAGCAGGGAGTGGTGAGGAAGCCTTGTGCAAAAATGCACGGCCCACACAGGTGAGGGGGGACATTAAGTTATGTGGGTGGGCACTCGAGTTCATGTGATAGCGCGCACGTATGTGCTTTTGGCACCCGAGGCAAAAAAGGTTCGCCATCACTGGTCTAGTCTATTAATTATCTCCTGTTTTTATCCTATTTCCCTTAGTAGCTATGCAGTTATTGAAATGTTCACATTAAACAAATGTCCAAATATTCAGTTATAATGATGTTTTAGTCTTTATACCTTATTAAGTGATACTCTTTCCTTACGATGTCAAAACTATTGAGCCATTTCTTACTGTTCCATTTGAAGCATAGTATACTCTTAGCCTCTGTTACCATATACAATTTCTTTAAAAATTGAAAAACCTTTTTGCTGTAAAGGGAAATGTCTACAACTTACCGGAACTGAAATTTGAGGATTATTTTTCAGTTTTCCCAATGTGGTAAAGCCATCAATATTGATCTTCCCCCTTGGTTTTATGGCTAAAGTTTGTATCATAGCACAGTCAATATAAAGTGTGACAGAATTCTTTTCTATACCGACCATAACTTTATGCCACTGGGAATCAAAAAGATAAGGTAAATCCAAAAATGATGCTGTCTGGAGACTTCCATCAATTGCTTTATATGAGAAGTCAAGACGTTTGGCTTGTCCGTTAAGCTTCAGTCCAACTTGCTCTTTTCCAGAAGAATCAAAAATTTGCCATAGGCTCCAGGATTTCCAAATTGTATTCCCAGTCATCCGAAAAGTGGTCAGAATGGAGTATAGATCTGGTAGTCCTTGAGGATACAAGGATCTATAAAAATGCAAATAAAACAGGCTGCTTACTAGGTTGACTTGACATTGAGGTACATTATCATTTCAAAGAAAGATCAAGAAGCCTCTATCTAAAGACAACATTAGCAAACAGATTCCTCCCAATATGAACCTATAATTTCACTTTACTGTCAGAGAGAGATTCAGTAATATTAGCTTTTCTTTGTTGGACTAGATAAAATTACACCTCAAACAAAGTTTAAGACCTTTAATTTCTTTGCTTATTGTGATCAACTTGCAAAAGACACATAAACTTATGTGCAAAAGTGCATTCTTCTATATACACACAAAATGTTTCAAATTCAAAATCTTTCACGCAGGCTGTTTTGGACTTAAAACAAGGGATCCGAATTCAAACCAGAGTGCTTCACTTTAAAAGAGGTGGAATTTTAAATGTTTTGCATGCTTATACTTCCTTCATATTGATATTGCCTCCATATCAGTCTGTATCTGTTTGTATATTCTCCTGTATACCTGTTAGACAAATATATATATACATACATACACATACACTCAAATATACATTATGGTTACTTTTCTTTCACTATACATTCCTATACACACATAAACACATCCTTGCCCCTCTATGCTATACCTACTTCCTTTTCTCCTTCTAGACTTTCCCACATTAATAAATCAATTGAAGAAACAAAGAAGTAATCACAACTCCATGCATCAGTTCATAAGAATCCCTTCATATGACTCAGCATAGCATCATGCTAGATGATCATATGCATTTCATATTTTGGACAATTGAATCAGCCAGATTGATAGTGGGACTTTTCTCTCTCTCTCGTGCAATGGCAGTGCTGTCTCACATACATACCAGATTAACATTCAATCATTTTCCCTCAAGGATTATGGCTGAAATCCAAACCTTGGATTCACATACTGAAATAACGACTTTAGAGACCCTTAGTTTAACTTGAAAAATATATGTCACTTCTTTCAGGCTATAAATTCAGGCTATATGAATTTATATTATGCCCAGTGCTTGCTGGAAAATGTACCAGCCATAGGAAATTTATTTATTTATTGGATGAAAAGAAAAACAAAACAGATAAACTTCTGTTTTGTATTAGTTTCCAAGGTTTCCTTGGAGATATGCAAATTGGAAGCAGTCAGTAATAATCAAAAAATTATTTATTGTGAAAGGAATCTTGCCAATGCTAACAAATACTGAATATGCATGTTAGCATTTATTAGCCTACTCCTGATGCAGCATTTGTAAACATATTTTATTTTATTTATTAGAATATTTCATAACAAATAAGCTAAGACAGATGAAGTAACATTAATTAACTACAAGCTTCCACGAAGACAGAATAGACTCTTTTCATAAACAGTACAAACAACACCCTCATTCTAATCCTGATATTTTTAGTGCCCTCTAAATTCTCCATAGTTACTCCTTAAAATTATTTTTATATATGCTCACTACGTCTAGCAATATCACAAACAATGATTTTAAAAAATACGTTACTTAGAGGAGAAAAGCAAACTATTCAGAATTAGAGAAATAAGTGGAACTTATTTTAGTATTTTAGTTAATGCCATTTTAAAAACTGGACTCAGTAATTGTTCAGCACTTTTCAATCACTAGACTATATGAGTCCTTGATCAAAAATAAAATGCTGCCAAGGCATAAGTGAGGCATACTCAAGTATGAAATGCTGCAGCCCTATACATTGTCATGAGAGAAGAATGTTGCAACCACATTTAAAACATTGATGAATAGAAGATATTTATTTTAAAGCATTAAGCATTGCTATTCTACCTTAAAGAAAAGTCTACTGACAATTGAGTCTCTGAATACTTGTTCTTGTGGCACCATCCCATTCTTATTGCATTTTTTGTTTTAATGTTTTATTCTGTATTCCCATTTTCATGATGTTGTAAGCCCCTCCCCCCGAGTCACTCAACAGTGAGACAGGTAGCACATAAATTTAAATAAATAAATAAATGTCAACACATAGAATTCATCTACTCCTTTACAACTAAGTTCCAAGTCTTTCCCCACCCCCACTCCCCCCCAAAAATCCCATTCTTTTTGGAAGAGTGCAAACAATCCATTAGGATGTTTACTGTTTGATATACGACTTGTGTACTCCAATTTTTCATGTTAACTCAAGGGCTTTACAATCTTATAGGACTGCCGCAGAATTCCATTATTAATCTTTTAGCTTTTGATAGAATGCAGTGTTTCTAATCGAGCTTTTAATGAGAATGATTATGAAAAGAGCAAGCAAGCATTCCACTCATAACAAAGACCTGCGGGGAAAATGAGAGAATTTGCAATAAAGAAAAAAGGCTTTACATTCTTCAATTCTTATCTGCAAATATATCCTTCAGTCTTTTTTCCTCTTAAAGATTGCAGTCTGTTCAAACTCAAGAAATCATTTTAAATATTTATGTTTGGATGTGTGTGGAAAGTATACTTGGATATTACCCCACTGACCAATCTTTGAAGGTTTTGAAGAAGTGATTGGACAGCCACTCCTGCTTGAGCAGGGGTTGGACTAGAAGACCTCCAAGGTCCCTTCCAAATCTGTTATTCTGTTAAATCAGTTTAATACAACTAAACCTTGAAATAATTGTGGGACTCTACATATCTACTCAGTTTTGAAAATGTAGCTTTTATTTGTACCTATTATTGTTCGTGAATGGAATAAATGTGCAAAGCTGCTTGAAAAATGCTACTATGTAAAGAAAAGTTCCTATCAGTAATTAATAAAGCTGAGCTGTAAATAACCTCTTCTGGATTAAGTTGCCTGTAAGAAGCTATAAAGGTGCATTCTTATTTTTCCCTTCAATTTCTGGTAATAAATTCTGATATGAGGGATTTTGGCAAAATACGATAATTGAATTTACCCTTATCTATATGAAAGTTTTTCCCTAAGCCTACCTCCAAATTAATTTTAATTAACATTTTTCTCACAATGCAAAATTCAACACAGTGCAATTCTTATATTATTATGCTGCGAAGAAACACATGAAAAACAATAAAATAAAGTCTATTGTTGGAAACACAGGAGAAAAATAAGAAACTGGAAACTGGGGGTGGAGAGGAAAACACAATAGATTCTGAAATAAAGCCTGTAAGAGATTAGATTCACATTTGGATGCATCTGACAGAGGTTTGCTACACTCCTACTTTTGTTAGTAGTATTTTTAATCTTAAGAATTAACCCATAATTCCAACTACTTTTGCAATTCCTCAAGTGAGGGGAAATTTGTCAGGATTTTTAAAACAAACAGCAGCAATCATACTAAATTATAATCATCTCTTTCTAGGGATTACAACAACAAGAATAAAACCACCACAACACTAAAATGAGTCAGTTACAAATCGCACAAATGCAATGAGAGGAAAAAGCTGATCTACTGAAGCCCATTATAGCAATACAATAATTGAGCATCTTTCAGCACCAGTTTTGGTGAACAGCTCCACTAAGCTTCCACAGCCGCTAGATGGAGGTAGGTCCAAGACCTAAATTTCAAGAAAATAACAGAGCCCTTTCAACCGTATCGAGACAAATTATAGAAAAGCTCACACATTCCCCACATAATAGCTGGCCACTGTTGTGTCCCAGGCTAATATTAAAAATAATTACATGCTTCATGTAAAAATAAATGATAGTGCAGTGTGGTGAGGGATAACAGCTTTATTAGCCGGATTTAGGGACCAATGTATTACTCACATTCAGGTTAGGCGATCTGAACAAAATATGTTCTAAACTTATTTGAGATCTCTTCTGCAATTCATTCATGGATTGAACACCCCCCTCCTTTTAATTTAACTCTTAAAATGATAGTCTTGATGCCACACTCAGACAGATTTCATGAACTCTTGACAGCCAACACAGGATGCTGGGTAAATACTTTAAAGGTTTAAATGGTTTACTCTTCAGAGCAGAAACATGTTTTATCAGAATATAGCCTTTCTCGTTTAAAGCTGTCTAATATCCTTGCTTAATGTTCTTCATTTTTAATTCCAAAATAAATTAAAAGTTTGGCAATGGAAAGTTTGACCCAGTCATGCTTCATAAAAGCTAAGAAAAATAGCATTGGACCTCTTATAATATGAGGAATGCTTTCTCATTCCCAATTATATATTTCCAATAGATATTTGGAAAGAAGTTACCAAAATAGAAGTACTGATGTACAGTATGTATATATTTCCTGTCTAGGCAGGGGGTTGGACTAGAAGACCTCCAAGGTACCTTCCAACTCTGTTATTCTATTCTCTTCTCTTCTATTCTATTCTATATAGACTTGAATATAAACATCAATGAACAAAAATTAAGACATATTCATTTAAAAAGTGGTGATAGAACTATAGGGTAGCGTTTGGCTGGGTGATTTTCTCCCTATTCAGTGAATATGTGAAGGGTATATGAGAATGATCACACAAACTCTGCTCTCACACTTTCACAATTCTCATAATCTTCAGTACCTATATATCAGGTATATAAAACTACTGGGAAATTTTCTTTATGCTCGTAGGCTCCCCATTCAATTAGTAGCCTTAAATTTTCCAGCACTATAATGGTACAGAAGGATATCAAATGTAGCTATTATTCCTCAACGTGAGAAGGGTTATTTATTTATTTATTTTGATTTATATTGTCTTTATTATTTCTACACTAACTCAAGTTGGCAAACACATCCAACACACTTTTGTCTCCTATTTTCTCCACAGCAACAACCCTGTGAGGTAAGTCGGTGTCAGAGTGACGGGCCCAAAGTCAACCAACTGGCTTTCATGGTTGGTGGGGAGGCTAAAGTTAATGGTCTCCAGCTTTCTAGACTGCACTATTTCTTTCTTTTCAAAATGGCTGCTCATTCAAATAAATAGACAATCTTAATAGAAATAATAAGGAAAATAAATTTTAAAATGTTACCTAGTAGGAATCCTGAAGTCTGCTTTGGTGCCTAATTTGTAAGCAACTTGTAAAGATGTGGATCCCACCACATTTTGGATAATGCCTGTGGAAGCCGCTTTATCAAGCTGGAACTGAGAAATTAAGTCATAACCTAAAGTAAGGAATACAAATATTTGAGAAAAAAATAAACCCCAAAACGATGTAGTTAGATCTTTTTACCCGGCTATTTTTTTCTTTCGATGTGTATTTTCTGATTGATTCACTTTTCTGCTGTTCAAATTTCAATTTGAGGCAGTTTAGTTTCTTAATAGTTCACATTAGAAATATAAAGGTGTATCGCCTTGAAAATAATAAATGATTGTATAATTAAATAATGTATAAAGCAGCTTCTTTCAGCCGCATTCACTTCATGGAACAAAAATAAACAGCCCTTAAAAAAGATGTTCCGTATCAATTCATATGAAGGAAGGTGTGTGTAATAACTTGCGTTTACTTGCCTGGTAGATCATCCTGGCCAATCTTGGTTCGTGGGCACAGATCCATCCTCATGTTAGAATTAAATGTTGTTGGAAACCCTGTAACAAGATTAGACATGCTGCAGTTCTGTCCATTTTGCTGTTGAATGGTCTATGACCTGGAGCAATCTCCTTAGAGGGAGTTCCAGAAAACAAATCCATTTATTTATTTAGGATCATGAATAAAAAACAAGTCCACACTTTGTACAGCTAAAATCAAAAGAAGCTACATTCATGAAGTCAAATGATGCTACAGGTGATATAAATATATATTGCAGAAAGCAGTGGAGAATCTCAGTTCTTTCCCTGCTATTTCTGTCTTCCCTAAGGTAGGTTTATACTAGAAATATTTCTGTAGTGCAGAGCTATTTGTGATTTTAAAAAGTTTCTACCTAGATAGTGAAGTCCATGCCTACACTACAATCAAAATAAGCAAGTGCCAACTCTGCTTTTGCAAAACCTGTCAAAGTTTTGGTGTTCTTCCCTTTTTCCTTTCATATTTCAGATATTTTCTTCTTTCTCTCCCCGTGTTTGATTATACAACATGCTCAATTACAGGAGGGCAAGTGTGGGGATCATAACGGAAGGTTTCTTGCAAGAACAAACAGCCATTTCACTCTCTCTAAAGCACCACTGTGTGTATGTGGAAAGGGAGGAAAAAAGCTCAGCCTATTTAGTGTACCAACCTCACCCGTCCTAAAAAAAAATGAAAAGGAAAACTAAACATTGGTTCCAGTTAGCTGTAGAATTCAACCTATGCCCTGTTTCAAGTCAAATTGGAAGATCCCTCTGGAGAGTGGAAGAAAGAGTTACAGTTTGAACGGTGAATTTTTTTCCTGACCGCAAATAGCATTTTGTCTATTCCAAGAAATTTTCTTACCGTTGGTTGATCACATTATATTTCTAGGATGACCTTCCCAGATTTAATGCCCTCCAATACAACCACCCATATCTCAGCCAGCATTATCGGTTAGATGAAAATATGGGGAAATGTAGTACAAACACATCTGGCAATAATAAATTTAAGAAGACTATCCTAGAACAGCAATAAGCGCTCTTTCAAATTCTTTGCAAGTTTGACCACTTTTTTCTTGGATAATGCTTGGAGATGTGTATGAGTGGGTGGGTGTACATCTGTGGGTATATATAACAACTTCTGTAAAATATTGATGTTCATATTTTTAGACTTTATATTAATCTGACTAACTCAATTCCATTCATATCCTCTTCGTATTATTCCAATATAATCTTTAATCGTGTCTATTCCTTGATCTTTCATTTCAAAAATGTAATATATTTCTGTTCTTTTTTTAATACAGTAATAAAACAGAAAAATGTGTCACAATGGAGAGATTGGCAGAAAAATCAGCCATCGCATTCTATGTTGTGCAATTTTTACTTTTTGGTTTCTTTTCTTATTCTTTGTACAAGAAGACTATCCTAGCTCTGTGGCAAATCAATCTACAGTAGTATCTTACCTATACCTGAATACAGTGGAATCATTTTGATTACCAAACATTTAGTTAGTGTAATGAAGACGTTTCTCACTTGTTTGCCCTTGAATAGTAACCGATGTCAGAATCTCCAGAAAGCAACTCAGAGAAAAGAGAAATTGGTACTGCCTGCAAGGAGGGGGGAAAAAAACACCTCTTAAACATAAAGGTAGACTGCCTAATAATCTCATACATTTTCATTTCAGAGTCATGGATATATTCCACGTAACTTAAATACATAATTCCATGACATTTATTTATTTATCAAAATTTATTTTGCCACCCAGCTCATTCTCAGTGACCTTGGATGGCTTACAAAGATAAAAAAACCTAATATAAAAACAATAAAAAAGCAATAAACCAGCACCACCCACTCCCAACCAATCTCCATAAACCTTTCTTAACACAATAGGTGAGCAATTCTTCGTTTCAGGTCTACCACATTTTATTTCTCTGTACAACAAAACGGTTTGAGTTGGAGTCATTCTCTCAAGCATCCTTTCCTAACATGATTGCCATATAGGGAAATAAAAACAATAATATAGAGGTTCAGCTCACATAGACTCTTTTGAATACAGTCCATTGACGTTTCTCCATTTTTAGAGAGCAATTCTTTTAGAAATAGACTTGATTGCTTACCAGCCGTTCTTCATGTTTCCACCTTATCTTGAGCGGCAGAAGACTAGAGAATTATTTGGGGTTTTGTTCTTATTAAATAAGGGGATCAATGTGTCCTCTGCAGAGCATCTGTGGAGAAATGGAAGTCACACCTCTGAGACAGTTTTAATGGTCCTGATGAAACATGGAGGTGGGCACTAGGCAAGCTTACGTGTCCTAGACTAGAAGGGAGGGTGAGAAGAATTTGGCTGGGAATTTGGAGGAAAGGGTGGGGGCAGGGGTGGGTGGGGGATTTCAGTAGAAACATTGGGCTAGCCATACTACCTAGCAAGTGGTGGAAGAAAACTAAAAGGGAGGAACTAAAAGGAGAACATGAAGGGCTGCTGCCTGGAACTGACCCAATAAAGTTTATGTATATTTTGGCACATCTACTCTTCAGGGTAAATTTAAACCCTTGAGGGAAAAAAAGGAACTTTTCATTTACACTAACTCTCAAATGAGGCAGTCACTCCTGCAACACAGGAATTTTGCTGAACAGAAGCAGGCAAGGTTCATAGCTGAGGTCTGAATCTCCCCAGATAATAACACAGATAATAACCTAGTTTTCTGGTTAATAGGTCTGCTACCCCCTCTCTTCAGGTTAGCTGTATTTTTTTAAGTATAGATAACTGCGCCTGCAGAGAATTTTCTGTGGCTGGAAAAAGCAAGAATTCTTGATCCGGGGGAATTAGATACTGCTTGGGCAGATAGAAATAATCTTTAAAAAGCAGTTAGGTCAATATTACTTTGTAGGATGTTCATGGGCACTAATAAAATAGTTTGGAAGGGAAGCTGGTACACTGAGCAGTGGCTTGTCAAGTATGTTGAAGGGCCCAGCAAAGGGAAGTACCCAAAGATTTGTTAATACAGGTTATCCTTGATAGTCAACCATTCGTTTAGTGACCCTTCAAAGTTACAATGAAAAAAGCAACTTAGGACCATTTTTCACAGTTATGACCGTTGCAGCATCCCATGGTTACATAATCAAAATGAGCCACGTGGCAACTGGTTCATATTTATGATGGTTGCAGTGTGTCCCAGGGTCTTGTGATCACCTTTTGCAAACTTCTGACAAGCAAAGTCAATGGGGACGCCAGATTCGCTTAACAAATGTGTTACTAAATTAGCACCTGCAATGATTGACTTAATAACTGTGGCAAGAAAGGTCATAAAATGGAGCAAAACTCACTTAACAACTGTCTTGCTTAACAACAGAAATTTTAGACTCTGTCATGGTCATAAGTCGAGGTACCTGTAATGGAAACTTATTCCATTTGCAAGTTCTGTCCTAGGGAAGCTGAAATATAGATAGAATTGAGTGTACAATCACTAGGGCAATGGATTATTTTCCCCTTATGGCATCTGCAACTTGACCTGTATCTTACTTCAAGATAAGTAAGAGTTTTATGTCTCAGTAGATGGCAGTTTGTCCTTGTCTAAGTTGAAAAGCTAAGCAGACTGGATCTGTTTAGAACTGGGGTCCCCAAACTTTTCAATTCATTGAGCCCTTTATGAAGCTTCAGACTGTTCATCAACCCCCAAACATTTTATTATATGAAAACAAGTTGAGAAATGCTACTTCAACTAATAGCACTGACTAATAGCGATAATAACTTGAGCACCATCGGCATTGTCAAATTTACCATTAGTCAAAAGGCAGCTTTACCCAGAACAGCTTACATCCTCTAACGCCACCAAACATCAATATCTACCTATCCCAGGGTCCTTGGGAAAGACTTGATAGGGGATAAAAATGCCAAATCCAGTCTGACCATCTGGCTGACTGTGTGTTTAATCATAATAGCAACACTGATCCTTTGGACAGTCCCATTGACCCTGAGGGGTCAATCTGAACCATTTTGAAGAACCCAATTTAGACCTTGAGTGGGATTCCACTAGGGATATCCCAGGTCTATAGGCTAGACTTGAGAGTTGAATTTTTTTTTCTGAAGTACGAAGATGTCAACTCTGTGTCTGAGTTAGCTGCATGAGTGTGCCTATGAAGTCCCCAAGAGTCTAGCTTGACTCAAAACTCATTTTGAAATCCTTTCAGGATGTACCTAAGATAATTGTCTTTGTGACAACCCGGGAATCCTTTCTCCTGAATTTATGGTAGGACCAGCCTTGAAATGAAAGCACAAAGTGACAAAGGTTGTTATTTAATTGATTAAACCTCTGTATTTTTATTCCAAAGGAGACAGGACGACTGGATTGTCAGTTTCATATTTTAAAATGGTGTGTGCACATTTGGAAAAGCGGGGGAAACATTGTTTCTTGCAATGATTCAGGAATGTCCCAATATTTTGGAGAAAGTCCCAAGAAGGGTGGGAGAGTGGGGGCAGAGGTGAGACATAAGGTCATGTCTTGCTGAAAAGTTGCTCCTAAATATAGAATGAAACTTTCAATAGAAGCATCAAACTATTATAAACCAGTGGAAAGCCTCACCTTACAAGCCACTCTGCAAGAATCTACCTATATGAAGAGGTAGATTCCTATGCTAATATTTATCCACAATGCAGACATGTGATTGGAGCAGGCATACCCTGGTTGTTGTGCTCTGCTGAGAAAGATAAAACATTGAGCATCACGTTTAGAAAAGGGATCTTTGGAGAAAAGGCAGTATAAATTTACCTGGCATAATGTCTCCTTTTTCTTCAGTAATGGCATGTGAGTGCCTAAGAAAAAGAAACTAGAGTTTTCTGAAGAGGCTAGAATTACACGCTGATGTTTTGAAAAATCCAGTTTCCATCTTAATGGTTTGGCTTGAGCCACAGTATTACTCTTGGCTGTACTTTCTCTGCAATAACAAAGAGATCTCAATCGGCTTTTTACAGATGGATTTCTAAGAATCCTAAGGCTGGAAAGCACCTTATGGTCTTTGGATCCAACCCCTTGGTCCATGTAGAAGTCTAAATTAAAGCACCTCTGACAGATAGCTGGCTAATCTCTGCTTGAGCACAGCCTGCAAATGGGAGTCTACCGACTCTTTCGGTAATGGGTTCCACTGCTGAATGACTCTTAAATATTTTATACTATTACATTGGCATCTCTGCCTTCTCGTAATTTAAGCCCATTATTCTGTTTACATTGTGCTCTAGAACAATGGGAACACATGTTGTCTTTCTTCCACTGGGCATCCTTTTAGTAATTTCAAGAGTGCTATATTATGCTTCCCTGATCTCCTCTTCCCAAGGCTAAATATACCTAGCTGCTTCAACCTCTTTGCATAGCAATCGCAACAGCACTTAGACTTAGATACAGCTCCATAGTGCTTTACAGCCCTCTCTAAGCAGTTCACAGAGTCAGCCTTTTGCCCCCAACAATCTGGGTCCTCATTTCACCTGCCTTGGAAGGATGGAAGGCTGAATTAACCTTGAACCAGTCTGGATCAAACTCCTGGCAGTGGGCAGAATTAGCCTGCAATACCGCATTCTAACCACTGCACTGTCAAAGCTCTTGCACAGCTCCTTAATCATCCTCACTACCCTTTTTTTGAAGTTTTCCAGTTTTGTTGAACCTTCTTTGAAGTGTGGTATTCACATCTGGTTACATTAAAAGTGGGGTATTGCTTAAAGAAGAATCAAGCAAACAAATTCCCCTGATTTGGAAATGGGAGCTGCAGCTTAAAACTGCACTGGCCTTTTGGTAGCTCAGGCACATCACTGACTTATAATTAGTTTCAATCAATTATCCTTCCACACAAGTTTTCCCTAATACTTGGAGATCACTTCCGGTTCCTGTAGGTGACGGACGTGTTGTAGGCTGCTCGTCTCCCCGGTGGGCTCTGTTCAGGAGCACAGGGGCCCCTGGAGGGGTCTTCTGCTGCAGGGCAGCTTGCTGGAATCCCCCAGACTTGGCAGCAGCCGGCGGGGGTGTTTCCAGCCTCGCCCCAGGAGCCGGGGAGCAGAGGGGGGGCATGAGACAGCTGCGGGCTGTCTGCCCTTTCACCGAATGGGCTCTGGGAGGAAAGAGTTAAGCGAAAGAAGAGCGGCTGAAATGCCGGTGGGGAGAGATCCACCCTAATCTTCTTAATCATCGCTAACAGATAAGCAGCAGACTATTGTAAGTTTTTGTTCAATCCATTTGAAACTGGAAGATTAGAGGGGGGCGTTTCTTTCTCTTTACCCCCCCCCCTCGGACAAAGCGGCATTTGAACTATCTCTCTATATATTGGAATGGAGAGAGAATAAAAGCTGACTTGCCACTTGTACTAACTATCTGAGAATGATTGATATCACAGCTGCAAGAGGTGACTGCTGAGCTGTTTTCTTAAAAGGGAAAAAATTTTATGGCACTCCTTGTTCTTCTCCCTGTGAAAGGAGGAGCCAAGATGGCGCCCCTCCATCTTTGTTTTTGTACCTATAAATGAAGCCTGCCTTTTGAAACTACCTTTGGAAAAAAAATCTCTGGTAATTGTCTTAACACCCCTTCTGAAGGCACTCTGGACCTCTCCCATTACGTGGTCTTCCTGATTAATTCTGACTATTTGACTTTTCCTCTTTCTGGTGTACCTTTGTGCCTTGGAACTGTGAAGGAGAACTAACTTTTTACTTTTGGATTTGCCTGCCGCCTGGGACCAACACAGCTGCGTGCTCCACTGATGCCATTCCCTTTGTAAAAGACTTATCATCTCTGCAAGATGATAAATGAGGCCCAAAAAACCTCCAACGGGCAAGTCATTCTTGGCTCCTGCCTCTGCCACCTCCAGTCCAAGCATGCAGCAGACGAAGATTACTTCATTGTTACAACAAGAAGGGACTGGAGAGAGCTCAAAAGAACTATCTGTTAACCAAATGTTTCAGGAAATTATGAGGGGTCAAAATGAGTTGAAAAAAGAGGTGACAGATCTTAAAGATGAACTCAGAGCTGTACAACAACATTTAACAGAAAATAAACAAAGAATTGATGTTTTGGAGGAGGGTGCAGCTGGATCGGGGGAGGAGGTCAAGGCAGTCTGGAGGGAAATTTAGAATTGGAAAATTTTATGGCAAAAATAGAACTTGAAAGAATGTCCTTTTTTCTCAGATTCCAGAACCTACCAGAGACAGAAAATGAAGATCTTAAGGATATTATGAGTACAATTTTAGCAGAATATATTAAGAGAAATAAAGAACAGTTGTGGTGGGATATGGATCTAGTTTACAGGATTAATTCAGCATATGCCAGAACACATAATGTTCCAAGGGAGGTACATGTTAAGTTTCTTAGGAGGACCACGAGGGATGAGGTGCTAGGGGCCCAAAAGGAGGGACCATTAAAATATAAAGATAAAGAAATTACCATCCTAAAGCAAATTCTCAAAAAGATAAGGGAAAAAGGAGGAAGTATTCCTCCTTATCAAAGAAATTATACAATAAAGGAGTTTGGTTTAGATGGTTATTGCCAGAGGGAATGTTGATTTTATGGGAGGGAAACAGAATTAGAATTAATACAGTGGAGGAGACTGAAGCTTTCATAAAAAAACATAGTTCTCTCCTAGAGGACGAAAATAGGGGAGGTGGTGAAAAAGGTAGTAATGTGCGAAGGAGGGGGAGCTGTGGCTCCATCTGGGGACAGGGAGGAGGGAACAATATCGAAAAGGCTCAGGTCACAAAAATAAATGTATTTAAAATACTATGATAATTGTTGATATACTAGAAAGTGACAAAGAAAGAGATGATAGAACATATGGTTGGTATAATGTAAAACAAGACTCTGTTTATGCTTATCTTTTATACGTTGTTTTTAACATAGTAAAAATTGTGAGATTTGGGGGGATTTCTACCACTAGCACGGGAGCTGCCAAAATTTTCTTTGTGTCCTTTTTACCTTTCCCTATAAATGTTCAAAAACCAATAAAATTCTTTTTTAAAAAGTTTTCCCTAATACTACTATCAAGCTAGGAATCCCCTATCCACTACTGGTGCTTATGACTTTTGAGGAACCTTTGCATTTGGAAATCCATTTCTCTAATATATGAAAATTCTTTTGAATTTTATTATTATCTCCTGGGTTATTAATTATTTTACCTAATTCTGATTTATCTGAAAAATGTATAGGCATTCTCCCCACATACCCATGACTACATCACTAAAATAAGTATTTATACTAATAAATTTTGAATAGTAGGGGTGCCAGGACTGATCTATGTTGTATCCTATTCTCTTTCCAAACTGATGATGAATTATTGATTATGATATTCAGCCTACTTAACTGTAATGACACTCAGTTTGCTAATCTTAATTTAGCTTGCTAACCAGTATTTCATCAGTATTTTGTCAAAGGCACAACTAAAATCAAGATATATTACACTTATTACATTCCTGTAATCTATTAAGGAATTTATCCACTTTAAAAAAAATGGGGAAAAGTTAATACCACAAGAGCTGTGCAAGATTGTGTTACTAAATGTACACCAGGCACTCCCAACTTCATGAGAAATAAATAAATAAATACTCATTAGGAAGTACCTAGTGGGATCTTTCTAATCAATCAAATTACTTTAAGAACTAACCCATTTTATTGTCAGAGAGAAACTGACAGAACTCGGGGAGAAGTCAAGCGAGGAATTAATTGAGAGTCTCTTCATAGTCATAAGAATATGAAGTCCAACCCCCACCCCCACCCCATGCTACGGAACCTTATCTAGTTTTACTCAGATGCAAACTGTAAGTATGAGAAGATTCCTATGTATCGGCTTGAGCAATAAAGCAGTAAACTGAAACATTATACATGTAGACCTGATTGTTTGTGCCTCACGTGTATTTCTTTCTCGTTTAACATTGCTCCAGGACCATTCGCCTCTCCCCAATAATCACTCACATTATTTTATTTCACTATTTCACTGTATTTGTACTGTAAGGGTTAATCGGAAGCACAAGTTATTGCCTCAGCAAGTTGCCATCCAGCAATCCTGTTTAAGGCTGTTAGGCAGGAATAAATAAGATTATTTGCTGCCTGGTTGCTGCAATGTTTTTGTGCAACCGTTTCCTGATAAAGTGACTGAAATTTGCCAGGATCTTGACTCCTCATGAGCAGAGTCTGAAATGATGAGGGTGACAATGTCCTGCATTGTTGTTAGGATTCTGATAAAATGGATAAGGTGCCCTTATGAGCCATGCCATCCGTAGTCTCGATCTGACTTCATCCTTGTTCCTCTGGGTATGTCTAGTTTAATAGAAAGAAGGACTAGGGGAGACATGATAGCAGTGTTCCAAAATCTCAGGGGTTGCCACAAAGAAGAGGGAGTCAAACTATTCTCCAAGGCACCTGAGGGTAGAACAAGAAGCAATGGGTGGAAACTAATCAAGGAGAGAAGCAACTTAGAACTGAGGAGAAATTTCCTGACAGTGAAAACAATTAATCAGTGGAACAGCTTGCCTCCAGAAGTTGTGAATGCCCCAACAGTGGAAGTCTTGAAGAAGATGTTGGATAGCCATTTGTCTGAAATGGTATAGGGTCTCCTGCCTAGGCAGGGGGTTGGACTAGAAGACCTCCAAGGTCCCTTCCAACTCTGCTATTGTATTGTATTGTGTAGTTGGAGGAATTTTATATAGCTGAATCCAGGAGATCATTTATGCCATTCAGAAAGAAAACATTGTTTTAGCTGCCTTTAAAGAGGTACTGATATATCCCTGCCTGAATCCAGCTGTATTGGATAACAATTGTAGTCTCCAACCTTCCCTCACTCTACCCTTTTGTTTGTTTGTTGAGAAAGTGGAATCAGTCCAGTTCCAGAGCACTGTGGACTGGTGGAGATAATGACTTTCAGGATGACATCTGTCATAGTATGAACGTGCATGGACTGGAATAGACATGGTAACAGGTCAGCCAATGAGGGCTGTTTGGAAACTGAAACAGTATTTGCTGTGTGAGCAACAAGGAGACAGCAAGGAGCCTTGGCGTGGCTTAGATAAACTTCTGTACAAAAGCTGAAAACTAGTATGCTGCTCTGAACTGAAACTGAAACTGTTGGAAGAACCAGCTTTTGGTATTGTGTATTTATTTCATGTGTTATATTATATATAAAGAAATTAATAAATCTTGCTGAATCAGGTACCTGTGTGTGCTTCCTGGGTGTGATTGCTACAACAAACTCTGACAAAATGGATGGTCCTATTTAACTTTTTAGAAACCTTTGATATCAGTGACCGTGGTATCGTCTAGTTACAATTGGGAATTGGAATCATTTTTGACAAGAGCTCCACTCCTTCCTCAGCAGGTGGGTCTAGTCAGTGGTACTGGGGAGGGAGAGGTTGCCACCCCACCCCACCCTTGGAATTTTTGCAGGGATGCATTTACTCACCTATGCTGCTTAACAGCTATATGAAACCATTGTGAGAGATCATCCATCAGTTTGGGATGAAGTGTGAGTATCCAGTTACAAGTAGCCGTCCTGGGTTGAGCCATAGATGCAATGAAGGCCTTGATGCAATGCCTGAAAACCATGCTGGCCTAGATGAGACAAAAGAAACTAAGATTGAGTTGCTGTTTGTCTAGAGATCAATTGGTTCTCTTTCTGCTGTGGTTGCTACTCTAAATGGAGTGGGTCTTCTTGGATTCTTGTCCTCCTGGAACCTGTGTCCCCTTGAACCGACAGCTACTCTTTCATGGGCAAGGGGAGGTCACAGCCAGGAGACACACACACACCTCACCAGTGGTGGCATTCAAATAATTTAACAACCGGTTCTCTGCCCTAATGATTTCTTCCAACAACCAGTTCACCCAACTGCTCAGAAACTTAACAACCGGTTCTCCTGAAGTGGTGCGAACTGGCTGAATCCCACCGCTGCCCCTCACCCACTTTTAGTAGGTGTGCTCATTGCAACACTACCTAGAGCAGTGATGGTGAACCTATGGCACACGTGCCACAGGTGGCACGTGGAGCCATTTGTCAGGGCACGCGAGCCTCCGGACGGTCCCTGAAGCTTTCGGAACGCTTAAAATGACCTCCGAGCAAACCAGAAGTGACTTCCGGTTTGCTCGGAGGGTCGTTTTGAGCGCTCCGAAGGCATCAGAGAAGCCTCCGGACAGTCCCTGAAGCCTCCGGAGGGCCTCTGGGGGGGTGAGGCTCTTTTCACCCTCCCCAGGCTCCTATAAAGCCTCTGGAGCCTGGGGAGGGTGAAAAAAGCATGTAAAAATGGGGGGAGCGCCTGTAGTGTGCACATGCACACTGGGGGGAGCGCATTGCATTATGGGTGCAGCACACCCACACACGACCCCCCTGTGCTCCCCCCACTTATGGCACGAGAGTCAAAAAAGGTTCACCATCGCTGACCTAGAGTAAGAGAACCTAGCAATGACAAGACATGTGCTCAGCGCTACTTGCATTTCTTATTGCAGTGTGTTGTACCCAGAACTATGTTTGATGAACAGTTGGAACCAAATGAAACAATCCACAGGTGAGGTGTATTACTGACAAGCAACATCCATATTGCAGGCATTACACCAGCTACCAATAGGCACTCAGGTACAATTCAGAGCACTGGTTGTGATGTACATGGCAGAGTACCTTCTCCGGGCAGAACCCATCCACCCAACCTGTTCAGCCTGTTCAGCCTAGATGGGGATGTTGCAGGTTCCCAAACAAAGGGAAAGTTATTGGGTATTGGAGATCATGTTGGTGACAGACTCCAGTTCTATGAGACAACTTCCCCCATAGGTGAGATCAGCTCTGGATTTATTTTAAGAATCATGAAAATGGTGTCATTCTGAACTTTTGAAAGTTGATGTCACCTTTAATGTACAGGTTTTCAATCCCTTATTATAGCTTAATTATTTTTAATTAATTATTATTAAACTTCTATGCTGCTCAACTTGCCAAGGTGACTCTATGATTTTACTTGGTCTCCTGTATCTTTTTGAAAAGGTTTGAAAAGGTGTCTTCTGATTCTAGGTAAAAGGTAAAGGTTCCCCTCACACATAGCGGTGCTCATCTCTGTTTCAAAGCCGAAGAGCCAGTGCTGTCCAAAGATGTCTCTCTGGTCATGTGTCCGGCATGAGTAAATGCTGAAGATGCACGGAATGCTGTTACCTTCCCACCAAAGGTGGTTCCTATTTTTCTACTTGCATTTTTACATGCTTTTGAATTGCTAGGTTGGCAGAAGCTGAGACAAGTAACGGGAGCTCACTCCATTACGCGGTGCTAGGGATTCAAACCACCGAACTGCCGACCTTTCTGATTGACAAGTTCAGCATCTTAGCCACTGAGCCACCATGTCGCTTTTGAGCCACCAATTCCCTTTTTTCTGATTCTAGGAATATATAAATGAGAGAAATGAATAAATAAAAATGCTCACCACCGCGGTGTGATTAAGAGCCTAATGTTGCAGAAAGGGAGGGTAAAAAGGGCCGATAGTGAACAGCAGGATCCTTCTCTAGCAAACCCCATAAACTCCTCAAACCACAAAGCTTTTTCTAATAACTTCAGTAGGAGTAGAATTCTGTGGAAGCATTTCTTTTTTGTGCCAATTCTATTTTTATTTCACAGCAAATCACAAATTATATTACCCCTATTTATAGTAAGTGTCAGCAGTTAGTAGCTTGCGGGCTGAATATAGATTTTTTTTTTATAAGATTGCCATCTGGTTCCCTCCCCCCCATCCCTTCTTACACTTTCCACTATATTTAAAACAGAAGAAGGAAAAGATGATGTAGGAGGGAAATCAGGAAATCTCTTCAGTGTGCACTTTAGCTGTGATACAACTCACCCATTGTTGCCCAAAGAGTATACTCTCATTTTTGCTTTCTTTCAAACAGATGTTTGAACTGTGAGATTTGCAGTTGTTGTTTTTGCAATTCTAAAAGATGCATAAAATCGTGATCGTGTCCTTCTAGAGAGCATACACTGCACCACAGGGGGAAAATGTATTTTAATTTAGAAACAGATCTGTCAAACATTTCCATAGCAATGGGTCCTTGGCTCTGACCCATTTTCCTCTTCACTTCTCAAATAAAGACAAAAGGGAAGGTACTGAGAACAAGATAAGTTATATGCAGACATAAGGTTCAGTTAATGACTACAAAAATTACATAGCTACTCAGTCAGTGGTGGGATTCAAATAATTTAACAACCGGTTCTCTGCTTTGAGGGGCTGGGGGGGGTGGCTGGGCACGGTGCAGCATACACTTGCTATCTCTGCTTGCCTGCTTGCAAGTGGTGATCTTCTCTGCTTCTCTCGGGATGCTGGTGTGGCCACCATGCATTGCTTGTCGGGGCTGACCAGGAAAGCCACCCTCATGCCACTTTCCCGACCGCAGAGCCGAGGCCATGTGCTTCCTCACCTAGCTGGCCACCGGCAAAGAGCCACATGGCCGATAGCTGCTCAATGCCCCACACAGCATCGCCCAGTCACTGGTAGGGACAGACCTGCCAGCCCAGCTTGCATTTGGGCTGGCTGGTTGGAGCAGCACTGCAGCCGAGACCCCCGCACTGCAGCTGAAAGAGAAGGTGCCGCACAAGAAGATCCTCACATTGGAATCTATAAATCGGCAGGTCAAGGCGGTGGAGTACGCAGTGCAGGGGCCCATCATCCTGAAAGCAGGCAAGATAGGAAAGGGTATCAAAAAGCCTTTCACAGAAGTCATCAAGGCCAACACTGGTGATTCGCAGCAAGCAAAACTTTAGTCAGGCCATCAAGCCGCCACTGCAGGGCCAGCCGCTTGGTGCAAAACCTCATGGCTTTTCTCCTCCTCAGTGTCATCCTCCCTGCTCAAGCAGTGGTTGAGTCCGAGGGAATCATTCCTGCCCCGGTACAGCAAATTCCGATGGGCTGGATGCAGCTGTGAAGTGCTTCCTCGCTCAATTGAAAACTTTGTTCAGTCTTCCAGAGTTCACTGCACTGGGGCAGGAATGATTCCCGCAGACCCCGCCACTGCTTGAGCCTTTGTCTCACTAAACATCAGAAATTTTGGGCACAATTGTGGCCGTGAATTGAGGACTACCTGTACTTGGTTACAATGCAAAATTAGACTTCACGGACAACTCTGAAATATCACATCAAGTCATTTTCAAGTCTGTGCTCCAACATTGATGCAAAAGAGGAGGAACTAGATGAGTTTTATGATAAGGATCAATTTGAAATTGACAAACATGTAAGCAAGATGTGCTACTTATGATTAGAGACTGGGATTCCAAAGTTGTAAACATTGAGGAAAATGTAATTGGATTCTATGGCTTAAGAAATTAAAATGAAGTATTACTAGTACTAAACTGCCAATCCCCAGTTTAGGAGATAGTAATTTCTTCCCTTTGTACATGCTTAGTGCAAAACCAGCTGCAAATACAAGCAAAGGAAGGCTTATACTCCTCGCTGAAAACATACAATAGATGTAAGTAATTTTGCAGGGGATTGAACTATGCCTTATATTGTTTGAGAGATTAAGCGACTTTCATTTCAATAAAATAGCTGGATAAACTGAGCTCTTTTAGGACAAATTCACATGCACTTTAGTGCTCAAATAAAAAATGGGGGAGGCAAAGAAAGGGTTTTACAGATACCATGTGGGGAGCCACTTATACGTACACAGTTCTATCATTAGCTAAGGAGTGATGGATAGTGCCTTTTAACTGCATTAATATCATTAAATGGCGCACTTTAATGGCCAATATTACTTATGCTGGTACCTTTTCAGGTTGATTGTTCAATCAATTTTTTTTAAAGGAAAGGAAAGGGAATTTAAATGAAAAGGACTATGGCCCATTCTATTCCTAAAATCATTGCCCATGGTCAACCCTACTGAAAAATGTTGGTTAGTTATTACAAGGGTGAAGTGTTGTGTGTTTTGTGGTTGGGGGTTTACCTGAATTATTTTTTACTGAAAGCAACAATCCAGTTAAAGGATTCTGAAACAAAAATTAAAGGAAAAGCAATTTAAACTAGCAGTTTAGTAGAAGTACAAATGAGAGTTTTCTCAGGAGCAAACTAATAATAATAATAAAATCCTGGAATGTTTGAAGGTTGAAAGTCTGCCTCAAAAGAATATGCTTAAAAGTCGGCATTAAAGAATCATTTGGGACATGTTTTGGTATGCTTGTATTTTTTCTAACTGCTACAACCAATTATGCCTAAAAGAAGAAAAACCAAAGCAACTCATCACTGCCAAGTATGATATCTTTTACAATATTGGCATTATATACCTTTGGTAAATACTGACCACATTTTGATCCATTCTGAAGTTCCCAAGTGTCTCTGGTATTAGGTTGTATCTCCTTAAAACACTCAATGGTCCTGTTGAAAGTTTCAAGGGGAAACTAAACCATGACGGGTATGAAATGCCAGAGGATCAACAAACTGTAAATCTTCTCTTTTAAGAGGTAAAATATTGCTAACCTAGAACTCTCACCATTTCTACAATCAGTCTTATTTTATGACCTCTCAACCTGAGTCATTCCTTCTCCTCTTGTTTCTTGATACAAGTGTTTCTTCATACCATCAAACTTAGTCATTCAAAAGGCAACACCTGTTCAGATGGAAAAGAAAAATAAAGCTGAGTGCCAATAACAATCTATGCCATAATTCTAGACAACTTTCTGCAGCAATTTCATTTATGGACTGAAAAGCAAAAGAGAAAGAAGAAACGTGTGTGGCACATCACAACAAATATAGTTGGTTTATAATAACGGCTGCCAACAATTGCTCTTGTTCTCAGTGGATGTTCTGTAATACTGGTATAATCACATTGCACAACTGCCAAAAAAGATAATCTATGCAAGCTTCTGCTGTTACATCATCCCCTGAGAATCTTTTCAGAAACAGAGCACTACAAAACTTTATGACTACAGTATTGAAAAATGGTTCCCACAAAATCAATCTTTAAAATACTTCAGGAAATAAAATGGTGGGAAATAATCCCCCCCCAAAACTAGTTCTCTTTTGTCATGTTGTTGGAAATAAAAGGGATCAAAATAAAAACATAGTTAAGTGATTTATTAAGGTAAAGGTTTCCCTCGCACATATGTGCTAGCCGTTTCAGACTCTAGGGAGCGGTACTCATTTCTGTTTCAAAGCTGAAGAGCCAGCGCTGTCCAAAGACATCTCCGTGGTCATGTGGCTGGCATGACTAAATGCCGAAGGTGCAGGAACGTTGTTACCTTCCCACCAAAGGTGGTTCCTATTTTTCTACTTGCATTTTTACATGCTCTCGAACTGCTAGGTTGACAAAAGCTGGGACAAGTAATGGGAGCTCACTCCGTTATGCGGTGCTAGGGATTCGAACCACTGAACTGCTGACCTTTCTGATTGATAAGCTCAGCGTCTTAGCCACTGAGCCACTGTGTCCCCTAGTGATTTGTTAATGGAGGCCATTTCTATCAAGGAAATGGCTTCATTTCCCTATTTTTGTTTGAGTTTTAACATTGGATACACCTCTTATGACTCCACCGGAATAATGCAGAGGATGCTAATCATTTAAAGAGTAATCTGTCAGGATATAATTGGTGATGGATTATGCCAGAGAAATGAGGTCATTCAGTAGGTGGTGAATAAGCAGGCGTTTGTCCCAGGTCTTGTTCTTATTTGAAAGAAGTTGGAGGTTTCAATCAGATCACAGCTACTAATTATAGTTGAGTTAGAATCGTTTTTGTAAGAGGGAAAAAAACGCATGCACCTTCCATCCTACCAACAGTCCTGGTGTTATTTATTTTTCAATGCTTAAAGTGAAAATTTCTTGCACATACTGTACATAAATGAGCGAGAGTTTCAGATCTTAAATCAACTCTAACAGGCATATATTAGTGTCATGATAACTTAAACATATTTTTCTACCTGCCTTTCCTGATAACACATGAAAATGGATAAAAATGAACTGGCAGTTTCAGGATTTACTCACTGAAAAGGTTTGTTTAGGGAAAGAAGGGAATCTACGTGTAATTTTAGAAGGCAGAGACGACAATTACTATGTTTGGAATTGCTGCAAAGAGGATGGAAAGTCACTTCTTTAGATTTCTTTCTCTCTTTTTTGCTACCTTTTTTTCTTTTCCTACATTTTCTTTTATGTTTCTGTAGTTTATTTAAAATCTATATAAAATCTTCTTATAATAAAAATTTCCTGCCAAAAAAAAGTGAATAAATGAATCTACCAGTCTTCTATCAGATGATCAACGAAGATTGCCAACAAATCCTCATACAGGGTTCTTAGGACCACTCACCATTGCCACTTTGCTTGCAGTGACCTCCCGACAGCCATCGCTTAGTCTTAACTTAGACGTAGACTTAGAATAACTTTACTTTATTGTCAGTTTGAATGTACACTAATTGGTATACATTAAAATGAAATTTCATTGCCTACAGCTCTCAAAGGGTCTCCACCTCTCATATACATTACATGAATGAATGAATGAATGAATGAATGAATGAATGAATGAATAAATAAATACTATGCCTATACCCATGTATATTATATGACACAGAGAAACAGCATAGCCAGTTCAGATGTATACACGGGGAGAAAAATGAATCTTGCAAGTTTGCAAGATGGATAGCATAGGGAACAAAGCTGTTACAGAATCTGGTAGTCCTATACTTCAAAAGCTTCTCCCAGAAGGGAGCAACAGAAACAGACTGTGAAGTGAGTGTGGGGGGTCTCTAACAATGCTTTGAGCTTTAGAGTACATAGCGCTTATAAGCAGTATCCTGACTGGCAGGAAGTGAGCTTCCTATAATCTTCTGACTGACAGGAAGTGAGCTTCCTATAATCTTCTTGGCTGTCCTTACCACTCTCTGTATGGACTATCTATCTGAGGTGCTGCAGCAGGGGTCCTTACCACTCTCTGTATGGACTATCTTCTGACTGACAGGAAGTGAGCTTCCTATAACCTTCTCGGCTGTCCTTACCACTCTCTGTATGGACTATCTATCTGAGGTGCTGCAGCAGGGGTGGGTTCCGGCAGCCGCTATTGCCGGTTGCACAGGGTGCATGCTTCGCGCGCTTGATGCGCGCATGCACAGTACTATAAAAATGCTTCTGCACATGAGCAGAAGCCAAAAACAAGATGGGAGAACTGGTTCAGGGGCATGGCAGGCCTGAGTTGCTGCCTGTTCCACCAACCCAGGCCGCCAAACCACTACCTGTTCAGCCGAACTGGTCCAAACCGGTAGGAACCCACCACTGCACTGCAGCCACCAAACCAAACAGTGATGCAGTTGGTTAAAACACTCTCAATTGTGCTTCTGTAAAAAGTAGCCAGGGTAGAAGGAGAAAGAAAGTGCTTTCTTCTCACTGAAGTGTCCAGCCCAGAACAAGGATACCCACTTAGCCAGCTTTTGTATTGGGAGCGAGTCACCCTGTCACCATCACTGCTTGCCTCACTCTCTGCCTGGGAGCCATCAGGGTCTAGTGCAGCCCATGATTGGCAGCTTGCTAACTCAAATGTAAATACAAGTCCCCAAGCTCAGAATGGGGTGCATGTGTGTATGTTGTAAAGCAGGGGTGGGTTCTGACAGCCGCTACTTGATGTGCACTGCGCACGCATGCACAGTACTTTAAAAATGCTTCTGCACATGTGCAGAAGTAAAAAACAAGATGGTGGCGCGTATGGCACCGCCGGGAGAATCAGTTCGGATGCGTGGCAGGCCTGGTCTCTGCCGATTCAAGCGACCCAGACCGCCAAACCACTACCAGTTCGGCCGAAGTAGGCCAAACTGGTAGGAATCCAATGCTGTTCTAAAGATATACGGCTGTATGTTTCAAAACTTGTAAACACAAAAAGTGTTATACATCTGATATTTTATATAAATCCACACTAAGAATTTCTAGATTACCAAAACAAACCTTGCTTCAGTAAAAGTATAATCCACGGAATTTAGCCTTTTATAGTAGGAGGAGAAATATTATTCTACAAAAACAAGATCTACAGATAAACTCCTCTTTAAAACTCAGAAGCCAGATTGAATATGTCATTTGTCAGTTTTATCCATAAATGAGGAAAATTATATGTGTTTATTATTTTGATATTGTTAGTCAACAAAGTGGGAGAAGTATTAAGAGTTCATTGTGTTTTCCCATCCAAATTATGTACACAGAATATATGCTTATACTAATTGTATTAGTATTTCCAAACAAGTTAAACTTGCTAATCTAATATAATTTAAAGGCATGGTGCCCTGCAGGTGTTTTGAGAACATAAATACACCATGAACAAGCGTTTGAATCTCAGAGCAATTAAAATGATACTTCTGTCAAACCCTGAAAATATTAAATTCAAGAAATTATGAGTCAGAGATCAGAAATAGATTAACACAACATTATGCAATTAGGAACAATGGGAGAGAAGAATGAAAGAAGGCTCCCGACAAAATCAAGTAAAGAGAAGCTAATGAATATGTGATACTCAAAGGCCAAACCTGTAGACCATTGAGAAATGATTCCAGTACTTAATATATTTTCCATATAAATTGTTTCTTCCAAAAGCCAGAAACATGGGACACCTCATTGTTAGGTGTACATTTAAAATGTTTCAGTTTGATGCTGCAACCAGAGCAGTGGTGAAATTCATTTTTTTTTTACTACCGGTTCTGTGGGCGTGGCTTGGTGGGTGTGGCAGGGGAAGGATACTGCAAAATCCCCATTCTCTCCCCACTCTTGGTGGAAGAATATTGCAAAATCTCCATTCCCACCCTACTCTGGGGCTAGCCAGAGATGGTATTTGCCAGTTCTCTGAATTACTCAAAATTTCCTCTCAGTTCTCCAGAACCTGCTGAATTTCACCCCTAAACCAGAGGCCATATATCCGAGTGAGGTGTTGAGAGACATCCTATTTTTACTCTGATACTCTTTGGAGGCCTTGATAGTGGCACCTATCAGACAAATCACAGAGAACCTAAATCCAGGATGAGGATTTCTCCTATCATTGGTTCAATTGTTTATCTTTCCTTTTATTCCAGCTAACTTTCAAATTTCTCAAGTTTAGTATTTCTGTATGTCTTTATCACATATTTTTCATATCATTTGACCTAGATACTATCCAAAATAAATGACACTGCCTGGAATATATTGTAGGTCCCATCTCTCTCTCTCTCTCTCTCTCTCTCTCTCTCTCTCTCTCTCTCTCTCTCTCTCTCTCTCTCTCTCTCTCTCTCTCTCTCTCTCTCTCTCTCTCTCTCTCTTGCTTTAGTAAAGGTTGCTGTCTCATTAAATGGGTAAATGATAATTGAGTAATACTTTTTAATCTCTAATCCTTGCATCTGTATTACAAAATACTTATTGAGGTCTTTGTAGGTTATTCTACTTCCTAATGGCCATATGGTATTTATTAGGTTAGTAATCATTTCATATTTTGAGACCATGTCATTTGGCTTTAAAAAATAAGGACATTTTGGATATATAAACATTAATGCTGAAGTTTCAACATTGGAAATGTAGGAAATGATTTAAAAAGAGAGAAACCTTTAAAATATTGAAATTGAAATGTGTATAAAAAGCAGCACAGCAGACATATCTTCCTTCAAGGGAACACATGAATATAATTAAATATTTGACAATGATGGAAAGTGTTATATTATTCTTCCATTCATTCCTTGGTTGTTGTATTTTTTTTCTCAATTCCAAACCTTTTAAATGAGAATGAACACACCTTGGTCCAAGATTCAGCAGAAAATTATGCCTCCTATGTGTTTAAATTCGGATGGCTCATAATATTTTGGGATGTCTAGCCAGGGGGGGGGGGGGAATCATATTAAGTAGAGGCATTCAAAGTTCAAAACTTTGCAGCACTGAATATCAGGACCATATATTTTATTAAGCAATTGACTTGTTTCCGTGTATCACCACTGCCCTTTGTTTCTAAGTTAAGGCAAAACATATACTTTGTGCCATGATCAACAAGGGCCAAATTAAACAAATTCTATTTCCATTTCTTACGTTTGTCTTGGGTACTTATTTAATTTTACAAATAACTGAAGGTGGCAAACATATTCAACACCCCTTCCTCCTCCTATGTCTCCCACAATAGCAACTCTGTGAGATCCAGTTTGGTCTGGTGGTTAAGGTACCAGGCTAGAAAGTGGGAGATCGAGAGTTCAAGTCCCACTTTAGCCAGCTGGGTGACTTTGGGCCAGTCTCTGTCTTTCAGCCTCATAGGGTTGTTGTTGTTGTGTGAAAAGTGGGAGGAAGAAGGTGTTTGGATATGTTCGCCACTTGAATTATTTGTAAAGGGTGTGATAGAAATTAGTAAATAAACTCTTAGACTGCCCCTGGAGACAGTTTTCTAAGGGAAATCTATTTTCTTTATTTTTCAGGGAGAATTGTACTTTTATAGAACACAATCTGTTTCATTTTCCATGTCATTTCTTTAAGCTTTTTTTCATTTTAGCAGTTAATAAGGCTTGTGTTAGTGCTGCTCTTGTCTTTTTAAACATGCTTTGCATTTTTGCCAAGTTTAACTCTTTGTTTTTTTACATACAAAGGTTATTTGATTTAATTGCTTCTCTAATCATATGAGTCATTGATCAGATGCCCACACTGAATTGAATTTATGTGCTGATTAGTTTCCAAAACCATGAGATAACTCTTCGTACTTGAGAATTCTCCAGAAATACCGGCTGTTCTTTTGATGTTCTTTTGATGATGCAATGCCTTGGGAAATTGCTATGAATGAAAACAAAATCATGTGAAATATACTGGCTTACCCACCACAGTTTTTGCTTGGCCTCCAATTGTGCTAGCCCTAAATTCCCATAAATCTCAGTCAATCTTTGACATGCATCCTAGGAACTAAGGAGTTAAGGAGTTAATTCAGGAATTAATAGTGTTTAATACCCCTAGGGGGCACCAGATTGGAGACAGCTATTCTATTCTGACTGCCTGAAGTGAATTACTAGGTCTCTAAATGCAAGAATTTTATTGTGGTTTTCAGCAATCCGTTCCTCGGAGTTTTATCTTTCTTTAAAATATTCATACTTTCTAGGAGGTTTCAAAGATGTTTCAGAAGCTAAAGAGACTTCATATTTAGTGCTCCAGCTTTGTTTTGGGCTATGAATGATATAAAAGATTTTCAATAACGTAGATCTGTCTATCTACAAAGAAGATGGGAATTGGGAAAACGCCCATTTACAAATGGAAATTGCTCTTTGGATTTGGCCTATAAATTATCTTCCCACTGATGTAAACTCTAACTGATGCAGCATACAAATTCTTTAACAACTGTTCAGTGCTAGAATTCAATATTTTTCCCCTTTCTTAAACTATAGTCTCCATTGCAAGTAAATCAATAAATAATTTGAGCTAGCTTTTGCATTCCACGGAGCTCACACTTTTGACATCCTTGCTTAATCTACTAGAATGCCTGATAGTCAAACTGAACTAAAAATAATAATAATCCCTACAGTAAAATTATATATCCTATATTGATACCCGGCCAAAGCACTTCAGATGGATTCTTACAACTGAGGCAAGTAGCATGAAATAAATAATTTATTGGCTGAGTCTGTTCTCGGCATTAAAAAACCTGATGGAGTAGAAGTGCTAAATCATAATGTTATGGTGTATTTGATGTATAATAAATTTAAAGCATTATAAATAATACTTGGGCCTTACTGCAGGTAAGTGTTGAGTGGGTTAAATTGTGACAAACAGTAATGAAACTGGCAAAAGGTTGCTAGAGACTTTCCTCTACCAGCTGTTCACTTTTTGCCAATAACATAATAAAAAAGTAGAAGAAATGTAATTGATTGCTCTTGCTAAATAGAAATTTCTCCATTAATTTCGCTATTAAAGTTAGGAGTGCAATATGACTTTTAAATTATATTTATTCCATTAAACTGTACTAAACATTTTAAACACTCAGCTGGGCCTTCCCATCCCTTAAATTCAGGGAATAAAATAAAAAATAGTGTTTGTTAGATATTAGCATATATCAAGGCAAGTCTCCACTCTGGTCCGCTGCTACAGCGGGAAGCAGGTATCGTTCTGATTGGTCGAGGGGCGTACCCGATCCCTATAAAAGGGGAACCCTCCGACCACAGAGCAAGCTGGATCACTACTACTACTAATAAAGAGCTGTTAAGTCACTTCGTGTCCGCAGTCTGTCTCTCGTTGCCCAGATCTAACATTGGCGACGAAGGTGGGATTGAGAGACAGATAGGACGAAGAACGCTACCTCCAGAATCTCCGGATTTGATCCAGCCCAGGAATTCGGCAGAAATTCCGGCAGCCATCTCAGGTCACCGCAGCGCGGCAAATTCAAGCAAAGAAGATGGCGATGCACGCTCCCCCCGCTCCATTCGACCCAGCGAACGACGAATGGGAAGCCTTCATGATTCGTTTCGAGTGTTTCCTCGAAGCGAACGAATACACGGGGATCACCGACGCCAGGAAGAAAAACATCTTCCTCGGCTACTGCGGAAAAGAAGTTTTCAACACGGCAAGAGACCTCACCGCGCCTACTCCAATACAGGCAGTATCGTGGACGGCGTTGCAACAGGCCCTGCAAACTCATTACGCGCCAAAACCTTCCCGCCATGTCTGCCGCAAGGAATTCAACACGAGGAACCAGAAGGCGGGAGAATCCATCAATCAATATGTTGCAGCCCTACGAAAAGCAGCAACTCACTGCGAGTTCAGGGATCTGGACGAGCACATCTTAGCGCAGCTCATCTGTGGGTTAAGAGACATTTCACTACAAAAGAAGCTGTTGGCAAACCCGAATTTAACCCTACAGATAGCGCTAAACGAAGCAAGAGCGTCAGAGTCAGCAGAGAAATCATCGGTGACCATACAACGAGGGGCCAACGTAAATCAGCCAGCACCAAGGCAAACCAGAGTACACTACGAGGACACAAGCCCCGACTACGAGAATCCCGAGTTCGAGGACAGTCACCTGATGCAGAGCAGTCACTTGAGGCCTGGGGGGAGACCCGGATTCCGTTTGCCGCCCTGCGCAAGCTGCGGAGGGAATCACCCCAGGTCTACTTGTAGGTTCAGGAACGTTGTTTGTTCGCACTGCAACAAACTTGGGCACATCGCACGAGTGTGCCGGAGCGGAGTCCCTGCCTCACGGCAGCCACCCATGTACCGCCAACAGAAGCCCAACCCAGGGGCTTGGCGAAATCAAAAAGGGCACCCAGAGACAAATCCACAAGTGTTTACCCAGAGAGAAAATTTCCCAAAGAGCTGAACGAGCGTATCCCCAGAGAGATTACTCACAAGGAGCTGAGCGAGCGTATCCCCAGAGAGAATACACACAAAGAGCTGAAAGAGCGTTCTATCAAGACGCTCAACGAGAGTATTTTCAGGATGTAGACGATGAGATAGAGTTGACCCAGAGAGAGGAGTTGCGAAAGTATCTCACCACAATACATCAGGTCCGCCCTAAGCGGCCAAAAAGGCTGAGAGTCACAGTCCTCTTGGAGGGCTCACCTTGCGAGCTAGAAGTTGACACAGGATCGACCCTGACGATTATTTCATGGGCATCCATGAAACAGGCTATCCCTAGCCTCAGAAAGAGCCAGCTACGCGCTCCAGACGTCCTGCTACGAGACTACCAGGGGAACCAAGTCCCCATCGTGGGCCAAGGCACATTCCAAATCCGTTTCAAGGACATCGAAGCCCAGCTGCCCGTGACCATCGCCAGCGCGCCATTACAGAACCTTCTGGGGCTGGATTGGTTTGAAGCCCTGGGGTTAGAAGTCACCGGAATCAACGCCGTGAGAAACAGCAGCGCTGAATAGATTTTTAAGGAGTTCGAGGATGTGTTTAGCCCCGGTCTTGGTAAGTATGTGGGTAAACCAATATCATTCAATTTAGACCCCAAAGTGGCGCCAATCCGACTTAAACCGAGAAGAGTGCCTTTTGCACTCCGCCCAAAAATAGATAAAGAAATAGATAAGTTAGTGGAGCAAGGAATCCTTGAGCCGGTGGATCACGCGCGCTGGGAAACACCCATCGTGACCCCAGTCAAACCAGACGGATCAGTCCGCATCTGCGCGGACTATAAATGCACAATTAATGTCGCGCTACAACAGAGCGCATATCTTGTGCCTGTAGTACAGCACTTATTGCACTCGTTGGGACCAGGAAAGGTATTTGCTAAATTAGACATGGCACAAGCTTACCAGCAACTGCCAGTTGATAGCGCCACAGCGGAGGCCCAAACTATAGTGACGCATAGAGGAGCATTCAAATGCAACCGGCTACAATTCAGTGTGAGTATTGCCCCAGGACTGTTCCAGAGCGTCATGGAACGACTTTTGCAAGGGATACCGGGAGTCGTCCCCTATTTTGACGACATCTTGGTGTCCGCTGCAAACGAGGAGCAATTAAATAAAAGAGTCAGAACTGTTTTGGCCAGAATCAGAGAAAAGGGTCTCCGCCTCAAAAAGGAAAAATGCCAAATTAACGTGCCTAGCGTAGAATTCCTGGGTTATAGAATCGATGGTCAGGGAATACACCCCACTTCAAAGAAAATTAAGGCGATCCAGGACGCCCCCACACCACGAAATCAGACCGAGTTGCAGGCCTTCCTCGGACTACTTAACTTCTACAGCGTTTTTCTGAGGCAGAAGGCGACCGTTGCTGAGCCACTACACCGTCTACTCCAGAGGAACGCACCATGGAAATGGGGACGATCCAAAGCTGCAGCTTTCGCTGGGGTAAAGCGCCTGCTCACCACTGACTCACTGCTTGTCCAATACAGCCAGACCCTACCGCTGGTATTGACCTGCGACGCATCACCCTTCGGAGTTGGAGCAGTCCTCAGCCACAGGATGCCCGACGGAAAAGAAGCGCCCATCGCCTTCTACTCCAGGACTCTTTCATCGGCCGAAAGGAATTACAGCCAAATGGACAGGGAAGCACTGGCTGCTGTAGCTGGAGTAAAACGTTTCCACGAATACCTCTACGGCCGCGATTTTGAACTAATTACAGATCACAAACCGTTGTTGGGACTTTTGGCGGGAAACCGCCCCACTCCGGTCTCCCTTTCTCCACGCATGACCAGGTGGACTGTTTTCCTGGCTGCGTACTCATACAAATTGATTCATCGACCGGGCTCCACTCTCGGACACGCAGACGTACTCAGCCGTTGCCCATTACCTGACATTCTGCCAGACCCCACTCCAGAAGTACCGGTATTGCTCATTGACTGTTTGGACTCTGGACCGGTTTCTTCATACGACATTGCAAGGTTCTCCTCTAAAGACAATTTAATAAAGCAAGTTCAAACTTGGGTTTGGAGGGGGTGGCCGAAGGGAAACGTGGGCCCGGAATTCAAAGCGTTTTGGTCAAAACGGGACGAACTCTCAGTGTTGCAAGGTTGTTTATTGTGGGGGGATCGAGTTGTTATTCCATATGCTTTACGTAGAAATGGCCCGGAATTCAAAGCGTTTTGGTCAAAACGGGACGAACTCTCAGTGTTGCAAGGTTGTTTATTGTGGGGGGATCGAGTTGTTATTCCGTATGCTTTACGTAGAAATGTATTAGATGCTTTACATGTGGGTCATCCGGGGATTGTTAGGATGAAGGCGTTAGCAAGAAGTTATGTTTGGTGGCCAAACATGGACAAAGAAATAGAGGAGTGGGTGGCCACTTGCGACCCATGCCAGGAATCGAGACCAGCACCCCCGGAAGCGCCCGCCACAGAATGGGAGAAACCTAAAGCACCCTGGTTGCGAATACACATCGACTTCGCAGGGCCATTCCAAGGTCAGACTTTCCTTATAGTTGTTGATGCATACTCAAAATGGCTAGAAGTAGTCCTAATGACTTCAACCACGGCAGAGGCAGTCATTAAGGTTCTACGGCGACTTTTCGCCACCCATGGCCTGCCCGACCTCCTGGTCTCCGATAACGGGCCCCAGTTCATGGCCATGCAATTTGAGACATATCTAGCAGGTCAGGGAATTCGGCACGCCCTCGTCGCGCCATTCCATCCGGCATCAAATGGACAAGCGGAGAGAATGGTACGATTCGCAAAAGAGGCCCTCGCTAGGATGGGTCCAGGTGATTGGCAAACACGCATTGATCATTACCTTTTAATTCAGCATATCACCCCAAGTGCAACGACGGATAGGAGCCCCGCTGAACTACTCATGGGCCGCCGTCTACGGTCTCACCTGGACCGTCTTCACCCAAATTACTCTGCCACAGCTCCCCCGGACTCCACAAGTAAAATTCGGTCTTTTAGCATAGGGGATTCAGTATACGCCCACAACTATGCAGGGGGAACATTGTGGATGCCGGCAAAGATCATTGGCGTCACGGGTCCACGATCGTATCTGCTGGAGCTGGAAGATGGGCGGAACTGGAAAAGGCACATCGATCAACTTCGGGGTTGCCTAGCTCACTCAGACCTTCGAAACGAAGACGAGACTTTCCTGCCAACAGAAAGTCAGCCACGTGAGAGCCCCATTATAGAGAACCACGACACCTGCGAACCCAGCTCGGAACAAGAAAGCACGCACGAAGCAGAGCAACCCCCAGACAACGCAACCGAGCAGACTCCGGAATGCCCCTGCAACGAGGGCACGAAACCTTCAGAACGTGGAACAGGAAAAGCATCCGATCCTGCAACCACTTCTGACCAACCAGAACTACGACGCTCCTCCTGAGTAAGGCAACCCCCCACATACCTAAAAGACTATGTTACCTACCGCAACGTTCCGTCTAGGAGGGGAGGGGTGTTAGATATTAGCATATATCAAGGCAAGTCTCCACTCTGGTCCGCTGCTACAGCGGGAAACAGGTATCGTTCTGATTGGTCGAGGGGCGTACCCGATCCCTATAAAAGGGGAACCCTCCGACCACAGAGCAAGCTGGATCACTACTACTACTAATAAAGAGCTGTTAAGTCACTTCGTGTCCGCAGTCTGTCTCTCGTTGCCCAGATCTAACAGTGTTGTTAAAAGATTTATGTGTTAGCTCGCTTGAATTCACTGAATGATCTTGAGCAAGTGGGTATTTCTCAATATAATTGTCCAGTCATGCAATGGGAATAATTGCGACCAACGTCCTTGAAGTGTCTTAAATTAAGTATATAATGAGAAGCAATACACATTGCAGAGAGTGCTCAGATATATGAGTGATTATATTAATAATAACTCATGGTACACATTAGGGAGACCATAAACAAAAATAAAATTCTGAGAACTATACATAAATTGTATTACCAATGTATTGTCATGGATTAGGTTTTACTTATGGGTGGTCAATTAGCATCATATATAATTACAAGTTAAGTAACCTATACATATTGCTTCATACTTTAATTTTAATCTCCAATCATGGTACCTGTGAGACAAGTTCAGACGCAAAGAGAACACGTTCTGAAATTTACATATAGAAATATTACTTAGGGTGCAACCATATACATTGACCTAGAAAGGAAGGAAATGAAGGTTTTCCACTGAAACCAATAGGATTTTGTTCCATCTAGACCTG
This sequence comes from Natrix helvetica, assembly GCF_964273705.1. NCBI lineage: Eukaryota > Metazoa > Chordata > Lepidosauria > Squamata > Natricidae > Natrix > Natrix helvetica. The sequence goes on from NC_138552.1 coordinate 167,501,588, forward strand.
CACAGGTTTTCCTTTTAAATTTTAAAACAGTTTCATTTAAAAAGCAAGCTCTATTTATTTCAATAGATATTAAATGTTTGAAATCCCAAGTTTCATCATTCCTATTCACTATTAATGCTTTCATGCTGGACTAATTTCTTGATTTATTTGACTTGACTTATGTTGTAAAATATTGTCATTTCTTAGGATGTTTTTAGGTTGTTCCTCTTGAGTATTAACTAGTACAAAAGATAAACTATAATGAAGTTTCACTTTCTAATTTGTGCCAGGAACATCTTTTTTAGTTGTAAATAATACATCCAAGAGAATACCATTTTATAGGCAGCAAATATTAAGACTTTAAGATAAATTATGTCCTCGAAGTGCTTTATGTTAGAACTGAAATATTAAACAACCAGAATGAGTGCATATTAAATAGGTTTGTTTTCTCCTTAATTCTGACACCTGCATGAATTTGCATGAAGGATCTAGAAATAATGCTTTGGGTTGCATTCTGAATATCGTAAAATCAACCTGGATAGATACAAATAACTATTAGGAATGTGCATCTTTTAGGATTACTTGGTAATGGTAAAGAATTGGCTGCAGGGTTTGTTTATGCTAATGAGGCCCAGGCAGGTTCTAATTATTAGGCTGCCACCCTGGAAATCAGCAGTGTGAAAATGTGCAGAAGCCACAGTTAGGTATAATGATATAGGATAACAGCCAATATGAATTAAGCTATTATTGCTCTACTGAGATCTCTCAAACCAGTCAGCCTAATGATGATATAATTTGCAGCTGAATTGGCCTATCATTAATTTATTTTTGTTTTAGAAAGGTGAGCAAGGGATTATGTGTGACTCCAATTATAAAAAAATATTACAGCTTACCTGCTTCTAAAAGTGCCAGAAAAAAAGAATAGTTATTTTGAATGTAATTACTCGACTGGCAGACTGTATTGTGGGGAAGGGATTGTAGAAAGCAAAGCCCTTTGAAGGAAGAATGGGAGGAGTGAGGGGGAGAAAAGAAGGAAAACAAAAGGATTATATCAAGGTGTAGCTTGGGATGCTTCGAACCACATGATGATATTATCTATGGATCTTTTTTGAGTGATTTGGTTTTCCAGTTAAAACGGTAACTGACCTACTTTGATTTGTGTTTGCTTGAACGCTGCTGACAATAAAATTGTGCAGTGTTAGTAACATGGTGAGAGTTTCTAAATAAAATGTACTGATTGTGTCTAAGCTTAGCAAAAATAGGAGCAATTGAGAAGTGACTAAGAAAAATGCTTGAAGGCACATGAAGATTTCACTAGAAGAGAGATTGTTTAAAAATATATTTGACGTATAATAAAGGTAATAAAAAAATACCATGAAGAGAAATGGAGAGTTCCTTATTATAGCCTTCTAATCTCATACAGTTTTCTTTTTTCTTTCTTTCAGTTGCTAAAAAACATTTTTCAGACTTTATATTTTCTTCTCCGTGTCTTCCCACTTTGCCCTACTTATAAATGGAAGCAAAGAGGTCTTACAAGGATAGAAATGTATATTGTTGTTGATGCAAACTAGATTTGACTAAATTTCCTTTTCTACAATCTTATCTCATGGGTTTTTGCTTACTATTTCTTACACACTTTCTGCCCTTTGCATAAGGACACAGGCTCCAGAGAGATATAATGCAGATGTGTGGCTGTGATATGACATTTATATTTACTTAAATGCAAATATTTTTCAGCTCAAATATTGCTCCATTTTTCTTCCATAGGAAACTGAGATAAACAACTGCATGAGTTAACAACTGATGTACTAGCTCCACTTCAAAACCAGTGGGAATATTTAAAAACCCAGCAAAACTAGTATTTATCTATTTACTCGTGCCTTAAGTTCATTAAAGGTTTATTTATATCTTTCTGATATTGACTTTCCCTTTTAGTTATACTAATTTTTATGATCACAGACCCACTGTTGAGCTGTTTTTTGGAAGTAAGTATTGGATACCTGACCACACACACACACACACGCACACACACACACACACACACACACACTAAAAGGGACAAATTCCTAAGGTGCTAAGTGATTATTTCACAGCATACCCTAGAGTAATGCATAAGGAGCAAGGAAATATTTTTTTATGCCAACAAAAATGAAATAATTAAAATAGTCCCGGTAAGGTTGTGGGAGAACTGGGACTGAAAGATAGCTGAGTCTTGCCATGTCCTTGTCCCCAAGCAGCTCTTTGGCCAAGCACATGGACCCAGAGCTGCTGATTTCCCTCCCTGCCATTGGCCTTACCTTCTCAAGCCAATTGAGGAGTAGCTGGGAGGGGAGAGGCGAGGGGCGCCCACCTGCAGGTCGCCGCCCACAAAGAGGCTGGCCAGGTAGCCTCACAACACCAGCAGCAACTTGTGGATCATGATGCCATGTGGGGACCAGGCCTGAGCCCCTCTTCACTGGAGCCCCAATGATGCCCCTGGTCTCCTTGGGACAGAGCCAGCTCTGGGCACTAAATTAGACCCCTAATTTAGGGGTTGTCTGCCCGTTGTCTGCTGAGGAGCCTGGCCAAGGCCTCACTCACTGCCCGCTGAGGCACCTGTACTCCTGGTAATGGTTGGGGTCCTTCAGGCATTTATCTTGGCCACCTGTTTAGTAGCTCCAGCCCTTCCCTCTGGGCACCTTGTCAGAACTGCCTTGGGTTTTTGCCTGCACCAACGTCGCTTGCTTGGAGAGGATGGGGGAGGGGAAGTTAGAGGAGCCCCAAGATGCCAAAATGGCCTCAGGAGAGGCTGCCCAAAGCAAGGAACACCTAGGAGGGGAGGGCAAGGGGAGGAGCCAGCCAATGGTGGGATCAGCTGGTTCTCCATTGAACCAGGTCGAACTGGCCGAATCCCACCTCTGCTTATAATAGAAATAGTATAATTACCCATAACTCTGATTTTTGGGTCTGGCCTACTTTGAATGACTGACAAGACCATACAATGCATCAAGATACATACAAAGGACGTGTAGAAAGCCCATGTAGCCTTTTTTGTGACAAAGATTCAGAATAACTCTGAATAACTCTTTTGCCAAGTAATCTGAGAGAAGTAGAATACACAATAGAAGGGTTTGTAGGCACACATTCTACAGCAGTAGCCACACCTAAGCCTTTCCACAGGCCAAGAATCTTGTGATTGTTCATAAGCTATTGTTTGCCTGCAGATTCCTCTTGCATTAACACTGTTAATTGCCAGTTCTATTTCAAAAGGCTGATTTTTTAAATATTATTATTGTTGAAAGGATTAGTTGTCCTGAAAGATATAACTGCATTATTGTTGCATTTGTTTCATATTAGTTATCTTGCCACATTTATTTTAGATCTTGTCTAACATGTTAGTTTTGTTACTAAGCAACAATTCTGATCATACTTCATATTCAGTGGCATTTCTTTGAGTAAACATATTTTAGGATATTCCTTTTTTTTAATTATTATTATTGTTCAATTTTTTTATTGATTTTAAAAGTTTTACAAGGAAAAGGGATTATAGGGTTATAAAACATTTCGACAGCTACATCGTGCGGGGGGGGGAGAAGCCCCCCCCCAGGTCTTACAACTTTTACAAACGAAAATAGAAAAATATCAACATTTACATAAGTATTAGCAGTTTTGCGTTTAACACAAAATCATCAGTATGTTTCAATCATTTGTTTTGTATCACTTCCATAAAGGTACATTGTAACAACAATTGCAATAATGTTTCAAATCACTTTTGTGATCTGAGTCTTCTAATTGTTGCGTCCTCCCCCCCACCCCCGTCCACTGGCTGAGCCTCAGCCCCTCTCTCCTTTGTTTCTTGTGTAGCATCCCCCATTTCACCTAAGAGAGCACTGTGTTTTTTAGTGAAAGCCTCTGCTTCCACTCCTGTGTTGATTCTAATTCTACTGCCCTCCCAGAAAATCAACATGCCTTCTGGAAACAGCCACCTAAACCAAACCCCATTATTGTATAGTTTTTTTGCTAAGAAGGAATATTTCCTTCTGTTATCTCTTACTTTCTTTGGGATCTGTTTAAGAATGGTTATTTCTTTATCTTTATATTTTAATGGTCCTGCCCTTTGAGCTCCTAGAACCTCATCTCTTGTAGTTTTTCTAAGAAATTTAACATGAACTTCCCTTGGAACATTGTATGTTCTTGCATAGGCTGAATTAACCCTATAGATCAGATCAATGTCCCACCAAAGCTGTTGTTTATCTCTATTAATATATTCTGCTAGTATTGTGGTCATAATCTCCTTAAGATCTTCATTCTCAACTTCTGGCAAGTTTTGGAACCTAAGAAAAAAAGACATCCTTTCAAATTCCATTTTTAACATCTGATTTCCAAATTCTACATTCCCCCTTTGGATTGTCTTCATCTCGTCTCTCATCCCAGCTGCACCCTCCTCCAGTACACCTATCCTCTGTTCATTCCATGTGGTTTGCTGATTCGTCTCTCTGAGCTGTTCATTTTAGTCCTGCAGTTGTTTTTTGATTTCGTCCTGTCTCTTTAAGATGGATTGAAGCATCTGATGAGTAGACAAATCCTTTGCACTCTCTTCAGAGGCTTTAGGTTGTAAAAAAGATCCCAGTTGTGATTGGTGAGCAATGGGGCTGGACGTGAAAGATGTTGGGGCCGATGAGGCCTTACCAGGCGGTAATTTCTTTGGACCCATCATGAGGCTCAGAGATAGTTATTGTTCTGTGCAAAGAAATGGTGTCTGTGGGAGAGCACAGCCGGTAGGGATCACCAGGAAAACAAGTCCAAAGGAGAATAAGTCTTCTAGTACAAAACTAGAGCAAATAGGTGGATCAAAATATTCCAAATCCAGGGGAAAAACGTATTTGAAGAGGCTCCTGGAGATCTCTGGGATGGAAATTAGTTGAAAGCCATAAAGTTTTCCAAGGGAGGAGTCTCATTCATGAAGACAAAGAAGAAGGAGGAAGTTGGCCATATTGGCTCAGCCAGTACAGGTGGTCAGGAAACAATAAAATCAAAGTTCCCATAGATAGTTTAGAGAAGAATCAGTTCAGCCATCCTTTCTCTCGCAGATGTAGTCAAGAAAAAAAGTTTCCCCGTTATTTAAGGGAAGTGAAAGTAGATTTTAAACTTTCTCTCTCCCCAATAAAAGGGAGAGATTTTCCAAGTGCCGCTTTTCCAAGGGGGGTGGAATTTCCCCCCCTTCAATCTGAACTCCTCCAGAAGTTGAAACAAAGTCCCAAAAAGAAAACTGCAGAACAGTCAAAAGAGTAAAGATAGTAAAAGACCTGGGGAGACCCCTCACCTCACCGCGCTTCAGCTGTTTCGTTTGAATTAATTGTTTCCTTCCAGGCTGCGTTCGGCAAAGCGCGCGGTGGCATTCCGCACGCTCCCTACACTCTCCGGCTCCTGGGGCAAGGCTGGAGACCCCCCAGCGGACACCACTGTTCCAGGGGGTCCCAGCGAGCCGCCCCTATGGCAGGGCACCCCTCCAAGGCACCCTGTGCTCCCCCTAGACTTCAGGGGAGCCCACCGGAGCAGCGAAAAGGCAAACAAATATTTTAGGATATTCTTAATAGAAGTTTGTGATTTCTTCAAATTCTGTTTCTTCTTAATTCAGACTACAAATTAAAAACAAAATACATATAGTCACCCCTTATTTATTTTCTTATGTGTATGGTGATTTGATAGACTTTATTGTTATGGAATTATTTTAGGAAAAACATGGGAATAATAGTTTTCCAAAGTGGCCCCATTAACCTAGAAATGCACTTGAGAGTACAGGCATACAAGTCAATAGAAGCTTCAGATTTACCTCCATAATAATGAGCTTCTTTCTCATATCATAAAATCAAAGGGCTGAAATGGACCTTGGAGGTCCTCCAACCCCTTGCTCTAGATAGGTATGACACCAAGGGTGTCAAACTGAAGGCCCACGATGTGGTCAGATCTGGCCCGTGGGGCCGTCCTGCCCTGCCCAATGAGAAGAGGAAATTGGCCTGGTCTACCCAGTGCAAAGAGGAAAGATCAGGCTAGCTCAGTCTATCCAATGCAAAAAGGAAACATGCCAGCAATTTGGGGAGTGGTGTCAAGCTGGCCACACCCACCCAGTTGCCCACACCCACCTAGTTGCCCATGCCCACCCAATCGACCACGCCCCCCCCCCCCCGAGGTCAACCACAGCCCTGATGCAGCCTTCAATGAAATTGAGTTTGACATCCCTGTCTTATACCATCCTGGACAAATGTTTGTCCAATTATTCTTGAAAACCTCAGCTCAGAGCACCCACAACTCCAGGAGCCAAGTTGTTGCATTGACTAATTGTTACTGTTAGGAAATTTTTCCTTAGTTTTAGGTTGGATTTCTTTCACAAGCTTCCATCCGTTGCTTCTTGTGCTGTCCTCAGGCACTTTTGGAGAATAAGTCAACACCCTCTTCTTTGCGACATCTCCTTAAGTACTGGAAGAAAACTATCATGTCACTTCTAAACATTCGCTTCGTAAAGCTAGACATACCTAGATCCCTTAACTGATCATCGTTTGATTTAGCCTCCAGACCCTTATCATTTTCGTTGCTCTTCTCTGCATACTTTCTAGGACTTCAGCAATTTTTTTTTATTATGGAGACCAGAACTGGACACAGTATTCCAAGTGTGACCTCACTAGTGCAAATAGAACAGTAATATCACTTCTCATCTTGATGCTATCCTTCTGTTGACGCAGCCTGGGACTGCATTGGCTTTTTTGGCAGCTGCAGCACACTGCTGGCTCATACTTAAATGGTGGCTCACCAGGACACCAAGTTCAATATTAATAATACTTTGAATTAATAACAATATTAGAACTTTTTTTTAAAAAATGTTTTCCGCACAACGAAGAAAAACAAAAGTCTGCAGCATCAAGATTCAGTTTTGTTTGTTCGCTGTTTTTTTTTAAAGTGGTGATCCTCAGAATGATGGTGAAGAATATTGGCTTATTTATTACTATAAATGTTCCAATAAGTCAGTCAAAGAATATTAAGAAGTGTTGGAACAAAACTGAACATATTTAAAATCATTAGGGATTGATATGTATATATCTCCTACAGAGATTTTTTCTCTGTAGGTAGGCATCATGTACCACTCTACAGACAATAAGATATTATTCTCAGATTTTACAACATGTATGCCAACATTATCTCCATCATTGAATGCTCATATAAACAGCAACATAGAATAGAAATACTGCAATAGATATATTAAAATGCATGCATAGGGCTAAGCGCAATATTCAAAATAACAGGCTAGGGAATCATTGTTTGCACATTTCCTAAAATATAAACACTCTACTGACTTGAGGGCAGAGAGGTGATGGGACCAGGCTACCCAAACAATCTGCTATTGAAAACAGGCACAACTGTTTATATTAATAGGAATGGTTAATTAGCTTTACAGAACTTTTCTTTTCTCATTACTTATATTTTCTTGAAATATATATAGCTGTGCTGTGTTTAGCAGAATTAATTATGGTAGAGATATGAATGCTTAAATTCTTTTAAAATTCTTTTACAAGTGCTGAATTATATAGAATCTTTATTTTTGCCTGTTCAAGAAAAAGGGGCAGATAAAAGTTAATGTTGGTAAAAAAAAACCAGTAATAATATAGTCAGGTAACAATGTGTATCTTGATGTTTATCTTCTACTATGTCAGAGAGCTACCGAAAGCGGTAATGTTCAGGGGGAAAACATTAAGAATAAACATTTTGTCACAGAAAATCCATCTTTTAGCAAACCTAAAATATTACCAGCAGTTTCTAATTCTGATCTTTGTTTTTTATCATTAAATCATTTTCCTGACTTCTAAACACTGAAAGTTTCCTATATTGAGTTAACTATTCTATTCTGTTTCCTACACAGTCTACTGGGAAGGCTGTAACTAAGTGATACAGTCACATGCAGCAGTGGTGGATTCCAGATTGTCCTCACATGAACGCGTGCAGCGCACACATGTACAACACATGCATGCGTCTTACCCTCCAGCGATGCCTCTGCGATGCTCCAGCTGCTCGGCGGAGCGTCACACAGACGCTGTACACACCAAACACGGAAGCGCCAAAGAGTTTAAAGACAGGTAAGGACGACAGACGGGAGGGTGGGCCCTCTGGAGCACTGTATCAGAATGGTATCCAGTGCTCCGGGCAGGCACCGGTACACCCGTACCAGGGCGTACCGCCTACAACCACCACTGACGTGCAGTCACATTTTATTAGCACACAGTTTAGCAACAGAAATTCCTGTCCCGATTACTATGGTAACTTGAAGATTACCTGTAGTTGGATCTTGCACAAATATCATAGCCTATCATCTTCTGAAAAGTGTGTTGGGGAAAAGGAAATGGATAGTTTCCCTTTCCTTCTACTTAAAATACTATCCTGTTTCCCCGAAAATACAACCTGTCCCGAAACTAAACCCTTGCCACAATTTTCGCGTGGGCAAAAATATAAGCCCACCCCTGAAAATAAACCCCCTGGACAACCACCCCCCTCCGGCCAGGCAGAGCACCGCTCACTGACCTAGCGTTATCCCGAAAGCGCCAAGTTACAGGAGCCGGGGGGGAACGCTCACGTTGCTTGCCGCCTTCGGTATACCGCTAGGTTGGGGTGTGGCGTTCTGTATGGCCAGAGGGGAGAGTTGCTGGGCAGCTGCTCCCTTGTGAACTGGCTCCCAAAGAGCCGGGCATAGCCTCAGGGGCGAAGCAGCCATGAGGTAACCATGCTCACGAGCAGCCACCCGGCAAATCCCCTCTCCAGCCGGGAAAAGCGCCATTCACTTGGGGGTATCCCTAAAGCGCCAAGCCATGTGGTGCTCTGCCCACCCCCTCAGCTCCCGCGGCTTGGCACATTCAGGATACCCCCTAGGTCAGTGCATGGAGCTCTGCCCGGCTGGAGAAGGGGGTTGCGCGAGCTCCTGTTTCGCCCGCAGCTTCACCAAGCCCTTGCGCAGCTCTCCCAGGCCACCGCCGCCGGCCGCTGGCCGCTGCTGCCCGCCACCGCCGACCGCCGCTGCCCCGCTCCGAGCATAACTTTCAAACTCCAAAACTCGCAGCCGAAACTTCCAGCATCGGCAACTCTAGGAGTGCTCTCTATGGTGGGCCGGCTGCTGGAAGACTCTGTCCGGAAAACTCTCTGTCCGGCAGCCGGCCCACCATAGAGAGCACTCCTAGAGTGGCTGGTGCTGGAAGACTCGGCCGCGAGTTTTGGAGTTTGAAAATTATGCTCGGAGCGGGGCGGCGGCGGTCGGCAGCAGGCAGCAACAGCCAGCGGTCGGCGGCGGGCAGCAGCGGCCAGCGGCCGGTGGCGGTGGCCTGGGAGAGCTGCGCAAGGGCTTGGTGAAGCTACGGGCGAAACAGGCGCTCGCGGAACCCCCTTCTCCAGCCGGGCAGAGCTCCATGCACTGACCTAGGGGGTATCCCAAATGTGCCAAGCCACGGGAGCTGGGGGGGCGGGCAGAGCACCACATGGTTTGGCACCTTAGGGATACCCCCTAGGTCAGTGAATGGCGCTCTGCCCGGCTGGAGAGGGGATTTGCCAGGCGGCTGTTCGTGAGCATGGTTACCTCATGGCTGCTTTGCCCCTGAGGCTGTGCCCGGCTCTTTGGGAGCCAGTTCACAAGGGAGCAGCCGCCCAGCAGCCCCAAAACGATAAGCCCTCCCTGATAATAAGCCCAAGGGCATATTTCGTGGGGCAAAAGAAAATAAGCCCCTGTCGTATTTTCGGGGAAACACAGTAGATGGCTTTCAATATGAAACCTGAGCATTTATTCATTTATTTATTTTATCAAATGTATTCATAGTTATCATCTTGCACAAGATGACTCAGGGAAGCGTACAATAAAACCAATGATGTACATATATTATAGAACCAATTAAGCAACTCAACTAATTTTTAAAATCAAATTACAAAACAGAGGTGGGTTCCTACCGGTTTGGCCCGGTTCGGCCGAGTAGGTAGTAACTCAGCCAGACAGGCGCTTGAATCGGTTCTATCGGTGCCACTGTAGGCACCACCATCTTGTTTTTTGCTTCTGCGTATGCGCTGGAACATTTGTGTGTGTGTGTGTGCATGCGCACGCCCGAAGCTCATTTCTGAGTGATCCGGCAGTAAAAGAAGCCGGAACCCACCCCTGTTACAAGAGGATTAAAATCATAATGTTACACATGATGGAGCCACTGTGTGGGGTCCCTGCTATTGGGGGATCCTCAGGCCTGATTAAAAAAACATATCTTGAAAACTTTCTGAAAGGCTGAGAGGCCTGGGACTAACATCCTCGTCAGTGAGGATGCTGTACCAAAAGGGAGGTATTGTGGCCAAAAAAAAAAAAGATTTATTTCCTAGCTCCCATCAGATGGAATTATTTGGCAGATGGGAACCATAATATGCCTCTCTTGCTGGATCTGATGGATTATAATTTCATACATAGCAGGAAGGCCCTCTATCCTTTATTTTATCCTAAGATATTTGAATATTCTTCAAAGGAGATTTGATTTTTTAAAAATCATTCTAATTCTTTGCTGCCATCTCCTTCAACCGATGAAAAGAATTTTTAATATGTAGAGATAATTCTCTCATATATTTATAATTAGTTTAATCTCTTCATAAGAGCACCGACTTTTTCACTGGAGTAGAAGGATTTGAAAGAGGCATCAAGCTGAGTTTATATGCTGCTAAAGATTCAATAGGATGTGGTCAGCAGCTAGATTCATCCATTCCCTTTCTCATTTTGTAGGCGGTGGCAAAATGTTGTCAAGAAAACTGCAGGGATTTGTTCATGTTAAGTTGGGGCAGAAGAAGCAGGACGCTGATTTTTCAAGTAACAACTCTTTATTCAGTAGAACAGTACAACCCAGCAACTTGCCTGTCTGACTGCTTGCCCTTTTATAGGGAGCTGTCAGATGGCTCAGCCAATGAGATTCAACCATTTTCCTTCTGTAATGGCGGACCTGAGAGAAGCCTTTCTACCTTGGCTTCACTCCCTTGTTACTTCAGGCAGTCACAAAGGATCCACGCTGACCTGAAGGCATCAAAGCAGAAGATGAAGATGGAGATACGGCCCAATGCTTGGCAATGTCTCAACAGTTTCTGCAATTCTAAGGAATGGATGAACGGATACAAAGATGATTACTGAAATTAGATATTTTAATTTCTTTTTTTTAAAAAGCTCAAAACAAAAAAGCTACAGTACTATAATGTTGCTGTATATTGTTTTGTGCCCTGAAGGTAATTAGAGACTGGCCCTGATGCCAGAGGAATTTGGAGAGGGGTGGGTAGATTTAATAGAGAAAGCCATGACATAAAAATAATCCACAATCAAGAATCTCATAACTAAATTTAAAACAATGTCAGGACAAAGTTTTTTTTCTATCAATAATCACTTTCTTTTCCTTGTCTTTCTTACTTTAAAAACTACCATTTTTTCCGCAGTAGATCAAATTAATTGGATTTGTGACTGATATTACTGAAGTAGTGGAAAGCCTTCATAAATTTTAGCATTCACTTTTGGATTTAATCACCAGTTATACATGTTCAATGGCTTCAACATATTCATAGATTCTTTTTATTGCTGTTATGCACCTTATGAGTCACATCAGTCTTTTGAACTAGTGTGGTTAGCTTATAATAAAGCCGCGGTTTCACCCTTCTATCTATTCCAGAGACGTTGCACAAATAGACTTGTTTAAACAAGAGCAGCAACATCCAACTCTGGTAATCAAAATATGACCCTTCTTAGTGTAGGGCACGTCTTTGTTGCACAATTTTCATCTCCTTCTCTCTCATCAACTATTTGGAAGCCAGTCTCCAAATGTCTTCCCTGCTGCTGAGGCCAGCCTGAGTACAGCAGAAGTCAGTCAATGCTCCTACCGTAACCATTAAGGGGGGGGGGGGGGAAACCAGGACTAGCACATTATATGCACCCCTGACTCATAGTTCTGCTCCAAATAGATGAAAACTAAAACAAAATATTAGCAGACATGCAGCATTTTTTGGTGCAGGGTGAGTCGTGCCCTCCAATAGATTATAGGTGCCCTTCAATAGATTATAACAGTGATTGCTAACCTTTTCCGGATCGAGTGCCCAAAGCATGCATATGTGCATGCGCGTGTGTGCGCATGAAACCCCCAAGATGCAATGTGCACATGCCCTCTGTGCATGTGCCCCATCCACCGTGCATGCATGGCAACCCACACACATGCAGCCCACTCCCCACACATGCGTGGCAGAGACCTGACGACCAGCTGGCTGGCAGGAGACATACGTGCATCAGTAGTAGGTTCCTACCGGTTCGGACCAGTTCGGAGACCCAGTTTCTATAACTCCTTTTATTTCTTTTGTTTTGGATTAAGATGCTGGAAGGAAAATGTAGCATTATTTTTGTAGGCAAGTACAATTTATAATAGCTTTAATCATGATGGCAATTTAGAGCCACTGTATCTGTGTGTATTGAAGGAAGTAATTGCTGGCTTCAGCCTAGAGGCTGGGAAGTGAAACAACTGTTCAGTGAACATTGCTTACATAAGGAGGGAAAATCAAGTTGGACAGGTTTGGATATATTTGTTGTTTGTTTTCAAACAGGGACTGTGAAACTGACTAGAAGGATTAAGACTAGGTTTGCTTTAATGCTTGCCTGTACAACCACCAAAAAGTTTGTTTATTTTTTTAACGGAGATATGAAACTGACTAAACTCTGACTAATAATCATTAAGATCCAGCTGGCTAATAGCATTGCCTTTATTCTTTCCACAGGATAATTAAAATGCAGCAGATACCGAACAAGGTTTTGTTTACACCCAGAAGCTGGGAGGCATTGTGGTACAAGACTAAAGCTGATCAAGAAACTGACTGTTCACAAGACGTAGTGTTGTAAAGCAAACACACAAAGCCAACTTTGCTCTCAGTTCAGATGAACTGGCAAGGAAACAGAAAAATGCCAATTCAGCCATCAGGATGAAGTGATGTCATGGAACAAGCTGGCCCAGAGCTAAACTGGAAACAGCAGAAACAGTATGTTCAACGAGATCTTTCATCCGTTATCAAGAATACAGGTTATTCAAATTGAGTACAAATAAGATGCTTTAAAATGTTCCACGATTGGATAATGAAAGGCTGCAGACCTTTCATTAATAAACATTATTGTATTGGAAAGTTAAAAAAATTCTTCTAGTGATTATGCCCTTTATAAGGTCCAGAGGCTGCAAGTTTGAATTGCTGCTATGGTACACATACTTAACTGGGAGTAGTTCCTATTTGCACACAACAGGGGGTCTTAATTTGAATCAAAATGCATCGTATCGCACTGTAGTTCTTTTAAAGTTATGGAGCCAATTGCATTTCCGAAGGGAGAATTCTAGAAATCCTTTATTTCTAGTCATTTCTAATCTCCATAAAAGCGTGAAATAGTTATGCTGGTCCCCTTCTCGCTCTCTACTGAATACAGAAATGTCAGATGGAGTGTTATAATCCCGTGATGATGAATCCTATGGCACGCATGTCAGAGGTAGCATGCAACTCCCTCTCTGATGGCATGCGAGCTGTCACCCCAGTTCAGCTCTGCTGGGCATGCATGCCAGGGGTGGGTTCCGGCAGGAACTACTGCTGGTTTGCTCAGGTGCGCGCTTGATGCACACTGCACACTGCACACAGATGCGCACTGCAATAAAACTTGTTCTGCACATGCGCACATGCACAGAAGCAAAAAACAAGATGGTGGCGCCTATGACACCACCCCGAGAACTGGTTTGGGTTAGGGTTAGGGGTGGCAGGCCTGGGTCTCTGCTGGTTCCAGTGACCCAGGCCGCCAAACCACTACCGGTTCAGACGAACTGGTCCGAACTGGTAGGAACCTACCACTGTTGGTAGGTTCCTGCCAGCCAGCTGGTGGTCAGGTCTCTGCCACGCATGCTTGGGGACTGGGCCTCATGTGTGGGGGTTGCCATGCATGCACGGGGGTCGCCATGCATGCACAGGGGATGAGGCACATGCACAGGGAGCATGCGCAAATTGAATCTTGGGGGATTCAGGCGCACACACGGACATGCGCATATGCATGCTTTGGGCACTCGATTCGGAAAAGGTTAGCAATCACTGTTATAATCTATTGAAGGGCACCTATAATCTATTGAAGGACATGACTCACCCTGCACCAGGCAGGAGTAGCCCAGCAGGATGGCCAAAAGCAGTGTTGCTAGGAGGGCAAAGAGCCCCCATGAGGCCAGAGCAGCACAGTTAGCTGTTTGGCGGCCAGCAAGCACAGCAAGCACAGGCCAGGGTGCGTGGAGAACTTGGCTCATTGCGGCTGCAGGCAACTTCAATAGAGTTATATAAACCAACAAATGCCCTGTTTCCCTGAAAATAAGACCTCCCCAGATAATAAGCCCAATTGGGCTTTTGAGCACATGTGCTAAAATAAGCCCTCCCCAAAAATATTGCAACACAGCAGCAGCCGTGAGGTGATCACACTCACCACCTCCTGCACCTCAAAAATAATAAGACCAGCCTGAAAATAAGGCCATTCACTTAACACGTTAAATGAAATAAGTAAATAAACAAATACTGTAAAAAGAGCAAGCTGGTTTCAGGAGATGCAGTGACTGCAATGCAGATCACACTGTAAACCTCCAGTGGGTAACGGAGAAAGCAAGAGACTTAAGAAAAAATATTTAAGCTTGATTTATTACAGCATGGATTTTGATTCTGTAAATCACAACACATTGTGAAACACTCTTAAAATACGGGCATACCAGAGCAACTTACCTACATTCTGAACAATTCGTATACTGTCTAGAATGGGAAGGTTAGAATGGAAAAAAGAGAGTCCAAGCTGAATAACATCATCTTATCTAACTTTTATGCAGAACATATCATGAGATATGAATCATGAATTAGAAGATAAAGAAACTGAAATTAAAATTGCAGGAAGAAATATGAAGAATGTCCGATATGCTGCAATCTCTTGGTGAAGGTGAAAAATGACAAACTCAGCTTGTTGATCGGAAAGGTCAGCAGTTCGGCAGTTTGAATCCATAGTGCCGAGTAATGGAGTGAGCTCCCATTACGTGTCCCAGCTTCTGCCAACCTAGCATTTCGAAAGCATGTAAAAATGCAAGTAGAAAAAATAGGAATCACCTTTGGTGAGAAGTTCCTATTACCAACAACGTGTATGGAGATGATGGAAGAACTAAATCTAATAGACATCTGGAGAAAAATGGAACCAAATAAAAAACAATTTACCTTTTACTCAAATCCACACCAATCTTGGTCACGGATCGACATGGCATGGATGAATAAGGAAATCGGGGCAGAAGTATATAAAATTGAAATACTACCAAACACCTGGGCAGACCATAACCCCATTAAAATAATCTGGAAAGGGGGAAAAAAACTAGATGAAGATGGACATTAAATCTGCAAATATTAAAAGAAAAAGAATTTATCCAAAAGTGTAAGAGTGAGTTGGAACTATTTTTCAAAGAAAACACAAAAGAACAGACATCAATACAAAACCTATGGGATACCATGAAAGCCTACATACGAGGAATCATTATAGCTTATTCAGCAAAAAGAAATAAAGAAAAATGGGCACAACAGAAAGCATTAGAGAAGGAAATTGAGAACCTAGAAAAAGAACTCCAAAACAAACCACAAAGTGACAAAATTAGAAAAGATTGGATGCTAGCGAAACACAAATTAAACATGCTAGCCCAGGAAGAAATAGTAAAACACTTAAAACTAACGAAACAAATTTTTTTTGAGCAAGCAAATAAACCAGGAAGGTGGCTATCTTATAGATTGAGAAAAGAAAGAGAAAAAAGATTAATATATCAACTCCAAGAGGAAACGGGTGAATTACAACACACAATGGAAGGGGGAAAAAAGATTGTACATAAATATTTCGAGAAGTTATATAAGGGGGAACAAATATATGACAAACAAATACAAGAATATTTGAACAGAGAAGAACCCCCAGTAATACCGGAAGAGATGAAAGAAATGCTAACGAAACAAATAACAAATATTGAACTGAAACAGGCAATTCAAAAACAGAAAAATAATGAAACACCAGGCCCAGATAGATTCCCAGCAGAATGGTACAAAACGATAAACGATCTGAATGAATCAATAGAACCCCTAATGCTGGAGATGTATAACGAAACATTGACGAAAGCAAAAATACCGAACACATGGAGGGAAGCATACATTACGTTAATATATAAAGAAGGTACAGACCAAAACCAAATTCAAAATTACAGGCCAATCTCGTTGCTGAACGTGGACTATAAAATATTTGCAACAATAATAACGGAGAGACTAAAAAGATTACTAAATGATTACATACACCCAGATCAAAATGGATTTCTCCCAACAAGACAAATTAGAAACAATACCAGAATAATAGCTAATATCTTGGAGTACTATGAGGTGCATACAGGGAAACAAGTGGCACTTGTATTCCTGGATGCACAGAAGGCATTTGATAATTTAAATTGGCAATACATGAAACAACAAATTTAAAATATGAATTTAGGAAATAAATTTGAAAGATTAATAGAAACAATATACTCCACCCAAAAGGCAAACATACTATTAAATGGGGAAAATACAGAGTCCTTTGAAATAACGAAAGGAGTAAGACAGGGCTGCCCACTATCACCTCTGCTTTTTATTTTGACGCTAGAAAGCCTTCTGACACGAATTAGAAAAAACCAGGAAATAAGAGGAACCAAAATTAAGAATGAAGAATACAAAATACAGGCCTTTGCAGATGACTTTGTATTTATTATAGAAAATCCATTAGAAACAGGGAATAAGTTAATGCAAGAACTAGAAAAATATGGAGATGTGGCAGGACTAAAAATTAATAGAGAAAAGACTAAAATAATAACCAAAAATCTGAAGGAAAAACAGAACAAAGAATTAGAAAAAACAATAGGACTCCAGGTAGTAAAGAAAGTCAAATATTTAGGAATATGGCTAACTGCAAAGTGCTCAACCATAAAAGAAAATAATTACACAAAATTAGTGCAACAAATAAAAAAAGACCTAGAATTATGGGGGAAATTACAACTATCGCTATTAGGGAAAATAGCAACTATAAAAATGAACATACTACCAAGAGTCCTATATCTATTTCAAACGATCCCCATAAAACTAGAGAATTTTTTTTTTACTGATCTGAATAAAATAATACTAAAATTTATCTGGCAAGGGAAAAAAGCTAGGATAAAACTGAAAGCATTACAGGACGATAGAAGCAGAGGTGGTATGGGACTACCTGACTGGGAACTCTACTACAATGCAGCAGCACTAATTTGGATTAAAGATTGGATAAATTTAAAAAACAAAAGAATATTAGCAATAGAAGGCCATGACCTGCAAACAGGATGGCACTTTTTCTTATGGGAAGAGAGTAAAAAGAAGCAAAAATATTTCCATAGACATTACATTAGAGAAGCATTGATTCAGGTCTGGAACAAAATTAAAGCAAAACACTATATGAAAATACCGGCATGGCTTTCCACCATGGAAAATCAAAGATCTATCAAAAATGGTTAGGTATAGTGAAATTTTAGATAACCAGGGGAATTTGAAAACGAACCAAGAACTAAAAGAGAACAATATCAATATAGATTGGTGGCCATACCTCCAATTACAATCAAGATATAAAAAAGATATAAAAGAATATGGAATATATACGGAATTGCAACAAATAGACAAAATCTTAATTGGCCCAGAAAACAAATTTATAACGAAAATGTATAAATATTTGTTAGAAATAAACTTAGAAGAAGAAATAGTTAAATGATGTATGATAGCATGGGCCAAAAATTTTGGTTATAATATAGATCTAGCGGATTGGGAAAAAATTTGGAATATAAATTATAAATTAACGAGATCAGCAGCACTGAAAGAAAATATATATAAAATGTTTTATCGTTGGCACCTACCACCAACAAGATTAGCAAAAATGTACCCAACACTGAAATCGATATGCTGGAAATGTAAAAAAGAACAAGGGACATACTACCACATGTGGTGGACCTGCCCGGAATCGCAAAAATACTGGAAAAGAATCTGGAAGTGGGCACAAGAAATTACAGGGGAACAAATAAAGTATAAACCCGAAACCTTTTTACTAGGAATAATTAAAGGGAACTATACAAAAAAAAATTAAATATCTACTAACACATATATTAACTATAGCTAGAATTGCCTTTGCCCAATGCTGGAAGCAAAACAATACACCGCCAGCCGAATTAGTGATAAAAAAAACCTTGGAGTGCGCAGAGATGGACAAACTAACTGAAAAATTAAAGGACAAAGAAGAATCGGAATACTATGAAATTTGGAATAAGTGGTATGAATGGTTGGATAATAAGAAATACAATTAAGCCGAAAACAATATACATAAATAAACATAGAACTGTATATAAAAGTAGGTAAATATGTTAAATATCATAAAAATGTATAGATAAGATGACATAAGGATTGTAATATATGGTAAAGAGAGGAAAACATACATAGATACGACGATGTAACATTGTACAAACTGTTGATATAAAGACTGTAATATGTGATAAAAAGACAAAAACAATAAAAAATTATTACAAAAAAAAAAGAAGAAGAAAAATATTAAGGGATGGGGTGGCTCAGTGGCTAAGACTCAGCTTGTCGATCGGAAAGGTCAGCAGTTCGGCAGTTTGAATCCATAATGCCGAGTAATGGAGTGAGCTCCCATTACATGTCCCAGCTTCTGCCAACCTAGCATTTCGAAAGCATGTAAAAATGCAAGTAGAAAAAATAGGAATCACCTTTGGTGAGAAGTTCCTTCATGCACCTTCGGCGTTTAGTCATGCTGGCCACATGACTACGGAGACGTCTTCGGACAGCACTGGCTCTTCAGTTTTGAAACAGAGATGAGCACCACTCCCTAGAGTCAGGAATGACTAGTACATACGTGCGAGGGGAACTTATTCTTTTACCTTTACCTATTAAAAACCCCAAAATTACATCAAATGGAAATATTGCAGTACTAACCCACTACAAATAGGTGAAGATAAACAGTAGTAGACTTTATCTTTTTGTGCTCAAAAAACTATGATAACTGTAATTATTACATGTTAAAAATCTGCTCTTTGGGTGAAAGAGTAATTAAATAGTAAATCTAGACAAAATATTGAAGAGCAGACATATTTACAATAAAAGGTACTTATTGTGAAGGTCATATACTTCCAGTTGTTACAAACGTCTGTGAAAGACAAACTATCAGAAAGGTTGAAAGAGGAAAAATTAATGCTTTTGAACCGTAGTCCTGGAGAATATAATTGAGAGTCTCTTGGATTATAGCAACAACAAACAATTTGGTATTAGGTTAAATGAGACTAAACAGTTACTGGAAGCACTAATAATGTAGTTAAAGCTTAAATATCTCAGACAATTAATGTTTTTCATTAAGATGGTGATGCTTAGAAAAATCAAAGACATAATAAAAAAATCAGTTGGCAGAAGATAAAATAGCTAGTCACTATCACTGTTATCATAAAAAAAAGTTTATGAAAACTCAGAGAAGTTGTTACTGACAGATTATTTTGCAAATTAGGTCACAAGAGCCAGAAGTGGCTTCATGACTAAAAAGCAGGTCATTCGTTAAAATCAAGGTACAATACTTGTATATGTCAGCTTGTGAATATTGTTTGATATATAGAAATTCTATAAAGTATTTGAAAGAAAAATGTTTACCTGCATTGCAGGCATGAAATCCTTTATCTTCGCTACTGGTTTGGAACCAGGAGTGGTGCTTCTGCACATGTGCAGAGCATCTGTGGTGGGCGTAGCCTCCCACCGCCAATACCGGTTCACCTGAACCAGGGCAAACTGGCAGAATGCCACCTCTGCTGCACTGTAGTCATCTGATCTCACTTAGGTCAATGCAATCCTAAACCCATTCGTTGTGGAATAAGTCTCATTCAATAAAGTAGAAAATGCTTTCAATGTTCATAAGGCAGCACTGTTCGATACTGAGAATTCTATTCTGGGTTTTTTCCCCCTTTAAAAAAAACCCAAAAATTCCTGTTCCATTTGAGTGATTCATTTTCAAAACTACTAATCATTTCTAAAGATAGTGCCTATCAGGCTCAAACCCAGGAGAGTACCTTTCTCTCTCCGCCCTAAAATCGATAGGGAAATTGACAAACTAGTGAGTCAGGGGATCCTAGAGCCATGCACGCTGGGAGACCCCTACAGTGACCCCGGTCAAGCCAGACGGGTCAGTCCGCATCTGCACGGACTATAAATGCACAATAAACAACGTGCTACAACAAAGCGCCTACCCTGTGCCCATTGTACAGCACCTACTACACTCGCTAGGGCCAGGAAAATATTTTGCTAAATTAGATATGGCGCAGGCATACCAGTTGCCTGTAGATGGCGCCACAGCGGAGGCTCAAACCATCGTGACGCACAGGGGTGCATTCAAATGCCACCGCCTGCAATTCGGAGTTAGTATCACCCCCGGACTGTTCCAAAGCATCATGGAACGACTTTTGCAGGAGATATCAGGAGTCGTCCCCTATTTCGACGACATATTGGTATCGGCTGCAAACGAGGCGCAACTTTTAAAAGGAGTTAGGGCTGTTTTGACCGGAATTCGCGAAAAAGGTCTCCGGCTCAAAAAAGAAAAATGCAAAATTAATGTGTCCAGGGTAGAATTTCTGGGGTACATGATTGATGGCTCTGGGATCCATCTGACATCCCAAAAAGTAAAAGCTATCCAGGAAGCCCCCACACCTCGCAATCAGGCCGAGCTGCAGGTGTTCCTCGGGCTCCTTAACTTCTACAGCATCTTTCTCAAACAGAAGGCCACCGTCGCTGAGCCCTTGCATCGTCTCCTGTCCAAGAATGCCAAATGGCTCTAGGGCCGAGCCGAGGCCTCTGCATTTGCCGCAGTAAAACGTCTTCTGACTGCTGACTCTCTGCTGGTCCAGTACAGCCAGACCCTGCCGCTGGTGTTAACGTGTGACGCATCCCCCTTTGGCGTCGGTGCTGTCCTCAGCCACCGCATGCCCAACGGCACAGAAGCCCCTATTGCTTTCTACTTGTGAACCTTGTCTTCCGCTGAAAGGAACTACAGCCAAATGGACCGAGAGGCTCTGGCTGCTGTAGCGGGAGTCAAGAGGTTCCATGAGTACCTTTACGGCTGAGACTTCAAACTTGTGACGGACCACAAACCATTGTTGGGGCTACTGGCTGGAGACCGACCTATTCCAGTATCTTTGTCTCCGCGCATGACCAGATGGATTGTTTTCCTGGCTGCTAACTCCTACAAACTAATCCACCGCCCTGGTTCCACATTGGGACATGCCGACGCTTTGAGCCGCTGTCCCCTACCTGAACTGCTGGCCGACCACACTCCCAAGACACCGGTCCTACTTATTGACTGCCTGGACTCTGGACCTGTCTCGTCCAATGACGTTGCCCATTTTTCTGCTAAAGACTCTAATATTAAGCAGATTTTTAACTGGGGGTGGAGGGGGTGGCCCAAGGGGCCTGTTGGGGCCAAATTTAAAATGTTTTTTTACTAAACATGATGAGTTGTCGGTAATCAAGGGCTGTTTACTGTGGGGGGACCGGGTGGTCGTTCCAAGCAAACTGTGAAAGGCAGTATTGGAGGCATTACATGTGGGGCATCCTGGCATTGTCAGGATGAAATCCTTGGCTAGGAGCTACGTCTGTGGCCTAACATGGACAGGGAGTTGGAAGAGTGGGTGGCTACCTGCACTCCGTGCCAGGAATCCAGACCAGCTCCCCCAGAGGTGCCGGCTAAGGAGTGGGAGCGCCCTCAGGCACCCTGGTCTAGGGTACACATTGACTTTGCAGGCACCGTTCATGGCCAAACGTTCCTCATAGTTGTGGACGCATATTCGAAATGGTTAGAGGTAGCCCTGATGACCTCTACCACGGCAGAGGCGGTCATCAAGGTGCTATGGAGACTTTTCTCCACGCACGGCCTGCCCGATGTCTTGGTCTCAGACAATGGGCCCCAATTCACGGCCATGCAATTCGAGACCTACTTAGCTAGCCAGGGAATTCGGCATGCCCTGGTCGCGCCATTCCACCCGGCTTCCAATGGTCAGGCGGAGAGAATGGTGTAATCGGCTAAAGAGGCCCTCACCAGAATGGGCCCGGGTGATTGGCAAACACGGGTTGATCACTATTTACTAATCCAACATATCATGCCAAGCGCCACCACCGGGAGAAGCCCCTTTGAGCTTCTCATGGGTCGCCGACTAAGGTCCAACTTAGACCGGCTACACTCAAACTACTCTGCCACAGCGCCCCCAGACTCCACAAGCAAGATTCGGAACTTTAGCGTAGGGAATTCAGTATACGCCCACAACTATGTTGGGGGAACTCTGTGGATTCCTGCTATGGTGATAGGCATCACTGGGCCTCGCTCTTATCTATTAGAGCTAGAGGATGGTAGAAATTGGAGGAGGCATATTGACCAGCTCCATGGTCGCCTCTCCCACTCCAATCTTAGAGCACCAGACGAAATTCCGAAACAAAGCAGCCAAGGCCCTACCCAAAAGGAGCAATCATTCACTCCTTCGTTTGCTGCGTATGCCTCTTCGTAACTTTTCGTCTATCTCTACATCCTATATGTGGGTTTAAAGCCCCATAAATATGATTTTTTTCTTTTGGTTACATATAGACGACATGGTCTAAAATTTGGGTTTATATTTATGATTGTTACCATTGCTATATGTAGGTTGCATAATATTTCTGATTGTCTTTTTTCCTTATTGCATTGTGTTTAATGCAATTTATGGAAGTTAGGAGATATGCTGCTAAGAACCATTCATGACTGGAGCACCTTGTAAACTCAATCCTAGATAGATGATAGATAGATAGATAGATAGATAGATAGATAGATAGATAGATAGATGATAGATAGATAGATAGATAGATAGATAGATAGATAGATAGATAGATAGATAGATAAATTCATATGGACACATACCCCAAACATTCCAATTTCTGTTTAGAAACACTCCATCTCTGTGATACTCATATTTAAAAATGAACCTTTTTTCCTTTGTACTAGATCATCCTTTTCTTTTCCCGATTCCTCTTCCTTTCTATAAAGTATGAGCATCTTTGGAAGTCCTCCTGAAAATCCTATGCAATCAGAACCACAGGATTGCAATAATATCGCTATGTGAAACTGTTAAACATGTTTAGTGCACCATTTTTAAAAATAATGTTCCAATAGGCTCAGAAAAAATATAAATCATTGGCAAATCCATTTATCGAAACTTTATGTAAACATTATCTCTACTATTTGTTTCCATTATTATTTAGTATTTGACATTTTTATTTTCTGCATATTGAAGCTTACAAAACTAAAATATTTAATAAACATTGCATAGATTTTTGGATTATTAATTGGCAGTTAGATCAAACGTTAATTGTTTATTACAATTAATACAGAGAATCAATTAAATAATGAATTTACTTATGTCTGAAAGGTATAAATTAAAAAACAGGAACATGAAGATATCCTCCAAACTAAATTTACATAATTACACAAATATTTCACCATCACAGGAGGTGAATTAATTTGTCGCTATATGAGAAATATTTTATTTATTTATAAAAAATTGTATTTATCCCTGCACTCCTCATCTTATAAAAATGACTCTGGACAGTGCAGAACAGTACACAATATATACGTACATACATAGTTACATACATACCCACATATATTCAGTATTAAAAATTATAAAAACCACAAGAACAAGAGAAGATAATGCTAACCCAGTGACATAGTCAACATTCCATAATTAACAGCAATAGAGTTCAGTTCACTTTTGGAAGGAGAAAATTCCATAAGGCAGGCACCGCAAAATAGAAGTCCCACTCCCTGGAACCCATCAAGTATGTAGCAGACAGGATCCACAGAATGCTGTTTCTGCCATATTTGTTGGAAGAGGCAAATATAATTAAATAGACATAGTCCCTCTAATAACTCAGATAACAATAAATTTAATTTATTGTTGAAAAGGAATAATGTAAGAATTCAGCAAAGGTGAATAAAAAATTAACTATGAGTTCCACTGGACTACATTTAGTATTCTTTTGAGCAAATAAATAAATAAATAAAATTTTAATTAAAATGATGCAACAGTAGTTGTCTCTAATGAGACAACACTAGTTGTCTCTAATATAGAAGTTTTACAGAAATTTCCAAGCAATAAAAATTAGGATATAAACCATGGAAGCTCCAAAACAGGTTTTATAGCTGTTGAAAATAGATATACGCTATATTACAAAAGTACATATAAGATTTATTATAAATGACAATTCATTTGAATATCAAATTATTTCAAGTATATGAATAGATGTTCATAAACTCACAGGACAGTGTTTATATAAGCAAAACAAGTGTTTTTTTTTTAATTTTTAAAACATATATGTTTAAACAGATACATTTTTCAGGATAAATTTTACTACTTTTTTACATTTACAGGTAGTCCTTGTGTTATGACTATTCATTCAGCAACTGTTCAAAGTTGCAATGGCGCTAACAAATGGTACTTATGATAGGTCCTCATGGTTCTGGCTGACAGTCATGTGATCACAATTTGTGACATTCCCTCTAGGGTACCCACAAACAATGTTAATGGGGAAGCCGACGGTAAAACAGAAGTCACATCAAGCACTTGCTTAGTGACTCGTGTTGTCACCACTTTAATGATGGCAACAAGGAATGTTGAAATTGCTGTTGCTAAGTGATGCGATATGGTCAGGTGATTTCATGCTTTTTGACCCTGTTATTTAGTTGTGACAATTCTGGTCATAATAACTCTTGTAAGCCAAGAACTGCCTATATAGAGATAGCTACATCAAACACATATATTAAATCATATAGGAGCTGCAGTTTATGACTTTCAATTCAGTATGCATATCTGCTACCACAAAATGAGGAAGAGCCAGCACTGTCTGCAGAATCCAGCACTTTAATAAAAATAGGGAAATCTTTATATTGTTGCAATACACATTCTGTCCGTTTAGTACCTGCAAACAATGAATGTACAAAAGAGGTACATACCATAAACCTCTGCAACACTATTTTCTTCATTTGCCTCTTCCCCTTGCAGATATGGATTCATATGTCATGACTTTTAGAAGCTAAGACTAGACAACCAATGATCTCCTGGGTCATCCTTTCAGAGATATTTTCTAACCTAAACAGAAAAAGAATGATCAAAGGTGGGCAAAAAAGCAAAGGGAGCAGAAGTTACTTCCTTCTAGTTTCCTTGTGGGAAGCTGGCAGAGATTTTCAGAAACCTTCCTTCCTTTTGTCCCTCCTTTCTCCTGACTTTCTTTCCTCCATGTCATTCTGTCATTACTTCCCTTTCCTTCTTAGTAGGCAGGTAATGGGCAGCTGCTGGGTAGGGGGAAGAAACAAGGGATTGTGCAAGTGGCTGGGAAACTGTCACGGAGTGTTCAAAATAAGCATCACATGACCACCACAGTGGCAACCTGGCAGCAGTGAAGCTGCCACAACTTGGCTAAATATGTGTCAATGAAATGCATAAAATAAAATAAAAACAAAGAAAAAGCCAATGTTTCAAAGTTCCTCTGATTAAGGGGAGGGAAAGAGAAATGGCTAATATTAAACTATTGCATTAAATAGAAAATAGAGAGAAGAGTATAAGATGCCATCAAAGGCAGAGGGCAGAGACTAAGAAAATGGGTGTACCTCAAAGAGCACATTTCAGACAATTTGAACAGGGATGTTTTTGTTAGATAGAATTAAGTAAGCAAACCAGACTTCCCTGCTTCTAGCTACAAAGGCGAAAAACAATACTGTACTTTCAATGCACAGCTAGAAAACTCAGGAGGAGGTCACCTTCCCAGCAAATTACAGGTGGATTGAGGACAATGGAATTCATTCCTCACAAATTCCTCATCCATTCAGTTCTTGTAAAATAGTAGGTGGCTCATTCTCATGCTGGGTCACGTATGGAACTGTGTCCTAAGTTACGACAGAGAAAGATAATGTCTGCATTAGGTGTTTTCCCTGGAAGACTAAAAAAAATATTTAAACATCAGGAGAAATATTAATTTTTATTAGTACTACAAAGTTTACTTAGATCTTTAATTGCTTTATTACTTAATAGAAAGGCAAATAAGGTTACAGCCCTAACTTGGGGGAAGTCAACAGAGATATATTAGTAGGATATTTATACAGTGTGAAATTCTATGTAGTCTTGCAAGAAACATTTTTATATTGGATTGGTATTTTGTTCACACTGATGATATTAAAGCATTATCATGGTGACATGGATATGCATGATTACTTGTAATACCCTTCTATACATTGAGCACACTTATCAACGAAGGTAACGAAATGAGAACAGATAGCAAAGAAAAATAGAGCTAGTTAACTATTTTTTACAGTCTTTTTCAACAAAAAAAGTAAATGTTCCACCACAAAGTTGTGAAGAACAGGATAAAAAGATACGTTTGAAACTTGAAATTGGTAAGAGAAAAACAAAGCCAGATAATGCAATCTTTACTTTAAAGAAATTCAAAAATACAGAACTAGAATGAATTACATTCTAAAGTACTGAAAGAATTAATTGGTGGTCTGACCAAACCATTTTGTCTGAGAAATCCTGGAGAATTGGTAAAGGGACAGAGAGAGGAAGGGAAAAAATGCTGTCCTTATCTTTAAAGAAGATATGTGGAGGAAGAACATCCGGGGAGGAACACCCAGCAAATTACACACCAGTCAGCTTAATACTGAAATCTAGGAAGATTCCAGAGCACTTAATAATTGATTTGTAAGCACTTTGAAAACAATACAGAAAGGAACAGAAGTCAGCATGGCTTTGTCAATGTATCATAAAGCCTTGCTGGGATGTCTTACAGAAGACCTGCTGTCTCTTGCTTTAGAAGGCAGGGCATAGAATAACAGATTTAATTTACAGCAGTACAGATTCCAAAGGAATGTCAGAAAATACTTTCTAACAGCAAGAAGAGTTTGTTAGTGAAATGTCACTCAGAGACACGGTGAGCTCCTATTCATTGAATGCATGGAAGTAGAGACTGGACAACCATTTTTATGAAATGCTTTGACATGGATTCCTGTATTCCTGTATAAGCGACCAGTTGTATTTGATGGTCAAAATGGCCTCTTCAACTCTTATATTTGCTTAGAAATAAACTCCATTGACATCTTGAATATCAATTTCACATAAAATGTGTAATATTGCAGATGTGCCATATGAAAAGTGACTATGAAAAGACAAATAGATTCTGTTTTGGAAGATTAATGATGAAAGGGTAATTAAATAGGTATTATTTATCACAATGTTTATCACATATGCTTTTTTTAAAAAATGAGCTGAGCTAGATCCAGAATTTGTCACCGCAAAATTAAAGTGGTTTTTCCATCCATGAAGGAATAAGCCGATGAAATAGTTCATGCTGCATTTTTTGGTGTTTCCATATCTGTTTTGAAAGATAAGAGGATCTTCCAACCACTGAAGCAGATTATATTGGTAACCCAAAAAAGGAGAAAATCATCTATCACCTTTTAGTCAGCAGGAATATTCTAGGTGTAACACTGCTTTGATATCATTCCTTCTAGTGGAACAAGAGAAAAAAATCAGAATCTGACATTTAACAATGAGAATCAACAGGTATTCTGAAATGAGCTTTAAAAAAAATGAAACAAGCATTAATTATGTACACTTAATTTGAAACAAGTGATTTGTTTCATATTAGTTTGCAAAAAATGCTGTATAATAATCCAGGATTAATTTATCGTAATTAAGAAATTTTATTATGTTTCTTATTTCTAATGTTAAAGTTATCTTATATGCCACTTTTACATTTATTGTAACCAAAATTTGTTTTATTTTTATTATCTCACCTTTCCAGCTTTTAGATACAAAGCTTCAAAGCAGGAGTTCCACAATGACAAATATAACTAGTCCTTGACTTATAAGAGTTTGTTTAGTGACCGTTTGAAGTTACAATGGCACTGAAAAAAGTGTCTTATGAGCATTTTTCACACTTTTGACCGTTGTAGCACCCCCATGGGTGATTTATATTTATATGAAACATGGGTATCACAGGGTAGATAAAAACTCAGTGTTCCAGTTTCTAGTTTGGTTCAATCCAAGTTACTGCTTTTGCTTTGATTTTCTATATATCACAAACAAACAGAAAGTATATGTCAATGGTGACCAAAGAGATAACTGGTAAACCATTGAAAAAATAATGTATGATGGGTTTTCCCACATGATAAGCCATACATTAGGCATGAACCACAAGCTGAGTACACACCACAACACACCAAGCCTGAAATTATAAAATACATTGACTGAGTTCACACAGCACATTGATATTTAACGTGCACAAGTATTTTTAATAGAATCTAACACCAGATGACTGATTATTTTGTATGGAGACAAAAACTCTCATTGAGGCCAATGCCAGTTTTTGAACTAAACCAAAAGCAGAGTGTTGTTCAAACTCATTTTTTCCTATGAATTTTTTCGTAGCCCACATGATTTCCATTTTTAAAAAAATCTATGCATATATTTGGTCCGAACTGGTGGGTAGCTAATTATAACATATAACAAAGACCTTGGAACCAGAAAAAAAATCATTTTTACAATATTTACATCAGAATTGGAAAACATCTATTTATTTATTTATTGGTTTATCAAACAAAGATAGCAGGTATAAGTATGAACATGGACATGAACAAAGGAAATGAATACAAATAAATGGGGACAATAGGACAGGGATGGTAGGCATGCTGGAGCGCTTATGCACACTCCCTTTATGGACCTCTTAGGAATGTGGTGAGGTCCACGGTAGACAGTTTAAGGTTGAAGCTGTGAGGGCTTGAGGATGTAACAACGGAGTCAGGTAGAGCATTCCAGTTTTTAACCAGCCAAGTCATAAAAAAAATGAAGAACTGAATTATAGGAATTGAGGGAATCTACAATGTGTTGTTTAAACTGAAGTGCAAATTCCCTGAAACACCTTGATTGGTTTTTCCAGAGTGTTTTGGGATTGGTTTTCTAACCTGTCACTACTATAAAATCTATCACACTTTGAACACACTTTGAAGAGCAATAAGTACATCCTCCTAAACTTATTCCATCTCAATTATTCACTTTAGGTTATGTCACTCCAAAGGAATCAATTCACAATTGGAACAAATTTACACTGCTCATCACAAATCTTTTTCAATAAAGGCTCCAGTTTCTATGATGACCTTCCATTTACATAATTTCCAACTCAACGGGATGCTTATCATTTTCACTCCATTGCTTTTTCCTAGATGTTATTTTAGCTACTTAGGAGGAATGCTAAAGCAAGTCACTATTTCTCCACTTATTTGTAATATGAAGAACTTACACGGTTTCGGAAATAATGTACTTGATTCGCCACAAACAGGCTAAACGATCACATAACACACCCATATTATTAACATAACTAGAATTACTGTGTGGGTACTCTTTTATAATGATGTGCAACACAACTACTGTCCTATATTTTTTTTTTAAAAAAAATCCTGTATGCAAGCCATCTGAACAGCTCAAAATATACATATATGCCAGAACTTGTTTTGGAAGCTGAAGTTTAATCGTTCTCATTAAAAAAATATGAGGTAACACTCTTTATATGCCACAGGGCTCCCCCACCCCCCAGTACTATATCTTGATGAGATAAAGCGCTGGTTATTTGAGGGCCACGTTCCTCAAGGTTTTTTTTTTTAATTCAAGATAATAAGCCTTTGAAGAAAGAGCTGGACTCTTGTTCCTGAGATTAGCTGACTTTCTAGTGATACCCGTCCTGCCTCTTTTGAAATGCACCTTTTGAGAATTCACCACCCGGTTGTCGCACGCCTGCGATTCCAAGGAGAAGTTGGGGATTCGCTTTAAGGCTGGATCGCTCTACCCGTTTAATTTACGTCCCTTTTCGGGGACTTTTCACGTCCCTGAGCCTCCCTTCACTGGAAAGACTCGGCGAGGCAAATATTTCCATATAAAACTGGGAGCGTAAAACCGACCTAGAGAGGTGAGGCGCCTGACTGCTTCTTGAAGCCGCGGCAGCAACGGGCTTCCCTCTCCAGCCCTTCCCAGGAATTCACCGGGAGGAGAAACTCTTTCGGGCCAGGCAGCATCGCACGTAAGTCAACGCCCCCCCCTCCCCGGTTCGTCCTTCAGCACCCCCAGAGCGGCGGTAGCGGTGGAAGGAAGACGTGCCCTACAGGGTCCCTCAGAAAGCGTCCCTCGCTGCCCCCCCCCTCCGTTTTGCTGGCCGGCCAGAGGGAGCAGCAGCAGCCCGTCGGCTGCTTCCAGCGGTCCCACGCTCGGCCCAGCAGGGGGCGCTCCAGCCGAGAAGCGAGAGGTGCGGAGAGGGGGGGGGGGGAGAAGGCCGCCGTGACGAGCTCTCCTATTCCAGCTCGAGCTCCGGGAAAGCGGGAGCGGCGGCGAGGGCAGTCGCGAGCCCGGCACCCAGGGAGACTCTCTCTCCCCCCTCCCCCGGCACTCTCTCCGGGATGCCGCACTGGCCGCGGAGCGTCGCCCGCGGGGCATAACTCCCTGCCAGCCCTCACGGCGCACGCCGCCTCTGGTCGTTGGTGGCGGCGGCTCATACTCGCTTTCCCAACACACGGGCCGCTCGGCCGGGAAAGCGGGAGTGGAGGGGGGAGAGAGAGAGAGCCGGCGTCGGATGTTCGCGTTACGCCACACCGGTGCTGTGTTTGAGGCCTGGACTCGTCTTCGAGGGGGAAGCCAGCGAGCAGATCCGGAAGAGGTGAGGTGGAGACGGGCAAGGTGGGTGCCGGTCCCGGCGAGCGGGCAAGCCGGTTTTTCTGCCGCTCTCTCTCTTTCGGGTGGGTTGGCGGGGCCCGGGTGGGAAACCCGAAGCGAAAGGCTTGTTATTGCTGAGGGAAGAGGGCCGCCCCTTTACTTTTGCGCGAAGGCAGAAGCAGCCTGAGGAAACACATCGGGGGGCTTCACCAAGGGGGTCCCCAAAACGTTAGAAAAAACGAATAAAAAAACAATGATCTTGGCTTTCGAGTGGAAAGTCAGAAGTCAAGCCTGGTGGTTCAGTCTAGCCGGGTCGATTCGTGGCGTTTTTCTCAAACTAAGGAAGGAAAGCTGACGTTTCTCTCTCTGTGTATGTGTTTCGTTTCGTTTCTGGCTGTATTTTATTTGTAAATCTCAAGAAAAAGATCCTAAGGAAAACCCTCCCGTATTTCCCCTTCACCCTCCCTTCACCCTGTGCGTACGAACTCGAGAGTCCCGAAAGGTCCTTTTGGCTTCTTGCCCTCTTTGAAATAGTTTCCTCTCGTTTCTGTGTAGTTCAAGCTGAGGCAGCCGAGGTTGCCCGTGAATTTCCAGCTTTTCCACCGCCTTAGAAAACCTGATTATTTCTAACCAAAAAGCTCTTTCCCTTTGATTTCGCGGGGTTTCGGGGTTGTTTCTGTTCTGCGGTTATTGGTGCGTTTGGTTCTCTGCTTATTTTGAAAGCTGGAATAGAAGGAAAAGACCTCTCCTGCCTAATTTCATTATGCTATGTAACCAGATGTAACTTTGGTAATTTGCTTTCTAGGGATATCTGCTTTTTTTTTTCCCCGGACTATAGAAATATAGATTCTTCACATTCCTAGGATAATAGTGTGACCTGGTTTAACTCTGCTAAAGCCACCTAATACCTTATAAAAACAGTTCTTTTACTGGCTTTTAGGTACTGTATCTTAAATATAAGAGTGTGTCCTAACATATAAGACTGTGTTATTTTATATCTACTTGATTGAGTTATTTATTATTATCATCATTTGTTTGATCTACCAAAGCATATAATTTATTTATTTAGAAGATTTATATGGCTTCCCAACTCGTGGTGGATCCTGGCGGCTTACAGATAACTTCCTACGGTATGACCTTAAAGTGCCATTCTCATGATACATAAATAATTAAATTAATTTAAACCTTTTACCATTTTTCTTCAATGTATTGGTTACATTAATTGACAATGACCTCAAAAGGATCCTTAGAAATGACCTCCCTACAATTGTGGTATTTGCTACCTGTTTTCTTACATACATACATACATACATACATACATACATACATACATACATACATACATTAATGAACTATAACTGGTTTTATAGTGGTTTTGAATGAAGTTTCCTTACCTCAAATTAAAATGTATTTACTCAATTAAAAGTTCTAAGCAAAGATTCGTTGTGGATGTAACTGTTGTAAAGTAATGAAGTGGATCTCTCTCTCACACACACACACACCACACACACAGAGAATGTTTTCAGAGAGATGGCTGTGTTGCATCAGTTTTATTCTAGCATAAGTTTTTGTTGAACATTTTTTCTTCCTAACATATTCCTGCAAATACAAGATCCTTATTCATTTCAAGGTTTCACAGTGGTACACAATTGTTGCACATACTTTTTTGACAATATAATCTACTTAATTTTGATATAAGTCATTATTATATCTACTTCACTATATAGTGTAAGTTGTAAGTTTATGAATGACCATCAAATCAGAATTGTAAACAGGGCTAGGAACTGATTTCCATCCACTGCTTAGACTTGTGGCTTTGTTCATCCAAACGAATAGGCTATTAATGATGCCTATTATTGGTGACATACTGAAAGATCTTAGACAGCACTTAGAAAAATCTGCACATTGACAAAGTTTCCATCTGTCAATTGCAAAAGGCCACCTTGCTTGGATCCCCACATATATTATGCTGATCTGTTACGACATCCTAGGTTCTTGGGAAAAACATGATGTGTATGAACACCAACACCAGTTAAAGAAGTGGCATCTGTGACTTCACGTTGTCTTGAACAGTAATTTATTTTCTTAGCGTATGGCATGTGTTAGCCAGGAATCACCGAGGCAGCTGACTGCCTCTGTGAAAGGATTTTTTTCAGGCAGTGTTATCTTTACCCACTGGACGCCTGAATGCCGGTAGGCAATCGGGAGGCTCCTTTCTTGTCCCTTCCACGGCTTATTCGCTCACGGGAATTAAACCACCGAGCTACCAACCTCAGCGGTGCACAGGTCCAGCGTTTTACCACATGAACCATATAATATAATAGTAATATATTAAATTTATATGCCATACTTATTGCTTTCAGGTCACTGCTTAGAATAAAGAAAAAGCAAACCATGATCTGATATTATAAGCCAACCATAATACCTTATAAGAAATGACTTCCAACTTCATCACAACAAGCAAAAATAATTTTAGTAAAAAAGAAATATAGTAAAAAAAATATTTTAAAATACAGTAAATTATCTCACATCTTTAAACAAATCCTTAAAGCCTCTTTGTTCAGTCATAATAAGGAAAATTCCATTAAGGATTATCAGAAATAACAACATAGCTGTTTTAACTTTGATCAAATAAATGTTATATTTCTTTAACTTATAACAATCTTGATTTTTAATATGGCCAGTGTAGCACATTTTCCCATATCATTCTTGTAGCTTGTCATTTTTAAAACCACTTTCAATTCAGTCTCAGTCTTATTCTTCTTCCATAATCTTTTAAACTATCTACTATGGAAAACATCCTTAAAATTTACTTCAAGATCTATTTTTCAGAAATCTCTGTCAATATATCCAATGTTAAGGACAATTTTAGTCCATTCTTTATGACTAAATCAAATTTGATTGTTCTTTAATTGTAATCTTTAATTCCTTGTAGTTCCCTCTAGTGTTCAGCCTTTAAAGTCTCTTTTTAAAATTTTAACTACAGCATTTCCCCAGAGGAAAAATTCTTGTAACTAATTTCAAATCCTGTTTCAAATTTACTTTTTTTCCTTTTTATGAACTTAAATCATAACTTTGTTTTTAGTTGCATCAAATGATCCAGCCAAAATTTAAGACCAGAAAAATAAATTTCCATGTAGGGAAGTATTTAGTTGAACATAGAGAGTTGAAGAAACTGCTGAGAATTTTTTACATTAACTAAATTCTCCAACATAAAACATTAAAATAATAAAGGTTAAGATTATTAATATTTCATTAATTTCATTAATCATTAAAATTGACTTAAAATGAACAAACATGGCAAGAGAGGGAGCAATATACACACAGGATGGAGGCGGTATCTTATCTCAGTCCATTAATTACCTTCAGTATGATATGTTCCTATCAAAAGTCCCAGGCCATTTGGCCAAGCCAGATTTCCAGGCTCTTGGAAGTTCAACAACACGCTACGTGAGGAGGCACAATGTTCCAGAGGGCAGGAACAATGGCAGAAAAAAACGCTTCTCTGCCAGCCAAATTTTCTTGACTGCCGGGGTCCTTCAGTATGCTATTCCACCTGTCC
The DNA here is from genome assembly GCF_964273705.1 of Natrix helvetica. Classification (NCBI taxonomy): domain Eukaryota; kingdom Metazoa; phylum Chordata; class Lepidosauria; order Squamata; family Natricidae; genus Natrix; species Natrix helvetica. Next base: position 167,536,001 of record NC_138552.1, read on the forward strand.
AATGTAGGTGGGGTGGGCCAGTTCATTGGGAAAGACAGTTATTTAGGTTATCTGGATCCACGCCATAAAGGGCTTTAAAGGTAATAACCACACCTTGAATTGAAGCTGGAAGGAAACTGGCAACTAGTGCAGCTTGTGCAACAGCAATGCAACATCACCCTAGTAGTCCTAAGAACTGTCCTTGCAGCTGCATTCTGTACTAGTTATAGCTTTCCAAATCTTCAAAAGTACCCTCATGTAGAGAGTGCTGCATAGTCCATAATATATAAAAACATCAGAAATTCTATTAACCCTTCTCTTGTAAAACATCCATTTCTTTTTGGACTACCATCAGGATGTATAGATCTCAGAGGGACCTCATTCCAGAGAGCAGGTCCTACCACAGAGAAGGATACTTTCTCCCTTCTGAAAGATGTCACTGTTTAATCAAGGGGACCAGAGCACACCCACTGTGCCAGATCATATTGGCCAGACAAACTTTGAGGAAAATTCCTGGGCCTAGTTAGTTCCAAAAACCACAACCACTCAGTTTTGGTAGGATTGAGGTGTTTTTCCTGACCTTCCTTAGGAAAAGCACAGTAATTTTTCTGGGGTTTGCGGCCTATGGTGAATAGCCGTAAAGATGGCTCTTCCCCTTGAGTAAAGCTGACCAAGCACCGTCAAATGCTTGTCCCAGGTACTATTTCTCATTGCTAGAAGTGACCTCACAAACTAGAGATTGTATGGACTGCCTGTTTGGGTCCTGTAGCATGCCTCTAAATCGAGGTCCCCAACCTCCGGTCTATGGACCAGTGCCAGCAACTGGACTGCGCAAATAATCAAAGTCTCATCTATGGGATGCAGGAAGTATGCAAAACCATACCCCCTCAGTTTCTTCATAGAACTGATTTCTGGGGCCTAAAATGTTGGGGCCCATGGCTCTAAATGTCAGGGGATCTTTGAGTGACAGTGCTAATGTCATAGTCCAAAAAATAGGTACAGCTAGAAGCATAAAAAGAAAATTGGAAATGCATATTAAACTTTTCTTAATTAAATAGTTGATGTGATTATTGTTGATTTATTAAACAATTTACTGCTCAATAATTTAACAATTATTACATTAAGAATTACAGGAACTTGGTAACTTATAAAAGGCCTTTGGGAATTATATAAAAGATTTTCAGGAATTGCATGTAGCCATAGGCCTCAGTTTTGTGTGTGTGTGTGTGTATTCATAGATTTTCACGGGTGTAGATATGCTGGTCTTGTATTCGGGTCTTTTCCATGTAAGATTGAGATTATCTTGGCAACATTTCGGCGAGGTCTCACTCGCCATCTTCAGGCTGGGTTTTGGGCTTAAAGCGTGGTTGGAGCTGCCTTCTTTCTATAAATCTTGGTGGGTGGGTGTGGAGTGCTGGCTTTGTTTCAGTAAGTGGAATGATTGGTTGTGTGGTTGTATCAAGATTGGTAGATTGGTGCTGATTGATGCTGGCTGTGTGTCCGTTGTTTCGTGTTGTAACGGCCTGGTGGGGCTCGTTTGTTGATTAGGGCTGGTTTCCATATGTCTGGTAGGTGGGAGGTATCGTCATGTTTATTCATGTTGGGGTGTTTCTCTATTTCGATAGCTTCCATAATTATTCTCTTGATGAAGTGTTCAGTTTTGGAGATTAACCTGGTTCCTTCAAAATTAATTTCATGTCCTGTAGCTTTAAGGTGCTGGAAAAGAGAGGAACTTTTGTCTGACTGCGTTCTTGTGTTCTGCGATGTGTGCATTTATTCTCCTGTTCGTTTGTCCTATGTATGTTGCAGGGCAGATTTTGCATGGGGATTCACATAGTTGGCCAAGGCTATCAAATTCTATATCAGACTGTAAACTATCAAAATATGGAGTCTGGATAACCTAATATAGTTCTTTTCAGATTTAATAAGTAAATAGCTGGTTATATTTTAAATCAACCATGTGAAGATTCTAATGCTTTTTGTTCATTTATTCCTGATTCACATATCATAATATTTGGTTTGGGATTTTTTTGTTTACTAATAGCCATTATCTCTCTAATTGAATGAGATGTTCCTGTTTGGAAACATAATTATTTTTCAGTTCTGAACATTTACAACACAAATATTTGCACAATGACCCTATACCCCTTGATCCTTATGTGAGAATTTATAGCAGTAGCTATTGTATTTTGGTATCAGATCAGAATTGTACAAGGAGTGGTATTCTCTGTGAGTCTCTATGGAAGCAAAAGCTGGTCTTTGAAGAAGCAGAATACAAAGGGACTTGAGGCTTTTGAATTTTGTTGTTGGGGAAGATCCTAAGGATACCATAGGATCCACAAAAGCAAACAAATGTAGTAGGAAGAATGAGATTTTATAGCATAGCTAGTTTAATGCTTGTGTGTATGATTTGACTGTCCTATTATATGGAACTGAGACTGCCTTCCACACAGCTATATTTCAAAGAAGGTATAATGCTACTAGGCTCATTCTGAAGTAAATTTTAGACGGAGTTTGATATCACTTTGGGGGCAGGATTGTACATATATTTTAGCTCTTTACGTGATATAAATCTGTCAGAATGGTGCAAGCCTCTTGCAGGAGCCTAAGTATTTCTTTGTATCCTGCTTTGCTACGATACCCGTTAAGCTGTTTAGCTTTCAGAAGCAATGACAGTACAGGTAATCTGAAACTTACCACCTTTTCTTTAGCAACTGTTCATAGTTACAACAGTGCTGAGAAAAAGTGATCATCTCAGTGTCCCAGCAGCCACATGATTGTGATTCAGGTGCTTGGCAATTCTCATGCATTTGAAGCAGTTGTAACATTCTAGGGTCACTTGATTGCCTTTTGCAAAGGCTTCCAACAAGCAAAGTCAATGGGGAGGTCAGCAGGGAAAATCGCAGGCAATCAAATGAAATTTCACTTAATGACCATGGTGATTTAGTTAACAGCTACGGGAAAATGATCGTAAAATTGGGTGCAGTCAAGCTCATTTAATGACCATACCATTTAACAACAAAATTTTCAGCGCCTATTGTGGTTGCAAATCAAGGATTACACTTGTATTCAAATAAAAAGACTGAGTACATAGATCCTAGGAATGGCTTGTTTCAACTCACAGAGAAGGAGATTCTTTCATTATATACACTACCACATAAAACCTGGGGAAATTGCATTCTATTTATAATAAAGAACATTAAATGTAGACATCTCATTCAATTAATATGTATTCTGGAATAAAACAAATTAATGATTTTGCCTCTATAACTGTAAAAATATAAGCATGATACGTCATACACTGTGCACCACACTTCAAATATAGTTTAGCACATTTGAAAAATTAAATATTTTCTAACAGAAATACCTCTTTCTACTTATTTTCATATGTAGTAAATATTTGGATAAGGACAAATCTATATGGTTATGTTTTACTATTTTAAATGTATTTTATATTCCTGCTGCTCAATTAATGCTATATTATTTCAAACACCACTTTTTAGTCTTTATTCTTTACATTCCTTGATTGTCTTTATTTTTTTAATAGTAGAGTCTTTATATTTACAGTTCTAATTTTATTTTTTTGTTCAGATTTTTTTTATTTTATCTACCTAGTCCGAACATTTAAATGCATGCAGCATTTATTTTAGATACTTGACACACAGTGGTGGAAAGGTTTCCTGCATATAGGGTTCCTGTCAGTTAGGGTCTAACAATCTAGAAAGGAACTAAATTAAAATATTTTTTACATAATAATACATTAGCACAATTACACTGTGATTAATTTTACCGGTTCATAGATGTGAATGAGAATTATGTAGTTATATGGCAAGTAATAAAAACAACTTTTAGGATAACTTCTTTGAGACCAGTCATATTTTTCATCATCAAAATTTATTGAATGGGAAAAAGGACCAACCTGTTTTCTATCTATGATCCTATGTGTTGTCACTGGGAAGAAGAGAGATCGTTTTTTATTCTTTTATATTGGGTTTTTATAGTTTGTAAGCCTCCCAGAATCCTCAAGAGTGAATGGGCAACCATATAAATCTTCTAAATAAATAAATTAAACCAAATGACAGATGACTTCACCTTAACACTAACTGCAGCAATTTATTTTGCAGTGCAGAAGCAAATTTGGTGTGTGTATTGAAATAAAGAGGGTTATTTAGAAAGCACTAGACATCCTGTTTGTCACAACTATAAGTTAGATCTTTGCTTGTTAGCTTTTTGTTGTTGTTAGCACTCTTGGAATGGTACAGTAAAGCAATATTTGTATCACTGCTCTCCAGTGGAGACTGCAGAATGCTGTATAAATCATAAAATTAGTTGTATCAAATATTTATATACCACCTTTCAGTTTTCAGAAAAGCAGTTTATACCATTAATATTTACAACTTAAAAATCACTTTCTATGCCTTCTTTTTTCCATACTCACAAATACCCCAACATAGCTTCTTCTTATTAAATATATGGAATATTATTTAATAAATTCCAAGAATTCTATCTGAAAGCACTATAGAATTATTCTCTAAAGCCATACAATTATTTTGTTTTCAATAGGGACATGATTAGCGTATGATGTGACCCAGTCATTCATTTCTTAAAAACCCTGAAACTGCTGCATTAGTATGCTGATATTGGAGAAGTTGAAGGAGAAAAATGTTTGCCTTAAAGTTGGTCATTTTGCTCTTTACCTCCCCCTTAAAGACTAAAGAATTCCCACTCTACTCCGTGACCTCTTGCCACCAGCAGCCCCAGGTGGAGCACAAAGATTATATTATCCCTATGCTAGAAAAAAGGTTATTTATCCGTGTCTTGCTCTCTGCTTATCTTAATTAGTGAGGCAATCCTTGCAAATGCTAGTTGCTTTTCTCTCCTAATGAACTCAAAATGTACCTTAAATATCTTATTGTGCATTTACTAATTGAAAAACAGAATATGGATGTTCTAAATAAATTTAAATAGTGCAACAATTAAAATGCTCAGATTATATTCCAAAATGACTCTCTTGTAAGTTTGTTAACAGTTACAATACTGTTTCTCTTACAGATGAAAATATTTTTTTTCCTTGAGAAAGTACAATATGAAAAGAATCAGTTGCATGGAATTCATAGAATACATACAGTAGTGGTGGTTTCCTAATTTTTTTACTACCGGTTCGGGCGCATGCGCAGAAACATCCGGTGGGTGGGCGGAGCCTCCTGCTGCCACTACCGGTTCACCTGATCCAGGCCGAACCAGGAGCATAAGTATATAACAGAGATGCATTTTCTTTGTGACAAGGGAACAGAAACTAGCCTAAACCAATTTAGTAGTTGCACGTTGCTCTAAATCATAGGATGTTGAACAGTCAACATATAAATGAACTTAAGATTTAGATAAATAAAAGGCTATAATAAAGATACATCATTAAAACATATTTTAATATAATAGATTTTTAATTTTCTCTAAAATTAAGTATCACTATTTCCATAGATTATTTTTTCTTCCAGCATTTAATCACAATACAATTATGTAGTTTTTACAAAATATTCCAGACTTGTTGGTTTCATTTCAAATGTTATTTTTTAGGCATTCACTTTCAAAGTAAAGATGACACTTTCCCTCTGCCAGCGTTGTCGGAAGACTTTTCCATGGTCATGAGGCCAGCATGATTATACACCGAGGCACATGGAATACTGTTAATATTTTGTTTTATTCTGATGAAAAACTCAAATAGATTGGATTTAAATGGGACTTAGATATTCCATAATTTGCTTTCTTTTCCATGCAGAGTAAGCAGAATGGTTTTGATTGCAAAAATGAGGAACTTGAAGACTGCTTGTTGCCTTCATTAAAATGGATTATTTATTATTAGAGGTAAAGATGAAGCTTATTCATTTAGAAATACTGTAAATGCATACTTGTAAGATTTCTTGTGTTAAATCTCATTCTTACCATATTGTAAAAAAAAGTTAGAAAATCTATACCCTGTTTCCCTGAAAATAAGACCTCCTCAGATAATAAGCCCAATCGGGCTTTTGAGCGCATGTGTTAAAATAAGCCCTCCCTGAAAATATTGCAACACAGAAACAGCCATGAAGTGACCACGCTTGCCGCCTCCTGCACCTCAAAAATAATAAGACCTTCCTGAAAATAAGGCCAAGCGCTTATTTCGGGGGTCAAATGAAAATAAGACCCTGTCTTATTTTTTGAGAGACATGGTATTAACTACCAAGGTGATGAATTTATGAAGGAGACAATGTTCTGTCTTCTTGTTGGATCTTTAACACTTTATACTAGTTGAACGGAATTAAACAAAATATTAAGTATTGTAAGGAGGAGTAAATATTGTGTTATTGAGCAAAGGGAATTGCAGATATACATTTGATTAGACTGATTACTAACAAAGGCTTAAAGCTTGACACTACCACTCTGATACTGTACTTCTGAACATGACCAAATATGCTTGGTCTTTACTGGATTATGCTTTGAGAAGTATTTCTTTATAACTTTATTTTTTATTCTATGCATTTTTGGATACAACAGTGTCTGACTGACCCTACTTTGGCTGTAATGCGATTGACATTGCATTGTTTGAATTATTGGAAAGGATTATATCAAATGCTCATTAGTAAGCAAAAAAAAGTGTGCTTTGGGTTGCTATGTTAATTGACAGCACTCTTGATTCAGTTTATTTTAAAGCATAATAAGCAAAAGGCCAGTGTCCACTTTGGACATTATGTTAAATTATGTTGTAAGATCATATACAATATGAGTAATAGAGAGCCTTGAACTTACACACTTTCCCCTGGCTCAGTCAAAAAGAACTTAAGATAGTTTTGGTTTATTAACAAGCCAGAATTATAACTCATTGGCTAATGGTTTGTTCGAACAAAACATAGTTTAAGTAAAAGATCCTTCTTAGTTTGGATGTGATGAAAAATTCTGGAAATACTTCCATTTTCAAATTGATCAATCTTTTCATCATAACTACACTAAAATAAGAGAGGAGATGAAGATCCAAAAGGTAGATGATATCCTGATTGCTAAATTGGGTTTTACTGCTACATCCAAAATAGGTTAAAATAAGCAATCCTCATTATCTGCATTCAGAAAATCAGAGCACTCATCAAGTGATGTACAAGTTAAACATTTTTTGCTAACATTGCTAAATTACTTTTCTGCAGATATTTGCTTATTCAGCATAATTGTATTTAGAAGCTCTGCCTCACATGAAAGCTAAAACCTACAGGTGTTGTATGCATGACAGTTTTCTTCTGCAGACATTCACAGAAATGTCAACAGAAGAAAGATGTTTTTTGGTGGGGTGTCTAGTGTTTCTGTGGCACTAGTTTTCAAACCACCCTAATAGGGTCCTTGCTGTGAAATTGCAACTTCCTTTTAAAGTTTGTATATCTGTCACTAAAAAGAAATAGAATGCATTTTCTTTGCTACAGAATCTAATACAGCAGACTTTGCTATTTTAAGAATAATTAAAAATTGAACACAAATTTTTGTAACCAAATTCATTAAATTTGCCACTTAAAATAAAGAGATATTTTATTTCACCTGCTTCCTTCTCACCTCTGTAACATTAAAAAGTCATTCTAAAATGGATGTTAAGCTTAAGAATTTAGGTTTTTTATTGCAAAAAACAGCTATTGAATTAGTACAAAATCATGTTTATGAGTGATATATATGAGTATGAAAGTCACTTATGAGTCATATCAATTGTCTTCTTTTCTTTCTTTTTAGTAATTTAAGTTCCTTGCAACTGTACTATAGCTCCTCCATCTACATAAAAATGAGTGAAGTACAGGCAATGGTAGAATTCTCTGTGGAGCTCCACAAATTTTATAATGTGGATTTGTTTCAAAGAGGGTGAGTTATTTTTCCTACCATACAATAAATGCTATAAATTCAGATATGACTGCAAAAGTCTTTGTATAGAGATATTTATTGCGTGTTTAATATATACTGTATCTTGAGATTAAAAAGTACTTGAGGTATGGAACTTACCCTGATAAATATTGCTTATCTTATATAAGAAAAGCTAAGTAGTTTGAATCATCTTTTTGAATTGATAGATAAGAGAGCAATAAAAAGTATATTAACATGTGACATTTGTAACTTTAAATCTATGAGGATTTTAAATTACAATGATAAGGAACATAAACACACCTTATTATTTAGGTTTCTGTGACATTTATAAATATAAATCTAATAAAGTTGTGGCTTAGAGTTTTCTCAAAAGCCTTTAAAGGTTTTTGTTTATGGTTTCTATTGTTTATGGTACAGCAGTTTTGTGATCAGTATCTTCATTCCTGATCTCATTTGTGTGCATGTTGCTATACTTTTTCATGTCCCAAAGAAAGGAATTTCTTTATGGCTGTTGTTTTCTTGCAAAATGAAGTAAATATTCATTACATCACACTAAAGCATTGAAAGTTAACATATTTACATGTCCTTTCCTTGTGTTTGAATGCAGAAATTTCCATGTTAAAATTTATTAGATTCTAAAGATGACTTAGACTCAGTTTAGTGTCATGGTTAAAAGTACTAGACTAGGAATAGGGAAATTTAAATTCTAATCCTTTCTCAACAATAAAGGAAGGTGAATGACTTTGAACCAGTTAATCTCTTTAAGCAAAGGAAGAATGTATTAGCAGACCAGTTCTGAAAATGTTACCAATAGCACTTGGATGCCCAGAAGCAAGGGTTGATATTAAGGACAAAACTACAACATAGAAGAATTGCTATATATAGTAAATATATATATATTCCTATTTTCGCTTTGCTTTCAAAATTACAACCTACCTAAAGGAGGGAACTTATGACCTGGACCTGAAATTCTGTGAACTTGTGACTGCACTTTGTGTGCTTGGCAACATAGTTGCATTTGCAGCATCCCATAGTCACATGACTGAGTTTTATGACACTTTTACTTTTGGTTTTTGGCAAAATTGTGCCATAATGAACAGTGGTTCACTTAACGCGCATGGCATTTTCAGCAGCAATCTCTATATTCTCCATGTGTAAATTGTTGACTTTTGTAATTTTTGCTTTTATTTTTATACTTTCTATAAATCTTATTGAAAACCATATTAGTATAAAGTTGTGGTAAAGTGTTTAAAAAGTGAACATCATAAGCAGAATAATTCTAGAAATATCCTTTCTTTCTTGTAGATTCTATCAAATTCGTGCATCTATGAAAATTCCTCCAAGAATACCGCACAAAATTGAAGCAAGCTTATTACGTGCAACTAGTAAATATAAATATTTTATTAGTATTTAAGCCTTAGTATTACTGTTTAATAGTACTTTTATTAAAAAGTTATCAGCTTATTATTGTTACATTATATATTAAATATTTTTAGTGAGTTGATCTTAATATTTATGAAAAATCTGAGCATATATACATTTTAAGGCTTCTGAAGAAATGGGGGAAAATAGAGAAAAACAGTCAAAATTGTATTTCATTTATTTTTTTTGTAGTTGTCTATTGTGAAATTGTTTAGAAGATTGATTAGATTTTATTAAAAATTTATAAACCTCAAAGGAGTTTTACAATTATATGAAAGAACTTTGAATTCAAAATGTTTATATATGTTTTAGACTTTACAAAATTGTTTCATCCACAGTATTCCATTCTGGTAATATTTTAAACTTACTGATTAGTAAGTTTGAACAACCTTTTTTGATGTCAAAACAGTAAACCATTTTAAATTTGGAACATTTTGAATTGAAAATACTTTGTGTGTTTCTAGGATTTCTCTTCAGACCAAATCAAAAATACTAATATATTGCTGAATTTAACAATGGTTTAAGAAATTTCTAAAAATATTGTGGCTACTTGCCATGCTAGTGGCATACATTCACACATTAACTTAAACAATGGTTGCATTGATTTTAAAGGTATATTCTCGTTCTGCTACACTTTCCTTTTATTAATGTTACTGGTTACTGACATCATTGACTTTATGTATTCTTTGGACTTTTATTCTGGGAAATGGAATTAATTTACAAATATTAAATAAATATGAGGTTAACTAAGCATTCTGTTCCTTAATGCATCAATGCGTTTTATGTTTTTTAATAGCTGTATATTAACTATATTATATGATAATTGTGGTGATTTTCCCGGCTACCCATGAAAGAGACTGGACACAAGGATTGTCCTTGGGATGAGTAGCCCCGGGCAAAGCCCGGCACACCCTATTTATTCAAATACACAAGAAAGTCTAAAGCACCAAAAGATAATTAGTTACACGTAAAAGTACACATAAGGAGTTAATTATCACCATTCAAAGAATCAAGGTTCCTTACAGACAATCCACATATCCTGTCAGACATGAGTACGTGACCAAGAGCACAGCCAATTCAATCCCACAGATAATGATAAAGAATTTATTACAATATATCTAGTTGTTTGGAAAAAAAGTCTTTAAAAATGTCAGTTATCAGAATAGCTATAAATTTTGAGCCATGATAAATACTTGCCAATTTTCTTGTTTCAGGTGCTGATCTTGCCTTCCCAGCTTCTGTGCATGACAATGTAATCTGCAGTAAAACATTTCAGATTCTCTACAAAAATGAAGAGGTCTGTGTGAATGATGCAATGATCTTCAAAATTAAAATGCTGTTGGATGAAAGAAAGGTAACACTGGCATCTGCTTAACTAATAGTGGGTGGGTGGGTGGGTAGGTAGGTAGGTAAGTAGGTAGATGATATAGTTCTGTATGGGTGACTGCCATATAATGTAAGAAAAATCCTGGTAAATGAAGACTAATCTATTCCAAAATTCTGTGTACGTCAGTAGACAACCAAACCATTCAAGAAGCTCAGAGTCATTAGAAGAGTGGGAAGAAGGCAAATATTTCAAATCGATAAATAAGCAGTTCAGTGCTGTTTTTGTGCAAAGACGCAAACCTAGATACTACAGAAATTGGGATGCCCTGATAATATCATCCTACCCAACATGGTGTGTGTGTGTGTGTAAGCATAGTTTGGGGAATAGACAATAGTTTATAGTTCACCAGAATATCAAAATCTTGCTGGATCTTTTCAGTTATTTATCAAATTTAATGAAAAATAATAAGATTAGGATAAGAAATGTGAATTGTTTTTCCACTTTAGAATTTAATTTATTTTCAAGGTTCCTAAGGCAAAGACATTTTAGTCTCTTATTCATAGGTACTATGTGAACTAGTAAGGAACGTGGTGGCTCAATGGCTAAGACACTGAGCTTGTCGATCAGAAAAGTTGACAGTTCAGCAGTTTGAATCCCTAGTGCCGCGTAATGGAGTGAGCTCCCGTTACTTGTCCCAGCTTCTGCCAACCTAGCAGTTCGAAAGCATGTAAAAATGCAAGTAGAAAAATAGGGACCACCTTGGTGGGAAGATAACAGTGCTCTGTGCGTCTTTGGTGTTTAGTCGTGCCAGCCACATGACCACGGACCATGTCTTTGGACTATGCTGGCTCTTTGGCTTTGAAACGGAGATGAGCACTGCCCCCTAGAGTTGGGAATGACTAGCACATATGTGTGAGGGGAACCTTTACCTTATGTGAACTAGTGTAGAGACTATTTTCCTAAATGATAACAGAGGAATGTCCAAATGGTTAAATTTGACCTTCTCTCTGATTCTAAGCATACATGTAGCCCTTCATTTATAACCACAATTGGTATCAGAGTTTTGAAAACAAAGCAATGCAATCAAAGTGAGGTGTCAAATGACTGCACCATTTAGCGAGCACAATGTGGACAATCCCCGTTGCCATTGTTAAGTGATTTTTACTGCTTGCTAGATGAGTACCTATCTCAATCCAAACCATAACAAGCTTGATCCCTCTCAGCTCCAAGCATTAGAAAAGGCAGGGATTACCTCCAACCCCCCACCCACCTACTTCCTCCCCATTTATACCCTTTTGACCCCCTGTAAACACTGCTTTTCGGAAAAAAGTCCTACCTCGTGGTAATAACTGGAAAATTATAAATGGCCCTAAATGCAGACAAGTTGCCAAGTGCCTGAAATACAGTGCTTTGGGGGTGGGGGCTATCCATTGGAAATTCAGACCACATCATAGGTATCTTTGGGGAGGGGGGGATTCAACATAACTTTGGTCACTAAGCAACAAGACCTGTCAAGGTCTACCTATATAGTTAATAAAAAACTTCATTGATATAAATAGCATAGGTAATCGTGTTCTCTTTTTATGGTTAAGTAGGAATGTTTGGCTGTGACACAGACACATTTGTGGGGAATATGCATCTATTATTTTTTAACTTTGGAAACCTGAAAAGGCAAGATCCAAAAGTGCAAATTGGCCTGTAGAGCATGGCTTCCCAGCTATTTGCTGTATCCATTCCTTTCATTATCTCTGGAGAATATTTTACCTTTGTAATCACAGCTCTGTGAGAAGAATTGGGATATTTGGTACATGTCATTTCAGATCCAGTTATCAAGATAATTGTTCGTCTGCCCTTCATTTTTTCTTTTGTATTCTCGATTGTTTATCCAATGGGCTGAATTACCTGCCAGTATTGTCGATTTGATACTATCAGCATGGAATGAGAATGACTGGTCCCATGCCATGCATCTTGGTTGTAAATGATTTATGTTCCCTGGCAAATCAGCAAAAAAGAAAAAAAGTCCTGGATTACTGAAGCAGAGCAGCATATTACATATATATATATGTATATATATAACTTTAAAATACATAGGTCTATTTTGTACAAATAATAGTGAATTTACTGTCCAGTATTTTATTCACTCAATATTTTAAATTGCACCAGTAATTAAAAAGCATTGTTGTTTCGCTTTCTATCTGCTGCATTGTTGTGCATAGTAACATCTTGTAATAAAGTATTTTAATTTATTGTAAACAATTTTGTAACTATATTTGAGCAAATGAAAATAAATATATAAATATTGTGTCTTTTAACACGAGTATGCATGGCAAATCATAGTTTGTGTTACTTATTTAATTTTCCTAGATTGAAGAGTCTCTTAATGAAATGAATTTCCTACTGTCTTTAGATCTGCACTTCACAGATACAGATTATTCGTAAGTTCACAGCTCAGTTACATATTTGTCTTGCCTCACGAAATATGGCCTTGGGCGTATTATAGGGGGAGGGCTTATTGTTTTGGGGTTGCCGGGCAGCTGCTCCCTTGCGAGCGGGCTCCCGAAGAGCCGAGCAAAGCCTCAGGGGCGAAGCAGCCATGAGGTGACCACGCTCATGAGCAACCACTCAGCAAACCCCCTCTCCAGCCTGGCAGAGTGCCATTCACTGACCTAGGAGGTATTCCTAAGACACCAAGGCATGTGGCGCTCTGCCTGTCCCCAGCTCCTGCGGCTTGGCACATTAGGGATACCCCCTAGGTCAGTGCATGGAGTTCTGCCCAGCTGGAGAAGGGGGTTGCGCAAGTGCCTCTTCTGCACCCAGCAAGCATACTTCCCAGCGTCAACATGCCCTGGCCAAGGTCTCCCTGCAGGGCCAGGGTGCCGCCGCCGCTTTTGCCGCCGCCGCACTCTGAGCTTAACTTCTCCGGCTTCCAAACTCCAAAACTCGGCTGCCGAGTCTTCCAGCAGTGGCCGCTCTAGGAGTGCGCTCTATGGTTGAGGGCTGGCTGCTGGACAGAGATTCTTCCGGACAGAGAGTCTTCCAGTAGCCAGCCCACAACCATAGAGCGCACTCCTAGAGCAGCCCCTGCTGGAAGACTCAGCAGCCGAGTTTTGGAGTTTGGAAGCCGGAGAAGAAGTTATGCTTGGAGCGCAGTGGCGGCGGCGGCGCCCTGGCCCTGCAGGGAGAGCTAGGCAGGGCATAGTGAGGGGTGGAACAGGCGCTCGCACAATCCCCCTCTCCAGCCGGGCAGAGCTCCATGAACTGACCTAGGGGGTATCCCTAATGTGCTAAGCCGCGGGAGCTGGGGGCGGGCAGAGCGCCACGTGCCTTGGCACCTTTAGGGATGCCCTATAGGTCAGTGAATGGCGCTCTGCCCGGCTGGAGAGGGGGTTTGCCAGGCGGCTGCTCCTGAGCGTGATCACCTCATGGCTGCTTTGCCCCTGAGGCTGTGCCCGACTCTTCGGGAGCCCGCTTGCAAGGGAGCAGCCACCCAGCAACACCCCCCTCCGGCCAGGTAGAACACCACTCCCCAACCTAGCGGTATCCCAAAGGTGCCAAGCAACGTGAGCGCCTTTCCTCCCCTCCCTGCGTCTTTGCGTCTTTGGGATACCGCTAGTTTATTGAGCGGTGCTCTGCCTGGCCGGAAGGGGGGGCTTATTTTCAGGGGGGGGCTTTTTTTTGCCCACGCGAAAAATGTGGCAAGGCATTAGTTTCAGGACAGGTCGTATTTTCGGGGAAACACGGTATGAAGTCATATTGCTTTTATTGAAGGTAAACTAATGTTATATTTTCTTTACTCTTCCTTCCAATCATTTCATCATTATTGTAAGATCCTCATATTAAACAAATTATCAAATGAGAATGAATACCAAAACTATAGACTTCAGTCTTTTTATTCTTGGATTCTTAATCCTAGTATTAAATTATTTTAAAAATAATTCATGTTGTATACTTGTTCTTTTAAGCTAATAACATACTTTCCCCCCTATTTTTATGCTCTTTTTCATTTAGACCAGAGGACCTGAACACTTTGCAGCTAATTAGCAGCCGAACACTAAAGTTGCATTTTACTTTACACCGAGGCCTTCATCACTACGTTAATGTTATGTTTGATTACTTTCACCTTTCTGTCATCTCTGTTATAGTGCATGCCTCTTTAGTTGCTCTTCATCAGCCATTGATAAGGTAATGACTATAAATGTTTAGTTTTTCAATACTTTAATGTGATGAAATACATTCCTATTTTGTTGGTTTCATTGATAAAACTTCTTGGGCAGGTAATTAGATAGAGTAACTGCCCTACTAAAATTATCAGATTGTTAGATTTTTGTAGAGCCAGAATATTGAAATTATTCAACCTAAACACTAAAAATAATAATTCTAATTATGCTAACTATTATGGGGGGAAAGCATTATAAAAAACAGGATGGCATAATTGTTTCCGTTGTCTGAAATGATGTGTAAATTGATTTCTTTGATGCTTTAGCTAAAAATGGAAAGTTAAAACTTAAACTTTCATTTAATAAGCTTGGTTGATTTATATATAGACATGATTTATGTCTTATTCAGAAATTAGAACTAAATGATCCTCTAAATAAAATCGTCACATCATTTTTTAAAAAATTCTCCCTTCTCTGTCAGTCCCATACACTACAGGTTATTCTGTTTAATAAGGTCTCTTGATTTCCAGGGTGCCATTTTTAAGAACTGGGGAACTGCCCTATGAAAGACTATTTTGACTAACTCTATTATGTTTCTATAACTCTCTTGACAATTTGAAAACTGGGCAAATACTTCTCAAAAGACTGTTTTTCATTTGAATTTCCAAATACTATGTACATATTTTGGACAGAGTACATTACTGGTGCCTGTCAAACATCAGTTCTTAATAGCTTTAGCTAGCACAGTCATTTGCAGAGTATCATGGTTAATATGAAAGACCCTACTTGCTAGTGTAAATATTTCTCTGGGACAAAAGATACTACCTAAATTGATCATTGTTTGAATATATGATATATTTCTCTTGCATTGAGTGTGTTGCTGCAAACTATTTTTTATCTAATATGAAACTGCTTCTAGTAGAAATATAGACATAAGCTACCTGAAGAAAGTATAGTTCTTTGCAAACAACTGAATGTGAAATTATTCCTAAATTAGCTAGAAAAATTACACAGGCTATGTATGGAGTTATAGCTTGAAACATCTTATTATACTTTTTGTTCAGCTTATTAATTTGTGTTTATCCTACCAACAATACATACTTATGAGCTATGTTTCTGATTGTGTGGCATCCTAAAAGTCCATAGGTACCCTTTGTATTGCTATCCTAGCAGTTTTATTCATTGAAAAGGTTAAATTTGCAGTAAGGCTATGCAAAGCATTTGAAGTAAGTGCTTTGCAAAGTGCATTTGCATGAACAGCACACTTCTGTTTAAAGAATTAAAGAAGTTGCATCATTTGCAAGGTTCATTTAGCTGCTTCAGAGATGTCATCTGCTGCTGGAACAAGAGAGTGCTTGCACAGATAGTGCTTCCACTAGATCATAATGCTGTAGTATTCATTATTCATGAAATGCACTTCCTGTTGTTACATTTCTTAAGTTTGTACAAATTCTTGCTTTTTACTTAACTAAGCACATTTGAAAGAGACCTAATTTTGGACCTACAAGCAAAGGAAAGAAAGCAGAACAAACTTATTTGTTCTCTTAATGAAAAATATGATCAACTTCCTTGGTTTTTTTTTTTTTTAGTCTTGGAATATTTTAATCCTCTAATTTGTTTTTTCTTATACCATTTCAAAATAATAAACATTACAATTGAATTAACTTGTGTATCCTCTCATGTGCAAAAATGCATACTTTTTATTTTGGCAAAAATGGTTTTCTCTACATTGTGATATTCAGATGTTATTTTTTAGATATGCTAGTTGTAACTTTATAATGTCATCATTAGTTTTTCAAAAGTAATTAGCAAAAATAGTTTACATTTAAGCAACTCTTTAGCAATTCATTCATCTATAAACATCTAAAATATTACAGATAGTCCTGAACTTACAACAGTTCATGTAGTGACCATTCAAAATTACAACAGCACTGAAAAAGTGACATGATTGTTTTTCACACTTATGCCCTTTGCAGCATCTGCATGGTCATATGATCAAAATTCAGATGTTTAGCAACCAAATCATATTTATGATTGTTTCAGTGTCTTGGAGTCACCTTTTGGGACCTTCTGACAAACAAAGTCAATAAGGAAGCCAGATTGACTTAACAACTGTGTTACTAACTTAACAGCTGCATTGATTCACTTAACAATTGTTACAAGAAAAGTCATAAAATGGTGCAGCATTCATTAACAATTGTCTTGGTTAGCAACAAAAATTCAGGGCACAATTGTGGTTGTAAGTTGTAAGGACACCTGTATTTACAATAATTTAAATAATGTTTAATTTTATACATTATCATATTCTGTGCAGTATAATGGCCTTATACAATAGTTGCAACAAATACTAAACTATTTTTAATTCTCTACTATTGATTTTTCCTGCACGCTTTGCACTTTCGTATTTGTTTTGATGTTTAATTCTGCCTTCATTTGTTTTTAGCTTTCCTCGCCCTATAAAGAATACTTGGTTAAACCGAAATGCACCAGCGCAGAGCAGGGATTCTGTGATTCCTTCTCTTGAAAGTGTTGTCTTTGGCAACAATTACACCAAGCAATTATCAGCTGATGTAAGATTGGAGTTATTTTGTCTTCTTCATAGATTGAAAAGTACAAACTACAGAATAATTTTCTAAGAAGCAAAACATTACATGGAATAGATATTGACAAATATCTGTTGTATTAAAATATTGCTTACTAGAAATACTGGTCATGATGCTATGAAACAGATATTTTTTTGTTGATTTATTTGAGAAATATATCTTAAAAAGTAATTTTTTTAACAAAAAAATTCAGTGAACTGTAATACTGTATAAGATTTCCAGAATTAGGACATGTTCATAGGAAGCCTTCCTTCGTCCCTCCCTCCCTCTATTCTGGAATGCCTTTAACTTTGGTTGTTCGTGTGTGTATATGTTTGTGGATAGGTGAGGGTGAAAAGCTTATATAAAAAGAATGCCTTGGGTAATATCTTAAGCATTGTCTTTAAACTTGAAATAAAATGTTGATGTTTCCTTATGACTTATGAATTATAAATCCATTTTTAGGGTTGCAGTTTTGTAATAGCAGAACCTTTCTTGAATCATGCTTACAGTCTTCACCATACACTTTGTGCCAGTTTGCTGTTCGCTTTCAAAGGATTACACAGTTATTTTACCAATTTATCAAATGAACTGCCTTCCTGTCACAAATTAGATGCAGGTATGTCAAAATATTTTTCCTTTGATGGCAAAGCCTATAGGCCACTGTACTGCTAAGATATGCCTTAGGATATAGGTAATACAATTAAAAATGCTGCCCATAGAGTTAATTATATAGTTTATTTTTTTATTAAATATTTTGACATTTCTTCAAAATGTGAAATTTACCCTCTTTTCTCATAGAGCACCAACATATTTATACTAAGTAGACTTATATTAATATTGTAATTATACTATATATATATATGTGTGTGTGTGTGTGTATGTGTATGTATGTATGTGTATATGTATATATATATATGTATGTGTATGTATGTATATGTATGTGTATATGTGTGTGTGTGTGTGTATATACACACACACACACACATACATATATAAAATCCTGTACTCCTTAAAATAAACTACAATTATTGCAAAACATTTTATTTCAAATGTATTTGCATTAATAACAAGAATTAAAAGCTGAAACGTCCTACATAATATAATAGGATATACACTTATAAAACAGTTTTCTTTCAAATGAAGGACGTATCCTTCCTTCTGTCATATGATATGGTGATTCAGAATCCTTTAACACTGTATATTGTATACAGTGTGATATAATATTGCATAACTTTAATACTAATACAGGATAAGCCTAGGATTTAGAGACATTGAGATAAATACATAGTCATTATTAAGACTTGTACAGGTAGTTCTAGACTTGCAACCATTTGTTTAATGACCATTCAAAGCTATGGTGATTAAAAAAAAAAGATTTATGACCAGTTCTTATTGCTTATGTCGGTCACAGCATCTCTGCAGTCACAGGATCAAATTTCAGGCCCTTGGTAACTGGCATGTATTTACAATGGTTGTAGCAACCTAGGTCATGTGATCAGCATTTGCTACCTTCACAGGTTTCAGATAAGCAAAGTCAGTGGAGGAAGCTAGATTCGTTTAATAATCATGTGATTTGCTTAGCAACACAGCAAAAGTGCTAAAATTGGGCACAACTGACATCACAACCACATTGCTTAATGACTGAGGTCCTGGTCCCAGTTACAAGACAAGGACTGCCTGTACATTTCTTGTTCATCCCATCTCTCATACAATTCAAGAGTCTGAGTTTGATTGGAAACCGAAAAGTAAAATAGATTCACTTTAACCAGCTATTTAAAAAACAAGGCAGAAGGAGTATCTGATTTTTAACATGATAATCATTGTGTGCTCTCCTTAGCAGTAGCAGCAATAGCAAGTTAGTCATTGTTGATATAATAGTTAAAATGACAAAGACACACCCAGTTGTATTTGCAGTGGTATATGCATCTACAGTATAAGTATATGCATCTACAGTATAAAGCTACTAGTGCTTTTTGCAACATCAGTTATTAAAGATTTAATGCAGTTAACAGAATTAGAAAGTTAGCAGCTGTGTTGAGATTCAATATTATGTACATTTCTGGACAATCTAGTTTACCATGAATGAGCTGCATGCTGGTTAATGCTTGTCTCTGTTTGCTGACATAGCAGCTGGGGTCACACTGTCTTTCCTACTGGCTAAGGGCTACAAATTTATCAATTACTATCTTGAAAAAAAATCAACTTTAAAATAGAGAGTTCTTAATACATTATGCTTTTATTGCTGATATTTCTCTATTTAATATTTTATTTAGATTTTTAGATTTATTTATAAAGTAGATTGAAGCCATATCCCCAGTAAGTCCTAACCATGCTTCTAAATTTCAGTGGTGTGATTTTAAGGAATTTCAGAAATGAGGAAATGCTAGCGTGGCTCCGTATAGTAATTAAACATGTTTATGATGTTTTAGCTAAGAAAATCTACTTTTGCCATTTTGATGTGGAAAATGATACCGAAATCCAAGGACCCAGATATGGACAAAATAATATGGCTTCTATTCTTGGTTAATTTATCTGATCATGCTCCTGGAAGGGTTAGCATGTACAGAGTATTATATTTACAACAGGTGTATACATAGATGTAAAGGCTGATCACAACAAACTAGTAATCTCCATAAAACTAGTTTCATATGCAATAGCATATAAACATATAGCTAAAATCTGTTATTGTACATTAAGACTCCAGCAATTATCCACAGACAGTTGAATCTGACATGGAAAAATATTTCAGAGAGAACATGGAAACATACTATATTTATCAGTACCTTCTTCAAAAAGCCACACGTTTTCCTGGATTTACACTGCAGCCACCTCATCCTACAAAAATGTTTATTTTAGTTGAGGAATCAAGATTTAATCAAATCCTTATATTCTGTGGTCATCTACATAACAAAGGCATGGCTTTAAGCTGTCAACAAATGCAGTAGCATGCACCTATTTTCTCTGAAGCACTTTTTCCACTGAAGATGCAAATCCCTTCACCTTCCTAGACTATAAGTTGTTGTCCTCATCTAACATTTCATTAGAATAGCAAAATATACCCCTGAATTGATACATAAATTGGGATATAGCATTTGGTTGTGTTAATAAAATCCTTGTATTCTGTAATGAATTGTCTCTGTGCATTATACACAGTAATACTGTGTAAGGTGATATATTTTGATCATATAGTTGTAAATACATTTATCTAATTTTATGAATTATTTAAGGAAAATATCTAAATATTTTTCTTAAGATTAAAAGTTATGTTTCAATAATAGTTACCCCACAGAAAATTATTTAAATGAACCCACTCTAATCTTTGCAGGAATTAAATGGAACCCATGAGTCAGCCAATTATTGTTTTTTTTAAAGGTTTGGAATTGAAAAGAGGATTTTTCAATACATTATGTTTTATTGCTGGCATTTTCTGTAGATAATATTACATTTTGATTTTTAGGTTCATTTATTCAATATTTTAATTTGGCCTATGCATATGAAAAAAACTTATGTCATGTCTAGGACATTTACTGGGTTGGTGCTGTGTACTAATATTACTAACATGAACTTATAAAACTTATTGCTAAACATACTGAGTTCAAATCAAAGTTGCATGTATGTAAGTTTGGATGAGATACTGGCTTACTTACCTGCAATGTGCATTCAGATTACAAACAGAAAATGAGGTATTTTGAATTATTATCATAAAATAATGGGGTATTTGTTTATACTATCTAGAATTTTGATTCAAATGGGATTCTAACAAAAAGAATCTGAAAACATTGTTTTTAAAATTGCCTTGCATTGTATACTTTTCTTTTTGCCTTCTGTTTTCTTATTTTCTGATGTACATTTTATTTTCATAATTGGCTTTTGGGGGGGGGGGTTCTTCCAAAAAGAGAGAAGTTTTGAACAAATCATGTTCCACCATAATATATTTAAATAAAAATTGTGAGCATTTGAACAATTTTGCATTAACAGATTAAACTTCATACAAATTATAAGCCCAAAGCAGCCATAATGTACATCATCAACTCCAGATCTAGAAATCTACTAAATTCTATTCTTTAATTTTCTTATCTAATTTCACTAATTAGTAGGCAAATTATAAGCTTTCTTATTAACTTTAAAGCTAATAATAATAGTAATAATAATAAGCACAAATGGAAGAGTGTAGTAACTAGTCATGTGTACAATCCCTATAACTAGCCAAGTCCAGCATGCAGGTCCTTTATGAACGTCTTCTCAGAAGAAAATATCTACGAATCCAGGGAGACGCCTATCTAGGTATGTTCTTTCAAAAGTGGGTTATATTTATAACCCATTAGGATTTATTATAGTAAAATTATATTACTGTTTATAAATAATACCTATTATTTCATGTTTACAGAAGTTCAAAGAGCCTTAAACAGTAATTCAACCCAAGGGGCAAAGGATCAATTACTATAATAAATACATTAAATTAAGGCTCTGTCCAGCTTTGTCTGAAGTTACAGTATTGATGAAATAAGATACTTTCACTGGAAGTTCAGTTTCTCCTACCTATTTGTCCTTCTGATAGCAAGCTGTGTAATAATATCTGGTTCTACTTCCAAGCATGAGATAAAATAATAATACAGGCTTATGCTATAAGTGTAAATATTCAATGAGTTGAATTCAGATTCCCCATACATGAAATTCTGATCCCAGGGTGTTCTGGTAAAAAAGAAAAGGACAGGAGGATTTGGAGATAATACTCTCCTAAGCAGCATATGCTAGAAATGTCAAAGGAAAAAATAAAATAAAATAGCCACTACATCCCATTTAGTAGGAGCGTCCATTGAACTGGAATGTCTTCTATCAAAGCAGTACTGATGGCCAAAGCATTTCTGTTCATAAAAAAGATCCAATTCAATATACTCTTTTGGATATTATTTGGAATCCCATAGTTCAGGGGTGGGGAACTGTGGCTCTTTTGCGACTTGTGGACTTCAACTCCCAGAATTCCAGAACCAACATAGCTGCCTCGGGAATTCTGGGAGTTGAAGTCCACAAGTCGCAAAAGAGCCACAGTTCCCCACCCCTGCGCATAGTTGCTTTCAGATCCCTTTTGATTTTGTCAATTTTGTTATGCTGCAGTTGTTGCAATTCTTTTTTCCCCTCATTAATCTACACTCAGTACCCCATAATGACAAAGTGAAAACAGAATTTTAGAAATGTCTGTATATTTATTAAAAAGAAAAAAAACCTGAAATATCACATTGGCATAAATATTCAGAGCCTTTACTTGGTACTTTGTTGAAGCACCTTTGGAAGCAATTACAGCCTCAAGTCTTTTTGGGTATGACACGACAAACTTTTCACACCTAGATTGGGGAATTTTCTGCCATTCTTCCTTGCAAATCCTCTCAAGCTCAGTCAGATTGGATGGCAATCGTTGGTGGAGAGTCATTTTCAGGTCCCCCTCCAGAGATGTTCAATAGAGTTCAAGTCAGGGCTCTGGTTTGTCCACTCTAGGACATTCACAGAGTTGCCCCTAAGCCATTCCTGTGTTTTTTGGTCAGGTGCTTAGAATCATTGTCATGTTAGAAAGTGGCTTTTTTTTGCACATTTTAAACTTCTTAATTAGAAAGTTAAAGGAAGAATATGTCTTTGATTGTCTTAAATTACAGAAAGCCAAAAAACCTTTTAACTGAGTTGTAGTTCTATGTTAGTCTGCTTAGGAACATAATTTTACTTTAAGATACAATCCATTTTGCTGTAAGTGGAAAAAGCACTGCATTTTTGGTATCTGTTTGCCATAAGTTGGAATAATCACTGGGATCAGTATCCTAATTTGTTGTTTAACTGGCTCTAGCTGTTTTAAAAATAAAATAATTACTCAGCAAATTCTTAAATTTGTATCATACGTTCCTTTAGAAATAGCATCTGCAGCAAATTAATGACATCAAAATGACAACACATGCCGTGATGTGAGAACATCATCCAAATACCTTGGCCACATACTTTCATCCTGACATCTAACAAATACATAAATCATATGCATTTACATGTCGATGTCACAGAGATTTCATTATTTTTCCTCATTCTCCTGAAGATGTTGGTGCTCCTTAGCCTAGTTGCCTGCAGGACTTCCTAACATTTTGATATCATCTCCTGTGACTCAGTTGCTGTATCTTGAAGGAATTCACATGCATATTGAAGAAAACATGCAGCTGTAAATCATTAATTCCATATGATTTGTAATATGGATTATGGCTCTGTTGATTCATAGTTTAAAATGAGCCCATTCTTCCATATTTTACATATAATACATGCTCTGTACTTTTGTCTTGAAATTACTACCTTAAAACGTATGTTAATACATAGCATAATTTACAAGTATGGAATATACATGATATGCAAGAAGCTATGAAACTGATCAATGGCAACTTAACAATGCTTGTCTAGGTGCTTACTTAGAAATCAGGATAGGGTAGATTCTAGGTCTGCCTTGGGCATGAAAGCCAGCTGGGTCACTTTGGGCCAGTCATGCTTTTTCAAGAGAAAATAGGAGGCTGGATTATTAGGTATGCTTGCCACCTTGAGTTATATATTAGAAAGGTGGGAGATTAAAAAAAACTAATAGTAAAATGAAAGCAACAACTTAATTGCACTTTTTCTAGCCTTCTTGAACAGACAGATACACAACTGAACCCAGTGAAGAATCAACATGAAAAGCCTGAGAGCAACATAAATATACTTCTCAGGCTATTAGTTAGAAGCTTTTCTCCAAAGTGTAATTTAATGTTCACTTTTCCAATTGGCAACCTAAGAGAAAGTGCACATACGAAAATATAGAGGGATATTACATTACAAACACTAACAACTTCCCCAAGTGAATAATTTAAAATGAAACGAAAGCTACTTATATAGGCAGCAATATCTGATGGCTCTGGCTCACACTAAATGACCTCTTTCCCCCTCTTATCCCACTCAAGTCAATGTCAACAATGTAAACCTGCTCTTGTTGTTTTTGGTTAACGCAGACTCTAAGCTTCATAGCTTGGGGAAATTTACAGAAAACAAGGCAATTATGGGACATCAGAACATTTTGTTCTATGCTTGTGACAAAATTCTGGTTTATTGGAAAATTTGGTATCAGCTCTGGATGGTAAAAGACTTGCTTCAAGTTCAGATCTTTCTGCCCATTCCTGGAACTTAAGAATTGACCGAGTTTGCATAAACACTTAGTTGAGCCTATAAAAGTCTTCATATTCTGGGCCAAAACAAAGGAATGCTACATTTCAGATAAATGAAGGGTGAATGCTAACTTTATTCTGTTCCAACTAGGGTCTCATGTCAAACTCCCAATATTTATCAGTTAGAGGCACTTTTAGCTGAATGCAGTGGTGGTACCTTCAATAGAAAAGTATCCTATGCAGACCATTACCTTATCCTCAAATTATACTCTGGATCTGTAGAAGAATCTCCAAAGCATTTTTGACAAGGAAATGCTAATAAAATACCTTCCATGTTGCAATTTTAATTGATTTATAAAAACCTTTGTTTCAAAGTTTAAAAAACTACCCTAGGAAAACTTGCTCAGTTTTTGGAAAGTTATTTCACATCTTTTTTTTAAAAAAATCAAAGTTTATGCTGTTACATCTTTTTGTATCTTAATATTGTTCTTTATTTTCTCATGAAATGAGAAATGTTCTTTATTTTCTCATGAAACATTACCAATTCAGCCCTTATGAAAATTTCAAAGACTTTTAAGGAAGTAAATGCTTCAAATTCATAGACATGTCCAAAATACTTTTAAATAACATCCTAGTTTAAAGACATTTTTATGAATACATTTTTAAAAAAATTCTATGTAAACTAATGTAGGGGTTGTGTGGAATGATGTAAGTTTTAAAATAAGAGTCTTCAAATCAAGCTTGATTCCCAGTGATTTCAAGAATTGATTTGCAATTCCCAATACTGCCTATAACCTTGGTATTTCCAGGAGCTTTTCCATCCAGATAGTAACCATATCTAGCCCTGTATAGTTTCTTAGATCAGCTAAATTTGGTTATTGGTCTTTGCCCTCCAACTCTAAAATAGGTCATCTTAATCCTACTTAATAATTTTAAAAGATAGTTGTGAGAATGTTTGGTTAGAAAAAGATTTAAGCTATATTTCGTTTGAGAACAAATACATCTGCAGTATAATTAATCTGAAAAATGCTCTAATACAGGTGTGTCAAACTCAAGACCCGGGCACCGGATCTGGCCTGCAGGGAGCTTAGAACTGACCCGCAGGGCCACCCTGGAAACAGCCCATTTTCACTGGCAGAGCTCTCGGACCAACACAGGCACCCCTGACACGAATGACGTATAGCTGGCCACCCCCACTTGGCCTCTCAAGGTCAAACACAACGCTGATGCGGCCCTCAGTGAAATAGTTTGACACCCCTGCTCTAATAGATTTAAATTGATAGACATTTTTATCAATGAGGCTAATGAATTAGTTTAAAAACCTTAGCAATTAACTTTAAATATATGAAAACACTTTACAATTTCCGTATTTTTTCATTTGGTTCAGTCACTTAGGAGTTTTGATTTATGAGTGTAACAATTTGTGACCAGAAATCCGGTCTCAATTGCGATAATGTCAAGGACTAGCTGTAAGAGATTTTTATTCTGAATAAATTTAATTTAATAGCTTCTATCTTGAGTTACATGAACAGAATGGGTTCCAGCAGAGACAATTGCTGACCAAAGTGGAACAACAACTTTTGCCAATTCCTTCTCCATATGTCAAACTACTGACTACATAGTTTAAGGCAGCCATCTTAAGAGAGAAGGAACACATTTTCAGGGGGGACGGGGGGGAAGGAGAATCCCAGAAAATGACAACCTGCTCCTTTATTATATCAAGGGCATATGATAAATGGAATTCCAAAATAATGTTTGTTAAACTTTTCCATTAGCCTCTATGTATATTCCTAATTCCCCAACCCAGTTTCTGACATTTTTAAAATACAACCACCCTATTTAGATTTTCAGTACACATTCTTCTGAACTTGTTTTTCTAGTGATGATTTTCATGAGCTCATGATTGTATCAATCTTAATAAAATTTCAACATTTCATCTTAATGCATTGTACAGTGTTGCCTTTTAAAATATATAATCAGAAGAGGTCTAAAGGAAAAATCTGTTATTATCATATGTGTTTAATATATGAAAAGCATAATTAGTGAAAATATTGCAGAAAGAAGGGCCCTAAATAAAATGGCTTAAGTCACTTTAGGAATTATTAGATTTCATATGGTATTTAATAATAATAATAATAATAATAAATTTAAATTTATTAGCCGCTCCCTTTCCAGACAGGACTCGGGGCGGCGTACAATGGAGTATAAAACAAAAACATGTATACAAACACATAAACCTACATATATACAGGACATAACATGCACGGAGGAGGTAACAAATTACATCACATTAGACAATTAAAAGTCACCATTAAAATACCCCAATTGTAAAAACACAATTTAAAATTTAAAAATTTAAAAAATTTAAAAGAACTGTCAGGAGGAATAAGAAAAAATTTACGGTTGAGCCAGGCCAGATAATTGAAAGAGGTGGGTCTTCAACTGTACACGGAAGGAGCGGAGATCGGAAGTAGTCCTGATGTCACGGGGGAGGTCATTCCATAGGGCTGGGCCCATCACAGAGAAGGCTCTGCTCCTGGGTGTCGCCCCCCGACACTGTTTGGCGGACGGCACCCGAAGAAGTCCCTCTCTGTGTGAGCGGATTGGTCGTAGGGATGTATGGGGCAGGATGCGATCCTGCATGTAGCTAGGTCAAAAATATTTATAATATTTTTAAACTGTCAAAATAATTCCTTGTTTTTTATATCTTTAATGCATTCAAATATGGTGTAGCTTGTAATTTACATATTATTTAGAATTTAGGAATATTAATTTTACATACACTGGTCTTTTCAGAGAACGTAGATGTAGATGTAGAAGCACGCCTTTTGGAACTCTGTGAAGAAATAAAGGTATTGTCCTCTAATCAACATATGTCCAGCTTCACTGAGCATTAGGAAAAAAAGAGTGTTCAAAACAAAATATCAGCAATAGTGGAAAAAAGGAAAAGGCAAATTCTAAAAGTAAAAGTACAACATTATAATGCATTTTACAAACCTAGTCAATCATCTCTGATAGGGTATTTAGAGAAGCACTAAATTTACTGAAGAGAACACTTAAAATTATTAAAGGAACAGAACTCTTTTTGAAGAAAGATGATAATGTGTTACGGACTGATTAATGTAATAAAAAAGATAATGGTATCCAATTAACAACTTCTACCAATTGTAGAGTGGCACATAGAAGAGAGAATGGAAAATGTCTATGTGCTGGGGAGGTAGCTTGTTTGTCTGTGTACAGATGATATGATGGCAATCATAAGATCTAAAAGGGGATTCAGAACTTTTTCAGAGATTATTCCTAAGTGGAAGTGTAAATTCAAACTCAATGTCATTGGAATCCATGAGCAAACAATGTTGAGGAAGGGTTATTGGCTCCTTGCCCATTCTCTTGGATTTCAGAAGCCTCATCTGATTAGCCACTGTTGTTAATGAATTCCTAAATGCAGTCTCATTCACAGATGGTTCTTAATGTAGAAATTACCTGAGATGTTGAAAGTATATATTGTAATTCAAACAAAAATAGAAGTTAATTCTATTTAAAAAAAATTCAGTGTGGCCACTTAGAAAAAGAATTATTTTAAGTTTTTCAGATAATAGCCATTCTACTTCTAGGATTATAGGCTTGTTGGTTTCTATTGGTGCAGAAAATGGAAAATCCTGATGAACTGGCAGAACTTATAAACATGAATCTTGCACAGCTGTGCTCTCTCTTGATGGCTTTATGGGGACAATTTCTGGAATCTGTTAACTTCCAAGAAGATGTCATTGCACTATTATCACAAGAGCATCATATAATGCGTGTATGTATTTATCTTTTGTGTTACAATTCATAAAAGTAAAACCATATATTTTTAGTTCTAGTAAAAAATATAAAAATCTGGATAATATTGGAACTAAGTATTGATCAAGTTAAATTAAATGCTTTAACATTTCCTCAGTTATCCTACAGATTTTTTTTTAATTTGTAGATCTTTATTAAATGTAAATGAATTCTAGTGGCATCTGAGTCAGCTACTTCGACTAAGCAGTGAATTGCACTATAAACTTTGTGCACAATAGATGAATAATGAATTTTAACTGCTACAAAAGGAGACAGGATAAAAAGCAGTTGAGGTAGACTAAACATGTATTAGGATAACGGAATAGCTAAATTAATATGCATTTAAGTCAGGGACTGGGAATAGAAATATAAGCTGATGTTCAATAAATCAGTATCAGATGCATAGAAAGTCCCATGGAGAAGTTTGTATTTATTATATATGGATATCTATGATGTTTCGAAATGTACTGAGGGTTAGCATGTTGCATTTGGATGACTAAGAATAATGGATAACATTTTGTTAAATAAAACTAGCACATTTACTATGAATAAACTTTTCAGACTGGAGACATTGAGTAGAATGTGTAGCCTTTAAGTGTAAACCAATGGGTTTTTACCCATTACATATATCTTTGCTTGACAATAAAGAAAAAAGATAACAGCCAAATATTGATTTTTTAAAAATCCCTATGATTTTATACATAAGTATTACTATATAAGCTTAAGCATTGTAGATATCTGATTTTTTTTTAAAATTAATTAACCACCATTATTTTAAAATGATGATACAAGTACACTTTGTATATTTTTTTGGAAAAATAAAGCAAATTCAAAACATATGATCTCAAAACATTTTAGGTACGCAGATTTTCGGAAGCTTTTTTTTGTTTTGAACATCCTCGGGACGCAGCCCTTGCCTATCAAGAGCTTCAGTAAGTAACTTTAAAAAGAAACAATTGAATCAGAATTCATAAACTTCTTGTCTTTATGTTCTGTATTGATTTAAATTATCTAAGCCATTAATTCAAAAAGTGTACCCACCAAGAAATACATGAGTGACACTATGTTTAAGTGCTGCCATTTCTGTTGGTGATGCAGATAGATTTCCTTCATAAAATGTAATACCATTGTATACATGTATAAAGTATATACATGTTTAAATGTAATACAGTTGAATATGATTTCCATAAGTAACGCAAAATATTGGATTTTGAGTACATTAATACAGCTACATTTTAATTGCACTGTAACTTACACGTTTACTTTTTGTGATTACTTTAACATAAATGGTATCTTTCAGTGCCCAGAGTTACCTTCAGATGTGTACTGCAATAAAAAGCACTTCCTTCTGTAGTTCTCTCCCACCTCTCCCAATTGAATGCAGTGAATTAGATGGAGATCTGAATTCCTTACCTATAATCTTTGAAGATCGGTATCTAGATTCTGTCACTGAAGGTAAGTCAAAAATATTGGAATTAACTTTGCTAGAATTAAATAAAATTGTGACTTTATATCTTGCAAGATTCTTATTGAAAGCAAGGATTGAATACATTTTATAAATTGAAACTAAGCAAGACCAGAATAAATTAATGCAACAATAAAGGCATATTGTCTTAAGATTGGGAGTTATTTGAGTAATTGTATATAGCATTGAGAGGGAGAAGGTAGACATCTAAAATCTTAATGACATTTGAAAATTTTGTAACGTGCCACATAACATTTCCCTTGCTTTATTTTATAACCTGATATCAGGGTGTTTGCTAAAGATCTATAATTCCAAAGTACCTTGTATATTTTATGTATAAGGAATTCTGGGTTCATTCCATTGCATCTAGATAAAATCAGAAAAGCTTTCTGCTTTTGGTTATATATACTAATACCATTCTAATATGATGATGAAGTTATGAGCAGTCAGGCTTTATCTCAAAGACACCTTACGGTATCCTTAATATAAAAGAATTGCTTCTTTAATATATATTTGAAATCTTTACCATAATATAGTAAAATGTTTTTTGCTATTAGTTTCATGAGCTTATTCTAATTTTTTTTTTAATATTTTGTCTCTTAATAAAAAGACGTGGATGTTCCCTGGCTAACTATTCAGCCGAAGTCTGATTCCAAGAAACCAGATAAACAAGATACTGAAGAAAATTTCACAACTACCTTTTTGAGTCCAGAGATGAAAAATAAACATTTGATAGCCTCAGAAAGTGAAAAGCAGTTAACAAAGTCTACAAAAGGAAAATATGAAGATATCAATAAGTCCAAAGTTAAGGTCACCAAATTAATAAAAACAATTAAACCTGAAAATCCCAAAAAAGTAGTAAAACAAAATTCTAAAGATTCTGTTGTCCTAGTAGGCTATAAATGTTTGAAAAGTGCAGCAGCAGAGGAAATTGCCCAGTGTTTTGAAGGAACTTCTTCATACAATGAGAAAGAAGGACTGGATGTTACTCTTGCTGAACATGCCTGTGATTCAAAAATCTCCCTACAACTAGTTGGTCAGAAAGATTTTAAAGTTGAACAAAAAATTATTAAACTACAAGGGAATGAGGAAAGCCTGCATACTTCTGTCACCTCTCCCTATGCAGATTCAGTCAGTTTGAGTAAATTTTGTACCTCCCAGACTGGAATTGATGACAGTCATGAGGATATCAGTTTGACATCCAGAACTGTTGCTGACAATTATGTTACTTCTTCCGCAGTTACAAAAATAGAAGTGAAACCATACTGTAGGAAATCACATGGGGGAGATAAAGTGTTTGTTCGAATTGGATCAGGGACAGAAGATTTACCAGGGGAAGCATTAGCAGAACTTACATTTGAAGGTTCAGAATCAGAAAAGAGATCTAAATCAGAAGAGGAACTAACACTTGAAACGAAAGTTGTGCAAGAAACAGATTTCCAACATGCTGAGGATTCTTTGACCAGGGTCACAGCTACTCAATCAACAAAAGAAATTCCCACTACAGTTTTAAGTGGAGAGACACTTAAATTGCCTGATGTTAATAATACCTATGCATCATCTAGGTTCTCGGATTCTGGTGTAGAAAGTGAACCAAGTTCTTTTGCAATGCACCCAAGTGCAGATATAGCTTTTGAAACTCCTCAAGGCCAAAGTACATGCAACAGTGAAAAAGCATTTCCTCAACTTGTCCAAAAACCAGATGTCATGATTAAAGCTCTGACGGAAAGTCACTGTACTGAGAGCACAAGTGAAATACAATCTTCTCTGACATCTATAAATTCTCTCCCTTCTGATGACGATCTTTCCCCTGAGGAAAATTCCAAGATATCCGTTTTACACGAATGTCAATTAAGGGACAGTAAAACAGTATTAGACTTGGGAGCAATTGATTTGACAAAATGTGATGATGTTGATGAGCCTGATATTTTGCCACCTCACTGTATAACGTATTTTGAACAATCAGACAATGAAACTACATGTTTGCCTTCCTTGACCACAAAAATCAAGCATCCTCAACAGCTAGTTTGTAATGAACATACATCTACAGCTATGAACGTTCATGGCCCACAATTCAGTTTAGACAATACATGTAAAGATGCCCAAGGTTTAGAGAAAGACTTTTACACTGTAGAAAAATCAAGTGAAATTCCTTCAGGAGTTGTTTATCCAGGAAATGCCTGTATTGTTTCAGGTTCTGTAAGTTCCTGTGCTGATAGTGCGAGAAAAACAAGTGAAAGGAATATTGATGAAATGTTAGAGCAAAAAGAAATGACTGATAAGTTATTAATTACAAAAAATCAAAATCTTACAAACTTGAATGTCCCCTCGTCAGAAGGTAGTACTGATATATTAAAACAAGGACTTGTTGAAAACTACTTTGGCTATCAGAATAGTACAGAGATTTCCAATGTGCATTCTGTTGACAGCAGCAATCTTGTTAGCCCTCAAAGGGGAACCTTATGTTTTGCTTCCCCACAGGAGGAGGAAGAGGAGGATCAAGATCAAAGCAATGTGGAAAATGGTTATTTTGAGGAAGCAGTAGATGATCTTTTGTACAAAACTATGAATGATTGTCTTGACAACTTTGATTTAACAAGTGAAAGAGGTTTAAGAATAGAAAGTTTGTCTAATGAACTGTTGGGAAATGAGACAAATACAGCTCCATTATGCAAGCCAGATAGTTTGATTTTTCCTCCAGGCTTGAAAGGATATCCAAGTAGCAATTTATGGTCCACACATGATAAATCCAGTTCTTTTTCCAAGCAGTCCAGCACCTCATCCTGTAGTGCAATTTTATCTGTTCCCTGGTATGAATATTCTACCAAACCACAAATGCTAGCGTAAGTGGATCTTTTATTGTTTGTTTTGATGTCCTGTAGTTGATGTTTTGATTTTGATTTGTAAGGTTCCATGAGCCTGAATGGAGTTGATAACACATATATCCATCTACTGACTCAGTCAATCAATACTTTAAAAAATGGGCCCAGAAGATATTTTAAGACAAAGATGCACATTTTTGAATTGCAATTAAGAAATAGAAATTGCATATTGTTTCTGATAGTTGTTACTTTCTTCATTTTGGTGAAGAATTAGGATTATTTATTAAAATAGTAAGCATTTTCCTGTATGTTCATAAGAACTATGACTGAAGCACCCTACTTTCAAAACTGGGAAAGCAGAATTTAGCTAGAGTTTACCAGTTTAGTAGATAGAATTAGAATATACTAAAATCACAATCTTAAGCATTTCCTAGAATAACCTATATATTTTATTGTATGCAGATAACGTAAGCATTCTTTTAAAAAATGTACTTGTGTGTGTATAAAGGAAGATTGAATTCTTGTTTTTAAATGGCTGAAGTTGTTTTCAGTTACTAAGATTAGTTACTGGGTTTGCAGTTTTTCCCAATTATGGGTAAAACTGGATGGCTGGTAAGATACATATGAATATCTTATTTTGAAATTGTATACTTGGTTTATGCTAGAAATGAAATAGGGAAATTGGGATGGCCTGACAGGGAGCCAGCACAGATGAAGGTGAAGAAATACAGTGCATGCAAAAAGATTGGTAGGTTATTGTTATTGTTGTTATGATGGTGGTGATTTAATCTTCAATTCAATTCACAGTCTGGGACTGGTAAAAACATAACAGTTCAAGTCCTAACCCAGGACCTAAGAGCTGTTAAGGTAATGTCCAAGTATATGGGCAGTTCTGAGTAAGGTGGGGTTTTTTGTTTTTTGTTTTGTTTGCAAAGTCAGAATATTCAGGTCTGATAAGTTCAAAATTTCCATGTATCTAGGCAACCTTTGGGTATAGCTCCAAGGGCTCCTATTAATATTGGTATAACCATTGATTTCTTCCAATACAATTATTGTTGTTGTTGTTGTTGTTATTATTATTATTTGCACAGTCATCTAGATGCTCAGATTGGATTTGGAATTTTTATCCACCTATTTAGTCCTTTTCATCTCTTTGTTTTGTTTGATGGTGTTACTTTATTAAACATAGAAAACTGAGCACAGAAAGAGACCTAGTGGTCCATCAAATCTGTCTTGAGTTTTTTTCTTTTCTTTTTAATTTATGTTTTTATTTATTTTTATTTATTTTATTTTTATTCAGATACACGTAAATAATTGTTATTTATTTGTGTCTGAATTTATAAAAAATAGTACCTGGACTTCAGGAAGAATTTATTCTTAAATTTTACTTTATTAAAGCAGACCTGCTGATCCGATGAAATTTCTGATGTGTTGACTCAATATACTTGATGTTGTAGTCCCAACATATTTGAAGGTCTGTAAGCTGGAAGAGAGCTTTAAATTTGTAAATTTCTACAAGTAGATAGCTGCTTCAGTATATTGCAATATAAATAAATGTCTGTGACCTGAAAATACAGCTAAATTGCTAAGAAGGTTGTGTTCAGGTACAACAGGTTGATGTTCAGTAATCTTGTGAAGGTACTAAATATTTTATTAACTACAGCAGAATGCTTTTGCAAATGTTATTATCTGAAACACACGTAACTGGAAAATGTAGATGGTGATTCAGGACATAAATTCTCTGTATAAATTTTTCAGAGAATAAGATCTATGGGTTTTACTTAGGAATCTATGATACTGGTTTCCAGTCAACTGCATTTAATTAATACATGAAAGTTAAACATCTATAACTTTCTTATTTTAATTTCTATGCTGAATGATAAAAAAAACATCTATTAATTACAGATTTCTTCATGCTAAAGAAGAATTGAAGCAACTTCAGCTTCCTGGATTCATGTACAGTGATGTTTCCAGTCTAGCATCTTCCATGCCTTATTTCAGTACAGAAGAAGAAAATTCGGAAGATGGAATACATCTCATTATCTGTGTGCATGGCCTAGATGGTATGCTGTGGCAGCTGATAATAAATTAGTAAATAGTTGATATGCTGGATTTCAAATTTAGTTTAAATATGAGAACATTTAGTCTGTATAGTACAAAATATAAGTAAATCCCTAATTAACAGTAATTAAACCAAAATGCTAATTTGAAAACAGTCAAATTAACATTTCCATCTAGTTATTGCTAATTAGGAAACTGTTTGATATTATCCTTGCATTGCATAAAATACCAAGTTTTTTTTTTTAAATGAACACATGCAGTTATCCAAATTTCTTGTTCTCAGCATGATGCTTAATGTAGTAAATCATCTAGATAATAAAACAAGGCAGCTGCCCAAATGTTTATGGAAAGTTATTGTCATAAAATATTGTTAAATTGCATTGTGCATGATCTATTTTAGGTGCCATTTAGGTCCCTTAAATATTTAGTTGAATAGGAAACTGTGATACAAATCAGATAAATGAGCAAAGGACTAATAAGTTTAGCTTTCAAGTGTTTTTAAATGTATATTTGTGCTATAAGCAATTAACTGAAACAAACCACAGTGTTCAATTCCTTTAAAATGGACCATTTACCCTTTTTGGAGGAAAGGATACTTTTTGGTAAGGAGCTTATTAAATCTCTGAATTAAAAGACAATATTTCTGTTTTAAATATATAAACAAATAGAAAATATTGCCTTTTAATTCATAGAATTGTAATGTGAGTCTTAGACTAAATGAACTTCAATTAACATTTCTACAGTATTACACATCATTATTTTAATTTAAATGTGTTATTTCTGCCAAGTAAATCTTTCTAATATCTGAAATTTTCCTTTATTTTAGGTAATAGTGCAGATTTAAGATTAGTAAAAACGTACATTGAACTTGGTCTTCCGGGAGGTCGTATAGATTTTCTGATGTCTGAGAGAAATCAGGTAGTAGCACCCAAGAATTACTGATTAATTTATAATACCTCATCTAGGGATATCTTAATTAAATTAATGTATATGTGAATCTTGCTGGATGACCTCTCCCAGTGATCTCATACAGATATTAGAGTCCTGAGGTACCCCACATTAAAAGGTTCTATTCCCATTCCCTATTGCAATGAACAAAGTTTGACTAATATTATGGTTTGTGTAGTTACACATGCTACGTCTTCCAGGCTTCAGTCTTTTAAAGCAGTTATGGTTCTGCTGTATATAGTGGTTTAGTTTGGTTCTATTCAGTTCCACTCTACTCTACTTTGGTATTACCTGGTGCCAGATCAGCTCTGGGTGGCTCACAATATTAGAATAAAATATTAAAAGATAGTAATAGATAATGAAACAAGGGACATAACAAGCAGGAATTAACAGAATGGCAATCCAAACAACTCTCATCAAAATACAATGAATGCTTCTAACATGGGGGGTCAGGGTGTGTGTGTGTCTGTCCATTTCCCAAGGCCAGGGAAAGAAGCAAACTCTTTTAGGCTTTATGAAATGGGGTCATGGTGGGAGCTGTCATGATGAAAGGACATTTTGTCTTACGGTTGTTTTGTTCTGTCTACTCTAAGGCTTTCTTGGGAATTACTGCTATTACTTTTTATTGTTCTTTTCTATATTCATGTAATTTGCTAAGGATTCATGCTTATCACAAAACAGTTTTGTATAAGAACCCTGAATTTTTTCCCCACAGAATGACACATTTGCTGATTTTGATTCAATGACAGATCGCCTTTTGGATGAAATAATCCAGTATATTCAAATTTACAATCTAACAATTTCAAAAATCAGGTAATTAATTTTGTTGTAGAATAAATAATGTCAGCTTGAAATGTAACCATAATTGTGGATTTTTTAAAAAACTGAACTCTGATTAACAAATGTTATCAAATAACTAAATAGTAAATACATGAAGCATTGAAAATATATATACAGGTAGTCCTCGACTTTTTTTTAACGGAACTGAAAAAAAGTGACTCATGAACATTTTTCACCCTTACGACCATTGCAGCATGTCCATGGTCACTTGATCAGAATTTGGATGCTTGGCATCTGACTCATATTTATGACAGTTGCAATGACCTGATCACCTTTTGTGACCTGATAAGAAAAGTCAATGATGAAACCAGATACGCTTAACAGTGGCGTTATTAACTTAACAACTTCAGTGATTCACTTAACAACTGGGGCAAGAAAGGTTATAAAATGGGAAAAACTCTCTTAACATCTGTCCTGCTTAGCAGCAGAAATTTTGCCTCAGTTGTGGTCATAAGTTGAGGACTACCTGTAGAAAATATAAAAAGTTTACCAAATGATAGAGGCAGGTATTACATGCATACAAATTTACTATATACTTAAAATATTACCATATTATACATAAGTAATGAAAGAAACTACAAAATTGATCCAAATTTGACAGAATTATAATTCTTGCCTCTGATGTTTTATTAAACTTTGATGTTTTTTTCTATTGAAGCAAGTGAAGAGGTCTTTTTAATCCACTTCTCAATTTTATGTTACCTTGAGTTTTCAAGTATTTGGCCATTATTATTTTAGTTGCTAATAATTGTGGATTTTCTGAGAATAAATAAAAAGCATTGAGCAGAAATTATTATACTAGCAGTTATCCAGTGGCTTGTATATACATCTTTAAAAAATACACCTGGATTGCAATTAAGAAGGTGTCCAAAACATTTTGAGTTTTTTCCAGGGTACCCAAAGTGGCCAACTTCAAAATACTTGGAATGTGGCTTGCAGAGGGCAATATTTTTACCTCAGAATGTTATGAATACTGCACTGCTGGCCCACCAAGCACTGGAGACCTTGTCCCTCTATCAGTGGATTCCTCATGGCTTTGGGCAACCTGTGTACAACTCATTGGGTGGCCTGCTTGGCTATTGGGAGGCTCTGAAAAGGTGTTTCAGGAGTGAAATCAAAATGTTAGGGCCCTTAGATATGCCATCTTTTTTTATTTTATCCTGGATTAAACGATGCACTAGGATTTTGCTTATTTACAAAAATGGGGCCTGCTTGTTAAACTAGATTTCATTCCTTAATATGTCAATATTAAATTTTTATTTCAAAATGTGGGACTAAAATTTCTAAATACATAAAGATCAATTGAAATCAGGGCACATTCTAAAAAGGGGGGGAAATCATTTTGTACCCTTCAGTAAAGCTATTAACATTCATGAATACCAAAGGAAGCTTCATGTGTCTGAAAATTAAATGTGTTGAACAGGGATAGACAGTTTCTATGTCACCTACAACTTATTGCTCTAGTGCCTTCCCAAACAAAGTTCCATAATTTGTAATGGAAACTACAGAAGTGAAGTAGAGGAATGACAGAGATAAATAGAGTATTGTGGAATGTTTGGAAAGCAGTGATAGCAAAAAAATGCTCTGCATTTTTATTCATATCCCCTCATTGATGGTGATTTTAGTAAGCATAATGAAAACCCTTTCATAAATTGCATGATTGTTTTATGCATGTGCAGAAAGCATCACATTTGCAGTATTGCAAAACAAAATTAAGAGCTAGTTTGGTACAATGGTTAAGGCACCAGGCTAGAAACAGGGAGATTGTGAGTTGTAGTCCCACCTTAGGCACAAAGGCAGCTGGGTGACCTTGGGTCAGCCATTTTCTCTCAGCCCTAGAAAGGAGACAGTGGCAAACAATTATTGAAAAACCTTGCCAAGAAGACAGTTGCTTCCAAGATTTGGACACAGTAAAATGGAAGAAAAACAAACAGTTAAAGTTCAAGTTTTAAGTTGATAATGTATTAAAAAATATTTTTCCAAATCTTACACTCTTTTTTATCTTTTTTTATTCAGTTTTATTGGACATTCACTGGGTAATTTAATAATCCGTTCAGTACTCACAAGACCTAGGTTTAGGTATTACCTCAATAAACTTTATACCTTCCTCTCTCTGTCTGGACCACATCTTGGTACGCTCTACAACAGCAGTGCTCTTGTTAATACAGGTAAAAAAAACCTAGATTTGATGTCCACTTTAAAGTCTCAGAACTATTAAAAAGGGTGGCTTATTTTAATCTTTTTAAACAGTGTAATGATGTTCTTTAAACTCAAAGTTTGAGCAAGTATTTCTAGTCTCCATTAAAATGCACAGGATGCTTTACTATTTAAATAATCAGAGCCGTGTAATGAAGTAGGAAGAAGGAACCAGATATGTTAAAGCACAAGTGCTGTAATTCTCCGCTATTAAGGTCATTGGTTAGGAGTAACATGAATCATTGTTCAAATATCTGGAATCTAATATAGAGATTACCTACCTCTATATTAAATAATCTACAATAATACCGAGTAAAATTAAGTACTCTAAATTAAGGGAGCTAAAACATTTCATTTCAATATTCATGTTTCTGCATCATCTTTGTATGCTAGGTAGGATTTTTATGTTTATATTGTCAGTTTTTAAAATACGTAAGGGAAAAGGCCAATAAAATCAATACAGGTGTATATAAACAGATACAACATAAAGAAAAATGCTAACATTTCTGTGGAGTAAGATTAGTTGGTTAGAAGAAGAAGAAAAGGAACAAAGAATAATTACTTATCGCAAAGGGATCACCAGGATCACATTGCCTTTCCTGAAAGTCACTTTGATTAGTATGTGAAGTAGAGCTTCATTGATTCCCCAAATTTCAGAACAGTTTATATGGGATGAACTGTTTCCTGAGATACTCAGAACCATTGAACACCAACACTTTCTAGGAAGTGTTCAGAATAATTGCCATTCTGTTTTGTCAAAGATGATTTGTTTTTAAGGCTACAGAGTACATCATTTAATCAATTGGCTGAAGAACACAAGACTGATGTACTAAAGAACATTAAAATTGTGTTTAGCATATATACGTTACGTGTGTGTGTGCACACATATACATTCACATTTTATATTCATTCAGTAAGCATTTTGTCTTGACATATATTCATTTGATATGTGT
Organism: Natrix helvetica; assembly: GCF_964273705.1. Taxonomy (NCBI): domain Eukaryota; kingdom Metazoa; phylum Chordata; class Lepidosauria; order Squamata; family Natricidae; genus Natrix; species Natrix helvetica. The sequence goes on from NC_138552.1 coordinate 167,575,601, forward strand.
GCTTATAATTTTAATTCTTATATATTAGATAAGCAAATAGAGTAGAACCCCCTTAGTATGTATAGAATGAACACTAATTAGAAAATTATTCAAAGATTTGTATAATTGTGCTCTGTGTATTCACATGTAATATATGCAAAAATATAGGCCTCTGGTTTATGCAGAAGTGGAAGAAGTCAGGATCTTTGTTACAGTTGACCTGTCGAGATCATTCAGACCCCCGGCAAACCTTCTTATACAAACTTAGTAGAAAAGCAGGTAAGTTATATCAACTTCATTGAAAGCATTAACTTTTAATGAAACTTGTTTTCATTTATACATTAGTATATTTTGGAGAAACTGGGGTAGCAAGTGAATATGATACCACTGATCTCAGACATTCAGATTTAAATAGTTTCCCTACAAAATGTCAGAGGTTTTCTGTTAATAATATACTATGTGATGCTGGTTTTTTTTAAAAAAAGCATAATTATGGTATTGATACAAGGACTTACTAGTTTATTTTGAAAATCAAAACCATGTAGCTCAGTTTCACAAACACAGTGGAATATTATTTCTTGCCAAATATTTCCACTGTTAAAATATTAAATGAAAAAGCATGGATGAAACCATAAGATTAAGCCTTGCTACTGTTCTGTAAAATGGTAATAAAATAAATGCTTTTAAGATTAACCAGGCGAGGATTATAGTTTTGACTGCAATCTCAAATTTCACAGAAACTATAAATGAGTCCATTGCTTTAGCAGTACACCCAAAAGTTAAATGAATTCCACTACAACTATCAGTGGAAAGTTAAGAAACTTATTTTACCATTTCACTATAAATTAATTAGTCATAAAATCTATTTTACCATATTTAGTCTTTTTTTTTACAAATATTATGATCATATTTGCATATAGTTATATTTCTGGATCTCTACTTAGCTATATGAATGCAGAATTCTTTAAAGAGCTTTTCTCACAGTTAAAGTTTAACCTTGGTATTGATGAGTGCCAGAAAAGTATAATTTTCCTTTTTTTCCTCTCCTATGTGTGCTTTAGTTTAGTCGTAGAAAGGGAGTAATAGTATCCTAGCATTTGTTACATCCCTAATATCTATTAATCCAAGAGGTTTTGTTGGGGTAGGGCTGAATTTCTCCAAGCTTATAACTGTTGATATGTTTGTGTGTGTTCTTAATATTTATAATTGTTGTCTTTTCACAGGTCTTCAATATTTCAAAAATATAATATTAGTAGGGTCCCTGCAAGATCGTTACGTCCCTTATCATTCTGCCCGTATTGAGATGTGCAAAACAGCTCTGAAGGATAAACAAACAGGTATTAGCTAAAACATAGATATTTGTGAAAATATTCAGGAGAATATGTACTTGAAACTTGAGTAATGTTATTCTAGGGCAACAAGTCTTACTTTTTTTCTTATGAGGGAGAGATCAATTTTAATGAAATGTATGAAGTAGAAATGCACATAGACAGTGTCTGGATTATATACGATGAAAACTCCTATAAAACCTACACGTTAGATGGCACCCTGTTGGCATGTGTACATTTTATTTATATATATTCTTTATATGGTGGCAATTTTGCAATAGCAATTATGACCAGCTAAACACAAATTAAAAAAGCAAATACAATAATTGCATACTTGCTTCTGTAGCATTTTTTTTTTTTTTTGCTAAGTCAGGCCTTGTACATCTGGGGGCTGCCTGTATTTAAAAAGCCAGTGCTTTCAGAGTTCATTTAATGAAAAACAATGTGAACGGCCCCTCAAAAAACCTTTTTAAAAATCTAGCTGATTTTTTAAAAAGAAAAGTTGGTTTGGTCAACAAAATATTTTTGTTTTTATCATTATTTTCTCAAATATCATTAATACTGTTTTTTAAATGCTCTCATATTTGTTTGCATGGACATTGTAGTTAGGACTAAAAACTAACAGATAAGCAATCTATCATCTTGGTCCATTAAAAACAGTAAATTTCAAAATAATTTTGTCGCAATATTTTGTAAATTTGCCATTAATGAACCCAAAATTATAAAATAGCTGTCAATGTTAATCTTATTTGGAGCAGCCATCATATTTCTTTGCCTTGGAAGTTATTTTATGCTTAAAATAATAGTTATTTTAAAAGCATCAGTGGTCTTTCTTTATGTATACATGTATAAATCTGCCTTCTCTACAACACTTCTTAGGTGCTTGCTCAACTCCTGAAGCCCTGCTTGCTGTCCTTTGACTGAAATGGAGCAAGTATTTGGCAGCTTTTGAGATTTTTACTATGGCACCTTATAGGGTTTCCTTTTTAGGGACACTCTTAACTTCTCTGCCAGTACAAACAGGGCTTTTAAAGCTAAAGGAAGTACCGTATTTTTCGGAGTATAACACGCAGCTTTTTCCCTCAAAAAAGTGGCTGAAAATCTGAGTGCATCTTATGCACTGAATACAGCATTTTTTGCCTCCTGAAGCCCCACCCCTTCATCAAAATGGCCGTGCAGAGCCTGTATAAGGCTTTCAGAGAGTTCCTGGAGGCTGGGGAGGGCAGAAATGAGTGAAAAACAGGCCCCTTTTTGCTCAATTTTGCCCCCCCCCCCCACAGCCACCAGGAGTACTCTATAAGCTTCCTAAAGGCTATGCATGCAACTTTTTTGACAAAAAACGGGGCATTTTTTTTCTCATTTTGGGGGGAGGGGAGCACCCCCCAAGGAGTACTCTGCAAGCCCCCTAAAAGCTATTCATGCCTTTTTTTGAAAAACAAAAATGGGCCCGTTTTCTCAAAAAACAGGCCTTTTTTGGGAGGTTTGCAGAGTGCAAAAACCTTTTTTAAAAAATATTTCCTCTTCAAAACCTTGGTGCGTCTTATACTCCGAAAAATACGATAGTTCATATAGTTGTTGGCTAATTATAGTCTGAGACTTTTTTGCTTGGAGTATTACAAATGGATTTCAACTTGTAACACTTTAAACATGGTATTTGCTCTACTAATTGCATGGTAGAAAGGAAATAGACAGTGCTTACTTAAGTAAGTAATGCGGGTTCTTCTTTTACAGGACCAATATATGCTGAAATGATCCAGAATATGCTTCTGCCTGTTCTTCAAAGCAAGGACTGCAATTTAATTCGATACAATGTGCATTGTGCACTGCCAAACACAGCTGATTCTCTGATAGGAAGAGCTGCACACATTGCTGTTTTGGATTCAGACATATTTTTGGAAAAGTTTTTTCTAGTTGCTGCCCTAAAATATTTCCAGTAGGAATAAAAACATTGTAACAGACTTGGTTATTACCTCATTAACAGATAAATAATGTGTGATATTAAACTGTAGTTACTGCGGTATTTTAAAAGATATTTATACTTTTGTATATGGAAGATAATTTATATCATCCATGTGAAGAGCTTTTTTAACATCAACTTTACTTTCTAGGTATGTGGCTGTGCAATATTTTTTAATATTTTTTTTCTATTTTTCTTATTTTGGGTACCTAATTATTTCAGAACAGATTTAAGCACAGTTATGTGCAATTGATGGATTTAGACTGCAAATGTTATATGACTACATTTTTATGTGTCTTTAGATGCCAAAAACTCTAAATTTCAATGTCTAAGAAGGTATTAATTTGATAGATCTCTTTAGAACTCTAAAAAGCTGAACTGGAAAACAAACTGCTGGCTGCTAAAATAACTATAAGTATATAGGTTTGTTCAAGACCACTCTTTTGAGTCACCTGTTGGTTACGTCACTACATTCAAGCTGAACTACTTTCTAGAGAAGCATTATTGAATATACTCTGCCTGTGGAAACTACATTTTTCTACTGATCTCAATAGGACATTAGTTTACATTTTCACCTTTATTACTGGAACATTAGTTTTCATAAGCAAGCAATTAAGGATTTTTGAATGTTGAAATGTGAGCTGCCTTCAAGTGGAGTTTTGCAAAATTTAATAAAATTGCTCTTTATATTGGTTCAGTTCTTCAGTGAACCTTTTACATGGGACTTCCTTGTATGTACATTTTTAAAAAAGTAAATATAAATTTCTGCAACACTTTTATGAATGTAAATTTTTGAATATTAAAATTTATTGACAAATTATTGTAAATAGAAATCAGTTGCATCTTGAAATGGAAAAAAGTGCTAATTTTTTGTGATAACTAGTTTTTTTTTAAACTATCCAAGAATGCTAAAAGTCTTACTGAGGTTGAAAAATAGTGAGTTCAATATTCATCCCTTTTCACCTTTTTTCAGGCAGAATGCTTTTAAAAGGGAAAAAATCTTGTCATTATGCAATTGTAACGAACAGTTTTTCAGAGAATACAGTTTTGTAGTATATCTAATGCATGTTTATTTTCTAACATTGTGTTATTGCATCTTGTGTTAATAAACTAAAAAAAATGTATTAGAGAAAGCAAGATTTTGCTTTTTCCACATCCTGTGGATAATATATAACCTCACATAGAGCTTGATAACAGATTGAATATCACTTAATTTGACAGGCTTTCACTGCAAACTGTCCATATGTGCTACTGGTTTAAAATCTTGCATTTTCTAATTTGAATAGTGTTTAAGAGTAATTTAATTATGTGGATGTGCAATGGTTTGCAATCGTGTTTTATTGAATTTTACCGAGCAAGGCTTAGAAATAATTACTGCTACTGGGCCATTTCACCGATTGTACTAATAGCCCAATCTGGTTATTTCTCAGAAGAAAATCCCTATGAGTTTTAAAGGAATCAGTTTTTGAGTACCAATACAACAATTTTATGAGTGACAATATTTACTAACAAACATAGATTCACAGAAATACCTAGTTTTTATGCAATATATAAATAATTCTAAGATTGCAATATTTTTACTGCTTGTAAAACACCAATTCTCATTTTGAAAACATACTAAAAAAAGACTAATCAGGCTTTGGCCTAGTTAATATATAAGAATGGAAAAGTAATTTAGAAGCAGTGGAAAGGTCTTAATAGTGTATGTTAATGAATTGTTGATTTTTTTTCCTGTTTGCATTCTTGAAACTAAAAGCAAAGAGAAAGAAGGTGAATCAATGATTGACTCATATTCATTTTTTTCCATTTTATTGTTAACTTTAAATTGATAGATTGGTTAATAGTGAGTGTACAGCTGTAATTGAAAATTTTATTTGTCATGTTTCAAAAGATTAACAATCTGTCAATGTTTTAATATGCCTGCAGCTATTATTGTTTATGACTTGCGACAGAAAAACAAATTTAATTTAATTGAAACAATATAGCATGCCGCTTACAAACTATTATATAAACATGAATACTCTCTGCACTTAACTTTCTAATTAAGTAAGGTAGTTCAAAACTTCCCATTTTCCCTGTAGCTCAGTAAATCTGAAATTTGACTTAAGTATTTGCCTAACCACGGCTATAAGAAATTGTCCAACATTTTTTCAGACTGTGAAATAGCTTGAATTAGTGTTATTATTGGTTTTTATTAATTCTAGAAATACATCAGTTTCAGAAATGCCAGCTGGTTTGGAAAGAAATGATAAAGCTTGTAATGTAATTTATGCTATGTGCCTGGTGGATCATGATTAACAGCATCCATAGCAAAGTGGATTAATCCCAAATCACAGCATAAATATAGGTAGTAGTCAATTTACAACACACTTGGAATCAGAATTTCCATTGCTAAACAAAACAGTTGTTAAATTGAGTCGCATCTGATTTTACAACCTTTTTCGTCGTGGTTAAGTGAATCATTGCAGTTAAGTGAATCATGTGGTGGTTAAGCAAATCCAGCTCCCAATTGACTTTGCTGTCAGGAGATAGCTAGGAAGGTGGCAAATGGCAATTATGTGACCCCAGGATGCTGCAATCATTGTAAATACATGCCAGTTGCCAAGTGCCCAAATTTTGATCACATGACCGTGGAAATGCGGCAGTGGTTGTAAGTATAAGGACTGGTTCTAAGACTGTTTTAAGTGCCATTGTAACTCTGAATTGCTAAGGTTGTTACCGTAGATACCTTTATGTACTTGGATCCCTGATTGATGCAACTTGGGTTGCTACGATTGATGTCCTGTCCTGCTCTTGGATTTAGTAGGTTTTTTTTAATGAAAAATAATTTAGATAGGGTAATACAGTTGCATCTACTATTAAAATATTTTAAAATATTTGTATGGGTTTTAAAAATTAATTTAAAAAATTAAAATTAAATATTTTTTTAAACCTTGTTTAAAAAATTAAATTTAAAACATGTGTTTGGACAGATGCACTATGGTGTCCAAACTGAAAATACTTTATATAAAATGCCATGTTTCAAATCTATTTTTGGATTCAGTAAATAGGGAAAGTGAAAGAAAGAACTCCAGTAGTTGCAATCTGAATAATCTCCCATGGTTACTATTAATTTTTTATAAGTGTTCAACTTGGTTCACTGTTACCATTGGATTGTAATCAGGGTTTTTTGTACTTGATTTATGTAGCTTGAATGATCAAACTTAATTAATATTCCATTGACACTTCAATTATATTTTCAAGCCAAATGCAATCACGTCAGGCTCCTTTCAGCAATTGTTATGGATTTCTAACTTTATTTCTGCTGTTTCAGTCTGAGCTATTATTCATCCACCTGTTTCCTTTCTTAGAATTTTTTTAACCTGTCTTCTTTCTTGTAAAACTAAGGGTTATTCCAATTTCGGTGTATTTAAGTACAATGACAATAAAGATTATACTTATACTTATTCACAAAACCATCAGCAGAAAAAGTCTCAAAGTTTAGGGAATATATTTCTGTAGTCCATGCAGGAGACCTAGGCATTTATTTAAATAAGATGCTGTTTTATAAGTTCTGATAGGAACCTAAGTCTTAGTCCTGCTATAGATCATGTTTCTATATACTAGTAATTTTATTATAGTCCAGCATTACAAATAAGCAAAATGAAATGAAATGAAAAAGACAAGATATTTAATAATGTGATGGTGGATTGCGCAGTCTGCCTAATTTTTTGGACACGGTAACAAAATTTGGCTACATTGAAAAAGACTACATTGGACTGATCCAATAACAGCAATTGTACACGCAAGTGATTGGTGTTTCCATGATATTTTATCAGGTGAGGTGTTATGAGATGGGTCCTTGAGTCTTTATAAAAAGTACAGTACATTAGGACATGAGCTGTAGAATAAAACATAGCAGCACTAGACTGCTGTTCCAGAGTTTCTTTTTAAAAGTCTCTTGGCTTCAACTCCATTGACTGGAACTCAAAGTATCAGATTTCCATCTGCAAATTGGTAAAGAAGATTCTTCTCAAAACCAAATCCTATCTTGGTAAATCTGATGGCCAGGCCACTGAATCAACGTTTCCACAACTCTAAACTTGTTTCCCATAACGATGGTTCATGCATGCATGCTTTTAATAGTACAAAATCTGCAATTTTAGGAACAAACATGCTAGCATTTGTGCTGTTTTAAATACTAGGAGCCCCAAATCTTTGCTTTCCTCCATTCCACCAGGGTTTCAAGAAATGGTCCCTAAAGACTGGCTTCTTTCCAAAACAAAAGCTGCAATGCACTGAAGGCCAGTTGTTATGCAGTTAGGTCCCCCAGATTTAATATCTCGTGTTTTCTGGCAGGACTGACAAAAAATATAGCCATATGTATGTTTGCTTAGGTTTTGCATGTGTAAATTCAGGAATTCAGCAAATGGCATTTTTGCATTTCTGAGCCAAAATAGTGTGTTAAGGGTGATGCCACACAAGTGCTTAGATGAAAAACCTCGAGAGAATCCGAGGTCGCTGATAAATGATTAGAACCTTTTTTTAAAAAAAAAAAACATCCTTAAAGAAAATCATTACAAAACCGATCTATAGTGTTGCGAAAAAGAGCGCATCAAGGTATCTATGCAGCCACTAGGAGCCAAAGTAGACTTCCAAGAGGCTTAACCGCCTAATTCGCTCATGTAGAACCTACTCCTATTGATCAAAGTCACGTCCCAAGAGAAAGTGGTTTCCCATGTAGTTCCAATATAGTTTGCAGAGGTTGTCAAAAATAGGAAAGGGCGTCGCTAAAAAGAATACTGTACTACTAGTAGTTGCTTACTTAGACCGTATGGGGTGTTGCAGGGATCGATCGCGATCCAACGCCGCTTTACCCCTGGCGAAAAATTCACGCCGGGTCCCACGATTCAGTCTACGTGGCTTCGTCTAAAACCGAGCAGGCTCCCGTCTCCTCCTCCTCTGTATATACTCTAAATAAAACGCAACGTTCCACGACAAAAGCTGCAAAGAGCCCCGAAACGCAGTTCCGTCCTCCACCGGGAGGCCAGAGGAAAAGAAGCGGGCGAGGGGTGGGGTTTCCTTGACAAGCACCGCCCACTTCGCTGGGGCATTGGAGGCGCGCAGAGGCGCGGCAAGGCTGGGAGGGGACCCGGGTCTTTGGCAGGAAATGGCTCTGCGGCTATCGCTCCGGCAGGGCCGCTCTTTCGCTTCCGCCGGCGGACAAGCCAGTAAGCGGGGAGCGGAGTTTGGCGGCCGGGCTGGGGAGGAGGTTGAGTATGGGGGGGGGGGGGGTGGCGGTAGGTCAACCCCGAGTATTTCTTAAAGGGGCAGCTCACCCTCACCCCGGCACCTTGTTCGCTCGGATCACTCATAAAAGGGGACAGCGTGGTTTCTTTGACGTTATTTCTCTCCTTTGGCTGAAGTCTCCGTTTCTGTCCTTCGTTTGCCCAGTACAGATAGTCCTCAACTTACGACCACAGTGGAGCCCAAAATTCATGATACTAAGTGAGAACTTTGTTAAGTGAGGTTTGCCCCATTTTACAACCTTTTCTTGCCACGTGTGTTAAGTGAAACCTTGCAGTTCTTAAATTAGTAACTATTAAAACGAGTAACTATTAGTATACTATTTTTAGTGAACCATCACTAAATGAACTGTTGTAAGTCGAAGACTACCTGTACTTCGGAGTAGTGTTAAGTCCCAGGTATTTAATAGGACTTATTCTGAGGTACATGGATAGATACAACCTCTTCCACTATTTTTGCTTCTCTATCTTGGAGCGGGTAAGCTTTTCAGGATTTTCAGATTCATTTCTTGTAAGTAGCTACACAAGAATGTCTTCCTCTCCCAATAAAATGCTAATGTTTGTTCTGTTGTAAGTTGTTCAGAGTCACTTGGATAGTGAGATGTGTGGTACCTAAATTTAATAAATAATAAATATTTGCTACCCACCTTTGTTCCACCAGGCCGGTCGAAGGGTTGTTCTGTAAATTACACACACACACACACACACACACGTTGACTCTGGGCAGTTGATAGGTAACCAAGGAAAATCGTACATATAAATGCTTCTTTTTGGAAGAAAAATGTATTATGTGTAGTGGAGCAGAATTCTGAACATGCTGTTCAATTTAAGCATACCACGTGGATCATTGTATGGGATTCTCACCTGCAAATCATGATACCATATAGGATTTCTGTCATACTAAAGATCTTCAAATCTGGAGTAGTTTCCATTTGTAATTAGCGCTACCAGGATTTGAAAACAGTAATTACAGCAGTTGCCCGGCTCCAAATGCGGTCTTGTAAAGCTGCACAAAAAAGAGAGGCACTTCACAGGAGATCACAATGAAAATCTTACTATATTTACTGTATAGAGAGGTTGGTCGCAGATTATCATTAATGCGATCCTGTGCATTCTCATATAGCACTTTCTTAAGTGCACATCCAGTTTCTGACTCTGGGCCTCTTCCTTCTTAAATTGGTCTCTGGCACAAACAGGAACCTGTCCATAAGTATTCTGTATGCATCCATATTTACACTTTTCTTACATGATAACTATCTTTGGTTTTGCCCATTTCCATGGGCCATTCAAAATCTAGGCCTTCTATAACATACATCTTATGTTTATATGTAACAGGCTCAGCTTTTCTGCATAGCAGAAGTAATACCTTTAGTGCACAACGAAGTAGTGAACCCACCAAGCAACCACTTAAGAAGCCAGTAACACCAGTAGGTCGTTTTGATACACCAGAAGAATCCAATGTAGAAAAGGAGTCACTAGAAAGTAAGTGCGGGTGTGTAAAATATAAATATAATAAATGGTGTTAAAACATGTATAGTCTTGATAAGCTATAAATATCTTCAGGGAAGTAGTAAAGGAAATTAATCCATAGAATTATGTCTAGAAGATTGTTTAATGTTCTTGAAAAAGATGTTGAGGGAAAAATTGAAAATATTTCTGCCCCATTGATTCTCCATTTACGTTTTTCATGTTTATGAACTCTGAGCCAATTTTTTTCTTTTATGTCCGTCTCTTCAGAAAATATAATTCCTACATCATGTCTTATTAAATCTTTAGTTACTTTACACTTTTTCTTTGGTTTTCCAAATACCTTTTATTCTTTAAATATGAATGTAAGCTAAATATTTTGTGATATATGATGTTTTAGACAATATACCATTAACTTTGAGTTTTTCAAAGTTTTTCATTTCAAAGAAACTACATATGTATGACATGAAGCTACAGGAAGGTAGCTTCATATGTACTTAAATCACTTAGCATAATTCCATTTTCTAATATAATTTACTTTAAAAAATGCTGTTCTACTGCAGTACAAAAAATATGCTTTTTAAAAATCTCTGACCCTTGAGTCATGGTCAAATGTGCCATACAAGTATGGTGTCACAAGATATTAGGAATGAACATAATATATTCATAAAGTGTACACATTATTTTTCAGTGTGCTTGTCATCTGCTACCCATGGATACTTCTTTCCATTACACGTTGTCCTAAAAAAAGTTGTAATTAAGTAATTGCATAACATGGGAACCATTCCCAAAGTGGTATTCCCAAATGCTATTGCTTGTAGAACTTCCTATAAATTTATAATATCCAGTCACGCTGAAACTAAAAGCCAACAGGTGTGTCAGTGTGGGTCGGTGTATTCATATTCATTGAGCTCAAGGCAGGCAACATACATAATATTCCTGCATTGTTTCCCTCAACAATAAGAGGAGGTGGGTTGGACTGAAGAGAGTGACAGGCCGAAAGCAACCCAGCTGGCTTTTATGCCTAAGAGAAGCCTCAAACCCTTATAATGCCAAACTACTATGTCATTTGAGTTCTACTTGGGTGTATCATGGTCAATGTTCCCTCTAAGGTGCGCGGCTGCGCGGCCGTGCACGTGGCAAGAAAACACCGCGCAGCAGTTTTCAACTGCCGCGCAGTGATTTCTACTGCCACAGGCTCCGGAAGCTGGGGAGGTCCTTTGCAGGCAGCTAGAATGGGCTGCCCGCAAAAGACCTCCCTGGACTTGCTTTGAGGAGCACGGGGCGACTGAGGGTAGTTGTGAAGCCTCAAAGCCCCCGCTGCCACCGGAAGAACTGCTGCCACCTCCTCCTCCTCTAACAGCACTGCCGGATTTGGCACCCGGCGCTGCGGCTGAGTTAAAACCGCCAAAGCTCCAGCCGGCATCCCTGTGCATGGCAGCGCCGCCTCCCCTTCGCTCGGAGCACCTGAGCTCAGCGCCGCGTTACCCCTGCCCCCTCCTCCTCCTCCACCGTGCTTTTGAGGAGCCATGAGGCTGCAGGAGCCAGTAGGAAGGCGAGGGGGGGGAGCAGGGGGGAAAAAAGCCTCATGGCTCTTCAAAAGCACGGCGGAGGAGGAGGGGGCAGGGGTAACGCAGCGCTGAGCTCAGGTGCAAATGTGGTGGTGTTGTTGGCGGAGGAGGAGGTAGCAGCTCGTCGGCATCTTCAGCAGCAGCCCTGCCCCCAGTGAAAAAAGCTGAAGATGGAGCAGATCCATGCAGATGACGTCGCTGCAACATGACTGGTGGAGGAATTCTGGGAGTTGAAGTCCACAAGTCTTAAAGCTGTCAGGTTTGAAGACCTCTGCATTTTTTTCCTAAAGAGTTAGGGGTGGAAGGGTCTTGTAATTTGACAGCTTTAAGACTTCCATGCTTCAAATGCCAGAGTTCCTGAGCCAACAGGACTGGAGGAGGAATTCTGGGAATTGAAGTCCACAAGTCTTAAAAGCTGTCAAGTTTGAACACCCCTGGGTTTTTTTTCCTAAAGGGTTAGGGGTGCAAAGGTCTTGTAACTTGACAGCTTTAAGACTTGCACACTTCAAATGCCAGAGTTTCTGAGCCAACATGACTGGAGGAGGAATTCTGGGAGTTGAAGTCCACAAGTCTTAAAGCTGTCAGGTTTGAAGACCCCTGGGGGTTTTTTTCCCTAAAAGGTTAGGGGTGCAAGGGTCTTGTAACTTGACAGCTTTAAGAGTTGCGTGCTTCAAATGCCAGAGTTTCTGAGCCAACATTTTGGTTGCTAAGAAGTAGCGTTGTTAAGTGATACTGATATTATATAACACTTTGAATTAAGCGGGTACCTTGAAGAAACATAAATTTGAGTTTCAAATAATACTGATTTCGTTGTTGTCTTAGGTGACATCTGTGAAAAAAATTCAGGTGCTCAGGCATGAAAATGTGCTGCTCAAACACTATACTTTTCTGCTCACATTGAAAAAAAATTAGAGGGAACATTGATCATGGTAGTTTTAATCCCATTGATAAAGCTAGAACAAGTAGACCGTCCATTAATTTGGCTTATATAATAAATAAGGCTGTATAAAATCTGACTTCCGGTTTTGCAAAAATGATCTTTCTATGATATAAATTTGTATTTTCTACCTTATTCTGGAGTATTATGGCATTCCTTTCAAATTCTCGCGGTGGTGTAATGCTTACTTTATTACTGGTGGCAGGCAAAAATTCTTTTTCCCCCTCTGCTCTGGATTCTCCCTGCGTGGCCCTATGTTTCACTTTGAAGAAAGCCAATATAAAGATTTCTCATGGATATACAGGTAGTCCTCAACTTAACAGCAGTTCGTATAGTGACCAAAGTTACAATGGCACTGGAAAATAGTGACTTATGACTGTTTTTCACACTTACGATCATTCTAGCATCCCCATGGTCATATGATCAAAATTCAGACACTTGGCAACTGACTCATATTTGTGATGGCTGCAGTGCCCTAGGGTCAAGTTTATCACCTTTTGCTATCTCTGTCAAACAAAGCCACATTCACTTGACAAATGTGTTACTAACTTAACAACTGTAGTGACTCACTTAACAACGGTGGTAAGAAAGGTAGTCAAATGGAGCAAAACTCACTTAAATGTTTTGCTTTGCAAAAGAAATTTTGGACTCAATTGTGGTCATAAGTTGAGGACTATCTGTAAGTAAAACATGGAAACCTGGGAAGCAGCAAATACACCAAAGAGATTATTGTATAGTATCAGACAGGATATTCACAACTACACTTTGGCTATCCCAGAACTTTGAAAATGCAAGAATAGCAATAGCACAGATTTATATATCGCGTCACAGTGTTTTACAGCCCTGCCTAAGCGATTTACAGAGTCAGCCTGTTGCCCCCACTAATCTGGGTCTTCGTTTTATCCGACCTCAGAAGGAGGGAAGGCTGAGTCAACCTGGAGCCAGTGAGAATTGAACTGCCGAACTGCAGTCAGCTGGCAGTCTGCAGAACTAGCCTGCAGTACTGCATTCTGACCACTGTGCCACCACGGTTCATAAAATCTGTATGCATAAAAACATTGACAAAATTCTTTGAAAATCAGATTCTCTTTCATCAAATTGACTGAGAACTAGCAGACAGAAATACTGAATAATTTTTGCCATTGTGCTGGTAATGAACAGAGTGCTAAAAATAAGAAAAAAATATCCAATTCAACATGGATGATATTTGAATGCATCTGCTATTCATTATGATGTTTGCATATTTTCTCCTCTTTTTCCTATTTTTTTTAGAATTTCCCAATGATATCAATCCAACAACAAAAGAGAAGGGTGGTCCCAGAGGCCCTGAACCAACTCGTTATGGAGACTGGGAACGAAAAGGACGCTGCATTGATTTTTAACTTTTTTTTTTTTTGAAAATGACATTTGAGTGAAAATAAAACAAAAAGGGAGGGGGGGAGAGAAACCACTTTACCTACATAAACCAAAATCTTCGTATTTATCTGTAACAAAATGTATTTGCAGTATTTAATTAGAGTCTCTGTGGATGTTTATTGTTAAATCTAGTGAAATTGTATTTTAATAAACTAATGTGGATAGGTTCTCCTCTGTTGATTTGGGTGATGCTACGGCATTATTAAGAAAAGATGTAAAGCTTTGCATGAGAAAGTCTAGTAAAACTAGCGTTTACTTTATAGGTTTTCAAAGTGAGTATTTTGATATTTTGGTGAAGTTTCACGACGGTGATAAGAATGCAATAAGATTTTATTACTGTTGCAATATTAAACATACTTATTGAAAAAAAAATGTTGCATTTATTTTTCTAATGGAATTTATTTCACTTTCAAATAACACTTTTATATTGGATTTAAAATGACAAGAACAGTTCATTAATCAGAGTTTGCAAAATATCCTCAGACTTTATTACATACAGGCCAAAGTATGGCAGAGCAAGGGACTTCTAATATTCTTTAATTTCTATATAAAGTAATGAAGCAAGTAATTTTTCCACACATATGAACATAATTTAATCATGACGAAGAACTGCTGAACCTTTAACTGTAAAATGTACTAAAATTAGCACACTGTTTAGGCCATTTATCTATATTTAAACCAAATACACAAAATAATTCCTAATGCAAGAAGATTGTTAATTGTTATTATTAGGTTTATGCATTTTTCTTTTTAGAAATGTGATAAACCTGTGAAAGGGACTTTTTTATTCCGATCTATTTCATTTATTGTTCCTCTGCACTTAATAAATTGTTTATCCATATCTTTACAAAAAGTGGCAATCTTGATTATGCTATCATTTATCTGTCTGATCAGCTACTTTTATTTAAATGAAGGTTTCCTTATAAAACTATTAGCTTATTTATAAATAGCTAGAAATGTGAATTCTCAAGTGGAAGCACATTCAGGTTTTCTGAATATGAATGTATTTCATTTGTATCTACAGTCCTTTAAAACATAGCATATTAATATAGATACAAATGTCCATATAAACCTACTGTGTTGAAATAATTCTAGTGACAATGGGTACTTTGTTTTGAATATTCAAAACAATTTCTCCAATTTAACTTCTTTTTTATATGGTTGGGTAAATATTTCATGTTAGGAAATCTTGAGATTGGGTAGGATCATATTCCTGTAGCCTAGTTTTTTCCCCTAGTATTGACTATAAAATAACTATACATCTTCCATGTTTTCTCTTCTTAAGGTTGTTTAGATTTTAATTTATATACATGACCACATGATACAGGTTTAATTAAAGTTCTGTCACTTTATAAACAAAGTTAAAATTGATGATAGAAAAGATATAAATAGAAGTATGTTTTCTTTTTGCTATAGTGATGAAATGGAAAATGAAAGTCAATGCAAATAACTTTTATTTCTACTGAGTAGCTATTTTGTATTATGGTAAATAAAACTTCATCTGTCACAAATATATAATATAACTTGCTCGGTATCTGATTATGTACTTCATAACCACAACTGAAAACAAAAAAATACATTTTTGCCCTTCACAAAAAATGCAATAAATATTATTTGTGATGCATCATACTGTATTCAATATAATAGAGATTTACTAAGATAAAATGTGTTCTGTGATAATGAAGCATTTATGCTTAAAGTATTAAAGAGGAAAATAATACCTCCAACCTGATGTTAAAAGTACACTATTTGAGTGAAAAGACAACGTGGATCTGGATAGAATATATTTGTCTATGTGGCATAATTGAATTGGTTTATTTTGTACTACAAGTAGTCCTCACTTACTTGTGATTGAGAATTGTTTTGCTAAGTGATGAGGTCATAAGGTGCAACATCATGTGACCTTGGTGACTTACGATGGTGATTTCCAGTTGCTGTGATTACGTGAATCCCATATGGTTGCAGCGTTACATGGTCATGTGATCCATGTTTATGACCTCCTGCCAGCTTCCCCATTGATTTTGTTTATCAGAAGCCAGCAGTGAAGGTCAGAAGTGGTGATCACCCGGTTATGGGATGCCGGATTGTCATAATTGCGAGGCGGTTGCTGGGTACCCAAATCTCAACCACATGATGTGAGGATGCTACAACAGCCATAACTACAAGAATGGGTCATAAGTACCTTTTGATCAGAACTGTTGTAACTTTGGTCACTGAATGAAAGTTAAGTGAAGACTACTTACATATGTTTTGAAAAGACAGAGACCTTCCCTAATTTATAATATTACCCTAATAAAGCTACAATGATTGGATCCTTACTCTTGCTCTAGTCCTTCCTGGGTTTTATTCTCTACAACCAAGAGCAGAGAAGGTTTAGTTTTTCCAGTGGGGGAGAGGGAGTGGTCACACGTGGGTATTCTCAAAGCCTGATTGGTCCAAAGACTGAGAGTAAAGTTCTTAAATACTCATTCCTTCCATTCCTTCCCAGTTTCCTCTCAGCCTCTTGGTCCAATCAGTTGAGAATTGTGTGTAGGTAGGAAATAATTTGGAAATAGCTTCATTTTCTTCTTATTTAATCTGGTTTCGGATTTGGCTAATTGAGCATTTTAAAATACTCTTAAATTCTAAATTTGCAGCTGCGGCCCAAGGGACAGTTATTCTGCCTCGGGGCGGTTGGGGAGGACCCTGTGGGGGCAGCTATCCTTCCCTCCGTGGGCCTTAGCCTGACCCCCGGGATTGCGGGGGGGCCAGCTGCAGGCCTTACATTGTGCCCTTCCTCAGGGCCGGGAGAAGCGGTGGCGGCACCACGAGGCACATGCGGGCTGCCGGAAAAGCCGCGGCTTGATCAGGCGGCTTTTGCACACTGACGAGCGCTTTAAGAGGCGATTGAGAGAGGTGCGAGGGGGGAGTGTGCACAGTTTGCCGCGAGGCCCCCAGCGCCACGAGGCTTCTTTACGTTTGGAAGGCCAGGAGAGCCGGAACACGCGATTTTGGCCCTCCTTGGCCTCACGCTAGTTCCGCCGGCCATTTTGGACGGGCCACGTGCACACGGCCTTGGTCGGCCTACTGAGCCATTGGAAGGCCGGGACAGAGGCCTCGAACCTAGCTGGCTCCCATTGCCACTCCAGGCTCCGGTGGGGCCTACAGTGGCCTGAATTCCTGAGACTCCCACTCATCTGGACACATGTGTAAGACTATGGAGGAGGGCTCGGAGATTCCCCAGGGCCAGGCGGAAGGCCCGGCTAGGGGGGAGGAGGACCTGGGGCAAGGGCTTCGACCCGGGGATCCCTCAGTCAGGCCTGTTGTGCCTCAGCGCAACTCTAGAGCTCCCACCAGGGACGAGGCCAGGAGGCACAAGGCCCTGGAAAAGACCTTCCCCAGGGCCGAGAGGCAGGCCAGGTCTGCAGGGCCTACTGCTGCCAACAGATCGAGATTGCCTATCAGGCCTCCCTCAGAGCAATCCTCTCCTCAGGGATTCAGTCCCTCCTCCACTTCAGTCTCCCCAGTCAGGTCCCGCAGCTATTCTATGAGAAGGGGGTCTCCCTCTCCCTCCCCTTCAGCCTCTCCAGGTTCTGCAAGGGGGGGTCAGGCTGATCCATTGGAAGGGACGTCCAAGGGGCATTACGCCTCACGCAGGCTGGCGCCTTAGGGTTCTGGTGATCTTTATGGCAACATGGAGGACTTGGAGCGTCTTCCCGAAGGCCTTAAAAGGCTTATTTCTGCAGCCATTTCTCGGGGCATTGCCCAGCGGGACAGGTCTTCCCATTCTGCTAGGTCCCAAGGGGGAACGGGCCGGCACCAGTATAGGGCCTCATCCCCTTCCATGGTTAGCGAGGTCTCGGTCATGGGGGAAGAAAATCTCCAGGATATGGGTTTCTCAGAAGACGAGGATGCGAACCAGCCCGATCCTCCTTCCTCCTCAGGTCTCTTTCCTCCGGCCATGTTCAAGGTCCTTCTGAACAAGGCGAGGAAGACCACCAAGATGGGGACAGGGGATCCCACGGTTCCCCCACTTAGGGACCCGGATATGGCCATGTTTTCGAACACGGCCACGAACAAGGAGGAGATTCCAGCCCCTCCTTTGTTCATGGAGGTCCTGACCAACCAGTGGTCTCACCCTTCTAATTTTTCTAACCCTGGGAGTAATGACTGCCGCTTCTACAATGTAGAGCAAACCTTTGCGCAGGACATCCAATTGCCCTCCATTGACACCCCGGTGGCTACTCTGGTCTCATCTTCCCCGGTGGTGTCCGGGGATGCGGTGGATAAGTTGAAGCCCGAGGATAAGCGGGCAGAGCTTAGGAAAAATTTTAATGCCACTGCATGGGCCATTAAGTCTGCAGCTGCGGCCTCATATTTCAACCGTGCTATGGTCATGTGGCTCCGCCAGCTCCAGGATCGCATCCCAATCCAGGACGAGCAGTTACATCAGGACCTGACAAAAATTATTGCAGCTTCCCAATTTTCCGCTGATGCAACTTTAGACTCTGTGAAGTTTGCATCCAGCGCCTTGGCCACCTCTGTCACTTCCCGCTGTCTGTTATGGCTTCGTTACTGGCAGATGGATAACAAGGCCAAGTGGAATCTGGCGGCTGCACCATTCAAGGGTCCTTACCTCTTTGGGGAGGCCCTCGACCCCATTCTTGTTGAGAATAAAGACAAGAAGAAGGTGCTCCCATCCAACGCTAAAAAGCCCGAAGCTCGGTCTCATCCTTACCATAGACAGTCTTATAGGGCCTCTGGGTTTGACCATCAACAACGCTTCTCTTCCTTCAGGTCCGACAGACAGCTTTCTCAGCCGCCCTATCAGGACCGGAATAGGTTCCAACATCAGTCCCGGCGGCCCTTTCGAGGGGGCGGCGGTCATCCATACCGTGGAGGGAAGTGACTCGAACCCGAGTCGTCCCATAGGCGGCCGCCTATCCCTCTATGCGGATCGTTGGGATGACATCACATCGGACGCTTGGGTCAGGTCCACAGTTCGTCAGGGTCTCAGGTTAGAGTTTCTCTCCACCCCACCCCACCCTGAATTCCTTCAGGTCGTTCCCTCTGTCTCGGAGTCTGGAGCACCACCGCCTGATGGATCAAGCGGTCAAACACTTTCTCGACATTCAGGCAGTGGAGTCAGTTCCCCAGCTGGAACGTGGACTGGACCACTACTCCAACCTGTTTGTGGTTCCAAAGAGCTCGGGGGGCTGGAGGGCGATTCTGGACCTCAAACACCTAAATCGCTTCTTAGTGTACAGACGGTTCAAAATGTCTTCCCTCAAATCTATCCTTCAGGGCATCCGAAAAGGGGACTTCTTGGCATCGGTAGACCTCACGGAGACCTACCTTCACATTCCAATCTTCCCAGCTCACTGCAGGTTCCTGAGGTTCTCCCACAGGGACCACCATTACCAATACAGGGCTCTTCCGTTTGGGCTGGATTCGGCTCCCCGCACTTTCACAAAGGTACTAGCTGCACTGGCGGCCTACCTCCGGGCCATCCCATTACAGCTTCAATGTTACCTGGACGATATCCTAGTTCAGGCGGGATCCCTCCCTCAGGGGGTCACGGATCTTCGCCTTACCATTCGGAGTCTCCAGTCCCTGGGGTTTTCGGTCAACTTTCCCAAGAGCCATCTGTCCCCTTCCACGCGCATTCTTCATCTGGGGACAGTCATAGACTCCGTTTCAGGGGTGGTCCGTCTGTCTCGGGATTGACAGACCAGCCTACAACAGCTAACAGGAAAGGTCATCAGAAGTCGGTTCGTTTCAGTTCTCACTTTGTCACAGTTATTGGGCAAGATGGTGTCTTGCATAGGGATAGTTCCATGGGCCAGACTTCACCTCCAGCCCCTCCAGTGGGAACTCATTCTGTTCCAGAGGGGGCGGATGAGCAACTCTCTTCGGACCCTGTGCCTCCCGGCTGGGGTCCGTGCTTCCCTCAGGTGGTGGATCTCCCTGGCCATTCAGCGGGGGTGCTCGTTCTGGGAACCCGACAGGATGACTGTGACCATGGACGCGAGCCTGTTTGGTTGGGGGGCCCTGGTGGGCTCTCGCTTTGCCCAGGGCAAGTGGACGCCTTCGGACCTCCGGCACAATATAAATTGGCTGGAACTGAAGGCGGCTCGTCTTGCTCTCCAGCACTTCCGGACTTCGGTGGACGGTCGCCACATGCTTCTCCTGACGGACAACGTGGCCACCAAGGCCCACATAAATCGTCAGGGGGGGGCTCACTTTCGGGCCCTCTGGCTGGAGGCCCAGAGACTGGGCGGCTGGGCGGAGAGGCACCTATTGTCTTTGGTGTCGGAGCACATCTCCGGCCTCTCCAACAACCAGGCGGATTGGTTGAGTCGGGAGACCCTGGACAACGGCGAATGGCAACTCCATCCAACCGTTTTCAGGAAAATCTGCCTGAGGCTGGGTTTTCCTCTGGTAGACCTCTTCGCTTCCCCGGCAAACATGCAACTGCCCCAGTTCTTCACTCGTTTTCAGTCACAGATGGCGGAGGGCACAGATGCTCTCAGGAGCAGGTGTCTCGCGGGCCTTCTCTACACCTTCCCTCCCATTCCTCTCATCCCAGGGGTCCTCAGGAAAGTGGTAGCGGAGAGGGCGCTAGTCATAGTGGTGGTCCCTTTTTGGCCCAGGAGGCCTTGGTTTGCGGATCTGGTGCAGCTGTCAGTAGCCCCTCCGTGGAGGATTCCGCGGGAGGAAGTGGTCTTGCGCCAGGGGGTCCTGGTTCACCCAGAGCCCCAGTGGCTCCATCTGACCGCCTGGCTCTTGAACGGTGACTCCTAAGGAGGGCCAGTCTATCCTCCAGCATCATACGCACCATTGAGGCTTCCAGGTGTCCGTCTACGACTAGGATTTACAATTTCACCTGGTCGGACTTCGTCAAGTGGTGCATCCCACTTGGAGTTTCACCTGAAGGGGCTACTGTTCCCAATGTCCTGGACTTTCTACAGAAAGGTCTGGAAGGGGGTTTGGCAGTGACCACCCTGCGCAGACAAGTGGCAGCCCTGTCTTCGGTCTTGGGGGGTGGGGGGTCTTCCTCCCTCTCTCAGGTTCCTCTGATCAAGCGTTTTCTGAAAGGGGCAGCTAATCTCAGGCCTATCCCCATTCATAGGTTCCCTACATGGGATTTGCCCCTGGTGCTTCGGGCACTGACGGGTCCTCCGTTCAAGTCTCTCCGGTCTGTTCATCTGAGAATCTTGTCCCTTAAGGTGGTTTTTCTGGTGGCTATTACGTCGGCCCGGCGTATTTCAGAGCTAGGCGCCCTTTCTTCTAAGGATGACCTTTGCCATTTTCACCAAGATTGGGTGGTTCTTCGCCTTGACCCCACCTTTCTTCCAAAGGTTAACACTCCGTTTCATAGGGCGCAGGAGGTCATCCTGCCTGACCAGCAGTGTGCAGCAGCTGCCAAAAAAGCCAACGCAGTCCTAGGCTGCATCAACAGAGGGATAGAATCAAGATCACGTGAAGTGTTGATGCCGCTTTATAATGCCTTGTTGAGGCCACACTTGGAATACTGCATTCAGTTCTGGTCGCCACGATGTAAAAAAGATGTGGAGACTCTAGAAAGAGTGCAGAGAAGAGCAACAAAGATGATTAGGGGACTGGAGACTAAAACATATGAGGAACAGTTGCAGGAACTGGGTATGTCTAGTTTAATAGAAAGAAGGACTAGGGGAGACATGATAGCAGTGTTCCAATATCTCAGGGGTTGCCACAAAGAAGAGGGAGTCAAACTATTTTCCAAGGCACCTGAGGGTAGCAATGGGTGGAAACTAATCAAGGAAAGAAGAAACTTAGAACTGAGGAGAAATTTCCTGACAGTTAGAACAATTAATCAGTGGAACAGCTTGCCTCCAGAAGTTGTGAATGCCCCAACACTGGAAGTCTTTAAGAAGATGTTGGATAGCCATTTGCCTGAAACGGTATAGGGTTTCCTGCCTAGGCAGGGGGTTGGACTAGAAGGCCTCCAAGGTCCCTTCCAACTCTACTATTGTATTGTATTGTACTTTTGTCTGGGTCCATCTTGTGACAGGGAGAGGCTCTGGCACCGTTTAGATGTGTGTCGCACCCTGCGCATCTACCTCCGACGGACTGCAGGGATTAGCAAATTGGAGGCACTATTTGTCTCTTTCCAACCTGGGACGTTGGGGGCCAGGGTGTTGTCGGCGACCATTGGCCGTTGGCTGCGGCAGGCCATCATGGAGGCCTACAGGGTGGCAGGTCATCCTGTTCCCTCGGAAATAATGGCCCACTCCACTACAAGTGCCGCGACCACGGCAGCATGGGCCACTAGAGCCCCTTTTGGGGACATTTGTCGGGCGGCGACTTGGGCGTCCCTGACACCCTTCATCCGGCATTACAGGCTGGACTCGTTTGCCTCGGCGGAGGCTTCGTTTGGTCGGAGGGTCCTGCTGAGGGTTGTAGCAGATCCTCCTTTTGGGCCATAGTTATTTGTTGTTTTCCCTCCCTGGGACCGAGCTTGGGTATGTCCCACGTGTGACCACTCCCTCTCCCCCACTGGAAAAAGAACGTTGGTCTTATCTGAACGTGTCTTTTAAGGGGGGGAGAGGGAGTGGTCACAACCCGCCCTGATCGTAATGAGGGGCCAAGGGGAGGGCCGGGAGTTTTCCTGGGGGGTTGTTGTTGTGTGTTTTTGTTTTCACTTGGATTGTTCGCCTTCAAGGAAACTGGGAAGGAATGGAAGGAAGGAGTATTTAAGAACTTTACTCTCAGTCTTTGGACCAATCAAGCTTTGAGAATACCCACGTGTGACCACTCCCTCTCCCCCCCTTAAAAGACACATTCAGGTAAGACCAACGTTCTTTATTTTTAAATTTTTTTACAGGATCTGTAAAGAATCAAAACCTCCCAGATTATCCCAACTATAAACTTAAATTTTGAATGTTAATGACTCATACTTCAGAAATGTAGGCAGGCTGAATCACCATTTTAATTATCTTAAAATTAGAAGACTAGAGAAAGAATACTGTACAGCTTCTAATGTTAGCCTAATGATTTTAAATTGACATTTTATTACAAAAAAACCCATAAGAGGAAAAAAATAAAATTTGAGACAATTAACCAATTCATAACATTCATATAAAATTATGAAATGTTACTTCAGAGATGTTCAGAGACATTGTCTTGGTGTTTCTGCAGGTAAACATGAAATCTATTTGTTTTCTGAGGTATTTTCCCGATCTCTCTCCCCCCCCCCCCCATAGAGATAGACCAGCATGAAAAATGCTATTTAAGTCTATATAGAGATGGAAGATGCTATTTAGTCTATAGAGTATAAATATCTGCCTGCTGTTTAAAACTTGTCTCACCGATGGATATAATCATAGAAACATGATGCTTGCTTGTTTTGAAGAGCCAGAATCTTTCCTCAGAAGGTTATGTGTAAAAAAACAACATTGTTTTGCATTGTGCAGTATACTGGCAGGAATCCTACCATAAATGAATATGTGGAAGATTACAGTAATTAAGCATTTGGTCTCTGAGAAGTCAAAAATACAGGGTCCAGCCATGTTTGGTCTCTTTGGAACGCTCCAGAGCTAAAAGATCAGACATGACCATTAAAATATCCAGACGTGACCATTCCTCTCAGGTTCCCAACAGCAGAAATTCTCTCCTTAATATCTATTTAACCCTTTTCCTACTTTTCTTTTACCGTCTTCTAAAACCATCGGTTTTTTTAAAGTCAGAGCTGATAGACATAGTCCCTCTCTGCTGAGGAGATGATTAGATGAAATCATTACTTAGGAGATAAGCTGAGATCATGGAATAGCTATTGGGAGCGGCTAACACCTTGCAGGAGTGAGATGATCTTACATGTTGCTTGGATGCCTGAAGCCAGAGATTCTGAACATGAGGTTATATTCTTGCTCATTCAGGCTGTCCTTGTGCCTGTCAACAGAGAGGGGATTGGGTAGATGGGACTCACTGGATGGGCTTGTGGAAGTAGAAATAGCCATCTCTCTGAAAAAGAGGGGTCCCTTCTCTCCAAAGGAATACAGACACCGTTTGACTTACAACCACAATTGGGACCAGAATTTCTGATGTTAAGCGAGGCAGTTCAGTAAGTCATGCCCAATTTTTTGCCATCATCGTTAAGCGAATCACTGCAGTCGTTAATTGAATCTTGTGATCCTTAAGTAAATCCAGATCTTCTATTTTGTTTGTCAGAAGCCAGCTGGGAAGTGGCAAATGACAATCATATGACTCAGTGACGCTGCAGCTATTCTATGTTTGTTTGTTTATATTGCTGCCTGTTGGCCCATGGCGACTCAAGACAGCTTACAGAATATAAAACCTCAATTAAAACAATAAAACTAATAAGAATCAAATAAATTAATATAATATAATAAAATCACCTCCCACCCCCTGCCCTGCGAAAGCAGAGCACACAAGCCATTTAACGGGCCCAATCCCACTCTGGATTCCCCAGGCCTGCTGGCAGTCTTCAGCGCCTTCCAGAAGAGTATTAGATTGGGGGTCGTTCTAATCTCTGGGTGGATGACGTTCCAGAGAGAGAGAGCCACCACAGAGAAGGCAATGCTTCTGGGTCCACCCTCTGGGATGGGACCCACAGCATTCCCTGCCTCCCTACAATGTTATAACAAATAACATACTATTTGCCAAGTGGTTGAATTTTGATCACCATGATGACCATGGGGATGCTGTGGGCGTCACTTTTTTTAGTGCTGTTCTAATTTCAAACAGTCACTAAACAAATGGTTGTAAGTCAAAGACTACCAGTATTACATAGAATTCTACTGTGAAAAAAGCTACATGCAGTTGAATTTAATGCAGCTGAACTGCCAATGCTGGGCGTTACTAGACCAGTCCATTCCTCTCTTGTCACTGACATACTCTCAATATAGGATCTCTCGCTTCTCCCACTACCATTCAGCCTGCTGGAATAAATTGTAACTTCACTCCAGTTTTGAAGTGGAGGGGCAGTGGGTTGGTGCTGTCACAGGGACTCTGCTGTGGGTGTTACCTACTGGAAGCGAGAGATGTTGCTATCATTGTAGCTGCCCATTTTAGTGATGAGTGTTCCTAATCAGCCTCAGCCTCCTGATGTCTTCCTGTAACTCAGGGGTGTCAAACTCAATTTCTTTGAGGGCTGGATCAGGGTTTTGTTTGACCTCGAGAGGGCAAGGAGTGTGGCCACAGTGGGCATGGCTAGCTCGATGTCACTCATTTCAGGAGTGCCTGTGGTGGCCCAAGTGCTCTACCAGCAAAAACAAGCCCTCGCAGGCTCCGTTTTCAGCTGTGACGGCCTCCTGCAACACTTTGCCAGTGAAAATGGAGTTCAGGAGGTCTGAACGTGGCCCTTTCAAGCTCCATTTTCACTGGCAGAGGCACCGCAGGCCGGTCCTGCACTGTTTCCAGGGCAGCCCAGTGGGGCAGATCTAAGCACCGTGGGCCGAATCTGGCACATGGTCCTTGAGTTTGACAACCCTGCTGTAACTGGTCACTTCCAGTGATTTTTCTTGTTGACTTGGGATCAGGGAGGCACAACAATAAGAGCCCTTAGGCCTCCTACTCCAATGTAATTGGGACAATGCTATTTTGATTAAGGAGCACCATCTTGATTGCTGCCACTATTCAATTTGGTTCTGGAAGCTGTTTCCCAGGTCAGATGTTTCCTTCACCATTACCACCCCTCTGCTGGCTTGGCTACTATAGGGAATATAGCTTGGGGCTATATTACAGGAGAAGGAACCTGAACATGTGTGGAATTGCAGAGTCCTAAGCATTGACTGAAATGCCATAATCTTGATAGGCCCCATACAATGGATTATTTGATCCTGGCCAATGATAAAGTTATTCAGGCAGCTACTTTCTGGGCCTCAAATGTTATATAATGTCACATCAGTGTTTTAAATTCCCTCTGTGCTGAAATTTTTACATTTGTAATATTGAAAGTTTTCTTTGCTTAGATTGTTATATTGGATTTACTTTTTTAAAAAAAATTAAGATGTTCTGGACTCAAAAAATAAATAATTACATAAGCTTGGCCTCATGAGCTCTTGCTGCAATCTCCTACAAAGTACTGAGCAGTTTGTACACAGGTACCATGAGGTGCTTGCACACTTTTCCTTGAGGAGAAGAAAAATATTGGGGTTTCTTCCACAGACAGGGAAACATCTTAAGGCCTCCTGTTCTGGTTAGTAGAAGGTGTAGAATTAATTCTTTCTTGTCAGTTCTGTCTCAGCATCCTCTGGAAGACAAACAGAAGTCCATTCTTTGCATGTCAGTTAAAGCCTTTTTCCCTGCAGATAATTTATAAACTGTTTATCGTGGAGTAATATACAAATGTGAACAGACAGTTGCACAAAGGCTTAATAAAATTCTAACTAGAGTTGGATGTGATTTTGTTTTCAAACCTGATCTTTGTTGATTGATAAATGTCATATGAATAGTCTAAAAATACATCAATATTCCTAAAAAAAAAATACTGCCCTAAGTTATTGAAACCTTTATGGTGATCCTAGAATAACATAATGGAATCTACAACAAGGAAAAATCCAAAGAAGGGTTATACTTTGAATAAAGGAGAATAAAATTAAAATTAGAAAGGCTCATTAACCTTGATGAGAGGAAAAAGAAAGATTAATTCCAGGAAGTATTTTCAAAAGTATTGTAAATCTTATCGCATAAGAAAAACTTCCAGTTCAATTTATGATAGCCCTGAAGGAAAAAAAATGGTTTTCTAGAGAAATGTCAGATCTATATAAAGAAACAGTCTGCCTCAGAGGAATTCAAAAATGCTGAAGGATTTATGAGATTTATCAGAACATTGTACATCAGACTAATTATGTCAATCATAACAAAGGACAATTAAATCTCACAGCAAATAAATTATGCAAAGTTGGCTCTAAATAGCCTTATTTTCAAATCAAATTATGATGCAACAGCATACAAAAAGATGGTCTTATTGCTATAGCAATTAGCTTTTGGGCAGAGCAGAAATGTAGAGAAATAGAAGACACAGAAAGAAGATGCTATTATGGTGGCTTTTAAAAATGTATCATTTATGTGTGTGTAACAGGAAGATTTGTTGTTATGCAGTAGTGAATCACAGAGCAGGAATGGGACACAGGACAGAGCATGGGGTGTAATAATAATATTATTTACATGTTTCTACAACAAAAATATTTTATTCTGTGCTTGATTTCTGAAAAAGAAAAGCAGAAGAGACATCTATGGATCACAATTTCACTAAGATTTGTTGATCACTAATTATGATTGTAAGATCCAATGATTCTTCAATTTGGGAGAGAACTGAACCAAAGTATTGCTTGGATAATTGCTGGTGAATAGGAAGTTCTTCATCAACCTCTAGTTTTAAAATTCAGGAACCTATTATGACCATTTTATTTATTTATTTATTTATTAAATTTATACATTGCTCATCTCATTGTTGCAGTGATTCCAGGCAGCTGATTTTCATCACTGTGTTTATTAGTTATCTAAATGAAAACAAAACTGCTAATTAAAATTACTTTTATGTAATCAAAGATTAGATAAGCATATGAAATAATAAAGCAGGAAAACAAGCAAAGGACATCACAGTTATCCCAGAAAAGTGCGCAATAATACAAAATATAAACTAAAAGGAAAAGATATTAATCTAATGCAATCAACTGTTGCCACATTTTAACTGCAACCAAACAATATTTGGCTACAATCCTTGCTATATCTTCAATTGAAATTTCCCTAGTAAACCAAACAAAAAAGTTTCACATAAAGAGACTGGGAAAACCAAGCAAGCTGGAAAGAGAGCATGTGTGTCCCACAATTAATGAAAAAACACGGATTATACTTTCCTGCCAATTTCCTGTAGTTACCATATTATTAACACCTTTCGGTGGATTAGTTTATTGCTGTGATGCCAGCAGGATCACATTTACACAAGAAATAAATGAAAAGTTTATAAATAAATTTCAAAATAAAAGGCTGCTATATTTTTATTGATATTACAGTATTCTAAGACTGTATTATACCTCTGGAATAAAAATGGTTTGCTTTCTGCTAAGAAAGAACATTCCTGAATTTATTTACTTTAAAATATCTGATCTTTGAAATAAACTGAGATATCACAGAAATTTAAGTTCTACTCTCTATAACAGTTTCTGGATTTATCAGAATTTCACAGGTGGGCTGTCAAGACTCTTACATAGGTTTAATGTTTGTCGCCTCTGGATGAATTGGGTGACACATAAATTAAATAAAAATGTATTTATTTATTTGTTGGTTTTTCTTATTTTCAGTGGATCAGAGTGTAATTCATCCAAATTTATTTTAAAGTAGATATTAACAGAAGTATGGAATTGTTGTGATCTATGAATAAAGCCCCTGTGAAATAATTTTTTAAAATTAAAAATATGAATAGGCAGTTTATTCAACATTCTATTTCACTGTACTTAATTCTGGTGTTTCCTTACAATTTAGAATCTACGTAATTTGTTAAATGTTTCAAAAAATTGTGTTTATTCTACAAGTATGTATAAATTGTAGCTTTAAAATGGCATCATCTTCTACTTAGGTTTAATGGGACTTCTTAAGATTTAAGAAAGTCCTTTGGAGGTAGTGCTTGCAAAACCATTCATGGATCAAATTACCAAAAAAAAAAAAAAACCACCAACAACATTCCAGTGATGTAACCATAAACACTTCATCTTCTACTTTTATTGTTTGCTGAGTTTGCCTGCTGATAGATCCAGTGCCCTGTCAAGTAAAAGAAACTTATCCTGTGCTGATCGATGATTCAACATCTTGTTTCTTTATGGTTGATTGCTTAGAATCCTTCAGACACTACTGATATTCTTTTGGGATTTATTAGTGACTAGATTCTTCACTGTTGGTAGAGCCTATCTTGCAAGCTGGTGAGATGTTAGATTTCTCCATATGAGTTTGTTGATTCTCAGAACAAGAAATCCAAAGAAGCTTATACTCCTGGATATTGTCCCAAGTTTAAATATTATTTTAATTAATATAGAATACATAATAAACTCTTGAAATATTTGCTCCATTGTTTTAACAGTTACATAACTCCACTTATAGAAACAGCAACAAGAATAAATGCAAGTTACGGACTGCATATCATATAATAAGGTTTAAGTTTATACTTTTTGTGTTCTGGGGCCCTTTCATCAATTTCATAGCAAATCTGGCCAGTATCTGTTTTACTATTCTTCAAAGTCAGGGATGAAGCAGGATTTTTTGAGTTTTTAAATTAATTTCTTGTTGCAGAAGAACCTATAGTGCTGTATACTGAAATATTCCCATCTCACCATAATCTAATATTTATTCTCAGAGGATAGTTGAAAGGATAGTGTCAACATCATCTTCCATTCTTCAAATACCTTTTTTCATCTGATTATGTGGAAAAAATAATCTTTGCCTGTGGTTACAGAAAACCTATTTCCTATGACTTATTATGTAGAAATGATTAAAGAATAACCTAAACATTAATTTTGGGTCAGATTTTAAATTCAAGTAAATGGCTTGCACAAATATTCAACAGTGATACTCAGTATGGTGTTTCATTCTGTCTTAAGAATGATAACATTCCATGGCAATAAATATATACTCAAATAAGGATTTAGGCTGTATGTTGCAAAGTAAGGAGTAAAATATACAAACTTTATGTATATCCTGTTGGATGACACAGAATGGCATCCATAGCAATGGCTGATTTGGACAAAGATACTACCTAACATACAATGTTACAAAACAAATGGGCCATGTATCCCAAGTTAATTATTGGA
Organism: Natrix helvetica; assembly: GCF_964273705.1. Taxonomy (NCBI): domain Eukaryota; kingdom Metazoa; phylum Chordata; class Lepidosauria; order Squamata; family Natricidae; genus Natrix; species Natrix helvetica. The sequence goes on from NC_138552.1 coordinate 167,605,326, forward strand.
GCCCTCCAAATAAAAACATCTGTATCTCCCAAAATATCCTTTATGACATGATAAAGAATTTAAGCCATCCCAGCATTTCAGAGATTCAAGATGATTATGGATAAAATTAATGGAGTATGAAAGAATAATGGCATGATCATGGGAGTTTATTTCAGCCAGCTAATTTCTTTCTATTTTATTATTTATTTATTTATTTATTCAATTTATAGGCCGTACCCTCTCCACTATATCAACTAAATTCTCAAGAATGCAAGCTATAGCTGTAATGTAAAAATTCCAGCTGCCCTGTCAAAAAATTAAGCATGGAAGGTGTTTCAGGAGTGGAAGATTTCAGGAGTGGAAGGTTTTGTGCAGGCAATCTCATTTTTCAAGAGATGAAAACAGAATCAGCTATCTTAAATGTAATCCTGACTAACAGAGAACATTTGGGAGATGGTCTGAAAGTGCCAGGACCTTCAGCAAAGCAACCTCATGTTGGAGTTCAAGGTAACTAGAAGAAAAGCTGAGCCAAATCAATACAGTGGTACTTTGTTACTCAACTACTTTACAACTTGGTACTAGAACACATTTTGATGTGAAAATGTCCCAGTACTTGTTTGTTTGGCACTCAATGGACAAACTAAAACTTATCAGTGTTGGCTGCCTTGTGACTCACTACAGTATTCTTTATAAGAATTTTTTTTGTACTCATTATTTTTGGTACTCCCAGAACCAACTAAGGCTGAGTACCAAGATACCACTCTACCTTGGACTTCCAGAAGGGTGATTTAAATTAATCCAGATGAAAAGTAGACAGCGCACTTGGCTTGGAAGCTTACAAAATAAATAACCAATGACAACATAATAAGCAATATATTGAAAAACAGTAGTGTAGGATTGCCTTATGGCGTGACAATGAAGACAAGAGGAGGAGGAGGAGCTTCCGAGGCAGATGGCGGCTGCCGTGTGAGCTCCGCAAAATTGCGGAGGGGTTTTTCATCTGGGAGAGGTGCTGCCGACCCTCAATGCCACTCTAAGGGTCGTGCTTTGTCGATGACCACCCCCCGACTCTGCCCTGGCCAGGAGGGGTCGGGCAGGGCGTTTGGGCGGTCAGCTGGCTAGCGGGAAGCTGGAAACACCGAGGACGCCGAGGATGCCGAGCGCGGATTAAGCATAACAGCGCTGAACGCCGAACACCGTTTACCTCTTGCTGGGTGCTTGGGCGGAGAATGGAGCGGAGAAGGAGCTGTGGAGTGCCTGTGGAGTGCCTGTCTGGTTGTGGCTGCCCATCTGGCTAGTGAGAGCGTCAGATGTGGAGCGTGGTGCGTGGAGCTGAGCTGAGCGCCAGGCGCTGAGCAGAGAAACGAGGCTAGGAGACGAGGCAAGAGAAGAACGGAGGCATGGAGAGGGCGCTCGTCTGGCTGTGGGTGCCCGTCTGGCTGGTGAGAGCGTCAGACGTGGAGCGTACCCGTCTGGCTGGTGAGAGCGTCAGACGTGGAGCGTGGAGCGGAGCACCAGGCGCTGAGCAGAGGAACGGATGTGAGAGGCGAGAGGCGTGGAGAGGTTGGAGAGACAGAAAGATGGCAAGCATGTTGGTTTGTCGGCGTGTTGGCGTGTTGGCGTGTTGGTGTGCTAGCTGGGGCGTTGGTCAGAAACCTGGAGGACTGCCTCGTTGTGTGAGAAGTGGGAAGATCTGAACGAAGCAGCTAGAGGAGGGGTGAGCCGGGTAAAGCACCTCAGAGCAGAGACAATTGAATGGCAAACCTGGAAACTAGGTTTGAACTTTTGATGCTACCATCGCGTCTTTTGACTTTGCCTTGTCGTTGCTTTTTAACATCTTTTTAATCATCTGCTTTGCCGGCTCCTACACCTTCTTGAAACCCTCCTGAGTGAAACCCGGTTAGGCGACTAGCCCACTAACTCACCCTTTCATCTTGGGTAAGGAAAACTTCTTCGACAAACAATGATTTTATGGTATATCTACATTTTCAGCATCTGTTACCAATTAATTTTACCCCTATGACTTCACTCTTATGTACACGAAGCCGGAATTACTGCGGCTGCGGGAATCCCCTTTCTCGCAGGTTTGGCCTCCAGCCCTTTCGAGGGCCCACCTTGAGGACGGGTTTATTAACCCTGAGAGGTGGAGGAAGCGTAAATTAAGGGGTTTTTTAGTAAAATGTTTTTTAAGAATTTGTAGGGGTTCTGGGGTTGGGGGGTGGGAGGAGGTCAGGAGTGATGACAGAGCCAGGTCACTAGGTGTGGTCGCGAGCGGAAGGAGTGGAAGGGAGGAGGAGGGGGAGGATACCGTTCCTATACAGGGCTCTTTGATTCCAACGGTCGTAGGGAGGGGCAGATGCGAGGACAGAAGAACACGCAGTCGGTTGGGAGACCGTGGTCGTTGGTCACACCCGGTCGTTTGTATCAACCCCCGCGTACTAGGTGGTCAGGAGCTGCAGACCCAGGGCCTGAGGCTGTTGTTATGCAACGCGAGGTCCGTTGTTAACAAGGCCCCCCTCATTTTCGATCTAATTTTTGAGGGGGAGCCGGACCTCGCGGGAATAACGGAGACCTGGTTGGGCCACGAGGGAGGTTTACCCCTCGTGGAAATGTGCCCTCCAGGTTACCGAGCATTTCACCAGCCCCGGGCCCAGGGAAGGGGCGGTGGGGTAGCAGTGATTATTCGGGAGGACTTAGAGCCGAGGGAGTCCACTGTGCCGCAGAAATCCGGGTGTGAGTCCCTTGTCATGAGGTGAGGCCCTGGGAGACAGTTGGGCCTGCTGATAGTATACCTGGCTCCTCGCTATAAATCAGCGGCCCTGCCTGAACTCCTCGAGCTGATCACATCGGTGGCAGTTGAGACCCCCAAACTGTTAGTGATGGGGGATTTTAACCTGCCATCGGTGGGAGAAGCTTCCGAGGGGGTTCGGGAGTTCATGGCTTCCATGACAGCCATGGACCTGACTCAATTGATTCAGGGCCCGACTCACGAGGGAGGCCACACTTTGGACCTTGTTTTTGTCTCTGGCCAGTGGTTGAGTGATCTGGGAGGAGGGGATTTAACCATCACTCCCCTGTCATGGTCAGATCACTCACTCCTCTGACTTGACTTCCCTGGTGCTACCCCCCGCTGCGGGGAGGCGGAACCGGAGAACACCAGATGGTTCCGCTCCAGGCGCCTGATGGAACCAGATAGGTTCCAGATGGAGCTTGGGCCACCTCCTGTAGCCCTGACCCGCCCCCGGGTAGAGGACCTGGTGGTCGCATGGAATAATGCGACCACCGGAGCCTTAAACCGGGTGGCGCCTTTGCGGCCTCTCCGGCGGCAACGATCCACCCTGGCCCCTTGGTTTACCGAGGAGCTAAGGGTGATGAAGCGCCGCAAGAGACGCCTAGAGAGTCGTTGGAGATCCTCTCGTTCCGAATTTGACCGAACACAGGTACGAACCCACGTAAGGACGTACCTTGTGGCATTGAGAGCGGCCAAACGTCAATATTGTGCCGCTCTCATTACATCCGCAGAGAACCGCCCTGCCGCCCTGTTTCGGGTGTCCCGCTCCCTCCTGTTTCAGAGGCCGCGGGAGGCCCCTTTGCAGGGTAGAGCAGAGGAATTTGGGAAATATCTGCAGGATAAAATCGCTCAAATCCGGAAGGATTGGGTCCCTTTCAGTGGTCCTGGCGAGACGTCCATGGCAAGTCTTGAGAGACCAGTCTGGGAGGAGTTTGACTTGGTTGACATCGAGGATTTGGACAGAATGCGTGGACGGCTGCGACCTACCACATGTTTATTGGACCCGTGCCCCTCTTGGCTTGTACTGGCATCCTGGGAGGTTACACGTGACTGGCTCCTGGGCCTAGTGAACGCTTCGCTGGGTGAGGGGTCTCTCCCGGCCGCCTTGAAAGAGGCGGTGGTGAGACCCTTACTCAAGAAGCCTTCTCTGGATCCTACGGAGCTGGCCAATTATCGTCCTGTCTCCAACCTTCCCTTTTTGGCGAAGGTTGTAGAGAGTGTGGTAGCTTATCAGTTTCCACGACATCTGGAGGAAAATGATTATCTAGACCCGCGCCAGTCCGGCTTCCGCCCCGGACACAGCACGGAGACGGCCTTGGTCGCGTTGGTGGATGATCTCTGGAGGGCCAGAGATAGGGGTTGTTCCTCTATCCTGGTCCTATTAGACCTCTCGGCGGCTTTTGATACCATCGACCATGGTATCCTGTTGCACCGACTGGAGGGGTTGGGGGTTCGGGGCACCGTTTTGCGGTGGTTCGGCTCCTACCTTTCCGGCCAGGCGCAACGTGTGTTGGCAGGGGAGCAGAGGTCGACCCTAAGCCCCCTCATCTGTGGGGTGCCACAGGGGTCGGTCCTCTCGCCGCTCCTGTTCAACACATATATGAAGCCGTTGGGTGAGATCATTCGTGGTTTTGGGGTGGGATATCATCTGTACGCTGATGATACTCAGCTGTACATTTCCACCCCGAACCACCCCAACGAGGCCGTCGAAGTGATGTCCCGGTGCTTGGAAGCCGTACGGGTCTGGATGGATGACAACCGACTCAGGCTCAACCCCTCCAAGACGGAGTGGCTGTGGGTTCCGGCCCCCCGGTTCAACCAGTTACTTCTATCTCTGGCCATTGGGGGCGTACAACTAGCCCCCGTGGAACGGGCGCGCAATTTGGGTGTCCTCCTGGATACCCGGCTGTCCATGGATGACCATGTGACAGCCGTGGCAAGGGGGGCGTTCCACCAGGTTCGCCTGGTGCGCCAATTGCGCCCCCTATTGGACCGGGATGCCTTACGCAGTCACTCATGCGCTGGTGACGTCTCGCCTCGACTACTGCAATGCTCTCTACATGGGGCTTCACTTGAGATAATAATAATAATAATAATAATAATAATAATAATAATAATAATAATAATAATAATAATAATAATAATAATAATAATTTGGATTTATTAGCCGCTCCCTTTCCAAGTAGGACTCGGGGCGGCGTACAATGGAGCATAAAACATAAAAGATATATAACAGCACATAAACATACATAAATACAAAACACACATACACGCATACACGGAGGAGGTAACAAATTTCATCATTTAGACAGCTAAAAATCAGCATTAAAATACCCCAAATTGTAAAAACCCAATATGCAATTAAGAATTAATATTTAAAGACAATTTAAAAAACAGTTAGGAGGAATAAGAGAAATTACGATTGAGCCAGGCCAGATAATTGAAAGAGGTGGGTCTTCAGCTGTACACGGAAGGAGCGGAGATCGGAAGTAATCCTGATGTCACGGGGGAGGTCATTCCACAGGGCTGGGCCCATCACAGAGAAGGCTCTGCTCCTGGGTGTCGCCCCCCGGCACTGTTTGGCGGACGGCACCCGGAGAAGTCCCTCTCTGTGTGAGCGAATTGGTCGTAGGGATGTGTGGGGCAGGATGCGATCCTGCATATAACTAGGCCCTGTGCCATGAAGCGCTTTAAAGATCATAATCAAAACCTTGAAACGCACTCGGTAGACCACAGGAAGCCAGTGCAGCTCGCGCAGGAGAGGTGTTACAGGGGAGTATCTAGTCCTCCCCATAATCACCCGCGCGGCCGCGTTCTGGACCAACTGTAGTCTCCGAGTGCATCTCAAGGGAAGCCCCATGTAGAGAGCATTGCAGTAGTCCAGGCGAGACGTCACTAGCGCATGGGTGACTGTGCGTAGGGCATCCCGGTCCAAAAAGGGGCGCAATTGGCGCATCAGGCGAACCTGATGGAACGCCCCCCTAGCCACGGCTGTTACATGATCATCCATGGACAACCGGGCATCCAGGAGGACGCCCAAATTGCGCACCTGTTCCATGGGGGCTAGTTGGACGCCCCCGATGGCCAGAGATGGAAGCACCTGGTTGAACCGGGAGGCCGGAAGCCACAGCCACTCCGTCTTGGCAGGGTTGAGTTTTAGTCGGTTGCCATCCATCCAGACCCGTACGGCCTCCAGACACCGGGACATCATTTCGACAGCCTCATTGGGGTGGTTCGGGGTGGAAATGTATAGCTGAGTATCATCAGCATACAGATGATATCCCACCCCAAAACCACGGATGATCTCGCCCAGCGGTTTCATATATGTGTTGAACAGGAGAGGCGAGAGCACCGATCCCTGTGGCACTCCACATGTGAGTGGCCTCCGGGTCGAGCTCTGCTCCCCTGCCAACACACGTTGCGTCCGATCAGAGAGGTAGGAGCCAAACCACCGTAACATGGTGCCCCTGACTCCTAGCCCCTCTAGCCGGTGCAACAGGATACCATGGTCGATGGTATCGAACGCCGCCGAGAGATCTAATAGGACCAGGATAGAGGAACAACCCCTATCTCTGGCCCTCCAGAGATCATCAACCAATGCGACCAAGGCCGTCTCCGTGCTGTGCCCGGGTCGGAAGCCGGACTGGCGCGGGTCTAGATAATCATTTTCCTCCAGATGACGTGGGAACTGCTCTACCACCACACTCTCTACAACCTTCGCTAAAAAAGGAATGCCAGTACAAGCCAGGAGGGACACGGGTCCAATACACATGTGGTGGGTCGCAGACGTCCACGTAACCTGTCCAAATCCTCGATGGCAACCGAGTCAAACTCCTCCCAAAGCGGTCCCTCAAGACTCGCCACGGGCGTCTCTACTGAACCACTGAAAGGGGCCCATCCCATCCGGATTTGAGCGACTTTGTCCTGTAGATATTTCCCAAACTCCTCTGCTCTGCCCTGTAATGGGGCTTCCCGTGGTCTCTCAAACAAGAGAGAGCGGGTCACCCGAAACAGGGCGGCAGGGCGGCTATCTGCAGACGCAATAAGAGCGGCACAATGTTGACGTTTGGCCACTCTTAATGCCACAAGGTACGTCTTCAAAAAGGCTCGTGCCTGTGCTCGGTCAAGTTCGGAACGGGAGGATCTCCAACGACTCTCTAGGCGTCTCTTGTGGCGTTTCATCACCCTTAGCTCCTCGGTGAACCAAGGTGCCAGGGTGGTTCGTCGCCGCAGGAGAGGCCGCAAAGGCGCCACCCGGTCTAGGACCCCGGTAGTCGCACTATTCCATGCATCTACCAGGTCCTCCACTCGGGGGCGGGTCAGGTCCACAGGGGGTGGCCCAAGTTCCGTCTGGAACCTAACCGGTTCCATCAGGCGCTTGGGGCGGAACCATCTAATACCTTCCAGTTCCGCCTCCTCGCGGCGGGGGGTAGCACCAGGGAAGTCCAGCCGGAGAAGTGAGTGATCCGACCATGACAGGGGAATAATGTCTAGGTCCCCTATTCCCAGATCACTCGTCCACTGGCCAGAGACAAAAACAAGGTCCAGGGTGTGGCCTCCCTCGTGAGTAGGGCCCTGAATTAACTGGGTCAGGTCCATGGCTGTCATGGAAGCCATGAACTCCCGAACCCCCTCAGACGCTTCTCCCATCGACGGCAGATTAAAATCCCCCATCACTAAAAGTTTGTATTAATAATATTATATTAATAATTTTTATTTGTTAGCCGCAACCCTCTCCCGAAGGACTCGGGGCGGCGTACAATCAAAACAAATAAAATACAGATATGGACAAACATACACAGAAACAAAGACATATACATGTGCATGGAGGAGGTAGACAGATGAGTGAAAACAGTTAAAAAACACAATTTAAAATCCCTTAAATAAAATTACAGAATTAAAAACCCGTCAGGAGCGATATGAAGTTATGATTGAGCCAGGCCAGCTATTTGGAATAGGTGGGTCTTGAGCTTTACACGGAAGGAGCGGAGGTCAGAGGTGGTCCTAATATCCGGAGGAAGGTGATTCCACAGGGCTGGGCCCGCCACAGAGAAGGCTCTGCTCCTAGGCGCCCCCCCTCGGCACTGTCTAGTGGACGGCACCTGGAGAAGTCCCTCTCTGTGCGAGCGGATGGGTCGCAGGGATGTATGGGGCAGAATACGATCCCGCAAGTAACTAGGTCCTGAGCCATGGAGCGCTTTAAAGATCGTAAGCAGGACCTTGAAACGCACCCGATAGACCACAGGGAGCCAGTGCAGCTCGCGCAGGAGAGGTGTCACATGGGAGTACCTTGTACTCCCCATAATCACCCACGCGGCCGCATTCTGGACCAGCTGCAGTCTCCGAGTGCATTTCAAGGGAAGCCCCATGTAGAGAGCGTTACAGTAGTCCAGGCGAGACGTCACCAGCGCATGAGTGACTGTGCGTAAGGCGTCCCGGTCCAATAGGGGGCGCAATTGGCGCACCAGGCGAACCTGGTGGAACGCCCCCCTTGCCACGGCTGTCACATGGTCATCCATGGACAGCCTGGCATCCAGGAGGACGCCCAGATTGCGCGCCCGCTCCACGGGGGCAAGTTGAACGCCCCCAATGGCCAGAGATGGGATTAACTGGTTGAACTGGGGGGCCAGTACCCACAGCCACTCCGTCTTGGAGGGGTTGAGCTTGAGTCGGTTGTCATCCATCCAGACCCGTACGGCTTCCACACACCGGGACATCACTTCGACGGCCTCGTTGGGGTGGTTCGGGGTGGAAATGTACAGCTGAGTATCATCAGCATACAGATGATATCCCACCCCGAAACCACGGATGATCTCACCCAGCGGCTTCATGTATGTGTTGAACAGGAGTGGCGAGAGGACCGACCCCTGTGGCACCCCAGAAGTAAGGGGGCTTAGGTCGACCTCTGCTCCCCTGCCAACACACGTTGCGTCCGGCCAGAAAGGTAGGAGCCGAACCACTGCAAAACGGTGCCCCGGACCCCTAACCCCTCCAGTCGGTGCAACAGGATACCATGGTCGATGGTATCAAAAGCCGCTGAGAGGTCTAATAGGACCAGGATAGAGGAACAACCCCTATCTCTGGCCCTCCAGAGATCATCTACCAATGCGACCAAGGCCGTCTCTGTGCTGTGCCCGGGGCGAAAGCCGGACTGGCGCGGTTCTAGATCATTTTCCTCCAGATGTCGTGGGAACTGAGAAGCCACCACACTCTCTACAACCTTCGCCAGAAAGGGAAGGTTGGAGACAGGACGATAATTGGCCATCTCCGTAGGGTCCAGGGAAGGCTTCTTGAGCAAGGGTCTCACCACCGCCTCTTTCAAGGCGGCCGGAAGAGACCCCTCACCCAGCGAAGCGTTCACTAGGCCCAGGAGCCAGTCGCGTGTAACCTCCCAGGATGCCAGTACAAGCCAGGAGGATGCACTCGGAGACTTCAGTTGGTCCAGAATGCGGCCACGCGGGTGATTATGGGGAGTACAAGGTACTCCCATGTGACACCTCTCCTGCGCGAGCTGCACTGGCTTCCTGTGGTCTACCGGGTGCGTTTCAAGGTTTTGATCACAATCTTCAAAGCGCTCTATGGCTCAGGACCTAGTTATCTGCGGGATCGTATCTTGCCCCATACATCCCTACGACCAATTCGCTCACACAGAGAGGGACTTCTCCAGGTGCCGTCCACCAGACAATGTCCGGGGGCGACGCCTAGGAGCAGAGCCTTCTCTGTGATGGGCCCAGCCCTGTGGAATGACCTCCCCCCTGATATCAGGACCACCTCTGACCTCCGCTCCTTCCGCGTAAAGCTTAAGACCCACCTCTTCCAAGTAGCTGACCTGGCTCAACCATAGTTTTATCATATCGCTCCTGACGGGTTTTTTAATTGTGTATTTTGTACTGTAATTGAGGGATTTTAAATTGAAATTTTAATGCTATTTTATTCATTTGTTTACCTCCTCCTTGCACATGCATATGTATATGTTTATGTATTGTTATATTTGTATATTTTTATGTGTTTTAATTGTACGCCGCCCCGAGTCCTTCTGGAGAGGGTGCGGCTAATCAAATAAAATTTGATTTGATTTGATTTGTAAATGAGATTTTTATTATAAAAATAGATTTCTTTGTAATAAAGTTTTATAAATGTTATAAAAATTATTTCTATAAATTGTATTTTGATAGCATTACAACTTTCAGTAGTTTCTTCAGCATTTTTGTAATTACATTGAAGTGTACCATCATCTTTACTGGACCCTAGTATTTTCACATGCGCACACACACACTTTGGGGAAAACAACTATGGCAGCACTATTCTGACAGCAATGGCAACAAGGTTCATTTCTTCCTGATAAACATATCCTGCTAGAAAGTGGAGAGTGCTTGCTTGCTGGCAGATTTAGCACTAGTCTTCTTGGAAGGATCTCTGAAACTATAGAGTCCCTCTAAACCTGAATGTTGGACCTTCAGTGGAGAAATCACTTGATTTCCTCACAGAGGTCTCTGAGTGGGAAACCAGCTACAGGGATGCAAGGCGAGGAAACAGTTGCTCCCCCTCCACTATGCTTAGGCCACCTTTCATAAGCAGATGCCTGTGGAAATTCTCAGTCATCCAGTCACAGTTGTCTCAAAAGTGCTTTTTCAAGACAACTGACTGATTTTTTTTCCCAGGAGGAAGAAGAGGAAGGAGAGGGGAGGGAAGAGGAAAAAGGAAGAAGTAAAGTTTCTCATCCAACAAATTTCATGAGCTGCTTGCAAGCAGATTCATCATTCCTAAGCGGATGAATACACGGTCTTGGAATGCTTGATACCTAATGGAGAAATTATTTTCTGAGTGGGCGGCTGCGCTCTTTGCATTGCGAGATGCAAAGAAGAGCCGTCTTTTCTCCTTCGCCTATTTTACTCGGAAAGGGGGAGGATGTCTTCCGAGTGCCAACAAATCTCTCCGTTTTACATCTGTCTCTCTCTCGAAGTCCGAATCCCAGAACTACTTTGTCACGGGGAGAGACGACGAGAGGGGCGGGGGAGAAAGGACAGAGCCGCGTCACCCCGCTGAGAAAAGATGTCAGGAACCGCTTTTGCGCAAGCGGATGCGGGCGTTTGCCAGGAGTAGTTCCGGTTGAGAACGCCGACGCCACTCCGCCTTACCTGGCTTGACATGCCGGCGGCCGCTGATTGGCTGAGCTGGCGCGGCCGCCTCGCCCAGTCGCCGTGACGGAGGCGGAGGGAGGAGAGCGAGAGAGCGAGCCAGCTGGGAGAGGCAGGAGGGGGAATAGGAAGCACTGCTGACGCCGCCGCTGTCGGGTTGCCGGCTGAAGTTCTTCCTCTAGGTCGTCCGAGCGCGCCGGCCGCCTCCGGCCCTGTTCCTCTCAATCTCTCTCTCCGCCTCTCTCTTCTCCTCCCCGCTTGCTCTTTACCCCACCCCACCCCTTCCCCTCCCGTCCATTCGCCCTTTTCCCCTTCGCCATGTCCACCCGCTCCTGCCGGGAAAAGGCGCAGAAGCAGAACGAGCAGCACCAGGCCATCCTGGCCAAGCTCTTGCGAGAGGAGGACAACAAGTACTGCGCGGACTGCGAAGCCAAAGGTGAGGGGGGGGGGGGTTTCTGGTTGGGGGGGGGAAAGGAGGCGTGGCTTCCGAGGCTCCCGGGCGATGGGGGGGGAGAGGTGAATGGAGGTGACGGGTGAGCCAGGTGAATGGGGGGCGGGGGGTGGCATCTGTTCCACGCGAGACGCCAAAGCACGAGGTGGGTATCTTCGGCTTGGGTGAAGCGTGGGTTGGGTGGGTTTAAGCATGGGGTGTTGTAGAAGTCATGCTTCGTGTCTTCGCTTATTTTAGGGACACCCCACCTTGATTATGGTTGTTGAGTAAGCCACGATGAGCAAGTGGTGCCGCGTAGGCACCGTTTGGCTTTAGGGGTGCTTAGCAGCTGTTAAGGGTCTGGCTTTGTTGCAAGCATGTGGCAATCTCAGTTTTCGGTGGTCGTTTCATTGCACTGTTGTGTTGATTTCTTTCTGATTTCTGGCGTTTCTAATTGTGAGCTGATTTTTATTCGTTTTTAATGAACCCACTACATTGTATTGTGTCCATTAGTGTAATGATAGTAAAATCATTACATTAATTAGGGGGATGATATATAAACTAGAAATCTATCTAAGCTTTCATGAATGGACATTAGATCATTCCATTATTTCAGAGTCGGGAAAAGCTTTGTGGTTTATATTGTACAGTGGTGTTTGCCCTAGAGCTTTCTCAGTTTGTCTTGGTTTTGCTCAATCCTCAGTCCTGGCTAAAGAAAGATATGAGTCATATCAGAAGGCAAATATTGCTTTTCCTGAGTGCACAAAAGGAAGTAGCTACCTTTATAAATACTGAATTACTTCTGGGAAACATTGGCACACTGAGAATAAAAAATAACCCTGGTTGCAAAAGTTAGTGGAATGTATTTTCTGTAGATTGCTATAATTACATTGATAAAATGGCATTTGTTGATTTTTCCAAATTCAGTCTCTTTCTCTTATGTGCAATTTTCAAATCTGTGACTTTTTCAAATAGAATTTAAGTTTTCTATTATAAAAAAACCCTGTACAATCAAATGTAAAGCAGTTCCCAAACTCTATTGAAATACGATATTCTTGGTAATTAAGCCATTATAATATTTGTTTATATTAAACAAATCTTACATAACAAACTAAAGGATAGGGAAGTATTCTAAACCATTTGTCCACTTTTTTTTCCTTTGAAATTGAGGTTGAATTTTTACTTGTTTCCAAGATGAGACTCACTTTTAAGATTGATTTAGTTTTGATTTATCCAACCTTTCCTCTTGTTTTCTTACTCTGCCTTAGAATATAATATTTTTGCAGTTAGCGAAGATGTCATATTTTCTCTAAATCATTTTATAAGAAAAACGTAGTAGAATTTGTGGAAGAAATTGGCATATGCACAGCATACATTTATCAAATTTAGTTTAGAGTATATACATGCATGTATGTCATCTGTATATAAAAATACTGTATGTATTGATACTTTATGAGATATAAAGAAAGTTTTATTTGAATATTTGGAAGATAGATTTTACATAAAAGTATTTTTTTATCTTTATTTATCTTTCCTCTATAAATGGGAGTAGGTTTGTAGCTTGCTAGAATATAAGAAAAAATGCCAATACTAGAAAGTATTTTAAAAATATTTTTACTTGCCATTCGACAAATAAGATAACTTTAAAATAAAAAAGTTTTCTCAGTCAGAAAAAATATTATTTAAATAAAAAGAGTCTGATTTTAAAACAACATTAAGGGCCAGCAGAGCTGTTATGAATAAATTTTGAAACACTTGAAATATTGGGTGAAATCCAATGTGTCTTGAATGGGCTTGAACTATTTCTCTCTGTAACTTCTTATGAGATTAAAAAAATTGTTCTGGTATTGTGAAGCTCTCCAGGACAGATTCTGAAGCCACAGCACCCCTTTTCCAGCTTCACCAATGAGAATTGTGTTTGTTGTTAAAACTAAAAAAAATTGAATTACATATTAAGATAAGGGATGGCTCATAGTGGGCATGATGGCTCAATCATTAAAGATGCTGAACTTATCGGTTTGAAAGTTGACAGCCCGTGTTCAAGACCCAAGTGCTCCGCAATCGGGTGAGCTCCAATTCCTGTCCACCCAGTAGCTCCAAAGTAGACTAATGGGAACTACTTCAGTTGGAAAGTAACAGTGCTCCATGTATCTTTGGCATATAGCAATACTAATCACATGACCATGGAAAACGTCTTCCTTGGCCAAGAAACCGAGATGAGTGCAGCACCCTAGAGTTAGACACGACTGGACAGGGAAACCTTTTTATTTTTATTAACAGAATAATGTATAAACATAAGCAGGTCACCACTATCTATCTTGCCTATCTATCCTGAACTGTGTGTTCTCACAGTGTGCAACCAATCTCCCAGCAGATGGTCTTCAGAGAAAGACACACTACCAATAAGGATAATTGTCATTGATCCCCATGACTTCCATGATTTGGTCCAAACCTTTTTAGAAGCTAGCCAATCTTGTCGCCAGCATCACCTATCTTGGTAGTGAATCCCAAAGTTTATTCCAAATATATTTGATTTTTTTTGTGTGTGTATGTATGTATGTATGTATGTATGTATGTATGTATGTATGTATGTATGTATATATATGTGTGTGTGTGTGTGTGTGTGTGTGTGATTCATTATTGTCACACTTAGAGTTTTTGAACTATGTCAAAAAGTTTTAGAACATGTTTTTCCTGGGGGTTTGTGTACTTAATTTACCTTAGAATCATTTTTTTTCTGAGAGAAAAAAATGTCTGTTTTTATTGGTTAAAAACAAACCTGCATAAAATTAATTTATAAATGTATAATTTATTTATAAAACGCATATCTGGGGCTCTCTGATTCCAGAATAATTTGGTTGCCTTATGAAAAGAAAGAAAATTACAGTATTTAGTTACCCAAAAAGGAGCAATAAAATCCTGATTACAATACAGTGCCCAACCTAAAGGGGTCCATCAACTAATGTATTCCAGGCTTAGGGTATGATCTAGGTGGCCAAAGGTTTGGTTTTTTTTAGATTGGGAGATTACATACAATTTAAATCTAGGAGATGCTGTTCCAGAGGACAGATGTTCCATCAGAGCACTCACACTTCCTGGGTCCTACTAGGTAACACTATTCTATTGATGGGACCAAGAGCCAACACTTTCTAATTGTGTGAGATGGATAGAAGCCAAAGCAGACTGTTGGTCTCTCAGATAACTGTCCCCTATACTACGTGGGACTTTATAAGTGATAGCTAGTATCTTGAATTGTACCCAGAATCTATTGATAACCAATGCAGCTTGCAGAAAAGAGGTATTTACAGAGACATTGTGAGAGCTGCCTGTAATTGTTCCCTGTATGTTCCCTGCATTTTGGACAAGTAGTCCACAAGCAAAATGATTAAGGCATGAGTAAATATAAACAAGGTCTCTTGATCCAGGAGCTAATGCAGATGTTACAAAAGATGGATCTCTATAAAGGTTTTCCTGGTAACAGCTGCTGTCTGTTCCTTGAACAGGAAGTGAAAGTCCAGAAAGATTCTCAAATTGCACACCAGCCTTAAATGGCTAAGTACAGGACCATTCAGGAAGCCTCCTGAGCTGGATAGCCCAAATATTTGATTTTGCTTGAGTCTGTTCCTCTCCATAAAGGCTCCAACAGCCTCTAGGCATTGAGCAAGAGAGTGACGACATCACTTGGCTAGTCCAAGGTCAAGATGAGACAGCTGAGTATCATCAACATACTGATGATGTCAATCTGATGTTATCCTAAGTATGGGCTCATTGAGGTTTAATCTTCAGCTTCCTGCAAGGGTATTCTAGGTTTCTGTTCTAACATTTCATTTCCTGGAGAAAATGAAAACCAGAACATTCTCTAAAATCAACAAACAGCAAGAGGCCACTTAAGAGTGATCTGATCTGAGATCTTCATCATCTACCTGTTTCAGATAGAGAATAAGTCCTTTGATAAACATCAATCAAATTGTCAGGGAATGTCCTAAGCTTACCCTGGAAGCCTGATGGATTTCTTAGAAGTCTGGAGCAGACCAGTCTAATAGGTCCTTCCTTCCTGGGAGGGGAGGGGAGGGAACAGCACCACCAGCAACACCAAGTGACCAACGGCCATAACAAAGAACTGTTAATATCCTGACTTGTAGATCACATTGCAACTGCCCCAAGATGAAAATCAGATCTCGTATGGGACCCCCTGGTATGCACCCGACACATAATCATTTGAGTCAGGATCGTGGTTGATATAGTGGCCATGAACTCCAAGAACATGTTGGATAACCATTTGTCTGAAATGGTATAGGGTTTCCTGTCTAGGCAGGGGGTTGGACCAGAAGACCTCCAAGGTCCCTTCCAACTGTTATTCTATTCTATTCTATTCTATTCTATTCTATTCTATTCTATTCTATTCTATTCTATTCTATTCTATTCTAACTCTTTAGCTGCCCTAGACTGTTCCCACCAGAAGCTGGTTCAAGTCTCCAAGTCCTCTCCAGGGAAAGAATGTAGCAACTCAGGGATATAGCTAAGCAGCAGGGAGACTAATATAGCAACAACAAGCACAACTGCTTCCTAGAGCCCAGTTTCCATCACAAAGTGTCATATCCAGTTATCTTCACTGCATAAGTCTGTGAAAGCCATCAAGTCTTCCACGGTGACAACTGCTCTTCAACCTCCCTTATTTCAGAGTACAGCTGATGCTGTACACATGACACCTAACAGGCACAACAACTACAAGAGAGAAATACTCCCCCTCTGGGCTAGTCAGACTTGGTCAAACATGTCAAGCTGCCTGCTTCTTCCTTGATCAATCATGGGTAAATATGGTCTTACTGCAAACTCAGCAGGCATTTAAAAGCCCTAAACCAGTGCCACCAAGGTTCCATTGACTTAGGTGAATTCTGATCTGAGAGCTAGAATGCAGGATCAATTAGAACCATCTAATTGATATCTAATATCAGATTCCCATCATATCTCCCTCTTTCCATCACCATGCTGATGTTATCACCTGCCTATCACTCACCTGATGTTATCACCCGCCTTCATTTCTCCTCCTATTCCAGCCCTGCCTTTAGTCTCCCTAACCTGAAATTCATTCAATCAATTTTCTACATATAACACACCCAAGCCTAGCTGTTCCTGCCCTTGGCACTAGTCAAAGGAAGAGACCAATCTAAGTGAATCAACCAACCAACCAAACATTCCAGCAGTCACTTGTTCCCCTCACAATTACCCCATCCCTCCAGTCCAGATTTCAGATTAAACACAGGCTATGCAGGGGGCAGTGAACATGTAATAGAATAATCTCAAACGATTCAGACTTGGAAATCTGTAGCTGCAGAGCCTGGCCAATATGTTCCTCATCTCAGCCTTGTTCCCACTGTCACAATCAAACCCATCATATCAGAATTACTTTTAAAGGATTACAACAGAAGCTCACTTGAACATTTAAAAGTAATTTATCCATCCGAATCTACAGTATGCCAATACTTTTCCTTGGGTTGTAAAGATCTAAGACTGTATTTCTTAAAAAAAATTGCCTCGGGATCACTTAAAAAAATTATGGAGGACTACAAGACACTTTTATTTGTATGGTTTATACTTATTGATACTTGTATTAAATATTAAAATTGACGCATTTCTTTTACCACCATTGCTTCTCACAGTTGTTTTATCATTTACAGAGATGAAATTCTGTTAGGATTCACTAACTGATCTATAAAGTTTAAGTTTAAACATAGTGGTAAAATCTTATTAAACAGCATTTACATTAAATATCTGAAAGCTGTAAAGTTCAGGGATTCTTCAGGTGTGGAAAATATTCCTATCTTTAAAAAGCTTCAAATCTATTTTGGCTTTGAAATGAATCACTGTGAGATAAGATGATATATGAAATACATGGAAATATTCTGAGATGAAACAATTTATACATTTACCTTTAAATCCTCTCTTGTTTCCATGTTCCCTAAGATGTACTGGAAACATTGGACTATAGATTCTACCTCATCCCATTGTATCTTGCTTCCTTCCTTAGACACCCTTGCTAATTTTAATGTGCAGTAGTTTGAACATTCTTTGCCATTCTTTTCCAATCCTGTGACAACTGTTGAGTTTTCCTTGTCCTTAATAGTCCTTAATAGTAATTCCTTATATATAAGGCTTTAAAACATTATTTTTTTTAATTTTTCAATATATAATGAAACATTCATACTTTTACTTTATTATATAAAAATATGCTAAGAGAAATCGTGCTGTTTTGTTATCCTTCTGTCTGCCTCTGATAAAATTATCTAAAAATAACAAATTAAATACTATTTGGATATTCATTATGGTACAGAATTTGGTGAATCTTTAAAATATAAAAGAAGTCTACTTCTATTTGATAAGATACCAGATTTATTTTGCAAGTGCTAATACTATTCAATCTGCTTCAGCCCTTATGTTTTGTGGTTCAGACAGTGATGATTTTTTAAAATAAGATCTGTCATTGTCCCCATCCTTGTACTTCATTTTCACATTGAGAATTTGTTTCATTCTGTGTAATGTTAAATTTAAAAACCTTCATAAACCGTTTTAATAAGACCATTATTATTTATTTTAAATGCTCTGAAGCTTGCAGCTTCCTTCTGGATGTAATTTCCTGACACCTAAGGTGGCCTTTTTGGTGGCCATCACCTCCGCCAGAAGGATATCTGAACTGCAGGCTCTGTCTACCAGGGAAGATCTCTGTGTGTTCCACCAGGACAGGGTAGTGCTAAGGTTGGACCCCTCCTTCATACTCAAGGTGTGCTCTTCCATTACTCTCAGGAGCTGATACTGCCCAATTTCTGCCCGGACCCTTCTCACCATTAGAGAGGAAGTGGCACACCTTGGACATGAGGAGGACTCTGAGGATTTACCTCAGAAGAACCAGGCTGAACAGGAAGTTGGAAGCCCCATTTGTTTCCTTCCAGCCGGGGTCCCTGGGGAACAAGGTGACTACCACCACAATAGGCAGGTGGTTAAGAACCTGTATTGCGTCTGCCTATCAGAAGATGTCTGCAAACATCGAGCTCTATCACAGCACATTCTACACGAAGCGTGGCCACTTCGGCGGCCTGGGCCATGCAGGCTTCACTATCTGAGATCTGTAGGGCAGCCATGTGGTCTTCCCCCTCACCATTCGTGAGGAATTACAAGTTGGACTCTTTTGCTTCTGCGGAAGCCTCATTCGGACGTAGGGTGTTGCAGGCTGTTCACAAGGCGGGGGAGAGGTCTCACCAGGCATAAGTTTGGGCATATACTCAAATGTGTAACCCTCCCTAGGGATGTGTAGGCTTTGGTACGTCCCATCCTGGATACTCCTCCCCTCACTATGGAGAAAGGGCGTTGGTACTTACCTGATATGCCTCTTCTCATAGTGGGGGAGGAGTATCCAGCCCCTCTCTGATATGGGTATGTTGTGAAATTGTTATGTTGTTTGTTGAACTGTTCTGTTGAAGTAATAAATAAAAGTTTGAAACTAAAATAAAGTCTAGAGTGGATGACACAGCAAGTCGGATAGAGTTCTTTGCTGATAACTGGGTGGAGCCTGGTGACCAAGGCGTGGCTAAAAGAGCTTATCTGACTCAGTCCAATCAAGAGAGGACAAGGTCAACCCATCCTGGATATTCTCCCCCCCCCCTATGAGAAGAGGCGTATCAGGTAAGTACCAACGCCCTTTTGCTGTCACAGAGAGGAAGGGGTTGAAAGCAGCTGAGGGGGGGAGGACAAGAAGTAATGATTGGAAACTTATCAAGGAGAGATCCAACTAAGGAGAAATTTCCCGACAGTGTGAACAATTAATCAGTGGAATGGCTTGCCTCCAGAATTTCTGGGTGCTCCACCACTGGAGGTTTGTAAGAAGAGATTGGATAGCCATTTGTCAGAATGGAATAGGCTTTTCTGCTTGTGCTGGGTTTGGACTAGAAAACTTCGAAAGTCCCTTCCAACTTTGTTACTGTTTCCTTTTCCTTCGTTGCATTCCCTCTCCCCACCATGAAAGTTCTTTACCATTTCCCAGATATGTGTTATCTGAAGATAGAAATCACGTATGAAATGCCAGTGGAGAATTACTTTTCTCCAGTGTGCTGTTGCTAATTATTATATTGATAATTAACCTGTGCACATGGTTTTGCCTTTCATTTTCAGCACCATTTATTACTTTAAAAGGGATGTTTCTTTGATACGTATGTGCAGTCTCACATTTATGCCTGCAGCTGAATTAGATTAGCAACAACATATAAATCTTGATAAATCTGTATCTCATTTATTTAGGCAAATAACTCTTCTTTAGGGAGGGAAATTTCAGATTTTTGTCATAAATGCTTCCTTGAATGCTTTCTCACTGTAGGTTCAAGGTGATTCGGTATTCATTTATATTGTGTTTTCATTTCTAGTTTGATATAATACATGTATTAATTATTATTATTTTTTTGTAAAAAGTTTTTATTGGTTTTAAAACATTTATAGGGAAAAGGTAATAGGATACATAGAAAATTTTAGTAGCCCCCATGTTAGCAGTAGAAATCCCCCCAAATCTCACACTTCTCCAATTTTAGAAGTAACATGTAAAGGGTAGCATAAACAGAATTCTTATTTTATATCAACAATGTGTTCAATCATCTCTTTCTTTGTCACTTTCTAGTATATCAACAATTACAATAATATTTCAGATATATTTATTTTTGTGACCTGAGCCTTTTCGATACTGCTCCCTCCTCCCTGCCCCCAGGTGGAGCCATGCCCCCCCCCCTTCTCCATATCTTGTACGTTGCTGGCTTTTTCCCCACCTCCGCTATCTTCGTCCTCTGGGAGGGAAAAATGTTTTTTAATAAAGGCCTCTGCCTCATCCACTGTCTTAATTCTAATTCGGCTTCCCTCCCAGAAAATCAGCATTCCTTCTGGCAATAACCATCTGAACCAAATTCCTCTATTGTATAGTTTCTTTGATAAGAAAGAGTACTTCCTCCTTTTTTCTCTAATCTTTTTTGGAATTTGCTTAAGAATGGTAATTTCTTTATCTTGGTATTTTAGAGGTCCCTCCCTTTGGGCCCCTAGTACCTCATTTCTCGTGGTCCTCCTGAGAAATTTAATATGTACCTCTTTTGGAACATTATGAGTTCTGGCATATGCTGAATTAATTCTATAGACCAGGTCCATATCCCACCACATCTGCTCTTTGTTTCTCTTAAGGTATTCTGCTAAAATTGTGCTCGTAATATCTTTAAGATCTTCATTTTCTGTCTCAGGTAGATTTTGGAACCTGAGAAAAAAAGACATTCTTTCCAATTCTATTTTGGCCATAAAGTTTTCCAGTTCTAAATTCCCCTTTCGGACCTCCTTAACCCTTTCCTCAGTCCCAGCTGTCCCTTCCTCCAGTACCGCAATCCTCTGTTTATTTTCTGTTGTGTTATGTTGTACCACTCTGAGTTCATTTTTGAGGTCTGCCACTTCCTTCCTCAGTTTGTTTTGGCCTCTCATAATTTCCTGAAACATTTGGTTGACAGATAATTCTTTTGAACTCTCTCCAGCCGCTTCTTTTTGTAGCAATGAAGTAATTTTCGGCTGCTGGGTACTTGGGCTGGAAGTCGCCAATGCAGGAGCCGAAAGTGACTTGCCCGTTGGTGGTTTCTTAGGTCCCATTGTCTAAGTTCAGAGATGGTGAATCTTTTACAAAGAAAATGGCGTCGCTGGAGTGCGCAGCCGGGCTGGTCCAGGGTAGCAGACAAATCCGAAAGTAAAAAGTTCTCCTTCACTGTTCCAAGACACAGAGGTACACCAGGAAGGGAAAAACCAAATAATCAAATCCAGAAAGTCCACGAAACAGAAGAGATCTGGAGCACCCTCAAGGGAGATATTAAAAGATGCCAGAAATTATCATTTTCCCCCCAGGGTGGTTTTAAAAGGCAGATTTCATTTATAAGTACAGAAGCGAGAACGGAGGGGAGCCATCTTGACTCCTCCTTTCCGCAGGGAGAAGAGCAAAAGTTTTAATTTTTAAAAACAGCTCAGCAAGCACTCTTGCAACTGTGATTTCAGTCTTTCTCACATAGTTAATTCGAGTGGCAAATCAGCCTTTGTTCTCTCTCCATTCCGAAGTGGAGAGAGAGAGAGTTTGAATGCCGCTTTATCCGAGGGGGGGGGGTTTAGAAAAGAAAAAACTCCCCCCTCCAATCTTCGGTTTAAAATAGATTGAACAGAAACTTACGATAGCCTGCTGCTTATCCGTTACCGATAGTTGAAGAGATTAGGAAGGATCCTCCACAACCAACATTTCAGCCACTCTTCCTTTGATTAACTTATTTCCTCCGGAGCCCATTCGGCGAAGGGGCAAGCATGCCCCCCTTCTGCTCCCCAGCTCCTGGGGCGAAGCTGGAAAACCTCCCACCGGCTGCCACCGAGTCTGGGGGGGTTCCAACAAGCCGCCCTACTGCAGGGGTCCCCTCCAAGGCCCCCTGTGCTCCAAACGAAGCCCACCGAGAAGACAAGCGGCACACAAAACGTCCGTCGCCTGCAGGGACCGGAAGTCAACCAATACATGTATTAATTATTAAGGAAGATGCAAGTCATGTTTGCCTTATATTCAAATTTGTGCTCTCAGTAGGATTAGATAAATTACTAAGGATACATTATTGCTCAGTGTTGTTTATGTGTGTGTGTGTATGTGTATGCATATATAGAACTTCATGTTTAAGCAGTGCAATAGAACTGGAAATATTTGAACATTTTTTCAGTTATAATATATTAGGTAAATTAAGCTCTACAGTAGACTAAACACAAGAAAGATGTTTCACATGCAACTGTTTCAAGATTGTTTTTTAATGCCTAGGTTTTCTACAAAAATTTAATAGTAATACGTCATTCTCTAACACATGCTTGAGATAACCATGAGAAAATGAGAAAAAATTAGAGGTTGGAATTGTGAAACGGAGTGAGCAGGGACTCTGGAAATATTTGGACATCCTTTGAGGGACCATAAGTGCAACTTGAGTAATTTAGCAAAGTTGACCATGTTAGTAGCATGCTGAATTTGTGAGTCTAAGATACCTTTCAGTTGTGGGAGAAAACAAAGGAAATAATGTAAATCAGAGCATAAGTCTTTTATTTCAGAGGAGAATAACAAGCATGTCATTTTAAACTTAATCATGTTATTTAAATGCTTATCAGCTCCTTATATATTAATTATATGAAGTGAAACCTATAGTTATTTTCTGGACCTCCAGACCAGATAAGTGATACTAAGCCACCTATCCTAAGGGAATTCATATCCACATATAGTATATCATTCAGAAATAACATCTAAAATGGCAAGTCCCACATTGTCCCTAACCCACACAAATAAATCGGCTGATTATGGACTTTAATTAGACTCAGCCCTAAGGAAATCGAAGCAGTCAAAACATAGCAGGTGGCATTTCTACTTTGGCATGAAAAATAATGCAAAGTAGTAAAGAATAGGGCTAAAAAAATGGTACAAAGTATAGTGGAATCAACTCTGTGGTTAAATAAAACTATCAACAGTTGGGCTTTCAGAATTTCCTGTCAGTTGAATTTTAGCTAGCATTCCAAAGATGATTGATTCCAAGAAACAATAAAGCAATGATCAATAGAATAAAAGGGCCAGAAATCATATCCAGTTCCTGCATTATCTATTAATAAACTTTCAGGTTGGAACACTTAAAGATTGCTTTTTCACCAAGGGTTTAGGCAGCCAATTTTAGATTGTGACTTAAAAGTTGTCATTTACAGCTCTCCAAAGTTTCTTTGCTTTGTATCCTAGAAAGATACACATAATAAAATATACCAACTCATTAACTTTCATTTCTACAGTATACAGTCAGTTAGCATAGCATGCTGCCATGGACCTATTTCTAGGAGCCTTTCACCTAAAAAAAAATAGACTTATAAAGCAAGATAGTGCTAGGTAATGTCAGAAGAAGTGGAAGAAACATACTGTTTGCATACTTTTTACCACCAATGAAAACTTGCTTAAATGGATTTTTCTTGTTATCAGCTGACCTAATCATGTGCTTGTGTTCTAAAGAGTGATGGAACCATCTTACTTTTTTATTATGCATTTCACTTACCTATTAGAATGGAAATAATTTTAAACAAAAATACTGTATACAAAATCAATAAAATATCTTTAACCTCATATTACTTCAGAATAAATGTCAAGCCATGGCCTTTTTAATTTTTCTTTAAAAAATGACAGTGTGCCTTTTGTCAGCTCTTTGAGGTAGACCAGATCAGGAAAAAATAAAAACTAGAACTCCGTTTGATTGATACAGGCTATAACAGAGGTGGGTTGCTCCCGGTTTGGCTAAACCAGTAGTGGAATTCACGCCTGGGTCACAGAACCAGCAGTGACCCAGGTCTGCCATGCCCCCGAACCGATTCTCTTGCTGCCGCTGGGTCAAAAATTTTGATTTTTAGTGAATGCGCATGCGCAGTTCTAACACTTTAGCTTTCAACCAGAAATATTACCACTCATATACTGTAAATGTGGATCATACTTGAAAGCTGATACTTTCATTTTTAATTGCCAGCTTCCTGTTCTATGTGTCTATGTTTGTGTGTATGGATGTGCGCATACATGCATAAATTTGGCTGACTCAGAAGATCTTGTGGATACCAAAATATCTGTGGTGTCCATAAGGATCACATTGCTTTTACATCCTTGAAATAAGTACAACAATAATGTTACTTTTTCTATACAAACTTGATAGTTTTGTTCATTTAAGAGATAAATCATATTTCTTTTATACGGTCATTCAGTGCGCACTTCTGCTAGTCGTATTTTTATTGTCTTTGGGTTCAAATAGGTAATGCTAAGAACAGAAGCCCTTCCTTTAATGGCTTAGAGGTGAACTTGTTCATTGTGTGCATACATAGACTGTGCCACTAGGTGGAACCATTAACCAAGTGAATCGTTCTCGTAATTGTTTGATTTGCTTTAAGTTACAATTCCTTGGATATCAGGAAAGTCTAGCTAATAGAGAAACTATTGAAACCTCTCAGATTGGCAGAAGTCAAGAAAGCTATTTTCCTGCTTCCTACACAAGGAGCACTGTGGTCATCACCCTGCATTTTATCTGTAGCTAAATCAATATAATAAAGATAATCTGAACTACAGAAAGATGAGTAATATTCAAAGCCATCCTTCTTTCTGTAACATAGAAATAGATTTTGGCATTGCTCACTGACAAGGATATTAAAATTATTAGGCATTCAGAGTAAATATTAATAGAATGTAATTTAAGCCACTTAACAGGATCCACACCACTGCAGTTGGATTCCCAGACAAGACAGCAAAGGCCAAAAGGGTAGGTGGCAAACTTAGTTTGGGGACAATGTTTCAAAAAGCAGGTGCCAAGGCAGAAAACATTCTTTTCCTGGGTCCCATTAGATGACATTACTTAGTAGATGGGGCCTATTATATGCTTCTCCTGCTGGAATTCATGGGATGGGTAGATATAACTGTGGAGACGCGGTTCCTTAAATATCATAGATTACTTTCAATCTAGAACAGTGATGGCGAAACTTTTGTGGCTCGTGTGCCAAAAGAGGGAGTGCAGGGGGGTCGTGCGTGGGCGTGCCACACCCATAATACTATGCTCACAACCAGCACTCCCCCCCCTTTTTGGTGTGCTTTTTTCACCCTCCTCAGGCTTCAGAGGCTTTATAGGAGCCTGGGGCTGAAAAACCAGCCCTACGGGCAAACTGGAAGTTGGAGAATGTACTTCCGGTTTGCTCGTAGAGGTTTTAGCCCTCTGGAGCCTTCAGGAGGCTTCCCTGAAGGCTCCAGAGGGCAAAAAAATGACTGTACGAGCAACCTGTTTCCAGTTTGCTCGTAGGGTTGTTTTTTGCTGTCTGGAGCATTCAGGGAAGCCTCCTGAAGGCCACTGAAGGCTCCAGAGGGCTAAAACCGGTCCTATGAGCACACCGGAAGTACATTCCTGAACTTCCAGTTTGCCTGTAGGGCTGGTTTTTCACTCTCCAGAGACTTCAGGGAAGCTCCTGAAGCCTCCGGAGGAGAAAAATGGCCTCAAAAGAATGCCAAAGTCAGTTGGCCAGCACGACAAATGGCTCCATGTGCCACCTGTGGCATGTGTGCCATAGGTCCGCCATCACGGATCTAGAGAATAGCTATCCTTCCTGGACATACAGAAAGCAGATACTTTTTTGCCTCCCTTACCAGAGATTCCTGATATTTCAATATCTGGGCTTCCTAGATAATGCTTTCCTCTTTAGACTGTAAGGCATGTCTAATATCCAGTCAGCCATCAAGTAATTTCTGAATCATAGTTTTTTATTTCATTCGGCCTAGAAATATCTCTTTCCTTTACTGTATCTGTAGTATAGAGAAATTATTCTGAAACCACAGCAGATCTGAATTTCTCACTTCACTAGCGCAGCTTCTGCCAGTGCAGCAAGAGAATCTGATATATAGTAGCTGCAGTTCTTCAGATACAGCTTTTTTAGCAGCAGACCTGCAACCCAATAAATTAAGGTGCCAGATTCCATTGCAGATTCCCTGGGATCATCCAGCTTTACACATTCACATGTCAAGAATTTCCTGCATGGAGTTTATACCTTCTGAAGTTTCCACCTATTTGTATAAACTCTTCCTCTCATTTCCTCCCAGGATTTTCCACCTGATCCTAAAAGATTTTGTATTATGTTTTCAACTTGATCAAGCAGAGATAAGCTGTATGTGATCTTTCTATATGCAGCTGTCTTCCATCACACCTGAATATATGTCTGTCCTTCTGCCCACATCCAGGTTGGTTCTCAACCTTCCCAATGCTGCGACCCTTTAATACTGTTCCTCATGTTGTGGTGACCCCCAACCATAAAATTGGTGTCTCAGTTCCTAAGACCATCGAAAATATGTGTTTTCCGATGGTCTTAAGCAATCTCTGTGAAAGGATCATTCGACCCCCAAAGGGGTCCCAACCCACAGGTTGAGGGTCAACTAGTGGGACAACTTGGATATTTGGGGAGCCAGCAAATTCTACCTCAAAAGAATCAAAGACTGACATTGGTCAGATTACCTACTTACCTCATCCTCCCCCCCCCCCCCCCCCGGCAATAGGAGACTTTTATGCATCACTCATTGCTACAAGGACTAGACTGCAACTGCTCTGGGAGGTAAAATGGACCAAGCCACCAAAGAGAACAGTCTTCTTAGCTACCATTTCCATTTTCTTGAGCACTATTTGAAGGGCAACAGTATGGCCCTCTATTCCTTAGTGAGAGACCATAAACTTAACTGGCAGGTCTCAGGTAATGTGTAACAAGTAATGTCTTATAATCTGCTCAACAGCTTCTCATTCTATTTGGACTGCTCAGGTTAAGTATATCTATGAGCCACAGTAAATAGAAAATGAGTCACTGGACTTACTATGAAGATTCATCCATCCAAGGAGACAATTCTTTGCCGAATAGGGAGGAAGTTGTAATACTTGTCACTTGTATCTTTTTCTCTTCTATTTTTAATTGTACAAAACTGATGAAGTTTCCCTGGATTTTGTGTATTATTTTCATTACAGATGATGTTTACTGACATACATTATTATTGTGCTGTTTGTATGCAGAATTTGGGAGAAAAACGTCTTATGTATTTATTTTGATATATCATATTTAAACATTGGCCAGCTCCCTCATAGAGAGATTCTGGGCCTTTTAGGACCTAACAGACTTCCATTCTTGACTAGATCATGTTGTCAAAACAGATTGGTTTATCTTTATGGTGAGGGAGAGGGGGGGGAGAGAGAGACTGTCTAATGACAATTATTTCAATCGTTTCTTCTTATACAATATCTGTGATGATACTATATGTATTTTTGAATCATCCTTAAGTTGAAATACTTGAATGGTAGTTATATAATGTCCCTGCGGTCTTAGTTCCACATTTAATGCATCATGAAGCCACACTAATGCCCAAACATAATGCTGACAGTACATACATTTACCTTATACGAGTATAAACTATTCCTGGACATACATCTTTATTGGCATTCTTTTTTGAAGCTTTTATGTCTGAATAGGTTGCCAAGACTACCTTTCCTATTAAATGCATAATTTAGATTCACTGATAGTATAAGTTAAAGACACGGAGAATCTAAGTCTCTGATTTTGTGTTATGGTTCAGAGTAGTTCCTTCTGCTTGACTGCAGAGAAAGCAGCTCCATTTTTGTGGCCTTGTCCCTTGGTTTTTCTCATAAGAGTTTTTAATTTTAAAAATTGGTCTTGTGGTGGTTTTATCGTCATTCTACTAAATCCCCCTTTTCCTTTACTTCATGTCATTTCAACCATACGTTTAGGTACGTCTTGCATTATGGTTTATTAATGTTCTGTTAGCTTCTCTGGGAGCCTTGATGGATGGGTAGAAACGCTTTAAACAGATAAGCAACTTCAGTTCTGGCAATGTCTGAATAAACCTCTTAAAACCCACTTGAGAGGATAGAAAGTTTGCCTTAACCAAACAAGCAGCTCTCTACCAGGATAACAACATAATCATCAGAAGTATTTTTATCCCATTCTTCAACTGGAGAAAACTCCTAGAGCAGCTTACAAAAATCAATAACAGGGGAGTGTGCTGACTGAAGAGCTTTCACACATATTAACTGTAAATCCCAAGGAGCTATAGAAAAAAATAGCTGGAGGGTTAGACACAAAAGCCGCTTTACTTTGAAATGGACAATTTATAATTGTTTGCTGGTAAAACATTGTATGTTTCAGTCTTGATTCAAGATTCTTCAACCTTACTATGTTCAGTAGGGCTAATAGCTTCAAAAATTTTGAATTAAGACTTGAAATAAAACTGCTTGGAAAAAAATGTAAAGGCTTACCTACAATTTCCAACAGATTGTATATTGTCTACTTCTACAGTTTCGACAGCACTTCGTCTACAGACTTCTCTTCTACTAGACAATACAGCTTAAATCTTTCCATTTGAACTAATGTTTCTGGTGACATTTTGTCTATAATTGATCTTGACAGAAAGATGGGCTGCATTTAATCCATGAATAGAGCTACATTTAATCCATGAGTAGTTCATCCTTGTCTGCTGTACGTATGGAAATGGGCTAACTAGGTAAAAAAGGATTTATTTTAATTTTTAGCTGAGTGCAACATTTGCCTTCCTTGCAGGTGTCCCATAAATGGGTGACATCATCAGGTGGCAGTTCTGAAAATCTTAAAACATTTTGCATTTTTAGTAGGCTTGGGTGGGTTTCCGAATGGAAATGGATGTACTTTCATTTACAGACCCTTAACATATTTATGTTCTAACATTCTATACTTATTTCACTACAACTTTTTTTTCTAAACGCTTTCTGCTGGTGGTGTTATCCAAAATGGATGTAACTGAGCACTGTAAGAGCTTGTCTTTAAGTCTATAAAACATCAGTAAGATGAGAACTATTCACTTAGGCTTATTGTTTGCAGATTGCCACTTGGCAGGCCTGTTCAGCATTACCTGGGCCTTTATAAAGAAGGATGCCTGGATGATTTTGTTAGTCTCTTGGCAGATAAAGTTAATGGGATGAGCGAAACAGGGTCTAATGTTATTATCTGGATCCGTTTGAGCTTCCTAAGCCAAAGATAATAGGTAAAATTGTCCTTGATGTGAGTTATGCCACTTGTAGGCTTGACTATCTGTCCTTGGTTCCATCTGGCAGTTGGGGTGCAGAGGGTTAGCAGCTGGATCTGGGAGATGTTCAGTGCTTTTTTAAAAAAGGTGGGTGGGTGGCTGTCATGCCATCTATTTTAAGAGGTATTTGTGCCCCTTTCTCCATTGAAGACATGCTCCTTTGACCCAACTGGTTCTGATACATCTTAACAATGGTTTTTGAAAAGGTGGTAGACAAGGCTCAGCAACTGTGATGGAAAACCTAGATGGAAAAACCAGGAGAGCCAGAGCTGTTTCCGAAAAGATTCTTAAATCCAGGGAAGGGGGCAATTTAAGAGAGTGATTTCACCTTAATTATACTAGGTATACAGTATGTTGTGTGGGAGAATTACTTTTTCTAAGCTTTCAGATTTCATTTTACATCACCCTACTGGGCAATAAAGAACTTTCTAGAAAGTGTTTCCTTAGGTTGACAATCTCACAGGGTCCAACAACTACAGGCAATTCTAGAAAATATTTGTGTATCTAGATTCCTGCCAGTCAAGATTCAGACCCAGTGATGAAATGTCCATCTGGACCTTGATCCAAGAAGTGCAGCTCTTTTGGCTCTATTAGACCTCTCGGCAACATTTGAAACCATCAAGCGTAATATCTTCCTAGACAGTCTACAGGGGCTGGGAATCAGGGACCTGTATCTCTGTTCTATGTGAGTGGGTAGTTGTGGTCTGTAATCAGGGTAGGAAGGATAGTATTTAAGGC
Source organism: Natrix helvetica (assembly GCF_964273705.1). Classification (NCBI taxonomy): domain Eukaryota; kingdom Metazoa; phylum Chordata; class Lepidosauria; order Squamata; family Natricidae; genus Natrix; species Natrix helvetica. Next base: position 167,635,076 of record NC_138552.1, read on the forward strand.
CATGAATGTTTCAGTAAAGAGTACTATAGGGTTCAATTCCCTCCCCCCCAATGTCACTTAACCTCTGTATCATGTTGCTTAACATACACATGAACCTGCTGGGATAAATCATTTGGAGATTTGGGGGTGATGTCATCATTATATGGATATTACATAAGCTCAAGTCAGACTGTTGTTGATGGACTACAAAGATTCATTATTGCATAGTGGTGGTTAGGCACTAAATCGCCATGTTTAAATATGCCTGTCTGGCAAGAACATAGCAAAAAAAAATCCAACTCTGAATACCTTTTCTACTTAACCTGTGGGCAATAGCTGTTGCAGTCAGTGTATGGACCTCCTTGCTTCCAGATGTTCAAGTAGCCCCTTCCTTTTTGGCATTGTGTAAAACTGTTAAAACAGCACTGTTGTACCCTGCTCCTATGCAGGGTTAAATTTTCTGGTTGCCATTTGCATGATTTGTGTCAATTGTCTGTTCCATTTGCTTTTGTTTTTATTTGATATTTTTGTCAATTCTATACGGCCAAGAGGTTAGATGTTGCGGTGGGTTGTAAAAAATAAAAGTAAAAAAATCTCACAGTGCAACAAAGTGAGTATTATTCTGAATTTCAGTTATATTATCCAGGGGTGCTTTGGGGATTTTACACTGATTGCAGTAACCCTTAATCTAGAGAAGGCTGAAAACAAGTTTTCTTTTTATAGGATGGATGGATGGATAGATAGATACTGTAGATATTTCCTATTTACTATGTCTGTATTACTATTAATCTTCTCATCGTTCCTATCACCCATCTCCCACTTATGACTGTATGACTGTAACTTTGTTGCTTTTATCCTTACGATTTATATTGTTTCCTAGTACGATTTGATTGCTTACTTGTACCATATGACTATCATTAAGTGTTATACCTTATGATTCGTGATGAATGTATCTTTTCTTTTATATACACTGAGAGCATATGCCCCAAAGTCAGTTCCTTGTGTGTCCAATCACAATTGGCCAGTGAAGAATTCTATTCTATATTTAAATATTGTTGGTATTATACAGTTGTTTAATTTTCATACATTTCTCTTAGGTCCACGATGGGCTTCCTGGAATACAGGTGTCTTTATTTGCATCAGATGTGCTGGAATACATCGAAATCTGGGAGTGCATATATCCAGAGTCAAGTCTGTCAATTTGGACCAATGGACACCAGAACAAATACAGGTTAAAAAGTTTCATTCAAGTTGTATTATGAGAGACTTTGGGAGAGTTTGTTTCAAAATATATGTTAATTAATAAAATTAACTCATTTAAAAGATTTTTTAAAATAACAAAAATCCCAACAGAATTTTTCTAAATAGTAATATAATTATTTATTGACTGCACTTTTATGTTGGAACTGAATCTTGCAACAGGTTATTGTAAGTGTTCAAGTTGGAATTTTTCTTTCTAATCTTAGTAGCATCTTGTACATACCAAGGATAATAGCAAAAGATGTGCAAAAGGTTCTGACTCACAATGAGTTGTTCAGTCCTTATTTTAGTCAATTCCAGGTATTCCAGAAATTTTCTGACTTTCTATTGGTCTGTTTCAAGTATTCTGGCCGGTCAGGATAGCACATTCTTAATTTGATTATCGTATTTTTCGGAGTATAAGACGCACCAAGGTTTTGAAGAGGCTAATAAAAAAGGAGGTATGTAGATAGAGGGATAGAGAGGGAGAGAAAGAAAGAGAAATACGGTAGGTAGGTAGGTAGGTAGGTAGAGAGAGTAGGTAGTTAGTTAGTTAGGTAGGTAGGTAGGTAGGTAGGTAGATAAAGGGATAGAGAGAGAGAGAAATGGAGAGAGAGAGAAATATAGTTGGTAGATAGGGAGAGAGAGTGTGTAGGTAATTAGAGGGATAGAGAGAGAGAAATAGAAAGAGATAGAGAGAGAGAAATACAGTAGATAGGTAGGGAGAGAGAGCGTAGGTAGGTAGGTAGATACAGTGGGGCAAAAAGTATTTAGTCAGCCACCAATTGTGCAAGTTCTCCCACTTAAAAAGATGAGAGAGGCCTGTAATTGGCATCATAGGTAGACCTCAACTAATGAGAGACAAAAAGAGAAAACAAATCCAGACAATCACATTGGCTGATTTGGAAAGATTTGGGGCTTCGGGAGGCAAAAAATGCTGTATTCGATGTATAAGACGCACCCAGATTCTCAGCCTCTTTTTTGAGGGAAAAAGTGCGTCTTATACTCCGAAAAATACAGTACTTCTAGAAAATTTGGAGCACTTTAGTGTCTGAATGTTTACTTTTTCAAGCTTGCAATTTAATGTTCCAGGTAGTAAAATACTTATCCATCAATTTTTAATGTTCAAAAAATGGTGAACTAATATTAGTTTGCTTTGTCTCCAACCTTGTATAATTTTTGTAAAATGTTTATGTCTGTTTTCAGTTCTATTGCATATTACTCCTTTTACAAGCAGAAAGAATAATATGCATTAAGAGCATATTGTTATTTGCTACCATATGGTTTGATATTTATACAGGTGTTTATAATCAGGGTCTAGAATTGTTTGCTTTATACTATGTAGCTTTCAAACAAAATTGAAAATCACTGAGCCCGACAAACCAATTTTAATCATTATGCCCATGGAAAGTATTAAAAACAGAATTATAATATGAGGACTTCTTCTTTCACTTATTAAAATGGCTGAAAATGACAGTAAAAGACATTTAAAGTAAATATTTCTAAATTTTATTATCAAATCAATAAATTCTAAAGCGTGTGCTAAAATAAGAATACAGATGTATTTGCTGAAATAGATTTTTAAAATGTTATAGCATTAAATGTTTCTCTTGGTGAAAGCATTCAACCTTGCTACTTTGCTATAGTGGGTAGCTGAGGCTATATGTAGAATGCCGGGCCCGGGTGGGGGGGCGCTCAAACTTTGCCTCAAAGAAGGCTTGGAGTCTTTACCTACTGGCCCTGCCTTCTGCTTTGTATACTGTCTTGTTGTGATCTCTTTTCCAGCAGGATACCAAACAAACTTCATCTGCCTAATCTTCCTGTGAGAGATGCAGCACTCTCATATCCGCTGGTGTTCTTCTGGGGATTAAAAGATCAAACCATATAAGAATTGAAATAATTTTAGCAGTCTAGCCTTCTAGTCAAATAGCATAGATCTGTGTTGCTAAAGGATTCTGTCCCTCCTTGGAAAGAGACCAATCTCACAAGAGATCAACAAAATTGATTTTTTTTTTGAAAAAGAAAAAAAGGATACAATTTATGAACACCTTTTAATTTAAAATACAAAAAAGGTAGTAAATTATCAAAAATGATTCCCACCAAAAGAAAAGACAATGCCCCAAGTAGACCCAAGATGGGCAACACAACTACTGTAAAGAAAGGCTGCTTATAAAGAAATTAGGCTGAGATTCAAATTATAACATTAAATTATTCAGTCATACCCAGCCTTAGTTATGAACACAGATTGACAGTAGTTGGTACAAACAAACAATAATAATACAGAACAGTAACAGTATAGTTTATAAACAAGCCATTAAGCCATATGTAATTCCCTGCTAGATGCATTACCGATTTCTACAGAAATAGTACTACGTAAAGCATTGGTTCTGTGTTTCACTTCTCCTGGACATCCCAGCTTCTTGGAAATTCCAAACTTTAATCAGAGGCTATGGATAATGAATCTAGTCTCATGCTTTTCCCAGTGTGATTCACAGCATCTGGAGCTGCTCCCACAGTTTTAAAGCAACCAGGTTTTCGGTCTCGGGAGAGGGATGATTTAATTCTGTACACGACTCTGTGCTTGCATTGCCTCTCAGGGGGATATTGATGGTTTGGAGTGAGAGGCTGCTCTGTCGATCATGGATGTCTCAGACTGGGCAAAGAGGCCTACATTCATAATAACCTTTGAAGAAGACTATTCAAAAGTTCCAATAACTGTTACCATATTAGAGGAATTGTCATTACTCCAAAAATACCGTGCTTCCCTGAAAATAAGACATGTCCTGAAAATAAGGCCATGCCAGATTTTTGGGGTAGGTAAAAATATAAGCCCTCCCCGAAAATAAGCCCTGGTGAAAGGGTGGGTTTAGCCAGAACGGGGTAGCCCTTCCCTTCCCCAGTCACCTCAAGGCTTCTCAGCCCCTTAATAGGATCAGCTGAGCTGCTCCATTCACAAAACAGCTGATTCGCGGGTGCTGCTCAGGCCTCTGCCTCCAGCAAGCGCCGGTCGCTTTTGCAGCCAATTGCAGCTGCAAAAGAAGCCGGAGGCCAAGCAACACAACCCACATGCCTCATGTCCTCCTTACTTAACGGTGACAGTCACAGCAGGCAATTCCATCCACGGAACAGGAAAAGACGGCATGGAAAATGTGGAGGGGGTATTTTGTCTCTTATTCTGTTCTCAGTCTGTGCTGACCTTCAGAACAGGGTGAGAGGCAGGAATATCCTCCTTCACATTTTCAAGCCGTTTGGAGAAACACCCCATTTCAAGCCTTCAATGTGAATATGCAGGTGAGAAGCGACTTCATGTAGGCATGGAAATCCATACACTTGGGACATCGGAAGAAGCCCCGCGAGGAGACGACGTTCCCAAAGTGCAGCAAATCTCCCACCACCACCACCATCTGCAGATCGTCCTTTCAAAGAGGAGTTTCACCAGGATGAAGGAGACACAAACGCCTCCTTCTGCCACCTCTTTGTCCTGGTGAAACTCCTCTTTGAAAGGACAATCTGCAGGGGTATGGGGTGGGGAGAGATTTCCTGCACTTAGGCAGTGGTGTCTCCTCGTAGGGCTTCTTCCGACATTCCAAGTGTACGGATTTCCATGCCTACAGGAAGTCGCTTCTCACCTGCATATTCACATTGAAGGCTCGAAATGGGGCACTTTTGCAAATGGCTTGAAAATGAAGAGGAAGATATTCCTGCCTCTCACCCTGTCCTGAAGGTCAGCACAGACTGAGAACAGGATAAGAGACAAAATCCCCCCTCCCATTTTCAAATGGTTTGCAAAAACGCCCCATTCCAAGCCTTCAGCATATTCCAGGATTGCAGGATTGAAGGCTCGGAATGGGACATTTTTGCAAATCGCTTGAAAATAGGGAGGGGAAATTTTCCTTCCTCTTACCCTGTTCTGAAGTTCAGCACAGACTCAGAACAGGATAACAGGCAAAATCCCCCCTCCCCTCCCCCCGTTTTCCTGGCAATCATTCTTTTCTTGGGATCTCAGGGCCGACACCCATCCCCCAAATGCTCTATCCGAAGCCTTCTCTGCGTGTGTGCAGAGCTCCCAAGGAAAGGATGGTGTGTATATGTGTGTGAGAAAGAGATCCCTACCCCCCACCCCTCCAAGGCAGCCACATCCCTCCACTAACCTGCTTTCCTGCTCCATTCTCCACTGCCATGTGCAGGGCAAGAAAAGTAGTTTGTGGGACAACTTCCAACTTCGTGAGATCTTTTTTTTTTTTGCGAGAACTTGGAAGGTATTTTCTGGTATTTTTTTTTACCATAGGCACAGAGTCTTCTTTTCTTGTCCTGCACGTGGAGTGGAGAATGGAGCTGGAAAACAAGTTAGGGAAGGGATGTGGCTGCCTTGGAGGGTGTGTGTGTGTGTGCGCGTGTGTGTGTGTTCATTTGTTCTGCCAGGAAGAGCCCCCCCCCCCGCGAGACCAGAGCAGCACAGTCAGCTGTTCCGCGGCCAGCAAGCAGGGCAGACGAAGGCCAGGATGCAAGGAGAACTTGGGTCATTGTGGACGCAGGCAAGCAGGTGGTGGGAAGGAGAGGGTGGGGCTAGTGGGTTTGCTGCCTCCTGCACTTGAAAAATAATAAGCCCTTATTTGGAGGGTCAAAAGAAAATAAGACCCTGTCTTATTTTGGGGGAAATACGGTAGTAACATGGACATTTATACATTTTGCTTTTTTATATATATTTATACATGTTTATTCATGAATATGTCCTATTCTGCCTTCTTATAATGGTTTTTATGTAAAATAGTCATTATAGCAGCAAGTTTATCCTAGCATGCATCAAACTAAATTGAACTTTTTCTCATTGCTTTTAGTGCATGCAGGAGATGGGAAATACCAAGGCAAGATTACTTTATGAAGCTAATTTACCAGAGAACTTTCGAAGACCTCAAACAGATCAGTATCCTTTTTTGCATTTCCCCTTTTCAGGGAAATTGGAGTAGTTATATATGATGATAATGTTAAAATGGATGTATTCATAATGCACAATGGCCAAGTATAAATGTCAAAATTCTCAAAGATGTAAAAATAGATTGTTTAAACTTAAAACACTATTTCTATTTTAGTTTGATAAAGATACAATTTACTTCAAAAATACTGAAGACAGGAAAAAGTGTTCCATTGCTTAAGTATAAAGTTACTAAAGATGTCTATGGTACATCTGGCCTATTTAAAATAAAGATATAAAATTAGCATATTAGTAGCACATCAGAACTTAACCATGGTGCTGGATTTTTGGGAAATTTGAGTCTCATCATGCAAAAAAATATATATTGAGGAAATTGGTTAAACTCAAACTAAATTTGTCTTTATTTGATCCCCTTGATGAGAAATGGTAAAATAATAGTTTTATAAAGCATATAGTGCAAGTGAGTCTCTCTCTCTCTGTCTCTCTCTCTCCGTCTCCCTCCCCACCCCACACACACACACACAGAGAGAGAGAGAGAGAGTGAGAGAATGAATATAAAATACCAATTTTTAAAATTCAGTCTGAATAGAAACATTGGAGAAAATATGATGTAGTATTCGTCTTATGTATCATGATGATTATACTAAGGTTATAAAAGTATTAAAAGATGCTTTTGCAATAGAAAAGAACATCCTAGAATGCTAATGAAAATTCAATAGGCATCCTAAATTTGAAGCAGTTCAGTTCTGGCTTTAGAAATATTATATAAAATTCGTTTCTGCACTGAAAACGTTTTGTAGTTTTATGCTGGTGTGTGTGTGTGTGCGTGCATGCACATATGCATCCCTTTTTTGGTTTTCTTGTTTTGTCTTTTCCTTTAACTAACTTATTCAGAGCTGTGGAGTTTTTTATCAGGGATAAATATGAGAAGAAAAAATACTATGACAAAAATGCAACTCATGTCACCAGTGTAAGTAAATATTACTGAATTACTCCAAAACACATGAAAACATAATTATATAATTAATATTACTCATACTATTCGTACTATATCACACACACACAGTATATATCCATATCTAAGTAGAGGTATTAAATATATACCAAAGGTGTAATCCCATGATAAGAGAAACAGATTTTAGTATAGCACTTACCTCTCTTTCTAGTAACAGTATACTTGGTATTACTTGTATAGATCATTAAATAACTTGATGGATATTTGAGGGCTTAATTCAGTGAGAACATTTACCTCTAAATATACAGGATTGTATATTTTCAAATATAAACACTGTTTCTGAGTGCTGAGCACTGTTTTTTACTTTTGTTAGACAGCTTATAGAGTCTGAAATAGGATCTAGCTCTAAATATTAATCCTTAAGGAAAATACATCGGGTATTTAAGAGCCATAAGAAGAGTGGAAAAATCTGGAATAGGGTACAGCAATAGGATGGGGTATGGAAACACAATGCAAAAGAACGACAAGATAGATGTGCTGTTGCTAATGCAAAATGAAAGAAATATTTCAATTAATTCATGGTGAAAATAGATAATTTATCAGAGAAACTCAATAGGAAATTAGTTACAAGCAACTTGTCAAAATTGTATGACTGAAGTGAAATGTGAATTGAAAGTTTGTCACACCCATTGCTGCTGAAAGAATTTAAGGATGTAAAATAATTGGCTTTAACAAGAATTGCTTCAGATCAAAATAAATGTTCATCTTAGCTCCTAATTTTGTCTCTTATTAACCAACCAAAAACACAGTTGAGTTTGGTACCCCCTGTTGTTGCTAGGGTTATAAGCTTTGGTTTAAAATCAACTGTGAAAAGGATTACAGGTAGTCCTTACCTTATGATCACAACTGAGCCCAACATTTGTGTTGCTAAGCAAGAGAGTTATGTGACTTTTGCCCCTTTTTACAACCCCCCCCCCCATTGTTAAGTGAATCTCTGTGTTTGTTTAGTAACAAGGTTAAGTGAATCTGGCTTCCCCATTGACTTTGCTTGTCAGAAGGTGATCACATGACCCCGGGACACAGTAACGGTCATAAACATGAACCAGTTGCCAACATCTGAATTTTGATCACATGTTCGTGGGGAAGCTGCAAAAGGCATAACTCTGAAAAACGGTCATAAATCACTTTTTTCAGTGCCATTATAATTTTGAATGGTCACTAAACAAATAATTATAAGTTGAGGGCTACCTGTATGTAGCTTGCATTTGAAGTGGTAACTGAATACTTAATTCTCTGGATTATAGTTCCTTAGCATTTTTCTATTCAGAAATACCGGTAGGATTGCAACTTGTCTTTATTAAAAAACAGTGTGTAGTCAAAGGATATAAGCTGTAGTAGAACAGTTTCAGGAAACCTTTGAGGCTTTTGTAATTCAAAGAACACGCTACCGATCCGTGATGGTGAACTTATGGCACGCGTGCCACAGGAGGCATGCAGAGCCCTCTCTGCGGGCACACGACTCGTCAGCCCAGCTCAGCTGCACCATGCATGTGTGGGCACCTGCTGCTGGCCAGCTGATTTTCAGGTCTCTGCTGTGCATGCGTAGGAGCATGGCACATGTGGGAGATGCATGCGCATGCATGGGGGAAGGGTACACATGCGTGGGGGCGGGGTATATATGGGGGGGTCGTACGTGCATTGAATTATGGGTTTTGGCTCACTGCTATAGATGGTCTCATCATGGAAGCAGGAAAACGTCTCTCATAAAATGATTATCATAGTGAGTAAGATTGGTTTTTTTCCTGAAAAAAAGTCTCACTTCCACATAAAAGTAGTAGTCTGCACTACTCACTAGTTTGTTTTTCAAAAACTCTTCTGAGAATTCCTCTGCACAAATTCCAGCAGCATTATTCTACATAAATATGATGCTAATGTCTTTGCTTTACAGTACACTTATCTGCCATTTATTAATTAAATGGACTCTTTTAAGAAAATAAATTGAGGCAGATAGCCCTGTGAGGCAGCATTAGTAGAACTGTCTTCATGCATACTGATGTCCACAGCATAGTATTGTTTATCACTGGTATAGGGTGTCCAGTGATGCTGAAAATGAGGGGGAAAAGTTAGGCCTTTCTGTGAGCCATATGGGAAGAATAAATTGAGAAGACTGGCATACCTAAACCAGCCTTCCTCACACGAACAGATTTTCAGGTGACTAGATTTCAATGACAGGTAGTTCTTGATTTATGGCCATTTTTTAAACAGCCATTTGCAGGTTATAGTGGCACTGAGTATAACAATTGTGGCATAAACGTGTCTGCAACCACCTTGTCCTGACTGAGGTAGGAGTGGGGAGCTATGGCTCCTTTATGACTTGTGGACTTCAACTCCCAGAATTCCTGAGCCAACCAGTCTAAAGGAGCCATAGCTTCCCACTCCTATTATTGTATTTATCATTGTATTTGATAAATAAGGTGACAGCAAGCCTATGAAAAGGTTTAGCTCATTTCTGAAGGAGCTACTGCTAGTCAAAGTAGATGCAGTATTTACTAAGTAATCATTCTTCTGGTACAAAATAGCCGTGATGGTGAACCTATGGCACACGTGCCAGAAGTGGCACGCAGAGCCATTTCTCCTGGCAGTGGAGCCATCACCAGTTGCTCTTCCGAGTTCGGGCACAGCAGCCAGCTGGTCTTCATGCGCATTGGTGTGCCAGAAAGCAGAAGAGCCGCCTGGTGCATATGCACACACCAGGAAAATGGTTTTTGTTTCCAGTGTGCATATGCGTGTCGGCCATTTGGTGATCTGGTTCCTGGTGCAGATGCACACGCAAAAACCAGCAACAGGGAGAGCAACAGCCATGCCAAAAGACATGGAGAGTGGCTCCCGGCCATCTCTTTTTAGCAGAGCAGAGTTGTGGTTGAATCTTCCTTCCCTCCCCACCCGAGTAGGCTTCTTGCATGGCCCCAGCCCTCCAGCCTGTGACTCATCTGTGGTCCGAAGTGCCTGGCGGCTCGGGTGCTCCAGAAAGGCAGCGGCAGCCACAAAGGGAAGGGCAGGAGCAACCGGCCAGCCCCTACAGTCACTTCCACGCCAGCTAGAAGCAGCACTGTGACAACTGCCAGGGGCAAGGAGGCGGCAGTGGCAAGGACGGGCAAGGGTTTCCCTCCCTCTCCACCTGAGTGGGCTACTTGCATGGCTCCAGCCTGCGGCACTGATGTGGATCTGCGGTCTCAAGTGCCTGGCTGGCTCAGGTGCCCCACAAGAGCTGTCCAGCCCCCACGCAGCCCCAGAAGAGCAGCAGCTGCTGCTGCAGCCACAGGGGGAAGGGCAGGAGTGACCAGGCAGCCACCACAGCTGCTCCCATGCCAGTGAGCCAGGCCCTCGGCGGCGTCTTTATACGGGTAGCTCGCCTCCCCACCAACAGCTCCTCCAGCATCCCGGCTGGAAGCGGCAGTGCAACAGCTGCCATTACCAGGGGCAAAGGGGTGGCAGGGGCAAGAACGGGCGACCGCCACCCCTTTGTCCCTTCCCCAGCAGCGGCTTTGCGCTCCGCTTCCAGCCGGGATGCTGGAGGAGGAGCTGCTGGCAGGAAGGCGAGCTACCCGCATAAAGAGGCCGCTGAGGGTCTGGTAGAATATATCCCGGCTGGAAGCGGCAGCACAACAGCCGCTGCTGAGGAAGGAGCAGCGGGAAGGGCGGGCAAACAGCCAGCAAATGCTTCTCTGCTGTGCCTGAGCCAGCCAAGTGCTCCGGACCGCGGATCCTCATCAGAGCCACGGGCTGGAGCTGTGCAAGAAGAAGAACAAAGAGAAGATAACAAAATACGAAGACCTACAAATAGAAATAGAACAACTGTGGCAAAGGCAAGCCAGGGTAGTACCAATAGTCATAGGTGGTTTGGGTGCAGTCCCAAAACAAATGGAGCACCATTTGAATGCCATTGGCATTGACAAATTCTCCATCAATTGCAAAAGATAGCTTTACTGAGAACAGCTTCCATCCTGTGCCGATATCTGTAATACCATCAATCATCCATCAGGTAGTGTAAGATTTAAGGGTGGTTGTTACAAAATTAATTTTCCACTCCTTGTAACAATATCTTTGCTCCTTGAAGTATAAAAGTATATGATCCTGCTATTATCAATAAGAGAAAGTGTAAGATCCCTAAGAATCCTATCTCCCATTACCTGCATGATTTGCTACAATTCTCGTTGGATTGAATAGGAGACAACGCAGTAGGGAGACAACAAATGGAATATACTTAGAATATGTATATCAGAAGAAATAATTTTGAAGCTGTCTTTCCTATCTGATTTCTGAGATATGAATTTGGGAAAAAATTAAAGTTCATTGCTATCCAGACAAGTCTTCTGATTGTGCTTTTGTATATTGTAACATGAACATTAGTGGATGTTTCATGTATGAGGATTACTTGCGTTCCTACACTGACTGACTAATACTGTGGATAAAGCAGAAAATATTCAACAGATTGTGGATTATATAGATAGACATGCTCACAAAATTACAGAATTCCTTATAATATGCTTGTTAGTTTATGATTAAAAGACTCTTTTTGATTAACAACATTTTCTCCTTGCTTTCAAAAGAGAAGGCTCTCTTTGGTAGTTAGATATTTCATTTAGTGTTATTCATTTTTTTCCTTCATAAAATCTGTTGGAATGAGCAAAAATAAATATTCCTTTGCTTGTTTCCCTACTCCTATAGGATAGTAGTCTTTTTTTAGTTCAGGACATTAATAATTCATGAGTCATGCTGGATAAAACTGAACAATGGGATGAGAGGCTTAATTATTTTCTCTTGTGATACTGATGTGATCTTATCTGACTTCCATTTCTTTCTTTATATTCTAGCATATTCCTCTGTTGAGCATTTACTATACCCTGATCAGATTCTAACCTTTAAAAATGTCTTTAGTAAATTTTGAAAGGGCAGTTGACTCTGTGCATCATTGTATATATAATAATTAATTTCCATACCTCCAGTTAAATACTAGGTTGAACTGAAGAAGTCAGTGACTCTATATTTATCTTGTTTGAAACAGATTTCTTTTAAAAGTAGCAAAATTAGCCTAAACTTAGTTTTGTCTCTTCTCTTCCTCTTCCTCTTTCTCTTCCCTTCCCGTTCCTCTTCCCTTCTTTCTCAAAAATGGAAAGTAATAAAATATACTTTAAACTTACGTCTTCCTATAATTACTGTAGCCTGTCATGTTGTCTTTTCTCATCTTTCATCTGCTTTGTACAGATGTCTTCCTCTGATGCTGCTCAACCTCAAACATCTCCTCTGCAAGCTGCCTCTGAGCAAAGCAAAACGGAGGTATTCCCTCTTCTTGGTGTCCGTGTTGTGTTTGGTGCAGATTTGTTCTACTTTTGTTCTGAATAGCTATAGTACAGGCTAATATATTTGTTTGTGGCTTACTGTGTGTGAATTCAGCTGTAGTTGTTCATTGTGGTTTCTATGACACATGGCTTAGCATAATGCAAATTCAGCCAATATGGAATTATTTTCTGATACATTTGATATATGATGTATATTTGTAATTTGTAATAGGCAGGACTAAAATTATTTTAAATCAAACATTTTGTAAATCTATCCAAAAAGAATTTCTTCATGGACTTTTTCAGGTCAGCTTGAACTGTTTCATAATAGTGTACAAGTTTGTCCTAGATTTGTAACTTAAATTGTGTGTTAGATTTCCTCAAAATAAATATTGTTATGGAGATAATGGATTCCAAGCAGAATTGGCGAGTTACTGGCATAGTTTTGAAAATGAATTATTAATTAGTAGAATGCATTCCTCATTTTCAGTCATCTGTATACTCATTTTGTAATCCTCCATCCTGAACGTGTTTTCTTTTCTTTGAAATAAGATCCTCTAATTTCAGTAACCCCGATTTCCAAGTGATTTGATTTGGGATTTCTAGGCTGTCTTTTTGTAAATATCCACATAATAAAATTGCCAATTCCACACGACTTCCAAAATGAGAGCCAGCTGCAATATCTTGACTACCTCTTTATTGCTTTGCTAGTCTTGAACATGGTTTAAATTACATCCACTGGGGTTTGCATATAGAGCTTGAATTGGAATTGCAGGCTTTTAGTTATTTGTTTGCTTTTTTAGAGTATTTGCAGGCCAGTCACTTCTTTAAGGCTGCAAGGGAGGGGGAGAGACCTACAGAAACCATCAAAATGACATCAGGGAATAATCCCTTGTCATATTAACCACACAATCAGATGCAAATGTATTGTTGTGTAGTCATTTTCTGAATCATGCTTGTGCTTTTTAAGACATTCAACACAACTTTTTTAAAAATATAACATAAAATAATAGTATAGTAAAATAAAAAACCTCTCTATAACAGGATAGTTATTGTTAAAATGGCTAGAATTGGTGAGGTGCCACAAAAAGGGTTCTATTTTATATACTATCCAACGTGTCCTTTTTTACATCATGAGACATAAATGAATCTCTGATGAAAATGTAGATTCTGAGCTTACTCCTAAAGCTGGGGTGTCAAACTCACGACAACACGTTGTCATGTGACGTATCACAACTTTTTCCCTCTTCACTAAACCGGGGGTGGGGGTGGCCAGCACGTGATGCATCCAGCCTGCGGGCCGTGAGTTTGACACCCCTGTCTCAAAGAAAGAGGAAGCCTTGCAATGCAGTAGTCACAATTATGTGTTCATTGATATAGATCAATGTTGTTGATCAATATGAACATTATCAATTGTATTGGAAACAAATTGGAAGCCAGGACAGTTGGTTCAAAAACAGTGATATGGGGATCACATCAGGTAAGTATGTGGATGAAGTTTTTGCACACTTTAAAGTGGCATCCTGTATAGAATATGTTATTATAATACATATGACATGTATCCCAATCACCAAATCACAGATAGTATGTATTATCAGCATTACCATGAGATCTAGTCTCAGTGCTCTAGGTATTTTTCTGGTAATATCTTATGGAAGATATAAGAATGTGATATACAGATTTTTAGAAGTTTTATGGTGTAAGGACATCAGGACTGAGCAGTAATTCCCATCTCTCATCATTTTAAGCTAAATAAACCATTAGACCATGATATCAATTACATATTAGCCAAACATCTTAGAATAAGATGATTTGTAAGTCTGCAAAAACCAATAGTAGTGGAAAAGATGACTATGATAAAACTATGGAGAAAGCTGATGGAAAATAGAAAACAGCCCTATATTTTCAATTTTTTAGTCTTTCTGCTGTATATTAAGGGGAATATGTTTAATATAATAGATTTGAAGTGCGTGCAGATATAGTATATAGTCAGGTCAGCCTTGTAATATAATTCTTAAGATATTGTATACATGCATAATACATATACAGACCCATATGTAAATAATATATGAAGCCATTGCATTTCTGATAGAAATCAATGTCTTTCTGAAATAGAAGTTTAAATTAACTTTTAGAAGTTAATATAACTGATATTTTATTTTAAAGATTTATAATATAATAATTACAATATAATGTTTAATGGAACATCTTTCCACAGAAGGAAAAAGATAAGAAGAAAGAAGAGAGAAAAAGGGACAAAGAACCAGAAAAACCTTTGAAAAACTTAGGAATTGAAAAAGTAAGATTGGTTTAGTTGCATATTTTCAGATTATATCATTATTCATAATTAATGGTACATAGTGCTGCAAAATCATTGCAGTTTTTTTTATTTAATTCTTTGACTATTACAAGTCTTGGTCTTTTGGCTAAAATCAATTTTATAGTTTTAGTTAAGATCACTTGACTTAACTAGTTTCAGAAGCATTACATCTTAATATTTTGTACAATTGTGCTTTAAAATATGAATTGTCTTAACCTCTAAAAAAGAAACTTCCAGGAAATGTCTGGGCTATAGACTACATTGGAAGGTAGGGAAAAAATTGGAAAATTGAAGCAAGTGATATGAACTTGTGTGTGTAGTCATCAGGCATTGAGATTAGCTGGAGGGAGACTTTATTTTTTTCCTAATAGCATGAATTGCATGGACATCGCAGCTGGAAATGTTAACAATGTAAAAACTTTGTGACAGTTCCTCTAAAAAATGAATTCACAAGGAAAGTAATAACTTTT
Source organism: Natrix helvetica (assembly GCF_964273705.1). Taxonomy (NCBI): domain Eukaryota; kingdom Metazoa; phylum Chordata; class Lepidosauria; order Squamata; family Natricidae; genus Natrix; species Natrix helvetica. The sequence goes on from NC_138552.1 coordinate 167,650,311, forward strand.
TCATTATTTCAGTCTGAGTATGAGGTGTTAGTAGTTGTCTTCTTGCAGTTTTGTTTCTGTACTAATAATGGCTGATAATTTATCTGATAGTTTATCTCTCTTTCACACGCATACACACATATGCACATACACCACATAATTGTGATTTGGCAACTAGCTTGCACTTAAAACATTTGCAGCATCCAATGGTCACATTATTGCTTTATTTGTGTTCTTCCCTGTAGGTTTCCCACAAGCAAAGTCTGTCAGGAAACTGGCAGGGAATTTTGCAAGTTGCTCTTGGAGGTTGCTTGAGTTTGTACCAATACTCAACTCTATGCATTCTGTTTCTGAGGCATATACTTCCATCTTTTCTACAGCTTCATCTCCTAGACCTGTGATGGCGAATCTATGGCATGCGTGCTGGAAGTGACACATAGAGCTTTCTCTCTGGGCACGCCAGCCATAACCCGTTGCTCTTCCAGGTCTTTGCATGGACGGGAGCGCTGGAAACCGGAAGAGCAGCTCCCTGGCACGCATTTGCATGCTGGGAAGATGAGCTTCTGGTTTCCGGAATGCACATGCGTGCCAACCAGCTGGTCTTCACGCATGTGTGCCAGAAACTGGAAGACCAAGTGACCAGTATGCACATGTGCGCCGGGGAGCTACTCTTCCGGTTTCCAGCACTCCCCCATGCGGGTGCTCCTGTTTCGGCACTTGATGCTGAAAACACTGTCTTAGAGCTTCTTAGGAAATCAAGGGGTTCTTTGGGATCTGAGATCAGGCATACGTTGCAAGGATGCAGTCTTATCCCCTACCCTAGCAGCTAACCAGCGTGGAAGAGCACTCCATCCTACTTCCAGGTGCTTGTTAAAATCTGAGCAAATCCGTATGGTGTCTAGAGCATACTACTATCTTAAACTGATTAGTCATCTTGAAAGAGTCAGTCCTAGTAACTGGGCTCAGGCTAGTCCATTGGAATAAAACCGGCCTGTCAAACTGGTGGCCCATGGACCGAATACATCACATGCAGGCCATGCCCGCTCCAGCTCCGTGAAGACAAAAAACATTGCGATACATCACAATCCGGCCCATGACATGATTGAGTTTGACACCCGCGGAATAAAGTGTAAAACCAAAAGATGCAGGCTTGCATTGCAATGCTCTTGCTCCCATCTTATCTGTTTTCCTCCACCTGTTGCCCCAGATGATCTTGCAGTCTGCCCAGTTACACTTCATGCCACTATACTATCCTCCTTACCTTTCGTATTCTCTGTTGTTCTTTTTATTCTTTCTTCACCTCCCTTGTTACATTCTCTTTTCTATATCCCATTCTTTTCCATGTATTCTCTTTCATTATCTCCATTTTCCACATTTATAATTATCCATGCAATTTCCTTTCACGGAGGACTGCTGGCCTCTTGTCTCAAACCAATCCTTCCTCAGCGTACCTGACTTCTTTTTATTTCTAACCATGAAGGTTGATAAATAGTCTATAAGGGGGGTGGGGGAGAGCCACAGACATTATTATTGATATTCTAGGTCTTTTGTTTGTGCTTGGTACAAGTAGCATACATCTCCTGATGTTCACCTCTTTCATACTGCTGTGCCTTATAATTAACAATAGTTGAAAAATCACAACTCTGATTATTATTGTTTCAATTCAACTGATACTAAGAGCACATTTAGTGAAGGCAGCTGCTGCATTTGTTGCTCCCCATTTGTTATTTTTGCTTGCATTAGTTTGCATGATTTTGAAAAGTGGCAATTTTCAGAGTTCAGGACATGCTTTTTGCCTGGCTTAATTATTCATTGGCTGCCTCTGCTGAATAACATGCAGTAGCATTAAGTGCTCTTTTGTTACGCTGTTCCAGTGAGCCTTGGAAGGCTTATTTGATTCAACTTCAGAAGCCCTGTGGAATTAAATTTTTGCTTCCTTTTATGATTGGAAAACCTATAGAGAGGTTTCCAGGCAGATTCATTCGATGCAAACTGAGCTTTGTCTGTACAGTCTGTTTACATTTAGAATGCACTGTATATTTTATATTTTCACTATGTAATGCTGTCTTGGATCAACGAACACATTAGAAGCAGCTTTAAATATCTGCTTTAGTAACAAGGAAATGCTAAGCAGAGAAGAGATGGCACATACTTTGAAAATGATCCTGGAATATACCTTAGTCGAGGAGCATGACATTTAGCCACATTCTACTGCAAATACTGGTTTTAAGAATTGTTTTTCTATTTCTTGCTGTTTTAAAACCCACATGTGAAAAATCCATTTGGATGAACTTCTGTTAATGTGATGTTCAATGCTTTACTCAGGAAGAGTTGCATCCTAATAAATTAACTCCACATTCAACCTATATATGAATATCTCTCATTACTGGTATATATTATATTACGGCATGCCAAACAATTGCTTAGGATCCTTGCAGAAAATGTTCAGTCTGAAATATTGCTTATCCTTATTTCTCCCATTCACTTTTGGGAAACCTTTCCCCTAGAATTGTAAGCCATTTCAAGTATTATCTGTTTCTTTCATTTCTGCATGAGGTGTTAAGATTAGAGCCTAATGGAACTGGACAGAAGTCTAAAACTATAAGAACTGAAACACCCCAGCCAGTTTAGCCTATTTGGCTGCGATTAGTCAAAGCAGTGTGATTTATTGTATCAAATTAAAACTGAATATTTGATTTTGCAGACATGCTTGGGAAGTGGCTATCATCCTTTAAAGTGCTTTTGATAAGTCACGGAATTTGGTTTTAGTTATTGTAAAATAGGAATTATTCAAACATGTATCCGTAACTACCTTATTTTTTTGGAGTATGACACATCGGAATATAAGACACACCAAGATTTTGAAGAGAAAAACAAGAAAAAAATAGTTTTTCGGCCCCACACATCCGGTTTTTGCTCTCTCCAGCCCCCAGGAGCACTCTGCAGGCCTCCCAAACTCTCTGTGCACCCCATTTGTGGCCTCCCAACCCCCCCAGGCATGTCATTTTTGCTCTCCCCAGTCCCCAGGAGCACTTTGCAGCCTTCCAAACCCTCTCGTGCCCCGTATTTGCCAAAAACGGATGCATGGGTCGGGGTTTTGGGAGGCCCAAAATGGCCATTTTCGGTGTATAAGATGCACCAACATTTCCACCCTCTTTTGGGGGTGAGTGCATCTTGTACTCCGAAAAGTACGGTATTTGGAATCCTGTTATTTGGTAAGGTTTTTGTAGTGATTGGTAGAAAATTTCAAGTAAAAAGAATTAGCTATTTGTATGATTTTAATATTTTTTTAAACATTTGAACTGTTGAACTAAATCAAAAATGCAAAACTGGCACAACTAAGATCTTGCACAGTATTTTGTTTAAATTGAATAGCTATTAATTCAAAAAATCTATACTGTTACTGTGTTTGCCTGAAAATATGACAGGGTCTTATATTTTTTTGACCCACGAAATATGGCCTTGGGCTTATTAAAGGGGAGAGCTTATTGTTTTTGGGTTGCCGGGCGGCTGCTCCCTTGCGACTAGACTCCCGAAGAGCAGGGCACAGCCTCAGGGTCGAATGGCTGTGTTGTGCTGTCCCAGCAGCAACACAGCAGCCATGAGGTGACCATGCTCGCGAGCAGCTGCCTGGCAACCTCCCTTTCCAGCCGGGCACAGCACCACTGACCAACCTAGCGGTACCCGGAAAGCACAAAGCAGCACGAGCGCCTGTTCGCCACCCTCCTCCTCCCGCGTCTCGGCACCTTCGGAATGCCCCTAGGTGAGTGAGTGGGGCTCTGCATGGCTGGAGGCAGGGGTTGCGCGAGTAGCTTTTCCGCTCGCTGCTTGTGTGAATCGCAGGCTCATGATGCCCATGGCTAATGCTACAGTACCTGCGGAGCCAGAGCATCTCCACTTGTTTTTTTTTTTTTTTTTTTTTGAGGCTTTCAAAGCACGGAGGACGGATGCCGCTCTGGAAGTATGCTCTATGGTAGTGTACAATCATAGAGCATACTCCCAGAGCGGTATCCTACCTTCGTGCTTTGGGAGCCGCAACGGAGGACAGATGCCGCTCTGGGAGTATGGTCTATGGTTGTACGTTCTGCAGCCCACTGCACTGATATGCACTGATTTCCATGTAGAAAAAACTTTAAGTAATATCTGATCACTGTTCACTGTCTTTAGGGAATAAGACATCGATCAGATCCATTTGTATTGCATTTAAATTTCCCCTCGAATTAATTTCATAGATATCCATTGCAGCTCATTCTTATTTTAGAACTTCATTAAAATATGCTGTCAATTTTATAAAGCATTTGATCCATTTTCTGTCCAAAAACGTGGCAGAGATGTGTTCAAAAATCTGCAAAAAGGATTTCTGCTTCATTTTCTTTATCCTCTGGCTGTAATGTCCAGCCTTCACGGTCCTTTATCATAAGAAAATCCAAGCTAATCTCCAATTTCCATGAAAAAAATATGTAATTCTAAATTGTAATTCCAAATTCTCCGCCTCCTTAATCCATTATTAACCTTCCAAAATCCATATATTAAGCACACTTTTGCTGCATGGTCTAAAAAAAGTCATATGTCTTTAAAACTTTGGAAGTCAAATTTGAATCATTGTCTTTTTAAATAAATGAAAACTTACCCAATGAATACAATAAACCTTGTTGTCCAGGCTTAATTTATCCACTATACCTCTCCCTCCCAAAGAATCCCAAAAAAGTGATTAAGTTACCAGGCTTTGTTAAACTTGATACCTATAGATGCTGTTTTGCGATATGAGCTTGACATAATCCCAATTTCTAGCCACGCCACTCATAAGACAACCATAGAAATGGCAGTTTCCATGATTTACCCATGAAGAGCATTTGGATATGGATGATCTCAATCATGTGGATGATTCCAATGATATCTTCTTTGTTTCTGGAAGGATGTGTAATTTCTGAATTTTCTGAACCCCATAAATTTAATCAAGTCAGAGCCAAAAAGTTTTAATGTTACTAAGGAAGGAAAAATGGAGGTGGTAGCAATATTGGCACTTGAAATAATCTTTGACCTTTTGGTCGAATCACTTCCTTGGTCCATATATGATTGATTTATACTCTATTCCTCTGCAGGATCAGATCTGTTTTAATGGTCGGCCCAGATACTAGATGAATCTGTCTGATTTCTACATAACAGGGATCCCTAAAGGAATCAACTACTCATTCTACAATTCTACTAATATTCATTCATTCATTCATTAATCACTCATTCGTTTTCTTTAGCATCTCAGAATCAGTAGCTTTAGTTGGGCAACTATAGAAACTGGATAAATAAGAACCAGTACGTGGCTGGAAAGATATAAAGCTGGTTTTGATTATTTGGTGATAGAGCAAAAAGAACAGAATGGAAATAGTTTATACAGATCTAAGTTAACAAGGTACCGTGTTTCCCCGAAAATACGCCAGGGGCTTATATTTTTTTGACCCACGAAATATGGCCTTGGGCTTATTAAAGGGGAGGGCTTATTATTTTTGGGTTGCGGGCGGCTGCTCCCTTGTGACTGGGTTCCCGAAGAGCCGGGCACAGCCTCAGGGTCGAATGGCTGTGTTGCGCTGTCGCAGCAGCAACGCAGCAGCCATGAGGTGACCAAGCTTATGAGCAGCCGCCCGGCAACCCCCCTTTCCAGCCGGGTACAGCGCCGCTGACCGACCTAGCAGTACCCGGAAGGCACCAAGCAACGCGAGCGCCTGTTCGCCGCCCTCCGCGTCCCGTGGCTCGGTGCCTTCGGAATGCCCCTAGGTGAGTGAATGGAGCTCTGCATGGCTGGAGGGGAGTTCGCAGCGGCTTTTCCTCTCCCCGCTCGCGCGAAGGGCATCTGCGCTGCTGGCGCCGTCCGCCGCTTGGTTTTTTTTTTCAAAGCATGGAGGATGGATGCCGCTCTGGAAGTACGCTCTATGGTTGTACAATCTGCAGCCCACAACCATAGAGCGTACTTCCAGAGCGGCATCCATCCTCCATGCTTTGGAAAAAAAAAAACAAGCGGCGGACGGCGCCAGCAGCGCAGATGCCCTTCGCGCGAGCGGGGAGAGGAAAAGCCGCTGCGAACTCCCCTCCAGCCATGCAGAGCTCCATTCACTCACCTAGGGGCATTCCGAAGGCACTGAGCCACGGGACGCGGAGGGCGGCGAACAGGCGCTCGCGTTGCTTGGTGCCTTCCGGGTACTGCTAGGTCGGTCAGCGGCGCTGTACCCGGCTGGAAAGGGGGGTTGCCGGGCGGCTGCTCATAAGCTTGGTCACCTCATGGCTGCTGCGTTGCTGCTGCGACAGCGCAACACAGCCATTCGACCCTGAGGCTGTGCCCGGCTCTTCGGGAGCCCGCTCGCAAGAGAGCAGCTGCCCAGCAACCCCCCCTTCTTCAGCTGGGCATAGCGCCGCTGACTGACCTAGCGGTACCCCGAAAGCACCAAGCAACGCAAGCGCCTTTGCCCCCACCTCATTCCCGTGGCTTGGTGCCTTCGGGATACCGCTAGGTCGGCGAGCGGTGCTCTGCCTGGTTGGAGGGGGGGGATTGTCCAGAGGGTTTATTTTCGAGGGTGGGCTTATATTTTTGCGCACGCGAAAAATGTCGCAAGGGTTTAGTTTCAGGACATGGTGTATTTTCGGGGAAACACGGTACTCACCAATGTGTGTATTAGAAGTTGTATAAGTAGTCAAATAATGAAATAAATTCTGTGTGAAAATTAGTACTCAGTGTTTCTTTACATTTACAGGGGACAGTTTTGAATGATTCCTGAGGATGCATACTAAAAAAAATGTTATTGCTTGGAAACATTCCACAAAAAATTGATCCAGGCTAAAATACAGAGATTGGTTTATCCTTGCAGAAATGACTTGACATGGAGAGTATTTAATCAGATACATAGGGCTATGATTGAAGAAAATGATGGTTTAAAATGTGCAGGATTGTTAGGATACTGCAATAACTATGTGCTATTTTATCTATGGCACACGTTGTTTTATTCTACATATCAGTTTTCTAGTGCAATCTAGGATTTTAAAATATAATTTCAAGTGACATATGATAAAGTGCATTAATCTACTTTCTAATTAACCCTTAATTCCACTTACTAATTTTTTCTAGTTTTGGGTTTTTCATACATGGCAGCTTTGAATCCCTGGAGGAAGAATGTTAATTTGTTATAAAACCTGCCATATACACAAACTCCCTCATAGGCATCCAGGAGGGCTGGGACAACAAAAAAGTCAGGATGATAGTTACAGCTTGTACAGGAAAGGCAGAGTTTAATTTGTACTGTCATTACTATTGTCTGCTTTTTTTATCCCATCTGGGATGGACAACTTGCATTTCAAATATACCTTTAATTTTTAAGTATATCCCTACAACAATAGCACCAAAGAAAACATGCACCTGGAGTGAGAGATTGTCTGACAATGCGGGCCCCATTCATGCTGGGGAAAATAAATTCTTCAAATACTAATAAATGAAATGTTCAGTGTTGATAACTCTTTGTAGAATTCATTTTATAGGAGACTGTGATTTCATAGTTTTTCTTTCTAGTAGTGAATGAATTATAGATGTGCTAGATTTACAGTATAACTGTAAGAAATTCAGTGTATTTGGCTTATGTTCCAAGTTTTTAAAAAAAATCTTTGCAGCAACTGTAACTTACCTATTGAGAATAGCTACTAAATTGAATGGCTTAACTAAGTGGAGATTTTAATCAAAGTTAACCTGTATTCTGACTATATATTGAGTAAGCCTGATTGGAAGAAGATGAGCATGTGTTTAAAATTCAAAAAAGAAAAATCAAGAATCTGCACTATGCACTATAGGTGGTCCTCGAATTACAACCACAATTGATCCCAAAATTTCTGTTGTTAAGTGAGTTTTGCCCCATTTTACAACCTTTCTTGCCACAGTTGTTCAGTGAATCACTGCAGTTGGTAAGTTAGCAACCAGGTTATTAAGTGAATCTGGCTTCCCCATTGACTTTGCTCGTGAGAAGATCACAAAAGATGATTACATGACCTTGGGATACAACAATGTTCATAAATATGAACCAGTTGCCAAGCATCTGAATTTTGATCACATGACCATGGAGATGCTGTGAAAGGTCATAACTGTGAAAAATGGGCACTTTTTTCAGTGCCATTGTAACTTTGAACAGTCACTCAACAAACTGTTGTAAGTCAAGGTCTATTTGTACTCTGATAGGCGAAAATGGAAATAATTGGTAAGCTCTAGAAATGAAAGAACAAAAATAAAACATAAAGAAGAGCAAACTAGTGACAACAGTGCAGTAAACAGCCCTAGAACAGCTGATATGGCTGGCTATTCATAGATGATAGATGATGATAGATAGATAGATAGATAGATAGATAGATAGATAGATAGATGATAGATAGATAGATAGATAGATGATAGATAGATAGATGATAGATGGATAGATGGATAGATGGATAGATAGATAGATGATAGATAGATAGATAGATAGATAGATAGATAGATGATAGATAGATAGATGATAGATGATAGATAGATAGATAGATATAGATAGATAGATAGATAGATAGATAATAGATAGATAGATAGATAGATAGATAGATAGATGATAGATAGATAGATGGATAGATGGATAGATAGATAGATGATAGATAGATAGATGATAGATAGATGATAGATAGATAGATGATAGATAGATAGATATAGATAGATAGATAGATAGATAGATAGATAGATAGATAGATAATAGATAGATAGATAGATAGATAGATAGATAGATGATAGCTAGATGATAGATAGATGATAGATAGATAGATTGATAGATAGATGATAGATAGATGATAGATGATAGATAGATAGATAGATAGATAGATAGATGATAGATAGATGATAGATAGATGATAGATAGATAAATAGATGATAGATAGATAGATAGATGATAGATAGATAGATGATAGATAGATAGATGATAGATAGATGATAGATAGATAGATAGATAGATAGATAGATAGATAGATAGATAGATGATAGATAGATGATAGATAGATGATAGATAGATTGATAGATAGATGATAGATAGATAGATGATAGATAGATGATAGATAGATGATAGATAGATAGATAGATGATAGATAGATAGATGATAGATAGATAGATGATAGATGATAGATAGATGATGATAGATAGATAGATAGATAGATGATGATAGATAGATAGATAGATGATAGATAGATAGATAGATAGAGTGTGTGTGAGAGAGAGAGAGGGAGAGGGAGGGAGGGAGAGGGTTATGTATCTGTATGTATGTATCTGGTGGATAGCTTCTGCTTTTTGTGATTATCAACAACAAAGGAAAAGTCAAGAATTATTCCATGGTGTACCAGTCAGATAGTTTTACCACTGACACTTTATGGAAATCAAGTTGGAATTTAAAAAAACATGGTGTACTGTAAAGACTATTAAAACTTTTGAACTTTAGTGCTTGAGAAGAATATTGGCTACCCTGTTTCCCTGAAAATAAGTCCTCCCCAAAATAAGCCCAGTTAGGCTTTTGAGCGCATGCGCTAAAATAAGCCCTCCCCCAAAAATAAGCCCTCCCTGAAAATATTGCAACACAGCAGCAGCCATGAGGTGACCGCCGTTGCCACCTCCTGCACCTCAAAAATAATAAGACCTCCCCGAAAATAAGGCCAAGTGCTTATTTCGGGGGTCAAAAGAAAATAAGACCCTGTCTTATTTTCGGGGAAACACAGTAAACAAAAGGATCATAGAACAAATCCATTCAGAGTTCTCACTCAAGGCACAAAGAGCCAAGTTCATATTGTTACAATATTGTTATAAAGATGGAAAGAAAGTAGGAGGAAATGGGAGATCAGTGATGATGGGTACAGCCCCAGGAGACCTCAGGGGCCAAATCAGACTGGTCATTCATCATGGTCACTAAGAGTTGATGGCACATAATCAGTCAATCTTTTTCACATTATTTGACATTCAGAAAGCTACATTTTAGTAAATTATTATATGCAAGTGATGTTTGTAGTCTGTTGTAGCAAAGCAAATGTGAAATAATCTTGAGAGTCTTTGTTTCAAAGGACACTTCAGATCACCACAGCTCTTTAGTTGGCATTGGGTAATCAAGTTGTTGATTCCTACTCATGGTCAAATCAGCACCCTGTTTAGATTTGCAAATGCTGCCAAGAGATTACTGTTTCAGAAAGGCTTCAAGGTCTTATAGAATGACACGTTACCACTTTGCAGTAGCTGATCATTTTTATTGAGAATGGTATTTCTTGGCAGGATGGTATTATTGCTTCTTTTATATTATGCTATAATATAATGTGTTGTTACAATCTTTTTCCCCCTGTATTGAAATGTGTTTCTGCTTACAATTGTCTGTGATTGAAACAGACTGTAAGAATGAATGACTAAACGAACGAGTATACTTTCTGTCTCAGCTCCCCCATTGGCCTTTTCCAGAGGATACTCAAAGGGTTATTGTGAAGGTTGTTGAAATAGTGTATGCGAATGTCACTGAGCAGTAGGAAATGAATTCTGTCATACTTTTTTTGCCAAATTGCCTTTTGTACGTGTTCTAGTACACACAATAATAATTATCTTTCCAATTTAAAGTAAGACTGCATGGGAGCTCTTGTTTGTGGTATTTCACATATGTATACGTGTTGTCACAATCTCTATTCATTTTTAATAAAGCCTCAGAAGAAAGATGATCAGCAACTTGAGCTTAAAACAAGTCCCAAGAAAGTACCAGAATCAACTGTTGATCTTCTGGGGCTTGGTAAGTATTATCTATAATTTTGAATAGAATAAATGGAAGCTATCTGTATATTTGAATTCACAAAAATGTATGCAGTGCTGCCTACTTAAAAGTAATGAGTTCCTTTTGGAAGAGAAATTATCACAAGATTCTGATGAGAGAATGCAATATTCACAGAGAAAATGCAATATTCACAGAGCTATGTGAATATTGCATATTTTTTTTGTTCAATGCCCCATCCTAAGAAATCGACATTAATCCTGTGTGGATTTGAATTTGATTTCTCGGGACACAAATCTTCAGCTTGATTGTCATACTGACTTAAGGAGGTTTTTTTTCCCCAATCGGGCCAGCTATCCTGAAAAACCATAAATGCCAGAGAAGGAATAGATTATTCCACCCTTTCTCCTGCAATTAATTCAGCTTTTAAATTTTATTCTGGACACACACCCTTTTCAGGAATATTCCTGTGCATTGAGGTTAGCAATAGCACTTACATTTATATTCTGCTTCATAGTGCATTACAGCACTGTCTAAGTTGTTTACAGTGTCAGCATATTGCCTCCAACAATCTGGGTCTCATTTTACCAACCTCGGAAGGATGGAAGACTGAGTCACCCTTGAGCCGGTGAGGATCAAACTATTGGCATGAACTAAATTAGCCTGCAATACTGCATTCTAACCACTGCGCCACCACGGCTCCAAGGAACATAGGAATCAAGCTTCTCATCATAGGAGGACAGAGTGATTCAGGCCTCTTCACCAACTTGTGGGACCAGTGAACATCCAGATTCTTTGCTTGGTTTCCTCCCAAACATCTTGCCCACTTTAAATTATTTTAATTAAAATCATGGCTTCAGGTCTGAGTGTCAAATAGAGGTTATTTTGATTACTTTGGCAAATTCTTTTTTTGTCTCAATCATCTTTCAGAACTTCAGTACACTTTTAATTTTCTGTGCTGGGATTTTTAGGCATTAATTTATATTAGTTCTGATTCCTTAGAAGGTGCTGGAGTATCATGATCAATAGTGTGACCAGTGAATTCTGGTCATTATATAGCATGAATTCTCCCATGCTATTTAAGTTTTGGGAAGCAGCTGTGATGCATCTATAATAGCAGTATACCTGCTATACTAATGATGATGCTAAGTGCAACTTGCCTTCTCATTTTGCCCATGCTGCTGCCCCAGCCTTGCTTCTGCTATTCCCACCTCCTCCATCTTGTCTGTATTATCACCAATGCCAAAGAAGCATATTTTCATCCTTAACAGCACATCCCATCATAACTTCATACTTGAACCTGTGTTGCTATCTCATTAGGCTTTGCTAGTATTGTATGCAAGTGCTTGAAGTGGTTGTACTTGCAACCACTTCAACAGTATTTTAATTAGCAATAGCACTTAGCACTTGCATGCTTCACAGTGCTCTACAGCCCTCTCTAAGCAGTTTACTTCACAGTGCTCTACAGCCCTCTCTAAGCAGAGTCAGCATATTGCCCCTCCAGGAATCTGGGTCCTCAACCTCGAGAGGATGGAAAATTGAGTCAACCTTGAGCCCATCAGGATCGAACTCTGGCAATGAGCAGAGTTAGCTGCAGTGCTGCATTCTAACCATTCTAGCCACTGCACCACCGTGGTTCATAAGTGTAAAGTCTTTCTTTACAATCCCTAGCCTATTAGCAAACTGAACCAGTAAGATGCTTCCTTTCAGTGCACAGGCAACAATGTACAACTGTAACTCACTTCTAAGCAAGGAAAGTAGATTCATAATGTTTAAGATTGGCACAATCTTTAATTTTCTGTAGTTGGTTTTAGAAAAGAGTCTTTAGAGATATGATTGCAGGGTATTATAATAGGCTTTAAGTAAGACTTTGATTCCACTGTTCCAGAATGCCACAGCCATGTTATTAATTGAGACCAGAGAGCATATAATTCACTCATTACAACAGCTTTACGGGAAACGATCTGTTTCCGAGGATAGTTATTAAATGCTGGATTGTCCTACTTAAAAAAAAATCCCCCAGGTGAATTTTCCTAGATTTTAAGATCCTCGGGAGACCATTAATATTAGTTTTAGTTATTAGAATAATTATCACTTTAGGATAGTATTATCCACCTAACTGAAGGCCATCAAATAGTGTGCTTGCTTTTGACTTCTCCAACAATTTTAAATGTTACAGACAGATTTAGATGCAATATGGGTGTTGTCTACAGACATTCAGTTAGACTGCTCTTTGACCTAATTATGTCATTTTTCTACAGGTAAGTTAACAACTTTGCTGACCCAGTTCATTGAGAAAGGATATCATTTTATTACTAGTATTATAGTGTTGTGGTTGTTGACTCCCCCCCCCCCCCCCCATTCCAGAAGTCTCTGGGCACAGTTGTCTTAGTTGCTATTCCTGTTCATTCTCTCACATCTTACATATTTTTAATATAAAAAAGGAGATTCTTAGTCACTATATTTAAAAATATTCAGGAAATTACTGAATTATTTTACTGTGGCATTAGTGCAAAGAATACACTTAGCACCTCTAGAGCTCTACAAATGTTTAACGTGACTTGAATATAGGTTACTATAAAGTACTAATGGTTCAAAATGATTTGCAAATACATCATGGATAGATTTTCCCTTCTTATCTTTCCTGTTTATGTCTGGAAAACAATCAAATATCTGCAATAGAATGGAAAAGCATGTGGAGAAAGGGAAACCATTCTATCAGTTAATTCCCTTCTCCGTGTATGTGAATATAGCGAGACCAACATTTTTGCTCTCATCCTCTTAAGATGTACACAATGTACTGTTTTGATCTTCATCAGTGTATTTCAGATTGAAGAGAAATATTACCAACAGTTCACATGGTTCGTGGTAGTACTTATAAAATATTGTAGGTTTTGCTAGTAATGTAATGTTATTTCTCCACAACTGATTTCCCAACCTTTTATAATACTGCAGATAATACAGATTTGTGTGTGTGTGTGTGTGTGTGTGTGAGAGAGAGAGAGAGAGAGAGAGAGAGAATTCACCATACTAGAGATTTAAATTCAAAGTAACTGATGTCACTTTTTAAAGTTGGAAACCAACATTTCCTTTACAATAATGCTTTTACAAAACTACCGTATGTTTCAGAGTATAAGACGCACCGGAATATAAGATGCACCAAGATTTTGAAGAGGCAAATTAAAAAATTTTTTTTTGCACTCTGCAGACCTTCCCAAAATGGCCCATTTTTCATGAAAATGACCCATTTTTTATGAAAATGGGCCCATTTTTCATGAAAATGACCTCATTTTTTGACAAAAAAGGGCATGCATAGCCTTTAGGAGCTTTCCAGAGTGCTCCTGGGGGCTGGGGAGGGAGCAAAAACGAGCAAAAAACCGGCCCATTTTTGCCTCATTTTTGCCCTCCTTAGCCCCCAGGAGCACTCTGGAAGACTCCTAAAGGCTATTCATGGCCATTTTTTTCAAAGGGGGTGGGGTTTTGGGAGACCAAAAATGCTGTATTCAGTGTATAAGATGCACCCAGATTTTCACCCTCTTTTTTTGGGGAAAAAGGTGCATCTTTTACTACAAAAAATATGGTACTCCTTTTGTTGGATATCTTGCAAAACCATGCCATGTTACAGCATTACCTTTTCTCTCAAGTTGAAAGGTTGAATTTGCCAAAAGAAGCAAAGCTCGTTTTCTGTTTGATGTACCATTTACCAATTAGATGTTTCATTAGAAAACAAATGAAAATGTATAGTTGCAGACTTTAAAGTAACCAACCATCTCAGCATATTACTACTTAAAAACAGATAATCTCAAACTTCATGTGGGGGCGCATCAGTGAATTGATATATTCATTCGTTTTAGATTGATTTTAAAATAACAGACATTAAGGAAGAGACTTACCAAAAACAAGAAGAAACTAAATTTCCACCTTGTAAACAATATTTCGCCTAGAGAATTTTCTTTATAACCAATGAATTTTTAAAATCCTAATTTGTGATTCTGCAGATCCAGTATTGATTATAGAATAGTAAATTTTCCCATTTTGGTTTGTTGCAGAGATAAGTGATAATAAAATAGAAAAGGAATTGTGTTCCTTTTTTTCATTTTTGGGAATATGGTATCATTAGCAAACATAAGACATGATCTTCACATTGTCCTACCACCAATAATTATAGACTAGTGGCAGGGGCAGGAAAGCATGCCAAAATGAATGTATGGTGTAGCAGCGGTCACCAACTGGTGGTCGATGGACCACTAGTAGTCCACGAGAAAATTTTGGTGGTCTGCAGAAAAATTTTTTGCATTTTTTATATTGCACTAAATATTATTTATCTTTTTAAAAAATCCATATTAATTGTCTACGGGGTTTAAAATTATGAATTTAGTGGCCCCTGAGGTCTGAAAAGTTGGTGACACCTGCTACATAGTATGTAAATTTTGGTTCAATTTTACAGTACTCAAAAACTTAGGCTTGTTGGCTTTACTCAATTCTCTCATAAGCATACCTCCTTTTTTTAAAAAAAACAACTTTTTTCTGTTTCAGTAAAGCCTGGATGTAAGAGACCGATTGGGGGAAAGTATATCCATTAAGTTGGAATATCTGTTAAATCCGAATTTATGCATAGACTTAATTTACATCATTTGCATAAACATCTAAATGATGTAAATTAATATAAAAACTGTCAGCTACATAATGATATAAATTGATATAAATGACAAACACAGACTGCCAATTGCTTCAGAAACAGTGGTCTGGTCCTTTGAGATTAAAATCCAAATAAAATGTCCTTGGAATCTAAAATCCATTAAGTAGAGGTCCAGAAGATCATAGTTTTCCTGTGTGACAGAATTGGACAAATACGGCTAATTTCACCACAGTTTATCAGAGAAAACTGTTACAAATGTGGAAGTTTTGTTTTATTCCCAGTAACTCTTCATTATAGAACATGTTTGTCTATGTATCTTAACATTTAAACATTTGCCATTAGTGCATGTTAAATAAACCTAGATAAAAAATTCTGAACCTTAACAACTTGAAGGTGTGTGAACAAAATGCTGGCAAGGAGAATTTTGGAAACAGGTTCACACTTTTTAAAGTTGTCAAGGATAAGATTCAATGGCTGAGACGGTGGGTTTCAAATTTTTTTAGAACCTCTTCTGTAGGTGTGGCCTGCTTTGTGGGAGTGGCTTGCCGGCCATGTGACTGGGTGGGCATGGCCAACTTGTAAAATGTTGTGAAACTCACTCAACAATGCTCTTGCTTAGTAACCAAAATGTTGGCTCAGAAACTTGGCATTTTAAGCACGCAAGTCTTAAAGCTGTCAAGTTACAAGACCCTTACACCCCTAACCCTTTAGAAAAAAAAACAGGGGTGTTCAAACTTGAGACTTGTGGACTTCAACTCCCAAAATTCCTCCTCTCGCTCTTCATCTTGATGATACGTGGACGGGCAGGGGGGAGGGAGCTGAAACTGGTTCTAAACGGCACTGTAGATTTGTGGAACCTCTTCTTTAGAAGAGGTTAGAACTGGCAGGAACCCACCCCTGGGCTGAGAGTATTATTTTCATGAATCGAAAATTAGGAGATAGAATTGTTATTTATCCTTCGTATAAATAGTTTCTGGATAGGCTCCTAACCAGTACTACAGATTCAAATTATTTTTAAATGTATAGGTTACCTTTCAATAATAACTAAACTTATTACTGAAACACATACAGAAACAAATTAGAAAACCAGAAGTTGTAAATTTAACCTCATCTCAAACTAGGAAAAATCAGTGTTGGAATGATATTGGAATAGACATTAGAATAACTAAAAGGTCTCTTGGAGCATCTATTAAGTGCTGTGAGCGATAGATACATTGCCTAGTCCCCTCAGTGGAGCAGCTGTGTTGTTAACTAAGTTAAATTTCCAAACAGGCATTGCAGTAGTGATCTGCATAGTATCTCATATCTGTTTGAGGACTGCAGCTTAGAGAATAAATTTTGGAAAGCATGTATTGCACTATTTTTTAACTGACCTTGGAATAAAAGCATAATATTTTGTGTTTAATGAATCAGTTGAATCAGTTTAAATCTTATCATATATCTAATTTATGTAGCTCCCCACCCCCCATGTCACAAGCAAGTAACTAGGTGGGATACAAATTCAGGTTTTTTTTCTGTGTATCTTTTCTTGCAGTTCTACCTGTATTGAGAATAGCTTAGGTTTTGCTTGTTCTTAAATCTCTTGATAGAAAGTACATTTACTATCCCTTTTAACAGCTGGTTTTATTTTAATGAATTAAAATATAAAATGTAACCATATTGGATCACAATGGCCAGTAGATGAGTTTTATAAATTCCTGTAGTTTATCTAAGAGAAAAAGGAGAGTATAACTCATTCATACTTAGAATCACTACTGGAGATGATACTTGAAATGTATTATTAAAAATGCAAGTGCGAAAAGATAGTTAAAATAATAAGTAATAATTCATACATTTGGAAAACTAAATATCTTCCTTTCATACGGATCCCATTTGATGTTACAAGGGGATCTCAATGTTAAGATATACATATTTTGGCAGATTATTACAGGAACTACAGTTCCTGTAGTGTAGTATAGAACCCTTGACCTATGGATGCTTATGAGCAAATGCCCCTGTCTTTCTAGGAAAGTGCTGTTTGCCACTGAAGAACTTGTTATTCATGAAGCATATCATGAACTCTTTACTGGTGCATTTGTTTGTAAAATTCTTGAATTAAATAATAACCTTTTCTCTGAATCTGTGTATTTTATTCAGATTCAGAGAAAAGACGATTATTTATTTCAAGACTTTTACAGCTAGAAAGAGGAAAACTTTCACTTGAGCGTGAGTAGTTCAAACTCTGGAGTTCAAAATGGATGTCAGTTTTCATACCCAACCTATTGATTCTTCCAAGGTCTAATTGGAATTTGTTCTCTTTAACCTCATTTATTCCAACTGACTAGGTTTTCTTTTCTTTTCTTTTCTTTTTAACATGGCCAGACTTTTCCATTTATGTACCATCTTTTTCTGAGCACAGGGAGAAAAGAAAGTTGTGTGGCTGTAGAGGGAATTGTTTGTGTTTAGACCAAGAAGCGGTATATGAATGGAATATGTTTGAGTTCAGTCTACTAATGTCAAAGTGTCATGTAGACTCAGCAATTACTGCAGAAAGTAGTTTGCCCTTTAACCTCCCCACTCCTTCTCTCCACTCCAACTCTACCTCTGAAAATCAGTGTTATTGGAGGGTCAACTTAGCTATATGGCTAGGAGTATCAATCGACAAGTTTTGTTTCCATATAACCTTTCCTGGATAGTGGCAATCTAACTATAGTGAAACCACAATGAAAGGTTTTCTGTTATTCCTGGTTGTCCATTTTATTTACACATATGTCACTTTGTGTAAGTCATTTGTGTAATGTTAAAATTCTATAAACTGCCATGAATATTGTAAGGGTAAAGTAAGCTAAAACAATTAATGCAATTTAATTGCTTTATCCAGGTTACCTCGGATGCAACAGACTTTGTTATTTTGAAGGCTGTCGTAGTAGAACTTGCATCCCATGTCTGCTAAGCAGAGGTCCATTAAATTGAGGCTTCACTGTTCTGTAGTTCCTATACTGATATCTCAAATTTTAATTATTATAAAGAACTATATTTGTTAAACAACTTTGTGAATCAGAATGCTTGACACAGTGCCTTCTTCATAATGGGGGAATAAACTTAGATGATCACTAAGTTAATTCACAAAGACCTTGCTATAAGTAATAAAGTATAATATTCACTTATAGTAATTGCAATTTACTCTCTTCTTTTCCCACTGAAATCCACAAGATGACTACTGTTGTATTGACAAATCTATAGTTCACAAACTACATTGTGGCACCCCAGGGCATCTCATGTACAAGGTCACTGTGGGGTTATTAATTACAATTTTGGTCTAAGGGTTTTGTGAAAAACATACTGAGACACTAAGGAAATTAGGGAATCTCTCTAAGTGCCTATGTTCATCCTGGCTTTTCTTGGGTAAATATCATGGAAAAATTATTTAGTTTGTTTTTCTGCTCCCTTTTATAAATCTGCAGTATTTTAATGCATTGGTTTCATCTGTGTTTATGTGTGTAACATATGTGTATGTATAATATATATGCATGTAAAACATGTATTTAACTTTTGTGATGACTCCACAGAAAATGGTATAAAAATACACTTAGCAGATCCAGTAGAAATTAAATAGGCCAAATAGACTATTTTCATCTTTCCATTAATTATGTTTACAACACACTGTCCCAAAATTCTGAAGGTTTGGAAACTAACTCATTAAAAAAACATCTTCCTAAATGTTGCCAAGCTTTTCCACTTTCTGTGAATCCACTGCACATACAGTATATGCTAAGCTTTTGAGCTGATTTAAAATATATATTTTAACGTAGGTACTGCAGGGACACAAGAAAACCTATGCTTTCTTTTGCTATTTGAATAAACTGAGAAGTAACTGGGGCAAAAAAAAAAGTCAACACAGTTGTATTTTTTCAAGCAAACTAGAATTATTAGATCAACTATGTTTTTTGAGACAACTTCCTTCTGGAATTTTCTGGCTGTGATAAGCTTATTTGTAAGTACTGTAAAGTGGATAAATATTCTTCTACCATAGTAGCGTTACTAGAAAGTTACCGAAGAAGTTACTGATTCCTGAAAGCCTACTTTAATATGATACATTCCAGAAGAATTTAGGAGCACTAAGAGGAAAAACTACTTTTATTGCATTTAAATTGTGTGTTCATAATTTGAGAGATGATATTCTGTCTGCCTCTAATGTATTAACTTCCTAAAGATTTTTGCTCTAATACAGAGAGTGATCAAAGAGAGAGAGAGGTTTGACAGAGCCTCTTGGAGATGTCCTACATTCACTCTAAACTTTATTTTATTTATGAATTGTTCCGGACCAACGTTCAATGCCAGAATGTATATATTTGGTGTTGGCCTACATCTAGGATATTGTTGTAGAGCACATTTTGTTTTTTAAGTCTAATGTAGATATTTAGATGGTCCTTCACTCTGAGGTATTTTTTCCAAGAATTTTACTTTCAGACTCAGTGCAGGAAGAAGTATATCCCAAAGGGAAGAAGACTTAAAAAATAAAAGAAGAAACTCACCTTTATAGTGAAAACGTGTGATATGTTATAAATGAATAAATAAATGCATAAATAACAGAGCTGTACTCCTTTGGAACTAAAAGCAAACTTCAAAGCGTAATTGGCAGTATTCGTTTACAGTTTTGTAAATCTATAAACCGTAGATGAATATGTTAAAAATAGTTCAATAGTCCGCTGCAGATTTCATGCTGAGAGAAGAGAGAGAGGAAGAAAATAACATGGATATCTAGAGGGATTTAATTTCATGTTTATCAAATTGAGACTTTATGCTGAGGCTGTTTCTAACTTTGGACTTGAAGGAGGTTGGATTTTAAAGCTATCACAGAAATTTCACTCATCAAAAAAAATTAAAGAAAAATTGCATTATTTTTTAGTCAGCTACCACTTACCGTATTTTTCGAGTATAAGATGCACCTTTTTCCCTCAAAAAAGGGTGAAAATCTGGGTATGTCTTATACACTGAATACAGCATTTTTGGCCTCCCGAAACCCTGGCCCCTTTGCAAAAATGGCCATGCAGAACCTCTAGAAGGCTTTCAGAGAGCTCCTGGGGGCTGGGGAGGGGAGAAATGCGTGAAAAACGGGCTGTTTTTTTCCTCATTTTTGCCCCCTCCCCCAGCCCCAAGGAGCACTCTATAAGCCTCCTAAAGGCTATGCATGCCCTTTTTTTGACAAAAAAACAGGCCTGTTTTTGTGAAAAACAGGCCGTTTTTGGGAGGTTTGTAGAGTACAAAAACTTATTTTAAAAATTAGTCTCTTCAAAATCTTGATGCATCTTATACTCCGGTGTGTCTTATACTCTGAAAAATATGTTATTTTTCAAACTAGTGGTTTATCTCCCTTTTGAGTAGCCTAAATAGACAGCAATAAAATTTCCTGTGTGTTTGGAGTAGGTTGGGTGTCTGTTTTTCGCCACTGCGCATATTGTGATTACAGCTTCCACTCACAAATTGTTTTGAGTCTGTGTAACTTGACCTCAAACTCACAGTATCTTGAGACAGATCTTGCCTCAAGCAGACTATTATTGCATCTGTAAAATACAGATGGGGAATCTTCAGCAACTTCAGCCTAATTTTACAAGCTCTGAATTAAGTGCTACATTCTGTCTCGTTTATTATTTTCCAAGAGACTATGGAAAGATTGCATTTCCACTGTTGTAAATTTGAGTAATAAGGTGTTGGCTTAGTATTCATGTTGGTGGAGCCTAAATACAATTTATGAAGCACTTGGTGATTTCTGCCAACATGCAGGTAGTCCTTGACTTACAACCCTAATGGAACCTGCCCTTCATAAGCCATGACAGTCATAAAGCAGGTCAGCCATGCGACCAATCTGATTTTACAACCTTTTTTGCCATGGTTGCTAAGTGATCCAGTTGTTTGCTATATAGGGAGCTTTTGCCAAAAAAGGAAGTAAATGCTGGTTTTCAACAAAAATGTTAGAAATTGTGGTCACATGACTGCAGGATACTACAAATAGCCACAAGGGTTGCCAAGCATCTGAAATGCGGGTGAGGGGGGGTGGCCATTGGAACTTCAGAACCAGGTCGAACTACTTTCTTGGTGAGAGCGAAGGGTGTCGAGAACTACCTGTACGGTGCCTTTTCTCAGTGTACCTCCATGCTATGTGTATATGCTTCACAATTATCAATCTGAATTAATTTTCTTTTTTAACCCAAAAAATGTAAGATGGTCCTGCTGACTCCTCTGTTACAAATGGAAGCACCATCATGCCTGCCCCAGTTCTGAATGATGATGATCTGGATATATTTGGCCCAATGATCTCTAATCCTTTGCCAGCCGCATCTATACCACCTGCCCAGGTAAGGTGCAAAAACTATTAACTTAACATGGTAGCTGACTTTGGAATTCATAATAAAGGCAACAGAAGGAGAAATTATTTATGTTAGTGTTTGGCACGCTATCAAGGTTACATTGGGACCTAGGGATACAATACAGATTACATGGTTAAAACAGCATATTGCAGTGTCAGTGTCCAAGTAGTCCTCAAGTTACGACAGTAATTGGAAATTCCATTGCTATACAGTGAGATCGTAAAGCGTGAGGTCACATGGCAGCACAACTTAGCAATGATCATCGCAGCTGTCCCCGACACCATCATTAAACAGAATACAACTGGTCATTCGGCAAGGACCCATCCTAATTCATGCCCCAGGCCTTTATTTCAACCCCAGCATTGGATTTTCTGAGTATTACTGTGCAGAGCAGCCAAAGGGGCAGGCATGGAGTGGGATAGATATAGACACATGGGGAGAGTTGTGTGCCTCTCTGGTCATAAGTGTGGGTGAGCTCCCTACTGCGCAAATTTTGATCATGTGACCATGCAGCATCCAAAACTTTAGGAACCAGGTGTAAGGATCATTCTCTCAGTGCTGTCTTTAAATTCAAACAGTTGCTAAATGAATTATTGTTAAATGAAGATACCTGCCTGTTAAGAGCTATTAAAGGTAAAGGTTCCCCTCGCATACAGTATATGATAGTCGTTCCCGATGCTAGGGGGCGGTGCTCATCTTCATTTCAAAGCCAAAGAGCCAGCGCTGTCCAAAGATGTCTCTGTGGTCATGTGGTCAGCATGGCTAAACCCCGAAGGCGCACGGAACGCTGTTACCTTGCTACCAAAGTGGTCCCTATTTTTCTGCTTGTATTTTTACATGCTTTCGAACTGCTAGGCTGGCAGAAGCTGGGACAAGTAACGGGAACTCACTCCATTATGCAACGCTAGGGATTTGAACCGTCGAACTGCTGAACTGCAGACCTTTCGATCGACAAGCTCAGTCTTAGCCACTGAGCTACCATGTCCCTTTTAGAGCTATAATAGCTGCAGCAATTTATAATACCTCCCTCCCTCCACAGCAGCATTAAGGAAAAATTTAATAGCTGATTGGAAAAAAGTTAAGAATGTTTGCCCTTGATACTTCAATCGAGACCCCCCAAAATTAGTGGTTACCAATGAAACACATTATATTTTTATGTTGCATTATAAAATAAATGTAAGGTCAAACATAGCTCCTTATATCAGAAGAAGAACTGGAGATTATTTGAAGAAGTCTTTATTTCACTCATCCTTGGCTAGATTGGAAATAATGAGCTATTAACCTAGGTGCCAATTTATACCTTGCAAATTGAAAAAAAGATGAACATATCATTAAATTGTAATAATTTCTAGTTTTCAAACTATTTGATCTGTTACTTTTTCATCAATCCTGTGCAGGGGGCAATGCAAAATTGATTGTGATTATAATAGGGATGTGTGTCTCTTTTTTTGAAACACACTTAAAAACTTTGAGAGTCCCACCTTTATAAACTATTTGAGACTTTCTTTCCATGAATTTTATTAATTAAGAATAAGTGGCAGTTTACAGAAGCCAATCCAGTTCATTTAATTATATTTGCGAAAAACTGATTCATGGTAAAAATTTTGTTCAGTATTTCAGTTGTAAGAAGTTCCTTTTTTCAAATATTTCTTTAAGTCACTTGAGGAAAAGGATAGAATTGAATTTTCTCTTAATGATAATTTCTTCTGAAAAAGTAAGGCATTGTAAGGTGGATCCCCAAAAGAATTCTAGCAGTGACATGGAAGTAAGTAAGGGACTTTTTAAGAAAGCCACAGAATGTTGATGGAGTATAAACTGACATAAAGATGCCCATGTGATCTTAACCTAGCCAGTTTCCAGATATACACATATAAACAGAAAATATAGCTTTTACATCTTTATTGCAAATAATAGACTTGCTGCATAAAATATGGAACTACTCTTTTTAATATTTTACTATAGCTCTTATGACATGCAAATAACATACAACTTATTGATGCTGGTGTTATTTATGTAGTGTAAATAAATACTAATGTTTGGGAACTTTGCTACTTGCTATATACAGTATCTTTTGGAGTATAAAACGCACCAAAGTATAAGGCACACCTTAGTTTTTAAGGAGGAAAATGGGGGGGAGGGGAATTCTGCCTACCAGGTGGCTACCGTCCTTAGTCTGATCAGCTTCAGCACATAGGTTTGCTGGTTTTGAGCTTGTAACAGCTTCTAAAGCACAGCTGATCGTCGGAGGGAGCAGCATTGAGAAAAGCAAGCAAAGCAGGGAAGATGGCTTCACTTGTTAGCACCTCATCAGGGCTGGAAAAAGGTTTTAAAAAAGCTACATTCGGAGTATAAGACACACTCAAATTTTCAACCTCTTTTAAGGGAAAGGGGAGCGTGTCTTATACTCCAAAAATTATGGTGATTTTTAAGAACAAACTTCTATCTTCCCTAGTTGTTCTTCATCAGTCTTTGACTTTTATTTCCCAGAATGCTTCCACCAACCCAGTGGCTGCCACGTTATCTGCTGCATCTGGAGATCTTGATCTGTTTACTGAACAAACAAAATCGGAAGAGTCGGCAAAGAAACCACTGTCCAAGGATACCATCTTGTCCCTGTATGGCACGGGCACTCTTCCCCAGCCGAATGTCCCAGGTGATTACCTGCCTGATCTACTTCCAGTGTGCATTATTTAAAAGATTACTTACAAAATCTGTGGTTAGGTCTTCTCCCTAGAAAAAGAGATGCTGCTGTAGAAGTGAGTCTGGATTTGCATTTTAAAAGTTATTATGAAACACCCATCTAAAACAAATGCCCAGTTTTGAATACGTATTTGCATGTGTTTAAAGCAACTGAACCACGTATTCCTGAGCATTAAGTGCTCAATAGCCTGGGAAGATGAGGTATTTTATTGTCCTTAACTTTAGTCTCTTTTCCTTAGTGCTGCCTTCATTTCATGTAGATCTTAATTCAGAGACATGCTTAATGGAAATTACAGCCTCCCATCTGGGAAGACTCCTCCAATGAATAGAGACTGATTAAAATTCCTCACTAGCACATTAAAATGAGCCACAGTGGCACAGTGTTTAGAGTGAAGTACTGCAGGCTACCTGCGGATTGCTTGCTGCCGGCTGCCTGCAATTTGGCAGTTCGGATCTCACCAGGCTCAAGGTTGACTCAGCCTTCCATCCTTCCGAGGTCGGGTCCTTCCGAGGACCCAGATTGTTGGGGGCAATATGCCGACTGTAAACCGCTTAGAAAGGGCTGCAAAGCACTGTAAAGCAGTATATAAATCTAAGTGCTATTGCTGTTAAAAGGACATTGCTAGTCACTTGTTGTATTGCTACTGCAATATTTAAATGCTACAATACTATTGCGCTAAATTACTGTTACTATAATAATGTCCACTAGTATAGTTCTGCCATTTAAAAAGTGATTCTGGGATCAAATTCAGGATGTCCTAAGTCAGATGTCAGATATCTAAGTCAGATATACTGCTGCACTTTGATATAATTAATCCCCAAAACTGTGGAGGAAGGGATGGAGAAGAAAAGAGATTTATATATATTTTTAAAAAAGAACATTAAGTAAGCAGCAAACTTTGCATGATAAAAGAACTGTGTGAGTATGTGTAAAAATATTCAGAAACAGAAATGAGCCCTGCACTCTAAAGTCAACTATAACTAGCAGAGTAAAACCTGCAGGGATTCCTTTATCTTCACCTTTTATTCTGAAACAAAAGATGAACAAATAGACAGCTTAACAACAAATAAATGTCAATCAAGAAAATAAAGGAATTAAGAGAGATGACATGACTCTTGAAATAAAAGCTTCTGCCTGTAAAGTAAAATTAATTTAACAATCTGCTGTTTATGGGACATCGGGTGTGGCAGAAAAAAAATCTACATCCAGACATTTCCCTAAAATAGCAGACTAAATTTGTTGTATTAACAATTCACTTAAATGTAGGCTATTTGCATTGCGTTCCCGTCATCTGTATAGTAATGCAAATTACATCACTACACAAATGATGTAAATTAACACGGGCTACATGGAGGATTTGGATTTAATAGACATTTGAGACTTGGGAGTAAATGGACATCCCTCTCCCCCCCCCCCTTTCCTTTTAGGCTAATTGTGTCAAAGGTACTATGTTAGGAAATATTTTCAGCTTTAAAAATATAAATGGTTGGAAATTGTTCTGATTTCATTAGATCAGAAAAACAATGTAACAAGATAGAATTTAGGATAACTTTACAATTGAAGTAAGCAACCTTTGGTTTTTTTTTGCTTTGGTCTAGACCAGGGATCACCAACCTTGGCAACTTTAAGCCTGGTGGACTTCAACTCCCAGAATTCCCCAGCCAGCTGGCCAAGGAATTCTGGGAGTTTAAGTCCACAAGTCTTAAAATTGTCAAGGTTGGAAATCCCTGGTTTGGACCACACACAAGGACACACCAATGGTGGGGACAAGGAAAATAAACCCAAACAGAAGTGGGCCTGCCCCTGTTTTTTCCTGATAAGTTCTTTTCTCACATTACTGTAGGTAGAAATAGTCTGCTTTTGCCAGAACTACTGAACTACTCCCCCCCACCCAAAAAAGTTGAAATTTGATTAAGAATCAATTTCAATTCAGCTAGTATTTTCAATCACTGCTTTAGAAAAACCGTACATAATTAAATATTTCACCATAAAGGTGTTTGAGGGAAGCTGTTCCTTAAAATTCATTAATTGCCCAGTAAATTGATTTTCTCTATCTCAACTGGTATTACCGTATTTTTAGGAGTACAAGATGCACCAAGATTTGGAAGAGGTAAATTTTTTTAAAAAGTGTTTGCACTCTGCAGACCTCCCAAAACTTCTGCATGGCTCATTTTTCGTGAAAAAACAAGCATGTAGAGAGTTTGAGAGGCCTGCAAAGTGCTCCGGTGGGCGGGGGGGGGGGAGCAGAAAATGGCCTGTTTTTCACGAAAACGGTCCTGTCTTTTGGCAAAAAAAGGGGGGCATGCATAGCCTTTAGGAGGCCTGTTTTCCCGCTCGCTTTTGCCCTCCCCAACCCCCAGAAGCACTTTGCAAGCCTCCCAAAGCCTCTGCACATCCATTTTGGTGAAGGGGGCAGGGATTCGGGAAGCCAAAAATGCTGTTTCAGGAAATAAGATGCACCCAGATTTTCACCCTCTTTTGGGGGGGAAAAGATGCGTCTTATACTCCAAAAAATGCAGTAATAAGATGAAGCCAACCTGCTAAAGGGCAGAAATGGCGGCGATTGTGGCTAGTCCATTGGTGTTTCCATTAATTCCCCACTGCCTTGGCTTGAGAATAATGTAGTTGCAAGGCCTTTGCTATCCACAGTTCCATTATCCCTGGTTTCCCAGAAATGTGCTTGGCAAATAAGATGATACCTCATTATCCATGGTCTAATGTACCAGCAGTTTTTGTAACTTTCAATCAGTATATCTTGCATGTTTTTTTGCATGTAAAGTAATAGAAAATTTGTATTTCCCCCCCAAGAACTCTGGACTTGCTAGACTGGAAAAGAAGCCCTACAAATAATACACACACACCCAGGTCACGTTATAAAGTTAACCATATATAGTGAGAGACTTGAGCAAAGGAATTATGAAAGATGGCCAGAGCAAGTGGAACATTCGTTTTCTACCCTGTTAATGAGTGCAAGATCTCCAAACTCACTCTGTACATCACAATAAACTTCCCTAATTGTTTATTAACAGTTTTACAGCCTTCCTCATTCTGAAAACTCTAGCCAGATTGCAACTTTCATGGAGGATAGGAGTTGTTGCAAAGAGAGAAGCAACTTAGAACTGAGAAGAAATTTCCTGACAGTTAGAACAATTAATCAGTGGAACAGCTTGCCTCCAGAAGTTGTGAATGCCCCAACACTGGAAGTCTTGAAGAAGATGTTGGATAGCCATTTGTCTGAAACGGTATAGGGTTTCCTGCCTAGGCAGGGGGTTGGACTAGAAGACCTCCAAGGTCCCTTCCAACTCTGCTATTGTATTGGATAAAGATGGCTTTTTAAGCTATCATATAATGAGCCACGTGGGGGCAAGTTTTATTCATCCCTCTCCAGTCTTATTTGGATAGCCATGCTGGACAAATGTGAGCTTTGACTGGCATAAATCTACTCTTTTCCTTTCCACTCCTTTTGCCCCAAATAGGAGTCTTCATGGGGGCCCAGCCGCTGCCCTTTGCTGCCCAGCCCTCGGCTCATTTTCCAGCGTTTCCAGCCATGGGAGGCCCTGTGCCCGTGCCCGTACCAGTGCCAACGGCCCCCGCAATGATGGGAAACATGATGGCGCCACCAGTGCCTGTAATTGGACAGAATGTAGGCATGATGGTTGGCATAGGAATGCCGAACGGCTTTTCAGTCACTACACAAACTGCTGGTTTGGGACTCCCTCAAAGCATTGGTGGGTCCCAAGGAACAGTATTGGGACAGATACCCCAGCCACAGAAATACGGCATGCAGCCGCAAACACAGCAAACTCAGTGGAACCTTTCACAGGTCAGTATGTGCTTTTTCTGTTCGTTTGGGAGAGAACATGGATGGCTGGAGAATTTAGGGGTAGGATTCAAATGTCAGTAGTTGGGATTAATTAAATGGGAAAAAAATAATTGAAGCATTATATTAAAATAAGAAAATTAGCTACCAAAGATATTTGAAAAATCTGATTTTTCTCCCCTTTCTCGTTGAGAATAGTAACCGTGTTACTACTTCTACTTTTTCTACTTTAGAAAACTAAGTGCAGATCCATGCTTTCTTCTTGGCCCGTCATTCACTGCTAGCCTCTCATTCCCAGCCCATTGGAAATACACCCTGTGCTCTTTATTTCAAACAAAAAACAGTGGTGCTGTTTTTTAATTGGAACTGTCTTGAGCCCTTCAGTTCTGATCAGCTGCAGCGCTTGGTCTCTCCAGCATCTGGCTGCTGCCCTGGGAGCTTGGGCTGTTGCTAAGCAATTGGTGACTTTAAAAAAAAAACCCATTTTCAGACTTTTGTGTGTGTGGATGACCCAGTGATATAATGCCCAGCTTGTGAACTCTCCTAAAAGCTCATACTTCATTCCAACCTTACATTTCTGAGAAGGAACTCTTTCAGTTTCTACCCAGGCTTGCTTTCCCATTCCCTGACAATAGTAGCTTTGTTTCCCCCCACCATCTCCCAATCTCCCAACATTTTAAAATTACAACCTAGCAATATTGCTACTACTTTTCTGTAAAGCACACTACAGGTAGTCCTCGACTTACGACCACAATTGAGCCCCAAATTTCTGTTGCTAAGTGAGAGTGAAGTGAGTTTTGCCCCGTTTTATGACCTTGCTTGCTACAGTTGTTAAGTGAATCACTGCAGAAATTGAGTTAGTAACACGGTTTGTTAAGTGAATCTGGCTTCCCCGCTGACTTTGCTCCTCAGTCACAAAAGGTGATCTCGGGACACTGCATAAATACGAGTCAATTGCCAAATATCTGGATTTTGATCACATGACCGTAGGAATGCTACAAGTCGTAAAAATGGTCATCGGTCACTTTTTTCAGTGCTGCGGTAACTTTGAACGGTCGCTAAACGAACTATTGTCAGTCGAGAACTACCTCTACATAGTTTCAGTGGAACTACTGAGAATAGGTGCAAAAGAACAACCTATTGTGTTTTGTTTGGATTCTTGTAGCACTAGAGCTGTGATGGCGAACCTATGGCACGTATGCCAGAGGTGGCACGCAAAGCCCTCTCTGTGGGCATGCACGCTGTCGCCTGCTGCCCTTTTGGTTTTCGGCGCACATGCTGGTATTTGCGGGTGCCGGAATACTGGAAAATGGCCTGAGAAACAGGGCGTTCTTTAGGCCATTTTCAGGCTGTGTTTAAAAATGGTTTTCAGGCTGTTTTATCAGGCCATTTTATGCCTGAAAAACAGCCCAAAAACACACCATTTGCCAGGCTGTTTTCAGGGCCATAAGAGAAGAGGCAGGTTTGGTAGACTTGTCCACATAGGAGCTAGTCAGCAAACCTGGTCTTCTCCAAATTTCATTGACAGATTGAGATTACCTAGTGCAGGGGTAGTCACTATACAGGCTGTCCTCAACTTACAACCACCCAAAGTTGAGCCCAAATGTTACAACTTTTGTTGCCGCCTTTATTATGTGAGTCACTGAAGTTATTAAATAAGTAACACAGTTGAGAAGTGAGTCTGGCTTCCCCTTTGCTTGTCAGGAGGTTGCAAAAGTTGATTGCATGACCCTGGGACACCGCAACAGTCACAAATATGAACCAGTTGTCAAGTAACCTAATGTCAATCACGTGACCGTGATGGGGGGAGGGGTGCTGCCATGGTCATAGGTGTGAAAAATGATTATGTCACCTGTTTCAGTGCTGTTGTAACTTTGAACGGTCACTAAGTGGACCATTGTAAGTCAAGGATGATTTCCATTTTTTTTACATTGGTTCCTGGATTGGGTCTGTTCATTATGCTTTTTCACCTTGATTCTTATTTTTAATATACATTTATATTGTCTTTGCAACACTTCTACATCTTTTAAATAGCCATTGTTTCTTTTATCTATACATATATACCTTATACATCTATATCTATATACTTATTTTTACATATCTTTTATCTCTATTAATTCCATACAATACATCTTTTATATACATTCGTTTCTCTTGTATTTCTTATTTCGTACTATTTTTATATACAATCTCTTATATTTTTCCCTCTTGTTAATTCTGCAGTTTTGTAATTATTTTCTAGTCTCTTGATCTTTTTCCTTCCCTTTATTGCGTTCCTATTTGTTTATCTTTTTCCTCTAGCCATTTGTACCCTAAGTTCCATACTAAGTAATACTCGGATTCCTCTTTGTCTTTTAGTTCTTTTGTGAGTCTGTTCATTTTACCTTGATTCTAAGAGCCAGCTTCTGGTGCCTAACACAGTTGTAATTTAAGAGAACAGAGGACCGAATATGACATACAAACCCTTTGAAGATACAGGTGGCTAATGCTCTGTCTCTTCCATGCTCCAAGTCCATACCTCTTGCAGATGGGCTATGCTGGTTGGGGCTAATAAGGTTTTCAAGTCAAACATCCGTTTTGGTGGATACTTCTAAAAGAGGCCTCTAGTGGAAAAGCAAGATCTGATCCAAGAATGTTAATAGGTTTTCAGAGCAAGAAAGGCCTTGGAGTATATTGTGCTTTCTCAGTGTCCCGTCATTTGCACTCCATTCTAATCTTGTTCCTCTGGTTTTGTGTTTACTCCCATTCTCTCTAAATTCAGCTGTTTTTCCACCTCTGGATAAGGTGGATAGTTTTTGAACGCTTTACATTTCGAATAATTTTTAAAATTCAAATATTTGCAGCCCCCCAACTCCCAGCAACTGGTGCGATTTACTTTGCCTTGTCATCGATATAACTTCAGTCTCTTCAATCTTAACTGCTACTCCAGCAATGATAGGTTAAACCTAGTTAAGAGGTGAAAAATCCTTTTACTCATGGTTACATTTGACAGTGAAGTGGAAATTATGGCATGCCATGGGGTTTCCCTTTGGAACTCCTCGGGCATTCTAACAAGAGGCATTTAAAATGCATAGTAACCAGATTTGATCTTTTTATGTGGAATGTAAGTATTATGTAAGTGTTGGAAAGGCAGAATATAATTATATTTATCTTTTAACTAAAAGTCGTTCCATTTCGTGCCAGAGTGTTACTTCAGTGCTTTGATAAACTAGGCAAGAAACAGTTCCTTGAGTATGATTACTTTCCCATGCCAGCATTGCTACTGAAATTGCAACATTGATCACACAACCATGATTGTTTCCTATGGGTATTAATGGAAAAACACCATACACACATGGATTGCAAACTTTACATTACCCCAATATTTTCCTACTATATAAAAGTATATTATTCTGTCAAATCTCAGATATTTTTAAAAGGTTCTATTATGATGCATTTCTTAAATAATTTAAAAAAAACTTTAGCTGTGAGAAAATAATGTTGTAAGCAAAGACACCAGTATCTGTCTGTCAGTCTGTCTATCTGCTAGTTAACTAGCTGTGTATTTATATCTGTACCAATCATCTATCTGTCTATCCATCCTGTCTGTCTGTCTGTCTGTCTGTCTGTCATGAAGTAATGGGCTTCAGTATAAAATTTGAATGTTGTGATACCTGCACCTAATCGCAGTCTTGTGTGTGTGTTTCACAGATGAATCAGCAAATGGCTGGAATGACTCTGAATAGTTCCAATAATATGATGGGCTTTGGCCAACCACCCAACACAGCGGCAGGATGGACTGGAACTTCTTCGGGCCAAACCCTCAGTACACAACTCTGGAAGTGAAAAGGCAATAGAAGTTTAAATCAGAGACCTGACATTCCATGCCGAAATACATCTAGTCTCCCTGTTCCATCCATGTACACTACCCCCTTCCTCCAATTTCAAACCATTCATTTTAAAAGTAATCTTAACTGACCGTATTGTGGTCTGTACTGACTTCAATTCTGATGTAGTAAAAAGCAAGTTGAATACATTGGCAGCTTTTTTCATTCCACGATATGTTTTGATTTTGCAAATCTTACTTTCTCAGAAGAGCTACGTGACCAACTGCATACTCAAAAATTATTTTATCTTGTAGAACAAATGTTTCCATATAAGGGAAAATAGGTATCATGTTAGTGCTATCTCTAAAATGTAAACTCCACCTTGCAAATTACCCAGTAATCCTGTAGAAGGTACTGTATGAACCAAATGTTAATTATATAAATAAGAATGCACCTTGTATCATTGAAATATGCATTTCCTTGTGTGATAATGATTTTGTTTCATCATACATTTCACTGTGATATTATAATGATGTGATGAACAGGGAAAATGGCTCGCAAGAGAGAGATAAACCTGGACGGTCCTAGGGCTCCATCCATTTTCTTTCCACTGTTTGAGTTACCTGTGTCAAAAGAAGCTGATCTGACCAACAGAGATCTATACAGGATTAATCAGCAGTGTACTGCATAGCAACTATACAGGGTAACTCAAATTGTATATTTAATTTTGTCTTTGCAGTTGTATCCAGGTTTCTGCCAGTAAATTGTGTTTACATTTTATGGTGCCTCATATTGATAAACGGTTGCTTCCCTATATTAAAGAAATCCATAAACATTGTGTAATTATTTTATTCTATAAGAATTGTGTCTATTCTTTACAAACAATGCTTTTTAAATTCAGGAATAAACCTGAAAGCCATGGTGTAAAAGCTTTTTTTTTTTTTAAGACTATTAAACTTTTCAGTGCATTACCACCTCTTCACTAAACATGTGTAAAGGAAATGGGAACAGTTAGAAAATTAAAGCAGGACAAAAAAATGCATGCAAAGTAAGTGAAGCCTAAGTAGACACGTCTTCAGCTATCTGCCAGTAGTCTTCTATTAGGCTGCCAAAGGCTGCAGTTGTACAATAGGAATTTGTACAGTCTGAATATAGTAAGCATGTCTGATGCATCCATTAATTATGGCATGTCCCATTTACGCCGACAGGTCACACTTCAATTCTGATATTGTCCAGGTGATACTTTGGCTCATTAGCTAGATTTACCTTTTCTGTTCTAGTATGCCATACGAGAATCTGGAAAAAGTTGAACAAAAACATTAGTTGGCATTGATTCTCCACAAGTTGACTTGTGGGGACTAACGTCCATTGTGGAACTAACAACACTGATACCTTTGTGCAGTTGCTGGCTTTGGGCTCCAGTTCCTCCATTGTGGTAATCTGCCTCAGAAAGTCAGATTCCTGCATCCCAGGTTGTGAGCCATGGCGTCTAAATACAGCTTTGGGGTTGGATAAAATCACCTGAAGGCTTACAGCAAACCCTTCGGAAATCAAACATTAAAGAATTAAAATCATTTCATAAACATTGTATTGAACTCTAGAATTAATTGCAAGGGTGTGTTTAATCCTACCATTTCAAATAAGTTCCCAAGTATTTACTTGGTATTGTGCAATGGTCTATCATGTTGTTACTTATGCAAACTGACTGGTGTGCTATAGGCCACTTTCTTAAGGTATAGGTAACTTTCTGAAAAGTCACAAGCTGTGTTCCTCCATATCCGTTTTAACAACTTTACATGGTTTGTTAAAGTGTAAATAGTGACAGTCATCATAAAACAGAGTTTCCATATGAGCAAAAGGGGAAATGTGAATTTTAAAAAGCTGAAACCAACCAATGATTCTTCCCTGACTCCATCTTTGTAATTCATTTAAATTTAAACCAAGGGCAAATGTAATTGTTAAGACAAAAATAAACGTGACTGACTAAATTTACATGTAGACCTTTTTTTCCCCATTTCCATTAACACCAAAACCCATATTATCACTACTTTTAATATGTGAAATAACCTTTCCTTAAATGATGTCATTCTTACGCGATGCAAAACCAGGTTCTTAAAAATTAATACTGCAACCCTGGAGGTTTTTAAGAGATTGGACAACCATTTGTCGGAAATGGTGTTGAGTTTCGTGCTTGAGCAGGAAGTTGGACTAGAAGCTCTCCCTTCCAACTCTCTTATTCCGTAATTCTGTTAATGCTTATTAAAGAGTGCATCTGGTTTTGTTAGCCTTGCCTTTTAATAATAGCTGATCTGTTTCAAGGAGCGCCTCTGTACAGTTGCAACTTGCAACCTTTGAGACCTTAACCAAATTATACCTTTGAATGAGACACTAAAAAAAACTATTAAATGATTGGAAAGTAATCTCATTAACTATATTTTATCCTGACTGACTTTAAATGCAAATGCAAATCTGGTTTTTGTCTTGGCTCCCCTACTTTAGAAAAGTAGCCATTTGCCTTCCACCTCCTAAAATAAGTTTAGCCCGTAGTCCAGGTAATTTTGTGCAGCTCTGGAATAAAAATGGCATTTCATCCTTAACATTATTTCTGTTAAATATTTTAGTTTAATTGTGAGGAGTATGGCAAACATTAGTACCATTTAAATGAGTATATTTTGAAAGAACATTACATTTGAAACAGAGTAATCATATATGATGAGATCCTTGACACTCAGCCATTGTTGGCACTTAAGTTTGAAATTGGTGTGGAGCTGCTTTTAAAAGATGCTTATCACAGCTGAGGACTACAATCTTTATAAGATACCATTGCTATTAGAAACCAGAAAGTTCTTAAAAGATACAAGAACAAAAATAGTGATTCCCTACATCTGCCAGTATTTTCATTCTTGCATCCATTTTGTTAGCTGTAATGGAACCATCTACAAGAGTTATGAATTAGAAACGACCTGAAATATAAAGAAGTACTGTCATCTGAGTAACACACTGCACAATCTCTTGCACAACATCTCAGCATTGTGTGGGGCTGCAAAGTTTAGTACTGCACCATCTCTTATAGACACTTTTCACTAGTTCTTCTGAAGTAGCCCTTATTCCACTTCCAAATTAAGATGAAAGGGAAAGCTTATGGAGGAAGAGAAGGAAGGCGATTGGACTGACAAGGGAAGGAGAAAGAAAAATTAACTTAGGGAAATGTTTCTAATATTCAGTTGCTCCTGACTGCTGAACATTACTTTTTATCATCTTCACGTTATTATTGGGAGTCTTAGCATTCTGATTGGGCCTCCTATTATCCAGACAAGTCTGCATTCTTTCAAATAAAACTGCATCTAGAATTAGGCAGCCTGAAAGCAACCAGTTGGCTTTCAAAAACTTAAAAGAGTTAAATATATCTTTAATAGTTTTAAAACTAACAAGAATTAGTACCAGATATTTACGGAATAATGTAACACTTCCTCCATTAAGTCCTGAGTGGGAAGTTTGAGATGGCCTTTGGTTTCATTTATGAACAACCTACTTAATATAGGAATTAATGTGTGAAATCTGAGCTACAATCTGCGACAATTGTTTTTGCTGCACATAATATGCAGGTAATGAAAATTCTAGAGCTGTTGAAAAAAAATAGTGTTATAAACATCCTGGAACATGTCTACAGGAAATCATCTTCACAACTGTCAATAGGGAAAGAAAATCCCCAGGCATTGATCTCAATTTGAGGCGGTCTTTACTTTTTAATGGGAAGCCACAACTAGTTACAGCTTCCAAAATATACATACAAAATGTTCAATTGTTTAAATAATATCTGGTTTTAGGGTAAGTAAGGTGTTATAAAAACCCCAACCTTCTACTCTATAACCTTGTTCTAGAAACTAACCTGTCAGTATTATCCTCAAACAACCTGGGACTTTTTGGAACTAAACTGACTTTTCATGCCTCAGCTATGTCGTCTGAACACCCATATCTTCCTACCTTCCAAATACCCATGGTTTATCAGCTTCCTTCATTGGGGCTCTAAGGATTCAGACTGCCAGTTGAGTTATTAACTGTTATCATCAATTATCAAGTGCCATTAGCACGGGATAAATCAGCTCACCAAGCAGCTTGATCAGGGAAATCATGCAAATCTAGTCCTTGAGGCATCTTTATGCAGGATTTTTGCATATGACAGCCTACATTCATTCAGGTTCCAAGTTGGCTTCTACACAGTATCCCATCTAAGAATTTTGACAGTCACCTCTATGACTGAATGCAAGCTATAGACCTGATTCACACACTGTACCAAGTAGGTCACAATGTGATATGGTTAATTTTGGCATAGTCCATTACATAAATTAGACACTGTTTACAAAGCGTATTTTATGGCTTTGCACATTACTTATTATGATTATTTATATCCTGTCTTTCAATGTAAACATCTTCCTAAAGCAGTTAACAAGCAATATAAACAATTTTAAATGAAGACAAATACATTTATAGAATTGTTCCCATAGAATAAATTGTAGTAAGAACCTGAAGAAAGGGAGAATACAAGTTGGGGAAATTCAGCAAATTACAGTTTATTCAATCAATATGATTAGATGAACTGTAGCTTAAGGCATTGAACCATTTCAATTTGCTCAAAATTATTCATAATTAAAAAGTACAGAAGCTGGTGCTGGAGTGGAGTAACCTTCAGTAATTCTCCCACTATTGTTATTTTAATTTGCTAAGCATTTTATAGAACGTTTTTAATAAGCGAGATCATTTCACCAGCAACGCATGAATAAATTGCAAAGCAAGAAATATAAATCATTTGTCTGTATGGCCCCTTCCTCCGTGCTCACCAATCTTCTAGCCACACTCCCATGAATCAAAATTCAACACTTCATAGTTGTGCAAGCACAGATCTGTGACTGCATCAAAAGCAATTCAGACAGCACTTGAAATGCCTTGAGCATACACAAGAGACTGACCAAGCATGCAGGCTAACAGATATAACTATGCAGTCTGTGATACAGTTGAAGATTGACAAGATTAATTTTTGAAGTGTTCTTGCTTTCTTGGCTATTGTCGATTTCTCCCTAAAGCAAAGCGTTTCAAGCTGTTATCTGCCTACAAGTCACTTTAACCATGTTTTCTGGCAAGTTGTGCAAAATTATTCATCTTTTTGATGAGCTAGCAGTTTTTACACTTAAAAGTCACAGCAAGGGCCTCTTAGTTGGTGGAATATTGGCAACAATATGCTGCTTTGCAAGGCAGTTTCTAGATTAGGGATCCTTTTTAAAAAAGCATCAGCATAACTTTGGTGGAGTATTGTGGTATGCTGGCCAAGATGCCTGATTCAATTCATTTCATTTCAGAATTTGTATGAACCTGGTAACCTTTGGCTGTTCCTTCAGTTCTTTGTAAAAATGTTACACGTAGGCTTTCATTGAACAAACCTGGGATGAGTGGTGATCTATTAAAAGAGATCATTGAATGTGGTCAGGAGGCTCCTGACAATAGCATACAGTTAAAGTTACTAAATTAAAATCCTAAATTTATTAATCCCAGCAATTTCTACAAACTTCTGCTTGATCCTCTTGCGGATCGGAAAGGTGCTGCTGATAAATAAGCACTTTATAAAAGCTGAAGCTACCACAATTCTAGGTGAATCTGTTCACCATAAGACCCATGAGTTTGCAGGCTTGTAGTTATTAGTTCAATAATTAGAAGTGTTAATATCTGGTCTGCCCGTTCTACCCTAATAGCTGAGATTCTGAAGAGATACTCACCTGCCATATCGATGGCAAAAGGCCTACCTGCCCGCCAACCAGTGTACCAGCCAACAACTTTGCCTTTTTCCACAATTGGGCGTTCGTAGCGTCGGCCCCCCACTAGCCCTACGGGCCATACAGAGACTTTGCTAGTGGTACGCATCTAAAGGAAGAAAGCAGAAAATATTTTTCAAAACAGGTTCTTTACAAAGACACCATGGAAAGAATAGTCACAATTTTTAATGAGAGGGCTCGAAATATCGTCTCTCTCCTTACCTAATGCCTTCCATATATTCTAACGATGGAGTTTCCCAACTCTGCTTCAGGAAAACGTGGTAACTTCAAGCTTATCTCTAAACCAGTGGTTCCTAATGTGGGGTCCACACCCCATAGGGGGGCAATTTGATTTTTAATGGGGACAATTTAAACCTTGTTTAAACCAAGATAATGGCCTTTTAGGCTCACAAAAAGTGAGTAGAGTTCACTTTTTGAGTAAAGTAAGAATAATATGTCTCAGGGGGGCATCAGGATTTTAGAGATGCTTAGGTGGGGCTTGGCCAAAAGAAGGTTGGGAACCACTGCTCTAAACCAATCTTTCTCAAGCTTAGCTACTTTTAAGATATAGCAGAAGGATGACTGGGTAGTTTTGAGTATTGAAATCTACACACCTTTTAAGTTGCCAAGATTCAGAAATGAACTTTAGTTCAGAAATGAACTAAACTTTAATTAGCACTATCAACAATTCTGGCCAATGGGCAAAGGAGCAGCTGCAGTTAGTTGCAAACAGAAGTAAAGGCTTTAGAGCAGGGGTGTCGAACTTTGCCAACTTTAAAACTCGTGGACTTCAACTCCCAGAATTCCCCAGCCAGCCATCTTAAAGTTGCCAAGGTTGGACACCCGTGCTTTAGAGCTCCCAACCTTTTGGGCACCAGGGACCAGTTCTGAGGAGAGAGGTTTTTCTGTGGACCGGAAGGGGCGTGGTTTCACATGCTGCCTGCATCCCATGTATAGGGCTTTGCTTGTTTCCACGGCCTGTTTCCTCGGATGCCGTGGCCCAGTACTGGGGACCGGGGGTTGAACACCTCTGCTTTAGGGGAGGATTAGAGATGGCAAGCAGTCAAGCACAATGCTTGGGCAGCTTGTTCTTCAGGGCTAAATTGTTAGATTTATTGCAGTCATTCTAGCATTATCAGATGTTTTTTGGAAATCACATTTATATGACTTACATCTATAGAGGGAAAGTTCAACTTTACTAAATTCAGGATGCGATATCTATTCTGAAAGGAATATCATAATGGTACAAACTTTTTCTAGATAGAAGATCCCATTAAGAGTCATACTCCAAAATGTAGAGGATGAGTTTATAACAAACAAAAAATGGGGGGGGGGGGGTTCATTTCTAATTACATTTAATGATTGTAAGAGCTAATTTCACCAGGCTAGAAAGTGTGAGACTGAGAGTTCCAGTATGACCTTAGGCATGAAGCCAGTTGGGTGACTTTGGGACAGTTACTTTCTCTCAGCCCGAAGAAAGAGGCAAGTGCAAGCCATTTCTGAAAAATCCTGCCAAGAAAATTGCAGTTCCTGATAATTGGACCTAACTGAATGGAAGAAAAAGAATATAACATTCTATTTTTTAATAGAATTAGGGGAGATCATTATTATCACAAAATAATAAAACATAATCATTGGCATTAACCTTGGAGATCATGAAGTCTAATCCCTTTGCCAGTGCAAGATTCATTTTAAAAACCTATCATTAAAGGATTATGCCAACAATCTGTGTCTAGATGTCTTCAAGAGGACTACATTTTGTCATAACCCAGTAAGCCATATGGGAGAGCACCAAGGAATATCCCAGAAGACAACAGCAAACCTTTCCTATAAAACTGCCAAGAAAATTACATGGACATGAAGTCGATTCAAAAAGTACATGTTTTAAAAGATTGGTAAACAGATAATTCATTGCATTAAATATTTAAGACGTAAACACTATGCCTTGGAAGTATTACTGCCACCAAGGCATTATAAAACATTATGCTAGCCTCTCGTACTCAATAAAATGCAAGATTACAAGCATTTGGGTAAACCTCTCATGCATTATTTAACCTTCTTCGAAAACCAATTTGGTACAAAGCTTTAGAAACATAAAAGAGAGAGCACCATTAAAAAAAACCTGAATAATCAAAACCTGGTTTACTAACAAATTGAAACGTATATTCTGCTTCAGCTGATTATATAAAACCAAGATTTTTCTCTTGGCTCTTAATGCTTGCTCAGCTTTCAATGCCCCAATGTAAAGCCATTTTCTTCATTCATTGTGAACATAGACATACTTTCCTGCAATGACCATTGTTAACAGTCTTGTGATCAAAATTTGATTGATTGGCAACTGGCGTGTATTTACAACAGTGGCAACATCCTCAGTTCATGATCTTCCCAGAGGGCTTCTAACAAGCAAAATCAATGGGGGGGGGGGATATAAGTGTAATTTAAGTGTATGTGGTCATAAGTGTATGTGGTCATAAGTCAAGGACTACCAATATACTACAGAGCGGTGCAACTCTTAATAGAAAACTCAGTATCAAGAGCAGCATGACTTCATACTCTGTAATAATCTAGTGCCCAGTTCTGAACCAGACGATTTGAAGTTTAAGGACGTATTTAACAAAACGCCAGGAGATGTACAATGTCTTCCTATCCATTATGGAACTCCTTCACTAGCCACGCTCACTGACTCATAGCCTGCCTCCCACCACAGCTTCCACTTGTACATACTAAACATAACTCCCAGGCTTTTGAACTGAAGATAAAAGCAGGACAGCATGCACTGTGGCCTTATTTTCCAGTCAAATGTCTTTTCTCCATAAAAAAAAAACAGTGATTGATGAAGGTGACGCATCCGTGCCACTGTTCCAATCAGACTCACAGTGCCTTAAGTCATTTAATGGCATCTTTGTGAAGGAATTTGCAAGAATTCTGTTAGATATGATCAGCTCCTAACAAGACTTGTTTGTCTGGATGATAATGGGGATGTGGGTATGGGGATTATTTGAAACAATATGGCATGGCACTATTACCATTACAGTGTGTAAATGGCTTATACTTATACATTCCTTCTTTAATCCCAGGTCTGATTAAAACAAAACAAAATACCGTGTCTTGTTCTACAAACCACTGTTAAAATAATCTATAGCTTGGTTTTAGGTGTAAATGCAGCTAGAATCTGCAAAAGCTATCTTTCAAAGACTTCTTTTCAATACACCCCTTGAGAAGATTTTGTTGTATACATGATGTTCAATGACAATACAGGCTATACTCTACTATAAGATGAACACTGCAACTGTTGTTGCCTTATGCATGGGTGTCCCTCAGTTTCTAGAGCAGGGGTGTGAAACTGGCGGCCTGTGGGCCGGATGTGTCACGCGTAGGCCACACCCACCCCAGCTCTGCGAACGTGACATCTGTGTTCTAGAGCATTTTTGGTAACGTTTGAAGGTACACTATATTGCCAAAAGTATTCGCTCACCCATCCAAATAATCAGAATCAGGTGTTCCAATCGCTTCCATGGCCACAGGTGTATAAAATCAAGTACCTAGGCATGCAGACTGTTTTTACAAACATTTGTGAAAGAATGGGTCGCTCTCAGGAGCTCAGTGAATTCCAGCGTGGAACTGTGATAGGATGCCACCTGTGCAACAAATTCAGTCGTGAAATTTCCTCGCTCCTAAATATTCCACGGTCAACTGTGAGCTGTATTATAAGAACGTGGAAGTGTTTGGGAAGGAGAGCAACTCAGCCACGAAGTGGCAGGCCATGTAAACTCATCCAACATCAGTGTGTGACCTCACCAATGCGCTTCTGGAAGAATGGTCAAAAATTCCCATAAACACACTCCTAAACCTTGTGGAAAGCCTTCCCAGAAGAGTTGAAGCTGTTATAGCTGCAAAGGGTAGACCGACGTCATATTGAACCCTATGGATTAGGAATGGGATGTCACTTACATTAAGTTCATATGCGAATAAAGGCAAGTGAACGAATACTTTTGGCAATATAGTGTATCTCAGCTCCAACAGTGGCTATTCAGCAATGGGAGAGACTAATCACATGTTAACATCTAAGGTAGGTTAGTCTGATCTGCAACGGTCCCTCATTTGCACCCAATTATCAATGGGGACAAGATAATCCCTAATAAATTCTGGCCCTTCACAAAATATTTTCCTCCAGGTTTCCTAAAGAGCTCTGGAGTGGTATCCTGTTTATGCTCTACCTGTATTTCACTTGTAAAAAGCTTGCCATTGCAGGGAGCTTGGGAGAGCTGGTTTCAGGAATCAGGACTGCAGTGGCTATAAAACATCTGTTCGGCTGCTCTCAGTTCTCTAATAGAGCTATTGAGACCAGAGAGTGGGACTGCTTCTTAATCAGCTTGTGGGGGAGGAAAGGGGAGAGAACAGCAACCTGGCCTAGGTAATGCACCGTCTTCTCTCCACTCTGACTCCAAAACATGAACTAGATGCCAAGGCCTTTTCTTATAAATAACTGACTGTCTTCTATGGAGTCGTAACAAGTTTCTTAGAACAAAACCTCAGATGAGGGAAGAACCAATTGTCTATACAAATTGTGCTTGCTGAATCCCTCTCTCTGTTTAAAGAATGGTTGTTGTTCCCTAAGACTAAAGGTTTAACTTTATCCACTACAGAATTCTTGCATGAAGATAAGTGATAGTAAAGGTCAGGTGAATTATATTGTATCATCTATTACAGCAACCCCCAAGACCGCAGTTTTTGTTGTGTTACATTTCATGAATTATCTTTATTCATCCCAAAAAAAAGTCAACCCATAACACTGGAGATCAATATCTGGAATAAATAATTTTATTTAATAAAGGCGTTTTCTAAGACTTAATATGTTTTAGTCCCTAAAATGCTAAGAATTTCGAATTAAAGACTGGTGGCATTAGGTTTGTAGACTTCCTTGGCAATCCATTCCAAAAGCGGGAAGAAAATTTTAAAACGCATGTAAAAACACTCATTTAATTTAAAACTCGAAAAATTACATTCTCAAAAAAAAAAATTGTTTGAAGCAAACCAATGAATGAATTGGGGATGCATAAATTAAGGAGGGAAATTCTGAAAGTTAAAATGACAATTTTGAATCAAGTGCAATTGAAATTCTATAAACAAAAATTTTAACGTCTCAATTGAAAATACGTAAGACCACAATTGGAAACCACAATTTCCATTGCTAACCAAAGTGGTTGTTAAGTGAGTTGTGTCCAATTTTACAATCCTTTTTGCCACAGTTGTTAAGCGGATCATGAAGTTGTTGAGTGAATCCCTCAGTTGTTAAGTGAATCAGGCTTCCCCCAGTGAGTTTGCTTGTTGGATGCTGGCTGAGAAGATCACAGATGGTGATCATGTGACCATGGGATGCTGCAACAGTTGTAAATACAACCTGTTTGCCAAATACTCACATTTGGTAGGGTAGAACAATTTGGGAGGGTAGAACAAGAAGCAATGGGTGGAAACTAATCAAGGAGAGAAGCAACTTAGAACTGAGGAGAAACTTCCTGACA
Source organism: Natrix helvetica (assembly GCF_964273705.1). Taxonomy (NCBI): domain Eukaryota; kingdom Metazoa; phylum Chordata; class Lepidosauria; order Squamata; family Natricidae; genus Natrix; species Natrix helvetica. Next base: position 167,693,698 of record NC_138552.1, read on the forward strand.
GTTAGAACAATTAATCAGTGGAACAGCTTGCCTCCAGAAGTTGTGAATGCCCCAACACTGGAAGTCTTTAAGAAGATGTTGGATAGCCATCTGTCTGAAACGGTATAGGGTTTCCTGCCTAGGCAGGGGGTTGGACTAGAAGACCTCCAAGGTCCCTTCCAACTCTACTATTGTATTGTATTGTATTTGGTCACATTACTAGGGATCAGAGGTGGTATTCAGCCAGTTCTGACAGATTCCGGAGCGTGAATTTTGAGAGTGGGGAGGGAATGGGGATTTTGCAGTATACTTCCCCTGCCACACCCACAAAGCCATGCCTACAGAACCAGTAGTAAATTTTTTGAATCCCACCACTGATGGGGATGCTGTGATGGTCATAAGTGTGGGGATCTGGAGATATAATACAAGTGTCACTAATTTTTTTTACAAGTCTTAATTTTAGTAGCTACTGAATCCAGTTAATTGAAGTAATACAAATAGGGACCAAAACCACAAGTTAAAAATGACTTCCATTGTGCTGAACTGAAAATTAACGTTTTCTTAAAGGAGTGAATTGATGCTTAAAGAGCAAAGGAAGTGTGAATAATTGAATAATTGAATAAGCAGGGTTGGCCTTTACAGATCCATATCCAGCAAGCCCCAAACATGAAAAAATCTGTTCATATTTTTATACTTTAAGAATCATGCAGAAATTATCTATTAGTTTTAAACGTGAGGGTAATCTGAGGAGGACTTATTTCATTTATTCTCTGGACAATATTTTATCTTCTATGATCCTAAAATGTTGCTTGATCTTTTCATGTCATTGAAAATTAATAAAGCATCTCATGACGTGTATGTTTTTAAAAACAAGCCTCCATATTACTTCAACATAAATTTTAAAAACCACTTGAGAAGCAATGCGTAACTCATCTTAACAGAATAACAGAGTTGCAAGGGACCTTGGAGGATTCTACCTTTAGATACTTAAGACACTTAAGTAGTTCTACCTTTACCAGCAATAAAGTGATCATAGTCATGATGGTATAGTGGTTAGATTGCAGTATTGCAGGCTAACTCTGCCCACTGCCAGCAGTTTAATTCTCACTGGCTTAAGCCTGCCATCCTTCCGAGATCAGTAAAATAAGGACCCAGATTGCTGGGGGCAATATGCTGACTCTGTAAACCACTTAGAGAGGGCTGTAAGGCACTGTGCCGCAGTCTAAGTGCTATTGCCATTGTTATGATTACTGGAAAACAGCACCTTATCACAAAAGTTCCATATTTTAACATTCTAAAGAACCACTACAGTAATAAAGCCAAATAATCAACAGATACCTGTGGTTTTAGACCATAAATAACACCTTGGTTTTGTTCCTTCTACCATAGTCTTTTAAAATGTTATGCTAGAATTACGTTCTATAATTTGTATTTCCTATTCTCAAAAGGCAACTTTGACTTATGTCAGACTATTTACAGATGGTAAAACGGAGACGGAGAACTCAAATTGGAACCACAGAACATATTACCATGGCAACCATTCAACCCCAATTCAGGAATTGATCATTAGTACAACAAATGGATAGTGAGGTAGCACATTCAATCTGTTGTGAACTTTTATCAAAACAAACACATGCAGAGACAAACATATTATGCATTTTTCAGATTTGGGGGCAGGGGCTACTAACTACATGTTTCACAGAATTCTAGAACTGGAAGGGTCCATTTTGGTCGTTGGGTTCGAGTTAAAGGACTGAAAATATCCAGTAACTAAGTTCTTCAATTGTTTTATTATCTTATTGTTAAAGATGTTTTTTTCATCTAACGTTTCACTGGAATATGTAATTTATATTCATTATTTTGTGTCCTGCATTCTTGAATGATTGAGAACAGCTCTTAAATTTCTTTTGTGGGGCATCTTTTCAGATACTTGAAAAGTATTATATATAAAAATGTTAATAGCTATTGATCCCAGGATCAAACCTGATGCAATTCACTTGTTAACTCACTTCAGTTTTACAAGGATGATATTATTGGTGGCTGATGTTTGAATGAGGTGAGGTTCACTGTATAAACATTATCATCCAACCCATATTTAACTAGTTTGCTCATCTGAATGTCAAGAGATACTTTATCAAATATTTTGCAGAAGTCAAGACATTCCCATTGTCTACTAAGAACAGCTTTAAAAATTGAATTGAGACAATCCATCAAGACTAATTTTTTACAAATCCACTATATGTACAAGTGCTTAAAACCAATCTTTATTTTCTTTAGAAGTGTCAAACATGATGTCAAATGGGTTACAGTTTCTTTTGTTCCGCTTTGTTGCTTTCCTTCACTCATCTAGTGTATCACTATTTTCTTTAATTTCTCCAAGGTAATGAACAGACCTTCAACCAAGCCATAAGCAACTTGCTTCAATATCAATGAGACAAAATCCACAAAGTTCTAAACTCATTCAAAAAAGTCAGAAGGTATTCCTAACCTAGAATCTTAATAAGCCAGAAATCAAATTGTTCTCCATCACCTAACTGCACAATTTACAATCGAATCATATCCTATTCTTAAATAAATACAGATGTATAAACAGGTGCAATTATATATATTACAGAAAATGATCACCAGGCTAAAATGGTGCAGCTATAATTCTACTATAAAAAGTATAAAACTCTTTTGAGATTCCCAATTATATCCTACCACTGTAGAAAACTGTGATCAGTAATACAGCAATTTTAATGTGCTTTATTTTCCAAACAGGTTTGTTAACTAGATTTTCTCTAATTTATCAAATATTTTTGTTCTCACTGGAAACCAAAAGAACTTAGAACAAAAAATATTGCTGTTTGCTTCAGAAAGATAAATTCTGGAATCATCAGGATGGGATATATAATAAAGGAAAAATACAATATTCCACTCTGCACACTTTCATAGTGTTTCATAAATGAAAAATGTTAAATGCAAGCCAGATATTGCTCCAAAAGAGATAGTCCCTATTTCCATTTTTTTCTAATAGACACACACAGGGATAAAGAGTTACAGAATTGTGGGAGAAGGTTTAACACTCTCCTCTCCTAAGCAAATTGCTGAGAGAGAGGAAAACCTAGTTAGTTCCCTGCTAAATTTAGTAGCAGTAATGCCTAAATGCAGGCTGGTTTTGAAGGAGTCTCATTTTACTCATTCAGCTTGAAAGCTATAGCTCATAATCCATTCACTAAGAAAAGGCAGAAATAGGTCATGAGAATGTAAAACATCTTTTCTTTGGTAAGTCTTGATAATGGTCCTGGGGAGGGTATCAACAGTCAAAATTGCTTTTGGAAGGATGGGAACATCAATTTCCTCTCATGCACCTATTTTGCAGTTTGAATGGATCCCTGCCAAACAGGATATACTCAGAATTTAAGGGTTTTTCACCCTGAGTGAAAAGCAAGACTGCTTTGTAAATAGATTTGGGTTTTGGAGGCAGAAAAGGCAGTGGCTCAGAAATCTTTACTGTTTCCCAAGTTTTCAGTAGCCAATACAAATCCTGATGAATGATCAGTTGGAGGAAAACAATTCCCACCTTCCTTCTACTAAGGATGTAAAATGTGCCTGTGACATTCTCAAAGAGTTGCCATATATTTATTTGGAAAGGGTGCCAGGTCGATATAGAAAATACTGTTCTCTTACATCTAATTCAACTTTCCTCTGAACTACACCTCCCAGAGTATGCTGCAGGGGGAAAACAGATCAATATAAAATTGCCTCTGTTCAGGAATGTTCCACAAGCTTTATGCACCCTGTGCCCAAACAAACACAATCAACTAACCTGAGCGTCCTTGTAAGACAAAATATAGACGTTTCATTACCAAACTAGGTAACATCATCAGTACTAGTACATCACTTGCCTTTTGCTAAATAAATAAATTGGCATTGATGATGTTAGCCAGTGCGGATAATGAAACGTTTGTAAGAAAACAACCAAGACCAGAGAGCACCAAGGATCCTGACTGAGCTACAAATATTTCCTTTATTGAGACAAAATACACTGAAGACAACAACAACAAAAAAAATCCCTATCTTTGGCTTTGTATCATCTCCTCTCATCCCACAAAGGATGGACTCTAGCCTGGAGACTCCAGGACTTTCCTAATTAACACCAGGAAATTTTTTTCCAGGCAACGATCCACTGGGCTGCAGCAGCCATCCACCATTTCTATCTTCTAAGAAAGCCTCTTAGCTCACACAGAGCCCAGAGGCATTCTTAGACGACACCCAATGCCAACACTCACCTTTCCAATACACCACTCTCCTCTCAAGGCACTAAAAAACTGACTGATAGAAGCCAAGTGGTCTCTCAAAGCTGTACAAAAGGGACCCCCTTTTTGGGGGGCAAGCCTTGAGTTAGCCTTGCCTATTTAGCCAATAATTAGTATCCTGAAGGAACTCTCCCTTAAACCCTTGTTTGTTTTTTATATATAAAAGCCTTGTGGAATTGAAAGCAAATAAAAATAAAAGAGGAGAGATGGCTAACCACAGAAAAAAAGGCAGGTTTGTCATCGCAGATTTACTCAGCCAAGTTCTCAGTGGATGTGTACATGGACTCTTTGCTGCTCCTCGCTGCTGCATTTTTATTCGTTCAGGCTTTGAAGGAGTGGAGGTTGTCTCCCCCCGGGAGTTTTTAATGCCTCCGTGTCACTTCAGGCGACGCAATGTGGGAGATGTATTTACAGCAAATCACCGGCTCAAAAAGTAAATGCATCCAGAGGGGCGGGGAGCTAAGAAATGAACGCCAGAACTTCTCTCCCTGCATTCAAGGCTTCCAAGCAGCCTCCAACAGCTTAATGGGAAAGAAACCCAAAGCAGCTAAAGTGTTTTTTTTTCTTCTTTTCAGCCACTTTCAATGAAAGCTCCCGAGCACAAAGCTGCCGCACAAGGAAGGGAAGCCAAGCTCTTGAGGAGAGGGAGCAGCACCTGCCAAATACGGCAAGCCGGCTGTGAAAGAAACCCAAACTCATTTCGAACCCTGAACACATATCGGCATGGTTGAGTAGCCTTCTGAAGAGGCTCTTGGGGACTCGATGTGCTCTTCATCTTTCTGCAGTGCCTGGCTTTAATCTGTTGATTCTTAATGCACTTATTTGCAAAAGAAAAAGAAAAAAGGAGGAGGAAACTGTTACATGCAGCTGGGGGAGGGGAAAAAAAGAAACTTGCCACTATCTAGACCAGTGTTTCTCAAACTTGGCGACTTTAAGTCCTGTGGACTTCAACTCCCAGAATCCCCCAGCCAGCATAGCTGGCTGGGGAATTCTGGGAGTTGAAGTCCACAGGACTTAAAGTCGCCAAGTTTGAGAAACACTGATCTAGACTCACCAAAGCAGAAAAGAAATATCACTGAGTTCTGTAGGACACATGAGGATTCGCACCTAAGCAGATGGGATTTGTAGTACAGATGAAGGAAAGAGCAATTTTAATATATATTAGAGGGTTTTTCTTGCAATATACAATAGCTGACAAGACAACTCTTGCAAATAGCACACTGCTTGCTGAAGTTGATTAATCTTACTTATTCCTGAATGCATTGGAATCTCTCCTTTAAAAGGTTTCTTCCTGCCAGAGGAAAATTGGAGGAGGGGGTGGGGGTTGTAGAATTGGTGGAGGCTGGCTAACCTCCCTCTGTTTCTTCCAACTCTTTCCCAAATACTTCCCAAATTTTATTTAAAAGAATAAACAAAACTTGCTATTGAGAAACGGTGAGAAAGCCTTTCCATCCACTGCCCTGCTTTCAAGCCTACAATACAGTACTGTGCTGCCAGGAGGTCTCTGCAGAAAAGAAAGTAATCATTCACACGTGTAAAGTAAAAAAGAAAAGGATAGAAAGCAAAAATGAGTAATAGTTAAAACTATTTTACAAATCTCAAAGTCCTATCTTAATTTTAATTGTTTGCTTCATGTAAGAGTTTTTGTGGAAAGTTACTTCAGCAAGAGAAAAGGAATCAAACTTGGTTCTTTAAAATTATCACACTGACATTGCCAACACTGCAGAAAATGTCTGCAAAATAAGAGCTAAAGGCTTGGGAGATGGGAATAATAAGATGCTGCTAAAGAAAAGAGATGAAAGGCAATTTGGTGGCAAACTGTTCCTTGACACTTTACAATGGGTATCCCTAATGTTTTAGGCTTTGGCTTGGAGTGAGAAAAGGGTACTGCAATTAACTCTAACTGCAGTGCCTAGTGTCTAAATTTAAGTGGAAGTTAAAATCTTCAATCTGAAGGAAGGAAGGAAAGAAAGGGATGGAAGGATGGAGGGGAAGGGAGGAGGGATGCATGGATAGGGAGGGACGAGGGAGGGAGGGAAGGAAAGAAGGGATGGAGGGGGAGGGATGAAGGAGAGAGAGGAAGGGAGGATGGAAAGGGGGGGAGGGAGGAGAGGGAGGGAGAGGGGATGCATGGATAGGGAGAGGAGGGAGGGAAGGAAAGAAGGGATGGAGGGGGAGAGAGAATCTCTGCTGGAGACTTTGCAAATAATTTAAAAAACTATCCCCTTGTTTTTTTGCACCTGGCAACACAGGCACTGAAATTAAGTTTTACACCTACAATCTGGTTCAAAAGGGGCTGGAGCACAAGAGGATGTGGGGGTCCCATTAGTCGCTTAAGGAAAGCCAACGGGTCTGTCTGAGCAGGCAGCCCCCCCGGGCGCCCGGGTGGAGAAACAGTGGCGGACGAGAGGAAAAACCACGCGGGATTCAAAGCCGCGGAAGCGCTGTGGCAGAAGCGCTCATCCAGGAGGCAACTTGAAAGCCGCAAAGGGAAGCGGGCGAAAAGAGTGTTTTGCCCGATCGGTGCGGAGTTTCTTCTGGACAAGCGAAACGCTCCTCTGCTGGGAGGAAGCCCCGGGGGTCTCCTAAAACGGAGCGAGCCCCGCTGAAGTCGGGGTGAAGTGGGCGCGCCAAGGTGGTCGCCCTTGCTCGACCGGGGGGGGGGGGACGGACACCGATCCTTAAGCGAAGCTCGCTTCTCCCGCCTCCGTTACCTCCTCGAAGAGCTCCAGGCTGTAGGTGTTGTCGTCGTCGGCGAAGAAAAGCACCCCCGGCTGAGGGGCCGCCAAATGCTGGTGCCTCTGGCGGATCCAGGCCAAGCCCGCGTTGCGCTGCTCCGTGGCCCTGGGCTGCCCCGGCCGCTTGTACCTGCGCGGCGTCAGCACGTGGAGGTGGGTGCAGGGCGGGCCGCCCCCTCGGCCGAGCCCCGCGGCGAAGCGGCTGACCAGTTCGGTGCCGATCGCCGAGTCCTCCACCAGGATCCAATGCAAGCGCGCCACCTGCCGGAAGGTGTTGGCCAGGCGCGTCAGCTCCGCTTTCTGGACCGGCCGACTGTAGGTCGGCGTGATGGCATAGATGAGTGGCAGCTGCTGCAGCTCGGCCTCCCGCCACCGAGGCGCCTCCTGGCGAAGCGAGGGCTGCGGCCGCCGGGCGAGATGGGACGAGGACGGACGGGGCGGCCGGTTGCCGCCGTCCGTGTCCAACATGAGGATCACCAGCAGCACCCAAGGCAGCAGCATCAAGAAGCGGCTCAAGATCAGCGACTTCATGCTGGGGCCGCCGCGCCGCCCTCCCGCCTCGCTGCCCGGGACGCCGGCGCTACAGCCCTCACAGCAGCGACAGTGGCAGCGGGGGAGAGCGGGCGCCGGGCTTCCCCCGCCGGCGCCGGCGCCCCCGGCGCGGAGACTCAGCCGGTGCTGCCCTCGCCATGGAGCGGGCGGCAGGGCGTAAGGCGGGAGCCCCGCTTTCCTGGCGCTGGGAAGCTCGGCGCAGCGGAGGCGGACGGGCACCTGGCGAGGCGGGGAAGGGATCGGGCGCCGTGGTCCCAACACCTTGGAGAAGCCTGATGGGACCGGCGATCATCCGCGCGCGAGGCGCCTCGGGGCGGGCGGGACCCTCGCGGAACTCTCGGCTTTCTTGGCTAGAGCCCCAAACGCGCTCCGGCCGCTTCCAGGAGCCCCTCCGGATTTCTGCCGTTGCTTTCAGGCTTCCCGCTGCTTCCTTCTTCCTCGCTTCCCGCTCAGCATCCCTTCCCTGTAGCCTTCCCCACTCCCGGAGCGCTGGGACTCTGAGAGGAACGGAACGGCGAAGGTGCCGGGCTCTTCCAAGCGCCGCCGCCTCCTCCTCCTCCCTCCTCCGCCGGCCCTGCCAGAAGGGCGGCACTGGAAGCGCGTCGGAGTCCCCGGTGGGCACAATCGGAGCTGGGAGGCGGAGTAGCGAAGCTCCGGCGGGAGGGAGACTTCGGGGCGGCAAGCTGCTTCTCCGGGCGGCTCTGCTGGTGTGTGCGTGTGGAAGAAATGGGGGCGGGGGAGAGGGGGAGGGATCCCCTCGGGTCTGATGCGGCGCAGGGGTGGGGAGCGGATGGATGCTTCCTTCTCCGGGAGAGGATTTGCAGCCGCCGCCGCCGCTGCTGCTCTTATTCGCTCGTCCCTTTCGCTGCGGGTTCTGTGGAGAATAGGCAGGAGGAGAGAGCGGAGGCTCACGTGCTGATCAACTCTGGAGAGCCGAAGAGGGAGGAAAGTAGCCGGCTTGTGGCGATGATTAGTCACTCCATGAGGAAGGAAATAAAATAAAATAAAATATAATAATAATAATAATAATAATAATAATAATAATAATAACAACAACAACAACAACAACAACAACAATAATAATAATAATAATAATAATAATAATAATAATAATAATAATAATAATAATAATAATAATAATAATAATAATAATAATAATAATGCCGGTATTGATCTTCAGCCAAACAGCCGAGCGATTAAAACGTTTGGCTCTTGGGGCTTGGAAGGACGGGACTAAAACAGGGCAAACGTCCAAAGCGAAAGAAAGAGAGAGAAACAAGTGGAAGGTTGGCTGCCCACACAGGACTTACTGCTGGGCTCCCACCGAGAACCTGCTCGCCCTCCCGGCCTCCCTCCTCCTCTCGCAGTTGTTAACGGAGGCGGCCGAGGGAAAACCAGGGAAGCAATGAGGAGGGAAAGGGGGAGGTGAGGGGATTGGAGTTAAAATTCCTTCCGTCCCACGGGGGAAAGAAAAAAGGGGTAAGGAGAGAAGGATGGAAGGGAGAGGAAGAGAAGGAGAGAGGGTAGGAGGGGGGAGAGGAAGAGTAGGAGCAGGAGAAAGGTAAGGGAAGAAGGAAGGGGAAGGAGAGGAGGAAGGAAGGAAGTAGAGAAGGGAGGGAGAGAGAAAAGAAAGGGAAAATAAGATGGAGTTACAACAGGAGGAAGGGATGGTAAATAAAGCAAGCCAAACTGTATTATAATCTATTAAATGAAATAATAAATGTATAAGAATGACAAATGTAAAGAAGAATAACAATTATGTGAATGTATACTTAAAATGGCATGTAAGAGAATAAAAAAGAAAAAAAAATCTGGGAAAAAAGATTCCTTCCGTCCTTCTCCCCCGCCTTCGGAGTTAGAGGAGAAGCGTTTTCAGCTCTTCCCTGCATTAGTAGCCTTGAAGGGAGATGAAGCATTCTTTACACCTGAAATAGAAGTTTAAATAATAATAATAGTAATAACCCATCCTGCTTTCACACAAACGTAGACCTTCTTTCAGCCAAGCGATACTTGGCGTTTCTGGGCAAAATACTGCAGCTGTTCCGATTCTCTCCTGCCCCCTCCCTCCCCTTAACATAACACTGCATGAGAAGAAATCCAGAATGCCTACAAATGGAAAATGACAGCCACGGTGTTTCCCCCTCCACACAATACGCGTTGAGAATAAGGCAAATTTGCCATGAATGCTTCATCTGGAAGTAATCTAAACGAAGGCAAATTATTCCTGTGTTGTTGTTTTTTAATTGTGATTCACTGTTGTCTGCATTTAGCAGTCCATTTGGCTTAATTGTGGCTGGCAAAATAGCACATCCTGTTTTAAAACTTAGGGTAATAGCATAGGGAAGGATATTGCCTCTTCACAATGATTAAAAGAAAGTTCTTCCGTGTGCACAAACACTATTCTGAGCAAGGTTATGTAATGGGGGTTAGGAGTATGCCTGCACCGAGAATACCAACTTCCAAATAGGAGACTTAACTCTGGTGGACTAACTTCTTTGCACCTTGGTGTGAGTGGAAAAAAAACACATTAATTTTCTTACTTTTCGGGAGTTCTGATTAAATAACCCTCCCATTAGAAGTTGATCAGAAACACTGAGCTGGGATTTGGCTTTGTCTCCCAAGAAAGTCTTTTGCAAACTTTTAAGCAACTTTCCAGAGGAGGACCTGGAAAACATATCCATGTGTGTGTGTGTGTATGTATGTATGTGTGTATGAATGAATGTACATATACATAAACATACACACACACACACCCAAGCAACATGCAGTGGTAATTGTAATCAAAATTTTGAAAAAAAAAACCTACACCTCGGTAAAAATAATTGGTGTTTAAAATACTAAAAGGTACTCTTAACCTTTTGAAATTAAAAGGTTAAAAATATCTTTTAGTATCGGTATCCTTTATTAAAATTATCCTGACATTTAAGTAAGTACTGGATAATTGAATGAACTGCTGGTGTCTAAACAACAAGATAGACTGTTTTTCACTTCTGCCTTCCAAAGGACAACAAGGCCAGGTATATCTGAGAAACTCTATTGACTGCCGTTATAGTTTATTTACTTGATCACATGCTTTGCTCAACTGGCAAGGCTTACTTTGCCTGCAGATTAGATTGAATTATCTTAAGTAAACTTCAGTGTCTCTTTATCCACAACACTGCAGCTTTATAGCTTGTGGGGAACTGATGCTCCAAAACAAGAGACTGCCTTTTTAAGCCAGGATAGAATCAAAGTTCAAGCATCCATGCTGAGAGTGCTTCAGAAAACACCTTTCTGAGAAATCTTTCCGGTTTCCACCCTCCTTTTGTATGCCCCTCCCCAGTTGCATGATGCAAAGTTAGTTGAGTCTGTCACTCCTCCCAGGAACCTGATTTCAGTTGAGCCACAAAATCTTGATTGACATCCCAATGACATTTTAAGAAACTGGCTCACCTTTTGTATATACTTTTTTTTAATTCAGAGAAGAAGAAAAATAAAACCCTAGGACAGATATGGGAAGCCCTCCGTCTCATACATATTCTGTGCTCCTGCAAGAAGAAGCTGGGAAGCAAAAACTGGCTGTTTTGATTAGAGGAATTCTAAATTCCCATCCTTGTGAATGGGATGGGATAGGATAGAATAGAATAGAATAGAATAGAATTCTTTATTGGCCAAGTGTGATTGGACACACAAGGAATTTGTCTTTGGTGCATATGCTCTCAATGTACTTTATAAAGAAAAACAAAATACATCCATCAAGAATCATAAGACACAACACTTAGTGATAGGTTACTAATAAGCAATCAAATCATATTAGGAAACAAATAAAACAATATATGGTAAATCGTAAAGATACAAGCAACATGGTTATAGTCATAAATGGGAAGAGACAGGTACTAGGAAATATGAGAAGAATAATAGTAATACAGTCTTAGTAAATAATTTGACAGTATCGTGTGAATTAGTTGTTTAGCAGAATTATGGCATTTGGGTCTGAGCTCAGATGACATGGGAACTCTTGGGGAGATGACTTAACTAACAGCTACTTTTGTGGGAACAGGATCTCTTTTCTAACATAAAAATATTAGAATAGAGCCAGCAAGGCTATCAAGTAATAATTGGTGGTTAGGTACACAGGGAATCAACACTGCATACTATCTGATTCCAAGCAGGGAGTTGGCAATCTTCCTCTCTGGAGAGGGGGTTCAAATCCCATTTCTTTTTCTTGTTCTTCAGTGTAATAGATGTTGGACACAAAGTCAAAAAGGATTTCATCTAGATTGGAATCTCATGGGCATTTACTTGATAGTAAGCCCAAATGAAAAGTATGGGGATTTTTAAGACAAGTGTTTATCAGAATTCTGCAAACATACAATATAAAAGAGATTAATTTTTAGTTTTAAAATGATAAAATATGACCCAAAAATATGTACTGTAGTACTGATTATAAATTTGGTTAAAATCTGCAGTTCTAAAACCAAAGTTTCATTCATTGATTCTTATTCCCTTGTGCTTAATTGTGCTCAGACCTGATTTTGAGGCATTCTTTCATGAGAGTTAGCACCCCTGAATCCATGTCACATTATTTTCCATGAATATGCATAGGCTTGGGCTGCAAACAAAGCCTTACAGGCAACGGGTTTATAGAACTTTTATCAATATGAATTTCACAGAAAGACAAAAGTGGTTTGGGAATATTTACTTTTAAAGAGTAAAGCCATCGCTGTGTTGGAAGAAATCTTCTGGGTTCGGCTCCAAGTGGAGAAAAAGACACTGGAGACATGGAGGCTGCTTGGAAAGATGGTTTTAATGGTGGACAGGACCACATGGCCTGAGTCCTGAACAGCAAAGGTGATCACACGGTTCAATGTTGGTGGAGAAGAGAAGAGAAGGGAAGAGAAGGAGAAGAGCAGACAAGAAGGGCTGAAGAAGGGCTTGCAGGGATTTTTATAATCTGTTCGGCCCCACCTATCTGTTTCCTGTTCCTGTGTAAGAAATGTATTCTGATTGGTTGCCAGACTCCCATGGGCCCGTGCAAGGGCAACCCTCTAGGCTGTTTTGAATTCAGGTTTGATTGAGTTCAGATGCCATGTGGTCAGTTGAATGAAGGCTTATATTATCCTGCCTTATCCCATAACTCTGGAGTTGAAGAGAACTCTTTATTATGTAAAGTGGACTAGCTTGGTCTTCTTAATGGCCCATTGACAAAGTGGGGATGGGCTGGAAGCTGTAGGAATTTACTTTGTGTTTAAAATGTTTCTCCCTTTTTTCACATCCAGGAAAATATAATATTCTGCCTTTTCAATATTTCCTAGGATATTTCATTTTTTCTGGGAGAGGGCTAGGTGATAACTTCCCACAGCTGGAAAAGTCAATTGTCCAGCTCAATATTTTCCATTGTCATTACAAAATCAGATTCTTGATGGTCTCCTTTGTTTTCATTGTAGAAAGAATATGCATAATGTCTATCATTTACCAGATATTGCTGTAGGTAATAATTTGATGACAATGTTTTCTTCAGTTGGCTTTGCCAGGGAAATAAGTGTAATGTGTGCAGAATTTCAGCTCAAAGCATTAGATCGCTTCAGAACACTCCCTGCACAGTTTTATACAGGCACCTATCTAGGCCGCATCCATCTTTTTGGTACCCAGAGAGGACAGACTAACCCCCGAGGGCTCAGATGCAGCAAAGATTAATATTAGAGTGATATAATCCAAACTGAAATCTATGTGAAATCAAAGTGACAAATAGCCACACACCAAACATCTAAATTAGGAAACATCTGTGCAGTGGAGAGATAATTAGACTTAGTGTATTCTGCAGAAGACTTGTTATGTGATTAATGAAGGAATATATAGGGATGGAGTAAATATAAAGAGTTCAATACATCCCAATCAGAGGATCCCTGGAAATTATTGTAGCCTGTTTTGTGCTGAGGCAGTTTATCTGAAGGCCAATAACAGAAATAGCATCACTCTCAAAATAGGAGAGCATCCTGGAGTTTTCTCCATTTGCTATCAGTGTATATGCATATGTGCCTGTCTCTGTCCATGTGTTGCTTCCGTTTTGCAAATAACCTATGGTGGAATTCAGCATATGAATTAAAGATGCAATCGGTAAAGCTCAAATCTGTGGCACTGAGAAAAGCAAGGGCAAGAGGGAAACCATCCATGCATTCTGTAATTGCAACACAATAAGAAAGAATAAAAAAGGACAGAGAGAAACAAGAAGTGTCAGAGAAAAGTTCAAGAATAATGAACTGAGGAAGTGGACAGCTGATTTTTTTCTTGCATTTTAGAACAGTGTCCAGACACATCAGCCATCTCTATACAATTTCAGGTTTCTTTTTTTCTTTTTCTTTTTCAGTGTTACTGCTATGGCTGATAAATTATGCTTATTGTTTTCTGCATCATGCATGCTCAGACAAATCGGGTTTATATCCTAACTGTTACTCTAACTCTGTTTAAGTTCCTTTTTATTATTTATTTATTTATTTCTTAGATTTTTAGACCGCCCCTCTCCCAGAAAGAGGCTTGTGTTTCAAGCCTCTTTTTAAAATGGAACTAGTAAGAAGCACCAGTAATATTTGGTTTCACCTTTTTTTAAAGCATACATTCCACAATTTGACTGAATGCTCTAAAGAACAGGTGCAAATGGTGTGTCTTGAGGGGACACAAGAAGGCCACTAGCATCATTTTTGGAGATTCCCCCAACTCTCAGGTAGAGCCAAAACTAGGAGTTTTTTTAAAAAACTGAGCAGGTATGATGGAGTAAGGAAGTGTATCCCCAGGAGGGAGGCGATGAATCCAGAGGAGTAAGAGGCAACTTAGCCCCCAGATATCGTGTGAGAGATAGAGGGTGAAGACAGCCCCTTCCTAGTAGTTCACATAATATATCGTAGCTGCAGAGAATACAGTGTTCAGTCTGGCAAGATTTTGTCTACAAATATAAAACAATGAAGAACTTAGCTTGAAATAATCACCATTTGCCATTCTTTGTTTTGGGCCTGACATCAAGTGAAAGAGTATAATGGGCACATTTAAGTTTTGGGCATGTTAAAGGTTCCCTTAAAACCCCAAACCCTTTGATAAAAGGAATATTAGCATCACCCATTTTTTTCAGTGTGTCCTTCAATGTGCAGCAGGTGGTCTGATGCTGTCTTTGAACCAACAGGATCGGTATACTTTTGGCCTGATAGTTTATTTCAAGTATACCAGATCTAAGAGATAAATCAAGCCTAGCTTATGTAGGGTGTGATGTATACCTTTCCTAGTCTGGATGAATCCAAAGTGCAGTGATCCAGAGCAAATCATCAAAAGAACTGATGTCCAAACCAGTCTATTTGGGCAGAATCCCACCTCCCTTTCTGATGACTGGCAGGCTGTCCCTCTCTTTTTGGTCTGTCCCTACCCACCCCCTCTCATTTTACCTCATATTACAGGAAGTGGGAGATCTCTGAGCCTAGAGGCAGAGCAGTTACAGTAACTTAGGTTTTAGGGTTCTTTTATTAAAAGAAAGGTTAGGACAGCCCTTTTAAAAATAACTGTTCAGCTCACTAAAGTTTGGAAAAACAAATGGTTAACTGCCTAAGATTCACTGAAATTCCGAGGATAAATAAATATAACTCTAATATATATCCAAAGTATGTCTATTCATACGACAATCGTCTTTCTTCTGTTGGACAGGAATGAGAGCAGGACATTTCCAGTGTCCAACAACAAATCAACAAACTGGGAGTGAAAGCAAATAAATGACAACACCATCATCATCCCAAATGCAGGTCAGAGGGGGAAAATATTTTAGACTACTTAAAATGTAGAGCAAATATTGCTACAGAGCATGACTGGGACAAAGGGACAGGAAGGCTTTTGCAGGCAACATTTGTCTCCAATGTCTCTTCCCTCATCTCAATCCTCCTTTTTCCATTTTCTCTTTCCTGAGGTTGGAGCCTGATGTCAACAAGCACAAATTAAGAGATGAAATCTACTAAACAATTTGTTCATGGAATTCGTGGCATTATGGGATTGTATTAAAAAGCATGAGAAGATTGCAACATCTTTTTTCCCCCCCAAGCTGTAATTATGAGTCGGTAGGTTTATAAATATTTGCCTGCATCTCTGTGTACAGGTTTGCTACAGTTGTTGAGTTGGAAATATTTGGTTGTGTGATAAGAGGCAGAGAGGGGAGGGGGAGGGGGGGAGGGAGAAGTCACAATAATGAGAACTCCGAGAATTCAAATTTCCTACTTGGACTTTTTAAAAAATAAAAATAAATATTGGATTTTGGAATGAATTGGATATATAATACACATATTTTTTTCTATTTTTACACTAAAATGATCTCTTGAAAGATTGCCCAAATCTAGAGATGATATTCTTCTTTACTTCATATTTTACCACTTCAGATGTCAAGGGAGATGCAAAGTTTGATTCTTGGACTTCTGGAGGCCTCAACCATTGTTATTTGATGCTGCTGTAGAATGTCTTTTATGTTGTAACTCCATCTTCTTCTGTGTCTGTCTCGTGTTCTTTGGTTGTCTCCTCTTTTGTATATACCTTGCATGGTGTAGAATCCGCAGACATTCTCTGCAGGTGAGCAAACCGCTTCAGTTGCTGTCTTTATATGTAGTTTAAGATTGCTTCTATTCCAATTCATCCAAGAGTTGGCATTTGGGGAGCCAAATGTTATTAATCCATGATATTTTAGCCATCAGGTATTCCAATTTTCTCTTTCTTTGCCCTCCAGATATATGAGATTCCATCACCCATAATTTATAATCAGTGGTAAGGCTTGGCATGCAGCAAGTCAACACATTCACATCTCAAATGCTCATTATTATGCCCTTTGCTTATTGTCTTCCTTATAAATTAAGGTCCTGTTTAAGAGCTCTTTAATTACCTTCTTCTCCATGCTGTGCAGAACAGCTAAAGATTTATGAGAGCTCTTCCTCTTCTCTGCACATCAAGTAGCCATTGTGAGACACAAACAATTGTGTGTCTTCTTTTACACACACACACACACACACACACACACACACACACACACCATTCTTTTAGATCAAAGTCTGGCACACCACAATCTTCATTCAAAAGTATGTCCGATTGAAGTCTACAGAACCATAAACTGCCTACCAAATGTAATTTTTTACAGATCATCTCATCTTCCTCAGTGCGCGTGTGTACATTATATTTCCATTTGAGTTAAAATATATTTGGTTTCCTTTGGGATTTAGTATGTTGAATTAAGCTTTCTGTTATTACTCTAAATCCGTCATGGTGAATCTATGGCACTCGTGCTGGAAGTGGCATGCACAGCCATCTCTCCAGGCACGCCAGCCGTCACCCATTGCTCTTCCGGGTTCCAGCATGCATATGCGTGCCAGCCAACTGGTCTTCATGAGCAGCTTCCTGGCATGCATGAATGCGTACTCCTGCCAGTCTTTGCACTCACATGCATGCCAGAACCTGGAAGACCAGGTGACCAGTGCACATGCGCATGCTGGAAACTGGAAGCTCAGCTTCTTGGTGTGCACATGTGTGCAAGGAAACTGCTCTTCAGGTTTCGGGCACTCCTGTGCATGTGTGCTGGGGAGCTGCTCTTCCGGTTTCCGGTTTTCCCCCCACCCCGTGCGCACGCGCTCCTATTTTAGCACTAGGTGCCGAAAAGGTTTGCCAACACTGCTCTAAATGATAGCTCTGGCTTTGTGAAGCCACATAATTGTGGTTTATTTTACAAATTAGCCTTAAGCAGACCCAAATTTGCACATACCTAAGTGTGAGCAAATTCCATGCACCCTTCTGCCTTTTTAAAATCTTCTGATTGATGATGGGATGGTAGAGTGGTTAATGGGTTAGACTTTGACTGGGGAAGACTTCCATTCAAGTTCGCCTTTAGCCATGGAAATTCTAGAGAGACTTGAGGACTGTCAGTGTTTCTCAGCCAAACCTACCTCACCGAATCTTTGAGGTATGCAAGCTATTTGAGCTCCTGGAGGAGAGATGAAATATAAATCTATTAAATAAATATTTATCATCCTCATGAGGGCGAACAAAAGTGCTCTGAAATAGCAGCAGGGGGATTCTGCGAAAGTAAATGAGATTAGATGCTAAAAGAGCCGTGAAGACTTGAGGGGAATTAGTGAGCGATACAAGATACCTGCTGACATGTCTTGCACAGTCTGAAATAGTTTCTTTTGGTAGAATCCTGAAAGTTGGCAAATGATTATTTGCTCATCAAACCAAGCACACGAGCAATCCTGGCGTCGGATTTCCATTACAAATTAAACCTTCCCAAAGCTATCCCTTGATGTTGAGAAGGTGGCCCCGTGAATTGCCTCTTAGCTTTTGCTTTGCCCTGGTTTTGTGGCATTAGGATTCCCACTGTCTCTCCTTTTCTTTGGCCTGGTAGTCTAGCTCTCCGAAATTATGGTTATAGATAACAGCACTGGGGAGAAATAGTTATTAAAATTGATTGTTCTGTGTGAGAAAACCATTTCACTCCTTCAGGAAATAGAAGCCGTTAGAGAAACATATAAATGGACCATCATTCTATTGTGGATACAACGGGAAAATCTACAGTATGTCGATTTCAGCAGGTAGCACTTGAAAATATTACACTAAATATTCATTGACTGCACTGTGTTTTTCGAACCCATTGCAGTGCAAAATGTGCCCTTTTTCTGTGGGTGTGTGACATTTCAACGCGTATACAAAAGGAGTGGAATTTGTGCCAACAATGATACGATGCTGGTTTCTTCATTTCTTCCCATGGATCCAGCATGAATGGGTTAGCTGGATCCTCCATGAATCGCTCTAGTATCTTTCTAAACCCCAAACTGCCTGCCTCTACCATCAATACTGACAATGCCCTATGAAAAAAATATTTCCTTCTGTCAGTCCTGAATCAGTCCTGAAGGTGGTTTTGTTCAATGGATAACTTCAAGTTCGTGAAACATTTTGTGAAAAGGAGAATTTCATCTCAAGAATGCTTGCATATATCTTTATCAGGTTTTCCCCTAACTTTCATTACCAGCTAAAAAGGTCAAGTACCACCGCAACGATATTGGTGGCTCCTTTTTTTTGCATATTTATATCCCTATAATATCTTTTATATGCACTCGGTGTTGGGAGCAGCAAGCACACTGTGCAAACAGCCTCATGTATTCCGCGTTGTGTACCTGTTTATTCTCTTGTCATCCTTTCCTCTCCAATTAATATAAATGTAAACATCAATTCCATTCTTGCTAACTATCTCAGCACCAAGGTGACCATGCCAGAGGGCTGGAGAGTGGAGAAAAGGAATAAGTACAATTGTGTGATTTCCCACTTAGCAACATTTTTTGCTTAACGAGAGAGTTGCTGGTCCCAACTGCAGTCGCTAAATGAGGATTATCTGTGCACAGGACAGGAAGCTACATCCAGAGAGAGCAAAGTAAAACAGATTGGCTCCAAGTCAGCAAATAAGTGAGGTGAGACCATTTTTCCTTATTTATTCAGGCTATAAGGAGAGTATGTATTAATCTTTCCTTATTTATTCTTTCCTTATTTATTCATCCTGCATGCAGAATATAGAATGAAGGAGAGTAGATTGGAAGAAGGTGAGCGTGGTTTAAAACTGGGAACACCAATAATCTGTGCTCTGATGAGAACACTACCCTGATGGCTGAAAATGCAAATATTCTGTAAGTTCTAGGAATGAAAGTCAGGGAGCACATTAAAAATGATTCACTATAAAAAAAAATACCAAACTAATGAGAAAAGGTACAGCGAGCAGCTTTAGAAGTGACAAGATATGGAAGTGGTGAATACCTCCTGCTTTTTAACTTTGATGATCAACAGGGAAACATACCAGTAGTCAAGAAATACATTGCAGACTAGCACTTGTTATGGCACAATGCAGACCTGCTGTGTAAAGATTCAGATGCTGTGACGTGCATACATCTACAAATAGTTTTCTTTGTGACATTCTATGGCATGTGAAAGTTGAAGAAAGAATGAAGAAGCAGGATAGGAGGAGTATTGATTCTTCTGAACTTGGGTATTGGAGAAGACTCTTGGGAATAACATGGACCATCAATTGTATTGCAGTTCTCACTTGAGACACAAATAACCATGTTCAAAGGCCCTTTGGAGACATTATGCAAAGACCTAATTCTTTTGTATGGTCTCTAATACTGGGAAAGTGAGGGAAAAGACAACCAGCAAATGGATGGACTTGATTATAGCTGTGACGGGCAACCCATTGGAAGATCTGAAAGGCCAGACTGGGAGCAGATCATGGTACATAAGGTCTACTTATATAGCCAGTACAAGTTGACACTGAACAATAACACATAAACCACCAGTGTAATCTGAACCAATCTGAATTTATGCAAGCTGCATGAAACAATTATTATTTTCTTAGGTTGTTTCAAAGTGAACAGTATTTACAACATCATCGTCTTCACTCATTTGTGGAATTTCACATCCAGACAAGATCCCACATCCCACAAGTAAATGTAGCATTCTTTCCCCATTACTGCTTTGTTAATATCTATATACCTACCTAGATGTAGATCAGAGGTGGTATTCAGCTGGTTCTCTCCAGTTCGGGTGAACCGGTAGTGGCGGCGGCAGGAGGCTCTGCCCACACGCCCCAACATAATCTGTGAGCACTGCGCATGCACAGAAGGTGGTGCACATGTGCAGATATGGCATGTGCGCTCACATTTGCGAACTGGTAGGGAAGGTAAGTGAACTCCACTGCTGATGTATATGTATAGCCTTCTATAGAAAGACAAAACTACTGTGTTTTTAGGCGTATAAGATGCACCAGAGTATAAGACGCACCAAGATTTTGAAAAGGTAAATTAAAAAAACGTTTTTGCACTCTGCAGACCTACCAAATCCTCTGCATGCCTCATTTTTCGTGAAAAAAAACCCAGAGAAACAAGGAATATCCCCACGTGTTACCAGACTTTGCACAATACCATTTTTTTGGAGTATAAGATGCACCTTTCCCCCCCAAAAAAGTGGGTGAAAATCTGGGTGTGTCTTATACACTGAATACAGCATTTTTGACCTCCCCAAACCCTGCTGCCTTCACAAAATGGCTGTGCAGAGGTTTTGGGAGCCCTGCAAAGTGCTCCTGGGGGCTGGGGGGGAGGGGAAACGAGCAAAAAAAAGGCTGTTTTTTTTGTGAAAACGGGCCCATTTTTTGCCCAAAAAAGGGGCCAGCATAGTCTTTAGGAGGTTTATAGAGTGCTCCTGGGAGCTGGTGGAGGGGCAAAAAAAGCAAAAAACTGGTCCATTTTTCACTTGTTTTTGCCCCCCCCCCCCAGCCCCCAGGAGCACTTTGTAGGGCTCCCAAAACCTCTGCACAGCCATTTTGTGAAAGCAGCAGGGTTTTGGGAGGCCAAAAATGCTGTATTCAGTGTATAAGACACACCCAGATTTTCACCTTTTTGGGGGGGAAAAGGTGCGACTTATACTCCAAAAAATATGGTATTGTGCAATGTCTGGTAACACATGGGGATATTCCTTGTTTCTCTGATCTCACAGCCCTTCTTAGCTGATTCTTCTTGCCTTTTCATTGGTTTGTTTCTTTTCAAGACTTCAATTTATGTAGCAGCTCCAAGGAAGAGCTATTCTTCAAAATCCAGATGCATGTTCCTATCACAGCACTACCATGCCTCATTGGGAATAAAAAGGTCCAATTAAGGTTGCTTCAGCTCCTGAAGCTCTCAAAAGCATTCCTGCTCTTTGGCTCAAGGACAAGACCTGCATGTCCATTCTCTGATGCTGCTCGCAAGGCCACATGCCAAGGATTTTAGCCTTGAGCTCTCTGGTGTTCAGGGAAACAGGAGCAAAAAAACCAGTGTCCTTATTCTTGATGCTTTATTTCCCCCTTTCCTCTTTTAAAAACATTGGTCTCTCCTGATTATCTTTGATTCAGTTAAACAAGGAGGCTGTGTGCTGCATATAAATGAGACTTCACCCTGTAAATTTATAAAGTAGCAGATGTGCCGGTTGAACAGTAAGTTGTTTTAGGATTTATTTATTTTTGCCTCTCTGCTCTTGCTTTTGGCCAATGCTCCACAACAAGATAGCTGCTTTTCACACCTCTTGCCATTCATCATCTGGCCCCAAGCAAATCTAATCCCTGGGCACCTTCCCCTTTCCTCCCCGCTCAGATGTAACTTTTCCTTTGTCCTGAAAGGAAAGTGAACACGGAAGCAATTTAGCATTTCTGGTCAGTTCTCTCAAACAGATTATTCCCAAATAAGGTTAAGTGGTAGCAAAACCCATCACAAAATGCAATCATCTGTACCAAACAGACCTATTTTAGATGGATAATAAGAAGTTCTGAAGTGAGGAATATTTCCTACCTGGCAAATAATTTGGTGCTCTCAGTTTTACAGAAAGGTAGGAAGAGCTGCAATGGATCGAGATCAAATGCGAGTGCCATCTTAATCCCTTACATGAGGAATGGGGCAATATAACAAGAAATAAACATATTTATATACCAAAAAGGTAAAGGCTCCCCTCGCACATATGTGCTAGTCGTTCCCGACTCTAGGGGACAGTGCTCATCTTCGTTTCTAAGCCGAAGAGCCAGTGCTGTCTGAAGACGTCTTCATGGTCATGTGGTTGGCATGGCTAAATGCCGAAGGCACACAAAATGCTGTTACCTTCCCACCAAAGGTGGTCCCTATTTTTCTACTTGCATTTGTATGTGCTTTCGAACTGCTAGGTTGGCAGAAATATATTATATACCATAGATTTTAGTTAATTTTCTGCTGTTCAAATTCACATGAATTATAAGTCCATAGCTGACACTGAATCGTATCCTGAAAACGTTCTATTTGTTTGTTTGCCTCAAGGCATGCTCATCTTAAATATTGTCCAAGGAATCACGGATGTTTTTTTTTTCATCCTGTGAAAGATAATATTTTAATTATAATGGTTTTATCCTGGAAGCCCTTGGGATAAAAGTAACTCTAAATAAGTTTTCTTCTAATGAAATTTCCATTCCAGAGAGCAGAAATTCCAATGAATATTATTCTTTAAAAAAAAAAAAGACCCTATTATCTGTATATAATACTGGATCTCTGAAGTCTCAGATTATGATACTGTTTATAAATAATATATTTTATAGTGAATTCAGAGGTGGGTTCCTACCAGTTCAGACTAGTTCGGCCAAACCGATAGTAACTTGGCGGCCTGGGTCTCTGAAACTGGCAGTGACCCAGGCCTGCCACGCCCCCAAACTGGTTCTCTCAGTCATCTTGTTTTTGTCTTTTGCGCATGCGCAGAGCAATTTTAGTTGCACTGTGCATGAGCACACAGCACACATCACACATGCATCATTTCCCTGAGTGAAGTGGCAGTAGCAGCAGCTGGAACCCAACCCTGGGTGAATTGTACCAGCAGAGTATTCCTATAAATACTGCATGTAAACATATATAGCACTCAACCTACAACAGTTACAATGTTGGCGCTTGGGCGGGGGCCCCAAGTCCTTCTGATCGAGGCACAGCCCGTAGACAGTGTGTGGCCGGTGGTGGCCCCCGGCGCGCCGGGACCGGGTCTTCTGGGAGTCGGGTTGCTTGGGAATGCAGCCCAAAGCGGATGGTAAACTCCATCTAAGACTAAATACCGGCACAAGACCGATCGTCGACAAGTACCGTAAGGGAAAGTTGAAAAGAACTTTGAAGAGAGAGTTCAAGAGGACATGAAACCGTTAAGAGGTAAACAGGTTGGGTCCGCGCAGTCCGCCCAGAGGATTCAACCCGGCGGGCGAAGTCGGCCGTGCCAGCAGATCCCCTCCCTCCCACCACCCCCTCGCAAGGAGGGGGGTTCCGGGAGGGGATTGCTGCCCGGACGGCTCCGACCCCTGTTGGGCGCATTTTCGCCGTTGTGACCATTCAAAGTTACAATGGCACTAAAATGTGAGTTATTACAGTTTTTCATAGTTATGACCTTTGCAGCATCCTCATGATTAGGTAATCAAAATTCAGATGCTTGGCAACTGGTTCATTTTTATGACCATTGCTGTGTCCCAGGGTCACGTGATCCCCTTTTGCAACTTTCTGTCAAGCAAAGTCAATAGGGAAGCCAGATTCACTTACAACCGGGCTACTGGTTATCAATTCCATGCGATTCACTTAGCATCTGTGACAAGAATGGTCATAAAATGGGGAAAACTCACTTAACAAATGTCTCAGTTAACAGCAAGCATTTTGGGGCTCCATTGTGATCCTAAGTTGAGGACTACCTGTATGTAAGCAAGCTACCTGGGCATTTTCTCCATATAATCCAATATTGTCTATTGCTGATTGATAGAGACTCTTTGTTCTTATTGGATAAAAATCTTGCTTCTCATATTTTCTCAACATTCTAACTGGAAGCCTCGGGGATTGGACGTATTGCCTTCTGCTTGCAGAATTGTGAGTTGCTACTGAATTATGTTTATTATATATCAGATAATTATTAATTTTAAGAAGATTCTTCTATGTAGAATATGAACTGTGTAATGGAGTGACTAAACACAAGTAGAATTCTATATTTCTGCATTGTTATGTGCTTAGATGCATTCTAGATATTGCAGACAGTTCATATTTTCTTTTGCTTTGGGCTGAATCCAAAGCCACGTTGAAACCGGAGAACGTTCAGGAGGAAGTGAGTGAGGAGGAGGAGGAGAGAGACAAAAGTTAGTGCCAGTGGGAGGATTAATGATTTTTAAGCAGAAATCATAGTTGGGGAGAGATGACTTAAATCACCCATCCTGCGTCGGCCAAGACTATGTGTCAGGCCTGTAATTCTGTTCCTTTTAGGATCTTTGGCCTGCCACATAATTAAAACATACATATTATGCTGTTTCATTGGTATAGTAGTTGGGAGGGGGGAATAGAAAGGAGTAGGATTGTGGAATGTATTGTTATGGATTTCTTAGAAGCTCAAGGTCGTCTTTTGTCTCCGCACCTCGACACCTGGCCGGAAGAAGAGGGGTGTACATGCCAGAGTGGAAGATGAAGATTGGACCATGTGATGAATTATGGGGTGTGGGGATAGATGATGAACTTTTAACTTGGGGAATTCACCGGATGTACCTTAGAGTTGAAATTTCACCAGCTTAATGCCAGCATGCCTGTCTTATTAAATTGGAGTTTTAAGGACTACTTTGCCTTGGACAATGATTTAATTCTGCATGATATTTGGAACGCTGACATTATTTCAAAGCTTCCTTGGATTTGCAAACTTTTATAGGCAGTTTATTCCAACCTTTGCTGAAATTGCCCTACCATTGACTGACCTATTAAGAACGGGGCCTTCCCCTACTAAACCAAAAGCAAACCAACCATTAAAATGGACAATCGACTGTCAAAAGGCTTTTGAGAAATTAAAACGGCTCTTTGCCCAAGAACCCATATTGCAACACCCCGATCCAGAGCGACCTTTCATAATCCAAACGGATGCCAGTGATGTCGTGATAGCTGGGGTGCTACTACAAAAGAATAAAGAAGGCCACCTCTTACCATGCGCTTACATCTCCAAGAAACTCACCACTACGGAAAGAAGGTGGCCCATTTGGGAGAAGGAGGCATTCGCGATCAGATGGAGCATGCTCACCTGGAGGCATCTCCTGGAAGGGGGGGATATACCGTTCGAGGTATGGACTGATCATAAAAACCTCGAAACTCTCCTTGCCATCGAAAGTTATCCCCCAAACAGGTCAGTTGGGCCCAATATTTCCAAAGGTTCAAATTTGAAATTAAACACATCCCCGCAGGGAAGAACTTGTTAGCAGATGCACTGTCGAGAAAACCCCAGTTTGACAGTAAGAAGGAAGAAATTTTCCACCCCATCATATCTCCTTCTCACCAAAAGGCAGCTCAAGTCACCAGTCGAAGCCAAGATAAACTGAGAACCGAACTGAAAGCAGCCCTCCAGACAGACCCATGGTTCAACAACAACAAAGACATCCTAACGATTAATGATGGCGTAGCCTGGAAGGGATCCAAACTGTACGTCCCTGCAGAAATGAGATTGCAAGTGCTACAGCGGAGTCATGATGCGAAACTAGGAGGTCATTTCGGATTCCTGAAAACTCTCCACCTTGCTAGATGTCAATTTTGGTGGCCAAAGATGAGGTCGGAGGTGGAAGATTATGTAAAAAGCTGTGCTACTTGTGCAACAATGAAAACCCGTCCGGGAAAGCCCCCTGGACTACTACAACAAGTGGCCAACCCTAGCCGACCATGGGAAGAGATAGCAATGGACTTCATTGTCGAACTTCCAGATAGCAGTGGTAATAAAGTAATCTGGACAGTTATTGATTTGTTTTCCAAGCAAGCACACTTTATCGCTTGTTCAAGCCTACCATCCGCAAAGAAATTAGCGAAAATGTTTGTGAAACACATTTATCGCCTACATGGAGTTCCAAAAAGGATCATTTCAGATCGCGGAGTTCAATTCACCGCCAAGTTCTGGAGAGAATTCCTAAAATCGATCGGGTCCACGCAGGGACTCAGCTCAGCATTTCATCCCAGCACAAATGGGGCAGCAGAGAGGGCCAATGCGATGGTGGAACAGTATATCCGGTGTTATGTGGACTATCAGCAAGACAATTGGTCGGACTTGCTACCTTTCGCTGAAGTAGCATATAATAATACGGTTCACAGCAGTACCGGATTAACTCCTTTCCAGATTACCAGTGGCATGGAATTCGTTCCCATGCCTGAACTACCTAAGGAACCTCCCTCATCCATGTCCCTGAATGAATGGCTGGAGGCACTAAAGAAGGGATGGGAGAATACCAAAAAGGCGCTAACAGATGCGGCAGAAGCCTACAAGAAGCAAGCTGATAAATATTGTTCCCTACAACCCCCCTTTCGAGTGGGGGACAAAGTTTTTTTGTCTACTAAATACATAAGATTAAAGATGCCTAGTAAGAAATTAGGTCCAAAATTTCTAGGTCCTTTCCCAATAGAAAAGATAATTAACCCAGTTACAGTTCGACTCAGCCTACCCAGACTCTTAGGGAAAATTTACCCGGTATTCCATTGTAGCTTATTGAAGCCGGTAAGGGAGTCTAGCACGAGACCATCCACCCAAACTCCACCTCCTCCCATAGTGGTAGAAGGGGAAACACATTATGAAGTGAAAAAAATATTAGATTCCAGGCTGTATAGAGGTCGTTTACAATATTTAGTGCATTGGAAGGGATACCCTTTGTCAGAAGCTACGTGGGTGAAAAGTTGGGATCTGAAAGCAGATAAATTAGTGAAGCAATTCCATGAGAAATTCCCTGATAAGCCAAAGGGTCCCCCTGGGGGAGGAAGAGGTGGATAAATTTTGATAGTTAACATTTATGTTATTCTCTTTTCAGGAAACGTTTTTCTCTTGAGGAGAGGCCGCCTGTCAGGCCTGTAATTCTGTTCCTTTTAGGATCTTTGGCCTGCCACATAATTAAAACATACATATTATGCTGTTTCATTGGTATAGTAGTTGGGAGGGGGGAATAGAAAGGAGTAGGATTGTGGAATGTATTGTTATGGATTTCTTAGAAGCTCAAGGTCGTCTTTTGTCTCCGCACCTCGACACCTGGCCGGAAGAAGAGGGGTGTACATGCCAGAGTGGAAGATGAAGATTGGACCATGTGATGAATTATGGGGTGTGGGGATAGATGATGAACTTTTAACTTGGGGAATTCACCGGATGTACCTTAGAGTTGAAATTTCACCAGCTTAATGCCAGCATGCCTGTCTTATTAAATTGGAGTTTTAAGGACTACTTTGCCTTGGACAATGATTTAATTCTGCATGATATTTGGAACGCTGACACTATGTCCATCATTCTTCCCAATATCTGGACCTTTTTCCACTGTAGAAAACATGCACTAGTCCTTTCTTCTTGTGAAGAAATCAGGAGAAGAAAAGAGTATTAGGTACGTTTGCTGTCTTGAATTATTTATTAAAAAATAATATGGGCAGATAAAATAAATAATTATATATAGAAAAATGTGTGTGTGTGTGTGAGAAAGAGAGAGAGAGAATAACTCTGGAATTCCTTCAGCAATTTCAACCAAACTTGGTACACAAATGATTTACTCTCTGGAAACAAATACTGTGGGTGTAAGACACCCATAACACCCTTCGGGTTGGGTGTTCTGTTAAGATTCAGCCTGTTGTGCTTTAAAATGGCTTCTACTGTGTAGTGCAGTGGAGTTGCCATGGTAACAGCTTCACAGTACTCCACAAGGGGGATCCCTCTGCTAAGGGGGGAAATCCAACATTAGAAATTATGTTGGGTCCAGACATTTTCAACAGGGCTTTGATTATTTTTCAGGACAAATGTATGGCTTCTGGGGGCAGAGGGAAAACATTTGTAACTAATTTAATTGCTGCCGAAATCAGGGCTTTTCTTTATCTAATACAGGATTAGGGTAAATAAATACCCAGGCAACGCCAGGTTATCAGCTAGTAAATAAATAAAAATAGTACATTTGCCCCCAAAAGAAGCTCATCTTCATCTTGAGATAATTCCTGCCAAGCTCACCTCCAGCAAAGTTGAGACAAGAAGAAAACCAAAAACCCTCACTTGCCTCTGTTAATGTATTTTCACATGAACGATTTAGCAGAAAAGCTAGGTTAAAAACAGAGCCTCCTTTTGTGTCCTTTGAATGTCAGGAAAGATTAGCATTGGCAAGTTACACAATCGATCTGTGCGTAAGTCTATCAATTCCCAACTTCCCAGTTCTTCGGGCTACAATACAAAGAATAGGCAGACAGTATTTTAAAGCAAATTTATAGTTAAGTAATTTCGATTCCATAGCTTTGGTGGCCATGGAGTAAGAATTGCACTCGCTGCAGCCGGTCCAATGGGTCAGAAAAGCATTTGGACAAAACTCAGGAGACGAAGAAGATTCTAATCTCAAGAATTGCCTCCAGAACTCCAGGAGAGTTCCCTTTAGCTGTTCACATTAGCACTAGGAATATCTATTAAAAAAGGCTTTTTTTCTGCCTTAATTTTCCTACCCAAGGACTAAATGGCCTTTTCTTCACTTTTCCCCCGGGGGTCTGTGAGCTATTAAAGTAGGCTTTGATGGTGCTGATACTTTCACTGCAGTGAATCAAGTGTCTTTCTCAACTGTTTTCAGCCTCTCCTTCAAGCTTCAGTCCTTTCAAACCTGCTCCTAAGGACAGGCAGAGTAAAGTTGAAAGACATCATCCCTTTGTAGCATTCTGCCTTCACTCTTCATCTCGGACCAAGTGCTGAATTTAGTATCTCTGCTTACCACCTTGCTTCTCTAAAGGTAGCTGTAGGGTAGGAAGGGCCAGAAAGAAAATCTGTGCTAAGACATCAGTTGTTTTGGCTCTGATTGAATAAAATGA
This sequence comes from Natrix helvetica, assembly GCF_964273705.1. Classification (NCBI taxonomy): domain Eukaryota; kingdom Metazoa; phylum Chordata; class Lepidosauria; order Squamata; family Natricidae; genus Natrix; species Natrix helvetica. Next base: position 167,722,618 of record NC_138552.1, read on the forward strand.
CGCAAGGTGCTTTTTGGGAAGCTTATTGGATCAAAGCCAACCTGCAGTCTATAGGCCACCCATTCCTTTAATGATTCTCTGGATGCCCACTTGGACCAGGAGCATCAGATTAGGTCTTTGCTCCCTTGTGGCCGTAAATAATTTTCTTCAAGTTCATGAGCAAGGATTGTCAATATGGTGTCTGAATAGGCAGAGAGGGCAGGGTTAAAACTCCTCAAATCTCTACAGATTTTTACTACTTACAACTGATCACTTAGCAACTGTTTGAAGTTATGCCAGATCCTTCAAGAGCTACTTACGGCTTTGTTTCAAAGTTCTGGCCATGCAGTGCCTTCATCCTTATGACTACAGTAGCTTTGCCCCCCTCCCAATTTGGCCACTTAGCCATCCAAGGGAGCCTAAAGCTGGGCAGCAGATGCTACTGGTGTATAGAGGGCAGTCACGACTTGGAGGCCTTGGTCTACTTCCCATCCAGGACTCGGTCTGCTCCTCAGCCAGATCTGGGGCAAAGCAACATCCACCTCACCTTTCTGGTTTTTGCAGAAGAATACAGGTGCACACAGTACAATGTGAGGCATAGCTTTCTTACAGAAGCTGCCTTGTGCTATTCTGCAAGTAGGTAGTATTTTCACAGGTTTTTAAAGAAGGTACCACAGACAAAGGCTTCCAAGCCAGTGGTGGGATTCAAGATTTTTTTAGTACCAGTTCTTTGGGCGTGGCTTGGTGGGCATGATGTGGCTTGGTGGGAATGGCAGGGGAAGGATACTGTAAAATCTTCATTCCCTCCCGATCACCTGAGACTCGGGAGGCAGAGAATAGATGGGGGCGGGGCCACTCAGAGGTGGTATTTACCGGTTCTCTAAACTATTCAAAATTTCCATTACTGGTTCTCCAGAACTGGTCAGAACCTGCTGAATACCACCTCTGCTTCAAGCTGTAACTGCCCTCTATGTACCAGTAGCCTCTGCTGTCCAGCTTTAGGCTTGGGTGGCTGTGTGGCTGGATTGAGAATAGACCAAGGCCTATGGCAGTGATGGCGAACCTATGGCACGTGTGCCACAGGTGGCACTCGGGGCCATTTGTCAGGGCACACGAGGCGCTGCCCTGTCAACTGGCCAGCATGCATGCGCGCGCTGGCCTGCTAAGTTCACCTTTTTAAAAGCCATTTTTCACCCTCCCCAGGCTCCAGAGGCTTTATAGGAGCCTGGGGAGGGAGAAAAGAGCCCCCCCCCGCCTCCCCCGGAGGCCCTCCGGAGGCTTCCGAAGGCTTCAGGGAAGCCTCCGGACGGTTCCTGAAGCCTCCGGAGGGCCTCCGGGGGGCGGGGGAGGCTCTTTTCGCCCTCCCCAGGCTCCTATAAAGCCTCTGGAGCCCGGGGAGGGCGAAAAAAGCATGCAAAAATGGGGGGGGGGTGGCGCATTGCATTATGGGTGTGGCACGCCCGCACATGACCCTCCTGCACTCCCCCCCCTTGTGGCACGCGAGCCAAAAAAGGTTCGCCATCGCTGGCCTATGGGAACCCCGGGGGGTATAGAGTGGAGCACAGGGTGCCTCAAGGATGGGAGGCCTTAGGAGGTCTAAGGCAGGTGGGCTGTATCGCTGAGGCACACTTTGCTTTGCTTAATGACCTGCACATTCATTTAATGATCACATGAGGAAGACCAGGGAGTGAGGGTTATTAAGTAAAGTCATCTTGCTTAATGGCTATCACCACTTGCTACCATAAGGGGCAGACTCCATTATTGTCATAGGTCGAGGACTTACCTGTATGTGAATGGAAAGAATAGAAAAATAAATTTCCGTCAGAGTTTGTTGCAGAAATCAAATCCAGAAAGCACACATCAGTAACTGATTCAGCAGGATTCATTAACTTCTCTTTATATACATAATAACACAAGAGTGGTTCTTACAACTTGGTAGAGAGGAGAGATTGGTTTCAGTTCCAGTTCAGAGCTCAGAGTAGTCTGGCTTTAGCACAGACTCAGAGCTACACAGTTAAGCCACACCCAGGATCCAAAGTGTTTCAGCTCCCATTGGCTGACCTTGTTACTAAGCCCTATTCCAGTTCATGAATATATCTACTCTGACAGTTTATTCTTCTCTAGGGATGGGCATACCTCTTTCTGTGTTTGCACACCCAGGCCTCTGCATTCAGGGTTAAAATTGAAAGTGATTAGAATGCAGTACTGCAGGGCTAACTCACTGCACACTCCAGGAGTTCAATTCTGAATGGCTCAAGGTTGACTCAGCCTTCCATCCTTCTGAGGTCAGTAAAAGGGGGACCCAGATTGTTGGGGAGTAATAGCTGACTCTGTAAACTGCTTAGAGAGAGCTGTAATGCACTTGGAAGCGATATATAAGTAAGTGCTATTGCTATTGCTATTTCAATCTGAAAATATTTGAACCAAACGCTATCTGGCCACTCCAAATGTACCATGTATTTTAGCCTGTTCAGCAGTGTGCCCACCAGAGGTTTAGTGCTCTAGATGCAACCTTTTTGCAGGGGAGAGATGGAAGGAGGAGCGAGGTAAACCCCAGAGCACATTGACCAGAGATTTTCATGCGGCTACTGTGTTTGCTACCTATAAGGAGTTAAGGGTTGGGGTGGGAAAGAGGGGAGGATGCTGGTAACGACAGAAAGACAGAAAGAAAATGCTTTTCTCTGCATCCGGGCTACAGATGGGAGAGCTAGATATTTAAATACATTTCCATCTCAACAGTTTTTATGGGGTGGAAGGCAGGAACATGGCTCTTTGGAGGATTGCTTTGATTACTTCACAAAGCAGTAAGCTACTCCTGCTGAATTGGGGAGGCTTTGCTGTTCTTTTGGCCACGGGAAGATCAACTGTCCTCCCCAAGGACTTTTAATGTTGCCATCTCTGGGCAGGGGTGGTGGTGGAGGGTAGGACCATGTACAGCATTGGTCCTACTTCTGTTCATTACTTCTGCTGACTCTGCCCTGTGTGCAAACACAGAAAGCAGCTTTTGCTTTTCTTTGAAGCATGTAGGATGCATCGCAGTGGTGGGTTCCGGATCCCGGTGCAACGGGGCCAGGCGTCCACCACATGCACGCATGCAGCATGCGCGCAGCATGCACATGCGAACTTACTGCCCCTGCTGCTCCCGCTGCTCGACGGAGCATTGTACAGGCGCCATATGCTCCTTGCACATGCGTTGGAAGCCCCAATCGGCTCAAATACAGGTAAGGAGGATGGACGGGCAGGTGGGCCCTCTGGAGCACTGTACCGGAACGGTACCTGGGGCTCCCAGCAGGCACCGGTATGCCTGTACCGGGGTGTACCTATCATATCCCACCACTGATGCAATGCTCAACCCATCGTGGACTCACAGCCTAGAGAGTTGCCCTGCATGGCCCCATGGGAGTCTGACAACCAATCAGAATACAAGATCAAGATCAAAGGCCAGAGAGGGTATAAAACCAGGAACTTTCAGCCTCTCTGTCTCTTTTCCTCCTTCACCCAACATCTGGAAGCATGTGAACCCCCCTTTTTTCTGTTCAGGAGCTCAAGCCATGTGATCCTGTCCACCATTAAACCATCTTTCCAATCAGCCTCCATGTTTTCAGTGTCTTTTTCTCCACTTGGAACTGAACCCAGAAGGACATTTCTTCCAACAATTAAGAACAGTAGGAACAGCAAAGGAACAACAAGCTAAACAAGTTATCTGACATATAAGCTCTTTTGGGCTACCATTAGTATATAATGGTTGTTAAGTCCTCGGTGCTCTCTGAGCTCAATTGTTGGCTTACATTAACCAACTGGATAACATCTTAATTTATCTAGAACTGAAGATGTTAACCAGCCTGGTAACAAACCTTCTGCAAGCCACCAACCAAGTTCAGAGGATACCAAGGACTCCACAGTTCAAGCCCTGAGCTACAGCTATTCTCTTCTACTGAAACTCTACCTTGATTGGAATGCTGGACTGGGGAGACAGACAGTGTTATTATTCTTTCAGGTGGGATTGATTGAATAAATTAATAATAAAATATATTTTCTTGGCTCTCCTCTTTATCGCTGTCTGTATCATCTCTGTGTCGATCTATGGGTCTGTCTCTCTCCATCTCTACCTCCCATTGACTTCATAAGGATTACTGTTAGATACTTGTTCTAACAACAGTGGTTTCCACCGAGGTTCTCTATTCCGGTGGGAACAGAGGTTTAATCCTATTGGTTGAAGGGTCTGACAGCTCCCTATAAAAGGGCTGCTGTCAGACTCAACCTTCGCTGGATTGTTCTCACTTGTACTTAATAAAGGGCTGTTGTTACCGTTAAGCCTGTGTGTGCCTATCCATTACCCAATCTAACAACGAATGCAACGAATTCTTAAATTATGTGCGAAAGGTTTCTGCTCGCTCCCGCTCACTGCCCAGCTGCCATTGATTTTGGGGATGTAAATTAAAATCAATAGTTTTAAAACTGATAAGATGGGAGGCAGAGGGCAGGAGGCACTAGCATGTGAAAGGGCAAAGGGGCAGGATTGAAGACAGTTTTCATTTTGGAGACATGGGGAGTTGATCACACCTGCTTCCTTTTTCGTCCTCTTCCTATCTTGCCTCCCACACATTTTGCTAGGCTTCCAACCCAAACAATGGTGCAGCTATGGTCCATGCAGATAATTAGCACATCCTGCAAAAATTGACCATTTTCAGCAAATTCATCCCAATATATTTCTACAAATCACCAGTTTGGAAGGGTCTGCCTTGCCTGAAATCACTCCTGCAATTATTTGTGTAGGAGGCAGCCCCCTTGTACTCTGTGGAGGTTACTGCTGAATAAACTTCTGTAGGATTACACTGTTTGCTCTACTCATTGTAACCCAGTCATTGTTTCTGTGATAATGACATGTTGTTTGGCCATCTCTTTCCAAATAGGCTGAAGTAGCCCCTAGCCTTGTGACTCTTATTTCCAGTTAAGAAAGGACTCTATTGGGACAATTGGAGAAACCTTTCTCTTTCTTAAAATTAAAAGAAAAACAAAGGCCGGATTTAAAAGAACTTTTTAAGTAGATGATTGTCTGCAATAATCCATGATTGCAAAGTGCAAAGCAATCAATATACTTATAATAAACACATAGAAGGCTTGTTCGTCTTTTCTTCAATATTCTTCAGTGTCCCTCAAGATATGGAGTGGTGTTTTGTGACTGCTGTTCTCAGCTCTTTTTTAAACAAAAAAGGAAAGGAAAATGGCACCGTTTGGTTTTTAATGAACTTCCCTCTCCTGCCAATACCAAATGGATGGTGCTATAATTTGCCTTCAAGTTTTCATAATACTTTGGAAATGTTGTTTTTGCTAATTAAGGGTCTGAGATGATGATTAACCTGATGTCAGACTTGATTTTGTGGAGTCCTTGGTACTTTGTGAGCTTGGTTACTTGCTTCAGACATTTCATTACCCAACTAGGTAACATCATCATCTTAAAACAGAATGGAATTATATACTGTAATGTATCCTGATCAGTTTTGGAGGAGATGAGGGCTTTCCCCCTGATGGTTCCTTGATTCTGGTTCCCGCCCCCTCGTATGATTGTTTGTCTGGTATTAATCCTTGCTTATCTGGGTGGCTGCTAAATAGACTATGTTCTGATCTTTTTGTTTCCTTCTTAGCTTTTTAATTCTCTCTTTTGAATGGTGTATAAATATGGTTTATTTCTATGTGTCCATTGCTGGATGATTTATCCGAATGTCAAGCTTCCAGGAATTTCCTAGTGTTTTTGGATTTAGCTTGAACTGGGATACTCACAGCTTTCTAGTTGAAAGTATGGTTGAGTTTTTCTGTGCATTGTGAGATTAAGGAGTTTCCATTGTGACTTCTGACTGCTCATTGGTGTTTATGGATGCACTTTGTTAGTCTTCATCATGTCTGTCCTACATAGTGATAGTTCTAGTCCGTACATTGTATTTATTCATTTATTTATTTATATCCCACCTTTATTATTTTCACTAATAACACAAGGTGGCAAACATATCCAACACACCTTTCTCTTCCTATTTTCCCTGTAGATCGGGGATGTCAAACTGGATATCTTCAAGGGCAGGATCAGCATTGTAATTCTCCTCCATAGGCCTGCCAGGGGTAAGGGGGGTAAGGAGACCTGATGGATTTATTTACCGTGCTTCTAGACCGCCCCCTCTCCCAAAAGGGACTCGTCAGAAGTCAGAAGTCACAATGGAAACTCCTTAATCTCACAATGCACAGAAAAACTCAACCAGGATGGCTTCCTGCAGCACACTGCTGGCCAAAATGGGGTGTGGGGGTGGAGTGAGGAGGCCATCCAGGCTGAAAAATGGGACACAGGGCTATATGCAGGCCCCCATTTTGACTGATAGAGGCACTGTGGGTTTCTCCTTTGCTGTTTCTACACCGGCCCTGTGTGCCTTGAATTTGACACCCCTGATAATATCTGAGGTTTTTTTCTCAGATTTCTGAATCTTTCGGTTTATGTAAGATGCTTTAAAGGGCTTTAGTTGATTTTTGACATATCATTATGTAGAAAGTTACTACCCAGCCCTCTCCCAGAAAAATGAAATATCCTAGGAAATATTGAAAAGGCAGAATATTACATTCCCCTGGATGTGAAAAGGAAGAAACATGTTTTAAAGAGAGAATAGCTCCCTGCAGGTTCCTGCCCATCCCCCTTTGTCAATGGGCCATTAAGATGCCCAAGCCAGGGAGAAAGGAGCTGACGTTGCGACGACACTATGTGCGATCTCGGGGCTGCGAGATTGCAGTCAATACTTTTGCCACTGGACAGTCCATCTGGACCTAAACCTCCCCGAAGAGATGGTGACAGGAAAGAGTACGTCTTGCTGATCTTAGGGACATCGCAAAGTCCCTGATTGATCCAAGAGAATCTCTTCTAGCCGGCGACAAAAAGTACAGCCTCAAGCTGCTGAAGTTGGGACAGCTCCGCAACAGAAGGAAAAGCGGAAAGAGAAAGTGTGTCCATCTGGTGAGGAAATTTTATTTTTATAAAAGACTGCCCCCAAAAAGATTGAAGTTAAATTAAATTGGTAAAGGAAAGGGAATAAGTGGCGGAATTAAGCATTATTGGACAGTGTGTTATCTTTATTTTATTTTATTTTTTCTATCGATAAAGTTTTGTGAATATTTTTTACTTTTTAAAGTGAAAGTTTCAGATTTTCTTCTTCTATTTCTTTTTTTATCTATGGATTACATTTTTTCCTTTACTTCTACGAAATTGGTTGAGATGGATTTTTTTCGTTTTATTTGGTTTCATTTAAGAAAGTTATTTCTTCTAAGCCTGAAACATAAAGAAGATTTAAAAGGTATATAAAGAGGGTAGTAACCTTAGAGGGAAAAGAAGTTACACTGCCACTTGGAGGTTGGAGATTGAGACCTGGAAACATTGCTTTTTCTTTTTTCCCTTTGATCATTTTGACCTTGCACTTCAAAGACTTCAGCTTTTTTATAACGAAGGGCATGGATTGTTTACACAGGTGCTCTCTGGATGCTTGTTGCTAGCTGGAAAGAAGTGGAAACAAAGATTTGTTTTTAAACTAGAGTGGCAGTGTTTATTAATTGCAAGGATGATACGACTTCAAAAAGAAACCATAACACTACAACAGATTATGTCGGGAATTCAAAAATTATCAGAAACAACAGAGAGAATTGAGCAGAGATTGGAAAATATTGAAAATATAAACTTTAATGTGGCAAAACCTGATGGAAAAATGGAAGACACTCAGCAAATAGAAGATATTCAGCAAATGGAAAAAGTGGAGGCTGGAGTCCTAAAAACCCAGGGGAAAAATGAACAAGGAGGCAAGATAACTGTGGATATTGACAGTGAACTGAGTGTGGTTGGCGATGGAAAGAGTGGAATAAGGAAAGGGAAGATGGATGGAAAGGTGCTTTCCTACAGATTTCATGTTATAGAAGAAGGAAAAAAAGAAGAATGAGTGGACTTAAGGAGAGAAATTTTGACTAAAACACTACTGATAACCAAAGATAAACTGATTAAGGAAGCTGATGGCGGGTTTCGAGATTTTACAAGATATATAATAAGCAACAAGTTGTGAAGAGAAGTCCAAACAAATTTGATTAAGGAAATAATCAGAAGATCAATTCCACAAATGGCAAAAGAAATAGGACTACACTATTACTGGAAAGACACAGGTTAAGATATGAAAACTAATAATAAAATACTAGTTAAATTTAGTTAAAATTAGAGCATTATGTTAAAAATGTAGTTATAATGATAAAGTTAGATAAATAATTGATAATGATAACAATGTATACATATGTATTGGTTTTACTGTATAAGAGGAAATTTGGTATAAATTTTTAAATGGTGAAAAAAGGGGAAAAAGTAAGTTAAACACTGTCAAACTAAATGACTGATAATGATAATAACGTAATAATTTGTATTTACAGGATAAAAGGGAAATTGGATAAAAATTGTAAACAATGATTAAGAAAAGAAATAACGTTGTTATTAGACATATTTTTTTTATTTTGAATGTGTTATAAAGGTATAATGTGATTGGATGATATTGAAAATAGATAAGGGAATGCCACTATGTGGTTTTGTTTTAAATTTTGGAATGTTCGTTATAAAGGGACGTTAAAACAACTATAGTCATATGAACGATGAGGTATGATGATAGCAATATATATAAATATATGTGATGTAAAGTAGATAATTTGATATGAATTAGAGGTGATGATGATGGAAGGGATGCACAAAAACTCTGTGTAACCAATTGACACACTTTCTACAATATTGTAATGGAGGATAATTTTATTTGTTTTTATTTAAAAATAAAAAATGTTGGGGAAAAATAAGATGCCCAAGCCAGTCCCTTTACATAATAAAGAGCTCCCCTTCAGCTCCAGGTGATGGGATTAAGGCATGATAATATTGGTCCTTTACCCAACTCACCACATGGCATCTGAGAATTCAACCAAACCTGGATTCAAAACACAGCCTAGAGAGTTGCCCCTGCATGGTCCCATGGGAGTCTGACAACCAATCAGAATACATTTCTTATACAGGAACAGGAAACAGAGAGGTGGGGCTGAACAGATTATAAAAAGCCTGGCAAGCCCCTTCCTCGGCCCTTCTCTTCTTCCTCACCCAACATTGAAGCATGCGATCACCTTTTCTGTTCAGGACTCAAGCCATGTGATCCTGTCCACCATTTAACCATCTTTCCAAGCAGCCTTCATGTTTCCAGTGTCTTTTTCCCCACTTGGAGCCAAACCCAGAAGGACATTTCTTTCAACAGTTATACCATAATAGTCTGTTGTAATAGTTTGTTGATTGTTTCTAAGATCTTTTTGATGCATGATAATATTATTTTTTTACCAAGCTTGTGTTGGTTGTGCTATAGTGGGTTGAGGGGTCAGGCATTTTTTGATAAAGTCACATGGGTATCCATTTTGCTGAAGGTGGACTGTTTGCACTTGTCCGAATAATGTTCTTACATAGCTCCTCTTGTGGGAGGTTGAATGGAGTTTGGTGATCAATTTGATTCTGAACAGTATTCTCCTGTGGATCTATAACAGGATTTCCATTTCTCTGTTATGGAAATTCAACCGTGTGTTAATAGCTGGCATTTTCCAACAAGCAGAGTGGACAACAATTGCTGCTGGCAAAAGAGATTCGAGCAGTATCCTCAATAGCAATTTATCATATCTTCTGGATTATCCAACCATTGTAGAGGTGCTATAAGGACTGACCTCATTACTATTATTTTAGCATAACAGTAGCTGGTAGAAAACACTATGTCAGGGTTCCAAATAACTTCCAAAATTAAATCAGAGTCCAAGACAACGTATGGGTATGTTTAGTTTAAGAGAAAGAAGGACTAGGGAGACATGATAGCAGTGTTCCAATATCTCAGGGGTTGCCACAAAGAAGAGGGAGTTAAACTATTCTCCAAGGCACCTGAGGGTAGAACAAGAAGCAATGGGTGGAAACTAATCAAGGAGAGAAGCAACTTAGAACTGAGGAGAAATTTCCTGACAGTTAGAACAATTAATCAGTGGAACAGCTTGCCTCCAGAAGTTGTGAATGCCCCAACACTGGAAGTCTTTAAGAAGATGTTGGATAGCCATCTGTATGAAACGGTATAGGGTTTCCTGCCTAGGCAGGGGGTTGGACCAGAAGACTTCCAAGGTCCCTTCCAACTTTACTATTGTATTGTATTGTATTGTATTGTATTGTATTGTATTGTATTGTATTGTATTGTATTGCTCAAAGGTCAAATTTATTAAGAGAGTCATGTTGGCAGACCTGGGAAAACCTGAATCTGAGCTTTCTGAGTTTTCCTCACCCAGTTCAAAGTTCATGATTTTGCCCCACACTCACAAGTCCATCACATGGTCCAATCTTCCTCTGCCATTCTGGCAGTTCCACCCATCCAGTTCTGGTCAGGTGCAGAGGTTTAGAGACAAAAGATGATCTTGGATCCTAGAAAGGAATTTTATTTTGACAACATCACATTCTACTCCTTACTATTCCCCCACCCAATTTCCCACTAATGAAACAGCATAGTAGAATGGAATATTAGTGTGGCAGGCCAAAGATCCCAAAAGGAAGCCAAGTGAACTACCAGTGATGTCCTCGGCTACACAAATGGCACATCTAATCAGGCTAGCTACTGCCTGAATTTCCCAGCACTTTTCATTTACTACTTCACCTTTGCTACTGTCCCTGAATCCTTTAGGGCAGGGATGTCAAACTCACATCATCACAGCTCATCACATGATCTTGGGACTTCCCCCCCCTTTCGCTAAACTGGGTTTGGGCAGGGCCCTTGCTTATCTTTCAAGGAGCCCGTGGATTTTATTTCAGCCCAAATTCAGAAGAACCAAAATGTTCTGATCTTCTAAACATTTTGCCTGCTGGGACAATTAAGCAGAACATCCCAAATAAAATGGTTTTTTGTTTTGCTTTGGGAATATCTCTTAAATGGTGATCTTACTGTCAGCTAACATACTAGATAATTTATAGTAAAATAAAAATTAATGGCACTTTCAAATGTAGATGGGGGACCTACCCTGTTTCTCCAAAAATAAGACCTCCCTGGATAATAAGCCCAATCAGGCTTTTGAGCGCATGCACTAAAATAACCCCTCCACAAAAATATTGTAACACAGCAGCAGCCCTGAGGTGATGATGCTTGCTGCGTCCTGCACCTCAAAAATAATAAGACCTCCCCAAAAATAAAGCCAAGTGCTTTAGGTTGAAATAGATAATCTGCAACATCCAATTCACTGTTAAACTACAACTGCTGGTCAGAATGGATGCTGGAAGCTGAAGAAAAGCAGCAAATCCAGTGTCATGCCAGATTATAGTTTTATTGTCAATCTCAGTCAGCCCCCATAATGTATTATGTCTCTTGGTAATGCTAAAAACCCTTTGGACCATGCAAACCACAAAACCTGGTTTACAAACTTGTTTTATACCTGAAACCCAAACCAAACAAATTGCTTAATGGGCTGTTGCCCAAAATTATGATATTTACTTATTCGTGAATTAGTGGGTTATATGAATCTTGCCATTGAGGCTTGTTATTTTGTGGATGCATGCATTATATAAACTTAACCAATTGGCTTGTTTGATTACAGGTAGGCAAAAATATAGTTAATTTGTTAACAAACCTATGTTTATCTTTCAATTGCCAGAAAAAGGAAAATTCTGTACAAGAAAAAAACACGCCATGAAAATTTGTTAGATAAAATAACACCCACCCACCCCATATTACTTGCATAGGGATTATTCTTTATACTATTTATGTTGCTTATGTTTTTTGTTATGGATTGCACCAGTGAGGCTAAAACCAATTTTGTGGTATACATGATGTACAATACCAGTGATGGTGAACCTTTTTTGGCTCGCGTGCCATAAGGAGAGGAGCACAGAGGGGGAGTGCATGGGCATGCCGCACCCATAATGCAACTTGTGAACCCCCAGTGTGCATGCACACATGAGAGGTGCTCCCCCCATTTTTCTATGCTTTTTTCACCCTCCCCAGGCTCCAGAGGCTTTATAGGAGCCTGGGAAGGGCGAAAACAGCCTCCCCCGCTCCCCTGGAGCCCTCCGGAGGCTTCAGGGACCTTCCGAAGGCTTCTCTGAAGCCTCCAAAGGGCAAAAAATGACCCTATGAGCAAACCGGAAGTCACGGTTTGCTCGTAGGGTCCTTTTTAGTCCTCCGGAGGCTTCAGGGAAGCCTCCTGAAGGTCCCTGAAGCCTTCGGAGGGCATAAACCGACCCTACAAGCAAACCAGAAGTCCATTCCCGAACTTCCTATTTGCCCATAGGGCCATTTTTTTTGCACTCTGGAGGCTTCAGGGAAGCTCCTGAAGCCTCCGGAGGGCTTCGGGGGGGGCAGCTGAGGCTCTTTTTTCCCTCCCCAGGCTCCTATAAAGCCTCTGGAGCCTGGGGAGGGCGAAAAATAGCTTTAAAAAAGGCTGAACTCAGCTGGCCAGGTCATGCATGTGCGCTGGCCAGCTGACGGCAACGCCTCATGTGCCCTGACAAATGGCTCCACGTGCCACCTGTGGCACGCCTGCCATAGGTTCGCCATCCTGGGGCTATACCATACTAACTACTAACTGCTACTCCCTGAGAAGGATACACTTCCCAAACTAGGAATCAAATTAGGCATGTGTAAAAGAAACAACCAGTGTAGTTTCAGACAGTTATACTGGACAAACCGATCATTCTTGAAGAACAGCAAAGGAATATTAATCTTGAAAACATAGGTTGACCAGTGTCTATGCAGATTCTCAGTCATCTAAGCTTCTTCAGAGTTAAAGAAGCTTCTTGAATGAGAAGCAAAATGTCTTCAAAGAAAAACCAGAAAGTCCAGTTGCCTCTTGAAAAAGCATCTTTGGGACATAGGATGAGCAGTTTTAACTCACACCAAGGCCAGGTGCCAAAATATAAAATAGCCCTGGAGAACGTCAGTGTATCAGATACTTCCCTAGAATTATTAGAGAGGCAGGACAAATCTATGAACCCCCAAATAAGGTAACTAGAGAAGAAAGCGATCAACTGTTCTCCACGGAGCTGCCAACACCGGAGGGCATTCTGCTCTCCCTAATACAGACAAAATAAAAGGAGGTGACATTTGTTGCTAAGTTTAAGTTGAGTTCTGCTAAGAAGGAGCTAATAGCACAGCTAGCAAACCATCAGCGTATATTTCCTGAATCCTGTGGCATTACTCGGAAGCTCTTTCATCAAGGCATTATTAGTATCATTCATATTATCGCTATTAAAATAACATGTTTGTAGAGGATGTTGCAAAACAAATGGCTGACCCACGCCAGTCCGGCTTCCGGCCCGGACACAGCACGGAGACGGCCTTGGTCGCATTGGTTGATGATCTCTGGAGGGCCAGAGATAGGGGCTGTTCCTCTATCCTGGTCCTATTAGATCTGTCTGGTATCCTATTGCGCCGGCTGGGGGGGATGGGAGTTGGAGGCACTGTTTTGCGGTGGTTCGGCTCCTACCTCTCCGACCGGACGCAATGTGTGTTGGCAGGGGGGCAGAGGTCGACCCTGAGGTCACTCACTTGTGGGGTGCCGCAGGGGTCGGTCCTCTCGCCCCTTCTGTTCAACGCATATGTGAAGCCGCTGGGGGAGATCATCCGTGGTTTTGGGGTGGAGTATCATCTGTACGCTGATGATACTCAGCTGTACATTTCCACCCCAAACCACCCCAACGAGGCTGTCGAGGTGATGACCTGGTGTTTGGAAGCCGTCGGGGTCTGGATGGGGGACAACAGACTCAAACTCAACCCCTCCAAGACTGAGTGGCTATGGCTACCGGCACCCCGGTTCAGCCAGTTGATTCCATCACTGGCCATAGGGGGCGAGCAATTGCCCCCTGTGGAACGGGCGCGCAATTTGGGCGTCCTCCTAGATGCCCGGCTGTCAATGGATAACCATGTGGCAGCCGTGGAAAGGGGGGCGTTCCACCAGGTCCGCCTGGTGCGCCAATTGCGCCCCCTACTGGACCGGGATGCCCTACGCACGGTCACTCATGCACTGGTGACGTCTCGGTTGGACTATTGCAATGCCCTCTACATGGGGCTTCCCTTGGGACGCGTCCGAAGACTGCAGCTAGTCCAGAACGCAGCCGCACGGGCTATTATGGGGAGTACTAGGTACTCCCACGTAACACCGCTCCTGCGTGAGCTGCACTGGCTGCCTGTGGTCTTTCGGGTGCGTTTCAAGGTGTTAATTACCATCTTTAAAGCGCTCCATGGCACAGGACCTAGTTACTTGCGGGATCGCATCCTACCACATACTTCCCTGCGACCAATTCGCTCTCACAGGGAGGGACTCCTCCTGGTGCCGTCCACTAAGCAATGCCAACGGGCGGCACCTAGGGGTAGAGCCTTCTCTGTGATGGGCCCAACCCTCTGGAATGACCTCCCCCCGATATTAGAACCACCACCGACTTCCGCTCCTTCCGACAAAAACTGAAGACTCACCTGTTCCGTTTAGCCGGCTTGGTCCATTCATAGTCCTATTTCACCTCCTGGCAGATATTTTTAATTGGGTATTTTTTAGGGGTTATTTTTAAACATTGTTTTTAACTACTTTACTTGGGTACAGTCTTTTATAGCCTCCTCTTTTAGGCATTTAGTATTTAATTATGTTTGTATTTTTATGTATTTATGTGTTTTAATATGACTGTACACCGCCCCGAGTCCCTTTTGGGAGAGGGGGCGGTATAAAAGTCCAAAATAAAGTAAAAGTAAAGTAAAGTGACTGATGGGAAAGATTTTTTTTTATTAGTCTGAACATTTTAACCCATGTACTTGGCTCACATATGCTAAATCAGGCATGTCCAACCAACAGCCCATGAGCCACATGGAGCATGGGATGGCAAGTAATGTGGTCCCATAAGATCATAAACTTTTAATGTTATTATGTGATTTATCTACATTTGTGTGCGTGTGTTTGTGTGTGTGTGTATGTATGTTCCAGCATAACTCTGGAATGCCTCGAGCAATTTCAATCAAACTTGGTACACATGATTTACTCTCTGGAGAAAAATATTGTGGGGATAAGACACTACTAACACCACTTGGTGCGTGTGTTCTGTTAATATTGTTCTCTTAACATACTACATTCAGTTCTGGTCGCCATGATGTAAAAAAGATGTGGAGACTCTAGAAAGAGTGCAGAGAAGAGCAACAAAGATGATTAGGAGACTGGAGACTAAAACATATGAAGAACGGTTGCAGGAACTGGGTATGTTTAGCTTAAGAGAAAGAAGGACTAGGGGAGACATGATAGCAGTGTTCCAATATCTCAGGGGTTGCCACAAAGAAGAGGGAATCAAACTATTCTCCAAGGCACCTGAGGGTAGAACAAGAAGCAATGGGTGGAAACTAATCAAGGAGAGAAGCAACTTAGAACTGAGGAGAAATTTCCTGACAGAACAATTAATCAGTGGAACAGCTTGCCTCCAGAAGTTGTGAATGCCCCAACACTGGAAGTCTTTAAGAAGATGTTGGATAGCCATCTGTCTGAAACGGTATAGGGTTTCCTGCCTATAGGGGGTGGACTAGAAGACCTCCAAGGTCCCTTCCAACTCTACTATTGTATTGTATTGTATTGTATTGTATTGTATTGTATTGTAATATACAGTCTGTTGTGCCTTAAAATGGCTTCTACTATACTGCTGTAAAATGTCTTCTACTGTATAGCGCAGTGGAGTTGCCATGGTAACAGCTTCATAGTCAGTGGTGGGTTCCTGCTGGATCGCACTGGATCACGCACGCTCCCTTTCAGCGCTCCACCTGGCTTGCACGCTCCCTTTCAGCGCTCCACCTGGCTCTCGCGCTCCCTTCTGGCGCTGAAACCGGAAGTACAGTCTTGCCCCGCCCCTGGCGAAGCAACGACGCCTGTCTGCGCTCCACCAGCTCGGCTGGGAACGGAGATGTTTCCTCAGCGGAGCGGAGCGCCTGAAAAGGGGCGCTCCGCTCCGCTGAGGAAACATCTCCGTTCCCAGCCGAGCTGGTGGAGCGCAGACAGGCGTCGTTGCTTCGCCAGGGCCGGGCAAAACTGTACTTCCGGTTTCAGCACCGGAAGGGAGCGCGAGAGCCAGGTGGAGCGCTGAAAGGGAGCGTGCAAGCCAGGTGGAGCGCTGAAAGGGAGCGCGCAAGCCAGGTGGAGCGCTGAAAGGGAGCGCGCAAGCCAGGTGGAGCGCTGAAAGGGAGCGCGCGCGATCCGGTGCGATCCGGGAGGAACCCACCACTGTTCATAGTACTCCACAAGGGGGCTCCCTCTGGTAAAGGGGAAAATCCAGCATTAGAAATTATGTTTGCTCCGGACATTTTCCCCCTATAAAAAAACAACAATGCTGGGTTATCAACAAGTATTAAATATTTTATATGCAGCCAAAGACAATTCCTCTTCGCTCAGTGTGTCCATGCAAACCAAAAGATTCGCACACCCATGTGCTAAATCATGGTTTGCTTCAGAAGCAGCTATTGATTTTGTTCATACAGCCCACCATAGTAAAACCAAATGAGCCACATTATGGTTTAACATGTTGGGTGAAACTAGGTATTTGGGGGAAGCTGTAATGCTATGAACCAGGAACAAGGCCTTTTAAAGTCTTACCCAAGGCATTGCTGTAAGAACCATCCTCTAGCCAGCTCAAAGATGTGAAGAAAGAAACTTAGTCCAGCTTGACTAACATATTGTATCCAAAATCCTGTATCCTGTATTGAAAGTCAAAGGCATCAGACTGATAAAGTCAGACATCCCTTTGCAATTAGATGAGGCTATGGAAACTTGTATTTTTTGGGAATTGAAGCGGGGTGGGATTCAGCCGGTTCGGACTGGTTCGGGCGAACCGGTAGTTCTAGCGATCAGTTGGCTCCACCCGCCCGTCCCTGCACTAGTCTGCCCTATATTTCTTTTGTTTGAAGCCCAGCTAATAGGCACGGCAGAGCAGATTGCCATGCCTCAGCTGTTTAACTCACCAGGGCTGCAGTAGAAGGTAAATTTTAGAATGCACGGTTTTCAAACGCACTGCGTGCATGCAGAGTGTGCATTTGGTGTGTGCAGTGTGTATGCTCAGCGAACCAGTTGTTACACTGGTTGAATCCCACCACTGAATTGAAGTAACACTTGTAATGAGCGGAGGTAAATGACAGAAGGCGATTGACAGAACTATACTAGTTTCCCTTTATTTCTTTGACAGTAAATGTAAATTTAACACAAAATAGTTGGTCACTAAAGTGACTGCCTGCGAAGGCTCCTGGATTGTGACTGAAAGGTGAAAGCCGAAGCAGTATGCTCCGTCCCTTATTTGGGTAGACCAGGTTGCTCTGATAGACCGGTCTCACCAGAAAAACACACAATTGACAAAGTGATCTCACAAATGCAGTGAGAAATTTACTTGCATCAGACATCAGAATACAATTATATATGATGGTGGCATTCATATGTATTTTGTCTTTTGGGTATCACTGTGATTTGCAGTGGCTGTCATTGAGCCTTTGAATAGCTCTTCCTATTAAATGAATAATTAAAAATAAGAATGTGTTTTTTAGATTTCATATCTAGCTATGGAACAGTACGCAACTTACCCTGTTTCCCTGAAAATAAGACCTCCCCGGACAATAAGTCCAATCGGGCTTTTGAGCACACGCGCTAAAATAAGCCCTCCCTGAAAATATTGCAACACATCAGCAGCTATGAGGTGACCACGCTCGCTGCCTCCAGCACCTCAAAAATAATAAGACCTCCCTGAAAATAAGGCCAAGCGCTTATTTCGTGGGTCAAAAGAAAATAAGACCCTGTCTTACTTTCGGGGAAACACAGTATTAGAATAAAAAGTTTAAGAAAAATGTTTGGGAGGGGATACTCATAGTGATTTTGTGTAAATCCATTTAGCTTTACATAACCTTTATTGTTGGTATCTTTCCTTTCATAGTTATATTGGAATTTAATAGTTTGCTTTGATTTTAAACATTTTATCTATTTTTACTTCTTTCAACTTTTCTTTAAGTTTCAATTATTTAGTAGGAATGTTTAAGTTGTCCTAACTTTTATCTTGAAATCTAGCTAGCAGCAGTCAATACAATTCATCTAATGTTAAATTAAATGAGCAGTAAATACATTATTACTATTGAATACATTTTTAAGATTTAATTTACCATCTATTTTGCTTTTATTTTTTTATATGATTATTCCTTTAATACATTACATCTTAATTGCTTTTTTATTCTCCAATCATTTTCTATAACAGAGATAAGCAACATGGTGCTGCAAGCATCTCTCTTGATGTTACAATGCTTTCTGTTTCATTTTTTCCATACTTTTAGTATTATTTTAAAAAATTATGCACTATAATAAGGTATAATTTAAAAAAAATTATAGAAAGCGGGCATTAGGCAGAGCCAAAGTGTCATTCCATGAAATCAACTTTATTTATAGGAAAAGTCTTTAGGTTCCATAAAGCTCCCACTGGTGGGGCAGACAAAACATCTAGAACAGTGATGGCTAACCTTTTTCTTATGGCACACCACAATTGTGTGTGTGTGCACTACTGCGCGTGCATGCGTGCCCACACCAATTCAATCCTCCCCGCCCACCTGCACATGCGAGTGCGACCCCCCAACATGCGCCCACAACCCTCCCCAGGCTCCAGAGGCTTTCCTGAAGCCTGGGGAAGATGAAAACAGCCTTCGCCGACCCTCCGGAGGCTCTCCAGAAGTCAGAAATGGATCATTTCCAAGCTTCCAGTAGGGGCCATTTTTCGCCCTCCCCAGGCTTCAAGAAAGCCTCCGGAGGCTGGGGAGGGCAAAAATGGTTCCCCCCTGCCCTCTGGAAGGCTAAAAATCAGCTGGCCGGAGCTGATATGCGTCAGAGCTGATGGCTGGTGTGCCAGCAAATATGGCTCTGTACGCCACCTGTGGCATGCGTGCTATAGACTTGCCATCACGGATCTAGAATAATTTACCTTCTGATAATTTGTATTTTATATTTTGTATCAGGCGGAACCCATCAAGCTCATGACTAAATTCTAAATATGCTCCTAGTTTTAAAAAAATGAACAGCAGACTAAATTTATATCCAGACATCAACCCCCTCCAATATAGGCATAATCCACTGTTTCCAAAGCAGTCTAGAAAATTTATGTAGATGTAAGACATTGGCATCAATATACTTCATTTGCATAATGCAAATAGCACAAATTGACACAAGTGTGTACATTTAAACTTAAGAGACGGTTAGGAATAATGGAAGCCTCATCTTCCCAAATGATCTGTTAAATCATGGTTTTATTCTATTTAAATCAAAGTTAAATTGTTTTTCCTCTTGGTGTACTGTAGTTTGTGGTCAATCTCCTTTAGCTCAGGTACTGGTCACTTTTCAAAAGTCAGAAATATAAGCCACAGGTTGCTAAATATGTGGCATTATTTATTCCACATTTAGATTTTTATGAATTCCTAGACTTGGTCACAGTAAAAGCTAGTAATTAAAACAGACAAAATTAAAAGCAAGCATTGAAGACAGTTGACAGTAAACTCCAGGGAATTAAAGAGAGATGTCTAAAAAGGAGACCTGTGGAAGAGTGTCAGTAATGTTAAACATGGTGGCCAATAGTCTATAATGGCCACACTAGGGGAAAAAATTAGAGATTCAGAGGAGGCAAAGTGCATTTTTAGGTGGGTATGATGTATCCCATAGGGCTGTGATGGCGAACCTGTGGCACGCGTGGCATGCAGAGCCATTTGTCAGGGCATGTGAGGCGTTGCCCTGTCAGCTGACCGATTTTGGCCTTTTGAGGCCATTTTTCGCTTCCTTTAAGCCTCCGGAGCACAAAAAACCAGCTCTGTGGGCAAACCGGAAGTTCGGGAATGGACTTCCTGTTTGCTATTAGGGCCGGTTTTAGCCCTGCCAGAGCCTTCAGGAGGCTTCCCTGAAGGCTCCGAAGGGCAAAAAATGACCCTTTGAGCAAACCGTAAGTCACTTCCGGTTTGCCCCTAGGGCCGGTTTTTCACACTGGAGGCTGCAGGAAAGCCTCCTGAAGGCTCTGGAGGGCCTCCGGGGGGACGGGGAAAGACTGTATAAAGCCTCTGAAGCCTGGGGAGGGTGAAAAAAACATGCCAAAAATTGGGGGGAGCACTGGTTGTGTGCGCATGCTTACAGGGGTCGTGCGCAAAGCATTATGGGTATGGCACGCCCACGCACTCCCCTGCGCTCCCCTCGCTTTTGGCACGCGAGCTAAAAATGGTTGGTCATCACTGCCATAAGGCTCTGCTCATTAAAGTTAAGCTTAGAGCAGGAGTGTCAAACTCAAGGCCCACGGGGAGCTTAGATCTGGCCTGTAGGGCTGCCCTGGAAACAACCAAGGACCGGCCCGCGGTGCCTCTGCCAGTGAAAATGGAGCTCGGGAGGGCTGCAAGCTCTGTTTTTACTGGCAGAGGGCTAGCAAAACAAATTACTAGCAAAAGTGGCATTTGATCACAAGGCAAGGAAGCATTGAGAAATTCCTCCACTGGAAACAATGGGTTACCCGAGCCATGCCTGGGCCACCACAGGTGTTCCCAACACGAATGACATCGAGCTGGCCATGCCCACCCCAGCCATGCCCATCCCGGCCACAGCTACACCTCCAGCCCCCGAGGTCAAACACAGCCCTGATGTGGCCCTCAATGAAATTGAGTTTGACACCCGTCGCTTAGAGCAAACCATTCTTTCTCTCTTGAGGTTCACACAGAAGCCAGAAAAATGATGGCTCAGTTTAATTCAGAAAGCATTTCTGAATCATTTTCAAAAGTGCACAGCCCTTTGCATTGGTGTTTGAAATAGGGATAATTCATATTATTAATTTTACGGCATTCCTAGATGGGGGAAGGGCAAACAATTTGTCTAATGGGGCTTGGACCACTTTGAAGCCAAATCTGATAGCCAGCTGAAAAACCATTAAGTGGTTAAATTGGTTGGCTTAAAGTGTGTGTTATTCCACTGTGATTTATAAATCACAGCATTAATCAGAGAGCTCCATATCTGAGTTGCAAGAATCTGGACAACTGGTAGATGGCAGCAGACTTGAATCTGGCAAGTCTGCTTATGTTGTACCTCCTCTCATTTTTAAAAAATATACCAGCAAATTAGGGAGGCATCTGCAGGAGCTGCTTCCAAATATTATTTCATTGTTCTGGACTTAGAAACTGTTTAACCCTTTTTTCGCCTAGGTACCAGTT
This sequence comes from Natrix helvetica, assembly GCF_964273705.1. Classification (NCBI taxonomy): domain Eukaryota; kingdom Metazoa; phylum Chordata; class Lepidosauria; order Squamata; family Natricidae; genus Natrix; species Natrix helvetica. The sequence goes on from NC_138552.1 coordinate 167,743,851, forward strand.
CCTGCCCGTTTTCATCGAAGTCATCTTTTGTACTCTCTACAGCAATGGTGTCAAACTACACATCGTCACGGTGGCATCTTGTGACATATCGGGACTTTTCTCCCCTTCGTTAAACCAGATGTGGCCAGCGTGTGATATATCTGGCCCTTGGACTGGGAGTTTGACAGCCCTGCTCTACTGATATAATGGTCAAGGTACTAGGGAGCTAGCAATAGGGAGTACTCAGCTTCTAATCCATCTTCAATTGCAAAAGCTCACTGGGGCAGTGATTAGGCAGTGCCTCTCAGCCCAACCCACCTCATAGGATTGTTGTGTGAGTGTGTGTGTGTGTGTGAACCTAGAAAGGGGAGTGCAAACACATCTCCATGAGTTCCTGAAGAAAAGGCAGGATAGACATCTAATTAACCAACTTATCATTGCAATCATGCACGCAGAAATAAATTCCAGTTTGTTCAGAGTGTTGTAATCTCTGTTATGATATAGCACAGGAGTGTCAAACTCACATCGTCACAGCGGCGTCACGTTATATATCGGGACTTTTTCCCCCTTCGCTAAACCGGGCATGGGTGTGGCCAGTGTGTGATGCATCTGACCCATGGGCCAGGAATTTGACAGCCCCAATATAGCAAGTAAATCTCAATCTGTTAGGTACCTCCAACTTTAATCTTTAACATCTGTTCCTAGGAAAGAACTGTGCTATTGCATAATGCTAGGGTACATAATTGTACAACTTCTGTACAATTGATTGTACAATCAATTATGATTTTGAACCTGATTCTCATACTGTGAGTTTAATCAGATGGCGGAGTCAATAAACCTCCTAAGAAATAAACAAGATCCCCACTGTGCTTTTAGGCTTGTAAAGTCAACCACGGGGACCATAAATATTTTAAGCAGCAGGAATAAAGCATTTGTTTTTATTCAGAAGATCAATGGTTATTTCTTGAATAAATACATGCATTCGTGTTTGAGCAGGGCTTTCAACTTCTATGCCTGTGTTTCTTACAGCTAGTGACCATATCAGTACTTGGACTAATCCCTACTTTTTCATTAGGTTAAAGGGATATTGGGATAAACTGCTACCTGGATGAAGAAGGAAGGCTACACCTGTGTGTCACAATAGAATGTAACCATTGCACCATTTTCTAAGGGAATTCTTAGCCATGTTTTCCTTAGGTTTTCCCATCAGCCTTGTGATAAGGCCTAGAGCACCATCTAGTGAGAAGGAGTGAGCAGATTTGCAAAGGGAGCACAGTTTTTGCAATGCAACCTGCAAAATCCACATTGCTTTTCCTTTATAAAGTTGCTGAACCTACAATTTCAGTTTAGGAACACTTAGCATCTGTAAAAGAAGCCTCTGGAAAGGTGGAGAGTCATTTTTATCTTATGTTTGAACTGCGCACCCCCCCCCCCAGCAAAACTATCAACTTATCCACTGTGAATCAATGTGAGCATTTTAGTTTATGGAGTATTTATACTCCACATACGGCTTTATACTGCACTGGTGAGATTACACTTGGAATATTGCACCCAGTTTTGGTTGCCACAATACAAAAAAGATGTTGCCACAATACAAAAGACTCTAGAAGGAGAGAATACTGGAGACTAAATGTACAATGAACAGTTGCAGGAACTGGGGATGTCTATTCTATTAAAGAGAAGAAGTAGGGGTAACATGACAGCTGTCTTTTAATATTTGAGGGGCTGTCACAGAGAAAATGTGGTTGACCTATTCTCAAAATAGGTCAAGACTTGAGGGCAAGACTAGAAGTAATTTATGGAACCTTAACAAAGAGAGATCTAACCTAGAATTAAGGAGAAATTTGCTGTCAATGAGAACAATTAATCAGGGGAACAGATTACATTCAGAAGTCCATACAGCCCTCAGGATGGCTGTATTGAGCTGAGCATTTACTGGTTTGATGCCCTTCCTGATGCCATGAGGAGTTTGCAGCAGATATTTTTCTTTGCACAGTAGGAGAGCGAAAAACATCTGCCGCTACTTAGGATTGAACTCTCAAACTTCACCACTAGGATACCGCACCACTCTTTTGCTCCATAGATTAACCAGTGATTAAGCAAGGTTTTTTACCTGTACTAATTGTAATAGAAAGGAGGTGTATTCAAGATTTAGCTATAGTTGACACCAGATGCTCTTACTTAGCCTCCTCCAGATAATGTGTATCTTTGAAGCAGGAAGGTTAGGGAAACCTGTCAGGTACTGAGGATTTAATAGCTGCCAGCTGGTGTAAGGTTGTAAACTATAATTTGTAAGCTGATGCAATGAGGATGATGCAAGGAGGTGTCTATATATATAGGTGGCCATTAGAGTTTCTCTCTCATCGTGTATCTCATTTCTCTCCTTGTGTTGGTAATTGAGTGATAAGGAATTTATCTACCATATGTTTGTCTGTATATACGTATGTATATATAAACCATTATTAATTGTCTAAAGGCTCTGTGTGCGGTGTGTTATGTTTTGTTCCTGAGTTTATCTCATAATAATAGTCCCGCTGACAAAACCACTCCATAAAAGTGGTTAAAGTAACAATAGCCTGTCAGAATTTTTTGCTTAGAACCAAAACAATTATAATTATTAATAAGACATGATTAAACATACCTTAGTGCAATAGATACACTAGATCTCACTTTCTCAATAGCCATAGTGCGACAGTGGAGGTATTGATGGGATTCAATAGGATAGTGAGGTATCCATGGGATATAATTTTTTTAAAGTCAAAACAATGACAGTATGCCAACTGGGGAATTCTGGGAGTTGAAGTCCGCACATCTTAAAGTTGATGAGTTTGAAAAATGCTGATTTCCAGTCCATTTCTTAACATTGTCACCTACCATTTTTAATACATCTGTGAATATTGCCTATTGCATTAATGTTGTTTATTTTTTTATATAATTTTTTATTGTTTTAATTAAACAAAAATACAAAAATAACCATTCTTCATTACATCTTGTAGAAAGCATGTCGATTGGTTACAAATGAATTTCGTGCGTTACTATACATCCTTCATATTCATAAAATTTACATTTTAAAATCGAAGATCTTTACGTATTTTACCATCAATATGCCATCATTCTCAATTAGCTATAATTATTTAAATATGCTTTTATGTAGAATCATTTGCACTTGAAGACACAACCATCTACTGGCATTCGTTAGCTATTCCTATAAACCTCCAATAATTACCCTTTTATAGCATATTCCCTTTTTTTCCCAACTCACTATCTAAGGTTTATATCTAAATGCTTTTACCAATGCCAAGACATATAACAATCATTAAACATTATCCGTTAACATTTTCTTCTTCTTATTATTATTATAGTTATCTAAAGAAAAAAAAACAGATTTTTTTTGTCATTTATATCACATCTCCTCCCCACCGACCCAAGAAAAACCACATCTTTATAATAAAGTCTAAACAAAGGTTTGTTAGTAAAGTTTATAAGTGCCCAAGAAAAATTACATCTTTATAATAAAATCTAAACAAAAATATATTAGTGAAATTGATAAATTTTTTCCCCAGGTCGTAATTGACAGTTTATATCCAAATTATTTTTACTAATTGAGATTATTACTTCATTATTATTATCATAATGAGTTATTAATTAACAAATAAACATTTTAAAGAAAACATTCTAAAAGTGTCTAAGAAATCTTACTAATTAATCACCAAAGGTTAACTAAGTTTTAAGTTATCAACCTTCATCATCAGCCTGTGTCTTTCCAGGAACAAAACTGTCTTATCTCTTTAGCCAGTTGTTGTGTCAATTCTCTTATAAACGTCTTTATAAAGTTATTAAAAACTTCTCTCCACACTTTTTGCTTGAAAGATCTCTCATATAGTCTTGTTGCCCTTGAATTGGTATTAAAATTGGCATGTCTTTAATTATCCGATGTCTTTCTAAAGCTGTTTCTCTTCTTAATTCCATCATCAAGTCCATATCTTGATGTGGGGGGGGGGTAGAGCTCCAGATCTTCAAGTATAATTGCTTAAACATAAGATCCTTTTAATTTTTTCAAGAAGAAGAAAAAATGAGGGTTCTATCTTTTCTTTTCTTTCCCTTCCCTTGTCCAAAACATTCCACAAAGACACCTGCAAGAAAACAGTTCGTGTCCTTGAGCCGGTATCAGTCTCTACAGACAAGCTGCAAACCCTCTAGTTACAATGTCAACAAACTCAGAGAAAATAGAGCAAAGGATACTTCGTTTCAAAAAGAGGGAAAAAACCCAAGTTCTGGCTTCCGAATGGCAGATTCAACTTTCTCTTATTCGTATCAAGCTTAAGGAGAACAAAAATCTCTAAGTGTCTTTAATAAAATTTAATAATCAGTAAGAGGAAGGATTATTAAAGTGAAAAAAGTTTTAGATCAGCCAAAAAATAAAGGTAACACAGATTAGGAGAAAAAAAATCAATTCATTCACTTAAGAGGAGAAACGGGAAGCATTCCAATCACTTCAATCCACAAAACGCTGTTACATAGAAGAGGAAAAAAAACTTTCTAAGGCAGTCCAATAAAGATAAATTTTGCCACTTTATTCTTTTGCTTAAAAGACTAATTTATCTTTAAAAAAAAATTCTTTGGGCAATCATTCTCAAAGAAAAAAAATCTCACCAGCTGGACTCACTTTCACTGCCTTCTTTCCGGAACCGTCTCTGACTTTGTCAGCCTGGAGGCTGTCTGTTTACCGCCAGCTTGGAGAACTTCTCTTGGGTCAATCAGGGACTTTGCGGTATCCCTGAGACCAGCAAGGATTTGTCTCCCTGTCACCATCTCTCCGGGACGGTTTAGGTCCATACAGACCGTTCAGCTAGTAAAAGAATCAATGGCGGTCTCCGTATTAATGCTGTTTAAAAGGAAAGGCTCAGATAATCCTTCCTAAAATATTGGAGTACCTTACTAATTTGTTGGCATGATTTTGATGAAATAATGATTTACTGTCATTGGTTTTGTATTTGATGTCAATTATCATCTTAGTTGGGACAGACTTCCTCCCTATTTAAACTGCTCCCTCCAATTGTTATGATGTGATAGCATGAATGTGTCACACAGGCTACTAGCAATTCAGTTCTTACTTACTGAATATAGCAACAACAGCAATTATTTTGCAAAAAGAAAGAACTAAGGTCTAATTGCAACAAATAATGCAAGTTGCTGGAATTTAAGTGGCTGAAGAATAAAAGTTGATTTTTATTTGAAATGATTGATTTTTATATGGATTCTACATTGCAGTGAACTGTAGGGAAGCTAATATCCCGATTTAAGCAAATAAAACCTTGCTCATAAAAATTAAACCTTGTTATTCTGCTATGAATTAATTTCTAAATAAATCTGAATGTGCCTTTATTATACCCTGCGCACAACAGCTACAATAAATAGTCTGCTGGCACAAAACTATTTCTGCTAGAATGGTCTGTTCTTTCTAATGTTGGAACTGAACAGGCTTCCTAATTTTTGACATTGCTTGGGAAACTTTGATTGATTCAGCTCACCACCTGCCAGTGTTGCCAAACATTGTGACATGAGCAGTGGCAGAGGTTTAATAAAGAATCCAGAGTCATCAGAAAGTGCATTCAATGTCCAATAATGATAATAAAAAACCCTCTTGATCTACAAACCTATTGAACGGATGCTAAAGAATTGTATTTGAAGGGAAAATGCCAAGTAAATATTGTTGCTCTCTATATTAACTTCAGCTCCCCCCACCCTTTCTGTATAATTTGGATTTGCCTATCCTGAAGTGAACAGAGAACAACTTTTAAATGCACGGCCTAGATCACGGGTGTCAAACTTGCGGCATCACGTTGCTGTCACATGGCGTTTAGCGACGGTTTTCTCATTCGTGGAACTGGGGTGGGCGTGGCCTGTACATGATGCTGCCAGTTTGACGGGCTGCCAGTTTGACACCCCTGGCTCTAGATGGAATGACTGGGAAGATGCTTTCCAGATAACTATGGTTTATTTCTTTGCAAGGCAAAACATAGGTGGAAGAGGGGGTCTGAAGACAAACACAATATGAGTATTTGGGGGGGGGGGCAAAGGCTGCTGCGTTAAGCACAGTCAATTCTTCATGAGCAATAATCACAAGTCTCACTGTGAATTGGTCCATGAATCTATGATATGCGTTTGCTTCTTTGAAAGATCTGTATGTAGTAAAACATGCACACACGTTTTTTTTATTATTAATCTTTATTTGTCTCCAGTTGTTCCTTTTTTCTGTTCTGGAACTCCTTGTAAGTCCCTCCCTATTCTTCTAGAAGATGCTTCCTGGTTTTCTTGGATTCCTTATTCCAGGCCAAAGTTCCTCAACCTAATGTTCCTCCAGACATGTTAAATCCCAGTTCCCAGAATTTCCTAATTTAAACCTAATTTGCTAATTAGCTATGGTGTCTGGGATTACAGAGGTTGCCCTCTAACACATCTGGGTGATATCATCCTGGAGAAAGCTGTTCTGATTTTTTTTTCTGTTTAAAAAGTTGCCAAGCCCTATTCATTTCAGCAACAGAATCAAGTTTTTTTATGAATTAAATAAGCATGGATTAAAATCATTTAAATTTAATATAAGTATAATAATTTATACAACACTATTACATAAAATGATAAAGTACAGTAATTTGTATAATTTAATGTAGGTATTGCTTTTCGTTTCAGTATTAATTGGAAAAGGTTTCATTTTAAAACTTTGTCAGCTGTTTTCCTGTGTTACTGTAATTAAGTTTTTCCCCTCGGCACTTTCTAACCTTATAAAAGAAGTAGGCATGTTTTTTTTCAAGACGTTTAATATTCATCCATGCTAAACTCCCTTAGAAACAAACCTCCCCCTCCCTTTCTACAGGAAAATCTGGTTAATGAAGACTATTTTGCTTTGCATGAGGCTAGTGGGACACAGGATCATAAACAGGCATTATAATCCAATGTTATATTTAGCTGCTTCTCTGGGCTTTAAATGTTGTGTATGACAAACAAGAGCTGTTGACAAAAGTCTGAACCTAAGCATTATCAGAATACTAACATTATTACAGCTAAACTAGCAATGCATGGCATTGATTTGAAAACCAAGGTTTTGTACAGAACGAAATGGCTTTGTCAAAAATCAATAGCGCCACTGCAATTACCATGAACATTACTTCAAAGATATCAAGAGTCATAAATCAAATGCATCAGCTGGAGAATGATGATGACTGTATGCACAAACAAGTAGTAGTAGTGCTTCTTGTCATCTTCAGCAAGCCAGGTGTATGCGGCTTCCATGTGTGTTGCTACTAGTATATACATTTTTCATACTGCAATGAAAATTCATTAGAATCAATAGGAACTCAACCGATGGTAATCATGGTTATCAAACCTTGGTTATAAAAATCTGGATAACCAGTAGATAGAAATGTATAGCCAGTGTTTTCTGCATTTCTACAATAATGGTATAAATAGTATGGGAAATGGGGTTGGTACCTGTTGTCCGAACTAATCAGACCTCCTCAAATGTTGGCTACTTTTAGAAGCATGAACCTGTTTTTGCACACCCTTATCCTTGATTCAGTAGCCCTTCTGACCAATAAGAAATCTGCATTCAGTCAGGAAGTGATCTTGAAAAATAATCCAGAGCTGTCTCAGTTTTCTTGAAGTGTGAGATACAAAGAGAAGAGTTTTATCAACATACTCATGCTGCAGAAATTCTGGAAGGCTATTAAATAGCAGGAGAAAGAGTAGCAAAAGCCCTCTCATTCTTTGCTATTATCTAATAGTTATCAGGATGTTTGGAACCCACTTTTGATTATTCTGGTGTTCTAGAAAACTGGAGAATTCATGGAAATCTTTAACATTAGTTTTATATAGTTGAATATCACGGGGAAGACAATAACATCTTGGGAAGACATAAGTCAAAAGCCAACCGCTTTCAAACCTAACCTCCTCTACCTTCTATCAAAGAGCTTAGGATGACCACAACTCAATCACATCCAACCCTACTCAATGAGGTATTTCAGATACTATAGTACCAACAGTTGCCAATCATTCTGGTAGAACTAGCAAGCAAGTACTCTCTTCTGCCTATTTCCTAACACACATAATCTCCAACAACGTTTTTCTTGGTTCCCAACCTTACTATATAGAGACAGAAGAACTGGATTGAGATGTTGCAGTATTGTGCTCTCTACCTGGGAACTGTGGGAGAAGGATAAAGTTTGGTTTGACTGAGGCAGAATTATCTGGGAAATGACATTTCATCTTTTCTACCTGTTACGTACGGATGTACTTTGTTAAATTTACATGTTTTCACATGCTCACCGGGGATTGGTTGCCCAAACCCTGGGAAGTTTAAACAACTGTCATTGGCCAGCTGGGTTGCTAGAGCTCCTTAATTTACATGTTTTCATATGCTCACCGGGGATTGGTTGCCCAAACCCTGGGAAGTTTAAACAACTGTCATTGGCCAGCTGGGTTGCTAGAGCTCCTTACAATAATAATACAATAGCAGAGTTGGAAGGGACCTTGGAGGTCTTCTAGTCCAACCCCCTGCCTAGGCAGGAAACCCTACACCAACTTCAGACAGATGGCTATCCAACATCTTCTTAAAGACTTCCAGTGTTGGGGCATTCACAATTTCTGGAGACAAGCCGTTCCACTGATTAATTGTTCTAACTGTCAGGAAATTTCTCCTCAGTTCTAAGTTGCTTCTCTCCTTGATTAGTTTCCACCCATTGCTTCTTGTCCTACCCTCAGGTGCTTTGGAGAATAATTTGACTCCCTCTTCTTTGTGGCAACCCCTGAGATATTGGAACACTGCTATCATACAATAATAATACAATAGTAGAGTTGGAAGGGACCTTGGAGGTCTTCTAGTCCAACCCCCTGCCTAGGCAGGAAATCCTATACCGTTTCAGACAAATAGCTATCCAACATCCTTAATTTACATGTTTTCATATGCTCACCGGGGATTGGTTGCCCAAACCCCGGGAAGTTTAAATTACTGTCATTGGCCAGCTCTTCTGCCGGAGCTCCTTAAAAGGCGAGCTCCAGCAGCCCAGCCGGCAGACCACAGTCACTTACTCTTGCAATAAAAAGTGCTGAAACTCACTCGCCCCTGGCGCCTGCTGCTTCTCGCTGATCTAACACTATCTACTTGATTTTAAATTGCATGTATGTGGAAATGTGAAGGATAGAAAGGGCATCAGTCAAAATCTATTTTTCATTTTTTTCCCCTTCAGTCTGTGGCAACTTGGAGCAGCAAAATATACAAGGAAACAGCTCCTTACCTGGTGATCTGAATGGAAGCCTCTGGGATCTCTCCCTCCCTTCCTCTCTCCCCCCCTCCCTCATCATGTTCAGTCTGACTTTGAAGAAAAGGGCACCAGTGCAGTGCCAGAACAAAACAAAAAAAAACCATCTCCAGAGGACATAAACATTAGAACGTATACATATTTATTATGTTTAATTATAATTATAAATATTATTAACTATGTTTGAATACAAGATTCATCAGAGCCAATAGAAAGTAAAATAACCCTGTTTACTAAATGCTCTGCTCTGCTTTGTAAATCGTAGTTTGGAGTTCAGCAAGACCTGTGAACCAAGCCAGTTGGGCTTATTCAGCAAAATAATGGCCAAGTAAACCAGAGTGTAACGTGATGTCTGAATCCTGTTAATGAGCACAGCGCATAAAAACAGGGGCTACATGGAATCACTTAAGGATGGTAAATGCAACCCTTTGGATTCTATAATTTACAACATGTTGCTCTCTGAAGAGGCTTTCTCTTCATTCCTCTCCCTTCCGAAGATAAAAGAACTGAGGGCCTGTAAATTATATGATTGGCCGCCTGTTCAGGACACAAATATGAGATGTTTCTCATAAAGCAGACAAACGACTTCAGTTCCACAAAAGCTTATGCCACAAGAAACTGCTAATCTGTAAGATACCAGAGCTCTCGTAGAGTCCGTAAATGATTCACTGCTAAAAGGGAGCCACAAAAAATGATCGACCTGATAGAAGGAAACATACAATACTTTAATCAACTCCATCATTCCCTGTTTATGAGATAATGTGGCCGGTTGCCCAACGGGGATCTGTTAGGTCAATTTGCTGCAGATATCTACAAGAAAAGAAGGCCCATGCTTCAGTCCTAGTCTCACCAAATGTTCCCACATGGATTCTTTAGGCTGCAGGATTACAAATCATACACACACACACACACACACACACACACACACACACACACACACACACACGCTCAGCAATAATAATTTCCATGGGTGGTTTTCTTGGAGATAGCTATGGACACATTTGTAGGTTAGACAATAAATATATTGTTAATCTTTTCTGGTGAGCCAGAGAGAGAAAAAGACCAAAGACCTTTGGGGCATGCAGAGTTTCTTGGGATTATCTAACGGAGGGGTCCTGAACCCCCAGGCCATGGACCAGTACTGGGAACTGTGTGTGAAAACTAGGCCACACAAATGAGCAAATGCACGTGTCAGCTCTGGGAAGCACACAGGCTCAGAGCTGCCATTCGGGTGGGGGAAGCAGTGGGAGCTGCTGGGAATCGTGCTTACCAGCTGGGGATCTCTCTCCTCTACAAGCAGCCCAGATGAGAACTCTCCATAACTGATCGCTGGGTGGTTTTCACTCTGGGTCATGAGGTGATGGGTGTGTGCGCCTGCAGGGGTGGGGTTTAATCTAAATAACACACAAAGTATGCAGACTTTCTTGGGATTATCTAAGGCAGGGGTCTCCAACCCCCAGGCCACAGACCAGTACTGGGAAACGTGTGTGGAAACTGGGCCACACAAATAGGCAAATGCATGAAGCTCCAGTTGCGCAAGTGTGGGATTAAGATGCATATGCAAACCTATCCCCTTCCCTCTGCCACTGCCACTGCTGCCAGTCCATGAAGCTGGAAAGGTTGGGGACCGTGATCTAAGGAGTTATCTTTTAGGGGGTTGGACTAGAAGAGTTTCAAAGTCCCTTCCAACCCTATTATTCTATGTTCTAATTCCATTTCAAAGCCCAAGGAATTCTTTTGTAGGCCTTCCTAAATATTCAATCTCTTTCCAGGCTTGCAGATCCCACGCCATTCTATTACATAATATCCCAGTATTTCCTGGGAAGCAAAGTTGCTGGACTGTCAGTGAATTTGACTCGCCCACTCCTGGCAGATGGAGCAACTGGTGGATAGCAGATTGCTCTGCGCAACAGAAAGGGAGGAAAACACTGAAGTCAGGAGTAGGAGTTAGGAGTATACTTTTTTTTCAAAGAAAGTATTCTCAAGGCTAGTGTGTGCAGAAAAAGATCACTTTTATTTAGGAAAAATCATGGTGATAGGAAAGCTCGCACGGGTACTCGAGCGTGTGCAGCAGCGCACCCAAACCGGTAGTAAAACAATTGGCAACCCACCACTGGTTATACTCCATTACCTTTAATGAACAGGTCTTCATCTTGCAGTGAGTTGATTCAGCCTGGTAATACCGGTAATAATAATAAATGTGTGAGCGCACATGCATGGAAGTACACACACACACACATATACATCCAAAGTTATTATATTTATATTTAGCATGTAAAAGCCTCAAAATACCAGTAAGTGCAGGAAAAAAAGCAAAAGCAACTTTCTGGTATACAGAAATTCTAGTTCTATATCTGCCTTACCAGCTTTGAGTAAATGGCATAGTGGTTAGTACCATTGCTTAGCAAAAAGGACATTGCTGTTTGAAGCCAAATAGCATTTTTAAAACTTTTATTGCAATCATTCTGGAGTGGATGATTTTCTCCCTTCCACTTAAAGAAAAGTAAGGGAAAAATATACAGTATCAGGAGTTTTATCGCATTTTCCTTTATTTTCCTGAAGTAGAAGGTTTTTTATCCCCAGCTCCCCAATAGCTCAAACAAAACCTTTGGGATATGCCAGAGGTTGGACTGAAAGCTTTCTACCTGAAGCAGAGGTGGGTTCCTCCCGGTACGGTATGGTATGCCAGAAGAGGTAGTGAAAATCTGGCGTACCGGACAGGACCGGTAGTCGCCTGGCCATGCCCCTGTACCAGCAAAAGAAAGAAACAGCCAAGGAAGGAAGAGGAGCAGAGGCCTCGGCTGTTGGAAGAAGTGCCTGCCGACTGCTTCGTTCTCTTTGAGAGCCACCTTGCTTGCCATGGGGAGAAATCAGGGGGAGAGAGGGAAGAGAAAGCTGCTAGGGCCAGCCTTTTCCTCCCTCTCTCCCCCTGATTTCTCCCCATGGCAAGCAAGGTGGCTGTCAAAGAGAACAAAGCATGGGCCCTTCTTTCAACCGCTGAGGAAGGAAGAGGAGTGGAGGCCTCGGCTGTTGGAAGAAGTGCCCGCCGGCCGCTTCATTCTCTTTGACAGCTGCCTTGCTTGCCGTTGGGATAAATCGTGGGAAAGAGGGAGGAAAAACCCAAGCTTCTGCTAGGGATGGTCTTCTCTTCCTTCTCTCCCCTTGATTTCTCCCCGGCTGCAGTCATGGGGGAAGGAGGCAGGGATGCTGGCCAGTGCTTGTTTCCCTTACCGCTCGCTGCAGACTTGCCTGCCCTGCTTATCTGGCTGGCTGGCTGGCTGGGAAAGCAGTGAGGGGGCGAGCACTGGCCAGCATCCCTGCCTCCTTCCTCCAAGAGCCATGTAAGCAGGGGAAACCAAGGCTTTTTTGCCAGCCTCCGAACTCATCCAGCCCCCCTTATACAAGCGCCTCACACCTTGGCAAGCGGTGTGTGTGTGTATGTGTGTGTATGTGAGGCACATGTGCCTTCTGTGACATGCCCAACACCTTCGGACACCCACCAGGTCACCTGCTGAGCAGCAGAGAAATCGAGCTTCAGCAAAAGGAAAAAAAAGCCATTTGAAATTAGCCCTCTCTTCCGCTGTGCTAAAAAGGCAGGAACCATGGCCAGGAGATAACAGAATGACTAACCATATTCGGTTAACCCCCAGAGTGGGAAGAGGCTGAACTGGGGGCTCTGTGAGTTGGTTTGTAGGACATGGAGGGCCATGATCATAGGATTTGTTGGGCATCCATTTAAGTTCATAGAATATATGTATTGATATAACTGGAAGCGATGTGTGTGAGAGAGAAATGGGGGAGAGAGAGAGAAAGAGAGAAAGTGTAAGAGAGAAAGAAAAAGGAAAGAAGGAAGGAAGGAAGGGAGAGAGAAAAAGAGAGAGACAAAGATAGAAAGAGAGAGAAAGAAAGAGAAAGAGAAAAAAATGAAAGAGAAAGAAAGAAAGTGGGAGAGACACAAGAAAAAAAGAAAGAAAGAAAGAAAGACAGAAAGAAAGAAAAAGAAAGAGAACTTATGACCACAATTGAGCCCATAATTTTGGTTGCTAAGCAAGAGCGTTCCACCACATTTTACAAGTTGGCCATGCCCACCTGGTCACATGACCATCAAGCCACACCCACAAAACAGGCCACACCCACAGAATAGATAGTAAAATATTTTGAAACCCACCCCTGACCTGAAGTATTGGAAAATGACAATAGCAATAGCACTCAGACTTATATACTCCTTCACAGTGCTTTACAGACCTCTCTAAGTAGTTTACAGAGTCAGCCTACTAGCCCCAACAATCTGGGTCCTCATTTTATCAACCTCGGAAGGATGGAAGGCTGAGTCAACCTTGAGCCGGTCAGGATCGAACTGCTTGGCAGTCGGCAAAATTAGCCTGCAATACTGCATTCTAACCACTGAGCCACCACAGCTCGTAAAACAGAAAAACTTTCCTATTTTAATTATTATTTTTTTCCTAAAGAAAAGCGGGGAGGAATATCTATCCCAGACATGCAATAATTTAGACAGGAGAAATATTTCTGACAGCTTTCGAAGAAGCAACCTTTGCTTGCCTAATAATGAACTTAACCACTGTGCCATTTCTTTTAATGCACCAATTAGAGGGCATGATAAACATTGGTTTAGCTGAAGGAGGTCAGGTGTCTTTCCCCCCACAAAGCAGTGAATGACTCACTGAGCTTAGCCTGCTGCAAATGGGACTGCTCTGGTCCAAAGGGATGGGGCCACTCAAGTTGACCTCTTGGGCCAAAGTCTACTTTTGACACAAAGCAGAACAGGGAGCATCGATCGAAGGTGGTACCTATTTGGATCTTCCACAGAGTCAGCAGATATGTCCAGATTTGATTGAAGGCTCAATCCAGCATCTACAGTTTGCTTTCCTTGTTGTTCTCTAATCTTGAGGCATCTAATTGGGAAGTAATGAAAAAAAGAAAGATGGGCCTTCTTGGCTACCATTAGTAAAGCCATATCCCAACTTTTAAAAGAAAAGAAAAGAAAAATCCTCTATGGAGGAGAAAGATACCCAAAGAATGTGCATCAATGGTTTCCTGTTGTGTGAACCAAGCCATCGCATTCAATTATAATGCAATCTGGTTGCTTGGAGTTTTCTTTCAGCTGGTTTGGGTGAGGTGTGAACCCAGCCTTTCTGGGGGATTGTGGTATTGCACAAATTCAGTCACTGATCCAGAGGTGGTAGTCAGCAGGTTCTGACCAGTTCTGGAGAACCGGTAGGAAAATTCTGAGCAGTTTGGAGAACCGGTAAATACCACCTCTGACTGTCTCCACCCCCATCTATTCTCTGCCTCCTGAGTCCCAGCTGATCGGGAAGAAATGGGGATTTTGCAGTATCCTTCCCCTGCCACGCTCATCAAGCCATGCCCACAGAACTGGCAGTAAAAAAAATTGAATCCCACTACTGCATTGATCCACCCTGACTGTAGGCCATGTTGCCAGTCCTGCTTTCGTTTTCTCCCTGCTCTAAAAGCCCAGATAATGAAGCCTATCCACATATTTTAATACCTCCTCTGAGTTCTGAAAATGCTTGCTCACACATTTAAAAGGTGGTGACCAAAAACAGCCCCAAGTTTCCACTAAAGCTGACAAAGTAAAGCAGACCAAGGCTTTACTCCCACCCACTCCCAGGCCTTGGATGCAGCGTTTTTCTTAATATTTTCCAAAGTGGCACTTGGTTTTTTTGTTTGTTTGTTTGTTTTTCTAATAAAAGCTTCACGTTGCTGACTCAAGCTGGCTCCCTGATGGATTCATTCAAGACTGCTGACTTTGGCTCTTTTATCCCCAGTCTTACTGCCTGGTGAGTTATCCCCAATTACCCCGCTGTTGTATGGCTGGAAGGCAGATGTCAAGGTTTCTTCTTCCACCTCAGTGAAAATGTTCTAGCACCACAAAGGGAATACTTTGGTTGTTGTAATCAATCAAATTTCTTAGCATTACCTGGAGTTCAGACCAAAGACTTCTGAAGAAAGCAACACAGATTTTTCAGAATGAGAAGCTACTCCAGAGGCGTCCAATCTCAACAACTTTAAAACTTGTGCACTTTTAAGACATGTGGCCTTTACTCCCAGAATTCCTTAGACAACATGGCTGACTGGGTAATTCTGGGAGTTGAAGTCCACAAATCTTAAAGGGGTCAAGATTGGATGCCCATGAACTACACCAAGAGGAGGCACCAAACACTGCAGAAGGTGCCTCATGATGCTATCTCCAATTCCAGCGCTATGTATTCCAGCCCCAAATTTTAGACTACAATTCTCACTCTATAGTAGGTTGAGGAGAGCTGATTTACTCTGACATTAACAGGACTTCAAATAGTCTGGCAAAGTTTCTTCCTATCCGAAAGTCCTCAATTGGAAGGGCTAGATACTTTAGTATGCAGAGGTTATGATATTTCCACAATCATCCTATAACTCCCATTGTTCCTAGGTAGTTGGACAATGGGAGCTGTGTTCTAACATCTGAGGCGGTCTTTTGCAACCTGGCAACCTCCAGAAGTTGTTTACAATGCAGCTTTGCAGACTACAACATCCATCATCAGTCCATCCAGCCTAGCTAATGGTCAACGATAGGGTCAATTTTAGTACAACAGGATCATATTGGAGGTTTGCTATTGAGAAAGACTGCATCCTGTAGCCATCAAATTAGGAAGATTGTAGGTTGACAAAATGGTCTGATTATTTGACCACCTACAGTATACCAGGACTGGACACATTTGTCAGGGACACTTTGCTTTTGAACAGCATGTCAGGTTTTCTTGGTTTGTACCTTTGGCCTAAGTGGACTGACCTAGCAGAGAAAGTAAGGAAAATGACCTTAATGGAAATATGTAAGAACTGTTTGTTGTGTCCTGGCAGCCAGCAACAGCCAAGCCGCGCCTGATTGGCTACGATGCGGCTTGGCTGAGCGCGGGCTGACAGTGATTGGGTAAAATTTTAAGCCCTGTGAAAAAAGATAGCATTTGGAAATGGTTCAGGTAGCTGCCTCTCTGAGAGAGATTGATTGATTGATTTACCCTATCTTGGGCCCCACCATGGAGCTTCCTGTTCCTGTGTAAGAAATGTATTCTGATTGGTTGTCAGACTCCCATAGGGCCATGCAGGGGTAACTTTGTATTGTCTTGAGTCCCAAGCTTGGTTGAATCTTGCTGGGTGATGTAATCTCCCCAGGTGCCACGTGGTGAGTTCTGTTGATAGATGGGTCTCTACCCATTAGCCCTCTGGCTAATGCTACCTTTGTTGGATCTTGTGAGGGATTTGCTTATGATTAGACCTCGCCATCTCTTTATCTCTCTTTTTTTAAAAAACAAAGTTTTATTGGTTTTTTAGTGTTTTACAAAAGGAAAAGGTATGGGGAAAGTTACAAATTTTGGCAGCCGCAAACTGCGGTGTGTATACCCCCCCTCCAGACTCATGTTATGCTATAATGTAATATTTGAATGCTATCTCTTTATCTCTTAAGTGCTGACATCTGCTGTGGGCTATTGAGGAGGGTGGGGGCTATTAAGAGTGAGTCTGCTTCCTGCCTTAAAAACATGTTTCTCCATTTCTCATATTCTGCCTTTTTAATATTTCCTAGAATATTTCCTTCTTCTAGGAGAGGGCTGGGTGCTAAAGCTGTTGCTTACAGTGCAAATACTCTAAACCAGATTTTTGCCTCTTTTCAAGGAGCACCCATTCACAATTATTTGCTACCCTCAGCTAAGTCCACCACAGCCTCAGGTAAGCAGTAACAGGACTAGTCCCATGACAGGTTTTTGTCCCCTAAGCAAATTTATAACTGGACTTTGTTTCTCTGGGTGTTTTTGGGGGGGAGGGGGACTGCCCAAGTTTACATGCTGGCTATTAAAATTGCATATTGGAAATCGCCCATTTGGTAAAGCTTTTATTTAGTGGTGTTTCATAAAATGAAATGTTGGATGTAAATTATCTTCCAGCTCTGCACAAAGGTGATTTTAATTAGGTTTGCTAATTGTGTCTTAAGCTGTTTGGACTCCTCCAATGTATGGACAGTTGCTGTCACACTTTGGACAAAAAGCCTCAGAAGTGGATCAATAACTAAACAACTTGGGTCAAATCCATGATTGGGAAGTAGATTATACAAGCCATCTGGAATCATATAGCCTCTGCTAAGAATCTTTTACCACTCAGCAACTACCTTTGAAAATATACTAATCCCTTCTTTTGAAGTGTGGGTGGGGGATATTATATATTATGTTAATTGTGTATGTACACAATTAACATGTTTTTGGATTAATGTTATGGGTTTTGGAATTGGTCAAGAAGTATATTATTTTTATAATCTAATCAGAGGCCCTTGGGGTTTCCTCTAGAAATGTGAATGTCCACTGCAGAAATGTTGAACCTTTGAGACTTTGGGGCCATATAGCCTCAGATGATCAGATCTCTATAAAAAGAAGACATGTCCTCCTGTTTGTCCTCACGTCCTTGCTCCAGCAGGCATAGCCCTAAAAAATCAAACATTGTCCATTGAGCAGCTTTTCTCCAAGTTGCAGCACTTCCCTACTAAATACTAACAACAAAGCTCTCCTTTCTGCAACCTTAATTAGTTGATTGGAACCAGCTAGTGGGCTTGGCTACTACCTGAAACTGACAAGACCTTAATCAGTTACATGCTGAAGGCTTTTGCCTACTAACAAACTCTAGTAGAACAAGAAGCAATGGGTGGAACAAGAAGCAATGGGTGGAAACTAATCAAGGACAGAAGCAACTTAGAACTGATGAGAAGCTTCCTAGACAGAACAATTAATCAGTGGAACAGCTTGCCTCCAGAAGTTGTGAATGCCCCAACACTGGAAGTCTTTAAGAAGATGTTGGATAGCCATTAGTCTGAAACGGTATAGGGTTTCCTGCCTAGGCAGGTGGTTGGACTAGAAGATCTCCAAGGTCCCTTCCAACTCTGCTATTGTATTGTATAGTACATTTCTATGATTGGAAAACAGTGGTTCTGAAAAGTAATTGTATGTACCTGTAGGCCTAAGTATATTCCCCCCCAGTTTTTCACTGTAATTTTTATCATAGATGTCAAGGAAATTAAAAAGTTAGTATGTCCTTTTTTGTCCCTCATTTTGTCCCTCATTTATCCTTTCCAATTGTCTGTGCCCTCCTTTGTCTGTTCAGAAGTCTGATAATCCTTAATCTAGTCAGAGTTTCTTATTACATTCATTTCCTGAATGAGCAGACTTCTAGCAACTGCCTAGAAAAAGAAGTATAAGCGCTTAAAATTTCATACAGTCCTCAACTTACGACCATAACCACCCCCAAAACTTATGTTGTTAAGTGAGATAGTTAAGTGAGTTTTGCCCCATTTTACGGCTTTTCTTGCCACAGTTGTTAAGTGCATCCCTGCAGTTGTTCAATCAGTATCATGGTTGTAAACCTAACCTGGCTTCCCCCTTGACTTTGCATGTCAGATGGCAAAAGGACCGTGGGACGCTGCAACTAGTGTCATAGTTGCTAAACATCCAAATTTTGATTACATGACCAAGGGGGTGGCTGCAACGGCAGTAAGGGTGAAAAATTGTCCTAAGCAACTTTTTTCAGCGCTGTTGTAACTTTGAATGGTCAGTAAATAAAAGGTTGTAAGTCGAGAACTACCTGCATAAGCACATTCTGACTGTGGCCAGTATTACTGTTTTCAGTCTTGATGAATTGACTCTGATTTCGAGTAGAGCTCCTGATTTAAGTGCATTAAAAATGGAACTCAGTGATTTATAAAGGTTGTTGGTGAGCCTACTTAGGATAGTTTAAGTCAGAGGTTGGCAACCTTAAACACACAAAGAGCCACAAAGGTCCTAACCGGAAGCCCCTTGTTCAATTCTGGAGCCGACCAGAAATCCAGTTTTCCCACCATAGAGTCTCCTTTTGGCATGCCCTCATCCCCGCCACCCCCCCTCAAACAGGAAGCTCCTCTCAAAATTGTGCTGCCGACTAGTGACAGGGAGCCGCAGCAGAGGGTTGAAAGAGTTGCTGGCCGCAGTTGCTGACCCCTGGTTTAAGTGATTGGAGTCTACCTTTTCTTCCTGCACCTTCACCTGTCCGAGTAAGAGCAGGCAAGCCCAGCATCTACACTGACATCAATAGAGATCAGGGGTTACAGTGCAGGAGTGCAAATGTGAGCTGAAGAATTGTACCCCAAAATGTTAAAGCTAAATAATTAATATCAGCCTTTTATTGATAAGCATCAGTGGACCTGAGAGATAAGTGATTAGCATAAGGCTGACAATGGCAGAGATGTTTATTTTAATGAGCAAGATTTAGTGCCTTCTTATGACACAACTGGGAATTGAAAATCCTTGTCAATTTGCTGTACATCGCCCAGGGATCTGCTAATAGAGCGAGTTTAGTTTCTGTTCTTTTCTGTTTTTGAAAAGTCTATTCCTCTTGTTTACAGTATGAATTTCAATGCTTTACCAGCACCATCTAGTCCGTTTGGCCTGGATTTAACTTTAATTTATTCATATCCAGCACACCACCAATGTTTAGGTAGAAGTTTCGTGTAGAATTTGAAAAACCTGGGAAGCTAAATAGATTGCAGTAGCATCCTCTAAGTTTGGGAATAGCAACCGTATCCCTAATCAACTTTTTTAACTTCTTCAAGAGGACAGCCTAGGGCCATGCTTTAATGGTGGCCTCAGTCCTATAAGAGAGTTTGAAAGATTAAGATGCTGAATGATAATTTTAAAATTTACTCTAGGTTTAACTGAATAAATACTATCACAGTCTTGTTGAATTCACACATTCTTCAGCCACAATGACCTTCAGCCATAAAGTGTTTAGTTCGGTTTTGCCTTTATGTGAGGCATGCCGCTGCATTTTATCAGTCAAGAGGTATGAACCAGAAAAAATTGTGAACCCAAACACCTGCAGTTAACATAACAAACCATCGTTAAGAAAGCCATGATGTATGAACTCAGTAAAGTCTCTGGGAAAACTTCATCAATTGGGTCAGCTAACGCAACTTTGAGTTTTGAACAGAAAGCAGATTGAAATTAATCTAAATAATTCATTTGCTTCATGAGTTTTCAGAACTTCATTGCCTAGCTGTCCATTTCAATTAAAACTAGGATGCTAATCTTGAATTCCTGTCGTCTTAAGTATTGAGGAAAAGCTTTATTAATGTGTTTTTAAATGCACCCCTCTGCTGAATGAGGGGAAGGCACAGAGTGTAAATAGTAAAAGTTGTGACATAAGGGACCTAGCCAAAAATAAAATGCAACTGCCCTTTGTCTCCACAAGTGCCCTACATACAAATAGTCATGAATATCAACAACCAATTATGTCCGAAAGAAGACTGGTTCTTTACATTCTTAATACTAAGTAATGGGTTCCAGATAAGAACAGAGATAGAAGATTTTCATCCTGAAGTACTTTACAAAAATGTCACAATAGGCTGTTGTGAGTGTTAAATCTTTTACGAAATAGGGTCAGGATATTAAAGCCTTCTTTTAATTAATTTTCATTTAAACTACTTCAGCTTTCTTAGCATTTGGACAAAGAATTTAATATCAGAGGGTAGCATTGAAAAATGAGATGAAGGGGATAAACAGCAGAAGTTTTCCAGATTACTGGATTACTGCTTGAAACATTTTATATACATACAGTACATACATACATAGCAATACTACTAGCAAAGCACTTAGACTTATATACCACTTCATAGTGCTTTTACAGCCCTCTCTAAGTGATTTACAGAGTCAGCATATTGCTCCCAACAATCTGGGTCCTCATTTTACCCACCTCGGAAGAATGGAAGGCTGTGACAACCTTGAGCCAGTGAGATTTGAACTGATGAATTGCAGCTTGCAGTCAGCTGAAGTAGCCTGCAGTACTACACTCTAACCACTGCCCCACTTTGACTCTCTGTACACACACACACACACACACACACACACAGAGAGAGAGAGAGAGAGAGAGAGACAGAGACAGAGACAGAGACAGAGACAGAGACAGAGACAGAGACAGAGACAGAGACAGAGAGGCAGAGAGAGACAGAGATATATATATATATATACATATTTCACATTGGTATGTAGGCTGGGACAGCTGGGAATTGAGATTCAAAGTAGCTGAAGAGCATCAGAATATTTAGATTTATGAAGGAGTCCTTAGATGTAATGCAATGTTTGCAAAGAAAGTCTTCTCATTCTAAATGCCTAACTAGACAGTCATTCTACCAATTACTGTTCAGTAAAGGACAGTGCCTTTAATTAAAATGTGCAACTGTTCCTTCATAAGAAGTCACAAAGCTACAGCATCTGTTATTTGTGACATAACATCTTTGCAAGCCATACACATATCCTTTGTAGAATATGCAGTACTGTCATGTTTTTTTTAAAATATGAAAGGATAAAGAACAAACAACAGTTGAAAATAAAATAACGAGAAAATTATGAATATATCGCCATTATGTTTCTCCCCATTATTTTTTTCTGAGATTATAATAATAGCACTTCACTATAACCAAAACCCATGTTTAAGTCCTCTGATTAAAAAGAAAAGAAAAGACAAATTAGGTGTATGGAAGGATGGATGGATGGATGAATAGCGTTCATTTCACCTCCTTTCTTTCTGATCAGTGTAGGGCATTATCAGGAAAGAGAGAGAGTTAAGATAAGGTAGAAAAATGAAATACATTTTACAAAATTGAATACCTTATAATGGTAACTACATTGCACCGAGATAATCAGCAATATGAATATAATTATTCCTTGTTCTTGCAGTAGTTATTAGGAAGTGTGCTAACAATATTAAGCTCTTAAAATAGAAAAAAGACAGAAATAATTACCAATAAAGAGGTGAAGTGTGCAAAATCGTTGTACTGTTCAATATTTATTTGTTGTACTATTCAATATATTAACAAATGGATGAATATCACATCCTGATTTCAATATGTGACTATTCTATTTTATCAAGGGTCACATTATACTCATCCCATCTCATACTTTTACCCATTCTTTTATTTCACCTGTCAGCCTAAAATCAATTACATGAGAAAAGATGTACTTCATGAAACATATTATAAACAGTTCTGCTATAGGAACTTTAATTTACAATGGGGAACAGGGAGGTCCTCGAGAATGATCTAAAGCAATGATTTCAGCCAATATTGCTAACACATATTCTCAGAGTGTCTGTCAGGCTTATTCCAAGAATGATGTAGAACAATCCAGGCAGTGTTCAGCTCTTTAGTTGCTTACACACAATAGACAGAGTATTGCCAGACTAAAGCCTTACTTCTCTCACCCTAGTGCAGGGGTGTCCAAACTTGGCAACTTTAAGACTTGTGGACTTCAACTCCCAGCTCTGGACTTCAACTTTAAGACTTGTGGACTTCAACTCCCAGCTCTGCTGGCTGGGGAATTCTGGGAGTTGAAGTCCACAAGTCTTAAAGTTGCCAAGTTTGGACACCCCTGCCCTAGTGGATCCACCCTAGGAGATTCTAGGGAGTGGCCATTCTTACTTGTCCCTCTGTCTCCTATCCAACTCCAGGTTGTGCTGCCTCTTTTCCTTGGAATGTACGGCCTCCTTCCGGAAGGAGCTTCTTGGATGAATAGAATAATGGAGTTGGAAGAGACCTTGGAGGTCTTCTAATCCAACCCATTGCTCAGGCAGGAAACCCTACACCACTTCAGACAAATGGTGCTGCAATCTCGTCTTAAAAACTTCCATTGTTGGAGAATTCACAACTTCTGGAGGCAATTCCTGGGAAACAGATGCTTCAATATAGTCCACCACAGCACCTCCCCCTCTGTAGGCACTTCCCCTCCCTATCCTGGGGTCATGGAAATGGTCTTTTCTGTTCTGTTTGATGCCACCTGATCCGGGTTTGACAGCAGTGAGTGTCCCACTTTCAGAGCAGCTCAGACAAGACAGAGAAAAAGAAAAGAAAAGTAAATAATTGATAACTAGAGAGGAAGTTACTTCAAAAAGGCAGGAATGGAGAATAATGACTGTCAAAATTCAAAAGGTTAGGAGAAACAGCAACATGGTCACTCCAATTCTAGCCTAAACCAATATCAGGCAAATATATTAAGTTACTACGGGAAATCCCTGAGTTACGACCACAATTGAGCAAGACATTTGTTAAGTGAGTTTTGCCCTACTGAAGGGCATTTCTTGACACAGTTGTTAAGTGAATCACTGCAATTTTAAGTTAGCAACACAGTTGGTGTTAATGGCTTCCCCATTGTCCAAAGGTCGCAATAGGGGATCACATGACCCCGGGACAATGCTTGGCAACTGGCATAAATACATGCCAGTTGCCAAGCACCCGAATTTTGATCACATGGCCATGGGAATGCTGCAGGATGCGAAAAACATTCATAAGTCACTTTCTTTCAGTGCCGTTGTATCTTTGAATGGTCACTAAACACACTTGTAAATTGAGGACTTCTTGTATTAATTTTGTTATATCAAATGTTTGATGATCAGTGGTGGGATTCAAATTTTTTTACTACTGATTCTATGGGCAGGGCAGGGCAGGGCTTGGTGGGCGTGGCAGGGAAAGGAAAATCCCCATTCCCTCCCCACCCCACTAACCTGCTTTCCAGCTCTTTTCTCCTGTGCAGGGCAACAGAAGAAGACCCAGTTGACTCTGGAGGCAGCAAATAGATGGGGGTGGGGCCAGCCAGAGATGGTATTTGCCGGTTCTGCGAACTACTCAAAATTTCTGCTACCGGTTCTCCAGAACTGGTCAGAACTGGCTGAATATACCTCTGGATCTAACCCTAAAGAATGTTTACTTGAGTCTATTTTAAAATCAGTTCTTGTTCCTGGTGAAAGCAGCATGTCTAAGAAAAAGTGAGGCAAACAGCAAGCTTATCAGTTTACAATCCAGGGACACAGGCAGACAACTTTTAATCACCTATTGCCATTTGTCATAAAGGAAAAGCCAGGCTTTCAATAATCCATATGCCAGCGTTACAGGTTTATGACTCTTTCTCTCTGCAAATTATTCTCACTGAAATAATATTTATGATGCATTTTCCAGCTCATGCTAAGCAATGAAACTGGATTAAATGAGCAATGTAGAAATTGTTGTAACTGTAGAAGGTATCTTTTATGAGTAAAGGAAGTTTAGAAAAGAATTAGCCCGATCTACAGGAATCAATTGCATTTGACTTTGGATGACCTAATGATCACTGACAGCTCTTTGGTCATAGGGAGAGGCACATCAGTTGTCATGTTAGGACAAATAAAAGATGGGTTCAGGAAGTCATTGTAGCTTTTGTACATTTTTTGCTATTTGTTATTTGAACATTTGTACATTTGTTATTTTAGGCACAATCTTCAGTATATGAGAATGGATAACTGCTATTAGAATTTTTTTTTTTGATGCTGGACAACAACCATCGATATCATGAATTAAAAAACTATAGCTCAAACAGGAGTGATTATGACATTATTCATCCTTCTGAACATGCAACAGAAATGCTCTAAAGAGCTTTTTGACCTCTTTTACTCTTTTATCTCACCAGCCTCAAGGTTGACTCAGCCTTCCATCCTTCCGAGGTGGGTAAAATGAGGACCCAAATTGTTGGGGGCAATAAGCTGACTCTGTAAACCACTTAGAGAGAGCTGTAAAACAGTATATAAGTTTAAGTGCTATTGTTAAGTGCTATTTTACTGTGAACATGTACAACATATCATATTCAACCAAACCTTTATACTACCAACCATTTAGGACTGTATGTCTTCAAAAAACTGACAAGGGAGCAGTGCTTTGGACATTGCACTTTGTAAGTACAGCACATCTTTGTGCTACTCGTTAAATTAGCCTGACTTCCAGCTTGTATGTGAAAATGAACAATTCTTTTATTTATTTATTTCATCAAGCATGAATTAGCTAACAGATATAAGTATAACAGGGGTGGGTTCCGGCAGGCATTACTGCCGGTTTGCTCATGTGCATGCCCTGAGTGCCGTTTGATGTGTGGTCCAATAAAAATTGTTCTGCACATGTGCAGAAACGAAAACAAGATGGTGGCACTTATGGCGCCATCTGGAGAACCAGTTCAGGGGCATGGCATGCCACTACCGGTTGAGGCGAACCAGTCTGAACTGGTAGGAACCCACCACTGAAGTATAAACATCAGAGGTGGATTGCTGCTGGTTCGTCCCGGATCAGGCTCTGCCCACCTGCCTGGATCGCATTCGCAGAAGAGTCGCGAGTGCGAGTGCACCCAAACCGGTATTAAAAATATTAGCAACCCACCTCTGATAAACATGATAAGTAAGATATAAGTATAAACTATTCTAGTGGTTGACTTTGAAAATTGCATTGATTTAACACCGTTGCATTGCCTTGACTTATCCCACCTTCTAAGTGATTTCTAGGAAATAGATAGGCCGTCATCTTAGGCAGCAAGTTGGCAGAACAACTCGCTTCTCCTGGAAGTGAAGGGAAACGCCTTGGATAAATGGGAGCATAGCGCCTTCTGCTATTCTTGAAAGTAGCCTGTCCATGAGCTGTTGCTGCTTTAAGGAGTCCACTCATTAAAGTCTGTGTGATTTTCGAAACGGTACCATCTTTTCCTGGCATGCATGGCGGCTTGAAAAACATTGGGCTGCTTTAATGGAGAGCAAAGTAATTCAATGCTCATGTGAGGTATAAATACTTCTTTCAAGTCATTCTTGAAACAAGCCCAGCCTTGGAAGTACCCTTCAGAGCCACAGGGTGGATTTCGTTACTTTTAGCACTTATTGATGGCTCTAAAAAGCATTATTTCAGTTCATTCATTTTTCTTCATCGAAGCAATTTTAAACTCATTCGTGTTATTTCACGACATAGTACTTGGGGTATCTCCAATGAATCATCTCCATTGAATCATAAAGTAATAATTATCCAGCAATGATAACCATTTGTAAAAATAAACAGAATGAAGTAGCGGTTGCTTTTATTATGTCCCTTAATGGGTTTTCTAAAAACTGATGGATTTCTAGGGCCTCAGAACTATTCAGAAAGCTACTGTCTTGAGTGCTATTAATTGATCAAAATGTGCAGCTAATTGTTCCATTTCTTTCTTCAGGGTAGACACACTTTAATAAATTATTACTGCAAGCAACACAGTATTGCTAATTATTGATTCCAGATACATTAGCTAGGTGGAATGGGAATGACCTTCCAGGATCCATTAGTAGTACGCCGGATCAGACTTAGAAAAACACCCATAAATACACCGTGATATTTAACGAGTTGTTGACATGTTTTTAAATGCTACATTCAAAAAATGGAAAATTGGAAGACTTCCTTCAGCTGCTCTTAAGACATGTCGATCTGCCCTCACTGAATTTGAATAGAATTGTCTCTGCATATTTGACTCTGGCAATGTTTTCACATTTTTATCCCTAGCAGCAATTGTGCAGATATGTTTTTGTTCTTCTGTTGTGCTTTCTTGAAAAGTGTGACTTTTCAAGTGTCGGGGCAGGATTTTATTTTATGCAACAATTTTTTTTCCCTTTGCCTGCTGAAATGGAATGCAGCCCTAAATAAAGTGTGTGTGTGTGTTGTGTGTGTGTGTATTTGGAAACCCACTCCCCCATTTTTTTATTTTATGAAATTGAGATTTTAGTTTTTATACACTACTCTTAATGATGCTTTAATATTTTAGAATTGTTTAAAG
The DNA here is from genome assembly GCF_964273705.1 of Natrix helvetica. Taxonomy (NCBI): domain Eukaryota; kingdom Metazoa; phylum Chordata; class Lepidosauria; order Squamata; family Natricidae; genus Natrix; species Natrix helvetica. Next base: position 167,770,807 of record NC_138552.1, read on the forward strand.
GGACATTTTTCTGTTTACCTTGTGCTGCTAGGGGTTTTCCCTTGGGGTTTGTGGTTTTGCTTGCACCTCTCGTGTTAAGATTCTTCTGCTGTTCCTCCTTCCTAGCCTGAAAAAGAAAAATTCAGGGATAAAATTCCTTCAGGAGGATCATTCCTTGGCATTGAACCAAAGTGGTACTAACCAGAAAGGCTGCAGAACACCCCAAAAATTTTAGATGATGGGGAAAAAAAACCCACATTGGTTTAACCATATTGTAACTAATGGAACTAATATTGTAACTAATGGAACCATATTGTAACTAACTATTGTTACACAGAGGTAGAAAATTTTCTCCACAATTTCTTCTGCTTTGAAAAAACAGTCTGGGAAGCTCCCCTACCCACCCAACATCATAGAGCAGGAGCCCCTAACCCTGGAACCAGTCCACGCAAGCAAAGTGAAGCCGCTCCGCAAACAGGCAGAACAATGAAATCATGCCCTGACCCAGTCTACAGAAAAACTGCTCTTCACAGAACCGGTCCGCCATGCCCAAAAGGTTGGGGGCCGCTGTCGTAGAGTATTGAAATGTATGACTTTTTAAAACGCAGAAGGATATTTTTCCACAGAGCTATCATAGAAGGTAAAAAGGCCTGCTGAAGGTGTCTTCAGCTGTGACTTAGTGTCACAGCAACCGGCATAGGAAAGTGCTCTTAACTGATAATAAAACGACACAGGAAGCTGCAATCCAACATACGTCTTCTTAAAAGCAAACCTGGACTGATTTATTATCAAGAAGACATTCACAGGAACTTGGTTTTGCAGCATTTACAGAGATATAAGTCCAATTGCATTCACTGGAATTAGCTTTCACATCAGCGTGTCTAGCACTGCAATCTTGTTGAATAATTGTTGAAGGCAAATTTTACTTATTGTGGGTTTTACTCAGCCTCTTCTGCTGGTAGAATTGTGTCCCATGTGGGCAATAAGGCAGGGCCACCCTGATCCCCCAAAAACTTTTAGAATATGTTCCAGAGCAGGGGTGCCCAACCTTTTGGACCTCATGGACCACTACATTCATAATTTTAAATCCCACGGACCACTAATATGATCTGCCTAATGACTGGCTTGGTGGGCGTGGCTAGGTGGTCATGTGACTGGATGGTTGTGGCCAACTTGATGTCACTCACATCGAAGTGTGCCTCGCCGGCCTCTACTTGCCCCTCCCCTCCCAGCCACTTCTCGCCTGCCCGCCTGGGCTCCTTAGGGCCCCCAAAAGGAAGCAGTTGTTGGAGCTAAGCAGCCACCATGAGAAAGAGTTGGCAAAATAGCTGACTTAGTTCAAATTGGATCTGACCGAGAAGGAGGCTCAGCAGAAACACCTCATTGAGGACTACGAGCATCGGCTTTCCAAGCAGAGGGAAGACCTGCAGGAGTGCAAGGCCAGGTACCCAGCACTGGAGGCTCAGTGAGCTGAGATGGTCAGCCAGTTCTAGGCCACGATACAGTCCCACTGGAACAAGGCCCTCCAGCTCTTTGCCACCAGCGGCACTTCCCTCCAGCCTTCGCTCAAAGTCCCTCACCAGGAGGCTGAAGCAGATCCCAAGTTGGAATTTCTGCCCCCCTCGGACCCACACAAAAAGACCCCGGAGGGGGAGACTGTCTGCAGCAACACAAGTGTTCATTGTACATATCCAGCCCAAGGGCCATAGTTTGAGGACTTCTGTTTTAGTGCAATATAAAAAATGCAGATATTTTTTCTGTGGACCACCAAAATTTTCTCATGGACCACCGGTTGGTGACTGCTGTTCCAGAAAGTCAGGAGATCTGCTGGAAAAGGATTGGGAGGCTGCAGAAAGAAAGAAGGTGTTAGATATTAACATATATCGCGGCAAGTCTCCTCTCAGGTCCGCCGCTACGGCGGGAAATAGGTATCGCTCTGATTGGTCGAGAGGCGTACCCGATCCCTATAAAAGGGGAACCCTCAGACCACAGAGCAAGCTGGATCACTACTACTACTAATAAAGAGCTGTTAAGTCACTACGTGTCCGGAGTCTGTTCTCTCGTTGCCCGAATCTAACATTTGGCGACGAAGGTGGGATCGAGAGACAGATAGGACGAAGAAGCTACCTCCAGAATCCCAGGATTCGATCCAGCCCAGGAATTCGGCAGAAATTCCGGCAGCCATCTCAGACCATCGCAGCGCGGCAAATTCAACGCAGAGAAGATGGCGATGCACACTCCCCCCGCTCCGTTCGACCCAATGAACGACCAATGGGAGGCATACATGATTCATTTCGAGTGCTTTCTCGAAGCGAACTAATACACGGGAATAACCGATTCCCGAAAGAAGAACATTTTCCTCAGCTACTGTGGGCGAGAAGTTTTCAACACGGCCAGGGACCTCTCCGAGCCTACTCTGATACAAGCGGTATCATGAGCGGCGCTACAACAGACTCTGCAAACTCATTACGTGCCAAAACCTTCCCGCCACGTTTGCCGCCAGGAATTCAACACGCGGAACCAGAAGGCGGGAGAATCAATCAACCAATATGTTGCAGCCCTACGTAAAGCAGCAACTCACTGCGAGTTCAGGGATCTGGACGAGCATATCCTGGCAAGACTTGTTTGTGGGTTAAGGGACATCTCGCTACAAAAAAGGCTGTTGGCAAACCCAAATTTAACACTACAAATAGCGCTAAACGAAGCAAGGGCGTCCGAATCAGCAGAAAGATCATCGGAGACCATACAACGCGGGTTCAATGCGAGCCAGCCAGCACCCAGGCATGCCAGAGTCCACTACGAGGACACCAATCCAGACTACGAGGATCCCGAATTCGAGGAAAGTCACCTGATGCGGAGCAGTCACATGAGGCCAGGGGGAAGATCCGGATTCCGTTTGCCACCCTGCGCAAGCTGCGGAGGGAACCACCCCCGGTCTACATGTCGGTTCAGGAACATTGTTTGTTCACACTGTGACAAACTTGGGCACATCGCACGAGTGTGCCGGAGCGAAGTCCCTGCCTCCTCACGGCAGCCTCCAATGTACCGCCAACAGAAGTCCAACCCAGGGACTTGGCGAAATCAAAAAGGGCGCCCAGAGAGAAACACACGAGAGTTTACCCAGAGAGACAATTCCCATAGAGCTGAAAGGGCGTATTCCCAGAGAGATTACACACAAAGAGCTGAGAGAGCGTTCTACCAGGACGCTCAACGAGAGTATTGCCAGGATACCGATGCAGAGATAGAGTTGACTCAGAGAGAGGAATTGCGAACCTATCTCACCACAATAAGTCAGGTCCGCACCAAGCGGCCAAAAAAGCTGAAAGTCACAGTCCTCCTGGAGGGCTCTCCTTGCGAGCTGGAAGTTGACACAGGATCGTCCCTGACGATCATTTCATGGGCCTCCATGAAAAAGGCTATCCCTAGCCTCAAAAAGGGCCAATTACGTGCACCAGACATCCTGCTACGAGACTACCAGGGGAACCGAGTCCCCATCGTGGGCCAAGGCACGTTTCAAATTCGCTTCAAGGACATCGTAGCCCAGCTGCCCATGACCATCGCCAGCGCGCTGTTACAGAACCTTCTAGGCCTAGATTGGTTTGAAGCTTGGGGTTAGAAGTCACCGGGATCAATGCCGTGGAGAACAGCAGCGCTGAACAGATTTTTAAGGAGTTCGAGGACATGTTCAGCCCCGGTCTTGGTAAGTATGTGGGTAAACCTATCTCATTCAATTTAGACCCCAAAGTGGCGCCAATCCGACTTAAACCGAGACGAGTGCCTTTTGCACTCCGCCCAAAAATAGATAAGGAAATTGACAAGTTAGTAGAGCAAGGAATCCTTGAGCCGGTGGATCACGCGCGCTGGGAAACTCCCATTGTGACCCCAGTTAAACCAGACGGGTCAGTCCGCATCTGCGCGGACTATAAATGCACAATTAATGTCGCGCTACAACAAAGCGCATATCCTGTGCCAGTAGTCCAACACTTATTGCACTCGTTGGGGCCAGGAAAGATATTTGCTAAACTAGACATGGCACAAGCTTACCAGCAATTGCCCGTGGACAGCGCCACAGCGGAGGCCCAAACTATAGTGACGCACAGAGGAGCATTCAAATGCAACCGGCTACAATTCGGTGTGAGTATTGCCCCAGGTCTGTTCCAAAGCGTCATGGAATGGCTTTTGCAAGGGATACCAGGAGTCGTCCCTTATTTCGATGACATCTTGGTGTCCGCTGCAAATGAGGAGCAACTATTAAAAAGAGTCAGAACTGTTTTGGCCAGAATCAGAGAGAAGGGTCTCCGCCTCAAAAAAGAGAAATGCCAAATTAACGTGCCTAGTGTAGAATTCCTGGGATATAGAATCGATGGTCAGGGTATCCACCCCACACCACGAAATCAGACCGAGTTGCAGGCCTTCCTCGGACTACTTAACTTCTACAGCGTTTTTCTGAGACAGAAGGCAACCGTTGCTGAGCCATTACATCGACTTCTTCAAAAGAGTGCAACATGGAGATGGGGACGTTCCGAAGCAGCAGCTTTTGCCGCAGTCAAGCGCCTGCTCACCACCGACTCGCTGCTAGTACAATACAGCCAGACGCTACCACTGGTATTGACCTGCGATGCATCCCCATTCGGCGTAGGCGCAGTACTCAGCCACAGAATGCCAAACGGAAACGAAGCACCCATCGCTTTCTACTCCAGGACTCTTTCGTCGGCCGAGAGGAATTACAGCCAGATGGACAGGGAAGCATTAGCCGCTGTGGCTGGAGTTAAACGTTTCCATGAATACCTCTACGGCCGCGATTTCGAACTAATTACAGATCATAAACCGCTGTTGGGACTTTTGGCGGGAAACCGCCCCACACCAGTCTCCCTTTCTCCACGCATGAGCAGGTGGACTGTTTTCCTGGCCGCATACTCATACAAGCTGATACACCGACCGGGCTCCACTCTAGGACATGCAGATGCACTCAGCCGTTGCCCACTCCCGGATCTATTGCCAGACCCAACTCCCGATGTACCGGTGCTGTTAATTGACTGTTTGGACTCAGGACCGGTTTCTTCCTGCGACGTTGCCAGATTCTCCTCTAGGGACAATGTAATAAAGCAAGTTCAAACTTGGGTTTGGAGGGGGTGGCCGAAGGGAAACGTGGGCCCGGAATTCAAACTGTTTTGGGCAAAACGTGATGAACTTTCAGTGTTACAAGGTTGTTTATTGTGGGGGGATCGAGTTGTTATTCCTTATGCATTACGTAGAAATGTGTTAGAAGCGTTACATGTTGGGCATCCGGGGATCGTTAAAATGAAGGCGTTAGCAAGGAGTTATGTTTGGTGGCCAAACATGGACAAAGAGATAGAGGAATGGGTGGCCACTTGTGATCCGTGCCAAGAATCTAGACCAGCACCCCCTGAAGCACCCACCACAGAATGGGAGAAGCCTAAAGCACCCTGGTCGCGAATACACATCGATTTCGCAGGGCCAGTCCAAGGTCAGACCTTTTTTATAGTTGTGGATGCATACTCCAAATGGCTAGAAGTAATCCTAATGACTTCAACCACGGCAGAGGCAGTCATTAAGGTATTACGGCGACTTTTCGCCACTCATAGCCTGCCCGACCTCCTGGTCTCCGATAACGGGCCCCAGTTCACGGCCATGCAATTCGAAACGTACTTAGCAGGTCAGGGAATTCGGCATGCCCTCGTCGCGCCATTCCATCCAGCATCGAACGGACAGGCGGAGAGAATGGTGCGATCCGCGAAAGAGGCCCTCGCTAGGATGGGTCCAGGTGATTGGCAAACACGCATTGATCACTACCTCTTAATTCAGCATATCACCCCCAGCGCAATGACAGGAAGGAGCCCCGCTGAACTACTCATGGGCCGCCGTCTACGGTCTTCACCCAAATTACTCTGCCACATCGCCCCCAGACTCTACGAGTAAAATTAGAAATTTTAGCATAGGGGATTCAGTATACGCCCACAACTATGCAGGGGGAACTTTGTGGATGCCGGCAAAGGTAATCGGCATCACAGGTCCACGTTCGTATTTGCTGGAACTAGAAGATGGAAGAAATTGGAAAAGGCACATAGATCAACTACGGGGTCGCCTGGCACACTCAGACCTGCGAGCCGCGAACGAAGACGATCTGCGCAAAGTCAGCCATCCGAGAGCCCACACACAGAAGAGCAGGATACCCTAGAACCCAGGATGGAACCAAGGGTAATTTGTGAACCAGAACTACGCCAAAGCAACGAAAGCCTGCAGACCCCCGAACGCGAAGCAGAAAGAGCAGACGGAACCGATCCTGCAACCACTCCAGCGCAACCTGAGCTATGACGTTCTACACGTGTAAGACAAACACCCACTTATTTGAAGGACTATGTAACTAACCGGAATGCTCCATCTAAGAGGGGAGGGGTGTTAGATATTAACATATATCGCGGCAAGTCTCCTCTCAGGTCCGCCGCTACGGCGGGAAATAGGTATCGCTCTGATTGGTCGAGAGGCGTACCCGATCCCTATAAAAGGGGAACCCTCAGACCACAGAGCAAGCTGGATCACTACTACTACTAATAAAGAGCTGTTAAGTCACTACGTGTCCGGAGTCTGTTCTCTCGTTGACCGAATCTAACAGAAGGAAAGGGGAATAATTGGATTTCACTCTCTAGGTATACTCTAGATAGAAAACAGTTATAATTCTTGTCACTTTGCTTTGAAATTAAAACTTAGCAGAAATTATAAATGGCAGCAGAAATCTAGCCCCTTGGAAGTAACACAATAACAAAATAAATATTCCCATCTGGAATCGAATCTGAGAGTGGGACATACTTTTTGTAAGCCTTTTTCTAAAGATTTCTTAGAACGATCCTTTTGGAAGTCTTATTTCATGCAAAGTTTTTGTTGATCTCTGTACGGGGTAATTTTTTATGTGAAATTCACTGGTTTAAACTGTATTTATGGGATTTATTTTTATGATTGGGCTGTATTTTAGGGTTAGTTGTTATCATTTTGGTGTCATTTGGAGAAAAGCTGGTAATAAATAAAACAGTAAGCCCTGTGACAGAATTTGCTTTTTTGAATTATGTGATTCTTCACTCTGGCATAACTATTCCCTAACTATGAGAGTTAGTGCTTGAGTTTTAGATAACCATAGAGCGATAATCAAATGTGTTGTCCTTTCTCATAAAAAACATTCTTCCACATGACAAAGCAGTATTACATTATGGCCTTTTTCTTACATGTCAATTTATTCTGGGCAGAAATGTATGTTGTTGATGATCATGATTATAATGATGATTTATCTGATTTAATAAATCTCTTTACCCAATGGACTCTAGGCAGCTTATTACAGTTCCCTGGTGGAGGAGTGGTTAAAATGTGGTACTGCAGGCAAAGCCTGCCCACATCCTGGAGTTTGATCCTGATTGGCTCAAGGTTGACTCAACCTTCCATCCTTCTGAGGTCAGTAAAATGAGGACCCAGATTGCTGGGGGGAAATATGCAAATAATTTTTACATTGTAAACTTCCCAGAAAATGCTGTAAAGCACTACGGGGCGGTATATAACTCTAAGTGCTATTGCTATTACTAAGTATGAGACTTATTTATACAATCAAAAACATTAACAAAATAAAATGAGACATCTGGGACTAAAACCAACTATTTAAGTCAAGCCTGACAGCTCCTCCTGTTTTTCCCACCCGGATCTGGGACCAGAGGCAGGTTTTGAGAGCTTTTTAGAACTCCAAGAGAGATGATGCTATCCATGATAATGATGGTGATAATGAAGAAAACGACTTGGAGTGACATGATAGCAACCGTCCAATATTTGAGGGGCTGTCACAGAGAAGAGGGGGTTGATCTATTTCCAAAGCACCTGAGGGCGGGACAAGAAGTAATCGATGGAAACTTAATTAAGGAGACTTTTCCTGACAGTGAGAACAATTAATGAGTAGAACAGTTGGTATCCGAAGGCTCCAGGTGCTCCATCAATTAAGGTTTTTAAGAAGAGATTGGACAGCCATTTGTCTGGAATTATCTAGGATCTTCTGCCTGTGCAAGGGGGTTGGGCTAGAAGACCTCCAAGGTCTCGTCCAACTCTGTTATTCTGCATTCTATAGGATTAAATGCTATAAAGAAAATGTTTACACTAAGGAAGTATTAGAATCTAGGAGAGGTCTTACTGTAGGACCCATCTATTTAAGATGGGCAGCATCTATATAAATTTTCTAAATCAATTAATAAATTGCTGCTCTAGCCGGCTGATTAATTGTGGATACTAAAAACTAAACCTGTGGGGATTGAAAAAATGGTAGACTTTTCTCTAGACAATAGATAGCAACATGTTTAGTCTACATTATTTGTAAGAAAACTAACAACATTACATTGCCAAACCAAGTATTTAATATATAGCAACATTGTCACTGCCCTAATATTATCTTTTCCTACTCCTGTGTCCCCATAAACTAGTTGTAGTAGGATGACTACTGGGCTCCAAGTAGATTGTTCAATAAAAGCGCTAACTACTGCATTTTTCGAAGTAGAAGACGGACCTTTTTCCCTCAAAAAAGAGACTGAAAATCTGGGTGCATCTTATGCACTGAATACAGCATTTTTGCCTCCCAAAACCCCACCCCTTCACCAAAATGGCTGTGCATAACCTTTAGGAGGCTTTCAGAGTGCTCCTGGGGGCTGAAGAGGGCAGAAATGAGGAAAAAATGGGTGGTTTTTTTTCCCTCATTTCCCCCCTCCCAGCCCCCAGGAGCACTCTATAAGCCTCCTAAAGGCTATGCACTTTTTGACAAAAATGAGCCTGTTTTCACAAAAAACGGCCCGTTTTTGGGAGGTCTGCAGAGTGCAAAAACTTTTTTTTAATTTGCCTCTTCAAAATCTTGGTGCGTCTTATACTCTGAAAAATACGGTATGTTCAAGTTATACTTGAAAAAAGCAAAGATTGCAACCCACAGAAATACCTCTCTACAGCAGCTTTGACATCATGTGGCCTATTCTTTTTAGGACTTGAGTACATTACCCCATGCAGGTAGCAAAATATATTTCTACAGCAAATAGGGATACCTTAAGAAGATCAACAGCATCTACTAGCATAAAGCCCTTTATCAAATATCAAAGCTATATTAAATAACTGCCCAAGATAAAATGGTAGATGAAGAATTATAACTCCTAATGTTTACGTATCAGTAATGTTGCTAACAGATTGGTTTTTTAAGACAACAATTGCAAAGTGTTGTCTGTAAAGCATCTTTGAGGTTCCAAATGAGTTTTGCCAAGAAGGCCCACATAGGTTAGGCTTGTCAGAAGTATTCAATCTTTCAACATCCCTTGTTTAAGAAAAGAATTTGAATTAAGAAAATGAAAAAGTGAAGGATTGGCATATATTAAATAAATAGTCTTGAAATATTCTGAATACGATACAGACATAATCTCTGTCAAAAAACCACAGGATATCTCCAGTCCCCTTTTTGCTGGTACTTCCTCCCCAAATATTGTGGGATAAAATGGCTACATTGGCATGCTATCTTATACAAAGAGGGAATATTTTAGTGGTCAGAGATTACATTTAATAATTGGGCAGTAGGGTACCATTAAACTGATTAATTAGGCTGGAATTTTGTGGATTTGTTTTCTGTTGGGGCAAAATTTTTGTTGGTTGATCTTTGTTAAACCCCCTTTGACCTCTTGGAACTTTTGAATGTCCCGTCAGGCATGCCTCATTCAACATCCAAGAAAGAAAACCCCCAACTCCATTTAATTAGAGAAAAGGTACTTTTACTGGATATGAAATGAAAACAACGAAAGTGAAGTAAGATCTGAAGCAAAAAAAGGGTGAACTTGTACATATCAAACGTTTACCCAAGTCCCCCCCCAGTTACCCCCACCCAATGTCCAATCTCCAAGTCCCAAAGGTGTCATGTGGGACACATCTTCAGGTGGCCTCATTCAGCTGTTATGCAGAGACAGTTGGCCTTGACCAAACCCAAACATGAGTCATCAGCATGCGCAGAAGATAGTGAGAACAAAACTCCCTTTTCCTAGATGTCTCCACCAGCATTTTTCCCCTCAACCAGAATAGATTGGGGGTTTTTTAAAGAAAGCAAAAAGAAAATTCCTCCCCAACCCAATTGCTGTTTAGACAATTGGAAGCAATCCTAGACTAAGGACCACATTTTAATTATAATAAACTAATTCTGTATCTTTCCTAGTTTCCCCCACTGGTGCCATTGCTTTCATTTGCATTACCCTGAATTGAGCTCAAGTGAGCAGTATTGTACTCAATTTGATACCGAGGCACCAAATTCACTGCTAAAATTAGTTCACAAGATGGGATTTTGTCCTGTTTTGCTTTGCAAAGGGTTTCAGCTCCCTTTGGAAGGTGCAGGAATAGTGATGATCAAGACAGAACATGAAAATGATTTTTTAAAGTCTTTTCAATTGGATTTCTTTGGCCACCTTGGGAGATGAAACCGGTAGCTGTGTCAATTCTGAATATTTTGGTGGCTTTTAATATCACTGAGAATCAGTGACATGCAGTCAGGGGAGGCACACCTCACCACTGTCATCATGAAAAGACAAAAAATGTAAAAGGAAAAAGGCGAGAGGTGAGGTCAGGCTGAGCTAGTCACTGCCTCACCATGGATGACTCTGCTTAACTGTTTAAAAAAGCCTCTAAAAAAGCGCCCTCTACTATGAGGCAGGAGAACTGCATGCCTCATCTAGTCTGACTTTAGGCGTTTTATGATCACTCGAGCAGAGTTAAGCAAGGGTTAAAAGCCTAAAAATTCCTGATGTAGGTAAGGCACGCAGTTCTCCTGCCTCATAGTAGAGGGCGCTCATTTGGGCGGGGCTTCTTCAGAGGACCCGAGGCAAGAGCAGAGTTGAAATCCTCTCTGAAACAGCTGGAAAAGGTACGTGTGGGTCGGGGGGGGGAGGAATTCAAACTTCATCCTCCTGGCGCGGTGCTTTGGGCAAAGGCTGGAGGGAAGGGCTCTGGATCGCTTGTGCTCTCCCTCCCCAAATTGATTGCAGGCAGAGCCACGTTGCCTTTTCAAACTTGTAATCAGTGAAGCTGGGCTGGATCCTTCCGGGGCTGGGGGAAAGTGTGTGTAGTCCAATCCAACTTGTGTGTGTGTGTGTGTGTGTGTGTGTGTGTGTGTGTGTGTTTGAGAGAGGGGGAGGGAGGGAGAGAGGGAGGAAGGAGGGGAAGGGAGAAGAAAAAGAAAAAGAAAGAAGGAAAATTCTTTCGCAAAAAAGAAAAACAAATGCTGTCGCTTTAAATCAGAACTGAGCATGCCTGGCTGTGGAATTCTGGGAGTTGAAGTCCACAACTCTAAAAAAATTTGAAACCCACCACTGGGTCAGTGCCTCACCAGCCATAAACCTCATCGCACTTCACTGCTGAGAATAGTATCCATTGGCAGTTATCTGAAGGACATTGTGTTGCAATGGTTCTAATCCTTCCTGTCAGGACATGTCCAGAAGGTGCTACTGAGGGAAGAGAGTTCACCATCTAAGCTAGGGTTGTCAAACTCAAGACTGGATCCGGCCTGCACCCTGCACGCCCCCAGTCTTAGATGTGGCCTAAGACCCCGCAGTCTTAGATCTGGCCTGCAGGATCATCCTGGAAACAGCGAAGGACCAGCCAGTGGTGCCTCTACCAGCAAAAAGGGAGCTCAGGAGGGCCATGGGCTCCATTTTCATTGGCAGAGGGTTGCAGGAGGCCATCGCAGCCAAAAACAAAGCTTGGGAACCCGTTTTTGCTGCACTTGGGCCCTCACAGGTGCCCCTGACATGAGTGACGTTGAGCTGGCCACACCCACTCTGCCCACGCCTCCAGCCCCTCCAAGGTCAAACAAAATTCTGATGCAACCCTCAATGAAATCGAGTTTGACACCCCTGATCTAAGCTGTTGATCTCTGGCATTTCACAGGTTTCTATCCTGTCTCCTCTCCTCCCCCATCAATTAGATGGAGCTGTGGACAGCAATGCCATTAGTATGCCGATAACACCTAGCACTACCACTCCCAATCCTGTGTGGCCTAGAAATTTATCAGTACCCTTGAATACGTTGCTCAAATGATCTGGATGAGGAAGAACAATCTGAGAAGGTGGAGGTGTTGTTAAAATGAAAAGACAAGTCTCTGGGAACGAGTTGAAGCTTGTATTGGATGGGATCATAGTCTCCCAGAAAGAGCAGGTTCACAGTGGTTCTTGACCTCCAGGTGCAAGGACCTCTTGTGATGAGACCCATCATGGCAAGTATATAAACTCTGACTCTCCTTATTTAGGTCAAGCTTAATAAGCAGGCATCATCACCTTGGTTACATTCCATCTCAACAATTACAGTGCACTTTATCTGGAGATACTCTTAAAAATGACCAGCAATTGGAATGGAAACAAGATATATTGTTGGCTGGTGCAAGGTACAAGAATCATATGATTCATGTACTGGGAGATTTTCACTGACTATTCATGTTCTACTGGGTACAATTTAAAACCCTAAAGAGTTGAGGGTCTAATTATCTGTGGTGCAACTTCTCTTGTCATGAATCTACCAGGTTACTTAGATGAGTAGATCTAAAGATCCCTGTGCTGCTAGAAGCTCAACTATCAGATTTTCAGGAAAGGATGCAATCAGGAAAATGGCACCCAGCCTTGGGAATAAACTTGCTAAGAGGTGATGGGATTCCACTCTTTCAATATTTAGCAAAATGGTAAAAACACGTCTCTTTCATCCAGCCTTTTAATAGTTAATTATTTTAATGACTGGTTTACTTTTTTCTTTATTATTTCACAGCTTTTATAGTTGACTCAAGTCAAAGGACACATTTTTTTTAAACTACACCATCAATAAATTAGAACATTTTCTTCACTTGCCCCCTTTCCCAAATGTAGACATCAATGATGTATATTTGGAGTTGAAGGCTTAGTAAAACAAAACTGTCTTCAGTTATCTTCTAAATGCCATGAAGGTTAATAATTTTAAGAATTCTTGCCGAATGAGGCCTCATCAACTGAGCTGAAAATACTGAGGTGGATCTGTCTGAGCGGCTGTGTTGTTCATACTTCATTATTAAAAAGGAGTCACAAAGTGTTGAGCTTGTAGCAGGAAAAAAGGAAGGCAGATTTGCTGTCACTGTTCTACCTTCCCCTCAGACTGCCAAGATCTGCTTTTTGAAGCCTCCAAATGCTCAGCTGTCTTTCGAGACAGCCGCCTCATCTCATATGGTGTTTCCAGCAAGAGACCTGTGTTATTTTAACGGGGATGGCAGCATTTCATATTATTATCTAGAACAACGGTAATGGTGGCAGAGCTGCTTTAATAGAGCTTTTGTTAATACAAGGAATTGCCACCCAGCCTGAACAGATCTAGGAAGACTTACAATATTTGAAGAAAAGCATAGTAAAAAGGGGTGCATAACTTCTGGCCACAGAGCAGAGATAGGTTCCAGATCCCAGTGCAACTGGTACGGTGCAACAGGGCCGGGTGCCCACCACATAAACTTACCACCTGCGATGTTCCACGACGCCTCTGCGATGCTCCAGCTGCTTGATGGAGCATTGCGCAGGCACCGTATGCTCCATGCACGGAAGCCCCGAACAGCTCAAATACAGGTAAGGAACACAGGCGGGCAGGCGGGCCCTCCAGAGCACTGTACCGGAATTGTACCTGGTGCTCCCAGCAGGCACCGGTATGCTCATAACAGGGCATACCAGTCATATCCCACTACTGACTCAGTGTCACAAGTGTCCCTCAAAAGTTATAATCCTGAGAAGTTGCACAAAAACTTAACATTGAATGGCATTTATGGAGAGAAGTCACATTCAATCGTTTCATTTCATTTTGGCATGTCAGTATAAACCAAATCAGTTCTTTTCTGGGCCTCTCTTCTCTTTTGTCCCAGCTCTGCCTATTCTTTGGAATGCATTCTCAGAATACCATCCCAAGGCTTTGAATCTTTTGAATAGCTGGGCATTTTCATCAGAAACATCTACAAGAGCAGGTGTCCCCAACCACTGGTCCACGGACTGGCACCAAGCTGCAGCATGCCAGAAACTGGGTTGCACAAACAAGTCAAGCTTCATCTGTGGGATGCGGGCTGCACACGAAACCACACCCCCTCTGGTCAGTGGAAAAAAACCCTCTCTGCAGAACCAGCCCCTGGTACCCTGAAGATTGGTGGCCGCTGTACAAGAGGGCATGGGAAGCAAAATTATGAACTGTATTATGACTGATTTATGATGAACTGATACGAATCCCATGACTTACCTATTTCCATCCAAAATCAAGATGCCAGTACAAAAGGACAGGGGTGGTGTGTTCTGACCTAGGCTTCGCAAGAGCATGAAGCAAACTCCTTGTCCCAAGAAAAACCCCTTTATTAATTTCCTGTGAATTCTGCTCATTCACGTCCAGAAAAGTCTTTCAAGGGGGGATTTACAGTCACAGACTTATTTAGCGTGGAGAGCTGCCAAGCCGATATTTAAAAAACTTGGCAAGGAGTCTCGGAGAGTCACAAACCAATTAAGCGAACTAATTGTCTCCTGCAAACTCCACTCCCCTTTTGCTCCTCTTTTACTTCCTCTGGGAGGGACCATTCATCATCCACCTGTGGCCATACTCCCAAGTTGACCCCTGTTCTTTAGCCGTTCCCTTCGTCTGGCAACTCTGCAAACAGGCTCCAGCTGTTTGTCTGCCTCACTGATGTCTGACTCTGAAAGCAGCTGATAACTGGTATACGGCTCTGGCCCCCACTCTACTTCTGACACAGAGTCCTCATCAGAGCCTTCCCATGACTCCAGGACTGGCCCATGTTCCTTTCCAACCTCCTCACTGTCCGAATCTGCTGCCAGCTCCACATGGCAGGCCACAACATGGTGTTACCTTGTCACCATGCACATAGCATCATTTTTTTCATGACTGCAGCCAGCTCTAGAAACCTATGTCCCCAATATAAAACAAGGCATTGAAACTATTAGGAACTCACATTTTCTAAATGAGGCAATAGAACCGTTGATTGTCACGTGTATCTCTTAACAGCTTTATGTTCTTAACATCTACTTCATACAGCAAACTGCTAAGGAAGCTTGGTCAACCGGGTGCCCTCCATGTGCCAAGTAAGACTTCAGATCTTTTTTTGAATGGAACTCTATCATTATGTTTGCAGTTCAGGTCATCAAATAGTATCCATGAAGAAATCCCAATTATGTGATATCAAATCAATTTAAATTTGAAATATAACTGGGCCTGGTTTAAATGTTCAGTTATCTTATTCAAAATTGCATGTTTTGCATCCTTTTCGAGCCCCACCTCTGGTTACAGTGTCACCAAATTAACTAAATGTGTGCTGTGGTTGGCTTAGCTAAATATCTATTTGCTGGAATTAATTGCCTGTAAGGTTACGAAGCCTTATGCTTTACACAAATTCATTAGTTTGCCTGCTCCATAAACTTCCCAGAATATCTACTAATGGAAAGCCATTAACTGAAGTAGTAGTTGCGGTCAACAGATCCCTGCCTCTGCCAAATGAGGATGAAGTCCACATCCCACCCCTCGTGCATGAGAAAGTAAGGTCAGGGAAGATGATAAAGACTAAACTTGTGGCTTCATATATCTCTAGCTTGTTAGAGAGCCTGCTCAGCTTCTGTAATTTTTATAGCAAGGACCTTCCTTGTCCATCTATTCCTGTATATTTCATAATAATACAACCACTGGTTTTTTTTTTAAAAAAAAAACTTCAATTGTAAGTGCCTGCTTAGTACTGCCAGTGGTGACAGTGGTTATGGAGAAGCTGAACAAAGGAGGAATCATTACAACCCTGGAATGGAAGGGTTGGTGGAATGGGATTGGTTAATTTTAGCTTGCTCTTCCTTATAATGGCAGGTCAAGTCGTGAATTGTTCACATGGGCATGTGCCACCCCCATCCCTGATATTTCGTAGGTCTGTCTGTCTGTTTACTTGCTACCTACCTACCATCCTCATCATTTAATAACGTCTAATCCCTTGCGAGGTGGTGTCTGGGCAACTGAATGGAGCTAGTAGAGCATTTAATGGTCAGATGCCCTTCCTGTCGCCATTGCAGAGCTTTGGGCAGCAGATATATTCTCATTGTGGCCAGAGAGAGAAATATCTGCCTCTACCTAGGATCGAACTCACAGCCTCCTGACTGTGAGGGGACAGCTCCATCTCTAGGTCACCGCACCACTCTGCTATCTATCTATCTATCTATCTATCTATCTATCTATCTATCTATCTATCTATCTATCTATCTATCTATCTATCATCACCTACCTACCTACCTACCTACCTACCTACCTACCTACCTACCTATCTATCTATCTATCTATCTATCTATCTATCTATCCTATAAAACGTGTATGCTGCCGATCTCACAGAAGGTTACTCCAGGCAGCTTTCAGGCATTGAATTAATAATAAATAAATAATATATTTAATAAATATATATAATATAATATAATATATACAATAAAATAAAAAATAAATAAAACATTTATCCTGACAACCAATTCATAGAATTTGGATCCAAGCCTAGGGCTGCATCCAGCCACATACTTCCTGTAGAAAATACAGTTAAGTCTATTGCAGTGGTCCCAAACCTTTCTGGCACCAGGGATCAGCTTTGGAAGAAAATTGGTCTCCCCAGTGGACTGGGGAGAAGGCTGATGGTTTCTCACGTGCATGCGTAGATGAAGCTTCACTCACTCGTGCCCCAACCCCCGCTTGCATGGCCCAGTTCATAACAGGCAACGGACCAATACCAGTCCGTGGCCAAAGGGTTGGGGGGCCCTGGTCTATTGTATTCTCACATGTCCTGGATTTTTTGCCCTTCTCTGAATCTACATCTAGAGAAGCTTTTAATCTAGTATATTGATAGCCAACTGTTCTTTGGTCTTTTCAGACAGGGGTCTTTCTCATTTCTGTAGCTGGTAGGGACCGAAACTTGTTTACTCATAGATCAAATACCCATTGCTGAGATAGAGGCTGTCCTTTGCAGCACGTTATAATCAGACTGCCATGCCAAATCATGCGTTCCATGCATTGCAGTTGCCTATCTGTAGAGCACCACGATGGATACATTTAAAAAATAATTCTTCAAAGTAATCTCATTTGGTTATTCCTTCACGATCTCAACATTTCTCATACACACATAACTGTATAGGACCAGTATGCTTCAGTGTGGGCTAGATTCCTGATAATAAAATACCTCCTGCTTCATTAAAAAAAAGGAAATAAGAGAGAGATAGGACACAATGTATTACTAAAGCTTAATTTAATATGCCTCTTTTCAAAAGGCCTGTAATAATTAAAAAAGAAACAATAGAATTGCTGATAGTGGGAAACAATGGGAATATTCTACTGATTAAATATATCTTCCATTATTTAAAATGTGCTGCTTTAAATAATTTATCTGAAATAAATTATACCTCTCAAACAATAAAATAGTGTTCCTATAAATCTGGAGATACTAGGTCATCAGGACTACACTAGGAATACAGTCATTTGAAAACTCTTGTATTATTCTTTTTCTATAATAAGTGTGCTTTTGGAAAAAAAACCATGTAAAGGACGTATACATACATGGCCAGTCACAATTATATTATAGACAAAATAGCCCCGTTAAGGATGGATATAAAATTAGGTCTAGAGAAATATATTTAAAATGCATAGATGAATAAATCATATACTATATAAAGTATTATAAATACTGTCAATGCCGGTTTAATAAAATTAGTATTTCAATTGCAGTGCAGTCAGGCTAATAAATTTGCACAAAGCGTAAGACTTGTTGCCTGGCAGGCAATTAAGTGAAATAAATAGATATACAGCTAAGCCAACCTCAGTACTCAAGTTAGCTAATTTGGTGATACTACGACCAAAGAGTTTGGAAAGGATATAAATATGCAGTGTTAATACAAGCAAGCATTTGGTCAAAAATAAATATAGTTCACTGAGAACCCATATAACTGGGATCTCTTCATGGGCCCAGTTAGATGGCCCAAACTGTGTGATTTTGTTATTCAGGAAAACTTACATATACTATATATGCACTATATTATGGCTTTCCAGGATAAGCAACATTATGTCCAACGCATTCAAAAGAACAGTACGCAAAACACTTTGGACCCTGGAGATAAGGGAAAAGAAGAAAAAATATAACTAAAGCTACCTTATATTAACACCTTTCGCTCCATTCTTCCATCCTTTACTTTCTTTGGAAACCATCCGTCTTTCAACATATTGATATCCTATTCGTATATCCTATTTATATGGTATTCGTATTAATTTCCCATTCATCTGGGTAGTCCTCGACTTACGACCACGGTTGAGGCCCAAATTTCTGTCGCTAGTCAAGACCGTGGTTCACTGATTGTTGACCCATTTTATGATCTTTCTTGACACAGTTGTTAAGTTAGCAGCATGGTTGTTAAAGTGAATCTGACTCCCCCATAGACTTTGCTTGTCAGAAGATTGCAAAAGGTGATTGTCTGTCCCCGGGACATTATAACCGACATACATATGAGCCAGTTGCTAAGCGTCCAAATTCTGATCATCTGACCATCGGGAGGCATGCAAACGTCATGAAAATGTGCAAAAGTCACAAGACATTTTTTTTCAGTGCTGTTGTAACTTTCAGCGGTCACTAAATGAATGGTTATAATAAGGACTATCTGTACTTTGGTCTTTACATTTTTTTATTTATTTTGGTCTCCTTTCTGAGGAGCTCATCCAACCATATTTTTTTTTAGTCTTTCCTTCTTCTCAGTCCCATCATAGCTTTGTGTATAATTTAATCCTCTTATATTCTCTCCTATGACAAAATCATTTCATTATACATTCAGTCCTTAGCACCCACTCATTCTTGAAAAAGAAAATAGAACCCTAACATCAGATTGGCAATTCTTCTGATCCCATAAAACTTTGGGCATTGTCCAGGAGTATTTCAGCATAGCTCTATCTGCATGATGAACTGGAAATACTTGCTTCATTTAAAAAGAAAAGGATACCTAAATAATAGCAATTGAATATTCAGATGTTCATAGAATAAATATGTGATCGGGGGCATTCAACATTGGCAACTTTAAGACTTGTAGTCTTCAACTCCCAGAATTCATCAACCAGCTGGGAGTTCTGGGCGTTGAAGTCTACAGCTCTTCATCAGGCCAAGATTGGACAAATGTAATTTTCCTGGAAAGCTAGAAACCCTTGACAGAAATGGAAATTGCCCTGCTAAGCATACCTATGCATTGCAAATTAATTGGTGACATCGATTTTCCTGTACGAGTTCATGAGAACCAAACTCTGATCCTAAATAGGTTTACCCACCAATGGCAAGCTTAGGAAGGTGCTTACTTTTTCAGTCAATCATCTCTAACTTTCCAGAAAGATGCATGGAAAAAGCACATTGGAGGATATAGTAGAAACTCTATTGTCATTCTACAAAATAAACACAGCGAAACTGGTTAAATTGGTTAACCAATTTAGGGTTGGGATTAGACCCCATTGAACTCGTTCAGGAAAATCGATGTCGCCAATGAATTCGCAGCACATAGGTGTGCTTAGGAGGGCAATGACATTTTAGGTCTGGCTTCTCTAGCTTTCCAGGGGAAATGCATGGAAAAATCACATTGGAGGGTAAACCCCCTAAGTGTTAGGTTACCATGAACTCATAGAGGAAAATCAATTTCACCAATAAATTCACAGCATGTAGGAAATCTTACCAGGGCATGGAGCCTTTCTGTCAGGGTTTTCTAGCTTTTCAGGAAAAATGCATTGAAAAATCCCATTGGAGGGTAAAACCAATTAGAGATAGGGTTAGGTCCCATTGAACTCGTACAGGAAAATTGATGTCGCCAATGAATTCGCAGTGCATAGGTATGCTTAGGAGGTCACTGATATTTTTGGTCAGGGTTCTCTAGCTTTCCCTGAAAAATGCATGGAAAAATCCCATTGGAGGGTAAATCCACTTAGGGTTAGGGTTAGGTCCCCTTCAACTCATACAGAAAAATTGATGTCACCAATGAATTCGCAGTGCATAGGTATACTAAGGAGAGCATTGATATTTTCACTCAGGCTTCTCTAGCTTTCCCTGAAAAATGCATGGAAAAAACCCATTAGACGGTAAACCCAATTAGGGTTAGGGTTAGGGTTAGAGTTAGGGTTAGGGTTGGGATTATGGTTAGGGTTAGGGTTAGCTCCCCTTAAACTCATACAAGAAAATTGATGTCACCAATGAATTCACAGTGCATAGGTATGCTTAGGAGTGCACTGATATTTTCGGTCAGGCTTCTCTAGCTTTCCAGGAAAAATGCATGGGAAAATCCCATTGGAGGGTAAACCCAATTAGGGTTAGGGTTAGGGTTAGGATTTTGGTTTGGGTTACGGTTAAGGTTAGGGGTAGGGTTAGGGTTAGGGTTTTGGTTAGGGTTTTGGTTAGGGTTAGGGTTAGGGTTAGGGTTAGGGTTAGGGTTAGGTTTAGGGTTAGGTTTAGGTTTAGGTTTAGGGTTAGGATAAAGGTTAGGGTTAGGGTTAGGGTTGAGGTTGGGGTTAGGGTTCGGGTTCGGATTAGGTCCCCTTAAATTCGTACAAGAAAATTCATGTCAGCAATGAATTCACAGATCATAGTTATGCATATGAAGGCACTGATGTTTTCGCTCAGGCTTCTCTAGCTTTCCCTGAAAAATGCATGGAAAAATCCCATTGGAGGATAAATCCACCTAGGATTAGGGTTAGGTCCTCTTAAATGCATACAGAAAAATTGATGTTACCAATGAATTCACAGTTTATAGGTATGCTTAGGAGGGCACTGATATTTTCGGTCAGACTTCTCTAGCTTTCCAGGAAAAATGCATGGAAAAATCCTATTGGAGGATAAATCCACTCAGGGTTAGGGTTAGAGTTAGGTCCCGTTAAACTCATGCAAGAAAATTTATGCCACCAATGAATTTGCAGTGCCTAGGTACACTTAGGAAGGCACTGATATTTTCACTCAGGGTTCTCTAGCTTAATTGATACTTCCGGCTTCCGGGGGCAATGGCGGGCTGCCTTTGAGTCCCGCATGGACCGCGGGGCTCATTTTGGAGGTGGGGATGTTGCCTGGCCCTCTTTGCTGTTTTTGACGGCTAGAACCAGTGGGCGACCACCCTGGCTTACATCGCGACTTGAGTCGGTCTCCAGGGTGGTCTGTCGGCCGCAAATGGATACGTTGGAGAGGCGGAGAGGTGGAGTCAGCTGGAGATTCTGCGAGACGCCGAGAGAAACGCTGAGAGAGACGCCAGGTGCCGATGTCGGCTGTGGAGTCAGCCGGGGATGCTGCGAGACGCCGAGAGAGGCTGGCAGGAGGTCCGCAGGCCGGCGGTGCTGGGGGTCGGCAGGCCGGCGGTCAGCTGGAGAGAGAGGCTGGCAGGAGGTTGGCAGGCCGGCGGCGCTGGCGGCCGGCAGGAGACCGGGCAGGAGCGTCTACAGGAACATCGGTTCTGCCCCCTCCAGCTTCACTGCTTGCCCTCCCACCCTAGCAGGAACATCGGAGGAGCGCTGGAGGCTGGCAGCTCTTGGCGGAAGAGCGCTGGCAGGAAGCTTTTGGCGGAAGAGCGTTGGCAGGAAGCCAGGTGGCCTGACAGGAGGCTGGCAGGAAGCTTTTGGCGCTGGAGGTCTGGCAGGAGGCAGGAGGTAGGGGGCTCCTTGGTGCAGGACTAACTATTATCTGCTGACTATTCGATTTGATCATCTCACCACCCTACCCACGATTTGGGCCATTATACCTCATCTGTAAACATCCCTAACCAAACTGTAGCCCTGTCGGAAATGTAATCTTACCATATACTCGAGGGCAGTCCTGATCTTACTGCAGGAGTCCACCCTCTCGCAAGTATGGCCTCCCGCCCTCTCGAGGGCCCACCTTGATGAAGGATTTATCAATCCAGAGAGGTGGATGAAGCGCAACCTCAGGGGTTTTTAATTAGATCTTTTATTCGTCTCTTAAGGGGTTCCAGGGCGGGGGGTGGGTTCAGTCAGGCTGAGGGAGGGACTAGTGCCAGGCAGACAGGTGGGTTTAACAAGGGAGTGAGCAGAGCGATTAAGAGAAGGGGGAGTGGCGATATTCCAGAAGAGGGTCTTTCCATTCTAACGGTCGTGGGGAGGGGTAGGTGTGAGGGTAGGCCCAGATCTTTTAACCGGTTGGGAGACCGTGGCCGTTGGATACAGCCGGACATTTGTCCCAACCCCCGCAATCTAGGTGGTCAGGACCTACAGAGCCGGGGCCTGAGACTGATGCTATGCAACGCCAGGTCCGTTGCCAACAAAGCCCCCCTCATTAACGACTTGATCTCGGAGGGGGAGCCGGACCTGGCAGGGATAACGGAGACCTGGCTGGGCCACGAGGGAGGTCTCCCCCTCGTGGAAATGTGCCCGCCAGGCTACCGTGCATTTCATCAGCCGCGGGCCCAGGGTAGGGGTGGCGGGGTAGCGGTTATTGTAAGGGAAGGCCTTGAGCCAAGAGAGTCCACTGTGCCACAGATAACCGGTTGTGAGTCCCTATGTGTGAAGTGGGGCCCAGGGAGACAGTTGGGCTTGCTGATTGTATACCTGGCTCCTCGCTATGCATCAGCAGCCCTGCCTGAGCTCCTCGAGGTGATCGCCGAGATGGCGGTTGAGACCCCCAGGCTGCTAGTCATGGGGGACTTTAACCTGCCATCGGTAGGGGAAACATCCAAGGCGGCTCGGGAGTTCATGGCCTCCATGACAGCCATGGACCTGACCCAGGTAATTCAGGGCCCCACACACGAGGGAGGTCACACACTGGACCTTATTTTTGTCTCTGGCCAGTGGAGGAGTGATCTGGGAGTAGGGGACTTAGTTATCATGCCCCTGTCATGGTCAGATCACTCACTTCTCCGGCTCGACTTTCCAACCGCTACTCCCCATCGCGGGGAGGCGGAAGCGGAATGTCCTAGATGGTTCCGCCCCAGGTGCTTGATGGAACCTCATAGGTTCCAGACGGAGCTTGGGCCATTCCGTGTAGCCCTGACCCGCACCCGGATGGAGGACCTAGTGGCCGCATGGAATAGTGCAGCCGCCGGGGCCTTGGACCGGGTTGCGCCTTTGCGGCCTCTCTTGCGGCATCGAACCAACCAGGCCCCTTGGTTCACCAAGGAACTGGGGGTGATGAAGCACCGCAAGAGACGCCTAGAGAGCAGATGGAGATCGTCACGCTCCGAGTCTGACCAAGCACAGGTGAGAGCCTATTTACGGACTTACCTTGTGGCATTAAGAGTGGCCAAACGACAACATTGTGCCACTCTTATTGCATCCGCAGATAACCGCCCTGCCGCCCTGTTTAGGGTGACCCGCTCCCTCCTTTCACAGAGGCCGCGGGAAGCCCCCTTGCAGGGTAGAGCAGAGGAATTTGGGGAATATCTGCAGCTCAGATTCGCAGCGAGTGGGTCCCTGATAGCGGTCCAGAAGAGACGTCGGAGGTGGGTCTTGAGGCGCCATCCTGGGAGGAGTTTGACTCTGTTACTGCCGACGATATGGACAGGTTACGTGGACGACTGCGAGCCACCACATGTTTACTGGACCCGTGTCCCCCCTGGCTTATACTGGCATCTTGGGAGATCACACGAGGCTGGCTCCAGGAACTAGTGAACGCTTCACTGAGAGAGGGGTTCTTGCCAGCTGTCTTAAAAGAGGCGGTGGTGAGGCCCCTACTCAAGAAGCCTTCCCTGGACCCAGCTAAGTTAGCTAACTACCATCCCGTCTCCAACCTTTCCTTTTTGGTGAAGGTTGTAGAGAGTGTGGTGGCACAACAGGTCCCACGGCACTTGGAGGAAATTGATAATCTGGACCCGCGCCAGTCCGGCTTCCGGCCCAGTCACAGAATGGAGACGGCTTTGGTCGCGCTGGTGGATGATCTCTGGAGGCCAGAGATGGGGGTTGTTCCTCCATCTTAGTCCTATTAGATCTCTCGGTGGCTTTTGATACCATCGACCATGGTATCCTACTGCGTTGCTTGGAGGGGTTGGGGGTGAGGGGCTCCATCCTGCTGTGGTTCTCCTCCTACCTCTCTGGTCGAGCGCAATGTGTGTTGACAGGGGGGCAGAGGTCGAGCCTGAGGCCGCTCACCTGTGGGGTGCCGCAGGGGTCGGTCCTCTCGCCTCTCCTGTTCAACACATACATGAAGCCGCTGGGCGAGATCATTCGTGGGTTCAGGGAGATTACCATCTGTTCGCTGATGACACTCAGCTGTACATCTCTAACCCAGACCACCCCAACGATGCCGTCGAAGTGATGTCCCGATGTCTGGAAGCCGTACGGATCTGGATGGGAAGTAACAGACTCAAGCTCAACCCGTCCAAGACGGAGTGGCTGTGGCTACCAGCACCCCGGTTCAACCAGTTGCATCCATCACTGGCCATTGGGGGCGAACAGCTGGCCCCCGTGGATCGGGCACGCAATTTGGGCGTCCTCCTGGATGCCCGGCTGTCAATGGATGACCATGTGACAGCCGTGGCAAGGGGGGCGTTTCACCAGGTTCGCCTGGTGTGCCAATTGCATCCCCTATTGGACCGGAACGCCCTCTCCACAGTCACCCATGCGCTTGTGACGTCCCGACTGGACTACTGTAATGCTCTCTACATGGGGCTCCCCTTGAGATGCACCCAAAGGCTGCAGCTGGTTCAGAATGTGGCCGCGCGGACAATTGTGGGAGTCACTAGATACTCCCAGGTAACACCTCTTCTGCGCGGGCTGCACTGGCTACCTGTGGCTTTCCGGGTGCGTTTCAAGGTGTTGGTTATCATCTTTAAAGCGCTCCATGGCACAGGACCTAGCTATTTGCGGGATCGTATCCTGCCCCATACATCCCTTTGGCCGATTCGCTCTCACAGAGAGGGACTCCTCCGGGTGCCGTCCACTAGGCAATGCCAGCGTGAGATGCCCAGGAGTAGGGCCTTCTCTGTGATGGGCCCGACCCTCTGGAATGACCTCCCCCCTGACATCAGAACTACCACCGACCTCCGCTCCTTCTGTAAGAAGCTTAAAACCCACCTGTTCAATTTAGCCGGCCTGGCCTAATCCCAATTTTAGTCCCTCAAGTCTGCATTTTTAAATATTTAGGGGTACGCTTTTTAGCTGATTTTTAACTTTTATTATTCTGTACAGCTGAATTTAGGTTTAATTCGCTTTTAAGGGTATTTAAGGGTATCTATCTTTTGTATCTGGTTTTTAATGAGATGCCTGTACACCGCCACGAGTCCCTTCGGGGAGAGGGGGCGGTCTATAAATCTTGAAAATAAAAATAAATAAATAAATAGCTTTCCAGGAAAAATGCATGGAAAAATCCCATTACAGGGTAAACACACTTAGGGTTAGGGTTAGGTCCCCTTCAACTCATATGGAAAAATTGATGTCACCAATGAATTCGCAGTGCATAGGTATACTAAGGAGAGCATTGACATTTTCACTCAGGCTTCTCTAACTTTCCAGAAAAATGAATGGAAAAATCCCATTGGAGGGTAAATCCACATAGGGTTAGGGTTAGCTCCCTTTAAACTCATACGGAAAAATTGATGTCACCAATGAATTCACAGTTCATAGGTATGCTTAGGAGAGCATTGATATTTTCACTCACGCTTCTCTAGCTTTCCAGAAAAATGCATGGAAAAATCCCATTGGAGGGAAAATCTAGTCAGGGATAGCTCCCCTTCAACTCATCCAGGAATATTGATGTCGCCAATGAATTCCCTGTGCATAGGAATGCTTAGGAGGGCACTGATATTTTCACTCAGGGTTCTCTAGCTTTCCAGGAAAAACGCATGGAAAAATCCCATTGGAGGGTAAACCAACTTAGAGTTACGGTTAGGTCCCCATAAACTCACACGGGAAAATTGATGTTACCAATGAATTCACAGTTCATAGGTATGCATAGGAGGGCACTGATATTTTCGGTCAGACTTCTCTAGCTTTCCAGGAAAAATGCATGGAAAAATCCCATTGGAGGATAAATCCACTCAGGGTTAGGGTTAGTGTTAGGGTTAGAGTTAGGTCCCGTTAAAGTCATGCAAGAAAATTTATCTAGCCAATGAATTCGCAGTGCCTAGGTATACTTAGGAAGGCACTGATATTTTCACTCAGGCTTCTCTAGCTTTCCAGAAAAATGCATGGAAAAATCCCATTGGAGGGTAAATCCACTTAGGGTTAGGGTTAGGTCCCCTTCATCTCAAACAGGAATATTGATATTGCCAATGAATTCGCTGTGCGTAGGAATGCTTAGGAGGGCACTGATATTTTCACTCAGGCTTCTCTAGCTTTCCAGGAAAAATGCATGGAAAAATCCCATTGGAGTATAAATCCACTCAGGGTTAGGGTTAGGGTTAGGGTTAGAGTTAGGTCCCGTTAAGCTCATGCAAGAAAATTTATGCCGCCAATGAATTCGCAGTGCCTAGGTATAATTAGGAAGGCACTGATATTTTCACTCAGGGTTCTCTAGCTTTCCAGGAAAAATGCATGGAAAACTCCCATTGGAGGGTAAATCCACTTAGGGTTAGGGTTAGGTCCCCTTCAACTCATACAGAAAAAATGATGTCACCAATGAATTCGCAGTGCATAGGTATACTAAGGAGAGCATTGATATTTTCACTCAGGCTTCTCTAGCTTTCCAGAAAAATGAATGGAACAATGCCATTGGAGGGTAAATCCAGTTAGGGTTAGCTCCCCTACAACTCATCCAGGAATATTGATGTCACCAACGAATTCGCTGTGCATAGGAATGCTTAGGAGGGCACTGATATTTAACCTCAGGCTTCTCTAGCTTTCCAGGAAAAATGCATGGAAAAATCCCATTGGAGGGTAAACCCACTTAGGGTTAGGGTTATGTCCCCTTCAACTCATACAGAAAAATTGATGTCACCAATGAATTCGCAGTGCATAGGTATACTAAGGAGAGTGTTTATATTTTCACTCAGGCTTCTCTAGCTTTCCCTGAAAAATGCATGGAAAAATCCCATTGGAGAGTAAATCCACTTAGGGTTAGGGTTAGGTCCCCTTCAACTCATACAGAAAAATTTCTGTCACCAATGAATTCGCAGTGCAAAGTTATACTAAGGAGAGCATTGATATTTTCACTCAGTCTTCTCTAGCTTTCCCTAAAAAATGCATGGAAAAATCCCATTGGAGGGTAAATCCACTTAGGGTTAGGGTTAAGTCCCATTCAACTCATACAGAAAAATTGATGTCACCAATGAATTCGCAGAGCCTAGGTATACATAGGAAGGCACTGATATTTTCGGTCAGGCTTCTCTAGCTTTCCAGAAAAACGCATGGAAAAATCCCATTAGAGGGTAAATCCACTTAGGGTTAGGGTTAGGTCCCCTTCAACTCATACTGAAAAATAGATGTCACCAATGAATTCACAGTTCATAGGTATGCTTAGGAGGGCACTGATATTTTCGGTCAGGCTTCTCTAGCTTTCCCTGAAAAATGAATGGAAAAATCCCATTGGAGGGTAAATCCACTTAGGGTTAGGGTTAGCTCCCTTTAAACTCATACGGAAAAATTGATGTCACCAATGAATTCGCAGTGCATAGGTATACTAAGGAGAGCATTGATATTTTCACTAACGCTTCTCTAGCTTTCCAGAAAAATGCATGGAAAAATCCCATTGGAGGGTAAACCCACTTAGGGTTAGGGTTAGGTCCCCTTCAACTCATACAGAAAAATTGATGTCACCAATGAATTTGCAGTGCATAAGTATACTAAGGAGAGCATTCACATTTTCACTCAGGCTTCTCTAGCTTTCCAGAAAAATGCATGGAAAAATCCCATTGGAGGATAAACCCACTTAGGGTTAGGGTTAGGTCCTCTTAAACGCATACAGAAAAATTGATGTTACCAATGAATTCCCTGTGCATAGGAATGCTTAGGAGGGCACTGATATTTTCACTCAGGGTTCTCTAGCTTTCCAGGAAAAACGCATGGAAAAATCCCATTGGAGGGTAAATCCAATTAGGGTTAGGGTTAGCTCCCTTTAAACTCATACGGAAAAATTGATGTCGCCAATGAATTCCCTGTGCATAGGAATGCTTAGGAGTGCACTGATATTTTCACTCAGGGTTCTCTAGCTTTCCAGGAAAAACGCATGGAAAAATCCCATTGGAGGGTAAATCCACTTAGGGTTAGGGTTAGGTCCCGTTAAACTCATGCAAGAAAATTCAGCTCGCCAATGAATTCGCAGTGCATAGGTATACTAAGGAGGGCCCTGATATTTTCGGTCAGGCTTCTCTAAGCATATCTATGAACTGTGAATTCATTGGTGACATCAATTTTTCTGTATGAGTTGAAGGGGATCTAACCCTAACCCTAAGTGGATTTACCCTCCAATGGGATTTTTCCATGCATTTTCAGCGAAAGCTAGAGAAGCCTGACCGAAAATATCAGTGCCCTCCTAAGTATACCTATGAACTGTGAATTCATTGATGACATTAATTTTTCTGTATGAGTTGAAGGGGACCTAACCCTAACTGGATTTACCCTCCAATGGGATTTTTCCATGCATTTTTCTGGGAAAGCTAGAGAAGCCTGAGGGAAAATATCAGTGTCCTCCTAAGCATACCTATGAACTGTGAATTCATTGGTGACATCTATTCAGTGGCGTAGCGTGGGTTGTCAGCACCCGGGGCAAGTAATTTGCACCCCCTAACCCGAGGGTGGCCCGACTGCAGCTGCCCCTTGGTCCGCATCAGTCAAGTGAGGCTCTCCATGCTGGCCTTCTGCCTTCCTCCCAAGGAGGAGCTCGACAGGGCAGCGGGAAAAGGCTCAACTGAAGGGAAGCAGGTGCCGCGGGGGTGGGAGGCGCACCGGGGGCTTCGGGAAGGCGCCGGCTCCCCGGGGTGCTCCAGGCGGAGCGGGAGGACGCGGTGGTGTTGCAACCGTGGGCAGACGGAGCGCAGCGCCACTCTCCTTCGGCTCCCGTGGGGGGGGCGCGGCGGATCTTGGTGGCTCCGCTGGGAGGTAGGCAGTGGGCAGGAGGGGCCTAGGCGGGCCGGGGCCGGGGAGCTTAGTTCGCGGGCCAAGCCGGGTGCGGAAAGAGGCGGCCACAGTCCGGCAAAGGGCGGTGCGGGGCGAGTCAGGGCGCCCCCCCAGATGTTGCGCCTGGTGCGGCCGGCACCCCCTGCACCCCCCACGCTACACCACTGCATCAATTTTTCTGTATGAGTTGAATGGGACTTAACCCTAACCCTAAGTGGATTTACCCTCCAATGGGATTTTTCCATGCATTTTTCAGGGAAAGCTAGAGAAGCCTGACCGAAAATATCAGTGCCCTCCTAAGCATACCTATGAACTGTGAATTCATTGGTGACATCAATTTTTCTGTATGAGTTGAAGGGGACCTATCCCTAACCCTAAGTGGATTTACCCTCCAATGGGATTTTTCCATGCATTTTTCAGCGAAAGCTAGAGAAGCCTGACCGAAAATATCAGTGCTCTCCTTAGTATACCTATGAACTGTGAATTCATTGGTAACATCAATTTTTCTGTATGAGTTGAAGGGGACCTAACCCTAACCCTACGTGGATTTACCCTCCAATGGGATTTTTCCATGCATTTTTCAGCGAAAGCTAGAGAAGCCTGACCGAAAATATCAGTGCTCTCCTTAGTATACCTATGAACTGTGAATTCATTGGTGACATCAATTTTTCTCTATGAGTTGAAGGGGACCTAACCCTAACCCTAAGTGGATTTACCCTCCAATGGGATTTTTCCATGCATTTTTCAGGGAAAGCTAGAGAAGCCTGACCGAAAATATCAGTGCCCTCCTAAGCATACCTATGAACTGTGAATTCATTCGTTACATCAATTTTTCTGTATGAGTTGAAGGGGACCTAACCCTAACCCTAAGTGGGTTTACCCTGTAATGGGATTTTTCCATGCATTTTTCCTGGAAAGCTAGAGAACCCTGAGTGAAAATATCAATGCTCTCCTTAGTATACCTAGGCACTGCGAATTCATTGGTGACATCAATTTTTCTCTATGAGTTGAAGGGGACCTAACCCTAACCCTAAGTGGATTTACCCTCCAATGGGATTTTTCCATACATTTTTCAGGGAAAGCTAGAGAAGCCTGACCGAAAATTTCAGTGCCCTCCTAAGCATCCCTATGAACTGTGATTTCATTTGTGACATCAATTTTTCTGTATGAGTTGAAGGGGACCTAACCCTAACCCTAAGTGGATTTACCCTCCAATGGGATTTCTCCATGCATTTTTCAGGGAAAGCTAGAGAAGCATAACCGAAAATATCAGTGCCCTCCTTAGTATACCTATGCACTGCGTATTCATTGGTGACATCAATTTTTCTGTATGAGTTGAATGGGACTTAACCCTAACCCTAAGATGATTTACCTTCCAATGGGATTTTTCAATGCATTTTTCTGGAAAGCTAGAGAAGCATGACCGAAAATATCAGTGCTCTCCTTAGTATACCTATAAACTGTGAATTCATTGGTAACATCAATTTTTCTGGATGAGTTGAAGGGGATCTAACCCTAACCCTAAGTGGATTTACCCTCCAATGGGATTCTTCCATGCATTTTTCAGGGAAAGCTAGAGAAGCCTGACCGAAAATATCAGTGCCCTCCTAAGCATACCTATGAACTGTGAATTCATTGGTGACATCAATTTTTCTGTATGAGTTGAAGGGGACCTATCCCTAACCCTAAGTGGATTTACCCTCCAATGGGATTTTTCCATGCATTTTTCAGCGAAACCTAGAGAAGCCTGACCGAAAATATCAGTGCTCTCCTTAGTATACCTATGAACTGTGAATTCATTGGTAACATCAATTTTTCTGTATGAGTTGAAGGGGACCTAACCCTAACCCTACGTGGATTTACCCTCCAATGGGATTTTTCCATGCATTTTTCAGCGAAAGCTAGAGAAGCCTGAGTGAAAATATCAGTGCTCTCCTTAGTATACCTATGAACTGTGAATTCATTGGTGACATCAATTTTTCTCTATGAGTTGAAGGGGACCTAACCCTAACCCTAACCCTAAGTGGATTTACCCTCCAATGGGATTTTTCCATGCATTTTTCAGGGAAAGCTAGAGAAGCCTGACCGAAAATATCAGTGCCCTCCTAAGCATCCCTATGAACTGTGATTTCATTTGTGACATCAATTTTTCTGTATGAGTTGAAGGGGACCTAACCCTAACCCTAACCCTAAGTGGATTTACCCTCCAATGGGATTTTTCCATGCATTTTTCAGGGAAAGCTAGAGAAGCCTGACCGAAAATATCAGTGCCCTCCTAAGCATCCCTATGAATTGTGAATTCATTGGTGACATCAATTTTTCTGTATGAGTTGAAGGGGACCTAACCCTAACCCTAAGTGGATTTACCCTCCAATGGGATTTTTCCATGCATTTTTGAGGGAAAGCTAGAGAAGCCTGAGGGAAAATATCAATGCTCCCCTTAGTGTACCTATGCACTGTGAATTCATTGGTGACATCAATTTTTCTGTATGAGTTGAAGGGGACCTAACCCTAACCCTAAATGGATTACCCTCCAATGGGATTTCTCCATGCATTTTTCAGGGAAAGCTAGAGAAGCCTAACCGAAAATTTCAGGGCCCTCCTTAGTATACCTATGCACTGCAAATTCATTGGTGACATCAATTTTTCTATATGAGTTGAATGGGATATAACCCTAACCCTAAGTGGGTTTACCCTGTAATGGGATTTTTCCATGCATTTTTCCTGGAAAGCTAGAGAACCCTGAGTGAAAATATCAATGCTCTCCTTAGTATACCTATGCACTGTGAATTCATTGGTGACATCAATTTTTCTGTATGAGTTGAAGGGGACCTAACCCTAACCCTATGTGGATTTTCCCTCCAATGGGATTTTCCCATGCATTTTTGAGGGAAAGCTAGAGAAGCCTGAGGGAAAATATCAATGCTCTGCTTAGTATACCTATGCACTGTGAATTCATTGGTGACATCAATTTTTCTGTATGAGTTGAAGGGGACCTAACCCTAACCCTATGTGGATTTACCCTCCAATGGGATTTTTCCATGCATTTTTCAGAGAAAGCTAGAGAAGCCTGAGGGAAAATATCAATGCTCTGCTTAGTATACCTATGCACTGTGAATTCATTGGTGACATCAATTTTTCTGTATGAGTTGAAGGGGACCTAACCCTAACCCTAAGTGGATTTACCCTCCAAAGGGATTTTTCCATGCATTTTTGAGGGAAAGCTAGAGAAGCCTGAGGGAAAATATCAGTGCCCTCCTAAGCATACCTATGAACTGTGAATTCATTGGTGACATCAATTTTTCTGTACGAGTTGAAGGGGACCTAACCCTAACCCTAAGTGGATTTACCCTCCAATGGGATTTTTCCATGCATTTTTCAGGCAAAGCTAGAGAAGCCTGACCGAAAATATCAGTGCCCTCCTAAGCATACCTATGAACTGTGAATTTATTGGTGACATCAATTTTTCTGTATGAGTTGAAGGGGACCTAACGCTAAGTGGATTTACCCTCCAATGGGATTTTTCCATGCATTTTTCAGGGAAAGCTAGAGAAGCCTGAATGAAAATATCAATGCTCTCCTAAGTATACCTATGTACTGCGAATTCATTGGTGACATCAATTTTTCTGTATTAGTTGAAGGGGACCTAACGAGAAGCCTAAGTGGATTTACCCTCCAATGGGATTTTTCCATGCATTTTTCAGGGAAAGCTAGAGAAGCTTGAGGGAAAATATCAATGCTCTGCTTAATATACCTATGCACTGTGAATTCATTGGTGACATCAATTTTTCTGTATGAGTTGAAGGGGACCTAACCCTAACCCTATGTGGATTTACCCTCCAATGGGATTTTTCCATGCATTTTTCAGGGAAAGCTAGAGAAGCCTGACCGAAAATATCAGTGCCCTCCTTAGTATACCTATGCACTGCGTATTCATTGGTGACATCAATTTTTCTGTATGAGTTGAATGGGACTTAACCCTAACCCTAAGTGGATTTACCCTCCAATGGGATTTTTCCATGCATTTTTGAGGGAAAGCTAGAGAAGCCTGAGGGAAAATATCAGTGCCCTCCTAAGCATACCTATGAACTGTGAATTCATTGGTGACATCAATTTTTCTGTATGAGTTGAAGGGGACCTAACCCTAACCCTAACTGGATTTACCATCCAATGGGATTTTTCCATGCATTTTTCAGGGAAAGCTAGAGAAGCTTGAGGGAAAATTTCAGTGCCCTCCTAAGCATACCCATGAACTGTGAATTCATTGGTGACATCAATTTTTCTGTATGAGTTGAAGGGGACCTAACCCTAACCCTAAGTGGATTTACCATCCAATGGGATTTTTCCATGCATTTTTGAGGGAAAGCTAGAGAAGCCTGAGGGAAAATATCAGTGCCCTCCTAAGCATACCTATGAACTGTGAATTCATTGGTGACATCAATTTTTCTGTATGAGTTGAAGGGGACCTAACCCTAACCCTAACCCTAACTGGATTTACCATCCAATGGGATTTTTCCATGCATTTTTGAGGGAAAGCTAGAGAAGCCTGAGGGAAAATTTCAGTGCCCTCCTAAGCATACCATGAACTGTGAATTCATTGGTGACATCAATTTTTCTGTATGAGTTGAAGGGGACCTAACCCTAACCCTAACTGGATTTACCATCCAATGGGATTTTTCCATGCATTTTTCAGGGAAAGCTAGAGAAGCTTGAGGGAAAATATCAATGCTCTGCTTAATATACCTATGCACTGTGAATTCATTGGTGACATCAATTTTTCTGTATGAGTTGAAGGGGACCTAACCCTAACCCTATGTGGATTTACCCTCCAATGGGATTTTTCCATGCATTTTTCAGGGAAAGCTAGAGAAGCCTGACCGAAAATATCAGTGCCCTCCTTAGTATACCTATGCACTGCGTATTCATTGGTGACATCAATTTTTCTGTATGAGTTGAAGGGGACCTAACCCTAACCCTAAGTGGATTTACCCTCCAATGGGATTTTTCCATTCATTTTTGAGGGAAAGCTAGAGAAGCCTGAGGGAAAATATCAGTGCCCTCCTAAGCATACCTATGAACTGTGAATTCATTGGTGACATCAATTTTTCTGTATGAGTTGAAGGGGACCTAACCCTAACCCTAAATGGATTAACCTCCAATGGGATTTTTCCATGCATTTTTCAGGGAAAGCTAGAGAAGCCTAACCGAAAATATCAGGGCCCTCCTTAGTATACCTATGCACTGCAAATTCATTGGTGACATCAATTTTTCTGTATGAGTTGAAGGGGACCTAACCCTAACCCTAAGTGGGTTTACCCTTTAATGGGATATTTCCATGCATTTTTCCTGGAAAGCTAGAGAACCCTGAGTGAAAATATCAATGCTCTCCTTAGTATACCTATGCACTGTGAATTCATTGGTGACATCAATTTTTCTGTATGAGTTGAAGGGGACCTAACCCTAACCCTAAGTGGATTTACCCTCCAATGGGATTTTTCCATGCATTTTTGAGGGAAAGGTATAGAAGCCTGAGGGAAAATAATAATGCTCTGCTTAGTATACCTATGCACTGTGAATTCATTGGTGACATCAATTTTTCTCTATGAGTTGAAGGGGACCTAACCCTAACCCTAAGTGGATTTACCCTCCAATGGGATTTTTCCATGCATTTTTGAGGGAAAGCTAGAGAAGCCTGAGGGAAAATATCAGTGCCCTCCTAAGCATACCTATGAACTGTGAATTCATTGGTGACATCAATTTTTCTGTATGAGTTGAATGGGACATAACCCTAAACCTAAGTGGGTTTACCCTGTAATGGGATTTTTCCATGCATTTTTCCTGGAAAGCTAAAGAACCCTGAGTGAAAATATCAGTGCCTTCTTAAGTATACCTAGGCTCTGCGAATTCATTGGTGACATCAATTTTTTTGTATGAGTTGAAGGGGACCTAACCCTAACCCTAAGTGGATTTACCCTCCAATGGGATTTTTCCATGCATTTTTCAGGCAAAGCTAGAGAAGCCTGACCGAAAATATCAGTGCCCTCCTAAGCATACCTATGAACTGTGAATTTATTGGTGACATCAATTTTTCTGTATGAGTTGAAGGGAACCTAACACTAAGTGGATTTACCCTCCAATGGGATTTTTCCATGCATTTTTCAGGGAAAGCTAGAGAAGGCTGAATGAAAATATCAATGCTCTCCTAAGTATACCTATGCACTGCGAATTCATTGGTGACATCAATTTTTCTGTATGAGTTGAAGGGGACCTAACGAGAAGCCTAAGTGGATTTACCCTCCAATGGGATTTTTCCATGCATTTTTCAGGGAAAGCTAGAGAAGCCTGAGGGAAAATATCAATGCTCTGCTTAATATACCTATGCACTGTGAATTCATTGGTGACATCAATTTTTCTGTATGAGTTGAAGGGGACCTAACCCTAACCCTAAGTGGATTTACCCTCCAATGGGATTTTTCCATGCATTTTTGAGGGAAAGCTAGAGAAGCCTAAGGGAAAATATCAGTGCCCTCCTAAGCATACCTATGAACTGTGAATTCATTGGTGACATCAATTTTTCTGTATGAGTTGAATGGGATATAACCCTAACCCTAAGTGGGTTTACCCTCCAATGGGATTTTTCCATGCATTTTTCAGGGAAAGCTAGAGAAGCCTGAATGAAAATATCAATGCTCTCCTAAGTATACCTATGCACTGCGAATTCATTGGTGACATCAATTTTTCTGTATGAGTTGAAGGGGACCTAACGAGAAGCCTAAGTGGATTTACCCTCCAATGGGATTTTTCCATGCATTTTTCAGGGAAAGCTAGAGAAGCCTAACCGAAAATATCAGTGCCCTCCTAAGCATACCCATGAACTGTGAATTCATTGGTGACATCAATTTTTCTGTATGAGTTGAAGGGGACCTAACCCTAACCCTAACTGGATTTACACTCCAATGGGATTTTTCCATGCATTTTTCAGGGAAAGCTAGAGAAGCCTGAGGGAAAATATCAATGCTCTGCTTAATATACCTATGCACTGTGAATTCATTGGTGACATCAATTTTTCTGTATGAGTTGAAGGGGACCTAACCCTAACCCTATGTGGATTTACCCTCCAATGGGATTTTTCCATGCATTTTTCAGGGAAAGCTAGAGAAGCCTGACCGAAAATATCAGTGCCCTCCTTAGTATACCTAGGCTCTGCGAATTCATTGGTGACATCAATTTTTCTGTATGAGTTGAATGGGACTTAACCCTAACCCTAAGTGGATTTACCCTCCAATGGGATTTTTCCATGCATTTTTGAGGGAAATCTAGAGAAGCCTGAGTGAAAATATCAGTGCCTTCCTAAGTATACCTAGGCTCTGCGAATTCATTGGTGACATCAATTTTTCTGTATGAGTTGAATGGGACATAACCCTAACCCTAAGTGGGTTTACCCTGTAATGGGATTTTTCCATGCATTTTTCCTGGAAAGCTAGAGAACCCTGAGTGAAAATATCAAGGCTCTCCTAAGTATACCTATGCACTGCGAATTCATTGGTGACATCAATTTTTCTGTATGAGTTGAAGGGGACCTAACCCTAACCCTAAGTGGATTTACCCTCCAATGGGATTTTTCCATGCATTTTTCAGGGAAACCTAGAGAAGCCTGACCGAAAATATCAGTGCCCTCCTAAGCATACCTATGAACTGTGAATTCATTGGTGATATCAATTTTTCTCTATGAGTTGAAGGGGACCTAACCCTATGTGGATTTACCCTCCAAAGGGATTTTTCCATGCATTTTTCAGGGAAAGCTAGAGAAGCCTGACCGAAAATATCAGTGCCCTCCTTAGTATACCTATGCACTGCAAATTCATTGGTGACATCAATTTTTCTGTATGAGTTGAATGGGACATAACCCTAACCCTAAGTGAGTTTACCCTGTAATGGGATTTTTCCATGCATTTTTCCTGGAAAGCTAGAGAACCCTGAGTGAAAATATCAGTGCCTTCCTAAGTATAACTAGGCTTTGCGAATTCATTGGTGACATCAATTTTTTTGTATGAGTTGAAGGGGACCTAACCCTAACCCTAACCCTAAGTGGATTTACCCTCCAATGGGATTTTTCCATGCATTTTTCAGGAAAAGCTAGAGAAGCCTGACCGAAAATATCAGTGCCCTCCTAAGCATACCTATGAACTGTGAATTCATTGGTGACATCAATTTTTCTGTATGAGTTGAAGGCGACCTAACCCTAAGTCGATTTACCCTCCAATGGGATTTTTCCATACATTTTTCAGGGAAAGCTAGAGAAGCCTGAGTGAAAATATCAGTGCTCCCCTTAGTATACCTATGCACTGCGAATTCATTGGTGACATCAATTTTTCTGTATAAGTTGAATGGGACTTAACCCTAACACTAAGTGGATTTACTCTCCAATGGGATTTTTCCATGCATTTTTCAGGGAAAGCTAGAGAAGCCTGAGGGAAAATATCAATGCTCTGCTTAGTATACCTATGCACTGCGTATTCATTGGTGACATCAATTTTTCTGTATGAGTTGAATGGGACTTAACCCTAACACTAAGTGGATTTACCCTCCAATGGGATTTTTCCATGCATTTTTCAGGGAAAGCTAGAGAAGCCTAACCGAAAATATCAGGGCCCTCCTTCGTATACCTATGCACTGCAAATTCATTGGTGACATCAATTTTTCTGTATGAGTTGAATGGGACATAACCCTAACCCTAAGTGGGTTTACCCTGTAATGGGATTTTTCCATGCATTTTTGAGGGAAATCTAGAGAAGCCTGAGTGAAAATATCAGTGCCTTCCTAAGTATACCTAGGCTCTGCGAATTCATTGGTGACATCAATTTTTCTGTATGAGTTGAATGGGACATAACCCTAACCCTAAGTGGGTTTACCCTGTAATGGGATTTTTCCATGCATTTTTCCTGGAAAGCTAGAGAAGCCTGAGTGAAAATATCAGTGCCTTCCTAAGTATACCTAGGCTCTGCGAATTCATTGGTGACATCAATTTTTCTGTATGAGTTGAAGGGGACCTAACCCTAAGTGGATTTACCCTCCAATGGGATTTTTCCATGCATTTTTCAGTGAAAGCTAGAGAAGCCTGACCGAAAATATCAGTGCCCTCCTAAGCATACCTATGAACTGTGAATTCATTGGTGACATCAATTTTTCTGTATGAGTTGAATGGGACTTAACCCTAACCCTAAGTGGATTTACCCTCCAATGGGATTTTTCCATGCATTTTTCAGGGAAAGCTAGAGAACCCTGAGTGAAAATATCAGTGCCTTCCTAAGTATACCTAGGCTCTGCGAATTCATTGGTGACATCAATTTTTTTGTATGAGTTGAAGGGGACCTAACCCTAACCCTAAGTGGATTTACCCTCCAATGGGATTTTTCCATGCATTTTTCAGGGAAAGCTAGAGAAGCCTGACCGAAAATATCAGTGCCCTCCTAAGTATACCTATGAACTGCGAATTCATTGGTGACATCAATTTTTCTGTATGAGTTGAAGGGGACCTAACCCTAAGTCGATTTACCCTCCAATGGGATTTTTCCATACATTTTTCAGGGAAAGCTAGAGAAGCCTGAGTGAAAATATCATTGCTCCCCTTAGTATACCTATGCACTGCGAATTCATTGGTGACATCAATTTTTCTGTATGAGTTGAATGGGACTTAACCCTAACACTAAGTGGATTTACTCTCCAATGGGATTTTTCCATGCATTTTTCAGGGAAAGCTAGAGAAGCCTGAGTGAAAATATCAGTGCTCCCCTTAGTATACCTATGCACTGCGAATTCATTGGTGACATCAATTTTTCTGTATAAGTTGAATGGGACTTAACCCTAACACTAAGTGGATTTACTCTCCAATGGGATTTTTCCATACATTTTTCAGGGAAAGCTAGAGAAGCCTGAGTGAAAATATCAGTGCTCCCCTTAGTATACCTATGCACTGCGAATTCATTGGTGACATCAATTTTTCTGTATGAGTTGAATGGGACTTAACCCTAACACTAAGTGGATTTACTCTCCAATGGGATTTTTCCATACATTTTTCAGGGAAAGCTAGAGAAGCCTGAGTGAAAATATCAGTGCTCCCCTTAGTATACCTATGCACTGCGAATTCATTGGTGACATCAATTTTTCTGTATAAGTTGAATGGGACTTAACCCTAACACTAAGTGGATTTACTCTCCAATGGGATTTTTCCATGCATTTTTCAGGGAAAGCTAGAGAAGCCTGAGGGAAAATATCAATGCTCTGCTTAGTATACCTATGCACTGTGAATTCATTGGTGACATCAATTTTTCTGTATGAGTTGAAGGGGACCTAACCCTAACCCGATGTGGATTTACCCTCCAATGGGATTTTTCCATGCATTTTTCAGGGAAAGCTAGAGAAGCCTGACCGAAAATATCAGTGCCCTCCTTAGTATACCTATGCACTGCGTATTCATTGGTGACATCAATTTTTCTGTATGAGTTGAATGGGACTTAACCCTAACCCTAAGTGGATTTACCCTCCAATGGGATTTTTCCATGCATTTTTCAGGGAAAGCTAGAGAAGCCTAACCGAAAATATCAGGGCCCTCCTTCGTATACCTATGCACTGCAAATTCATTGGTGACATCAATTTTTCTGTATGAGTTGAATGGGACATAACCCTAACCCTAAGTGGGTTTACCCTGTAATGGGATTTTTCCATGCATTTTTGAGGGAAATCTAGAGAAGCCTGAGTGAAAATATCAGTGCCTTCCTAAGTATACCTAGGCTCTGCGAATTCATTGGTGACATCAATTTTTCCGTATGAGTTGAATGGGACATAACCCTAACCCTAAGTGGGTTTACCCTGTAATGGGATTTTTCCATGCATTTTTCCTGGAAAGCTAGAGAACCCTGAGTGAAAATATCAGTGCCTTCCTAAGTATACCTAGGCTCTGCGAATTCATTGGTGACATCAATTTTTTTGTATGAGTTGAAGGGGACCTAACCCTAACCCTAAGTGGATTTACCCTCCAATGGGATTTTTCCATACATTTTTCAGGGAAAGCTAGAGAAGCCTGAGTGAAAATATCAGTGCTCCCCTTAGTATACCTAAGCACTGCGAATTCATTGGTGACATCAATTTTTCTGTATGAGTTGAATGGGACTTAACCCTAACCCTAAGTGGATTTACCCTCCAATGGGATTTTTCCATGCATTTTTCAGGGAAAGCTAGAGAAGCCTGAGGGAAAATATCAATGCTCTGCTTAGTATACCTATGCACTGTGAATTCATTTGTGACATCAATTTTTCTGTATGAGTTGAAGGGGACCTAACCCTAACCCTATGTGGATTTACCCTCCAATGGGATTTTTCCATGCATTTTTCAGGGAAAGCTAGAGAAGCCTGACCGAAAATATCAGTGCCCTCCTTAGTATACCTATGCACTGCGTATTCATTGGTGACATCAATTTTTCTGTATGAGTTGAATGGGACTTAACCCTAACCCTAAGTGGATTTACCCTCCAATGGGATTTTTCCATGCATTTTTGAGGGAAAGCTAGAGAAGCCTGAGGGAAAATATCAGTGCCCTCCTAAGCATACCTATGAACTGTGAATTCATTGGTGACATCAATTTTTCTGTATGAGTTGAAGGGGACCTAACCCTAACCCTAAATGGATTTACCCTCCAATGGGATTTTTCCATGCATTTTTCAGGGAAAGCTAGAGAAGCCTAACCGAAAATATCAGGGCCCTCCTTCGTATACCTGTGCACTGCAAATTCATTGGTGACATCAATTTTTCTGTATGAGTTGAATGGGACGTAACCCTAACCCTAAGTGGGTTTACCCTGTAATGGGATTTTTCCAAGCATTTTTCTTGGAAAGCTAGAGAACCCTGAGTGAAAATATCAGTGCCTTCCTAAGTATACCTATGCACTGTGAATTCATTGGTGACATCAATTTTTCTGTATGAGTTGAAGGGGACCTAACCCTAACCCTAAGTGGATTTACCCTCCAATGGGATTTTTCCATGCATTTTTGAGGG
Organism: Natrix helvetica; assembly: GCF_964273705.1. NCBI lineage: Eukaryota > Metazoa > Chordata > Lepidosauria > Squamata > Natricidae > Natrix > Natrix helvetica. The sequence goes on from NC_138552.1 coordinate 167,811,891, forward strand.
AAAGCTAGAGAAGCCTGAGGGAAAATATCAGTGCCTTCCTAAGTATACCTATGAACTGCGAATTCATTGGTGACATCAATTTTTCTGTTTGAGTTGAAGGGGACCTAACCCTCACCCTAAGTGGATTTACCCTCCAATGGGATTTTTCCATGCATTTTTCAGGGAAAGCTAGAGAAGCCTGAGGGAAAATATCAATGCTCTGCTTAGTATACCTATGCACTGTGAATTCATTGGTGACATCAATTTTTCTGTATGAGTTGAAGGGGACCTAACCCTAACCCTAAGTGGATTTACCCTCCAATGGGATTTTTCCATGCATTTTTGAGGGAAAGCTAGAGAAGCCTGAGGGAAAATATCAGTGCCCTCCTAAGCATACCTATGAACTGTGAATTCATTGGTGACATCAATTTTTCTGTATGAGTTGAAGGGGACCTAACCCTAACCCTAAATGGATTTACCCTCCAATGGGATTTTTCCATGCATTTTTCAGGGAAAGCTAGAGAAGCATAACCGAAAATATCAGGGCCCTCCTTAGTATACCTATGCACTGCGTATTCATTGGTGACATCAATTTTTCTGTATGAGTTGAAGGGGACCTAACCCTAACCCTATGTGGATTTACCCTCCAATGGGATTTTTCCATGCATTTTTCAGGGAAAGCTAGAGAAGCCTGACCGAAAATATCAGGGCCCTCCTTAGTATACCTATGCACTGCGTATTCATTGGTGACATCAATTTTTCTGTATGAGTTGAATGGGACTTAACCCTAACCCTAAGTGGATTTACCCTCCAATGGGATTTTTCCATGCATTTTTCAGGGAAAGCTAGAGAAGCCTAACCGAAAATATCAGGGCCCTCCTTCGTATACCTATGCACTGCAAATTCATTGGTGACATCAATTTTTCTGTATGAGTTGAATGGGACATAACCCTAACCCTAAGTGGGTTTACCCTGTAATGGGATTTTTCCATGCATTTTTGAGGGAAATCTAGAGAAGCCTGAGTGAAAATATCAGTGCCTTCCTAAGTATACCTAGGCTCTGCGAATTCATTGGTGACATCAATTTTTCTGTATGAGTTGAATGGGACATAACCCTAACCCTAAGTGGGTTTACCCTGTAATGGGATTTTTCCATGCATTTTTCAGGGAAAGCTAGAGAACCCTGAGTGAAAATATCAGTGCCTTCCTAAGTATACCTAGGCTCTGCGAATTCATTGGTGACATCAATTTTTTTGTATGAGTTGAAGGGGACCTAACCCTAACCCTATGTGGATTTACCCTCCAATGGGATTTTTCCATGCATTTTTCAGGGAAAGCTAGAGAAGCCTGACCGAAAATATCAGTGCCCTCCTTAGTATACCTATGCACTGCGTATTCATTGGTGACATCAATTTTTCTGTATGAGTTGAATGGGACTTAACCCTAACCCTAAGTGGATTTACCCTCCAATGGGATTTTTCCATGCATTTTTGAGGGAAAGCTAGAGAAGCCTGAGGGAAAATATCAGTGCCCTCCTAAGCATACCTATGAACTGTGAATTCATTGGTGACATCAATTTTTCTGTATGAGTTGAAGGGGACCTAACCCTAACCCTAAATGGATTTACCCTCCAATGGGATTTTTCCATGCATTTTTCAGGGAAAGCTAGAGAAGCCTAACCGAAAATATCAGGGCCCTCCTTCGTATACCTATGCACTGCAAATTCATTGGTGACATCAATTTTTCTGTATGAGTTGAATGGGACGTAACCCTAACCCTAAGTGGGTTTACCCTGTAATGGGATTTTTCCAAGCATTTTTCTTGGAAAGCTAGAGAACCCTGAGTGAAAATATCAGTGCCTTCCTAAGTATACCTATGCACTGTGAATTCATTGGTGACATCAATTTTTCTGTATGAGTTGAAGGGGACCTAACCCTAACCCTAAGTGGATTTACCCTCCAATGGGTTTTTTCATGCATTTTTGAGGGAAAGCTAGAGAAGCCTGAGGGAAAATATCAGTGCCTTCCTAAGTATACCTATGAACTGCGAATTCATTGGTGACATCAATTTTTCTGTTTGAGTTGAAGGGGACCTAACCCTCACCCTAAGTGGATTTACCCTCCAATGGGATTTTTCCATGCATTTTTCAGGGAAAGCTAGAGAAGCCTGAGGGAAAATATCAATGCTCTGCTTAGTATACCTATGCACTGTGAATTCATTGGTGACATCAATTTTTCTGTATGAGTTGAAGGGGACCTAACCCTAACCCTAAGTGGATTTACCCTCCAATGGGATTTTTCCATGCATTTTTGAGGGAAAGCTAGAGAAGCCTGAGGGAAAATATCAGTGCCCTCCTAAGCATACCTATGAACTGTGAATTCATTGGTGACATCAATTTTTCTGTATGAGTTGAAGGGGACCTAACCCTAACCCTAAATGGATTTACCCTCCAATGGGATTTTTCCATGCATTTTTCAGGGAAAGCTAGAGAAGCATAACCGAAAATATCAGGGCCCTCCTTAGTATACCTATGCACTGCAAATTCATTGGTGACATCAATTTTTCTATATGAGTTGAATGGGACATAACCCTAACCCTAAGTGGGTTTACCCTGTAATGGGATTTTTCCATGCATTTTTCCTGGAAAGCTAAAGAACCCTGAGTGAAAATATCAGTGCCTTCTTAAGTATACCTAGGCTCTGCGAATTCATTGGTGACATCAATTTTTTTGTATGAGTTGAAGGGGACCTAACCCTAACCCTAAGTAGATTTACCCTCCAATGGGATTTTTCCATGCATTTTTCAGGCAAAGCTAGAGAAGCCTGACCGAAAATATCAGTGCCCTTCTAAGCATACCTATGAACTGTGAATTTATTGGTGACATCAATTTTTCTGTATGAGTTGAAGGGGACCTAACACTAAGTGGATTTACCCTCCAATGGGATTTTTCCATGCATTTTTCAGGGAAAGCTAGAGAAGCCTGAATGAAAATATCAATGCTCTCCTAAGTATACCGATGCACTGCGAATTCATTGGTGACATCAATTTTTCTGTATGAGTTGAAGGGGACCTAACCCTAAGTGGATTTACCCACAATGGGATTTTTCCATGCATTTTTCAGGGAAAGCTAGAGAAGCCTGAGGGAAAATATCAATGCTCTGCTTAATATACCTATACACTGTGAATTCATTGGTGACATCAATTTTTCTGTATGAGTTGAAGGGGACCTAACCCTAACCCTAAGTGGATTTACCCTCCAATGGGATTTTTCCATGCATTTTTCAGGGAAAGCTAGAGAAGCCTGACCGAAAATATCAGTGCCCTCCTAAGCATACCTATGAACTGTGAATTCATTGGTGACATCAATTTTTCTATATGAGTTGAATGGGACTTAACCCTAACCCTAAGTGGATTTACCCTCCAATGGGATTTTTCCATGCATTTTTCAGGGAAAGCTAGAGAAGCCTGAGGGAAAATATCAATGCTCTGCTTAGTATACCTATGCACTGTGAATTCATTGGTGACATCAATTTTTCTGTATGAGTTGAAGGGGACCTAACCCTAACCCTATGTGGATTTACCCTCCAATGGGATTTTTCCATGCATTTTTCAGGGAAAGCTAGAGAAGCCTGACCGAAAATATCAGTCCCCTCCTTAGTATACCTATGCACTGCGTATTCATTGGTGACATCAATTTTTCTGTATGAGTTGAATGGGACTTAACCCTAACCCTAAGTGGATTTACCCTCCAATGGGATTTTTCCATGCATTTTTCAGGGAAAGCTAGAGAAGCCTGACCGAAAATATCAGTGCCCTCCTAAGCATACCTATGAACTGTGAATTCATTGGTGACATCAATTTTTCTGTATGAGTTGAAGGCGACCTAACCCTAAGTCGATTTACCCTCCAATGGGATTTTTCCATACATTTTTCAGGGAAAGCTAGAGAAGCCTGAGTGAAAATATCAGTGCTCCCCTTAGTATACCTATGCACTGCGAATTCATTGGTGACATCAATTTTTCTGTATAAGTTGAATGGGACTTAACCCTAACACTAAGTGGATTTACTCTCCAATGGGATTTTTCCATGCATTTTTCAGGGAAAGCTAGAGAAGCCTGAGGGAAAATATCAATGCTCTGCTTAGTATACCTATGCACTGCGTATTCATTGGTGACATCAATTTTTCTGTATGAGTTGAATGGGACTTAACCCTAACACTAAGTGGATTTACCCTCCAATGGGATTTTTCCATGCATTTTTCAGGGAAAGCTAGAGAAGCCTAACCGAAAATATCAGGGCCCTCCTTCGTATACCTATGCACTGCAAATTCATTGGTGACATCAATTTTTCTGTATGAGTTGAATGGGACATAACCCTAACCCTAAGTGGGTTTACCCTGTAATTGGATTTTTCCATGCATTTTTGAGGGAAATCTAGAGAAGCCTGAGTGAAAATATCAGTGCCTTCCTAAGTATACCTAGGCTCTGCGAATTCATTGGTGACATCAATTTTTCTGTATGAGTTGAATGGGACATAACCCTAACCCTAAGTGGGTTTACCCTGTAATGGGATTTTTCCATGCATTTTTCCTGGAAAGCTAGAGAAGCCTGAGTGAAAATATCAGTGCCTTCCTAAGTATACCTAGGCTCTGCGAATTCATTGGTGACATCAATTTTTCTGTATGAGTTGAAGGGGACCTAACCCTAAGTGGATTTACCCTCCAATGGGATTTTTCCATGCATTTTTCAGTGAAAGCTAGAGAAGCCTGACCGAAAATATCAGTGCCCTCCTAAGCATACCTATGAACTGTGAATTCATTGGTGACATCAATTTTTCTGTATGAGTTGAATGGGACTTAACCCTAACCCTAAGTGGATTTACCCTCCAATGGGATTTTTCCATGCATTTTTCAGGGAAAGCTAGAGAACCCTGAGTGAAAATATCAGTGCCTTCCTAAGTATACCTAGGCTCTGCGAATTCATTGGTGACATCAATTTTTTTGTATGAGTTGAAGGGGACCTAACCCTAACCCTAAGTGGATTTACCCTCCAATGGGATTTTTCCATGCATTTTTCAGGGAAAGCTAGAGAAGCCTGACCGAAAATATCAGTGCCCTCCTAAGTATACCTATGAACTGCGAATTCATTGGTGACATCAATTTTTCTGTATGAGTTGAAGGGGACCTAACCCTAAGTCGATTTACCCTCCAATGGGATTTTTCCATACATTTTTCAGGGAAAGCTAGAGAAGCCTGACCGAAAATATCAGTGCCCTCCTAAGCATACCTATGAACTGTGAATTCATTGGTGACATCAATTTTTCTGTATGAGTTGAATGGGACATAACCCTAACCCTAAGTGGATTTACCCTCCAATGGGATTTTTCCATGCATTTTTCAGGGAAAGCTAGAGAAGCCTGAGTGAAAATATCAGTGCTCCCCTTAGTATACCTATGCACTGCGAATTCATTGGTGACATCAATTTTTCTGTATAAGTTGAATGGGACTTAACCCTAACCCTAAGTGGATTTACCCTCCAATGGGATTTTTCCATGCATTTTTCAGGGAAAGCTAGAGAAGCCTGAGGGAAAATATCAATGCTCTGCTTAGTATACCTATGCACTGTGAATTCATTGGTGACATCAATTTTTCTGTATGAGTTGAAGGGGACCTAACCCTAACCCTATGTGGATTTACCCTCCAATGGGATTTTTCCATGCATTTTTCAGGGAAAGCTAGAGAAGCCTAACCGAAAATATCAGGGCCCTCCTTCGTATACCTATGCACTGCAAATTCATTGGTGACATCAATTTTTCTGTATGAGTTGAATGGGACATAACCCTAACCCTAAGTGGGTTTACCCTGTAATGGGATTTTTCCATGCATTTTTGAGGGAAATCTAGAGAAGCCTGAGTGAAAATATCAGTGCCTTCCTAAGTATACCTAGGCTCTGCGAATTCATTGGTGACATCAATTTTTCTGTATGAGTTGAATGGGACATAACCCTAACCCTAAGTGGGTTTACCCTGTAATGGGATTTTTCCATGCATTTTTCCTGGAAAGCTAGAGAAGCCTGAGTGAAAATATCAGTGCCTTCCTAAGTATACCTAGGCTCTGCGAATTCATTGGTGACATCAATTTTTCTGTATGAGTTGAAGGGGACCTAACCCTAACCCTAAGTGGATTTACCCTCCAATGGGATTTTTCCATGCATTTTTCAGTGAAAGCTAGAGAAGCCTGACCGAAAATATCAGTGCCCTCCTAAGCATACCTATGAACTGTGAATTCATTGGTGACATCAATTTTTCTGTATGAGTTGAATGGGACTTAACCCTAACCCTAAGTGGATTTACTCTCCAATGGGATTTTTCCATGCATTTTTCAGGGAAAGCTAGAGAAGCCTGACCGAAAATATCAGTGCCCTCCTAAGCATACCTATGAACTGTGAATTCATTGGTGATGTCAATTTTTCTGTATGAGTTGAAGGGGACCTAACCCTAAGTGGATTTACCCACAATGGGATTTTTCCATGCATTTTTCAGGGAAAGCTAGAGAAGCCTGAGGGAAAATATCAATGCTCTGCTTAGTATACCTATGCACTGTGAATTCATTGGTGATATCAATTTTTCTGTATGAGTTGAAGGGGACCTAACCCTAACCCTATGTGGATTTACCCTCCGAAGGGGTTTTTCCATGCATTTTTCAGGGAAAGCTAGAGAAGCCTGACCGAAAATATCAGTGCCCTCCTAAGTATACCTATGCACTGCAAATTCATTGGTGACATCAATTTTTCTGTATGAGTTGAATGGGACATAACCCTAACCCTAAGTGGGTTTACCCTGTAATGGGATTTTTCCATGCATTTTTCCTGGAAAGCTAGAGAACCCTGAGTGAAAATATCAGTGCCTTCCTAAGTATACCTAGGCTCTGCGAATTCATTGGTGACATCAATTTTTTTGTATGAGTTGAAGGGGACCTAACCCTAACCCTAAGTGGATTTACCCTCCAATGGGATTTTTCCATGCATTTTTCAGGGAAAGCTAGAGAAGCCTGACCGAAAATATCAGTGCCCTCCTAAGTATACCTATGAACTGCGAATTCATTGGTGACATCAATTTTTCTGTATGAGTTGAAGGGGACCTAACCCTAAGTCGATTTACCCTCCAATGGGATTTTTCCATACATTTTTCAGGGAAAGCTAGAGAAGCCTGACCGAAAATATCAGTGCCCTCCTAAGCATACCTATGAACTGTGAATTCATTGGTGACATCAATTTTTCTGTATGAGTTGAATGGGACTTAACCCTAACCCTAAGTGGATTTTCCCTCCAATGGGATTTTTCCATGCATTTTTCAGGGAAAGCTAGAGAAGCCTGAGGGAAAATATCAATGCTCTGCTTAGTATACCTATGCACTGTGAATTCATTGGTGACATCAATTTTTCTGTATGAGTTGAAGGGGACCTAACCCTAACCCTATGTGGATTTACCCTCCAATGGGATTTTTCCATGGATTTTTCAGGGAAAGCTAGAGAAGCCTGACCGAAAATATCAGTGCCCTCCTTAGTATACCTATGCACTGCGTATTCATTGGTGACATCAATTTTTCTGTATGAGTTGAATGGGACTTAACCCTAACCCTAAGTGGATTTACCCTCCAATGGGATTTTTCCATGCATTTTTGAGGGAAAGGTAGAGAAGCCTGACCGAAAATATCAGTGCCCTCCTAAGCATACCTATGAACTGTGAATTCATTGGTGACATCAATTTTTCTGTATGAGTTGAAGGGGACCTAACCCTAACCCTAAATGGATTTACACTCCAATGGGATTTTTCCATGCATTTTTCAGGGAAAGCTAGAGAAGCCTAACCGAAAATATCAGGGCCCTCCTTCGTATACCTATGCACTGCAAATTCATTGGTGACATCAATTTTTCTGTATGAGTTGAATGGGACATAACCCTAACCCTAAGTGGGTTTACCCTGTAATGGGATTTTTCCAAGCATTTTTCCTGGAAATCTAGAGAAGCCTGAGTGAAAATATCAGTGCCTTCCTAAGTATACCTAGGCTCTGCGAATTCATTGGTGACATCAATTTTTCTGTATGAGTTGAATGGGACTTAACCCTAACCCTAAGTGGGTTTACCCTGTAATGGGATTTTTCCATGCATTTTTCCTGGAAAGCTAGAGAAGCCTGAATGAAAATATCAGTCCCCTCCTTAGTATACCTATGCAGTGCGTATTCATTGGTGACATCAATTTTTCTGTTTGAGTTGAAGGGGACCTAACCCTCACCCTAAGTGGATTTTCCCTCCAATGGGATTTTTCCATGCATTTTTCAGGGAAAGCTAGAGAAGCCTGACCGAAAATATCAGTCCCCTCCTTAGTATACCTATGCACTGCGTATTCATTGGTGACATCAATTTTTCTGTATGAGTTGAATGGGACTTAACCCTAACCTTAAGTGGATTTACCCTCCAATGGGATTTTTCCATGCATTTTTGAGGGAAATCTAGAGAAGCCTGAGTGAAAATATCAGTGCCTTCCTAAGTATACCTAGGCTGCCTAGGTGCCGTCCGCTAGACAATGTCGTGGGGCGGCGCCTAGGAGTAGAGCCTTCTCTGTGGCGGGCCCAGCCCTGTGGAATGACCTCCCTTCGGATATTAGGAATACCTCTGACCTCCGCTCCTTCCGTATTAAGCTTAAGACCCACCTATTCCAAGCAGCTGGCCTGGCTCAACTTTGATTTAACCATATCTCTCCTGACGGGTTTTTAACTGGGTATTTTAATTACATTTAATTTCTAGGGGTTTTAAATACAGTATTTTAATTGTTTTTATTAATCGATCTCCTCCTTATATATATGTATGTATGTTTTAGTGTACCTTGTTATATGTTTCGTTTGTTTGCATATTTATTTCGAATGTTTTGTTGTACGCCGCCCTGAGTCCTTCGGGAGAGGGCGCGGCTAAGAAATAAATATATTATTATTATTATTATTATTATTATTATTATTATTATTATTATTATTATTATTATTATTATTATTATTACCCTCCAATGGGATTTTTCCATGCATTTTTCAGGGAAAGCTAGAGAAGCCTGAGGGAAAATATCAATGCTCTGCTTAGTATACTTATGCACTGTGAATTCATTGGTGACATCAATTTTTCTGTATGAGTTGAAAGGGACCTAACCCTCACCCTAAGTGGATTTACCCTCCAATGGGATTTTTCCATGCATTTTTCAGGGAAAGCTAGAGAAGCCTAACCGAAAATATCAGGGCCCTCCTTAGTATACCTATGCACTGCGTATTCATTGGTGACATCAATTTTTCTGTATGAGTTGAATGGGACTTAACCCTAACCGTAAGTGGATTTACCCTCCAATGGGATTTTTCCATGCATTTTTCAGGGAAAGCTAGAGAAGCCGGAGGGAAAATATCAATGCTCTCCTTAGCATACCTATGAACTGTGAATTCATTGGTGACATCAATTTTTCTGTATGAGTTGAAGGGAACCTAACCCTAACCCTAAGTGGATTTACCCTCCAATGGGATTTTTCCATGCATTTTTCAGGGAAAGCTAGAGAAGCCTGACCGAAAATATCAGGGCCCTCCTTCGTATACCTATGCACTGCAAATTCATTGGTGACATCAATTTTTCTGTATGAGTTGAATGGGACATAACCCTAACCCTAAGTGGATTTACCCTCCAATGGGATTTTTCCATGCATTTTTCAGGGAAAGCTAGAGAAGCGTGACTGAAAATATCAGTGCCCTCCTAAGCATACCTATGAACTGTGAATTCATTGGTGACATCAATTTTTCTGTATGAGTTGAATGGGACTTAACCCTAACCCTAAGTGGATTTACCCTCCAATGGGATTTTTCCATGCATTTTTCAGGGAAAGCTAGAGAAGCCTGAGGGAAAATATCAATGCTCTGCTTAGTATACCTATGCACTGTGAATTCATTGGTGACATCAATTTTTCTGTATGAGTTGAAGGGGACCTAACCCTAACCCTATGTGGATTTACCCTCCAATGGGATTTTTCCATGCATTTTTCAGGGAAAGCTAGAGAAGCCTGACCGAAAATATCAGGGCCCTCCTTCGTATACCTATGCACTGCAAATTCATTGGTGACATCAATTTTTCTGTATGAGTTGAATGGGACATAACCCTAACCCTAAGTGGATTTACCCTCCAATGGGATTTTTCCATGCATTTTTCAGGGAAAGCTAGAGAAGCCTGACTGAAAATATCAGTGCCCTCCTAAGCATACCTATGAACTGTGAATTCATTGGTGACATCAATTTTTCTGTATGAGTTGAATGGGACTTAACCCTAACCCTAAGTGGATTTACCCTCCAATGGGATTTTTCCATGCATTTTTCAGGGAAAGCTAGAGAAGCCTGAGGGAAAATATCAATGCTCTGCTTAGTATACCTATGCACTGTGAATTCATTGGTGACATCAATTTTTCTGTATGAGTTGAAGGGGACCTAACCCTAACCCTATGTGGATTTACCCTCCAATGGGATTTTTCCATGCATTTTTCAGGGAAAGCTAGAGAAGCCTGACCGAAAATATCAGGGCCCTCCTTCGTATACCTATGCACTGCAAATTCATTGGTGACATCAATTTTTCTGTATGAGTTGAATGGGACATAACCCTAACCCTAAGTGGATTTACCCTCCAATGGGATTTTTCCATGCATTTTTCAGGGAAAGCTAGAGAAGCCTGACTGAAAATATCAGTGCCCTCCTAAGCATACCTATGAACTGTGAATTCATTGGTGACATCAATTTTTCTGTATGAGTTGAATGGGACTTAACCCTAACCCTAAGTGGATTTACCCTCCAATGGGATTTTTCCATGCATTTTTCAGGGAAAGCTAGAGAAGCCTGAGAGAAAATATCAATGCTCTGCTTAGTATACCTATGCACTGCAAATTCATTGGTGACATCAATTTTTCTGTATGAGTTGAAGGGGACCTAACCCTAACCCTAAGTGGATTTACCCTCCAATGGGATTTTTCCATGCATTTTTCAGGGAAAGCTAGAGAAGCCGGAGGGAAAATATCAATGCTCTCCTTAGTATACCTATGCACTGTGAATTCATTGGTGACATCAATTTTTCTGTATGAGTTGAATGGGACCTAACCCTAACCCTAAGTGGGTTTACCCTGTAATGGGATTTTTCCATGCATTTTTCCTGGAAAGCTAGAGAAGCCTGAATGAAAATATCAGTGCCTTCCTAAGTATACCTAGGCTCTGCGAATTCATTGGTGACATCAATTTTTCTGTATGAGTTGAAGGGGACCTAACCCTAACCCTAAGTGGATTTACCCTCCAATGGGATTTTTCCATGCATTTTTCAGGGAAAGCTAGAGAAGCCGGAGGGAAAATATCAATGCTCTCCTTAGTATACCTATGCACTGTGAATTCATTGGTGACATCAATTTTTCTGTATGAGTTGAAGGGGACATAACCCTAACCCTAAGTGGGTTTACCCTGTAATGGGATTTTTCCATGCATTTTTCCTGGAAAGCTAGAGAAGCCTGAATGAAAATATCAGTGCCTTCCTAAGTATACCTAGGCTCTGCGAATTCATTGGTGACATCAATTTTTCTGTATGAGTTGAAGGGGACCTAACCCTAACCCTAAGTGGATTTACCCTCCAATGGGATTTTTCCATGCATTTTTCAGGGAAAGCTAGAGAAGCCTGACCGAAAATATCAATGCCCTCCTAAGCATACCTATGAACTGTGAATTCATTGGTGACATCAATTTTTCTGTATGAGTTGAATGGGACTTAACCCTAACCCTAAGTGGATTTACCCTCCAATGGGATTTTTCCATGCATTTTTCAGGGAAAGCTAGAGAAGCCTGAGGGAAAATATCAATGCTCTGCTTAGTATACCTATGCACTGCGTATTCATTGGTGACATCAATTTTTCTGTATGAGTTGAATGGGACTTAACCCTAACCCTAAGTGGATTTACCCTCCAATGGGATTTTTCCATGCATTTTTGAGGGAAAGCTAGAGAAGCCTGAGGGAAAATATCAGTGCCCTCCTAAGCATACCTATGAACTGTGAATTCATTGGTGACATCAATTTTTCTGTATGAGTTGAAGGGGACCTAACCCTAACCCTAAATGGATTTACCCTCCAATGGGATTTTTCCATGCATTTTTCAGGGAAAGCTAGAGAAGCCTAACCGAAAATATCAGGGCCCTCCTTCGTATACCTATGCACTGCAAATTCATTGGTGACATCAATTTTTCTGTATGAGTTGAATGGGACATAACCCTAACCCTAAGTGGGTTTACCCTGTAATGGGATTTTTCCAAGCATTTTTCCTGGAAAGCTAGAGAACCCTGAGTGAAAATATCAGTGCCTTCCTAAGTATACCTAGGCTCTGCGAATTCATTGGTGACATCAATTTTTCTGTATGAGATGAAGCGGACCTAACCCTAACCCTAAGTGGATTTACCCTCCAATGGGATTTTTCCATGCATTTTTCAGGGAAAGCTAGAGAAGCCGGAGGGAAAATATCAATGCTCTCCTTAGTATACCTATGCACTGTGAATTCATTGGTGACATCAATTTTTCTGTATGAGTTGAAGGGGACCTAACCCTAACCCTAAGTGGATTTACCCTCCAATGGGATTTTTCCATGCATTTTTCAGGGAAAGCTAGAGAAGCCGGAGGGAAAATATCAATGCTCTCCTTAGTATACCTATGCACTGTGAATTCATTGGTGACATCAATTTTTCTGTATGAGTTGAAGGGGACCTAACCCTAACCCTAAGTGGATTTACCCTCCAATGGGATTTTTCCATGCATTTTTGAGGGAAAGCTAGAGAAGCCTGAGGGAAAATATCAGTGCCTTCCTAAGTATACCTATGAACTGCGAATTCATTGGTGACATCAATTTTTCTGTATGAGTTGAATAGGACCTAACCCTAACCCTAAGTGGATTTACCCTCCAATGGGATTTTTCCATGCATTTTTGAGGGAAAGCTAGAGAAGCCTGACCGAAAATATCAGTGCCCTCCTTAGTATACCTATGCACTGCGTATTCATTGGTGACATCAATTTTTCTGTATGAGTTGAATGGGACTTAACCCTAACCCTAAGTGGATTTAACCTCCAATGGGATTTTTCCATGCATTTTACAGGCAAAGCTAGAGAAGCCTGAGGGAAAATATCAATGCTCTCCTTCATATACCTATGCACTGCAAATTCATTGGTGACATCAATTTTTCTGTATGAGATGAAGGGGACCTAACCCTAACCCTAAGTGGATTTACCCTCCAATGGGATTTTTCCATGCATTTTTCAGGGAAAGCTAGAGAAGCCTGAGTGAAAATATCAGTGCTCCCCTTAGTATACCTATGCACTGCGTATTCATTGGTGACATCAATTTTTCTGTATGAGTTGAATGGGACTTTACCCTAACCCTAAGTGGATTTACCCTCCAATGGGATTTTTCCATGCATTTTACAGGCAAAGCTAGAGAAGCCTGAGGGAAAATATCAATGCTCTCCTTCGTATACCTATGCACTGCGAATTCATTGGTGACATCAATTTTTCTGTATGAGATGAAGGGGACCTAACCCTAACCCTAAGTGGATTTACCCTCCAATGGGATTTTTCCATGCATTTTTCAGGGAAAGCTAGAGAAGCCTGAGTGAAAATATCAATGCTCTCCTTAGTATACCTATGCACTGCGAATTCATTGGTGACATGAATTTTTCTGTATGAGTTGAATGGGACTTAACCCTAACCCTAAGTGGATTTACCCTCCAATGGGATTTTTCCATGCATTTTTCAGGGAAAGCTAGAGAAGCCTGACCGAAAATATCAGTGCCCTCCTTAGTATACCTATGCACTGCGTATTCATTGGTGACATCAATTTTTCTGTATGAGTTGAATGGGACTTAACCCTAACCCTAAGTGGATTTAACCTCCAATGGGATTTTTCCATGCATTTTTCAGGGAAAGCTAGAGAAGCCTGAGGGAAAATATCAATGCTCTGCTTAGTATACCTATGCACTGTGTATTCATTGGTGACATCAATTTTTCTGTATGAGTTGAATGGGACTTAACCCTAACCCTAAGTGGATTTACCCTCCAATGGGATTTTTCCATGCATTTTTCAGGGAAAGCTAGAGAAGCCTGACCGAAAATATCAGTGCCCTCCTTAGTATACCTATGCACTGTGTATTCATTGGTGACATCAATTTTTCTGTATGAGTTGAAGGGGACCTAACCCTAACCCTAAGTGGATTTACCCTCCAATGGGATTTTTCCATGCATTTTTGAGGGAAAGCTAGAGAAGCCTGACCGAAAATATCAGGGCCCTCCTTCGTATACCTATGCACTGCAAATTCATTGGTGACATCAATTTTTCTGTATGAGTTGAATGGGATATAACCCTAACCCTAAGTGGGTTTACCCTGTAATGGGATTTTTCCATGCATTTTTCCTGGAAAGCTAGAGAAGCCTGAATGAAAATATCAGTGCCCTCCTTAGTATACCTAGGCTCTGCGAATTCATTGGTGACATCAATTTTTCTGTATGAGTTGAAGGGGACCTAACCCTAACCCTATGTGGATTTACCCTCCAATGGGATTTTTCCATGCATTTTTCAGGGAAAGCTAGAGAAGCCTGACCGAAAATATGAGTGCCCTCCTTAGTATACCTAGGCTCTGCGTATTCATTGGTGACATCAATTTTTCTGTATGAGTTGAATGGGACTTAACCCTAACCCTAAGTGGATTTACCCTCCAATGGGATTTTTCCATGCATTTTTGAGGGAAAGCTAGAGAAGCCTGAGGGAAAATATCAGTGCCCTCCTAAGCATACCTATGAACTGTGAATTCATTGGTGACATCAATTTTTCTGTATGAGTTGAAGGGGACCTAACCCTAACCCTAAATGGATTTACCCTCCAATGGGATTTTTCCATGCATTTTTCAGGGAAAGCTAGAGAAGCCTAACCGAAAATATCAGGGCCCTCCTTCGTATACCTATGCACTGCAAATTCATTGGTGACATCAATTTTTCTGTATGAGTTGAATGGGACATAACCCTAACCCTAAGTGGGTTTACCCTGTAATGGGATTTTTCCAAGCATTTTTCCTGGAAAGCTAGAGAACCCTGAGTGAAAATATCAGTGCCTTCCTAAGTATACCTAGGCTCTGCGAATTCATTGGTGACATCAATTTTTCTGTATGAGATGAAGGGGACCTAATCCTAAGTGGATTTACCCTCCAATGGGATTTTTCCATGCATTTTTCAGGGAAAGCTAGAGAAGCCTGACCGAAAATATCAGTGCCCTCCTAAGCATACCTATGAACTGTGAATTCATTGGTGACATCAATTTTTCTGTATGAGTTGAAGGGGACCTAACCCTCACCCTAAGTGGATTTACCCTCCAATGGGATTTTTCCATGCATTTTTCAGGGAAACCTAGAGAAGCCTAACCGAAAATATCAGGGCCCTCCTTAGTATACCAATGCACTGCAAATTCATTGGTGACATCAATTTTTCTGTATGAGTTGAAGGGGACCTAACCCTAACCCTAAGTGGATTTACCCTCCAATGGGATTTTTCCATGCATTTTTCAGGGAAAGCTAGAGAAGCCGGAGGGAAAATATCAGTGCCTTCCTAAGTATAACTATGAACTGCGAATTCATTGGTGACATCAATTTTTCTGTTTGAGTTGAAGGGGACCTAACCCTAAGTGGATTTACCCTCCAATGGGATTTTTCCATGCATTTTTCAGGGAAAGCTAGAGAAGCCGGAGGGAAAATATCAGTGCCTTCCTAAGTATACCTAGGCTCTGCGAATTCATTGGTGACATCAATTTTTCTGTATGAGATGAAGGGGACCTAACCCTAAGTGGATTTACCCTCCAATGGGATTTTTCCATGCATTTTTCAGGGAAAGCTAGAGAAGCCTGACCGAAAATATCAGTGCCCTCTTAAGCATACCTATGAACTGTGAATTCATTGGTGACATCAATTTTTCTGTATGAGTTGAATGGGACTTAACCCTAACCCTAAGTGGATTTACCCTCCAATGGGATTTTTCCATGCATTTTTCAGGGAAAGCTAGAGAAGCCTGAGGCAAAATATCAATGCTCTGCTTAGTATACCTATGCACTGTGAATTCATTGGTGACATCAATTTTTCTGTATGAGTTGAATGGGACATAACCCTAACCCTAAGTGGGTTTACCCTGTAATGGGATTTTTCCAAGCATTTTTCCTGGAAAGCTAGAGAACCCTGAGTGAAAATATCAGTGCCTTCCTAAGTATACCTAGGCTCTGCGAATTCATTGGTGACATCAATTTTTCTGTATGAGATGAAGGGGACCTAACCCTAACCCTAAGTGGATTTACCCTCCAATGGGATTTATCCATGCATTTTTCAGGGAAAGCTAGAGAAGCCTGACCGAAAATATCAGTGCCCTCCTAAGCATACCTATGAACTGTGAATTCATTGGTGACATCAATTTTTCTGTATGAGTTGAAGGGGACCTAACCCTCACCCTAAGTGGATTTACCCTCCAATGGGATTTTTCCATGCATTTTTCAGGGAAAGCTAGAGAAGCCGGAGGGAAAATATCAATGCTCTCCTTAGTATACCTATGCACTGTGAATTCATTGGTGACATCAATTTTTCTGTATGAGATGAAGGGGACCTAACCCTAACCCTAAGTGGATTTACCCTCCAATTGGATTTTTCCATGCATTTTTGAGGGAAAGCTAGAGAAGCCTGAGGGAAAATATCAGTGCCTTCCTAAGTATACCTATGAACTGCGAATTCATTGGTGACATCAATTTTTCTGTTTGAGTTGAAGGGGACCTAACCCTCACCCTAAGTGGATTTACCCTCCAACGGGATTTTTCCATGCATTTTTCAGGGAAAGCTAGAGAAGCCTGAGGGAAAATATCAGTGCCCTCCTAAGCATACCTATGAACTGTGAATTCATTGGTGACATCAATTTTTCTGTATGAGTTGAATGGGACATAACCCTAACCCTAAGTGGGTTTACCCTGTAATGGGATTTTTCCAAGCATTTTTCCTGGAAAGCTAGAGAACCCTGAGTGAAAATATCAGTGCCTTCCTAAGTATACCTAGGCTCTGCGAATTCATTGGTGACATCAATTTTTCTGTATGAGATGAAGGGGACCTAACCCTAAGTGGATTTACCCTCCAATGGGATTTTTCCATGCATTTTTCAGGGAAAGCTAGAGAAGCCTGACCGAAAATATCAGTGCCCTCTTAAGCATACCTATGAACTGTGAATTCATTGGTGACATCAATTTTTCTGTATGAGTTGAATGGGACTTAACCCTAACCCTAAGTGGATTTACCCTCCAATGGGATTTTTCCATGCATTTTTCAGGGAAAGCTAGAGAAGCCTGAGGCAAAATATCAATGCTCTGCTTAGTATACCTATGCACTGTGAATTCATTGGTGACATCAATTTTTCTGTATGAGTTGAATGGGACATAACCCTAACCCTAAGTGGGTTTACCCTGTAATGGGATTTTTCCAAGCATTTTTCCTGGAAAGCTAGAGAACCCTGAGTGAAAATATCAGTGCCTTCCTAAGTATACCTAGGCTCTGCGAATTCATTGGTGACATCAATTTTTCTGTATGAGATGAAGGGGACCTAACCCTAACCCTAAGTGGATTTACCCTCGAATGGGATTTATCCATGCATTTTTCAGGGAAAGCTAGAGAAGCCTGACCGAAAATATCAGTGCCCTCCTAAGCATACCTATGAACTGTGAATTCATTGGTGACATCAATTTTTCTGTATGAGTTGAAGGGGACCTAACCCTCACCCTAAGTGGATTTACCCTCCAATGGGATTTTTCCATGCATTTTTCAGGGAAAGCTAGAGAAGCCGGAGGGAAAATATCAATGCTCTCCTTAGTATACCTATGCACTGTGAATTCATTGGTGACATCAATTTTTCTGTATGAGATGAAGGGGACCTAACCCTAACCCTAAGTGGATTTACCCTCCAATTGGATTTTTCCATGCATTTTTGAGGGAAAGCTAGAGAAGCCTGAGGGAAAATATCAGTGCCTTCCTAAGTATACCTATGAACTGCGAATTCATTGGTGACATCAATTTTTCTGTTTGAGTTGAAGGGGACCTAACCCTCACCCTAAGTGGATTTACCCTCCAACGGGATTTTTCCATGCATTTTTCAGGGAAAGCTAGAGAAGCCTGAGGGAAAATATCAGTGCCCTCCTAAGCATACCTATGAACTGTGAATTCATTGGTGACATCAATTTTTCTGTATGAGTTGAATGGGACATAACCCTAACCCTAAGTGGGTTTACCCTGTAATGGGATTTTTCCAAGCATTTTTCCTGGAAAGCTAGAGAACCCTGAGTGAAAATATCAGTGCCTTCCTAAGTATACCTAGGCTCTGCGAATTCATTGGTGACATCAATTTTTCTGTATGAGATGAAGGGGACCTAACCCTAACCCTAAGTGGATTTACCCTCCAATGGGATTTTTCCATGCATTTTTCAGGAAAAGCTAGAGAAGCCTGACCGAAAATATCAGTGCCCTCCTAAGCATACCTATGAACTGTGAATTCATTGGTGACATCAATTTTTCTGTATGAGTTGAAGGGGACCTAACCCTCACCCTAAGTGGATTTACCCTCCAACGGGATTTTTCCATGCATTTTTGAGGGAAAGCTAGAGAAGCCGGAGGGAAAATATAAATGCTCTCCTTAGTATACCTATGCACTGTGAATTCATTGGTGACATCAATTTTTCTGTATGAGATGAAGGGGACCTAACCCTAACCCTAAGTGGATTTACCCTCCAATGGGATTTTTCCATGCATTTTTCAGGGAAAGCTAGAGAAGCCTGACCGAAAATATCAGTGCCCTCCTAAGCATATCAATGAACTGTGAATTCATTGGTGACATCAATTTTTCTGTATGAGATGAAGGGGACCTAACCCTAACCCTAAGTGGATTTACCCTCCAATGGGATTTTTCCATGCATTTTTCAGGGAAAGCTAGAGAAGCCTAACCGAAAATATCAGGGCCCTCCTTAGTATACCTATGCACTGCAAATTCATTGGTGACATCAATTTTTCTGTATGAGTTGAAGGGGACCTAACCCTAACCCTAAATGGATTTACCCTCCAATGGGATTTTTCCATGCATTTTTCAGGGAAAGCTAGAGAAGCCTAACCGAAAATATCAGGGCCCTCCTTCGTATACCTATGCACTGCAAATTCATTGGTGACATCAATTTTTCTGTATGAGTTGAATGGGACATAACCCTAACCCTAAGTGGGTTTACCCTGTAATGGGATTTTTCCAAGCATTTTTCCTGGAAAGCTAGAGAACCCTGAGTGAAAATATCAGTGCCTTCCTAAGTATACCTAGGCTCTGCAAATTCATTGGTGACATCAATTTTTCTGTATGAGATGAAGGGGACCTAACCCTAACCCTAAGTGGATTTACCCTCCAATGGGATTTTTCCATGCATTTTTCAGGGAAAGCTAGAGAAGCCTAACCGAAAATATCAGGGCCCTCCTTAGTATACCTATGAACTGTGAATTCATTGGTGACATCAATTTTTCTGTTTGAGTTGAAGGGGACCTAACCCTCACCCTAAGTGGATTTACCCTCCAATGGGATTTTTCCATGCATTTTTCAGGGAAAGCTAGAGAAGCCTGACCGAAAATATGAGTGCCCTCCTTAGTATACCTATGCACTGCGTATTCATTGGTGACATCAATTTTTCTGTATGAATTGAATGGGACTTAACCCTAACGCTAAGTGGATTTACCCTCCAATGGGATTTTTCCATGCATTTTACAGGCAAAGCTAGAGAACCCTGAGTGAAAATATCAGGGCCCTCCTTAGTATACCTATGCACTGCAAATTCATTGGTGACATCAATTTTTCTGTATGAGTTGAAGGGGACCTAACCCTAACCCTAAGTGGATTTACCCTCCAATGGGATTTTTCCATGCATTTTACAGGCAAAGCTAGAGAACCCTGAGTGAAAATATCAGGGCCCTCCTTAGTATACCTATGCACTGCAAATTCATTGGTGACATCAATTTTTCTGTATGAGTTGAAGGGGACCTAACCCTAACCCTAAGTGGATTTACCCTCCAATGGGATTTTTCCATGCATTTTTCAGCGAAAGCTAGAGAAGCCTGAGGGAAAATATCAATGCTCTGCTTAGTATACCTATGCACTGTGAATTCATTGGTGACATCAATTTTTCTGTATGAGTTGAATGGGACATAACCCTAACCCTAAGTGGGTTTACCCTGTAATGGGATTTTTCCATGCATTTTTCCTGGAAAGCTAGAGAACCCTGAGTGAAAATATCAGTGCTCCCCTTAGTATACCTATGCACTGCGAATTCATTGGTGACATCAATTTTTCTGTATGAGTTGAAGGGGACCTAACCCTAACCCTAAGTGGATTTACCCTCCAATGGGATTTTTCCATGCATTTTACAGGCAAAGCTAGAGAACCCTGAGTGAAAATATCAGGGCCCTCCTTAGTATACCTATGCACTGCAAATTCATTGGTGACATCAATTTTTCTGTATGAGTTGAAGGGGACCTAACCCTAACCCTAAGTGGATTTACCCTCCAATGGGATTTTTCCATGCATTTTTCAGCGAAAGCTAGAGAAGCCTGAGGGAAAATATCAATGCTCTGCTTAGTATACCTATGCACTGTGAATTCATTGGTGACATCAATTTTTCTGTATGAGTTGAATGGGACATAACCCTAACCCTAAGTGGGTTTACCCTGTAATGGGATTTTTCCATGCATTTTTCCTGGAAAGCTAGAGAACCCTGAGTGAAAATATCAGTGCTCCCCTTAGTATACCTATGCACTGCGAATTCATTGGTGACATCAATTTTTCTGTATGAGTTGAAGGGGACCTAACCCTAACCCTAAATGGATTTACCCTCCAATGGGATTTTTCCATGCATTTTTCAGGGAAAGCTAGAGAAGCCTGAGTGAAAATATCAGTGCCTTCCTAAGTATACCTAGGCTCTGCGAATTCATTGGTGACATCAATTTTTTCGTATGAGTTGAAGGGGACCTAACCCTAACCCTAAGTGGATTTACCCTCCAATGGGATTTTTCCATGCATTTTTCATGGAAAGCTAGAGAAGCCTGACCGAAAATATCAGTGCCCTCCTAAGCATACCTATGAACTGTGAATTCATTGGTGACATCAATTTTTCTGTATGAGTTGAAGGGGACCTAACCCTAAGTCGATTTACCCTCCAATGGGATTTTTCCATACATTTTTCAGGGAAAGCTAGAGAAGCCTGAGTGAAAATATCAGTGCTCCCCTTAGTATACCTATGCACTGCGAATTCATTGCTAACATCAATTTTTCTGTATGAGTTGAATGGGACTTAACCCTAACCCTAAGTGGATTTACCCTCCAATGGGATTTTTCCATGCATTTTTCAGGGAAAGCTAGAGAAGCCTGAGGGAAAATATCAATGCTCTGCTTAGTATACCTATGCACTGTGAATTCATTGGTGACATCAATTTTTCTGTATGAGTTGAAGGGGACCTAACCCTAACCCTATGTGGATTTACCCTCCAATGGGATTTTTCCATGCATTTTTCAGGGAAAGCTAGAGAAGCCTGACCGAAAATATCAGTGCCTTCCTAAGTATACCTAGGCTCTGCGAATTCATTGGTGACATCAATTTTTCTGTATGAGATGAAGGGGACCTAACCCTAACCCTAAGTGGATTTACCCTCCAATGGGATTTTTCCATGCATTTTTCAGGAAAAGCTAGAGAAGCCTGACCGAAAATATCAGTGCCCTCCTAAGCATACCTATGAACTGTGAATTCATTGGTGACATCAATTTTTCTGTATGAGTTGAAGGGGACCTAACCCTCACCCTAAGTGGATTTACCCTCCAACGGGATTTTTCCATGCATTTTTGAGGGAAAGCTAGAGAAGCCGGAGGGAAAATATCAATGCTCTCCTTAGTATACCTATGCACTGTGAATTCATTGGTGACATCAATTTTTCTGTATGAGATGAAGGGGACCTAACCCTAACCCTAAGTGGATTTACCCTCCAATGGGATTTTTCCATGCATTTTTCAGGGAAAGCTAGAGAAGCCTGACCGAAAATATCAGTGCCCTCCTAAGCATATCAATGAACTGTGAATTCATTGGTGACATCATTTTTTCTGTATGAGATGAAGGGGACCTAACCCTAACCCTAAGTGGATTTACCCTCCAATGGGATTTTTCCATGCATTTTTCAGGGAAAGCTAGAGAAGCCTAACCGAAAATATCAGGGCCCTCCTTAGTATACCTATGCACTGCAAATTCATTGGTGACATCAATTTTTCTGTATGAGTTGAAGGGGACCTAACCCTAACCCTAAATGGATTTACCCTCCAATGGGATTTTTCCATGCATTTTTCAGGGAAAGCTAGAGAAGCCTAACCGAAAATATCAGGGCCCTCCTTCGTATACCTATGCACTGCAAATTCATTGGTGACATCAATTTTTCTGTATGAGTTGAATGGGACATAACCCTAACCCTAAGTGGGTTTACCCTGTAATGGGATTTTTCCAAGCATTTTTCCTGGAAAGCTAGAGAACCCTGAGTGAAAATATCAGTGCCTTCCTAAGTATACCTAGGCTCTGCAAATTCATTGGTGACATCAATTTTTCTGTATGAGATGAAGGGGACCTAACCCTAACCCTAAGTGGATTTACCCTCCAATGGGATTTTTCCATGCATTTTTCAGGGAAAGCTAGAGAAGCCTAACCGAAAATATCAGGGCCCTCCTTAGTATACCTATGAACTGTGAATTCATTGGTGACATCAATTTTTCTGTTTGAGTTGAAGGGGACCTAACCCTCACCCTAAGTGGATTTACCCTCCAATGGGATTTTTCCATGCATTTTTCAGGGAAAGCTAGAGAAGCCTGACCGAAAATATGAGTGCCCTCCTTAGTATACCTATGCACTGCGTATTCATTGGTGACATCAATTTTTCTGTATGAATTGAATGGGACTTAACCCTAACGCTAAGTGGATTTACCCTCCAATGGGATTTTTCCATGCATTTTACAGGCAAAGCTAGAGAACCCTGAGTGAAAATATCAGGGCCCTCCTTAGTATACCTATGCACTGCAAATTCATTGGTGACATCAATTTTTCTGTATGAGTTGAAGGGGACCTAACCCTAACCCTAAGTGGATTTACCCTCCAATGGGATTTTTCCATGCATTTTACAGGCAAAGCTAGAGAACCATGAGTGAAAATATCAGGGCCCTCCTTAGTATACCTATGCACTGCAAATTCATTGGTGACATCAATTTTTCTGTATGAGTTGAAGGGGACCTAACCCTAACCCTAAGTGGATTTACCCTCCAATGGGATTTTTCCATGCATTTTTCAGCGAAAGCTAGAGAAGCCTGAGGGAAAATATCAATGCTCTGCTTAGTATACCTATGCACTGTGAATTCATTGGTGACATCAATTTTTCTGTATGAGTTGAATGGGACATAACCCTAACCCTAAGTGGGTTTACCCTGTAATGGGATTTTTCCATGCATTTTTCCTGGAAAGCTAGAGAACCCTGAGTGAAAATATCAGTGCTCCCCTTAGTATACCTATGCACTGCGAATTCATTGGTGACATCAATTTTTCTGTATGAGTTGAAGGGGACCTAACCCTAACCCTAAATGGATTTACCCTCCAATGGGATTTTTCCATGCATTTTTCAGGGAAAGCTAGAGAAGCCTGAGTGAAAATATCAGTGCCTTCCTAAGTATACCTAGGCTCTGCGAATTCATTGGTGACATCAATTTTTTCGTATGAGTTGAAGGGGACCTAACCCTAACCCTAAGTGGATTTACCCTCCAATGGGATTTTTCCATGCATTTTTCATGGAAAGCTAGAGAAGCCTGACCGAAAATATCAGTGCCCTCCTAAGCATACCTATGAACTGTGAATTCATTGGTGACATCAATTTTTCTGTATGAGTTGAAGGGGACCTAACCCTAAGTCGATTTACCCTCCAATGGGATTTTTCCATACATTTTTCAGGGAAAGCTAGAGAAGCCTGAGTGAAAATATCAGTGCTCCCCTTAGTATACCTATGCACTGCGAATTCATTGCTGACATCAATTTTTCTGTATGAGTTGAATGGGACTTAACCCTAACCCTAAGTGGATTTACCCTCCAATGGGATTTTTCCATGCATTTTTCAGGGAAAGCTAGAGAAGCCTGAGGGAAAATATCAATGCTCTGCTTAGTATACCTATGCACTGTGAATTCATTGGTGACATCAATTTTTCTGTATGAGTTGAAGGGGACCTAACCCTAACCCTATGTGGATTTACCCTCCAATGGGATTTTTCCATGCATTTTTCAGGGAAAGCTAGAGAAGCCTGACCGAAAATATCAGTCCCCTCCTTAGTATACCTATGCACTGCGTATTCATTGGTGACATCAATTTTTCTGTATGAGTTGAATGGGACTTAACCCTAACCCTAAGTGGATTTACCCTCCAATGGGATTTTTCCATGCATTTTTCAGGGAAAGCTAGAGAAGCCTGACCGAAAATATCAGTGCCCTCCTAAGCATACCTATGAACTGTGAATTCATTGGTGACATCAATTTTTCTGTATGAGTTGAAGGCGACCTAACCCTAAGTCGATTTACCCTCCAATGGGATTTTTCCATACATTTTTCAGGGAAAGCTAGAGAAGCCTGAGTGAAAATATCAGTGCTCCCCTTAGTATACCTATGCACTGCGAATTCATTGGTGACATCAATTTTTCTGTATAAGTTGAATGGGACTTAACCCTAACACTAAGTGGATTTACTCTCCAATGGGATTTTTCCATGCATTTTTCAGGGAAAGCTAGAGAAGCCTGAGGGAAAATATCAATGCTCTGCTTAGTATACCTATGCACTGCGTATTCATTGGTGACATCAATTTTTCTGTATGAGTTGAATGGGACTTAACCCTAACACTAAGTGGATTTACCCTCCAATGGGATTTTTCCATGCATTTTTCAGGGAAAGCTAGAGAAGCCTAACCGAAAATATCAGGGGCCTCCTTCGTATACCTATGCACTGCAAATTCATTGGTGACATCAATTTTTCTGTATGAGTTGAATGGGACATAACCCTAACCCTAAGTGGGTTTACCCTGTAATGGGATTTTTCCATGCATTTTTGAGGGAAATCTAGAGAAGCCTGAGTGAAAATATCAGTGCCTTCCTAAGTATACCTAGGCTCTGCGAATTCATTCGTGACATCAATTTTTCTGTATGAGTTGAATGGGACATAACCCTAACCCTAAGTGGGTTTACCCTGTAATGGGATTTTTCCATGCATTTTTCCTGGAAAGCTAGAGAAGCCTGAGTGAAAATATCAGTGCCTTCCTAAGTATACCTAGGCTCTGCGAATTCATTGGTGACATCAATTTTTCTGTATGAGTTGAAGGGGACCTAATCCTAAGTGGATTTACCCTCCAATGGGATTTTTCCATGCATTTTTCAGTGAAAGCTAGAGAAGCCTGACCGAAAATATCAGTGCCCTCCTAATCATACCTATGAACTGTGAATTCATTGGTGACATTAATTTTTCTGTATGAGTTGAATGGGACTTAACCCTAACCCTAAGTGGATTTACCCTCCAATGGGATTTTTCCATGCATTTTTCAGGGAAAGCTAGAGAACCCTGAGTGAAAATATCAGTGCCTTCCTAAGTATACCTAGGCTCTGCGAATTCATTGGTGACATCAATTTTTTTGTATGAGTTGAAGGGGACCTAACCCTAACCCTAAGTGGATTTACCCTCCAATGGGATTTTTCCATGCATTTTTCAGGGAAAGCTAGAGAAGCCTGACCGAAAATATCAGTGCCCACCTAAGTATACCTATGAACTGCGAATTCATTGGTGACATCAATTTTTCTGTATGAGTTGAAGGGGACCTAACCCTAAGTCGATTTACCCTCCAATGGGATTTTTCCATACATTTTTCAGGGAAAGCTAGAGAAGCCTGACCGAAAATATCAGTGCCCTCCTAAGCATACCTATGAACTGTGAATGCATTGGTGACATCAATTTTTCTGTATGAGTTGAATGGGACATAACCCTAACCCTAAGTGGATTTACCCTCCAATGGGATTTTTCCATGCATTTTTCAGGGAAAGCTAGAGAAGCCTGAGTGAAAATATCAGTGCTCCCCTTAGTATACCTATGCACTGCGAATTCATTGGTGACATCAATTTTTCTGTATAAGTTGAATGGGACTTAACCCTAACCCTAAGTGGATTTACCCTCCAATGGGATTTTTCCATGCATTTTTCAGGGAAAGCTAGAGAAGCCTGAGGGAAAATATCAATGCTCTGCTTAGTATACCTATGCACTGTGAATTCATTGGTGACATCAATTTTTCTGTATGAGTTGAAGGGGACCTAACCCTAACCCTATGTGGATTTACCCTCCAATGGGATTTTTCCATGCATTTTTCAGGGAAAGCTAGAGAAGCCTAACCGAAAATATCAGGGCCCTCCTTCGTATACCTATGCACTGCAAATTCATTGGTGACATCAATTTTTCTGTATGAGTTGAATGGGACATAACCCTAACCCTAAGTGGGTTTACCCTGTAATGGGATTTTTCCATGCATTTTTGAGGGAAATCTAGAGAAGCCTGAGTGAAAATATCAGTGCCTTCCTAAGTATACCTAGGCTCTGCGAATTCATTGGTGACATCAATTTTTCTGTATGAGTTGAATGGGACATAACCCTAACCCTAAGTGGGTTTACCCTGTAATGGGATTTTTCCATGCATTTTTCCTGGAAAGCTAGAGAAGCCTGAGTGAAAATATCAGTGCCTTCCTAAGTATACCTAGGCTCTGCGAATTCATTGGTGACATCAATTTTTCTGTATGAGTTGAAGGGGACCTAACCCTAACCCTAAGTGGATTTACCCTCCAATGGGATTTTTCCATGCATTTTTCAGTGAAAGCTAGAGAAGCCTGACCGAAAATATCAGTGCCCTCCTAAGCATACCTATGAACTGTGAATTCATTGGTGACATCAATTTTTCTGTATGAGTTGAATGGGACTTAACCCTAACCCTAAGTGGATTTACCCTCCAATGGGATTTTTCCATGCATTTTTCAGGGAAAGCTAGAGAAGCCTGACCGAAAATATCAGTGCCCTCCTAAGCATACCTATGAACTGTGAATTCATTGGTGATGTCAATTTTTCTGTATGAGTTGAAGGGGACCTAACCCTAAGTGGATTTACCCACAATGGGATTTTTCCATGCATTTTTCAGGGAAAGCTAGAGAAGCTTGAGGGAAAATATCAATGCTCTGCTTAGTATACCTATGCACTGTGAATTCATTGGTGATATCAATTTTTCTGTATGAGTTGAAGGGGACCTAACCCTAACCCTATGTGGATTTACCCTCCGAAGGGGTTTTTCCATGCATTTTTCAGGGAAAGCTAGAGAAGCCTGACCGAAAATATCAGTGCCCTCCTAAGTATACCTATGCACTGCAAATTCATTGGTGACATCAATTTTTCTATATGAGTTGAATGGGACATAACCCTAACCCTAAGTGGGTTTACCCTGTAATGGGATTTTTCCATGCATTTTTCCTGGAAAGCTAGAGAACCCTGAGTGAAAATATCAGTGCCTTCCTAAGTATACCTAGGCTCTGCGAATTCATTGGTGACATCAATTTTTTTGTATGAGTTGAAGGGGACCTAACCCTAACCCTAAGTGGATTTACCCTCCAATGGGATTTTTCCATGCATTTTTCAGGGAAAGCTAGAGAAGCCTGACCGAAAATATCAGTGCCCTCCTAAGTATACCTATGAACTGCGAATTCATTGGTGACATCAATTTTTCTGTATGAGTTGAAGGGGACTTAACCCTAACCCTAAGTGGATTTACCCTCCAATGGGATTTTTCCATGCATTTTTCAGGGAAAGCTAGAGAAGCCTGACCGAAAATATCAGTGCCCTCCTAAGCATACCTATGAACTGTGAATTCATTGGTGATGTCAATTTTTCTGTATGAGTTGAAGGGGACCTAACCCTAAGTGGATTTACCCACAATGGGATTTTTCCATGCATTTTTCAGGGAAAGCTAGAGAAGCCTGAGGGAAAATATCAATGCTCTGCTTAGTATACCTATGCACTGTGAATTCATTGGTGATATCAATTTTTCTGTATGAGTTGAAGGGGACCTAACCCTAACCCTAAGTGGATTTACCCTCCAATGGGATTTTTCCATGCATTTTTCAGGGAAAGCTAGAGAAGCCTGACCGAAAATATCAGTGCCCTCCTAAGCATACCTATGAACTGTGAATTCATTGGTGATGTCAATTTTTCTGTATGAGTTGAAGGGGACCTAACCCTAAGTGGATTTACCCACAATGGGATTTTTCCATGCATTTTTCAGGGAAAGCTAGAGAAGCCTGAGGGAAAATATCAATGCTCTGCTTAGTATACCTATGCACTGTGAATTCATTGGTGATATCAATTTTTCTGTATGAGTTGAAGGGGTTCTAACCCTAACCCTATGTGGATTTACCCTCCGAAGGGGTTTTTCCATGCATTTTTCAGGGAAAGCTAGAGAAGCCTGACCGAAAATATCAGTGCCCTCCTAAGTATACCTATGCACTGCAAATTCATTGGTGACATCAATTTTTCTGTATGAGTTGAATGGGACATAACCCTAACCCTAAGTGGGTTTACCCTCCAATGGGATTTTTCCATGCATTTTTCAGGGAAAGCTAGAGAACCCTGAGTGAAAATATCAGTGCCTTCCTAAGTATACCTAGGCTCTGCGAATTCATTGGTGACATCAATTTTTCTGTATGAGTTGAATGGGACATAACCCTAACCCTAAGTGGGTTTACCCTGTAATGGGATTTTTCCATGCATTTTTGAGGGAAATCTAGAGAAGCCTGAGTGAAAATATCAGTGCCTTCCTAAGTATACCTAGGCTCTGCGAATTCATTGGTGACATCAATTTTTCTGTATGAGTTGAATGGGACATAACCCTAACCCTAAGTGGGTTTACCCTGTAATGGGATTTTTCCATGCATTTTTCCTGGAAAGCTAGAGAAGCCTGAGTGAAAATATCAGTGCCTTCCTAAGTATACCTAGGCTCTGCGAATTCATTGGTGACATCAATTTTTCTGTATGAGTTGAAGGGGACCTAACCCTAACCCTAAGTGGATTTACCCTCCAATGGGATTTTTCCATGCATTTTTCAGTGAAAGCTAGAGAAGCCTGACCGAAAATATCAGTGCCCTCCTAAGCATACCTATGAACTGTGAATTCATTGGTGACATCAATTTTTCTGTATGAGTTGAAGGGGACCTAACCCTAACCCTAAGTGGATTTACCCTCCAATGGGATTTTTCCATGCATTTTTCAGGGAAAGCTAGAGAAGCCTGACCGAAAATATCAGTGCTCTCCTAAGCATACCTATGAACTGTGAATTCATTGGTGATGTCAATTTTTCTGTATGAGTTGAAGGGGACCTAACCCTAAGTGGATTTACCCACAATGGGATTTTTCCATGCATTTTTCAGGGAAAGCTAGAGAAGCCTGACCGAAAATATCAGTGCCCTCCTAAGTATACCTATGCACTGCAAATTCATTGGTGACATCAATTTTTCTGTATGAGTTGAATGGGACATAACCCTAACCCTAAGTGGGTTTACCCTGTAATGGGATTTTTCCATGCATTTTTCCTGGAAAGCTAGAGAACCCTGAGTGAAAATATCAGTGCCTTCCTAAGTATACCTAGGCTCTGCGAATTCATTGGTGACATCAATTTTTTTGTATGAGTTGAAGGGGACCTAACCCTAACCCTAAGTGGATTTACCCTCCAATGGGATTTTTCCATGCATTTTTCAGGGAAAGCTAGAGAAGCCTGACCGAAAATATCAGTGCCCTCCTAAGTATACCTATGAACTGCGAATTCATTGGTGACATCAATTTTTCTGTATGAGTTGAAGGGGACCTAACCCTAAGTCGATTTACCCTCCAATGGGATTTTTCCATACATTTTTCAGGGAAAGCTAGAGAAGCCTGACCGAAAATATCAGTGCCCTCCTAAGCATACCTATGAACTGTGAATTCATTGGTGACATCAATTTTTCTGTATGAGTTGAATGGGACTTAACCCTAACCCTAAGTGGATTTACCCTCCAATGGGATTTTTCCATGCATTTTTCAGGGAAAGCTAGAGAAGCCTGAGGGAAAATATCAATGCTCTGCTTAGTATACCTATGCACTGTGAATTCATTGGTGACATCAATTTTTCTGTATGAGTTGAAGGGGACCTAACCCTAACCCTATGTGGATTTACCCTCCAATGGGATTTTTCCATGGATTTTTCAGGGAAAGCTAGAGAAGCCTGACCGAAAATATCAGTGCCCTCCTTAGTATACCTATGCACTGCGTATTCATTGGTGACATCAATTTTTCTGTATGAGTTGAATGGGACTTAACCCTAACCCTAAGTGGATTTACCCTCCAATGGGATTTTTCCATGCATTTTTGAGGGAAAGGTAGAGAAGCCTGACCGAAAATATAGTGCCCTCCTAAGCATACCTATGAACTGTGAATTCATTGGTGACATCAATTTTTCTGTATGAGTTGAAGGGGACCTAACCCTAACCCTAAATGGATTTACACTCCAATGGGATTTTTCCATGCATTTTTCAGGGAAAGCTAGAGAAGCCTAACCGAAAATATCAGGGCCCTCCTTCGTATACCTATGCACTGCAAATTCATTGGTGACATCAATTTTTCTGTATGAGTTGAATGGGACATAACCCTAACCCTAAGTGGGTTTACCCTGTAATGGGATTTTTCCAAGCATTTTTCCTGGAAATCTAGAGAAGCCTGAGTGAAAATATCAGTGCCTTCCTAAGTATACCTAGGCTCTGCGAATTCATTGGTGACATCAATTTTTCTGTATGAGTTGAATGGGACTTAACCCTAACCCTAAGTGGGTTTACCCTGTAATGGGATTTTTCCATGCATTTTTCCTGGAAAGCTAGAGAAGCCTGAATGAAAATATCAGTCCCCTCCTTAGTATACCTATGCACTGTGAATTCATTGGTGACATCAATTTTTCTGTTTGAGTTGAAGGGGACCTAACCCTCACCCTAAGTGGATTTTCCCTCCAATGGGATTTTTCCATGCATTTTTCAGGGAAAGCTAGAGAAGCCTGACCGAAAATATCAGTCCCCTCCTTAGTATACCTATGCACTGCGTATTCATTGGTGACATCAATTTTTCTGTATGAGTTGAATGGGACTTAACCCTAACCTTAAGTGGATTTACCCTCCAATGGGATTTTTCCATGCATTTTTGAGGGAAAGGTAGAGAAGCCTGACCGAAAATATCAGTGCCCTCCTAAGCATACCTATGAACTGTGAATTCATTGGTGACATCAATTTTTCTGTATGAGTTGAAGGGGACCTAACCCTAACCCTAAATGGATTTACACTCCAATGGGATTTTTCCATGCATTTTTCAGGGAAAGCTAGAGAAGCCTAACCGAAAATATCAGGGCCCTCCTTCGTATACCTATGCACTGCAAATTCATTGGTGACATCAATTTTTCTGTATGAGTTGAATGGGACATAACCCTAACCCTAAGTGGGTTTACCCTGTAATGGGATTTTTCCAAGCATTTTTCCTGGAAATCTAGAGAAGCCTGAGTGAAAATATCAGTGCCTTCCTAAGTATACCTAGGCTCTGCGAATTCATTGGTGACATCAATTTTTCTGTATGAGTTGAATGGGACTTAACCCTAACCCTCAGTGGGTTTACCCTGTAATGGGATTTTTCCATGCATTTTTCCTGGAAAGCTAGAGAAGCCTGAATGAAAATATCAGTCCCCTCCTTAGTATACCTATGCACTGCGTATTCATTGGTGACATCAATTTTTCTGTTTGAGTTGAATGGGACCTAACCCTCACCCTAAGTGGATTTTCCCTCCAATGGGATTTTTCCATGCATTTTTCAGGGAAAGCTAGAGAAGCCTGACCGAAAATATCAGTCCCCTCCTTAGTATACCTATGCACTGCGTATTCATTGGTGACATCAATTTTTCTGTATGAGTTGAATGGGACTTAACCCTAACCTTAAGTGGATTTACCCTCCAATGGGATTTTTCCATGCATTTTTGAGGGAAATCTAGAGAAGCCTGAGTGAAAATATCAGTGCCTTCCTAAGTATACCTAGGCTGCCTAGGTGCCGTCCGCTAGACAATGTCGTGGGGCGGCGCCTAGGAGTAGAGCCTTCTCTGTGGCGGGCCCAGCCCTGTGGAATGACCTCCCTCCGGATATTAGGAATACCTCTGACCTCCGCTCCTTCCGTATTAAGCTTAAGACCCACCTATTCCAAGCAGCTGGCCTGGCTCAACTTTGATTTAACCATATCTCTCCTGACGGGTTTTTAACTGGGTATTTTAATTACATTTAATTTCTAGGGGTTTTAAATACAGTATTTTAATTGTTTTTATTAATCGATCTCCTCCTTATATATATGTATGTATGTTTTAGTGTACCTTGTTATATGTTTCTTTTGTTTGCATATTTATTTCGAATGTTTTGTTGTACGCCGCCCTGAGTCCTTCGGGAGAGGGCGCGGCTAAGAAATAAATATATTATTATTATTATTATTATTATTATTATTATTATTATTATTATTATTATTATTATTATTATTATTATTATTATTATTATTATTATTATTATTATTATTATTATTATTATTATTATTATTATTACCCTCCAATGGGATTTTTCCATGCATTTTTCAGGGAAAGCTAGAGAAGCCTGAGGGAAAATATCAATGCTCTGCTTAGTATACCTATGCACTGTGAATTCATTGGTGACATCAATTTTTCTGTATGAGTTGAAGGGGACCTAACCCTCACCCTAAGTGGATTTACACTCCAATGGGATTTTTCCATGCATTTTTCAGGGAAAGCTAGAGAAGCCTAACCGAAAATATCAGGGCCCTCCTTAGTATACCTATGCACTGCGTATTCATTGGTGACATCAATTTTTCTGTATGAGTTGAATGGGACTTAACCCTAACCCTAAGTGGATTTACCCTGTAATGGGATTTTTCCATGCATTTTTCCTGGAAAGCTAGAGAAGCCTGAATGAAAATATCAGTGCCTTCCTAAGTATACCTAGGCTCTGCGAATTCATTGGTGACATCAATTTTTCTGTATGAGTTGAAGGGGACCTAACCCTAACCCTAAGTGGATTTACCCTCCAATGGGATTTTTCCATGCATTTTTCAGGGAAAGCTAGAGAAGCCGGAGGGAAAATATCAATGCTCTCCTTAGTATACCTATGCACTGTGAATTCATTGGTGACATCAATTTTTCTGTATGAGTTGAAGGGGACATAACCCTAACCCTAAGTGGGTTTACCCTGTAATGGGATTTTTCCATGCATTTTTCCTGGAAAGCTAGAGAAGCCTGAATGAAAATATCAGTGCCTTCCTAAGTATACCTAGGCTCTGCGAATTCATTGGTGACATCAATTTTTCTGTATGAGTTGAAGGGGACCTAACCCTAACCCTAAGTGGATTTACCCTCCAATGGGATTTTTCCATGCATTTTTCAGGGAAAGCTAGAGAAGCCTGACCGAAAATATCAGTGCCCTCCTAAGCATACCTATGAACTGTGAATTCATTGGTGACATCAATTTTTCTGTATGAGTTGAATGGGACTTAACCCTAACCCTAAGTGGATTTACCCTCCAATGGGATTTTTCCATGCATTTTTCAGGGAAAGCTAGAGAAGCCTGAGGGAAAATATCAATGCTCTGCTTAGTATACCTATGCACTGCGTATTCATTGGTGACATCAATTTTTCTGTATGAGTTGAATGGGACTTAACCCTAACCCTAAGTGGATTTACCCTCCAATGGGATTTTTCCATGCATTTTTGAGGGAAAGCTAGAGAAGCCTGAGGGAAAATATCAGTGCCCTCCTAAGCATACCTATGAACTGTGAATTCATTG
Organism: Natrix helvetica; assembly: GCF_964273705.1. Classification (NCBI taxonomy): domain Eukaryota; kingdom Metazoa; phylum Chordata; class Lepidosauria; order Squamata; family Natricidae; genus Natrix; species Natrix helvetica. The sequence continues at coordinate 167,846,004 of NC_138552.1, forward strand.
GTGACATCAATTTTTCTGTATGAGTTGAAGGGGACCTAACCCTAACCCTAAATGGATTTACCCTCCAATGGGATTTTTCCATGCATTTTTCAGGGAAAGCTAGAGAAGCCTAACCGAAAATATCAGGGCCCTCCTTCGTATACCTATGCACTGCAAATTCATTGGTGACATCAATTTTTCTGTATGAGTTGAATGGGACATAACCCTAACCCTAAGTGGGTTTACCCTGTAATGGTATTTTTCCAAGCATTTTTCCTGGAAAGCTAGAGAACCCTGAGTGAAAATATCAGTGCCTTCCTAAGTATACCTAGGCTCTGCGAATTCATTGGTGACATCAATTTTTCTGTATGAGATGAAGCGGACCTAACCCTAACCCTAAGTGGATTTACCCTCCAATGGGATTTTTCCATGCATTTTTCAGGGAAAGCTAGAGAACCCTGAGTGAAAATATCAGTGCCTTCCTAAGTATACCTATGCACTGCAAATTCATTGGTGACATCAATTTTTCTGTATGAGTTGAAGGGGACCTAACCCTAACCCTAAGTGGATTTACCCTCCAATGGGATTTTTCCATGCATTTTTCAGGGAAAGCTAGAGAAGCCGGAGGGAAAATATCAATGCTCTCCTTAGTATACCTATGCACTGTGAATTCATTGGTGACATCAATTTTTCTGTATGAGTTGAAGGGGACCTAACCCTAACCCTAAGTGGATTTACCCTCCAATGGGATTTTTCCATGCATTTTTCAGGGAAAGCTAGAGAAGCCGGAGGGAAAATATCAATGCTCTCCTTAGTATACCTATGCACTGTGAATTCATTGGTGACATCAATTTTTCTGTATGAGTTGAAGGGGACCTAACCCTAACCCTAAGTGGATTTACCCTCCAATGGGATTTTTCCATGCATTTTTGAGGGAAAGCTAGAGAAGCCTGAGGGAAAATATCAGTGCCTTCCTAAGTATACCTATGAACTGCGAATTCATTGGTGACATCAATTTTTCTGTTTGAGTTGAAGGGGACCTAACCCTCACCCTAAGTGGATTTACCCTTCAACGGGATTTTTCCATGCATTTTTCAGGGAAAGCTAGAGAAGCCTAACCGAAAATATCAGGGCCCTCCTTAGTATACCTATGCACTGCGAATTCATTGGTGACATCAATTTTTCTGTATGAGTTGAATGGGACCTAACCCAAACCCTAAGTGGATTTACCCTCCAAAGGGATTTTTCCATGCATTTTTCAGGGAAAGCTAGAGAAGCCTGACCGAAAATATCAGTGCCCTCCTTAGTATACCTATGCACTGCGTATTCATTGGTGACATCAATTTTTCTGTATGAGTTGAATGGGACTTAACCCTAACCCTAAGTGGATTTAACCTCCAATGGGATTTTTCCATGCATTTTACAGGCAAAGCTAGAGAAGCCTGAGGGAAAATATCAATGCTCTCCTTCATATACCTATGCACTGCAAATTCATTGGTGACATCAATTTTTCTGTATGAGATGAAGGGGACCTAACCCTAACCCTAAGTGGATTTACCCTCCAATGGGATTTTTCCATGCATTTTTCAGGGAAAGCTAGAGAAGCCTGAGTGAAAATATCAGTGCTCCCCTTAGTATACCTATGCACTGCGTATTCATTGGTGACATCAATTTTTCTGTATGAGTTGAATGGGACTTTACCCTAACCCTAAGTGGATTTACCCTCCAATGGGATTTTTCCATGCATTTTACAGGCAAAGCTAGAGAAGCCTGAGGGAAAATATCAATGCTCTCCTTCGTATACCTATGCACTGCGAATTCATTGGTGACATCAATTTTTCTGTATGAGATGAAGGGGACCTAACCCTAACCCTAAGTGGATTTACCCTCCAATGGGATTTTTCCATGCATTTTTCAGGGAAAGCTAGAGAAGCCTGAGTGAAAATATCAATGCTCTCCTTAGTATACCTATGCACTGCGAATTCATTGGTGACATCAATTTTTCTGTATGAGTTGAATGGGACATAACCCTAACCCTAAGTGGATTTACCCTCCAATGGGATTTTTCCATGCATTTTTGAGGGAAATCTAGAGAAGCCTGAGTGAAAATATCAGTGCCTTCCTAAGTATACCTAGGCTCTGCGAATTCATTGGTGACATCAATTTTTCTGTATGAGTTGAATGGGACATAACCCTACCCTAAATGGATTTACCCTGCAATGGGATTTTTCCATGCATTTTTCAGGGAAAGCTAGAGACGCCTGAGGGAAAATATCAGTGCCTTCCTAAGTATACCTATGAACTGTGAATTCATTGGTGACATCAATTTTTCTGTATGAGTTGAAGGGGACCTAACCCTAACCCTATGTGGATTTACCCTCCAATGGGATTTTTCCATGCATTTTTCTTGGAAAGCTAGAGAACCCTGAGTGAAAATATCAAGGCTCTCCAAAGTATACCTATGCACTGCGAATTCATTGGTGACATCAATTTTTCTGTATGAGTTGAAGGGGACATAACCCTAACCCTAAATGGATTTACCCTGCAATGGGATTTTTCCATGCATTTTTCAGGGAAAGCTAGAGAAGCCTGAGTGAAAATATCAGTGCCTTCCTAAGTATACCTAGGCTCTGCGAATTCATTGGTGACATCAATTTTTCTGTATGAGTTGAAGGGGACCTAACCCTAACCCTAAATGGATTTACCCTGCAATGGGATTTTTCCATGCATTTTTCAGGGAAAGCTAGAGAAGCCTGACCGAAAATATCAGTGCCCTCCTAAGCATACCTATGAACTGTGAATTCATTGGTGACATCAATTTTTCTGTATGAGTTGAATGGGACTTAACCCTAACCCTAAGTGGATTTACCCTCTAATGGGATTTTTCCATGCATTTTTCAGGGAAAGCTAGAGAAGCCTGAGGGAAAATATCAATGCTCTGCTTAGTATACCTATGCACTGTGAATTCATTGGTGACATCAATTTTTCTGTATGAGTTGAAGGGGACCTAACCCTAACCCTAAATGGATTTACCCTCCAATGGGATTTTTCCATGCATTTTTCAGGGAAAGCTAGAGAAGCCTAACCGAAAATATCAGGGCCCTCCTTCGTATACCTATGCACTGCAAATTCATTGGTGACATCAATTTTTCTGTATGAGTTGAATGGGACATAACCCTAACCCTAAGTGGGTTTACCCTGTAATGGGATTTTTCCAAGCATTTTTCCTGGAAAGCTAGAGAACCCTGAGTGAAAATATCAGTGCCTTCCTAAGTATACCTAGGCTCTGCGAATTCATTGGTGACATCAATTTTTCTGTATGAGATGAAGGGGACCTAACCCTAACCCTAAGTGGATTTACCCTCCAATGGGATTTTTCCATGCATTTTTCAGGGAAAGCTAGAGAAGCCTGACCGAAAATATCAGTGCCCTCCTAAGCATACCTATGAACTGTGAATTCATTGGTGACATCAATTTTTCTGTATGAGTTGAATGGGACTTAACCCTAACCCTAAGTGGATTTACCCTCCAATGGGATTTTTCCATGCATTTTTCAGGGAAAGCTAGAGAAGCCTGAGGGAAAATATCAATGCTCTGCTTAGTATACCTATGCACTGTGAATTCATTGGTGACATCAATTTTTCTGTATGAGTTGAAGGGGACCTAACCCTAACCCTATGTGGATTTACACTCCAATGGGATTTTTCCATGCATTTTTCAGGGAAAGCTAGAGAAGCCTGACCGAAAATATCAGTGCCCTCCTTAGTATACCTATGCACTGCGTATTCATTGGTGACATCAATTTTTCTGTATGAGTTGAATGGGACTTAACCCTAACCCTAAGTGGATTTACCCTCCAATGGGATTTTTCCATGCATTTTTGAGGGAAAGCTAGAGAAGCCTGAGGGAAAATATCAGTGCCCTCCTAAGCATACCTATGAACTGTGAATTCATTGGTGACATCAATTTTTCTGTATGAGTTGAAGGGGACCTAACCCTAACCCTAAATGGATTTACCCTCCAATGGGATTTTTCCATGCATTTTTCAGGGAAAGCTAGAGAAGCCTAACCGAAAATATCAGGGCCCTCCTTCGTATACCTATGCACTGCAAATTCATTGGTGACATCAATTTTTCTGTATGAGTTGAATGGGACATAACCCTAACCCTAAGTGGGTTTACCCTGTAATGGGATTTTTCCAAGCATTTTTCCTGGAAAGCTAGAGAACCCTGAGTGAAAATATCAGTGCCTTCCTAAGTATACCTAGGCTCTGCGAATTCATTGGTGACATCAATTTTTCTGTATGAGTTGAAGGGGACCTAACCCTAACCCTAACCCTAAGTGGATTTACCCTCCAATGGGATTTTTCCATGCATTTTTCAGGGAAAGCTAGAGAAGCCTAACCGAAAATATCAGGGCCCTCCTTAGTATACCTATGCACTGCAAATTCATTGGTGACATCAATTTTTCTGTATGAGTTGAAGGGGACCTAACCCTAACCCTAACCCTAAGTGGATTTACCCTCCAATGGGATTTTTCCATGCATTTTTCAGGGAAAGCTAGAGAAGCCGGAGGGAAAATATCAATGCTCTCCTTAGTATACCTATGCAATGTGAATTCATTGGTGACATCAATTTTTCTGTATGAGTTGAAGGGGACCTAACCCTAACCCTAAGTGGATTTACCCTCTAATGGGATTTTTCCATGCATTTTTGAGGGAAAGCTAGAGAAGCCTGAGGGAAAATATCAGTGCCTTCCTAAGTATAGCTATGAACTGCGAATTCATTGGTGACATCAATTTTTCTGTTTGAGTTAAAGGGGACCTAACCCTCACCCTAAGTGGATTTACCCTCCAACGGGATTTTTCCATGCATTTTTCAGGGAAAGCTAGAGAAGCCTAACCGAAAATATCAGGGCCCTCCTTAGTATACCTATGCACTGCGAATTCATTGGTGACATCAATTTTTCTGTATGAGTTGAAGGGGACCTAACCCTAACCCTAAGTGGATTTACCCTCCAATGGGATTTTTCCATGCATTTTTCAGGGAAAGCTAAAAAAGCCGGAGGGAAAATATCAATGCTCTCCTTAGTATACCTATGCACTGTGAATTCATTGGTGACATCAATTTTTCTGTATGAGTTGAATGGGACCTAACCCTAACCCTATGTGGATTTACCCTCCAATGGGATTTTTCCATGCATCTTTGAGGGAAAGCTAGAGACGCCTGAGGGAAAATATCAGTGCCTTCCTAAGTATACCTATGAACTGTGAATTCATTGGTGACATCAATTTTTCTGTATGAGTTGAAGGGGACCTAACCCTAACCCTATGTGGATTTACCCTCCAATGGGATTTTTCCATGCATTTTTCAGGGAAAGCTAGAGAAGCCTGACCGAAAATATCAGTGCCCTCCTTAGTATACCTATGCACTGCGTATTCATTGGTGACATCAATTTTTCTGTATGAGTTGAATGGGACTTAACCCTAACCCTAAGTGGATTTACCCTCCAATGGGATTTTTCCATGCATTTTTCAGCGAAAGCTAGAGAAGCCTGAGGGAAAATATCAGTGCCCTCCTTAGTATACCTATGCACTGCGTATTCATTGGTGACATCAATTTTTCTGTATGAGTTGAATGGGACTTAACCCTAACCCTAAGTGGATTTACCCTCCAATAGGATTTTAACATGCATTTTACAGGCAAAGCTAGAGAAGCCTTAGGGAAAATATCAATGCTCTCCTTCGTATACCTATGCACTGCAAATTCATTGGTGACATCAATTTTTCTGTATGAGATGAAGGGGACTTAACCCTAACCCTAAGTGGATTTACCCTCCAATGGGATTTTTCCATGCATTTTTCAGGGAAAGCTAGAGAAGCCTGATTCAAAATATCAATGCTCTCCTTAGTATACCTATGCACTGTGAATTCATTGGTGACATGAATTTTTCTGTATGAGTTGAATGGGACTTAACCCTAACCCTAAGTGTATTTACCCTCCAATGGGATTTTTCCATGCATTTTTCAGGGAAAGCTAGAGAAGCGTGAGGGAAAGTATTAGTGCCCTCCTAAGCATACCTATGAACTGTGAATTCATTGGTGACATCAATTTTTCTGTATGAGTTGAAGGGGACCTAACCCTAACCCTAAGTGGATTTACCCTCCAATGGGATTTTTCCATGCATTTTTCAGGGAAAGCTGGAGAAGCCTAACCGAAAATATCAGGGCCCTCCTTAGTATACCTATGCACTGTGAATTCATTGGTGACATCAATTTTTCTGTATGAGTTGAAGGGGACCTAACCCTAACCCTAAGTGGATTTAACCTCCAATGGGATTTTTCCATGCATTTTTCAGGGAAAGCTAGAGAATCCTGAGGGAAAATATCAATGCTCTGCTTAGTATACCTATGCACTGCGTATTCATTGGTGACATCAATTTTTCTGTATGAGTTGAAGGGGACCTAACCCTAACCCTAAGTGGATTTACCCTCCAATGGGATTTTTCCATGCATTTTTCCTGGAAAGCTAGAGAACCCTGAGTGAAAATATCACTGCCTTCCTAAGTATACCTATGCACTGTGAATTCATTGGTGACATCAATTTTTCTGTATGAGTTGAAGGGGACCTAACCCTAACCCTAAGTGTATTTACCCTCCAATGGGATTTTTCCATGCATTTTTCAGGGAAAGCTAGAGAAGCCTGAGGGAAAATATCAAGGCCTTCCTAAGTATACCTATGAACTGCGAATTCATTGGTGACATCAATTTTTCTGTTTGAGTTGAAGGGGACCTAACCCTCACCCTAAGTGGATTTACCCTCCAATGGGATTTTTCCATGCATTTTTCAGGGAAAGCTAGAGAAGCCTGACCGAAAATATCAGTCCCCTCCTTAGTATACCTATGCACTGTGAATTCATTGGTGACATCAATTTTTCTGTATGAGTTGAAGGGGACCTAACCCTAACCCTAAGTGGATTTAACCTCCAATGGGATTTTTCCATGCATTTTTCAGGGAAAGCTAGAGAATCCTGAGGGAAAATATCAAGGCTCTCCAAAGTATACCTATGCACTGCGAATTCATTGCTGACATCAATTTTTCTGTATGAGTTGAATGGGACCTAACCCTAACCCTATGTGGATTTACCCTCCAATGGGATTTTTCCATGCATTTTTCAGGGAAAGCTAGAGAAGCCTGACCGAAAATATCAGTGCCCTCCTTAGTATACCTATGCACTGCGTATTCATTGGTGACATCAATTTTTCTGTATGAGTTGAATGGGACTTAACCCTAACCCTAAGTGGATTTACCCTCCAATGGGATTTTTCCATGCATTTTTCAGGGAAAGCTAGAGAAGCGTGAGGGAAAGTATTAGTGCCCTCCTAAGCATACCTATGAACTGTGAATTCATTGGTGACATCAATTTTTCTGTATGAGTTGAAGGGGACCTAACCCTAACCCTAAGTGGATTTACCCTCCAATGGGATTTTTCCATGCATTTTTCAGGGAAAGCTAGAGGAGCCTGACCGAAAATATCAGTGCCCTCTTTAGTATACCTATGCACTGCGTATTCATTGGTGACATCAATTTTTCTGTATGAGTTGAATGGGACTTAACCCTAACCCTAAGTGGATTTACCCTCCAATGGGATTTTTCCATGCATTTTTCAGGGAAAGCTAGAGAAGCCTGACCGAAAATATCAGTGCCCTCCTAAGCATACCTATGAACTGTGAATTCATTGGTGACATCAATTTTTCTGTATGAGTTGAAGGCGACCTAACCCTAAGTCGATTTACCCTCCAATGGGATTTTTCCATACATTTTTAAGGGAAAGCTAGAGAAACCTGAGGGAAAATATCAATACTCTGCTTAGTATACCTATGCACTGTGAATTCATTGGTGACATCAATTTTTCTGTATGAGTTGAAGGGGACCTAACCCTAACCCTATGTGGATTTACCCTCCAATGGGATTTTTCCATGCATTTTTCAGGGAAAGCTAGAGAAGCCTGACCGAAAATATCAGTGCCCTCCTTAGTATACCTATGCACTGCGTATTCATTGGTGACATCAATTTTTCTGTATGAGTTGAATGGGACTTAACCCTAAGCCTAAGTGGATTTACCCTCCAATGGGATTTTTCCATGCATTTTTCAGGAAAAGCTAGAGAAGCCTGAGGGAAAATATCAATGCTCTCCTTCGTATACCTATGCACTGCGAATTCATTGGTGACATCACTTTTTCTGTATGAGTTGAATGGGACTTAACCCTAACCCTAAGTAGATTTACCCTCCAATGGGATTTTTCCATGCATTTTTCAGGGAAAGCTAGAGAAGCCTGAGGGAAAATATCAGTGCTCCCCTTAGTATACCTATGCACTGCGAATTCATTGGTTACATAAATTTTTCTGTATGAGTTGAATGGGACTTAACCCTAACCCTAAGTGGATTTACCTTCCAATGGGATTTTTCCATGCATTTTTCAGGGAAAGCTAGAGAAGCCTGAGGGAAAATATCAATGCTCTGCTTAGTATACCTATGCACTGTGAATTCATTGGTGACATCAATTTTTCTGTATGAGTTGAATGGGACTTAACCCTAACCCTAAGTGGATTTACCCTCCAATGGGATTTTTCCATGCATTTTTCAGGGAAAGCTGGAGAAGCCTGAGTGAAAATATCAGAGCCCCCCTTAGTATACCTATGCACTGCAAATTCATTGGTGACATCAATTTTTCTGTATGAGTTGAATGGGACATAACCCTAACCCTAAGTGGGTTTACCCTGTAATGGGATTTTTCCATGCATTTTTACTGGAAAGCTAGAGAGCCCTGAGTGAAAATATCAGTGCCTTCCGAAGTATACCTAGGCTCTGCGAATTCATTGGTGACATCAATTTTTCTGTTTGAGTTGAAGGGGACCTAACCCTAACCCAAAGTGGATTTACCCTCCAATGGGATTTTTCCATGCATTTTTCAGGGAAAGCTAGAGAAGCCTGAGTGAAAATATCAGGGCCCCCCTTAGTATACCTATGCACTGCAAATTCATTGGTGACATCAATTTTTCTGTATGAGTTGAATGGGACATAACCCTAACCCTAAGTGGGTTTACCCTGTAATCGGATTTTTCCATGCATTTTTCCAGGAAAGCTAGAGAGCCCTGAGTGAAAATATCAGTGCCTTCCGAAGTATACTTAGGCTCTGCGAATTCATTGGTGACATCAATTTTTTTGTATGAGTTGAAGGGGACCTAACCCTAACCCTAAGTGGATTTACCCTCCAATGGGATTTTTCCATGAATTTTTCAGGGAAAGCTAGAGAAGCCGGAGGGAAAATATCAGTGCTCACCTTAGTATACCTATGCACTGCGAATTCATTGGTGACATCAATTTTTCTGTATGAGTTGAATGGGACCTAACCCTAACCCAAAGTGGATTTACCCTCCAATGGCATTTTTCCATGCATTTTTCAGGGAAAGCTAGAGAAGCCTGATCGAAAATATGAGTGCCCTCCTAAGTATACCTATGCACTGCGAATTCATTGGTGACATCAATTTTTCTGTATGAGTTGAAGGGGACCTAACCCTAACCCTAAGTGGATTTACCCTTCAATGGGATTTTTCCATGCATTTTTCAGCGAAAGCTAGAGAAGCCTGAGGGAAAATATCAGTGCCCTCCTTAGTATACCTATGCACTGCGTATTCATTGGTGACACCAATTTTTCTGTATGAGTTGAATGGGACTTAACCCTAACCCTAAGTGGATTTACCCTCCAATGGGATTTTTCCATGCATTTTTCAGGAAAAGCTAGAGAAGCTTGAGGGAAAATATCAATGCTCTCCTTCGTATACCTATGCACTGCGAATTCATTGGTGACATCAATTTTTCTGTTTGAGTTGAAGGGGACCTAACCCTAACCCAAAGTGGATTTACCCTCCAATGGGATTTTTCCATGCATTTTTCAGGGAAAGCTAGAGAAGCCTGAGTGAAAATATCAGGGGGCCCCTTAGTATACCTATGCACTGCAAATTCATTGGTGACATCAATTTTTCTGTATGAGTTGAATGGGACATAACCCTAACCCTAAGTGGGTTTACCCTGTAATGGGATTTTTCCATGCATTTTTCCTGGAAAGCTAGAGAGCCCTGAGTGAAAATATCAGTGCCTTCCGAAGTATACCTAGGCTCTGCTAATTCATTGGTGACATCAATTTTTTTGTATGAGTTGAAGGGGACCTAACCCTAACCCTAAGTGGATTTACCCTCCAATGGGATTTTTCCATGAATTTTTGAGGGAAAGCTAGAGAAGCCGGAGGGAAAATATCAGTGCTCTCCTTAGTAATAATAATAATAATAAATTTGGATTTATTAGCCGCTCCCTTTCCAAGTAGGACTCGGGGCGGCGTACAATGGAGCATATAACATGAAACATATATAACAACACCAAACGTACATACATACAGAACACACATACATACACGGAGGAGGAAGCAAATTACATCAATAGACAGTTAAAAATCTGCTTTAAAATACCCCAATTGCAAAAACCCAATAAAATTAATATTTAAGAACAATTTAAAAAACAGTTTGGAGGAATGGGAAAATTACGATTGCGATTGAGCCAGGCCGGATAATTGCACTGCGAATTCATTGGTGACATCAATTTTTCTGTATAAGTTGAATGGGACCTAACCCTAACCCAAAGTGGATTTACCCTCCAATGGCATTTTTTCATGCATTTTTCAGGGAAAGCTAGAGAAGCCTGACCGAAAATATCAGTGCCCTCCTAAGTATACCTATGCACTGCGAATTCATTGGTGACATCAATTTTTCTGTATGTTGAATGGGACTTAACCCTAACCCTAAGTGGATTTACCCTCCAATGGGATTTTTCCATGCATTTTTCAGGGAAAGCTAGAGAAGCGTGAGGGAAAGTATTAGTGCCCTCCTAAGCATACCTATGAACTGTGAATTCATTGGTGACATCAATTTTTCTGTATGAGATGAAGGGGACCTAACCCTAACCCTAAGTGGATTTACCCTCCAATGGGATTTTTCCATGCATTTTTCAGGGAAAGCTAGAGAAGCCTGACCGAAAATATCAGTGCCCTCCTTAGTATACCTATGCACTGCGTATTCATTGGTGACATCAATTTTTCTGTATGAGTTGAATGGGACTTAACCTTAACCCTAAGTGGATTTACCCTCCAATGGGATTTTTCCATGCATTTTTCAGGAAAAGCTAGAGAAGCCTGAGGGAAAATATCAATGCTCTCCTTCGTATACCTATGCACTGCGAATTCATTGGTGACATCAATTTTTCTGTATGAGTTGAAGGGGACCTAACCCTAACCCTATGTGGATTTACCCTCCAATGGGATTTTTCCATGCATTTTTCAGGGAAAGCTAGAGAAGCCTGACCGAAAATATCAGTGCCCTCCTTAGTATACCTATGCACTGCGTATTCATTGGTGACATCAATTTTTCTGTATGAGTTGAATGGGACTTAACCTTAACCCTAAGTGGATTTACCCTCCAATGGGATTTTTCCATGCATTTTTCAGGAAAAGCTAGAGAAGCCTGAGGGAAAATATAAATGCTCTCCTTCGTATACCTATGTACTGCGAATTCATTGGTGACATCAATTTTTCTGTATGAGTTGAAGGGGACCTAACCCTAACCCTATGTGGATTTACCCTCCAATGGGATTTTTCCATGCATTTTTCAGGGAAAGCTAGAGAAGCCTGACCGAAAATATCAGTGCCCTCCTTAGTATACCTATGCACTGTGTATTCATTGGTGACATCAATTTTTCTGTATGAGTTGAATGGGACTTAACCCTAACCCTAAGTGGATTTACCCTCCAATGGGATTTTTCCATGCATTTTTCAGGTAAAGCTAGAGAAACCTGAGGGAAAATATCAATGCTCTGCTTAGTATACCTATGCACTGTGAATTCATTGGTGACATCAATTTTTCTGTATGAGTTGAAGGGGACCTAACCCTAACCCTATGTGGATTTACCCTCCAATGGGATTTTTCCATGCATTTTTCAGGGAAAGCTAGAGAAGCCTGACCGAAAATATCAGTGCCCTCCTTAGTATACCTATGCACTGCGTATTCATTGGTGACATCAATTTTTCTGTATGAGTTGAATGGGACTTAACCCTAACCCTAAGTGGATTTACCCTCCAATGGGATTTTTCCATGCATTTTTCAGGAAAAGCTAGAGAAGCCTGAGGGAAAATATCAATGCTCTCCTTCGTATACCTATGCACTGCGAATTCATTGGTGACATCAATTTTTCTGTATGAGTTGAAGGGGACCTAACCCTAACCCAAAGTGGATTTACCCTCCAATGGGATTTTTCCATGCATTTTTCAGGGAAAGCTAGAGAAGCCTGAGTGAAAATATCAGGGCCCCCCTTAGTAAACCTATGCACTGCAAATTCATTGGTGACATCAATTTTTCTGTATGAGTTGAATGGGACATAACCCTAACCCAAGTGGGTTTACCCTGTAATCGGATTTTTCCATGCATTTTTCCAGGAAAGCTAGAGAGCCCTGAGTGAAAATATCAGTGCCTTCCGAAGTATACTTAGGCTCTGCGAATTCATTGGTGACATCAATTTTTTTGTATGAGTTGAAGGGGACCTAACCCTAACCCTAAGTGGATTTACCCTCCAATGGGATTTTTCCATGAATTTTTCAGGGAAAGCTAGAGAAGCCGGAGGGAAAATATCAGTGCTCTCCTTAGTATACCTATGCACTGCGAATTCATTGGTGACATCAATTTTTCTGTATGAGTTGAATGGGACCTAACCCTAACCCAAAGTGGATTTACCCTCCAATGGCATTTTTCCATGCATTTTTCAGGGAAAGCTAGAGAAGTCTGACCGAAAATATGAGTGCCCTCCTAAGTATACCTATGCACTGCGAATTCATTGGTGACATCAATTTTTCTGTATGTTGAATGGGTCTTAACCCTAACCCTAAGTGGATTTACCCTCCAATGGGATTTTTCCATGCATTTTTCAGCGAAAGCTAGAGAAGCCTGAGGGAAAATATCAGTGCCCTCCTTAGTATACCTATGCACTGCGTATTCATTGGTGACATCAATTTTTCTGTATTGGTTGAATGGGACTTAACCCTAACCCTAAGTGGATTTACCCTCCAATGGGATTTTTCCATGCATTTTTCAGGCAAAGCTAGAGAAGCCTGAGGGAAAATATCAATGCTCTCCTTCGTATACCTATGCACTGCGAATTCATTGGTGACATCATTTTTTCTGTATGAGATGAAGGGGACCTAACCCTAACCCTAAGTAGATTTACCTTCCAATGGGATTTTTCCATGCATTTTTCAGGGAAAGCTAGAGAAGCCTGAGTGAAAGTATCAATGCTCTCCTTAGTATACCTGTGCACTGCGAATTCATTGGTGACATCAATTTTTCTGTATGAGTTGAATGGGACTTAACCCTAACCCTAAGTGGATTTACCCTCCAATGGGATTTTTCCATGCATTTTTCAGGGAAAGCTAGAGAAGCCTAACCGAAAATATCAGGGCCCTCCTTAGTATACCTATGCACTGTGAATTCATTGGTGACATCAATTTTTCTGCATGAGTTGAAGGGGACCTAACCCTAACCCTAAGTGGATTTAACCTCCAATGGCATTTTTCCATGAATCTTCAGGGAAAGCTGCAGAAGCCTGAGTGAAAATATCAGTGCTCCCCTTAGTATACCTATGCACTGCGAATTCATTGGTGACATCAATTTTTCTGTATGAGTTGAATGGGACTTAACCCTAACCCTAAGTGGATTTACCCTCCAATGGGATTTTTCCATGCATTTTTCAGGAAAATATAGAGAAGCCTGAGGGAAAATATCAATGCTCTCCTTCGTATACCTATGCACTGCGAATTCATTGGTGACATCAATTTTTCTGTATGAGTTGAAGGGGACCTAACCCTAACCCAAAGTGGATTTACCCTCCAATGGGATTTTTCCATGAATTTTTCAGGGAAAGCTAGAGAAGCCTGACCGAAAATATGAGTGCCCTCCTAAGTATACCTATGCACTGCGAATTCATTGGTGACATCAATTTTTCTGTATGTTGAATGGGACTTAACCCTAACCCTAAGTGGATTTACCCTCCAATGGGATTTTTCCATGCATTTTTCAGCGAAAGCTAGAGAAGCCTGAGGGAAAATATCAGTGCCCTCCTTAGTATACCTATGCACTGCGTATTCATTGGTGACATCAATTTTTCTGTATGAGTTGAATGGGACTTAACCCTAACCCTAAGTGGATTTACCCTCCAATGGGATTTTTCCATGCATTTTTCAGGCAAAGCTAGAGAAGCCTGAGGGAAAATATCAATGCTCTCCTTCGTATACCTATGCACTGCGAATTCATTGGTGACATCATTTTTTCTATATGAGATGAAGGGGACCTAACCCTAACCCTAAGTGGATTTACCCTCCAATGGGATTTTTCCATGCATTTTTCAGGGAAAGCTAGAGAAGCCGGAGGGAAAATATCAATGCTCTCCTTCGTATACCTATGCACTGCGAATTCATTGGTGAGATCAATTTTTCTGTATGAGTTGAATGGGACTTAACCCTAACCCTAAGTGGATTTACCCTCCAATGGGATTTTTCCATGCATTTTTCAGGGAAAGCTAGAGAAGCGTGAGGGAAAGTATTAGTGCCCTCCTAAGCATACCTATGAACTGTGAATTCATTGGTGACATCAATTTTTCTGTATGAGATGAAGGGGACCTAACCCTAACCCTAAGTGGATTTACCCTGTAATGGGATTTTTCCATGCATTTTTCCTGGAAAGCTAGAGAGCCCTGAGTGAAAATATCAGTGCCTTCCGAAGTATACCTAGGCTCTGCGAATTCATTGGTGACATCAATTTTTTTGTATGAGTTGAAGGGGACCTAACCCTAACCCTAAGTGGATTTACCCTCCAATGGGATTTTTCCATGAATTTTTCAGGGAAAGCTAGAGAAGCCGGAGGGAAAATATCAATGCTCTCCTTCGTATACCTATGCACTGCGAATTCATTGGTGACATCAATTTTTCTGTATGAGTTGAAGGGGACCTAACCCTAACCCAAAGTGGATTTACCCTCCAATGGGATTTTTCCATGCATTTTTCAGGGAAAGCTAGAGAAGCCTGAGTGAAAATATCAGGGCCCCCCTTAGTATACCTATGCACTGCAAATTCATTGGTGACATCAATTTTTCTGTATGAGTTGAATGGGACATAACCCTAACCCTAAGTGGGTTTACCCTGTAATGGGATTTTTCCATGCATTTTTCCTGGAAAGCTAGAGAGCCCTGAGTGAAAATATCAGTGCCTTCCGAAGTATACTTAGGCTCTGCGAATTCATTGGTGGCATCAATTTTTTTGTATGAGTTGAAGGGGACCTAACCCTAACCCTAAGTGGATTTACCCTCCAATGGGATTTTTCCATGAATTTTTCAGGGAAAGCTAGAGAAGCCGGAGGGAAAATATGAGTGCCCTCCTAAGTATACCTATGCACTGCGAATTCATTGCTGACATCAATTTTTCTGTATGAGTTGAATGGGACCTAACCCTAACCCAAAGTGGATTTACCCTCCAATGGCATTTTTCCATGCATTTTTCAGGGAAAGCTAGAGAAGCCTGACCGAAAATATGAGTGCCCTCCTAAGTATACCTATGCACTGCGAATTCATTGGTGACATCAATTTTTCTGTATGTTGAATGGGACTTAACCCTAACCCTAAGTGGATTTACCCTCCAATGGGATTTTTCCATGCATTTTTCAGCGAAAGCTAGAGAAGCCTGAGGGAAAATATCAGTGCCCTCCTTAGTATACCTATGCACTGCGTATTCATTGGTGACATCAATTTTTCTGTATGAGTTGAATGGGACTTAACCCTAACCCTAACTGGATTTACCCTCCAATGGGATTTTTCCATGCATTTTTCAGGCAAAGCTAGAGAAGCCTGAGGGAAAATATCAATGCTCTCCTTCGTATACCTATGCACTGCGAATTCATTGGTGACATCATTTTTTCTGTATGAGATGAAGGGGACCTAACCCTAACCCTAAGTGGATTTACCCTCCAATGGGATTTTTCCATGCATTTTTCAGGGAAAGCTAGAGAAGCTTGAGTGAAAATATCAATGCTCTCCTTAGTATACCTATGCACTGCGAATTCATTGGTGACATCAATTTTTCTGTATGAGTTGAATGGGACTTAACCCTAACCCTAAGTGGATTTACCCTCCAATGGGATTTTTCCATGCATTTTTCAGGGAAAGCTAGAGAAGCGTGAGGGAAAGTATTAGTGCCCTCCTAAGCATACCTATGAACTGTGAATTCATTGGTGACATCAATTTTTCTGTATGAGATGAAGGGGACCTAACCCTAACCCTAAGTGGATTTACCCTGTAATGGGATTTTTCCATGCATTTTTCCTGGAAAGCTAGAGAGCCCTGAGTGAAAATATCAGTGCCTTCCGAAGTATACCTAGGCTCTGCGAATTCATTGGTGACATCAATTTTTTTGTATGAGTTGAAGGGGACCTAACCCTAACCCTAAGTGGATTTACCCTCCAATGGGATTTTTCCATGAATTTTTCAGGGAAAGCTAGAGAAGCCGGAGGGAAAATATCAATGCTCTCCTTCGTATACCTATGCACTGCGAATTCATTGGTGACATCAATTTTTCTGTATGAGTTGAAGGGGACCTAACCCTAACCCAAAGTGGATTTACCCTCCAATGGGATTTTTCCATGCATTTTTCAGGGAAAGCTAGAGAAGCCTGAGTGAAAATATCAGGGCCCCCCGTAGTATACCTATGCACTGCAAATTCATTGGTGACATCAATTTTTCTGTATGAGTTGAATGGGACATAACCCTAACCCTAAGTGGGTTTACCCTGTAATGGGATTTTTCCATGCATTTTTCCTGGAAAGCTAGAGAGCCCTGAGTGAAAATATCAGTGCCTTCCGAAGTATACTTAGGCTCTGCGAATTCATTGGTGACATCAATTTTTTTGTATGAGTTGAAGGGGACCTAACCCTAACCCTAAGTGGATTTACCCTCCAATGGGATTTTTCCATGAATTTTTCAGGGAAAGCTAGAGAAGCCGGAGGGAAAATATCAGTGCTCTCCTTAGTATACCTATGGACTGCGAATTCATTGCTGACATCAATTTTTCTGTATGAGTTGAATGGGACCTAACCCTAACCCAAAGTGGATTTACCCTCCAATGGCATTTTTCCATGCATTTTTCAGGGAAAGCTAGAGAAGCCTGACCGAAAATATGAGTGCCCTCCTAAGTATACCTATGCACTGCGAATTCATTGGTGACATCAATTTTTCTGTATGTTGAATGGGACTTAACCCTAACCCTAAGTGGATTTACCCTCCAATGGGATTTTTCCATGCATTTTTCAGGGAAAGCTAGAGAAGCCTGACCGAAAATATCAGTGCCCTCCTAAGCATATCAATGAACTGTGAATTCATTGGTGACATCAATTTTTCTGTATGAGTTGAAGGGGACCTAACCCTCACCCTAAGTGGATTTACCCTCCAATGGGATTTTTCCATGCATTTTTCAGCGAAAGCTAGAGAAGCCTGAGGGAAAATATCAGTGCCCTCCTTAGTATACCTATGCACTGCGTATTCATTGGTGACATCAGTTTTTCTGTATGAGTTGAATGGGACTTAACCCTAACCCTAAGTGGATTTACCCTCCAATGGGATTTTTCCATGCATTTTTCAGGCAAAGCTAGAGAAGCCTGAGGGAAAATATCAATGCTCTCCTTCGTATACCTATGCACTGCGAATTCATTGGTGACATCATTTTTTCTATATGAGATGAAGGGGACCTAACCCTAACCCTAAGTGGATTTAGCCTCCAATGGGATTTTTCCATGCATTTTTCAGGGAAAGCTAGAGAAGCCGGCGGGAAAATATCAATGCTCTCCTTCGTATACCTATGCACTGCAAATTCATTGGTGACATCAATTTTTCTGTATGAGTTGAATGGGACTTAACCCTAACCCTAAGTGGATTTACCCTCCAATGGGATTTTTCCATGCATTTTTCAGGGAAAGCTAGAGAAGCGTGAGGGAAAGTATTAGTGCCCTCCTAAGCATACCTATGAACTGTGAATTCATTGGTGACATCAATTTTTCTGTATGAGATGAAGGGGACCTAACCCTAACCCTAAGTGGATTTACCCTGTAATGGGATTTTTCCATGCATTTTTCCTGGAAAGCTAGAGAGCCCTGAGTGAAAATATCAGTGCCTTCCGAAGTATACCTAGGCTCTGCGAATTCATTGGTGACATCAATTTTTTTGTATGAGTTGAAGGGGACCTAACCCTAACCCTAAGTGGATTTACCCTCCAATGGGATTTTTCCATGAATTTTTCAGGGAAAGCTAGAGAAGCCGGAGGGAAAATATCAATGCTCTCCTTCGTATACCTATGCACTGCGAATTCATTGGTGACATCAATTTTTCTGTATGAGTTGAAGGGGACCTAACCCTAACCCAAAGTGGATTTACCCTCCAATGGGATTTTTCCATGCATTTTTCAGGGAAAGCTAGAGAAGCCTGAGTGAAAATATCAGGGGCCCCCGTAGTATACCTATGCACTGCAAATTCATTGGTGACATCAATTTTTCTGTATGAGTTGAATGGGAGATAACCCTAACCCTAAGTGGGTTTACCCTGTAATGGGATTTTTCCATGCATTTTTCCTGGAAAGCTAGAGAGCCCTGAGTGAAAATATCAGTGCCTTCCGAAGTATACTTAGGCTCTGTGAATTCATTGGTGACATCAATTTTTTTGTATGAGTTGAAGGGGACCTAACCCTAACCCTAAGTGGATTTACCCTCCAATGGGATTTTTCCATGAATTTTTCAGGGAAAGCTAGAGAAGCCGGAGGGAAAATATCAGTGCTCTCCTTAGTATACCTATGCACTGCGAATTCATTTCTGACATCAATTTTTCTGTATGAGTTGAATGGGACCTAACCCTAACCCAAAGTGGATTTACCCTCCAATGGCATTTTTCCATGCATTTTTCAGGGAAAGCTAGAGAAGCCTGACCGAAAATATGAGTGCCCTCCTAAGTATACCTATGCACTGTGAATTCATTGGTGACATCAATTTTTCTGTATGTTGAATGGGACTTAACCCTAACCCTAAGTGGATTTACCCTCCAATGGGATTTTTCCATGCATTTTTCAGCGAAAGCTAGAGAAGCCTGAGGGAAAATATCAGTGCCCTCCTTAGTATACCTATGCACTGCGTATTCATTGGTGACATCAATTTTTCTGTATGAGTTGAATGGGACTTAACCCTAACCCTAAGTGGATTTACCCTCCAATGGGATTTTTCCATGCATTTTTCAGGCAAAGCTAGAGAAGCCTGAGGGAAAATATCAATGCTCTCCTTCGTATACCTATGCACTGCGAATTCATTGGTGACATCATTTTTTCTGTATGAGATGAAGGGGACCTAACCCTAACCCTAAGTGGATTTACCCTCCAATGGGATTTTTCCATGCATTTTTCAGGGAAAGCTAGAGAAGCCTGAGTGAAAATATCAATGCTCTCCTTAGTATACCTATGCACTGCGAATTCATTGGTGACATCAATTTTTCTTTATGAGTTGAATGGGACTTAACCCTAACCCTAAGTGGATTTACCCTCCAATGGGATTTTTCCATGCATTTTTCAGGGAAAGCTAGAGAAGCGTGAGGGAAAGTATTAGTGCCCTCCTAAGCATACCTATGAACTGTGAATTCATTGGTGACATCAATTTTTCTGTATGAGATGAAGGGGACCTAACCCTAACCCTAAGTGGATTTACCCTGTAATGGGATTTTTCCATGCATTTTTCCTGGAAAGCTAGAGAGCCCTGAGTGAAAATATCAGTGCCTTCCGAAGTATACCTAGGCTCTGCGAATTCATTGGTGACATCAATTTTTTTGTATGAGTTGAAGGGGACCTAACCCTAACCCTAAGTGGATTTACCCTCCAATGGGATTTTTCCATGAATTTTTCAGGGAAAGCTAGAGAAGCCGGAGGGAAAATATCAATGCTCTCCTTCGTATACCTATGCACTGCGAATTCATTGGTGACATCAATTTTTCTGTATGAGTTGAAGGGGACCTAACCCTAACCCAAAGTGGATTTACCCTCCAATGGGATTTTTCCATGCATTTTTCAGGGAAAGCTAGAGAAGCCTGAGTGAAAATATCAGGGCCCCCCTTAGTATACCTATGCACTGCAAATTCATTGGTGACATCAATTTTTCTGTATGAGTTGAATGGGACATAACCCTAACCCTAAGTGGGTTTACCCTGTAATGGGATTTTTCCATGCATTTTTCCTGGAAAGCTAGAGAGCCCTGAGTGAAAATATCAGTGCCTTCCGAAGTATACTTAGGCTCTGCGAATTCATTGGTGACATCAATTTTTTTGTATGAGTTGAAGGGGACCTAACCCTAACCCTAAGTGGATTTACCCTCCAATGGGATTTTTCCATGAATTTTTCAGGGAAAGCTAGAGAAGCCGGAGGGAAAATATCAGTGCTCTCCTTAGTATACCTATGCACTGCGAATTCATTGCTGACATCAATTTTTCTGTATGAGTTGAATGGGACCTAACCCTAACCCAAAGTGGATTTACCCTCCAATGGCATTTTTCCATGCATTTTTCAGGGAAAGCTAGAGAAGCCTGACCGAAAATATGAGTGCCCTCCTAACTATACCTATGCACTGCGAATTCATTGGTGACATCAATTTTTCTGTATGTTGAATGGGACTTAACCCTAACCCTAAGTGGATTTACCCTCCAATGGGATTTTTCCATGCATTTTTCAGCGAAAGCTAGAGAAGCCTGAGGGAAAATATCAATGCTCTCCTTCGTATACCTATGCACTGCGAATTCATTGGTGACATCATTTTTTCTGTATGAGATGAAGGGGACCTAACCCTAACCCTAAGTGGATTTACCCTCCAATGGGATTTTTCCATGCATTTTTCAGCGAAAGCTAGAGAAGCCTGAGGGAAAATATCAATGCTCTCCTTCGTATACCTATGCACTGCGAATTCATTGGTGACATCATTTTTTCTGTATGATATGAAGGGGACCTAACCCTAACCCTAAGTGGATTTACCCTCCAATGGGATTTTTCCATGCATTTTTCAGGGAAAGCTAGAGAAGCCTGAGTGAAAATATCAGGGCCCCCCTTAGTATACCTATGCACTGCAAATTCATTGGTGACATCAATTTTTCTGTATGAGTTGAATGGGACATAACCCTAACCCTAAGTGGATTTACCCTCCAAAGGCATTTTTCCATGCATTTTTCAGGGAAAGCTAGAGAAGCCTGACCGAAAATATGAGTGCCCTCCTAAGTATACCTATGCACTGCGAATTCATTGCTGACATCAATTTTTCTGTATGAGTTGAATGGGACCTAACCCTAACCCAAAGTGGATTTACCCTCCAATGGCATTTTTCCATGCATTTTTCAGGGAAAGCTAGAGAAGCCTGACCGAAAATATGAGTGCCCTCCTAAGTATACCTATGCACTGCGAATTCATTGGTGACATCAATTTTTCTCTATGTTGAATGGGACTTAACCCTAACCCTAAGTGGATTTACCTTCCAATGGGATTTTTCCATGCATTTTTCAGCGAAAGCTAGAGAAGCCTGAGGGAAAATATCAGTGCCCTCCTTAGTATACCTATGCACTGCGTATTCATTGGTGACATCAATTTTTCTGTATGAGTTGAATGGGACTTAACCCTAACCCTAAGTGGATTTACCCTCCAATGGGATTTTTCCATGCATTTTTCAGGCAAAGCTAGAGAAGCCTGAGGGAAAATATCAATGCTCTCCTTAGTATACCTATGCACTGCGAATTCATTGGTGACATCAATTTTTCTGTATGAGTTGAATGGGACTTAACCCTAACCCTAAGTGGATTTACCCTCCAATGGGATTTTTCCATGCATTTTTCCTGGTAAGCTAGAGAAGCGTGAGGGAAAGTATTAGTGCCCTCCTAAGCATACCTATGAACTGTGAATTCATTGGTGACATCAATTTTTCTGTATGAGATGAAGGGGACCTAACCCTAACCCTAAGTGGATTTACCCTGTAATGGGATTTTTCCATGCATTTTTCCTGGAAAGCTAGAGAGCCCTGAGTGAAAATATCAGTGCCTTCCGAAGTATACCTAGGCTCTGCGAATTCATTGGTGACATCAATTTTTTTGTATGAGTTGAAGGGGACCTAACCCTAACCCTAAGTGGATTTACCCTCCAATGGCATTTTTCCATGCATTTTTCAGGGAAAGCTAGAGAAGCCTGACCGAAAATATGAGTGCCCTCCTAAGTATACCTATGCACTGCGAATTCATTGGTGAATTTTTCTGTATGTTGAATGGGACTTAACCCTAACCCTAAGTGGATTTACCTTCCAATGGGATTTTTCCATGCATTTTTCAGCGAAAGCTAGAGAAGCCTGAGGGAAAATATCAGTGCCCTCCTTAGTATACCTATGCACGGCGTATTCATTGGTGACATCAATTTTTCTGTATGAGTTGAATGGGACTTAACCCTAACCCTAAGTGGATTTACCCTCCAATGGGATTTTTCCATGCATTTTTCAGGCAAAGCTAGAGAAGCCTGAGGGAAAATATCAATGCTCTCCTTCGTATACCTATGCACTGCGAATTCATTGGTGACATCATTTTTTCTGTATGAGATGAAGGGGACCTAACCCTAACCCTAAGTGGATTTACCCTCCAATGGGATTTTTCCATGCATTTTTCAGGGAAAGCTAGAGAAGCCTGAGTGAAAATATCAATGCTCTCCTTAGTATACCTATGCACTGCGAATTCATTGGTGACATCAATTTTTCTGTATGAGTTGAATGGGACTTAACCCTAACCCTAAGTGGATTTACCCTCCAATGGGATTTTTCCATGCATTTTTCAGGGAAAGCTAGAGAAGCGTGAGGGAAAGTATTAGTGCCCTCCTAAGCATACCTATGAACTGTGAATTCATTGGTGACATCAATTTTTCTGTATGAGATGAAGGGGACCTAACCCTAACCCTAAGTGGATTTACCCTGTAATGGGATTTTTCCATGCATTTTTCCTGGAAAGCTAGAGAGCCCTGAGTGAAAATATCAGTGCCTTCCGAAGTATACCTAGGCTCTGCGAATTCATTGGTGACATCAATTTTTTTGTATGAGTTGAAGGGGACCTAACCCTAACCCTAAGTGGATTTACCCTCCAATGGGATTTTTCCATGCATTTTTCAGGGAAAGCTAGAGAAGCCGGAGGGAAAATATCAATGCTCTCCTTCGTATACCTATGCACTGCGAATTCATTGGTGACATCAATTTTTCTGTATGAGTTGAAGGGGACCTAACTCTAACCCAAAGTGGATTTACCCTCCAATGGGATTTTTCCATGCATTTTTCAGGGAAAGCTAGAGAAGCCTGAGTGAAAATATCAGGGCCCCCCTTAGTATACCTATGCACTGCAAATTCATTGGTGACATCAATTTTTCTGTATGAGTTGAATGGGACATAACCCTAACCCTAAGTGGGTTTACCCTGTAATGGGATTTTTCCATGCATTTTTCCTGGAAAGCTAGAGAGCCCTGAGTGAAAATATCAGTGCCTTCCGAAGTATACTTAGGCTCTGCGAATTCATTGGTGACATCAATTTTTTTGTATGAGTTGAAGGGGACCTAACCCTAACCCTAAGTGGATTTACCCTCCAATGGGATTTTTCCATGAATTTTTCAGGGAAAGCTAGAGAAGCCGGAGGGAAAATATCAGTGCTCTCCTTAGTATACCTATGCACTGCGAATTCATTGCTGACATCAATTTTTCTGTATGAGTTGAATGGGACCTAACCCTAACCCAAAGTGGATTTACCCTCCAATGGCATTTTTCCATGCATTTTTCAGGGAAAGCTAGAGAAGCCTGACCGAAAATATGAGTGCCCTCCTAAGTATACCTATGCACTGCGAATTCATTGGTGACATCAATTTTTCTGTATGTTGAATGGGACTTAACCCTAACCCTAAGTGGATTTACCCTCCAATGGTATTTTTCCATGCATTTTTCAGCGAAAGCTAGAGAAGCCTGAGGGAAAATATCAGTGCCCTCCTTAGTATACCTATGCACTGCGTATTCATTGGTGACATCAATTTTTCTGTATGAGTTGAATGGGACTTAACCCTAACCCTAAGTGGATTTACCCTCCAATGGGATTTTTCCATGCATTTTTCAGGCAAAGCTAGAGAAACCTGAGGGAAAATATCAATGCTCTCCTTCGTATACCTATGCACTGCGAATTCATTGGTGACATCATTTTTTCTGTATGAGATGAAGGGGACCTAACCCTAACCCTAAGTGGATTTACCCTCCAATGGGATTTTTCCATGCATTTTTCAGGGAAAGCTAGGGAAGCCTGAGTGAAAATATCAATGCTCTCCTTAGTATACCTATGCACTGCGAATTCATTGGTGACATCAATTTTTCTGTATGAGTTGAATGGGACTTAACCCTAACCCTAAGTGGATTTACCCTCCAATGCGATTTTTCCATGCATTTTTCAGGGAAAGCTAGAGAAGCGTGAGGGAAAGTATTAGTGCCCACCTAAGCATACCTATGAACTGTGAATTCATTGGTGACATCAATTTTTCTGTATGAGATGAAGGGGACCTAACCCTAACCCTAAGTGGATTTACCCTGTAATGGGATTTTTCCATGCATTTTTCCTGGAAAGCTAGAGAGACCTGAGTGAAAATATCAGTGCCTTCCGAAGTATACCTAGGCTCTGCGAATTCATTGGTGACATCAATTTTTTTGTATGAGTTGAAGGGGACCTAACCCTAACCCTAAGTGGATTTACCCTCCAATG
The DNA here is from genome assembly GCF_964273705.1 of Natrix helvetica. Lineage (NCBI taxonomy): Eukaryota > Metazoa > Chordata > Lepidosauria > Squamata > Natricidae > Natrix > Natrix helvetica. The sequence goes on from NC_138552.1 coordinate 167,870,940, forward strand.
GGATTTTTCCATGTATTTTTCAGGGAAAGCTAGAGAAGCCTGAGTGAAAATATCAGGGGCCCCCTTAGTATACCTATGCACTGCAAATTCATTGGTGACATCAATTTTTCTGTATGAGTTGAATGGGACATAACCCTAACCCTAAGTGGGTTTACCCTGTAATGGTATTTTTCCATGCATTTTTCCTGGAAAGCTAGAGAGCCCTGAGTGAAAATATCAGTGCCTTCCGAAGTATACTTAGGCTCTGCGAATTCATTGGTGACATCAATTTTTTTGTATGAGTTGAAGGGGACCTAACCCTAACCCTAAGTGGATTTACCCTCCAATGGGATTTTTCCATGCATTTTTCAGCGAAAGCTAGAAAAGCCTGAGGGAAAATATCAATGCTCTCCTTCGTATACCTATGCACTGCGAATTCATTGGTGACATCATTTTTTCTGTATGAGATGAAGGGGACCTAACCCTAACCCTAAGTGGATTTACCCTCCAATGGGATTTTTCCATGCATTTTTCAGCGAAAGCTAGAGAAGCCTGAGGGAAAATATCAATGCTCTCCTTCGTATACCTATGCACTGCGAATTCATTGGTGACATCATTTTTTCTGTATGAGATGAAGGGGACCTAACCCTAACCCTAAGTGGATTTACCCTCCAATGGGATTTTTCCATGCATTTTTCAGCGAAAGCTAGAGAAGCCTGAGGGAAAATATCAATGCTCTCCTTCGTATACCTATGCACTGCGAATTCATTGGTGACATCATTTTTTCTGTATGAGATGAAGGGGACCTAACCCTAACCCTAAGTGGATTTACCCTCCAATGGGATTTTTCCATGCATTTTTCAGCGAAAGCTAGAGAAGCCTGAGGGAAAATATCAATGCTCTCCTTCGTATACCTATGCACTGCGAATTCATTGGTGACATCATTTTTTCTGTATGAGATGAAGGGGACCTAACCCTAACCCTAAGTGGATTTACCCTCCAATTGGATTTTTCCATGCATTTTTCAGCGAAAGCTAGAGAAGCCTGAGGGAAAATATCAATGCTCTCCTTCGTATACCTATGCACTGCGAATTCATTGGTGACATCATTTTTTCTGTATGAGATGAAGGGGACCTAACCCTAACCCTAAGTGGATTTACCCTCCAATGGGATTTTTCCATGTATTTTTCAGGGAAAGCTAGAGAAGCCTGAGTGAAAATATCAATGCTCTCCATAGTATACCTATGCACTGCGAATTCATTGGTGACATCAATTTTTCTGTATGAGTTGAAGGGGACTTAACCCTAACCCTAAGTGGATTTACCCTCCAATGGGATTTTTCCATGCATTTTTCAGGGAAAGCTAGAGAAGCGTGAGGGAAAGTATTAGTGCCCTCCTAAGCATACCTATGAACTGTGAATTCATTGGTGACATCAATTTTTCTGTATGAGATGAAGGGGACCTAACCCTAACCCTAAGTGGATTTACCCTGTAATGGGATTTTTCCATGCATTTTTCCTGGAAAGCTAGAGAGCCCTGAGTGAAAATATCAGTGCCTTCCGAAGTATACCTATGCACTGCGAATTCATTGGTGACATCAATTTTTCTGTATGTTGAATGGGACCTAACCCTAACCCTAAGTGGATTTACCCTCCAATGGCATTTTTCCATGCATTTTTCAGGGAAAGCTAGAGAAGCCTGACAGAAAATATCAGTGCCCTCCTAAGTATACCTATGCACTGCGAATTCATTGGTGACATCAATTTTTCTGTATGTTGAATGGGACTTAACCCTAACCCTAAGTGGATTTACCCTCCAATGGGATTTTTCCATGCATTTTTCAGGGAAAGCTAGAGAAGCGTGAGGGAAAGTATTAGTGCCCTCCTAAGCATACCTATGAACTGTGAATTCATTGGTGACATCAATTTTTCTGTATGAGATGAAGGGGACCTAACCCTAACCCTAAGTGGATTTACCCTCCAATGGGATTTTTCCCTGCATTTTTCAGGGAAAGCTAGAGAAGCCTAACCGAAAATATCAGGGCCCTCCTTCGTATACCTATGCACTGCGAATTCATTGGTGACATCAATTTTTCTGTATGAGTTGAATGGGACTTAAACCTAACCCTAAGTGGATTTACCCTCCAATGGGATTTTTCCATGCATTTTTCAGGGAAAGCTAGAGAAACCTGAAGGAAAATATCAATGCTCTGCTTAGTATACCTATGCACTGTGAATTCATTGGTGACATCAATTTTTCTGTATGAGTTGAAGGGGACCTAACCCTAACCCTATGTGGATTTACCCCCCAATGGGATTTTTCCATGCATTTTTCAGGGAAAGCTAGAGAAGCCTGAGTGAAAATATCAATGCTCTCCTTAGTATACCTATGCACTGCGAATTCATTGGTGACATCAATTTTTTTGTATGAGTTGAAGGGGACCTAACCCTAACCCTAAGTGGATTTACCCTCCAATGGGATTTTTCCATGAATTTTTCAGGGAAAGCTAGAGAAGCCTGAGTGAAAATATCAATGCTCTCCTTCGTATACCTATGCACTGCGAATTCATTGGTGACATCAATTTTTCTGTATGAGTTGAAGGGGACTTAACCCTAACCCTAAGTGGATTTACCCTCCAATGGGATTTTTCCATGCATTTTTCAGGGAAAGCTAGAGAAGCGTGAGGGAAAGTATTAGTGCCCTCCTAAGCATACCTATGAACTGTGAATTCATTGGTGACATCAATTTTTCTGTATGAGATGAAGTGGACCTAACCCTAACCCTAAGTGGATTTACCCTGTAATGGGATTTTTCCATGCATTTTTCCTGGAAAGCTAGAGAGCCCTGAGTGAAGATATCAGTGCCTTCCGAAGTATACCTATGCACTGCGAATTCATTGGTGACATCAATTTTTCTGTATGAGATGAAGGGGACCTAACCCTAACCCTAAGTGGATTTACCCTCCAATGGGATTTTTCCCTGCATTTTTCAGGGAAAGCTAGAGAAGCCTAACCGAAAATATCAGGGCCCTCCTTAGTATACCTATGCACTGTGAATTCATTGGTGACATCAATTTTTCTGTATGAGTTGAAGGGGACTTAACCCTAACCCTAAGTGGATTTACCCTCCAATGGGATTTTTCCATGCATTTTTCAGGGAAAGCTGCAGAAGCCTGAGTGAAAATATCAGTGCTCCCCTTACTATACCTATGCACTGCGAATTCATTGGTGACATCAATTTTTCTGTATGAGTTGAATGGGACTTAAACCTAACCCTAAGTGGATTTACCCTCCAATGGGATTTTTCCATGCATTTTTCAGGGAAAGCTAGAGAAACCTGAAGGAAAATATCAATGCTCTGCTTAGTATACCTATGCACTGTGAATTCATTGGTGACATCAATTTTTCTGTATGAGTTGAAGGGGACCTAACACTAACCCTATGTGGATTTACCCCCCAATGGGATTTTTCCATGCATTTTTCGGGGAAAGCTAGAGAAGCCTGAGTGAAAATATCAATGCTCTCCTTAGTATACCTATGCACTGCGAATTCATTGGTGACATCAATTTTTTTGTATGAGTTGAAGGGGACCTAACCCTAACCCTAAGTGGATTTACCCTCCAATGGGATTTTTCCATGAATTTTTCAGGGAAAGCTAGAGAAGCCGGAGGGAAAATATCAATGCTCTCCTTCGTATACCTATGCACTGCGAATTCATTGGTGACATCAATTTTTCTGTATGAGTTGAAGGGGACCTAACCCTAACCCAAAGTGGATTTACCCTCCAATGGGATTTTTCAATGCATTTTTCAGGGAAAGCTAGAGAAGCCTGAGTGAAAATATCAGGGCCCCCCTTAGTATACCTATGCACTGCAAATTCATTGGTGACATCAATTTTTCTGTATGAGTTGAATGGGACATAACCCTAACCCTAAGTGGGTTTACCCTGTAATGGGATTTTTCCATGCATTTTTCCTGGAAAGCTAGAGAGCCCTGAGTGAAAATATCAGTGCCTTCCGAAGTATACTTAGGCTCTGCGAATTCATTGGTGACATCAATTTTTTTGTATGAGTTGAAGGGGACCTAACCCTAACCCTAAGTGGATTTACCCTCCAATGGGATTTTTCCATGCATTTTTCAGCGAAAGCTAGAGAAGCCTGAGGGAAAATATCAATGCTCCCCTTCGTATACCTATGCACTGCGAATTCATTGGTGACATCATTTTTTCTGTATGAGATGAAGGGGACCTAACCCTAACCCTAAGTGGATTTACCCTCCAATGGGATTTTTCCATGCATTTTTCAGCGAAAGCTAGAGAAGCCTGAGGGAAAATATCAATGCTCTCCTTCGTATACCTATGCACTGCGAATTCATTGGTGACATCATTTTTTCTGTATGAGATGAAGGGGACCTAACCCTAACCCTAAGTGGATTTACCCTCCAATGGGATTTTTCCATGCATTTTTCAGGGAAAGCTAGAGAAGCCTGAGTGAAAATATCAATGCTCTCCTTAGTATACCTATGCACTGCGAATTCATTGGTGACATCAATTTTTCTGTATGAGTTGAAGGGGACTTAACCCTAACCCTAAGTGGATTTACCCTCCAATGGGATTTTTCCATGCATTTTTCAGGGAAAGCTAGAGAAGCGTGAGGGAAAGTATTAGTGCCCTCCTAAGCATACCTATGAACTGTGAATTCATTGGTGACATCAATTTTTCTGTATGAGATGAAGTGGACCTAACCCTAACCCTAAGTAGATTTACCCTGTAATGGGATTTTTCCATGCATTTTTCCTGGAAAGCTAGAGAGCCCTGAGTGAAAATATCAGTGCCTTCCGAAGTATACCTATGCACTGTGAATTCATTGGTGACATCAATTTTTCTGTATGAGTTGAAGGGGACCTAACCCTAACCCTATGTGGATTTACCCCCCAATGGGATTTTTCCATGCATTTTTCAGGGAAAGCTAGAGAAGCCTGAGTGAAAATATCAATGCTCTCCTTAGTATACCTATGCACTGCGAATTCATTGGTGACATCAATTTTTTTGTATGAGTTGAAGGGGACCTAACCCTAACCCTAAGTGGATTTACCCTCCAATGGGATTTTTCCATGAATTTTTCAGGGAAAGCTAGAGAAGCCTGAGTGAAAATATCAATGCTCTCCTTCGTATACCTATGCACTGCGAATTCATTGGTGACATCAATTTTTCTGTATGAGTTGAAGGGGACTTAACCCTAACCCTAAGTGGATTTACCCTCCAATGGGATTTTTCCATGCATTTTTCAGGGAAAGCTAGAGAAGCGTGAGGGAAAGTATTAGTGCCCTCCTAAGCATACCTATGAACTGTGAATTCATTGGTGACATCAATTTTTCTGTATGAGATGAAGTGGACCTAACCCTAACCCTAAGTGGATTTACCCTGTAATGGGATTTTTCCATGCATTTTTCCTGGAAAGCTAGAGAGCCCTGAGTGAAGATATCAGTGCCTTCCGAAGTATACCTATGCACTGCGAATTCATTGGTGACATCAATTTTTCTGTATGAGATGAAGGGGACCTAACCCTAACCCTAAGTGGATTTACCCTCCAATGGGATTTTTCCCTGCATTTTTCAGGGAAAGCTAGAGAAGCCTAACCGAAAATATCAGGGCCCTCCTTAGTATACCTATGCACTGTGAATTCATTGGTGACATCAATTTTTCTGTATGAGTTGAAGGGGACTTAACCCTAACCCTAAGTGGATTTACCCTCCAATGGGATTTTTCCATGCATTTTTCAGGGAAAGCTGCAGAAGCCTGAGTGAAAATATCAGTGCTCCCCTTACTATACCTATGCACTGCGAATTCATTGGTGACATCAATTTTTCTGTATGAGTTGAATGGGACTTAAACCTAACCCTAAGTGGATTTACCCTCCAATGGGATTTTTCCATGCATTTTTCAGGGAAAGCTAGAGAAACCTGAAGGAAAATATCAATGCTCTGCTTAGTATACCTATGCACTGTGAATTCATTGGTGACATCAATTTTTCTGTATGAGTTGAAGGGGACCTAACACTAACCCTATGTGGATTTACCCCCCAATGGGATTTTTCCATGCATTTTTCGGGGAAAGCTAGAGAAGCCTGAGTGAAAATATCAATGCTCTCCTTAGTATACCTATGCACTGCGAATTCATTGGTGACATCAATTTTTTTGTATGAGTTGAAGGGGACCTAACCCTAACCCTAAGTGGATTTACCCTCCAATGGGATTTTTCCATGAATTTTTCAGGGAAAGCTAGAGAAGCCGGAGGGAAAATATCAATGCTCTCCTTCGTATACCTATGCACTGCGAATTCATTGGTGACATCAATTTTTCTGTATGAGTTGAAGGGGACCTAACCCTAACCCAAAGTGGATTTACCCTCCAATGGGATTTTTCAATGCATTTTTCAGGGAAAGCTAGAGAAGCCTGAGTGAAAATATCAGGGCCCCCCTTAGTATACCTATGCACTGCAAATTCATTGGTGACATCAATTTTTCTGTATGAGTTGAATGGGACATAACCCTAACCCTAAGTGGGTTTACCCTGTAATGGGATTTTTCCATGCATTTTTCCTGGAAAGCTAGAGAGCCCTGAGTGAAAATATCAGTGCCTTCCGAAGTATACTTAGGCTCTGCGAATTCATTGGTGACATCAATTTTTTTGTATGAGTTGAAGGGGACCTAACCCTAACCCTAAGTGGATTTACCCTCCAATGGGATTTTTCCATGCATTTTTCAGCGAAAGCTAGAGAAGCCTGAGGGAAAATATCAATGCTCCCCTTCGTATACCTATGCACTGCGAATTCATTGGTGACATCATTTTTTCTGTATGAGATGAAGGGGACCTAACCCTAACCCTAAGTGGATTTACCCTCCAATGGGATTTTTCCATGCATTTTTCAGCGAAAGCTAGAGAAGCCTGAGGGAAAATATCAATGCTCTCCTTCGTATACCTATGCACTGCGAATTCATTGGTGACATCATTTTTTCTGTATGAGATGAAGGGGACCTAACCCTAACCCTAAGTGGATTTACCCTCCAATGGGATTTTTCCATGCATTTTTCAGGGAAAGCTAGAGAAGCCTGAGTGAAAATATCAATGCTCTCCTTAGTATACCTATGCACTGCGAATTCATTGGTGACATCAATTTTTCTGTATGAGTTGAAGGGGACTTAACCCTAACCCTAAGTGGATTTACCCTCCAATGGGATTTTTCCATGCATTTTTCAGGGAAAGCTAGAGAAGCGTGAGGGAAAGTATTAGTGCCCTCCTAAGCATACCTATGAACTGTGAATTCATTGGTGACATCAATTTTTCTGTATGAGATGAAGTGGACCTAACCCTAACCCTAAGTAGATTTACCCTGTAATGGGATTTTTCCATGCATTTTTCCTGGAAAGCTAGAGAGCCCTGAGTGAAAATATCAGTGCCTTCCGAAGTATACCTATGCACTGCGAATTCATTGGTGACATCAATTTTTCTGTATGTTGAATGGGACCTAACCCTAACCCTAAGTGGATTTACCCTACAATGGCATTTTTCCATGCATTTTTCAGGGAAAGCTAGAGAAGCCTGACCGAAAATATCAGTGCCCTCCTAAGTATACCTATGCACTGCGAATTCATTGGTGACATCAATTTTTCTGTATGTTGAATGGGACTTAACCCTAACCCTAAGTGGATTTACCCTCCAATGGGATTTTTCCATGCATTTTTCAGGGAAAGCTAGAGAAGCGTGAGGGAAAGTATTAGTGCCCTCCTAAGCATACCTATGAACTGTGAATTCATTGGTGACATCAATTTTTCTGTATGAGATGAAGGGGACCTAACCCTAACCCTAAGTGGATTTACCCTCCAATGGGATTTTTCCCTGAATTTTTCAGGGAAAGCTAGAGAAGCCTAACCGAAAATATCAGGGCCCTCCTTAGTATACCTATGCACTGTGAATTCATTGGTGACATCAATTTTTCTGTATGAGTTGAAGGGGACCTAACCCTAACCCTAAGTGGATTTAACCTCCAATGGGATTTTTCCCTGAATCTTCAGGGAAAGCTGCAGAAGCCTGAGTGAAAATATCAGTGCTCCCCTTAGTATACCTATGCACTGCGAATTCATTGGTGACATCAATTTTTCTGTATGTTGAATGGGACTTAACCCTAACCCTAAGTGGATTTACCCTCCAATGGGATTTTTCCATGCATTTTTCAGGGAAAGCTAGAGAAGCGTGAGGGAAAGTATTAGTGCCCTCCTAAGCATACCTATGCACTGTGAATTCATTGGTGACATCAATTTTTCTGTATGAGATGAAGGGGACCTAACCCTAACCCTATGTGGATTTACCCTCCAATGGGATTTTTCCATGCATTTTTCAGGGAAAGCTAGAGAAGCGTGAGGGAAAGTATTAGTGCCCTCCTAAGCATACCTATGCACTGCGTATTCATTGGTGACATCAATTTTTCTGTATGAGTTGAATGGGACTTAACCCTAACCCTAAGTGGATTTACCCTCCAATGGGATTTTTCCATGCATTTTTCAGGGAAAGCTAGAGAAACCTGAGGGAAAATATCAATGCTCTGATTAGTATACCTATGCACTGTGAATTCATTGGTGACATCAATTTTTCTGTATGAGTTGAAGGGGACCTAACCCTAACCCTATGTGGATTTACCCTCCAATGGGATTTTTCCATGCATTTTTCAGGAAAAGCTAGAGAAGCCTGACCGAAAATATCAGTGCCCTCCTTAGTATACCTATGCACTGCGTATTCATTGGTGACATCAATTTTTCTGTATGAGTTGAATGGGACTTAACCCTAACCCTAAGTGGATTTACCCTCCAATGGGATTTTTCCATGCATTTTTCAGGGAAAGCTAGAAAAGCCTGAGGGAAAATATCAGTGCCCTCCTTAGTATACCTATGCACTGCGAATTCATTGGTGACATCAATTTTTCTGTATGAGTTGAAGGGGACCTAACCCTAACCCTATGTGGATTTACCCTCCAATGGGATTTTTCCATGCATTTTTCAGGGAAAGCTAGAGAAGCCTGACCGAAAATATCAGTGCCCTCCTTAGTATACCTATGCACTGCGTATTCATTGGAGACATCAATTTTTCTGTATGAGTTGAATGGGACTTAACCCTAACCCTAAGTGGATTTACCCTCCAATGGGATTTTTCCATGCATTTTTCAGGGAAAGCTAGAGAAACCTGAGGGAAAATATCAATGCTCTGATTAGTATACCTATGCACTGCGAATTCATTGGTGACATCAATTTTTCTGTATGAGTTGAAGGGGACCTAACCCTAACCCTATGTGGATTTACCCTCCAATGGGATTTTTCCATGCATTTTTCAGGGAAAGCTAGAGAAGCCTGACCGAAAATATCAGTGCCCTCCTTAGTATACCTATGCACTGCGTATTCATTGGTGACATCAATTTTTCTGTATGAGTTGAATGGGACTTAACCCTAACCCTAAGTGGATTTACCCTCCAATGGGATTTTTCCATGCATTTTTCAGGAAAAGCTAGAGAAGCCTGAGGGAAAATATCAGTGCCCTCCTTAGTATACCTATGCACTGCGAATTCATTGGTGACATCAATTTTTCTGTATGAGTTGAAGGGGACCTAACCCTAACCCAAAGTGGATTTACCCTCCAATGGGATTTTTCCATGCATTTTTCAGGGAAAGCTAGAGAAGCCTGAGTGAAAATATCAGGGCCCCCCTTAGTATACCTATGCACTGCAAATTCATTGGTGACATCAATTTTTCTGTATGAGTTGAATGGGACATAACCCTAACCCTAAGTGGGTTTACCCTGTAATGGGATTTTTCCATGCATTTTTCAGGGAAAGCTGCAGAAGCCTGAGTGAAAATATCAGTGCTCCCCTTAGTATACCTATGCACTGCGAATTCATTGGTGACATCAATTTTTCTGTATGAGTTGAATGGGACTTAACCCTAACCCTAAGTGGATTTACCCTCCAATGGGATTTTTCCATGCATTTTTCAGGGAAAGCTAGAGAAGCCTGAGTGAAAATATCAATGCTCTCCTTAGTATACCTATGCACTGCGAATTCATTGGTGACATCAATTTTTCTGTATGAATTGAATGGGACTTAACCCTAACCCTAAGTGGATTTACCCTCCAATGGGATTTTTCCATGCATTTTTCAGGGAAAGCTAGAGAAGCGTGAGGGAAAGTATTAGTGCCCTCCTAAGTATACCTATGCACTGCGAATTCATTGCTGACATCAATTTTTCTGTATGAGTTGAATGGGACCTAACCCTAACCCAAAGTGGATTTACCCTCCAATGGCATTTTTCCATGCATTTTTCAGGGAAAGCTAGAGAAGCCTGACCGAAAATATGAGTGCCCTCCTAAGTATACCTATGCACTGCGAATTCATTGGTGACATCAATTTTTCTGTATGTTGAATGGGACTTAACCCTAACCCTAAGTGGATTTACCTTCCAATGGGATTTTTCCATGCATTTTTCAGCGAAAGCTAGAGAAGCCTGAGGGAAAATATCAGTGCCCTCCTTAGTATACCTATGCACTGCGAATTCATTGGTGACATCAATTTTTCTGTATGAGTTGAAGGGGACTTAACCCTAACCCTAAGTGGATTTACCCTCCAATGGGATTTTTCCATGCATTTTTCAGGGAAAGCTAGAGAAGCGTGAGGGAAAGTATTAGTGCCCTCCTAAGCATACCTATGAACTGTGAATTCATTGGTGACATCAATTTTTCTGTATGAGATGAAGTGGACCTAACCCTAACCCTAAGTAGATTTACCCTGTAATGGGATTTTTCCATGCATTTTTCCTGGAAAGCTAGAGAGCCCTGAGTGAAAATATCAGTGCCTTCCGAAGTATACCTATGCACTGCGAATTCATTGGTGACATCAATTTTTCTGTATGTTGAATGGGACCTAACCCTAACCCTAAGTGGATTTACCCTCCAATGGCATTTTTCCATGCATTTTTCAGGGAAAGCTAGAGAAGCCTGACCGAAAATATCAGTGCCCTCCTAAGTATACCTATGCACTGCGAATTCATTGGTGACATCAATTTTTCTGTATGTTGAATGGGACTTAACCCTAACCCTAAGTGGATTTACCCTCCAATGGGATTTTTCCATGCATTTTTCAGGGAAAGCTAGAGAAGCGTGAGGGAAAGTATTAGTGCCCTCCTAAGCATACCTATGAACTGTGAATTCATTGGTGACATCAATTTTTCTGTATGAGATGAAGGGGACCTAACCCTAACCCTAAGTGGATTTACCCTCCAATGGGATTTTTCCCTGCAATTTTCAGGGAAAGCTAGAGAAGCCTAACCGAAAATATCAGGGCCCTCCTTAGTATACCTATGCACTGTGAATTCATTGGTGACATCAATTTTTCTGTATGAGTTGAAGGGGACCTAACCCTAACCCTAAGTGGATTTAACCTCCAATGGGATTTTTCCCTGAATCTTCAGGGAAAGCTGCAGAAGCCTGAGTGAAAATATCAGTGCTCCCCTTAGTATACCTATGCACTGCGAATTCATTGGTGACATCAATTTTTCTGTATGTTGAATGGGACTTAACCCTAACCCTAAGTGGATTTACCCTCCAATGGGATTTTTCCATGCATTTTTCAGGGAAAGCTAGAGAAGCGTGAGGGAAAGTATTAGTGCCCTCCTAAGCATACCTATGCACTGTGAATTCATTGGTGACATCAATTTTTCTGTATGAGATGAAGGGGACCTAACCCTAACCCTATGTGGATTTACCCTCCAATGGGATTTTTCCATGCATTTTTCAGGGAAAGCTAGAGAAGCGTGAGGGAAAGTATTAGTGCCCTCCTAAGCATACCTATGCACTGCGTATTCATTGGTGACATCAATTTTTCTGTATGAGTTGAATGGGACTTAACCCTAACCCTAAGTGGATTTACCCTCCAATGGGATTTTTCCATGCATTTTTCAGGGAAAGCTAGAGAAACCTGAGGGAAAATATCAATGCTCTGATTAGTATACCTATGCACTGTGAATTCATTGGTGACATCAATTTTTCTGTATGAGTTGAAGGGGACCTAACCCTAACCCTATGTGGATTTACCCTCCAATGGGATTTTTCCATGCATTTTTCAGGAAAAGCTAGAGAAGCCTGACCGAAAATATCAGTGCCCTCCTTAGTATACCTATGCACTGCGTATTCATTGGTGACATCAATTTTTCTGTATGAGTTGAATGGGACTTAACCCTAACCCTAAGTGGATTTACCCTCCAATGGGATTTTTCAATGCATTTTTCAGGGAAAGCTAGAAAAGCCTGAGGGAAAATATCAGTGCCCTCCTTAGTATACCTATGCACTGCGAATTCATTGGTGACATCAATTTTTCTGTATGAGTTGAAGGGGACCTAACCCTAACCCTATGTGGATTTACCCTCCAATGGGATTTTTCCATGCATTTTTCAGGGAAAGCTAGAGAAGCCTGACCGAAAATATCAGTGCCCTCCTTAGTATACCTATGCACTGCGTATTCATTGGAGACATCAATTTTTCTGTATGAGTTGAATGGGACTTAACCCTAACCCTAAGTGGATTTACCCTCCAATGGGATTTTTCCATGCATTTTTCAGGGAAAGCTAGAGAAACCTGAGGGAAAATATCAATGCTCTGATTAGTATACCTATGCACTGCGAATTCATTGGTGACATCAATTTTTCTGTATGAGTTGAAGGGGACCTAACCCTAACCCTATGTGGATTTACCCTCCAATGGGATTTTTCCATGCATTTTTCAGGGAAAGCTAGAGAAGCCTGACCGAAAATATCAGTGCCCTCCTTAGTATACCTATGCACTGCGTATTCATTGGTGACATCAATTTTTCTGTATGAGTTGAATGGGACTTAACCCTAACCCTAAGTGGATTTACCCTCCAATGGGATTTTTCCATGCATTTTTCAGGAAAAGCTAGAGAAGCCTGAGGGAAAATATCAGTGCCCTCCTTAGTATACCTATGCACTGCGAATTCATTGGTGACATCAATTTTTCTGTATGAGTTGAAGGGGACCTAACCCTAACCCAAAGTGGATTTACCCTCCAATGGGATTTTTCCATGCATTTTTCAGGGAAAGCTAGAGAAGCCTGAGTGAAAATATCAGGGCCCCCCTTAGTATACCTATGCACTGCAAATTCATTGGTGACATCAATTTTTCTGTATGAGTTGAATGGGACATAACCCTAACCCTAAGTGGGTTTACCCTGTAATGGGATTTTTCCATGCATTTTTCAGGGAAAGCTGCAGAAGCCTGAGTGAAAATATCAGTGCTCCCCTTAGTATACCTATGCACTGCGAATTCATTGGTGACATCAATTTTTCTGTATGAGTTGAATGGGACTTAACCCTAACCCTAAGTGGATTTACCCTCCAATGGGATTTTTCCATGCATTTTTCAGGGAAAGCTAGAGAAGCCTGAGTGAAAATATCAATGCTCTCCTTAGTATACCTATGCACTGCGAATTCATTGGTGACATCAATTTTTCTGTATGAATTGAATGGGACTTAACCCTAACCCTAAGTGGATTTACCCTCCAATGGGATTTTTCCATGCATTTTTCAGGGAAAGCTAGAGAAGCGTGAGGGAAAGTATTAGTGCCCTCCTAAGTATACCTATGCACTGCGAATTCATTGCTGACATCAATTTTTCTGTATGAGTTGAATGGGACCTAACCCTAACCCAAAGTGGATTTACCCTCCAATGGCATTTTTCCATGCATTTTTCAGGGAAAGCTAGAGAAGCCTGACCGAAAATATGAGTGCCCTCCTAAGTATACCTATGCACTGCGAATTCATTGGTGACATCAATTTTTCTGTATGTTGAATGGGACTTAACCCTAACCCTAAGTGGATTTACCTTCCAATGGGATTTTTCCATGCATTTTTCAGCGAAAGCTAGAGAAGCCTGAGGGAAAATATCAGTGCCCTCCTTAGTATACCTATGCACTGCGTATTCATTGGTGACATCAATTTTTCTGTATGAGTTGAATGGGACTTAACCCTAACCCTAAGTGGATTTACCCTCCAATGGGATTTTTCCATGCATTTTTCAGGCAAAGCTAGAGAAGCCTGAGGGAAAATATCAATGCTCTCCTTCGTATACCTATGCACTGCGAATTCATTGGTGACATCATTTTTTCTGTATGAGATGAAGGGGACCTAACCCTAACCCTAAGTGGATTTACCCTCCAATGGGATTTTTCCATGCATTTTTCAGGGAAAGCTAGAGAAGCCTGAGTGAAAATATCAATGCTCTCCTTAGTATACCTATGCACTGCGAATTCATTGGTGACATCAATTTTTCTGTATGAGTTGAATGGGACTTAACCCTAACCCTAAGTGGATTTACCCTCCAATGGGATTTTTCCATGCATTTTTCAGGGAAAGCTAGAGAAGCGTGAGGGAAAGTATTAGTGCCCTCCTAAGCATACCTATGAACTGTGAATTCATTGGTGACATCAATTTTTCTGTATGAGATGAAGGGGACCTAACCCTAACCCTAAGTGGATTTACCCTGTAATGGGATTTTTCCATGCATTTTTCCTGGAAAGCTAGAGAGCCCTGAGTGAAAATATCAGTGCCTTCCGAAGTATACCTAGGCTCTGCGAATTCATTGGTGACATCAATTTTTTTGTATGAGTTGAAGGGGACCTAACCCTAACCCTAAGTGGATTTACCCTCCAATGGCATTTTTCCATGCATTTTTCAGGGAAAGCTAGAGAAGCCTGACCGAAAATATGAGTGCCCTCCTAAGTATACCTATGCACTGCGAATTCATTGGTGACATCAATTTTTCTGTATGTTGAATGGGACTTAACCCTAACCCTAAGTGGATTTACCTTCCAATGGGATTTTTCCATGCATTCTTCAGCGAAAGCTAGAGAAGCCTGAGGGAAAATATCAGTGCCCTCCTTAGTATACCTATGCACGGCGTATTCATTGGTGACATCAATTTTTCTGTATGAGTTGAATGGGACTTAACCCTAACCCTAAGTGGATTTACCCTCCAATGGGATTTTTCCATGCATTTTTCAGGCAAAGCTAGAGAAGCCTGAGGGAAAATATCAATGCTCTCCTTCGTATACCTATGCACTGCGAATTCATTGGTGACATCATTTTTTCTGTATGAGATGAAGGGGACCTAACCCTAACCCTAAGTGGATTTACCCTCCAATGGGATTTTTCCATGCATTTTTCAGGGAAAGCTAGAGAAGCCTGAGTGAAAATATCAATGCTCTCCTTAGTATACCTATGCACTGCGAATTCATTGGTGACATCAATTTTTCTGTATGAGTTGAATGGGACTTAACCCTAACCCTAAGTGGATTTACCCTCCAATGGGATTTTTCCATTCATTTTTCAGGGAAAGCTAGAGAAGCGTGAGGGAAAATATCAATGCTCTCCTTAGTATACCTATGCACTGCGAATTCATTGGTGACATCAATTTTTCTGTATGAGTTGAAGGGGACTTAACCCTAACCCTAAGTGGATTTACCCTCCAATGGGATTTTTCCATGCATTTTTCAGGGAAAGCTAGAGAAGCGTGAGGGAAAGTATTAGTGCCCTCCTAAGCATACCTATGAACTGTGAATTCATTGGTGACATCAATTTTTCTGTATGAGATGAAGTGGACCTAACCCTAACCCTAAGTGGATTTACCCTGTAATGGGATTTTTCCATGCATTTTTCCTGGAAAGCTAGAGAGCCCTGAGTGAAAATATCAGTGCCTTCCGAAGTATACCTATGCACTGCGAATTCATTGGTGACATCAATTTTTCTGTATGTTGAATTGGACCTAACCCTAACCCTAAGTGGATTTACCCTCCAATGGGATTTTTCCATGCATTTTTCAGGGAAAGCTAGAGAAGCGTGAGGGAAAGTATTAGTGCCCTCCTAAGCATACCTATGAACTGTGAATTCATTGGTGACATCAATTTTTCTGTATGAGATGAAGGGGACCTAACCCTAACCCTAAGTGGATTTACCCTGTAATGGGATTTTTCCATGCATTTTTCCTGGAAAGCTAGAGAGCCCTGAGTGAAAATATCAGTGCCTTCCGAAGTATACCTAGGCTCTGCGAATTCATTGGTGACATCAATTTTTTTGTATGAGTTGAAGGGGACCTAACCCTAACCCTAAGTGGATTTACCCTCCAATGGCATTTTTCCATGCATTTTTCAGGGAAAGCTAGAGAAGCCTGACCGAAAATATGAGTGCCCTCCTAAGTATACCTATGCACTGCGAATTCATTGGTGACATCAATTTTTCTGTATGTTGAATGGGACTTAACCCTAACCCTAAGTGGATTTACCTTCCAATGGGATTTTTCCATGCATTCTTCAGCGAAAGCTAGAGAAGCCTGAGGGAAAATATCAGTGCCCTCCTTAGTATACCTATGCACGGCGTATTCATTGGTGACATCAATTTTTCTGTATGAGTTGAATGGGACTTAACCCTAACCCTAAGTGGATTTACCCTCCAATGGGATTTTTCCATGCATTTTTCAGGCAAAGCTAGAGAAGCCTGAGGGAAAATATCAATGCTCTCCTTCGTATACCTATGCACTGCGAATTCATTGGTGACATCATTTTTTCTGTATGAGATGAAGGGGACCTAACCCTAACCCTAAGTGGATTTACCCTCCAATGGGATTTTTCCATGCATTTTTCAGGGAAAGCTAGAGAAGCCTGAGTGAAAATATCAATGCTCTCCTTAGTATACCTATGCACTGCGAATTCATTGGTGACATCAATTTTTCTGTATGAGTTGAATGGGACTTAACCCTAACCCTAAGTGGATTTACCCTCCAATGGGATTTTTCCATGCATTTTTCAGGGAAAGCTAGAGAAGCGTGAGGGAAAATATCAATGCTCTCCTTAGTATACCTATGCACTGCGAATTCATTGGTGACATCAATTTTTCTGTATGAGTTGAAGGGGACTTAACCCTAACCCTAAGTGGATTTACCCTCCAATGGGATTTTTCCATGCATTTTTCAGGGAAAGCTAGAGAAGCGTGAGGGAAAGTATTAGTGCCCTCCTAAGCATACCTATGAACTGTGAATTCATTGGTGACATCAATTTTTCTGTATGAGATGAAGTGGACCTAACCCTAACCCTAAGTGGATTTACCCTGTAATGGGATTTTTCCATGCATTTTTCCTGGAAAGCTAGAGAGCCCTGAGTGAAAATATCAGTGCCTTCCGAAGTATACCTATGCACTGCGAATTCATTGGTGACATCAATTTTTCTGTATGTTGAATGGGACCTAACCCTAACCCTAAGTGGATTTACCCTCCAATGGCATTTTTCCATGCATTTTTCAGGGAAAGCTAGAGAAGCCTGACCGAAAATATCAGTGCCCTCCTAAGTATACCTATGCACTGCGAATTCATTGGTGACATCAATTTTTCTGTATGTTGAATGGGACTTAACCCTAACCCTAAGTGGATTTACCCTCCAATGGGATTTTTCCATGCATTTTTCAGGGAAAGCTAGAGAAGCGTGAGGGAAAGTATTAGTGCCCTCCTAAGCATACCTATGAACTGTGAATTCATTGGTGACATCAATTTTTCTGTATGAGATGAAGGGGACCTAACCCTAACCCTAAGTGGATTTACCCTCCAATGGGATTTTTCCCTGCATTTTTCAGGGAAAGCTAGAGAAGCCTAACCGAAAATATCAGGGCCCTCCTTAGTATACCTATGCACTGTGAATTCATTGGTGACATCAATTTTTCTGTATGAGTTGAAGGGGACCTAACCCTAACCCTAAGTGGATTTAACCTCCAATGGGATTTTTCCATGAATCTTCAGGGAAAGCTGCAGAAGCCTGAGTGAAAATATCAGTGCTCCCCTTAGTATACCTATGCACTGCGAATTCATTGGTGACATCAATTTTTCTGTATGAGTTGAATGGGACTTAACCCTAACCCTAAGTGGATTTACCCTCCAATGGGATTTTTCCATGCATTTTTCAGGGAAAGCTAGAGAAACCTGAAGGAAAATATCAATGCTCTGCTTAGTATACCTATGCACTGTGAATTCATTGGTGACATCAATTTTTCTGTATGAGTTGAAGGGGACCTAACCCTAACCCTATGTGGATTTACCCCCCAATGGGATTTTTCCATGCATTTTTCAGGGAAAGCTAGAGAAGCCTGAGTGAAAATATCAATGCTCTCCTTAGTATACCTATGCACTGCGAATTCATTGGTGACATCAATTTTTCTGTATGAGTTGAATGGGACTTAACCCTAACCCTAAGTGGATTTACCCTCCAATGGGATTTTTCCATGCATTTTTCAGGGAAAGCTAGAGAAGCGTGAGGGAAAGTATTAGTGCCCTCCTAAGTATACCTATGCACTGCGAATTCATTGCTGACATCAATTTTTCTGTATGAGTTGAATGGGACCTAACCCTAACCCAAAGTGGATTTACCCTCCAATGGCATTTTTCCATGCATTTTTCAGGGAAAGCTAGAGAAACCTGAAGGAAAATATCAATGCTCTGCTTAGTATACCTATGCACTGCGAATTCATTGGTGACATCAATTTTTCTGTATGTTGAATGGGACTTAACCCTAACCCTAAGTGGATTTACCTTCCAATGGGATTTTTCCATGCATTTTTCAGCGAAAGCTAGAGAAGCCTGAGGGAAAATATCAGTGCCCTCCTTAGTATACCTATGCACTGCGTATTCATTGGTGACATCAATTTTTCTGTATGAGTTGAATGGGACTTAACCCTAACCCTAAGTGGATTTACCCTCCAATGGGATTTTTCCATGCATTTTTCAGGCAAAGCTAGAGAAGCCTGAGGGAAAATATCAATGCTCTCCTTCGTATACCTATGCACTGCGAATTCATTGGTGACATCATT
Organism: Natrix helvetica; assembly: GCF_964273705.1. NCBI lineage: Eukaryota > Metazoa > Chordata > Lepidosauria > Squamata > Natricidae > Natrix > Natrix helvetica. Next base: position 167,889,870 of record NC_138552.1, read on the forward strand.
TTTTCTGTATGAGATGAAGGGGACCTAACCCTAACCCTAAGTGGATTTACCCTCCAATGGGATTTTTCCATGCATTTTTCAGGGAAAGCTAGAGAAGCCTGAGTGAAAATATCAATGCTCTCCTTAGTATACCTATGCACTGCGAATTCATTGGTGACATCAATTTTTCTGTATGAGTTGAATGGGACTTAACCCTAACCCTAAGTGGATTTACCCTCCAATGGGATTTTTCCATGCATTTCTCAGGGAAAGCTAGAGAAGCGTGAGGGAAAGTATTAGTGCCCTCCTAAGCATACCTATGAACTGTGAATTCATTGGTGACATCAATTTTTCTGTATGAGATGAAGGGGACCTAACCCTAACCCTAAGTGGATTTACCCTGTAATGGGATATTTCCATGCATTTTTCCTGGAAAGCTAGAGAGCCCTGAGTGAAAATATCAGTGCCTTCCGAAGTATACCTAGGCTCTGCGAATTCATTGGTGACATCAATTTTTTTGTATGAGTTGAAGGGGACCTAACCCTAACCCTAAGTGGATTTACCCTCCAATGGCATTTTTCCATGCATTTTTCAGGGAAAGCTAGAGAAGCCTGACCGAAAATATGAGTGCCCTCCTAAGTATACCTATGCACTGCGAATTCATTGGTGACATCAATTTTTCTGTATGTTGAATGGGACTTAACCCTAACCCTAAGTGGATTTACCTTCCAATGGGATTTTTCCATGCATTTTTCAGCGAAAGCTAGAGAAGCCTGAGGGAAAATATCAGTGCCCTCCTTAGTATACCTATGCACGGCGTATTCATTGGTTACATCGATTTTTCTGTATGAGTTGAATGGGACTTAACCCTAACCCTAAGTGGATTTACCCTCCAATGGGATTTTTCCATGCATTTTTCAGGCAAAGCTAGAGAAGCCTGAGGGAAAATATCAATGCTCTCCTTCATATACCTATGCACTGCGAATTCATTGGTGACATCATTTTTTCTGTATGAGATGAAGGGGACCTAACCCTAACCCTAAGTGGATTTACCCTCCAATGGGATTTTTCCATGCATTTTTCAGGGAAAGCTAGAGAAGCCTGAGTGAAAATATCAATGCTCTCCTTAGTATACCTATGCACTGCGAATTCATTGGTGACATCAATTTTTCTGTATGAGTTGAATGGGACTTAACCCTAACCCTAAGTGGATTTACCCTCCAATGGGATTTTTCCATGCATTTTTCAGGGAAAGCTAGAGAAGCGTGAGGGAAAGTATTAGTGCCCTCCTAAGCATACCTATGAACTGTGAATTCATTGGTGACATCAATTTTTCTGTATGAGATGAAGGGGACCTAACCCTAACCCTAAGTGGATTTACCCTGTAATGGGATTTTTCCATGCATTTTTCCTGGAAAGCTAGAGAGCCCTGAGTGAAAATATCAGTGCCTTCCCAAGTATACCTAGGCTCTGCGAATTCATTGGTGACATCAATTTTTTTGTATGAGTTGAAGGGGACCTAACCCTAACCCTAAGTGGATTTACCCTCCAATGGGATTTTTCCATGAATTTTTCAGGGAAAGCTAGAGAAGCCGGAGGGAAAATATCAATGCTCTCCTTCGTATACCTATGCACTGCGAATTCATTGGTGACATCAATTTTTCTGTATGAGTTGAAGGGGACCTAACCCTAACCCAAAGTGGATTTACCCTCCAATGGGATTTTTCCATGCATTTTTCAGGGAAAGCTAGAGAAGCCTGAGTGAAAATATCAGGGGCCCCCTTAGTATACCTATGCACTGCAAATTCATTGGTGACATCAATTTTTCTGTATGAGTTGAATGGGACATAACCCTAACCCTAAGTGGGTTTACCCTGTAATGGGATTTTTCCATGCATTTTTCCTGGAAAGCTAGAGAGCCCTGAGTGAAAATATCAGTGCCTTCCGAAGTATACTTAGGCTCTGCGAATTCATTGGTGACATCAATTTTTTTGTATGAGTTGAAGGGGACCTAACCCTAACCCTAAGTGGATTTACCCTCCAATGGGATTTTTCCATGCATTTTTCAGCGAAAGCTAGAGAAGCCTGAGGGAAAATATCAATGCTCTCCTTCGTATACCTATGCACTGCGAATTCATTGGTGACATCATTTTTTCTGTATGAGATGAAGGGGACCTAACCCTAACCCTAAGTGGATTTACCCTCCAATGGGATTTTTCCATGCATTTTTCAGGGAAAGCTAGAGAAGCCTGAGTGAAAATATCAATGCTCTCCTTAGTATACCTATGCACTGCGAATTCATTGGTGACATCAATTTTTCTGTATGAGTTGAAGGGGACTTAACCCTAACCCTAAGTGGATTTACCCTCCAATGGGATTTTTCCATGCATTTTTCAGGGAAAGCTAGAGAAGCGTGAGGGAAAGTATTAGTGCCCTCCTAAGCATACCTATGAACTGTGAATTCATTGTTGACATCAATTTTTCTGTATGAGATGAAGTGGACCTAACCCTAACCCTAAGTGGATTTACCCTGTAATGGGATTTTTCCATGCATTTTTCCTGGAAAGCTAGAGAGCCCTGAGTGAAAATATCAGTGCCTTCCGAAGTATACCTATGCACTGCGAATTCATTGGTGACATCAATTTTTCTGTATGTTGAATGGGACCTAACCCTAACCCTAAGTGGATTTACCCTCCAATGGCATTTTCCCATGCATTTTCCAGGGAAAGCTAGAGAAGCCTGACCGAAAATATCAGTGCCCTCCTAAGTATACCTATGCACTGCGAATTCATTGGTGACATCAATTTTTCTGTATGTTGAATGGGACTTAACCCTAACCCTAAGTGGATTTACCCTCCAATGGGATTTTTCCATGCATTTTTCAGGGAAAGCTAGAGAAGCGTGAGGGAAAGTATTAGTGCCCTCCTAAGCATACCTATGAACTGTGAATTCATTGGTGACATCAATTTTTCTGTATGAGATGAAGGGGACCTAACCCTAACCCTAAGTGGATTTACCCTCCAATGGGATTTTTCCCTGCATTTTTCAGGGAAAGCTAGAGAAGCCTAACCGAAAATATCAGGGCCCTCCTTAGTATACCTATGCACTGTGAATTCATTGGTGACATCAATTTTTCTGTATGAGTTGAAGGGGACCTAACCCTAACCCTAAGTGGATTTAACCTCCAATGGGATTTTTCCATGAATCTTCAGGGAAAGCTGCAGAAGCCTGAGTGAAAATATCAGTGCTCCCCTTAGTATACCTATGCACTGCGAATTCATTGGTGACATCAATTTTTCTGTATGAGTTGAATGGGACTTAACCCTAACCCTAAGTGGATTTACCCTCCAATGGGATTTTTCCATGCATTTTTCAGGGAAAGCTAGAGAAACCTGAAGGAAAATATCAATGCTCTGCTTAGTATACCTATGCACTGTGAATTCATTGGTGACATCAATTTTTCTGTATGAGTTGAATGGGACTTAAACCTAACCCTAAGTGGATTTACCCTCCAATGGGATTTTTCCATGCATTTTTCAGGGAAAGCTAGAGAAACCTGAAGGAAAATATCAATGCTCTGCTTAGTATACCTATGCACTGTGAATTCATTGGTGACATCAATTTTTCTGTATGAGTTGAAGGGGACCTAACCCTAACCCTATGTGGATTTACCCTCCAATGGGATTTTTCCATGCATTTTTCAGGGAAAGCTAGAGAAGCCTGAGTGAAAATATCAATGCTCTCCTTAGTATACCTATGCACTGCGAATTCATTGGTGACATCAATTTTTTTGTATGAGTTGAAGGGGACCTAACCCTAACCCTAAGTGGATTTACCCTCCAATGGGATTTTTCCATGAATTTTTCAGGGAAAGCTAGAGAAGCCTGAGTGAAAATATCAATGCTCTCCTTCGTATACCTATGCACTGTGAATTCATTGGTGACATCAATTTTTCTGTATGAGTTGAAGGGGACTTAACCCTAACCCTAAGTGGATTTACCCTCCAATGGGATTTTTCCATGCATTTTTCAGGGAAAGCTGCAGAAGCCTGAGTGAAAATATCAGTGCTCCCCTTACTATACCTATGCACTGCGTATTCATTGGTGACATCAATTTTTCTGTATGAGTTGAATGGGACTTAACCCTAACCCTAAGTGGATTTACCCTCCAATGGGATTTTTCCATGCATTTTTCAGGGAAAGCTAGAGAAACCTGAGGGAAAATATCAATGCTCTGATTAGTATACCTATGCACTGTGAATTCATTGGTGACATCAATTTTTCTGTATGAGTTGAAGGGGACCTAACCCTAACCCTATGTGGATTTACCCTCCAATGGGATTTTTCCATGCATTTTTCAAGGAAAGCTAGAGAAGCCTGACCGAAAATATCAGTGCCCTCCTTAGTATACCTATGCACTGCGTATTCATTGGTGACATCAATTTTTCTGTATGAGTTGAATGGGACTTAACCCTAACCCTAAGTGGATTTACCCTCCAATGGGATTTTTCCATGCATTTTTCAGGAAAAGCTAGAGAAGCCTGAGGGAAAATATCAGTGCCTTCCGAAGTATACTTAGGCTCTGCGAATTCATTGGTGACATCAATTTTTCTGTATGAGTTGAATGGGACATAACCCTAACCCTAAGTGGGTTTACCCTGTAATGGGATTTTTCCATGCATTTTTCCTGGAAAGCTAGAGAGCCCTGAGTGAAAATATCAGTGCCTTCCGTAGTATACTTAGGCTCTGCGAATTCATTGGTGACATCAATTTTTTTGTATGAGTTGAAAGGGACCTAACCCTAACCCTAAGTGGATTTACCCTCCAATGGGATTTTTCCATGAATTTTTCAGGGAAAGCAAGAGAAGCCGGAGGGAAAATATCAGTGCTCTCCTTAGTATACCTATGCACTGCGAATTCATTGCTGACATCAATTTTTCTGTATGAGTTGAATGGGACCTAACCCTAACCCAAAGTGGATTTACCCTCCAATGGCATTTTTCCATGCATTTTTCAGGGAAAGCTAGAGAAGCCTGACCGAAAATATGAGTGCCCTCCTAAGTATACCTATGCACTGCGAATTCATTGGTGACATCAATTTTTCTGTATGTTGAATGGGACTTAACCCTAACCCTAAGTGGATTTACCCTCCAATGGGATTTTTCCATGCATTTTTCAGGGAAAGCTAGAGAAGCCTGAGTGAAAATATCAATGCTCTCCTTAGTATACCTATGCACTGCGAATTCATTGGTGACATCAATTTTTCTGTATGAGTTGAATGGGACTTAACCCTAACCCTAAGTGGATTTACCCTCCAATGGGATTTTTCCATGCATTTTTCAGGGAAAGCTAGAGAAGCGTGAGGGAAAGTATTAGTGCCCTCCTAAGCAAACCTATGAACTGTGAATTCATTGGTGACATCAATTTTTCTGTATGAGATGAAGGGGACCTAACCCTAACCCTAAGTGGATTTACCCTCCAATGGGATTTTTCCATGCATTTTTCAGGGAAAGCTAGAGAAGCCTAACCGAAATTATCAGGGCCCTCCTTAGTATACCTATGCACTGTGAATTCATTGGTGACATCAATTTTTCTGTATGAGTTGAAGGGGACCTAACCCTAACCCTAAGTGGATTTAACCTCCAATGGGATTTTTCCATGCATTTTTCAGCGAAAGCTAGAGAAGCCTGAGGGAAAATATCAGTGCCCTCCTTAGTATACCTATGCACTGCGTATTCATTGGTGACATCAATTTTTCTGTATGAGTTGAATGGGACTTAACCCTAACCCTAAGTGGATTTACCCTCCAATGGGATTTTTCCATGCATTTTTCAGGGAAAGCTAGAGAACCTGAGGGAAAATATCAGTGCCCTCCTTAGTATACCTATGCACTGGGTATTCATTGGTGACATCAATTTTTCTGTATGAGTTGAATGGGACTTAACCCTAACCCTAAGTGGATTTTCCCTACAATGGGATTTTTCCATGCATTTTTCAGGGAAAGCTAGAGAAGCCTGAGGGAAAATATCAATGCTCTCCTTAGTATACCTACGCACTGTGAATTCATTGGTGACATCAATTTTTCTGTATGAGTTGAAGGGGACCTAACCCTAACGCTAAGTGGATTTAACCTCCAATGGGATTTTTCCATGAATCTTCAGGGAAAGCTGCAGAAGCCTGAGTGAAAATATCAGTGCTCCCCTTAGTATACCTATGCACTGCGAATTCATTGGTGACATCAATTTTTCTGTATGAGTTGAATGGGACTTAACCCTAACCCTAAGTGGATTTACCCTCCAATGGGATTTTTCCATGCATTTTTCAGGGAAAGCTAGAGAAACCTGAAGGAAAATATCAATGCTCTGCTTAGTATACCTATGCACTGTGAATTCATTGGTGACATCAATTTTTCTGTATGAGTTGAAGGGGACCTAACCCTAACCCTATGTGGATTTACCCTCCAATGGGATTTTTCCATGCATTTTTCAGGGAAAGCTAGAGAAGCCTGACCGAAAATATCAGTGCCCTCCTTAGTATACCTATGCACTGCGTATTCATTGGTGACATCAATTTTTCTGTATGAGTTGAATGGGACTTAACTCTAACCCTAAGTGGATTTACCCTCCAATGGGATTTTTCCATGCATTTTTCAGGGAAAGCTAGAGAAACCTGAGGGAAAATATCAATGCTCTGCTTAGTATACCTATGCACTGTGAATTCATTGGTGACATCAATTTTTCTGTATGAGTTGAAGGGGACCTAACCCTAACCCTATGTGGATTTACCCTCCAATGGGATTTTTCCATGCATTTTTCAGGGAAAGCTAGAGAAGCCTGACCGAAAATATCAGTGCCCTCCTTTGTATACCTATGCACTGCGTATTCATTGGTGACATCAATTTTTCTGTATGAGTTGAATGGGACTTAACCCTAACCCTAAGTGGATTTCCCCTCCAATGGGATTTTTCCATGTATTTTTCAGGAAAAGCTAGAGAAGCCTGAGGGAAAATATCAATGCTCTCCTTCGTATACCTATGCACTGCGAATTCATTGGTGACATCAATTTTTCTGTATGAGTTGAAGGGGACCTAACCCTAACCCAAAGTGGATTTACCCTCCAATGGGATTTTTCCATGCATTTTTGAGAGAAAGCTAGAGAAGCCTGAGTGAAAATATCAGGGCCCCCCTTAGTATACCTATGCACTGCAAATTCATTGGTGACATCAATTTTTCTGTATGAGTTGAATGGGACATAACCCTAACCCTAAGTGTGTTTACCCTGTTATGGGATTTTTCCATGCATTTTTCCTGGAAAGCTAGAGAGCCCTGAGTGAAAATATCTGTGCCTTCCGAAGTATACTTAGGCTCTGCGAATTCATTGGTGACATCAATTTTTTTGTATGAGTTGAAGGGGACCTAACCCTAACCCTAAGTGGATTTACCCTCCAATGGGATTTTTCCATGAATTTTTCAGGGAAAGCTAGAGAAGCCGGAGGGAAAATATCAGTGCTCTCCTTAGTATACCTATGCACTGCGAATTCATTGGTGACATCAATTTTTCTGTATGAGTTGAATGGGACCTAACCCTAACCCAAAGTGGATTTACCCTCCAATGGCATTTTTCCATGCATTTTTCAGGGAAAGCTAGAGAAGCCTGACCGAAAATATCAGTGCCCTCCTAAGTATACCTATGCACTGCGAATTCATTGGTGACATCAATTTTTCTGTATGTTGAATGGGACTTAACCCTAACCCTAAGTGGATTTACCCTCCAATGGGATTTTTCCATGCATTTTTCAGGCAAAGCTAGAGAAGCCTGAGGGAAAATATCAATGCTCTCCTTCGTATACTTATGCACTGCGAATTCATTGGTGACATCAATTTTTCTGTATGAGATGAAGGGGACCTAACCCTAACCCTAAGTGGATTTACCCTCCAATGGGATTTTTCCATGCATTTTTCAGGGAAAGCTAGAGAAGCCTGAGTGAAAATATCAATGCTCTCCTTAGTATACCTATGCACTGCGAATTCATTGGTGACATCAATTTTTCTGTATGAGTTGAATGGGACTTAACCCTAACCCTAAGTGGATTTACCCTCCAATGGGATTTTTCCATGCATTTTTCAGGGAAAGCTAGAGAAGCGTGAGGGAAAGTATTATTGCCCTCCTAAGCATACCTATGAACTGTGAATTCATTGGTGACATCAATTTTTCTGTATGAGATGAAGGGGACCTAACCCTAACCCTAAGTGGATTTACCCTCCAATGGGATTTTTCCATGCATTTTTCAGTGAGAGCTAGAGAAGCCTAACCGAAAATATCAGGGCCCTCCTTAGTATACCTATGCACTGTGAATTCATTGATGACATCAATTTTTCTGTATGAGTTGAAGGGGACCTAACCCTAACCCTATGTGGATTTACCCTCCAATGGGATTTTTCCATGCATTTTTCAGGGAAAGCTAGAGAAGCCTGAGTGAAAATATCAGTGCCCTCCTTAGTATACCTATGCACTGCGTATTCATTGGTGACATCAATTTTTCTGTATGAGTTGAATGGGACTTAACTCTAACCCTAAGTGGATTTACCCTCCAATGGGATTTTTCCATGCATTTTTCAGGGAAAGCTAGAAAAACCTGAGGGAAAATATCAATGCTCTGCTTAGTATACCTATGCACTGTGAATTCATTGGTGACATCAATTTTTCTGTATGAGTTGAAGGGGACCTAACCCTAACCCTATGTGGATTTACCCTCCAATGGGATTTTTCCATGCATTTTTCAGGGAAAGCTAGAGAAGCCTGACCGAAAATATCAGTGCCCTCCTTAGTATACCTATGCACTGCGTATTCATTGGTGACATCAATTTTTCTGTATGAGTTGAATGTGACTTAACCCTAACCCTAAGTGGATTTACCCTCCAATGGGATTTTTCCATGCATTTTTCAGGAAAAGCTAGAGAAGCCTGAGGGAAAATATCAATGCTCTCCTTCGTATACCTATGCACTGCGAATTCATTGGTGACATCAATTTTTCTGTATGAGTTGAAGGGGACCTAACCCTAACCCAAAGTGGATTTACCCTCCAATGGGATTTTTCCATGCATTTTTGAGGGAAAGCTAGAGAAGCCTGAGTGAAAATATCAGGGCCCCCCTTAGTATACCTATGCACTGCAAATTCATTGGTGACATCAATTTTTCTGTATGAGTTGAATGGGACATAACCCTAACCCTAAGTGTGTTTACCCTGTTATGGGATTTTTCCATGCATTTTTCCTGGAAAGCTAGAGAGCCCTGAGTGAAAATATCAGTGCCTTCCGAAGTATACTTAGGCTCTGCGAATTCATTGGTGACATCAATTTTTTTGTATGAGTTGAAGGGGACCTAACCCTAACCCTAAGTGGATTTACCCTCCAATGGGATTTTTCCATGAATTTTTCAGGGAAAGCTAGAGAAGCCGGAGGGAAAATATCAGTGCTCTCCTTAGTATACCTATGCACTGCGAATTCATTGGTGACATCAATTTTTCTGTATGAGTTGAATGGGACCTAACCCTAACCCTAAGTGGATTTACCCTCCAATGGGATTTTTCCATGCATTTTTCAGGCAAAGCTAGAGAAGCCTGAGGGAAAATATCAATGCTCTCCTTCGTATACTTATGCACTGCGAATTCATTGGTGACATCAATTTTTCTGTATGAGATGAAGGGGACCTAACCCTAACCCTAAGTGGATTTACCCTCCAATGGGATTTTTCCATGCATTTTTCAGAGAAAGCTAGAGAAGCCTGAGTGAAAATATCAATGCTCTCCTTAGTATACCTATGCACTGCGAATTCATTGGTGACATCAATTTTTCTGTATGAGTTGAATGGGACTTAACCCTAACCCTAAGTGGATTTACCCTCCAATGGGATTTTTCCATGCATTTTTCAGGGAAAGCTAGAGAAGCGTGAGGGAAAGTATTATTGCCCTCCTAAGCATACCTATGAACTGTGAATTCATTGGTGACATCAATTTTTCTGTATGAGATGAAGGGGACCTAACCCTAACCCTAAGTGGATTTACCCTCCAATGGGATTTTTCCATGCATTTTTCAGTGAAAGCTAGAGAAGCCTAACCGAAAATATCAGTGCCCTCCTAAGCATAGCTATGAACTGCGTATTCATTGGTGATATCAATTTTTCTGTATGAGTTGAATGGGACTTAACCCTAACCCTAAGTGGATTTACCCTCCAATGGGATTTTTCCATGCATTTTTCAGGGAAAGCTAGAGAAGCGTGAGGGAAAGTATTATTGCCCTCCTAAGCATACCTATGCACTGTGAATTCATTGGTGACATCAATTTTTCTGTATGAGTTGAAGGGGACCTAACCCTAACCCTATGTGGATTTACCCTCCAATGGGATTTTTCCATGCATTTTTCAGGGAAAGCTAGAGAAGCCTGACTGAAAATATCAGTGCCCTCCTTAGTATACCTATGCACTGCGTATTCATTGGTGATATCAATTTTTCTGTATGAGTTGAATGGGACTTAACCCTAACCCTAAGTGGATTTACCCTCCAATGGGATTTTTCCATGCATTTTTCAGGGAAAGCTAGAGAAACCTGAGGGAAAATATCAATGCTCTGCTTAGTATACCTATGCACTGTGAATTCATTGGTGACATCAATTTTTCTGTATGAGTTGAAGGGGACCTAACCCTAACCCTATGTGGATTTACCCTCCAATAGGATTTTTCCATGCATTTTTCAGGGAAAGCTAGAGAAGCCTGACCGAAAATATCAATGCTCTCCTTAGTATACCTATGCACTGCGTATTCATTCGTGACATCAATTTTTCTGTATGAGTTGAATGGGACTTTACCCTAACCCTAAGTGGATTTACCCTCCAATGGGATTTTTCCATGCATTTTTCAGGAAAAGCTAGAGAAGCCTGAGGGAAAATATCAATGCTCTCCTTCGTATACCTATGCACTGCGAATTCATTGGTGACATCAATTTTTCTGTGTGAGTTAAAGGGGACCTAACCCTAACCCTAAGTGGATTTACCCTCCAATGGGATTTTTCCATGCATCTTTCAGGGAAAGCTACAGAAGCCTGAGGGAAAATATCAATGCTCTCCTTCGTATACCTATGCACTGCGAATTCATTGGTGACATCAATTTTTCTGTATGAGTTGAAGGGGACCTAACCCTAACCCAAAGTGGATTTACCCTCCAATGGGATTTTTCCATGCATTTTTGAGGGAAAGCTAGAGAAGCCTGAGTGAAAATATCAGGGCCCCCCTTAGTATACCTATGCACTGAAAATTCATTGGTGACATCAATTTTTCTGTATGAGTTGAATGGGACATAACCCTAACCCTAAGTGTGTTTACCCTGTTATGGGATTTTTCCATGCATTTTTCCTGGAAAGCTAGAGAGCCCTGAGTGAAAATATCAGTGCCTTCCGAAGTATACTTAGGCTCTGCGAATTCATTGGTGACATCAATTTTTTTGTATGAGTTGAAGGGGACCTAACCCTAACCCTAAGTGGATTTACCCTCCAATGGGATTTTTCCATGAATTTTTCAGGGAAAGCTAGAGAAGCCGGAGGGAAAATATCAGTGCTCTCCTTAGTATACCTATGCACTGCGAATTCATTGGTGACATCAATTTTTCTGTATGAGTTGAATGGGACCTAACCCTAACCCAAAGTGGATTTACCCTCCAATGGCATTTTTCCATGCATTTTTCAGGGAAAGCTAGAGAAGCCTGACCGAAAATATCAGTGCCCTCCTAAGTATACCTATGCACTGCGAATTCATTGGTGACATCAATTTTTCTGTATGTTGAATGGGACTTAACCCTAACCCTAAGTGGATTTACCCTCCAATGGGATTTTTCCATGCATTTTTCAGCGAAAGCTAGAGAAGCCTGAGGGAAAATATCAGTGCCCTCCTTAGTATACCTATGCACTGCGTATTCATTGGTGACATCAATTTTTCTGTATGAGTTGAATGGGACTTAACCCTAACCCTAAGTGGATTTACCCTCCAATGGGATTTTTCCATGCATTTTTCAGGCAAAGCTAGAGAAGCCTGAGGGAAAATATCAATGCTCTCCTTCGTATACTTATGCACTGCGAATTCATTGGTGACATCAATTTTTCTGTATGAGATGAAGGGGACCTAACCCTAACCCTAAGTGGATTTACCCTCCAATGGGATTTTTCCATGCATTTTTCAGGGAAAGCTAGAGAAGCCTGAGTGAAAATATCAATGCTCTCCTTAGTATACCTATGCACTGCGAATTCATTGGTGACATCAATTTTTCTGTATGAGTTGAATGGGACTTAACCCTAACCCTAAGTGGATTTACCCTCCAATGGGATTTTTCCATGCATTTTTCAGGGAAAGCTAGAGAAGCGTGAGGGAAAGTATTATTGCCCTCCTAAGCATACCTATGAACTGTGAATTCATTGGTGACATCAATTTTTCTGTATGAGATGAAGGGGACCTAACCCTAACCCTAAGTGGATTTACCCTCCAATGGGATTTTTCCATGCATTTTTCAGTGAGAGCTAGAGAAGCCTAACCGAAAATATCAGGGCCCTCCTTAGTATACCTATGCACTGTGAATTCATTGATGACATCAATTTTTCTGTATGAGTTGAAGGGGACCTAACCCTAACCCTATGTGGATTTACCCTCCAATGGGATTTTTCCATGCATTTTTCAGGGAAAGCTAGAGAACCCTGAGTGAAAATATCAGTGCCCTCCTTAGTATACCTATGCACTGCGTATTCATTGGTGACATCAATTTTTCTGTATGAGTTGAATGGGACTTAACTCTAACCCTAAGTGGATTTACCCTCCAATGGGATTTTTCCATGCATTTTTCAGGGAAAGCTAGAAAAACCTGAGGGAAAATATCAATGCTCTGCTTAGTATACCTATGCACTGTGAATTCATTGGTGACATCAATTTTTCTGTATGAGTTGAAGGGGACCTAACCCTAACCCTATGTGGATTTACCCTCCAATGGGATTTTTCCATGCATTTTTCAGGGAAAGCTAGAGAAGCCTGACCGAAAATATCAGTGCCCTCCTTAGTATACCTATGCACTGCGTATTCATTGGTGACATCAATTTTTCTGTATGAGTTGAATGGGACTTAACCCTAACCCTAAGTGGATTTACCCTCCAATGGGATTTTTCCATGCATTTTTCAGGAAAAGCTAGAGAAGCCTGAGGGAAAATATCAATGCTCTCCTTCGTATACCTATGCACTGCGAATTCATTGGTGACATCAATTTTTCTGTATGAGTTGAAGGGGACCTAACCCTAACCCAAAGTGGATTTACCCTCCAATGGGATTTTTCCATGCATTTTTGAGGGAAAGCTAGAGAAGCCTGAGTGAAAATATCAGGGCCCCCCTTAGTATACCTATGCACTGCAAATTCATTGGTGACATCAATTTTTCTGTATGAGTTGAATGGGACATAACCCTAACCCTAAGTGTGTTTACCCTGTTATGGGATTTTTCCATGCATTTTTCCTGGAAAGCTAGAGAGCCCTGAGTGAAAATATCAGTGCCTTCCGAAGTATACTTAGGCTCTGCGAATTCATTGGTGACATCAATTTTTTTGTATGAGTTGAAGGGGACCTAACCCTAACCCTAAGTGGATTTACCCTCCAATGGGATTTTTCCATGAATTTTTCAGGGAAAGCTAGAGAAGCCGGAGGGAAAATATCAGTGCTCTCCTTAGTATACCTATGCACTGCGAATTCATTGGTGACATCAATTTTTCTGTATGAGTTGAATGGGACCTAACCCTAACCCAAAGTGGATTTACCCTCCAATGGCATTTTTCCATGCATTTTTCAGCGAAAGCTAGAGAAGCCTGAGGGAAAATATCAGTGCCCTCCTTAGTATACCTATGCACTGCGTATTCATTGGTGACATCAATTTTTCTGTATGAGTTGAACGGGACTTAACCCTAACCCTAAGTGGATTTACCCTCCAATGGGATTTTTCCATGCATTTTTCAGGCAAAGCTAGAGAAGCCTGAGGGAAAATATCAATGCTCTCCTTCGTATACTTATGCACTGCGAATTCATTGGTGACATCAATTTTTCTGTATGAGATGAAGGGGACCTAACCCTAACCCTAAGTGGATTTACCCTCCAATGGGATTTTTCCATGCATTTTTCAGGGAAAGCTAGAGAAGCGTGAGGGAAAGTATTATTGCCCTCCTAAGCATACCTATGAACTGTGAATTCATTGGTGACATCAATTTTTCTGTATGAGATGAAGGGGACCTAACCCTAACCCTAAGTGGATTTACCCTCCAATGGGATTTTTCCATGCATTTTTCAGTGAAAGCTAGAGAAGCCTAACCGAAAATATCAGTGCCCTCCTAAGCATAGCTATGAACTGCGTATTCATTGGTGATATCAATTTTTCTGTATGAGTTGAATGGGACTTAACCCTAACCCTAAGTGGATTTACCCTCCAATGGGATTTTTCCATGCATTTTTCAGGGAAAGCTAGAGAAGCGTGAGGGAAAGTATTATTGCCCTCCTAAGCATACCTATGCACTGTGAATTCATTGGTGACATCAATTTTTCTGTATGAGTTGAAGGGGACCTAACCCTAACCCTATGTGGATTTACCCTCCAATGGGATTTTTCCATGCATTTTTCAGGGAAAGCTAGAGAAGCCTGACTGAAAATATCAGTGCCCTCCTTAGTATACCTATGCACTGCGTATTCATTGGTGATATCAATTTTTCTGTATGAGTTGAATGGGACTTAACCCTAACCCTAAGTGGATTTACCCTCCAATGGGATTTTTCCATGCATTTTTCAGGGAAAGCTAGAGAAACCTGAGGGAAAATATCAATGCTCTGCTTAGTATACCTATGCACTGTGAATTCATTGGTGACATCAATTTTTCTGTATGAGTTGAAGGGGACCTAACCCTAACCCTATGTGGATTTACCCTCCAATGGGATTTTTCCATGCATTTTTCAGGGAAAGCTAGAGAAGCCTGACCGAAAATATCAGTGCCCTCCTTAGTATACCTATGCACTGCGTATTCATTGGTGACATCAATTTTTCTGTATGAGTTGAATGGGACTTAACCCTAACCCTAAGTGGATTTACCCTCCAATGGGATTTTTCCATGCATTTTTCAGGAAAAGCTAGAGAAGCCTGAGGGAAAATATCAATGCTCTCCTTCGTATACCTATGCACTGCGAATTCATTGGTGACATCAATTTTTCTGCATGAGTTGAAGGGGACCTAACCCTAACCCAAAGTGGATTTACCCTCCAATGGGATTTTTCCATGCATTTTTGAGGGAAAGCTAGAGAAGCCTGAGTGAAAATATCAGGGCCCCCCTTAGTATACCTATGCACTGCAAATTCATTGGTGACATCAATTTTTCTGTATGAGTTGAATGGGACATAACCCTAACCCTAAGTGTGTTTACCCTGTTATGGGATTTTTCCATGCATTTTTCCTGGAAAGCTAGAGAGCCCTGAGTGAAAATATCAGTGCCTTCCGAAGTATACTTAGGCTCTGCGAATTCATTGGTGACATCAATTTTTTTGTATGAGTTGAAGGGGACCTAACCCTAACCCTAAGTGGATTTACCCTCCAATGGGATTTTTCCATGAATTTTTCAGGGAAAGCTAGAGAAGCCGGAGGGAAAATATCAGTGCTCTCCTTAGTATACCTATGCACTGCGAATTCATTGGTGACATCAATTTTTCTGTATGAGTTGAATGGGACCTAACCCTAACCCAAAGTGGATTTACCCTCCAATGGCATTTTTCCATGCATTTTTCAGCGAAAGCTAGAGAAGCCTGAGGGAAAATATCAGTGCCCTCCTTAGTATACCTATGCACTGCGTATTCATTGGTGACATCAATTTTTCTGTATGAGTTGAACGGGACTTAACCCTAACCCTAAGTGGATTTACCCTCCAATGGGATTATTCCATGCATTTTTCAGGCAAAGCTAGAGAAGCCTGAGGGAAAATATCAATGCTCTCCTTCGTATACTTATGCACTGCGAATTCATTGGTGACATCAATTTTTCTGTATGAGATGAAGGGGACCTAACCCTAACCCTAAGTGGATTTACCCTCCAATGGGATTTTTCCATGCATTTTTCAGGGAAAGCTAGAGAAGCCTGAGTGAAAATATCAATGCTCTCCTTAGTATACCTATGCACTGCGAATTCATTGGTGACATCAATTTTTCTGTATGAGTTGAATGGGACTTAACCCTAACCCTAAGTGGATTTACCCTCCAATGGGATTTTTCCATGCATTTTTCAGGGAAAGCTAGAGAAGCGTGAGGGAAAGTATTATTGCCCTCCTAAGCATACCTATGAACTGTGAATTCATTGGTGACATCAATTTTTCTGTATGAGATGAAGGGGACCTAACCCTAACCCTAAGTGGATTTACCCTCCAATGGGATTTTTCCATGCATTTTTCAGTGAAAGCTAGAGAAGCCTAACCGAAAATATCAGTGCCCTCCTAAGCATAGCTATGAACTGCGTATTCATTGGTGATATCAATTTTTCTGTATGAGTTGAATGGGACTTAACCCTAACCCTAAGTGGATTTACCCTCCAATGGGATTTTTCCATGCATTTTTCAGGGAAAGCTAGAGAAGCGTGAGGGAAAGTATTATTGCCCTCCTAAGCATACCTATGCACTGTGAATTCATTGGTGACATCAATTTTTCTGTATGAGTTGAAGGGGACCTAACCCTAACCCTATGTGGATTTACCCTCCAATGGGATTTTTCCATGCATTTTTCAGGGAAAGCTAGAGAAGCCTGACTGAAAATATCAGTGCCCTCCTTAGTATACCTATGCACTGCGTATTCATTGGTGATATCAATTTTTCTGTATGAGTTGAATGGGACTTAACCCTAACCCTAAGTGGATTTACCCTCCAATGGGATTTTTCCATGCATTTTTCAGGGAAAGCTAGAGAAACCTGAGGGAAAATATCAATGCTCTGCTTAGTATACCTATGCACTGTGAATTCATTGGTGACATCAATTTTTCTGTATGAGTTGAAGGGGACCTAACCCTAACCCTATGTGGATTTACCCTCCAATAGGATTTTTCCATGCATTTTTCAGGGAAAGCTAGAGAAGCCTGACCGAAAATATCAATGCTCTCCTTAGTATACCTATGCACTGCGTATTCATTCGTGACATCAATTTTTCTGTATGAGTTGAATGGGACTTTACCCTAACCCTAAGTGGATTTACCCTCCAATGGGATTTTTCCATGCATTTTTCAGGAAAAGCTAGAGAAGCCTGAGGGAAAATATCAATGCTCTCCTTCGTATACCTATGCACTGCGAATTCATTGGTGACATCAATTTTTCTGTGTGAGTTAAAGGGGACCTAACCCTAACCCTAAGTGGATTTACCCTCCAATGGGATTTTTCCATGCATCTTTCAGGGAAAGCTACAGAAGCCTGAGGGAAAATATCAGTGCTCCCCTTAGTATACCTATGCACTGCGAATTCATTGGTTACATAAATTTTTCTGTATGAGTTGAATGGGACTTAACCCTAACCCTAAGTGGATTTACCCTCCAATGGGATTTTTCCATGCATTTTTCAGGGAAAGCTAGAGAAGCCTGAGGGAAAATATCAGTGCCTTCGTAAGTATACCTATGCACTGTGAATTCATTGGTGACATCAATTTTTCTGTATGAGTTGAATGGGACTTAACCCTAACCCTAAGTGAATTTACCCTCCAATGGGATTTTTCCATGCATTTTTCAGGGAAAGCCAGAGAAGCCTGACCGAAAATATCAGTGCCCTCCTTAGTATACCTATGCACTGCGTATTCATTGGTGACATCAATTTTTCTGTATGAGTTGAATGGGACTTAACCCTAACCCTAAGTGTATTTACCCTCCAATGGGATTTTTCCATGCATTTTTCAGGCAAAGCTAGAGAAGCCTTAGGGAAAATATCAATGCTCTCCTTCGTATACCGATGCACTGCGAATTCATTGGTGACATCAATTTTTCTGTATGAGATGAAGGGGACCTAACCCTAACCCTAAGTGGATTTACCCTCCAATGGGATTTTTCCATGCATTTTTCAGGGAAAGCTAGAGAAGCCTGACCGAAAATATCAGTGCCCTCCTACGTATACCTATGCACTGCGAATTCATTGGTGACATCAATTTTTCTGTATGTTGAATGGGACTTAACCCTAACGCTAAGTGGATTTACCCTCCAATGGGATTTTTCCATGCATTTTTCAGGGAAAGCTAGAGAAGCCTGACCGAAAATATCAGTGCCCTCCTTAGTATACCTATGCACTGCGTATTCATTGGTGACATCAATTTTTCTGTATGAGTTGAATGGGACTTAACCCTAACCCTAAGTGGATTTACCCTCCAATGGGATTTTTCCATGCATTTTTCAGGGAAAGCTAGAGAAACCTGAAGGAAAATATCAATGCTCTGCTTAGTATACCTATGCACTGTGAATTCATTGGTGACATCAATTTTTCTGTATGAGTTGAAGGGGACCTAACCCTAACCCTATGTGGATTTACCCCCCAATGGGATTTTTCCATGCATTTTTCAGGGAAAGCTAGAGAAACCTGACCGAAAATATCAGTGCCCTCCTTAGTATACCTATGCACTGCGTATTCATTGGTGACATCAATTTTTCTGTATGAGTTGAATGGGACTTAACCCTAACCCTAAGTGGATTTACCCTCCAATGGGATTTTTCCATGCATTTTTCAGGGAAAGCTAGAGAAACCTGAGGGAAAATATCAATGCTCTGATTAGTATACCTATGCACTGTGAATTCATTGGTGACATCAATTTTTCTGTATGAGTTGAAGGGGACCTAACCCTAACCCTATGTGGATTTACCCTCCAATGGGATTTTTCCATGCATTTTTCAGGGAAAGCTAGAGAAGCCTGACCGAAAATATCAGTGCCCTCCTTAGTATACCTATGCACTGCGTATTCATTGGTGACATCAATTTTTCTGTATGAGTTGAATGGGACTTAACCCTAACCCTAAGTGGATTTAC
Organism: Natrix helvetica; assembly: GCF_964273705.1. NCBI lineage: Eukaryota > Metazoa > Chordata > Lepidosauria > Squamata > Natricidae > Natrix > Natrix helvetica. The sequence goes on from NC_138552.1 coordinate 167,908,927, forward strand.
CCTCCAATGGGATTTTTCCATGCATTTTTCAGGAAAAGCTAGAGAAGCCTGAGGGAAAATATCAGTGCCTTCCGAAGTATACTTAGGCTCTGCGAATTCATTGGTGACATCAATTTTTCTGTATGAGTTGAATGGGACATAACCCTAACCCTAAGTGGGTTTACCCTGTAATGGGATTTTTCCATGCATTTTTCCTGGAAAGCTAGAGAGCCCTGAGTGAAAATATCAGTGCCTTCCGAAGTATACTTAGGCTCTGCGAATTCATTGGTGACATCAATTTTTTTGTATGAGTTGAAAGGGACCTAACCCTAACCCTAAGTGGATTTACCCTCCAATGGGATTTTTCCATGAATTTTTCAGGGAAAGCTAGAGAAGCCGGAGGGAAAATATCAGTGCTCTCCTTAGTATACCTATGCACTGCGAATTCATTGCTGACATCAATTTTTCTGTATGAGTTGAATGGGACCTAACCCTAACCCAAAGTGGATTTACCCTCCAATGGGATTTTTCCATGCATTTTTCAGCGAAAGCTAGAGAAGCCTGAGGGAAAATATCAGTGCCCTCCTTAGTATACCTATGCACTGCGTATTCATTGGTGACATCAATTTTTCTGTATGAGTTGAACGGGACTTAACCCTAACCCTAAGTGGATTTACCCTCCAATGGGATTTTTCCATGCATTTTTCAGGCAAAGCTAGAGAAGCCTGAGGGAAAATATCAATGCTCTCCTTCGTATACTTATGCACTGCGAATTCATTGGTGACATCAATTTTTCTGTATGAGATGAAGGGGACCTAACCCTAACCCTAAGTGGATTTACCCTCCAATGGGATTTTTCCATGCATTTTTCAGGGAAAGCTAGAGAAGCCTGAGTGAAAATATCAATGCTCTCCTTAGTATACCTATGCACTGCGAATTCATTGGTGACATCAATTTTTCTGTATGAGTTGAATGGGACTTAACCCTAACCCTAAGTGGATTTACCCTCCAATGGGATTTTTCCATGCATTTTTCAGGAAAAGCTAGAGAAGCCTGAGGGAAAGTATTATTGCCCTCCTAAGCATACCTATGAACTGTGAATTCATTGGTGACATCAATTTTTCTGTATGAGATGAAGGGGACCTAACCCTAACCCTAAGTGGATTTACCCTCCAATGGGATTTTTCCATGCATTTTTCAGTGAAAGCTAGAGAAGCCTAACCGAAAATATCAGTGCCCTCCTAAGCATAGCTATGAACTGCGTATTCATTGGTGATATCAATTTTTCTGTATGAGTTGAATGGGACTTAACCCTAACCCTAAGTGGATTTACCCTCCAATGGGATTTTTCCATGCATTTTTCAGGGAAAGCTAGAGAAGCGTGAGGGAAAGTATTATTGCCCTCCTAAGCATACCTATGCACTGTGAATTCATTGGTGACATCAATTTTTCTGTATGAGTTGAAGGGGACCTAACCCTAACCCTATGTGGATTTACCCTCCAATAGGATTTTTCCATGCATTTTTCAGGGAAAGCTAGAGAAGCCTGACCGAAAATATCAATGCTCTCCTTAGTATACCTATGCACTGCGTATTCATTCGTGACATCAATTTTTCTGTATGAGTTGAATGGGACTTTACCCTAACCCTAAGTGGATTTACCCTCCAATGGGATTTTTCCATGCATTTTTCAGGAAAAGCTAGAGAAGCCTGAGGGAAAATATCAATGCTCTCCTTCGTATACCTATGCACTGCGAATTCATTGGTGACATCAATTTTTCTGTGTGAGTTAAAGGGGACCTAACCCTAACCCTAAGTGGATTTACCCTCCAATGGGATTTTTCCATGCATCTTTCAGGGAAAGCTACAGAAGCCTGAGGGAAAATATCAGTGCTCCCCTTAGTATACCTATGCACTGCGAATTCATTGGTTACATAAATTTTTCTGTATGAGTTGAATGGGACTTAACCCTAACCCTAAGTGGATTTACCCTCCAATGGGATTTTTCCATGCATTTTTCAGGGAAAGCTAGAGAAGCCTGAGGGAAAATATCAGTGCCTTCGTAAGTATACCTATGCACTGTGAATTCATTGGTGACATCAATTTTTCTGTATGAGTTGAATGGGACTTAACCCTAACCCTAAGTGAATTTACCCTCCAATGGGATTTTTCCATGCATTTTTCAGGGAAAGCCAGAGAAGCCTGAGGGAAAATATCAGTGCTCCCCTTAGTATACCTATGCACTGCGAATTCATTGGTGACATAAATTTTTCTGTATGAGTTGAATGGGACCTAACCCTAACCCTAAGTGGATTTACCCTCCAATGGGATTTTTCCATGCATTTTTCAGGGAAAGCTAGAGAAGCCTGAGGGAAAATATCAATGCTCTGCTTAGTATACCTATGCACTGCGAATTCATTGGTGACATCAATTTTTCTGTATGAGTTGAATGGGACCTAACCCTAACCCAAAGTGGATTTACCCTCCAATGGCATTTTTCCATGCATTTTTCAGCGAAAGCTAGAGAAGCCTGAGGGAAAATATCAGTGCCCTCCTTAGTATACCTATGCACTGCGTATTCATTGGTGACATCAATTTTTCTGTATGAGTTGAACGGGACTTAACCCTAACCCTAAGTGGATTTACCCTCCAATGGGATTTTTCCATGCATTTTTCAGGCAAAGCTAGAGAAGCCTGAGGGAAAATATCAATGCTCTCCTTCGTATACTTATGCACTGCGAATTCATTGGTGACATCAATTTTTCTGTATGAGATGAAGGGGACCTAACCCTAACCCTAAGTGGATTTACCCTCCAATGGGATTTTTCCATGCATTTTTCAGGGAAAGCTAGAGAAGCCTGAGTGAAAATATCAATGCTCTCCTTAGTATACCTATGCACTGCGAATTCATTGGTGACATCAATTTTTCTGTATGAGTTGAATGGGACTTAACCCTAACCCTAAGTGGATTTACCCTCCAATGGGATTTTTCCATGCATTTTTCAGGGAAAGCTAGAGAAGCGTGAGGGAAAGTATTATTGCCCTCCTAAGCATACCTATGAACTGTGAATTCATTGGTGACATCAATTTTTCTGTATGAGATGAAGGGGACCTAACCCTAACCCTAAGTGGATTTACCCTCCAATGGGATTTTTCCATGCATTTTTCAGTGAAAGCTAGAGAAGCCTAACCGAAAATATCAGTGCCCTCCTAAGCATAGCTATGAACTGCGTATTCATTGGTGATATCAATTTTTCTGTATGAGTTGAATGGGACTTAACCCTAACCCTAAGTGGATTTACCCTCCAATGGGATTTTTCCATGCATTTTTCAGGGAAAGCTAGAGAAGCGTGAGGGAAAGTATTATTGCCCTCCTAAGCATACCTATGCACTGTGAATTCATTGGTGACATCAATTTTTCTGTATGAGTTGAAGGGGACCTAACCCTAACCCTATGTGGATTTACCCTCCAATAGGATTTTTCCATGCATTTTTCAGGGAAAGCTAGAGAAGCCTGACCGAAAATATCAATGCTCTCCTTAGTATACCTATGCACTGCGTATTCATTCGTGACATCAATTTTTCTGTATGAGTTGAATGGGACTTTACCCTAACCCTAAGTGGATTTACCCTCCAATGGGATTTTTCCATGCATTTTTCAGGAAAAGCTAGAGAAGCCTGAGGGAAAATATCAATGCTCTCCTTCGTATACCTATGCACTGCGAATTCATTGGTGACATCAATTTTTCTGTGTGAGTTAAAGGGGACCTAACCCTAACCCTAAGTGGATTTACCCTCCAATGGGATTTTTCCATGCATCTTTCAGGGAAAGCTACAGAAGCCTGAGGGAAAATATCAGTGCTCCCCTTAGTATACCTATGCACTGCGAATTCATTGGTTACATAAATTTTTCTGTATGAGTTGAATGGGACTTAACCCTAACCCTAAGTGGATTTACCCTCCAATGGGATTTTTCCATGCATTTTTCAGGGAAAGCTAGAGAAGCCTGAGGGAAAATATCAGTGCCTTCGTAAGTATACCTATGCACTGTGAATTCATTGGTGACATCAATTTTTCTGTATGAGTTGAATGGGACTTAACCCTAACCCTAAGTGAATTTACCCTCCAATGGGATTTTTCCATGCATTTTTCAGGGAAAGCCAGAGAAGCCTGACCGAAAATATCAGTGCCCTCCTTAGTATACCTATGCACTGCGTATTCATTGGTGACATCAATTTTTCTGTATGAGTTGAATGGGACTTAACCCTAACCCTAAGTGTATTTACCCTCCAATGGGATTTTTCCATGCATTTTTCAGGCAAAGCTAGAGAAGCCTTAGGGAAAATATCAATGCTCTCCTTCGTATACCGATGCACTGCGAATTCATTGGTGACATCAATTTTTCTGTATGAGATGAAGGGGACCTAACCCTAACCCTAAGTGGATTTACCCTCCAATGGGATTTTTCCATGCATTTTTCAGGGAAAGCTAGAGAAGCCTGACCGAAAATATCAGTGCCCTCCTAAGTATACCTATGCACTGCGAATTCATTGGTGACATCAATTTTTCTGTATGTTGAATGGGACTTAACCCTAACGCTAAGTGGATTTACCCTCCAATGGGATTTTTCCATGCATTTTTCAGGGAAAGCTAGAGAAGCGTGAGGGAAAGTATTATTGCCCTCCTAAGCATACCTATGCACTGTGAATTCATTGGTGACATCAATTTTTCTGTATGAGTTGAAGGGGACCTAACCCTAACCCTATGTGGATTTACCCTCCAATGGGATTTTTCCATGCATTTTTCAGGGAAAGCTAGAGAAGCCTGACTGAAAATATCAGTGCCCTCCTTAGTATACCTATGCACTGCGTATTCATTGGTGATATCAATTTTTCTGTATGAGTTGAATGGGACTTAACCATAACCCTAAGTGGATTTACCCTCCAATGGGATTTTTCCATGCATTTTTCATGGAAAGCTAGAGAAGCCTGAGTGAAAATATCAATGCTCTCCTTAGTATACCTATGCACTGCGAATTGGTGACATCAATTTTTCTGTATGAGTTGAAGGGGACCTAACCCTAACCCTATGTGGATTTACCCTCCAATAGGATTTTTCCATGCATTTTTCAGGGAAAGCTAGAGAAGCCTGACCGAAAATATCAATGCTCTCCTTAGTATACCTATGCACTGCGTATTCATTCGTGACATCAATTTTTCTGTATGAGTTGAATGGGACTTTACCCTAACCCTAAGTGGATTTACCCTCCAATGGGATTTTTCCATGCATTTTTCAGGAAAAGCTAGAGAAGCCTGAGGGAAAATATCAATGCTCTCCTTCGTATACCTATGCACTGCGAATTCATTGGTGACATCAATTTTTCTGTGTGAGTTAAAGGGGACCTAACCCTAACCCTAAGTGGATTTACCCTCCAATGGGATTTTTCCATGCATCTTTCAGGGAAAGCTACAGAAGCCTGAGGGAAAATATCAGTGCTCCCCTTAGTATACCTATGCACTGCGAATTCATTGGTTACATAAATTTTTCTGTATGAGTTGAATGGGACTTAACCCTAACCCTAAGTGGATTTACCCTCCAATGGGATTTTTCCATGCATGTTTCAGGGAAAGCTAGAGAAGCCTGAGGGAAAATATCAGTGCCTTCGTAAGTATACCTATGCACTGTGAATTCATTGGTGACATCAATTTTTCTGTATGAGTTGAATGGGACTTAACCCTAACCCTAAGTGGATTTACCCTCCAATGGGATTTTTCCATGCATTTTTCAGGGAAAGCTAGAGAAGCCTGACCGAAAATATCAGTGCCCTCCTAAGTATACCTATGCACTGCGAATTCATTGGTGACATCAATTTTTCTGTATGTTGAATGGGACTTAACCCTAACCCTAAGTGTATTTACCCTCCAATGGGATTTTTCCATGCATTTTTCAGGCAAAGCTAGAGAAGCCTTAGGGAAAATATCAATGCTCTCCTTCATATACCGATGCACTGCGAATTCATTGGTGACATCAATTTTTCTGTATGAGATGAAGGGGACCTAACCCTAACCCTATGTGGATTTACCCTCCAATGGGATTTTTCCATGCATTTTTCAGGGAAAGCTAGAGAAGCCTGACCGAAAATATCAGTGCCCTCCTAAGTATACCTATGCACTGCGAATTCATTGGTGACATCAATTTTTCTGTATGTTGAATGGGACTTAACCCTAACGCTAAGTGGATTTACCCTCCAATGGGATTTTTCCATGCATTTTTCAGGGAAAGCTAGAGAAGCCTGACCGAAAATATCAGTGCCCTCCTTAGTATACCTATGCACTGCGTATTCATTGGTGACATCAATTTTTCTGTATGAGTTGAATGGGACTTAACCCTAACCCTAAGTGGATTTACTCTCCAATGGGATTTTTCCATGCATTTTTCAGGCAAAGCTAGAGAAGCCTGAGAGAAAATATCAATGATCTCCTTCGTATACTGATGCACTGCGAATTCATTGGTGACATCAATTTTTCTGTATGAGATGAAGGGGACCTAACCCTAACCGTATGTGGATTTACCCTCCAATGGGATTTTTCCATGCATTTTTCATGGAAAGCTAGAGAAGCCTGAGTGAAAATATCAATGCTCTCCTTAGTATACCTATGCACTGCGAATTGGTGACATCAATTTTTCTGTATGAGTTGAATGGGACTTAACCCTAACCCAAAGTGGATTTACCCTCCAATGGGATTTTTCCATGCATTTTTGAGGGAAAGCTAGAGAAGCCTGAGTGAAAATATCAGGGCCCCCCTTAGTATACCTATGCACTGCAAATTCATTGGTGACATCAATTTTTCTGTATGAGTTGAATGGGACATAACCCTAACCCTAAGTGTGTTTACCCTGTTATGGGATTTTTCCATGCATTTTTCCTGGAAAGCTAGAGAGCCCTGAGTGAAAATATCAGTGCCTTCCGAAGTATACTTAGGCTCTGCGAATTCATTGGTGACATCAATTTTTTTGTATGAGTTGAAGGGGACCTAACCCTAACCCTAAGTGGATTTACCCTCCAATGGGATTTTTCCATGAATTTTTCAGGGAAAGCTAGAGAAGCCTGAGTGAAAATATCAATGCTCTCCTTAGTATACCTATGCACTGCGAATTGGTGACATCAATTTTTCTGTATGAGTTGAATGGGACTTAACCCTAACCCAAAGTGGATTTACCCTCCAATGGGATTTTTCCATGCATTTTTGAGGGAAAGCTAGAGAAGCCTGAGTGAAAATATCAGGGCCCCCCTTAGTATACCTATGCACTGCAAATTCATTGGTGACATCAATTTTTCTGTATGAGTTGAATGGGACATAACCCTAACCCTAAGTGTGTTTACCCTGTTATGGGATTTTTCCATGCATTTTTCCTGGAAAGCTAGAGAGCCCTGAGTGAAAATATCAGTGCCTTCCGAAGTATACTTAGGCTCTGCGAATTCATTGGTGACATCAATTTTTTTGTATGAGTTGAAGGGGACCTAACCCTAACCCTAAGTGGATTTACCCTCCAATGGGATTTTTCCATGAATTTTTCAGGGAAAGCTAGAGAAGCCGGAGGGAAAATATCAGTGCTCTCCTTAGTATACCTATGCACTGCGAATTCATTGGTGACATCAATTTTTCTGTATGAGTTGAATGGGACCTAACCCTAACCCAAAGTGGATTTACCCTCCAATGGCATTTTTCCATGCATTTTTCAGGGAAAGCTAGAGAAGCCTGACCGAAAATATCAGTGCCCTCCTAAGTATACCTATGCACTGCGAATTCATTGGTGACATCAATTTTTCTGTATGTTGAATGGGACTTAACCCTAACCCTAAGTGGATTTACCCTCCAATGGGATTTTTCCATGCATTTTTCAGCGAAAGCTAGAGAAGCCTGAGGGAAAATATCAGTGCCCTCCTTAGTATACCTATGCACTGCGTATTCATTGGTGACATCAATTTTTCTGTATGAGTTGAATGGGACTTAACCCTAACCCTAAGTGGATTTACCCTCCAATGGGATTTTTCCATGCATTTTTCAGGCAAAGCTAGAGAAGCCTGAGGGAAAATATCAATGCTCTCCTTCGTATACTTATGCACTGCGAATTCATTGGTGACATCAATTTTTCTGTATGAGATGAAGGGGACCTAACCCTAACCCTAAGTGGATTTACCCTCCAATGGGATTTTTCCATGCATTTTTCAGGGAAAGCTAGAGAAGCCTGAGTGAAAATATCAATGCTCTCCTTAGTATACCTATGCACTGCGAATTCATTGGTGACATCAATTTTTCTGTATGAGTTGAATGGGACTTAACCCTAACCCTAAGTGGATTTACCCTCCAATGGGATTTTTCCATGCATTTTTCAGGGAAAGCTAGAGAAGCGTGAGGGAAAGTATTATTGCCCTCCTAAGCATACCTATGAACTGTGAATTCATTGGTGACATCAATTTTTCTGTATGAGATGAAGGGGACCTAACCCTAACCCTAAGTGGATTTACCCTCCAAAGGGATTTTTCCATGCATTTTTCAGTGAGAGCTAGAGAAGCCTAACCGAAAATATCAGGGCCCTCCTTAGTATACCTATGCACTGTGAATTCATTGATGACATCAATTTTTCTGTATGAGTTGAAGGGGACCTAACCCTAACCCTAAGTGGATTTTCCCTACAATGGGATTTTTCCATGCATTTTTCAGGGAAAGCTAGAGAAGCCTGACCGAAAATATCAGTGCCCTCCTTAGTATACCTATGCACTGCGTATTCATTGGTGACATCAATTTTTCTGTATGAGTTGAATGGGACTTAACCCTAACCCTAAGTGGATTTTCCCTACAATGGGATTTTTCCATGCATTTTTCAGGGAAAGCTAGAGAAGCCTGAGGGAAAATATCAATGCTCTCCTTAGTATACCTACGCACTGTGAATTCATTGGTGACATCAATTTTTCTGTATGAGTTGAAGGGGACCTAACCCTAACGCTAAGTGGATTTAACCTCCAATGGGATTTTTCCATGAATCTTCAGGGAAAGCTGCAGAAGCCTGAGTGAAAATATCAGTGCTCCCCTTAGTATACCTATGCACTGCGAATTCATTGGTGACATCAATTTTTCTGTATGAGTTGAATGGGACTTAACCCTAACCCTAAGTGGATTTACCCTCCAATGGGATTTTTCCATGCATTTTTCAGGGAAAGCTAGAGAAACCTGAAGGAAAATATCAATGCTCTGTTTAGTATACCTATGCACTGTGAATTCATTGGTGACATCAATTTTTCTGTATGAGTTGAAGGGGACCTAACCCTAACCCTATGTGGATTTACCCTCCAATGGGATTTTTCCATGCATTTTTCAGGGAAAGCTAGAGAAGCCTGACCGAAAATATCAGTGCCCTCCTTAGTATACCTATGCACTGCGTATTCATTGGTGACATCAATTTTTCTGTATGAGTTGAATGGGACTTAACTCTAACCCTAAGTGGATTTACCCTCCAATGGGATTTTTCCATGCATTTTTCAGGGAAAGCTAGAGAAACCTGAGGGAAAATATCAATGCTCTGCTTAGTATACCTATGCACTGTGAATTCATTGGTGACATCAATTTTTCTGTATGAGTTGAAGGGGACCTAACCCTAACCCTATGTGGATTTACCCTCCAATGGGATTTTTCCATGCATTTTTCAGGGAAAGCTAGAGAAGCCTGACCGAAAATATCAGTGCCCTCCTTAGTATACCTATGCACTGCGAATTCATTGGTGACATCAATTTTTCTGTATGTTGAATGGGACTTAACCCTAACGCTAAGTGGATTTACCCTCCAATGGGATTTTTCCATGCATTTTTCAGGGAAAGCTAGAGAAGCCTGACCGAAAATATCAGTGCCCTCCTTAGTATACCTATGCACTGCGTATTCATTGGTGACATCAATTTTTCTGTATGAGTTGAATGGGACTTAACCCTAACCCTAAGTGGATTTACTCTCCAATGGGATTTTTCCATGCATTTTTCAGGCAAAGCTAGAGAAGCCTGAGAGAAAATATCAATGATCTCCTTCGTATACTGATGCACTGCGAATTCATTGGTGACATCAATTTTTCTGTATGAGATGAAGGGGACCTAACCCTAACCGTATGTGGATTTACCCTCCAATGGGATTTTTCCATGCATTTTTCATGGAAAGCTAGAGAAGCCTGAGTGAAAATATCAATGCTCTCCTTAGTATACCTATGCACTGCGAATTGGTGACATCAATTTTTCTGTATGAGTTGAATGGGACTTAACCCTAACCCAAAGTGGATTTACCCTCCAATGGGATTTTTCCATGCATTTTTGAGGGAAAGCTAGAGAAGCCTGAGTGAAAATATCAGGGCCCCCCTTAGTATACCTATGCACTGTGAATTCATTGGTGACATCAATTTTTCTGTATGAGTTGAAGGGGACCTAACCCTAACCCTATGTGGATTTACCCTCCAATGGGATTTTTCCATGCATTTTTCAGGGAAAGCTAGAGAAGCCTGACCGAAAATATCAGTGCCCTCCTTAGTATACCTATGCACTGCGTATTCATTGGTGACATCAATTTTTCTGTATGAGTTGAATGGGACTTAACCCTAACCCTAAGTGGATTTACCCTCCAATGGGATTTTTCCATGCATTTTTCAGGAAAAGCTAGAGAAGCCTGAGGGAAAATATCAATGCTCTCCTTCGTATACCTATGCACTGCGAATTCATTGGTGACATCAATTTTTCTGTATGAGTTGAAGGGGACCTAACCCTAACCCAAAGTGGATTTACCCTCCAATGGGATTTTTCCATGCATTTTTGAGGGAAAGCTAGAGAAGCCTGAGTGAAAATATCAGGGCCCCCCTTAGTATACCTATGCACTGCAAATTCATTGGTGACATCAATTTTTCTGTATGAGTTGAATGGGACATAACCCTAACCCTAAGTGTGTTTACCCTGTTATGGGATTTTTCCATGCATTTTTCCTGGAAAGCTAGAGAGCCCTGAGTGAAAATATCAGTGCCTTCCGAAGTATACTTAGGCTCTGCGAATTCATTGGTGACATCAATTTTTTTGTATGAGTTGAAGGGGACCTAACCCTAACCCTAAGTGGATTTACCCTCCAATGGGATTTTTCCATGAATTTTTCAGGGAAAGCTAGAGAAGCCGGAGGGAAAATATCAGTGCTCTCCTTAGTATACCTATGCACTGCGAATTCATTGGTGACATCAATTTTTCTGTATGAGTTGAATGGGACCTAACCCTAACCCAAAGTGGATTTACCCTCCAATGGCATTTTTCCATGCATTTTTCAGGGAAAGCTAGAGAAGCCTGACCGAAAATATCAGTGCCCTCCTAAGTATACCTATGCACTGCGAATTCATTGGTGACATCAATTTTTCTGTATGTTGAATGGGACTTAACCCTAACCCTAAGTGGATTTACCCTCCAATGGGATTTTTCCATGCATTTTTCAGCGAAAGTTAGAGAAGCCTGAGGGAAAATATCAGTGCCCTCCTTAGTATACCTATGCACTGCGTATTCATTGGTGACATCAATTTTTCTGTATGAGTTGAATGGGACTTAACCCTAACCCTAAGTGGATTTACCCTCCAATGGGATTTTTCCATGCATTTTTCAGGCAAAGCTAGAGAAGCCTGAGGGAAAATATCAATGCTCTCCTTCGTATACTTATGCACTGCGAATTCATTGGTGACATCAATTTTTCTGTATGAGATGAAGGGGACCTAACCCTAACCCTAAGTGGATTTACCCTCCAATGGGATTTTTCCATGCATTTTTCAGGGAAAGCTAGAGAAGCCTGAGTGAAAATATCAATGCTCTCCTTAGTATACCTATGCACTGCGAATTCATTGGTGACATCAATTTTTCTGTATGAGTTGAATGGGACTTAACCCTAACCCTAAGTGGATTTACCCTCCAATGGGATTTTTCCATGCATTTTTCAGGGAAAGCTAGAGAAGCGTGAGGGAAAGTATTATTGCCCTCCTAAGCATACCTATGAACTGTGAATTCATTGGTGACATCAATTTTTCTGTATGAGATGAAGGGGACCTAACCCTAACCCTAAGTGGATTTTCCCTACAATGGGATTTTTCCATGCATTTTTCAGGGAAAGCTAGAGAAGCCTGAGGGAAAATATCAGTGCCCTCCTTAGTATACCTATGCACTGGGTATTCATTGGTGACATCAATTTTTCTGTATGAGTTGAATGGGACTTAACCCTAACCCTAAGTGGATTTTCCCTACAATGGGATTTTTCCATGCATTTTTCAGGGAAAGCTAGAGAAGCCTGAGGGAAAATATCAATGCTCTCCTTAGTATACCTACGCACTGTGAATTCATTGGTGACATCAATTTTTCTGTATGAGTTGAAGGGGACCTAACCCTAACGCTAAGTGGATTTAACCTCCAATGGGATTTTTCCATGAATCTTCAGGGAAAGCTGCAGAAGCCTGAGTGAAAATATCAGTGCTCCCCTTAGTATACCTATGCACTGCGAATTCATTGGTGACATCAATTTTTCTGTATGAGTTGAATGGGACTTAACCCTAACCCTAAGTGGATTTACCCTCCAATGGGATTTTTCCATGCATTTTTCAGGGAAAGCTAGAGAAACCTGAAGGAAAATATCAATGCTCTGCTTAGTATACCTATGCACTGTGAATTCATTGGTGACATCAATTTTTCTGTATGAGTTGAAGGGGACCTAACCCTAACCCTATGTGGATTTACCCTCCAATGGGATTTTTCCATGCATTTTTCAGGGAAAGCTAGAGAAGCCTGACCGAAAATATCAGTGCCCTCCTTAGTATACCTATGCACTGCGTATTCATTGGTGACATCAATTTTTCTGTATGAGTTGAATGGGACTTAACTCTAACCCTAAGTGGATTTACCCTCCAATGGGATTTTTCCATGCATTTTTCAGGGAAAGCTAGAGAAACCTGAGGGAAAATATCAATGCTCTGCTTAGTATACCTATGCACTGTGAATTCATTGGTGACATCAATTTTTCTGTATGAGTTGAAGGGGACCTAACCCTAACCCTATGTGGATTTACCCTCCAATGGGATTTTTCCATGCATTTTTCAGGGAAAGCTAGAGAAGCCTGACCGAAAATATCAGTGCCCTCCTTAGTATACCTATGCACTGCGTATTCATTGGTGACATCAATTTTTCTGTATGAGTTGAATGGGACTTAACCCTAACCCTAAGTGGATTTACCCTCCAATGGGATTTTTCCATGCATTTTTCAGGAAAAGCTAGAGAAGCCTGAGGGAAAATATCAATGCTCTCCTTCGTATACCTATGCACTGCGAATTCATTGGTGACATCAATTTTTCTGTATGAGTTGAAGGGGACCTAACCCTAACCCAAAGTGGATTTACCCTCCAATGGGATTTTTCCATGCATTTTTGAGGGAAAGCTAGAGAAGCCTGAGTGAAAATATCAGGGCCCCCCTTAGTATACCTATGCACTGCAAATTCATTGGTGACATCAATTTTTCTGTATGAGTTGAATGGGACATAACCCTAACCCTAAGTGTGTTTACCCTGTTATGGGATTTTTCCATGCATTTTTCCTGGAAAGCTAGAGAGCCCTGAGTGAAAATATCAGTGCCTTCCGAAGTATACTTAGGCTCTGCGAATTCATTGGTGACATCAATTTTTTTGTATGAGTTGAAGGGGACCTAACCCTAACCCTAAGTGGATTTACCCTCCAATGGGATTTTTCCATGAATTTTTCAGGGAAAGCTAGAGAAGCCGGAGGGAAAATATCAGTGCTCTCCTTAGTATACCTATGCACTGCGAATTCATTGGTGACATCAATTTTTCTGTATGAGTTGAATGGGACCTAACCCTAACCCAAAGTGGATTTACCCTCCAATGGCATTTTTCCATGCATTTTTCAGGGAAAGCTAGAGAAGCCTGACCGAAAATATCAGTGCCCTCCTAAGTATACCTATGCACTGCGAATTCATTGGTGACATCAATTTTTCTGTATGTTGAATGGGACTTAACCCTAACCCTAAGTGGATTTACCCTCCAATGGGATTTTTCCATGCATTTTTCAGCGAAAGCTAGAGAAGCCTGAGGGAAAATATCAGTGCCCTCCTTAGTATACCTATGCACTGCGTATTCATTGGTGACATCAATTTTTCTGTATGAGTTGAATGGGACTTAACCCTAACCCTAAGTGGATTTACCCTCCAATGGGATTTTTCCATGCATTTTTCAGGCAAAGCTAGAGAAGCCTGAGGGAAAATATCAATGCTCTCCTTCGTATACTTATGCACTGCGAATTCATTGGTGACATCAATTTTTCTGTATGAGATGAAGGGGACCTAACCCTAACCCTAAGTGGATTTACCCTCCAATGGGATTTTTCCATGCATTTTTCAGGGAAAGCTAGAGAAGCCTGAGTGAAAATATCAATGCTCTCCTTAGTATACCTATGCACTGCGAATTCATTGGTGACATCAATTTTTCTGTATGAGTTGAATGGGACTTAACCCTAACCCTAAGTGGATTTACCCTCCAATGGGATTTTTCCATGCATTTTTCAGGGAAAGCTAGAGAAGCGTGAGGGAAAGTATTATTGCCCTCCTAAGCATACCTATGAACTGTGAATTCATTGGTGACATCAATTTTTCTGTATGAGATGAAGGGGACCTAACCCTAACCCTAAGTGGATTTACCCTCCAATGGGATTTTTCCATGCATTTTTCAGTGAGAGCTAGAGAAGCCTAACCGAAAATATCAGGGCCCTCCTTAGTATACCTATGCACTGTGAATTCATTGATGACATCAATTTTTCTGTATGAGTTGAAGGGGACCTAACCCTAACGCTAAGTGGATTTAACCTCCAATGGGATTTTTCCATGAATCTTCAGGGAAAGCTGCAGAAGCCTGAGTGAAAATATCAGTGCTCCCCTTAGTATACCTATGCACTGCGAATTCATTGGTGACATCAATTTTTCTGTATGAGTTGAATGGGACTTAACCCTAACCCTAAGTGGATTTACCCTCCAATGGGATTTTTCCATGCATTTTTCAGGGAAAGCTAGAGAAACCTGAAGGAAAATATCAATGCTCTGCTTAGTATACCTATGCACTGTGAATTCATTGGTGACATCAATTTTTCTGTATGAGTTGAAGGGGACCTAACCCTAACCCTATGTGGATTTACCCTCCAATGGGATTTTTCCATGCATTTTTCAGGGAAAGCTAGAGAAGCCTGACCGAAAATATCAGTGCCCTCCTTAGTATACCTATGCACTGCGTATTCATTGGTGACATCAATTTTTCTGTATGAGTTGAATGGGACTTAACTCTAACCCTAAGTGGATTTACCCTCCAATGGGATTTTTCCATGCATTTTTCAGGGAAAGCTAGAGAAACCTGAGGGAAAATATCAATGCTCTGCTTAGTATACCTATGCACTGTGAATTCATTGGTGACATCAATTTTTCTGTATGAGTTGAAGGGGACCTAACCCTAACCCTATGTGGATTTACCCTCCAATGGGATTTTTCCATGCATTTTTCAGGGAAAGCTAGAGAAGCCTGACCGAAAATATCAGTGCCCTCCTTAGTATACCTATGCACTGCGTATTCATTGGTGACATCAATTTTTCTGTATGAGTTGAATGGGACTTAACCCTAACCCTAAGTGGATTTACCCTCCAAAGGGATTTTTCCATGCATTTTTCAGGAAAAGCTAGAGAAGCCTGAGGGAAAATATCAATGCTCTCCTTCGTATACCTATGCACTGCGAATTCATTGGTGACATCAATTTTTCTGTATGAGTTGAAGGGGACCTAACCCTAACCCAAAGTGGATTTACCCTCCAATGGGATTTTTCCATGCATTTTTGAGGGAAAGCTAGAGAAGCCTGAGTGAAAATATCAGGGCCCCCCTTAGTATACCTATGCACTGCAAATTCATTGGTGACATCAATTTTTCTGTATGAGTTGAATGGGACATAACCCTAACCCTAAGTGTGTTTACCCTGTTATGGGATTTTTCCATGCATTTTTCCTGGAAAGCTAGAGAGCCCTGAGTGAAAATATCAGTGCCTTCCGAAGTATACTTAGGCTCTGCGAATTCATTGGTGACATCAATTTTTTTGTATGAGTTGAAGGGGACCTAACCCTAACCCTAAGTGGATTTACCCTCCAATGGGATTTTTCCATGAATTTTTCAGGGAAAGCTAGAGAAGCCGGAGGGAAAATATCAGTGCTCTCCTTAGTATACCTATGCACTGCGAATTCATTGGTGACATCAATTTTTCTGTATGAGTTGAATGGGACCTAACCCTAACCCAAAGTGGATTTACCCTCCAATGGCATTTTTCCATGCATTTTTCAGGGAAAGCTAGAGAAGCCTGACCGAAAATATCAGTGCCCTCCTAAGTATACCTATGCACTGCGAATTCATTGGTGACATCAATTTTTCTGTATGTTGAATGGGACTTAACCCTAACCCTAAGTGGATTTACCCTCCAATGGGATTTTTCCATGCATTTTTCAGCGAAAGCTAGAGAAGCCTGAGGGAAAATATCAGTGCCCTCCTTAGTATACCTATGCACTGCGTATTCATTGGTGACATCAATTTTTCTGTATGAGTTGAATGGGACTTAACCCTAACCCTAAGTGGATTTACCCTCCAATGGGATTTTTCCATGCATTTTTCAGGCAAAGCTAGAGAAGCCTGAGGGAAAATATCAATGCTCTCCTTCGTATACTTATGCACTGCGAATTCATTGGTGACATCAATTTTTCTGTATGAGATGAAGGGGACCTAACCCTAACCCTAAGTGGATTTACCCTCCAATGGGATTTTTCCATGCATTTTTCAGGGAAAGCTAGAGAAGCCTGAGTGAAAATATCAATGCTCTCCTTAGTATACCTATGCACTGCGAATTCATTGGTGACATCAATTTTTCTGTATGAGTTGAATGGGACTTAACCCTAACCCTAAGTGGATTTACCCTCCAATGGGATTTTTCCATGCATTTTTCAGGGAAAGCTAGAGAAGCGTGAGGGAAAGTATTATTGCCCTCCTAAGCATACCTATGAACTGTGAATTCATTGGTGACATCAATTTTTCTGTATGAGATGAAGGGGACCTAACCCTAACCCTAAGTGGATTTACCCTCCAATGGGATTTTTCCATGCATTTTTCAGTGAGAGCTAGAGAAGCCTAACCGAAAATATCAGAGCCCTCCTTAGTATACCTATGCACTGTGAATTCATTGATGACATCAATTTTTCTGTATGAGTTGAAGGGGACCTAACCCTAACCCTATGTGGATTTACCCTCCAATGGGATTTTTCCATGCATTTTTCAGGGAAAGCTAGAGAACCCTGAGTGAAAATATCAGTGCCCTCCTTAGTATACCTATGCACTGCGTATTCATTGGTGACATCAATTTTTCTGTATGAGTTGAATGGGACTTAACTCTAACCCTAAGTGGATTTACCCTCCAATGGGATTTTTCCATGCATTTTTCAGGGAAAGCTAGAGAAACCTGAGGGAAAATATCAATGCTCTGCTTAGTATACCTATGCACTGTGAATTCATTGGTGACATCAATTTTTCTGTATGAGTTGAAGGGGACCTAACCCTAACCCTATGTGGATTTACCCTCCAATGGGATTTTTCCATGCATTTTTCAGGGAAAGCTAGAGAAGCCTGACCGAAAATATCAGTGCCCTCCTTAGTATACCTATACACTGCGTATTCATTGGTGACATCAATTTTTCTGTATGAGTTGAATGGGACTTAACCCTAACCCTAAGTGGATTTACCCTCCAATGGGATTTTTCCATGCATTTTTCAGGAAAAGCTAGAGAAGCCTGAGGGAAAATATCAATGCTCTCCTTCGTATACCTATGCACTGCGAATTCATTGGTGACATCAATTTTTCTGTATGAGTTGAAGGGGACCTAACCCTAACCCAAAGTGGATTTACCCTCCAATGGGATTTTTCCATGCATTTTTGAGGGAAAGCTAGAGAAGCCTGAGTGAAAATATCAGGGCCCCCCTTAGTATACCTATGCACTGCAAATTCATTGGTGACATCAATTTTTCTGTATGAGTTGAAGGGGACCTAACCCTAACGCTAAGTGGATTTAACCTCCAATGGGATTTTTCCATGAATCTTCAGGGAAAGCTGCAGAAGCCTGAGTGAAAATATCAGTGCTCCCCTTAGTATACCTATGCACTGCGAATTCATTGGTGACATCAATTTTTCTGTATGAGTTGAATGGGACTTAACCCTAACCCTAAGTGGATTTACCCTCCAATGGGATTTTTCCATGCATTTTTCAGGGAAAGCTAGAGAAACCTGAAGGAAAATATCAATGCTCTGCTTAGTATACCTATGCACTGTGAATTCATTGGTGACATCAATTTTTCTGTATGAGTTGAAGGGGACCTAACCCTAACCCTATGTGGATTTACCCTCCAATGGGATTTTTCCATGCATTTTTCAGGGAAAGCTAGAGAAGCCTGACCGAAAATATCAGTGCCCTCCTTAGTATACCTATGCACTGCGTATTCATTGGTGACATCAATTTTTCTGTATGAGTTGAATGGGACTTAACTCTAACCCTAAGTGGATTTACCCTCCAATGGGATTTTTCCATGCATTTTTCAGGGAAAGCTAGAGAAACCTGAGGGAAAATATCAATGCTCTGCTTAGTATACCTATGCACTGTGAATTCATTGGTGACATCAATTTTTCTGTATGAGTTGAAGGGGACCTAACCCTAACCCTATGTGGATTTACCCTCCAATGGGATTTTTCCATGCATTTTTCAGGGAAAGCTAGAGAAGCCTGACCGAAAATATCAGTGCCCTCCTTAGTATACCTATGCACTGCGTATTCATTGGTGACATCAATTTTTCTGTATGAGTTGAATGGGACTTAACCCTAACCCTAAGTGGATTTACCCTCCAATGGGATTTTTCCATGCATTTTTCAGGAAAAGCTAGAGAAGCCTGAGGGAAAATATCAATGCTCTCCTTCGTATACCTATGCACTGCGAATTCATTGGTGACATCAATTTTTCTGTATGAGTTGAAGGGGACCTAACCCTAACCCAAAGTGGATTTACCCTCCAATGGGATTTTTCCATGCATTTTTGAGGGAAAGCTAGAGAAGCCTGAGTGAAAATATCAGGGCCCCCCTTAGTATACCTATGCACTGCAAATTCATTGGTGACATCAATTTTTCTGTATGAGTTGAATGGGACATAACCCTAACCCTAAGTGTGTTTACCCTGTTATGGGATTTTTCCATGCATTTTTCCTGGAAAGCTAGAGAGCCCTGAGTGAAAATATCAGTGCCTTCCGAAGTATACTTAGGCTCTGCGAATTCATTGGTGACATCAATTTTTTTGTATGAGTTGAAGGGGACCTAACCCTAACCCTAAGTGGATTTACCCTCCAATGGGATTTTTCCATGAATTTTTCAGGGAAAGCTAGAGAAGCCGGAGGGAAAATATCAGTGCTCTCCTTAGTATACCTATGCACTGCGAATTCATTGGTGACATCAATTTTTCTGTATGAGTTGAATGGGACCTAACCCTAACCCAAAGTGGATTTACCCTCCAATGGCATTTTTCCATGCATTTTTCAGGGAAAGCTAGAGAAGCCTGACCGAAAATATCAGTGCCCTCCTAAGTATACCTATGCACTGCGAATTCATTGGTGACATCAATTTTTCTGTATGTTGAATGGGACTTAACCCTAACCCTAAGTGGATTTACCCTCCAATGGGATTTTTCCATGCATTTTTCAGCGAAAGCTAGAGAAGCCTGAGGGAAAATATCAGTGCCCTCCTTAGTATACCTATGCACTGCGTATTCATTGGTGACATCAATTTTTCTGTATGAGATGAATGGGACTTAACCCTAACCCTAAGTGGATTTACCCTCCAATGGGATTTTTCCATGCATTTTTCAGGAAAAGCTAGAGAAGCCTGAGGGAAAATATCAATGCTCTCCTTCGTATACCTATGCACTGCGAATTCATTGGTGACATCAATTTTTCTGTATGAGTTGAAGGGGACCTAACCCTAACCCAAAGTGGATTTACCCTCCAATGGGATTTTTCCATGCATTTTTCAGGGAAAGCTAGAGAAGCCTGAGTGAAAATATCAATGCTCTCCTTAGTATACCTATGCACTGCGAATTCATTGGTGACATCAATTTTTCTGTATGAGTTGAATGGGACTTAACCCTAACCCTAAGTGGATTTACCCTCCAATGGGATTTTTCCATGCATTTTTCAGGGAAAGCTAGAGAAGCGTGAGGGAAAGTATTATTGCCCTCCTAAGCATACCTATGAACTGTGAATTCATTGGTGACATCAATTTTTCTGTATGAGATGAAGGGGACCTAACCCTAACCCTAAGTGGATTTACCCTCCAATGGGATTTTTCCATGCATTTTTCAGTGAGAGCTAGAGAAGCCTAACCGAAAATATCAGAGCCCTCCTTAGTATACCTATGCACTGTGAATTCATTGATGACATCAATTTTTCTGTATGAGTTGAAGGGGACCTAACCCTAACCCTATGTGGATTTACCCTCCAATGGGATTTTTCCATGCATTTTTCAGGGAAAGCTAGAGAACCCTGAGTGAAAATATCAGTGCCCTCCTTAGTATACCTATGCACTGCGTATTCATTGGTGACATCAATTTTTCTGTATGAGTTGAATGGGACTTAACTCTAACCCTAAGTGGATTTACCCTCCAATGGGATTTTTCCATGCATTTTTCAGGGAAAGCTAGAGAAACCTGAGGGAAAATATCAATGCTCTGCTTAGTATACCTATGCACTGTGAATTCATTGGTGACATCAATTTTTCTGTATGAGTTGAAGGGGACCTAACCCTAACCCTATGTGGATTTACCCTCCAATGGGATTTTTCCATGCATTTTTCAGGGAAAGCTAGAGAAGCCTGACCGAAAATATCAGTGCCCTCCTTAGTATACCTATGCACTGCGTATTCATTGGTGACATCAATTTTTCTGTATGAGTTGAATGGGACTTAACCCTAACCCTAAGTGGATTTACCCTCCAATGGGATTTTTCCATGCATTTTTCAGGAAAAGCTAGAGAAGCCTGAGGGAAAATATCAATGCTCTCCTTCGTATACCTATGCACTGCGAATTCATTGGTGACATCAATTTTTCTGTATGAGTTGAAGGGGACCTAACCCTAACCCAAAGTGGATTTACCCTCCAATGGGATTTTTCCATGCATTTTTGAGGGAAAGCTAGAGAAGCCTGAGTGAAAATATCAGGGCCCCCCTTAGTATACCTATGCACTGCAAATTCATTGGTGACATCAATTTTTCTGTATGAGTTGAATGGGACATAACCCTAACCCTAAGTGTGTTTACCCTGTTATGGGATTTTTCCATGCATTTTTCCTGGAAAGCTAGAGAGCCCTGAGTGAAAATATCAGTGCCTTCCGAAGTATACTTAGGCTCTGCGAATTCATTGGTGACATCAATTTTTTTGTATGAGTTGAAGGGGACCTAACCCTAACCCTAAGTGGATTTACCCTCCAATGGGATTTTTCCATGAATTTTTCAGGGAAAGCTAGAGAAGCCGGAGGGAAAATATCAGTGCTCTCCTTAGTATACCTATGCACTGCGAATTCATTGGTGACATCAATTTTTCTGTATGAGTTGAATGGGACCTAACCCTAACCCAAAGTGGATTTACCCTCCAATGGCATTTTTCCATGCATTTTTCAGCGAAAGCTAGAGAAGCCTGAGGGAAAATATCAGTGCCCTCCTTAGTATACCGATGCACTGCGTATTCATTGGTGACATCAATTTTTCTGTATGAGTTGAACGGGACTTAACCCTAACCCTAAGTGGATTTACCCTCCAATGGGATTTTTCCATGCATTTTTCAGGCAAAGCTAGAGAAGCCTGAGGGAAAATATCAATGCTCTCCTTCGTATACTTATGCACTGCGAATTCATTGGTGACATCAATTTTTCTGTATGAGATGAAGGGGACCTAACCCTAACCCTAAGTGGATTTACCCTCCAATGGGATTTTTCCATGCATTTTTCAGGGAAAGCTAGAGAAGCCTGAGTGAAAATATCAATGCTCTCCTTAGTATACCTATGCACTGCGAATTCATTGGTGACATCAATTTTTCTGTATGAGTTGAATGGGACTTAACCCTAACCCTAAGTGGATTTACCCTCCAATGGGATTTTTCCATGCATTTTTCAGGGAAAGCTAGAGAAGCGTGAGGGAAAGTATTATTGCCCTCCTAAGCATACCTATGAACTGTGAATTCATTGGTGACATCAATTTTTCTGTATGAGATGAAGGGGACCTAACCCTAACCCTAAGTGGATTTACCCTCCAATGGGATTTTTCCATGCATTTTTCAGTGAAAGCTAGAGAAGCCTAACCGAAAATATCAGTGCCCTCCTAAGCATAGCTATGAACTGCGTATTCATTGGTGATATCAATTTTTCTGTATGAGTTGAATGGGACTTAACCCTAACCCTAAGTGGATTTACCCTCCAATGGGATTTTTCCATGCATTTTTCAGGGAAAGCTAGAGAAGCGTGAGGGAAAGTATTATTGCCCTCCTAAGCATACCTATGCACTATGAATTCATTGGTGACATCAATTTTTCTGTATGAGTTGAAGGGGACCTAACCCTAACCCTATGTGGATTTACCCTCCAATGGGATTTTTCCATGCATTTTTCAGGGAAAGCTAGAGAAGCCTGACTGAAAATATCAGTGCCCTCCTTAGTATACCTATGCACTGCGTATTCATTGGTGATATCAATTTTTCTGTATGAGTTGAATGGGACTTAACCCTAACCCTAAGTGGATTTACCCTCCAATGGGATTTTTCCATGCATTTTTCAGGGAAAGCTAGAGAAACCTGAGGGAAAATATCAATGCTCTGCTTAGTATACCTATGCACTGTGAATTCATTGGTGACATCAATTTTTCTGTATGAGTTGAAGGGGACCTAACCCTAACCCTAAGTGGATTTACCCTCCAATGGGATTTTTCCATGCATCTTTCAGGGAAAGCTACAGAAGCCTGAGGGAAAATATCAGTGCTCCCCTTAGTATACCTATGCACTGCGAATTCATTGGTTACATAAATTTTTCTGTATGAGTTGAATGGGACTTAACCCTAACCCTAAGTGGATTTACCCTCCAATGGGATTTTTCCATGCATTTTTCAGGGAAAGCTAGAGAAGCCTGAGGGAAAATATCAGTGCCTTCGTAAGTATACCTATGCACTGTGAATTCATTGGTGACATCAATTTTTCTGTATGAGTTGAATGGGACTTAACCCTAACCCTAAGTGAATTTACCCTCCAATGGGATTTTTCCATGCATTTTTCAGGGAAAGCCAGAGAAGCCTGAACGAAAATATCAGTGCCCTCCTTAGTATACCTATGCACTGCGTATTCATTGGTGACATCAATTTTTCTGTATGAGTTGAATGGGACTTAACCCTAACCCTAAGTGTATTTACCCTCCAATGGGATTTTTCCATGCATTTTTCAGGCAAAGCTAGAGAAGCCTTAGGGAAAATATCAATGCTCTCCTTCGTATACCGATGCACTGCGAATTCATTGGTGACATCAATTTTTTTGTATGAGATGAAGGGGACCTAACCCTAACCCTAAGTGGATTTACCCTCCAATGGGATTTTTCCATGCATTTTTCAGGGAAAGCTAGAGAAGCCTGACCGAAAATATCAGTGCCCTCCTAAGTATACCTATGCACTGCGAATTCATTGGTGACATCAATTTTTCTGTATGTTGAATGGGACTTAACCCTAACGCTAAGTGGATTTACCCTCCAATGGGATTTTTCCATGCATTTTTCAGGGAAAGCTAGAGAAGCCTGACCGAAAATATCAGTGCCCTCCTTAGTATACCTATGCACTGCGTATTCATTGGTGACATCAATTTTTCTGTATGAGTTGAATGGGACTTAACCCTAACCCTAAGTGGATTTACTCTCCAATGGGATTTTTCCATGCATTTTTCAGGCAAAGCTAGAGAAGCCTGAGAGAAAATATCAATGATCTCCTTCGTATACTGATGCACTGCGAATTCATTGGTGACATCAATTTTTCTGTATGAGATGAAGGGGACCTAACCCTAACCGTATGTGGATTTACCCTCCAATGGGATTTTTCCATGCATTTTTCATGGAAAGCTAGAGAAGCCTGAGTGAAAATATCAATGCTCTCCTTAGTATACCTATGCACTGCGAATTGGTGACATCAATTTTTCTGTATGAGCTGAATGGGACTTAACCCTAACCCAAAGTGGATTTACCCTCCAATGGGATTTTTCCATGCATTTTTGAGGGAAAGCTAGAGAAGCCTGAGTGAAAATATCAGGGCCCCCCTTAGTATACCTATGCACTGCAAATTCATTGGTGACATCAATTTTTCTGTATGAGTTGAATGGGACATAACCCTAACCCTAAGTGTGTTTACCCTGTTATGGGATTTTTCCATGCATTTTTCCTGGAAAGCTAGAGAGCCCTGAGTGAAAATATCAGTGCCTTCCGAAGTATACTTAGGCTCTGCGAATTCATTGGTGACATCAATTTTTTTGTATGAGTTGAAGGGGACCTAACCCTAACCCTAAGTGGATTTATCCTCCAATGGGATTTTTCCATGAATTTTTCAGGGAAAGCTAGAGAAGCCGGAGGGAAAATATCAGTGCTCTCCTTAGTATACCTATGCACTGCGAATTCATTGGTGACATCAATTTTTCTGTATGAGTTGAATGGGACCTAACCCTAACCCAAAGTGGATTTACCCTCCAATGGCATTTTTCCATGCATTTTTCAGGGAAAGCTAGAGAAGCCTGACCGAAAATATCAGTGCCCTCCTAAGTATACCTATGCACTGCGAATTCATTGGTGACATCAATTTTTCTGTATGTTGAATGGGACTTAACCCTAACCCTAAGTGGATTTACCCTCCAATGGGATTTTTCCATGCATTTTTCAGCGAAAGCTAGAGAAGCCTGAGGGAAAATATCAGTGCCCTCCTTAGTATACCTATGCACTGCGTATTCATTGGTGACATCAATTTTTCTGTATGAGTTGAATGGGACTTAACCCTAACCCTAAGTGGATTTACCCTCCAATGGGATTTTTCCATGCATTTTTCAGGCAAAGCTAGAGAAGCCTGAGGGAAAATATCAATGCTCTCCTTCGTATACTTATGCACTGCGAATTCATTGGTGACATCAATTTTTCTGTATGAGATGAAGGGGACCTAACCCTAACCCTAAGTGGATTTACCCTCCAATGGGATTTTTCCATGCATTTTTCAGGGAAAGCTAGAGAAGCCTGAGTGAAAATATCAATGCTCTCCTTAGTATACCTATGCACTGCGAATTCATTGGTGACATCAATTTTTCTGTATGAGTTGAATGGGACTTAACCCTAACCCTAAGTGGATTTACCCTCCAATGGGATTTTTCCATGCATTTTTCAGGGAAAGCTAGAGAAGCGTGAGGGAAAGTATTATTGCCCTCCTAAGCATACCTATGAACTGTGAATTCATTGGTGACATCAATTTTTCTGTATGAGATGAAGGGGACCTAACCCTAACCCTAAGTGGATTTACCCTCCAATGGGATTTTTCCATGCATTTTTCAGTGAGAGCTAGAGAAGCCTAACCGAAAATATCAGGGCCCTCCTTAGTATACCTATGCACTGTGAATTCATTGATGACATCAATTTTTCTGTATGAGTTGAAGGGGACCTAACCCTAACCCTATGTGGATTTACCCTCCAATGGGATTTTTCCATGCATTTTTCAGGGAAAGCTAGAGAACCCTGAGTGAAAATATCAGTGCCCTCCTTAGTATACCTATGCACTGGGTATTCATTGGTGACATCAATTTTTCTGTATGAGTTGAATGGGACTTAACTCTAACCCTAAGTGGATTTACCCTCCAATGGGATTTTTCCATGCATTTTTCAGGGAAAGCTAGAGAAACCTGAGGGAAAATATCAATGCTCTGCTTAGTATACCTATGCACTGTGAATTCATTGGTGACATCAATTTTTCTGTATGAGTTGAAGGGGACCTAACCCTAACCCTAAGTGGATTTACCCTCCAATGGGATTTTTCCATGCATTTTTCAGGGAAAGCTAGAGAAGCCTGACCGAAAATATCAGTGCCCTCCTTAGTATACCTATGCACTGCGTATTCATTGGTGACATCAATTTTTCTGTATGAGTTGAATGGGACTTAACCCTAACCCTAAGTGGATTTACCCTCCAATGGGATTTTTCCATGCATTTTTCAGGAAAAGCTAGAGAAGCCTGAGGGAAAATATCAATGCTCTCCTTCGTATACCTATGCACTGCGAATTCATTGGTGACATCAATTTTTCTGTATGAGTTGAAGGGGACCTAACCCTAACCCAAAGTGGATTTACCCTCCAATGGGATTTTTCCATGCATTTTTGAGGGAAAGCTAGAGAAGCCTGAGTGAAAATATCAGGGCCCCCCTTAGTATACCTATGCACTGCAAATTCATTGGTGACATCAATTTTTCTGTATGAGTTGAATGGGACATAACCCTAACCCTAAGTGTGTTTACCCTGTTATGGGATTTTTCCATGCATTTTTCCTGGAAAGCTAGAGAGCCCTGAGTGAAAATATCAGTGCCTTCCGAAGTATACTTAGGCTCTGCGAATTCATTGGTGACATCAATTTTTTTGTATGAGTTGAAGGGGACCTAACCCTAACCCTAAGTGGATTTACCCTCCAATGGGATTTTTCCATGAATTTTTCAGGGAAAGCTAGAGAAGCCGGAGGGAAAATATCAGTGCTCTCCTTATTATACCTATGCACTGCGAATTCATTGGTGACATCAATTTTTCTGTATGAATTGAATGGGACCTAACCCTAACCCAAAGTGGATTTACCCTCCAATGGCATTTTTCCATGCATTTTTCAGCGAAAGCTAGAGAAGCCTGAGGGAAAATATCAGTGCCCTCCTTAGTATACCTATGCACTGCGTATTCATTGGTGACATCAATTTTTCTGTATGAGTTGAACGGGACTTAACCCTAACCCTAAGTGGATTTACCCTCCAATGGGATTTTTCCATGCATTTTTCAGGCAAAGCTAGAGAAGCCTGAGGGAAAATATCAATGCTCTCCTTCGTATACTTATGCACTGCGAATTCATTGGTGACATCAATTTTTCTGTATGAGATGAAGGGGACCTAACCCTAACCCTAAGTGGATTTACCCTCCAATGGGATTTTTCCATGCATTTTTCAGGGAAAGCTAGAGAAGCCTGAGTGAAAATATCAATGCTCTCCTTAGTATACCTATGCACTGCGAATTCATTGGTGACATCAATTTTTCTGTATGAGTTGAATGGGACTTAACCCTAACCCTAAGTGGATTTACCCTCCAATGGGATTTTTCCATGCATTTTTCAGGGAAAGCTAGAGAAGCGTGAGGGAAAGTATTATTGCCCTCCTAAGCATACCTATGAACTGTGAATTCATTGGTGACATCAATTTTTCTGTATGAGATGAAGGGGACCTAACCCTAACCCTAAGTGGATTTACCCTCCAATGGGATTTTTCCATGCATTTTTCAGTGAAAGCTAGAGAAGCCTAACCGAAAATATCAGTGCCCTCCTAAGCATAGCTATGAACTGCGTATTCATTGGTGATATCAATTTTTCTGTATGAGTTGAATGGGACTTAACCCTAACCCTAAGTGGATTTACCCTCCAATGGGATTTTTCCATGCATTTTTCAGGGAAAGCTAGAGAAGCGTGAGGGAAAGTATTATTGCCCTCCTAAGCATACCTATGCACTGTGAATTCATTGGTGACATCAATTTTTCTGTATGAGTTGAAGGGGACCTAACCCTAACCCTATGTGGATTTACCCTCCAATGGGATTTTTCCATGCATTTTTCAGGGAAAGCTAGAGAAGCCTGACTGAAAATATCAGTGCCCTCCTTAGTATACCTATGCACTGCGTATTCATTGGTGATATCAATTTTTCTGTATGAGTTGAATGGGACTTAACCCTAACCCTAAGTGGATTTACCCTCCAATGGGATTTTTCCATGCATTTTTCAGGGAAAGCTAGAGAAACCTGAGGGAAAATATCAATGCTCTGCTTAGTATACCTATGCACTGTGAATTCATTGGTGACATCAATTTTTCTGTATGAGTTGAAGGGGACCTAACCCTAACCCTATGTGGATTTACCCTCCAATAGGATTTTTCCATGCATTTTTCAGGGAAAGCTAGAGAAGCCTGACCGAAAATATCAATGCTCTCCTTAGTATACCTATGCACTGCGTATTCATTCGTGACATCAATTTTTCTGTATGAGTTGAATGGGACTTTACCCTAACCCTAAGTGGATTTACCCTCCAATGGGATTTTTCCATGCATTTTTCAGGAAAAGCTAGAGAAGCCTGAGGGAAAATATCAATGCTCTCCTTCGTATACCTATGCACTGCGAATTCATTGGTGACATCAATTTTTCTGTGTGAGTTAAAGGGGACCTAACCCTAACCCTAAGTGGATTTACCCTCCAATGGGATTTTTCCATGCATTTTTCAGGGAAAGCTAGAGAAACCTGAGGGAAAATATCAGTGCTCCCCTTAGTATACCTATGCACTGCGAATTCATTGGTTACATAAATTTTTCTGTATGAGTTGAATGGGACTTAACCCTAACCCTAAGTGGATTTACCCTCCAATGGGATTTTTCCATGCATTTTTCAGGGAAAGCTAGAGAAGCCTGAGGGAAAATATCAGTGCCTTCGTAAGTATACCTATGCACTGCGAATTCATTGGTGACATCAATTTTTCTGTATGAGTTGAAGGGGACCTAACCCTAACCCAAAGTGGATTTACCCTCCAATGGGATTTTTCCATGCATTTTTGAGGGAAAGCTAGAGAAGCCTGAGTGAAAATATCAGGGCCCCCCTTAGTATACCTATGCACTGCAAATTCATTGGTGACATCAATTTTTCTGTATGAGTTGAATGGGACATAACCCTAACCCTAAGTGTGTTTACCCTGTTATGGGATTTTTCCATGCATTTTTCCTGGAAAGCTAGAGAGCCCTGAGTGAAAATATCAGTGCCTTCCGAAGTATACTTAGGCTCTGCGAATTCATTGGTGACATCAATTTTTTTGTATGAGTTGAAGGGGACCTAACCCTAACCCTAAGTGGATTTACCATCCAATGGGATTTTTCCATGAATTTTTCAGGGAAAGCTAGAGAAGCCGGAGGGAAAATATCAGTGCTCTCCTTAGTATACCTATGCACTGCGAATTCATTGGTGACATCAATTTTTCTGTATGAGTTGAATGGGACCTAACCCTAACCCAAAGTGGATTTACCCTCCAATGGCATTTTTCCATGCATTTTTCAGCGAAAGCTAGAGAAGCCTGAGGGAAAATATCAGTGCCCTCCTTAGTATACCTATGCACTGCGTATTCATTGGTGACATCAATTTTTCTGTATGAGTTGAACGGGACTTAACCCTAACCCTAAGTGGATTTACCCTCCAATGGGATTTTTCCATGCATTTTTCAGGCAAAGCTAGAGAAGCCTGAGGGAAAATATCAATGCTCTCCTTCGTATACTTATGCACTGCGAATTCATTGGTGACATCAATTTTTCTGTGTGAGTTAAAGGGGACCTAACCCTAACCCTAAGTGGATTTACCCTCCAATGGGATTTTTCCATGCATTTTTCAGGGAAAGCTAGAGAAACCTGAGGGAAAATATCAGTGCTCCCCTTAGTATACCTATGCACTGCGAATTCATTGGTTACATAAATTTTTCTGTATGAGTTGAATGGGACTTAACCCTAACCCTAAGTGGATTTACCCTCCAATGGGATTTTTCCATGCATTTTTCAGGGAAAGCTAGAGAAGCCTGAGGGAAAATATCAGTGCCTTCGTAAGTATACCTATGCACTGCGAATTCATTGGTGACATCAATTTTTCTGTATGAGTTGAAGGGGACCTAACCCTAACCCAAAGTGGATTTACCCTCCAATGGGATTTTTCCATGCATTTTTGAGGGAAAGCTAGAGAAGCCTGAGTGAAAATATCAGGGCCCCCCTTAGTATACCTATGCACTGCAAATTCATTGGTGACATCAATTTTTCTGTATGAGTTGAATGGGACATAACCCTAACCCTAAGTGTGTTTACCCTGTTATGGGATTTTTCCATGCATTTTTCCTGGAAAGCTAGAGAGCCCTGAGTGAAAATATCAGTGCCTTCCGAAGTATACTTAGGCTCTGCGAATTCATTGGTGACATCAATTTTTTTGTATGAGTTGAAGGGGACCTAACCCTAACCCTAAGTGGATTTACCATCCAATGGGATTTTTCCATGAATTTTTCAGGGAAAGCTAGAGAAGCCGGAGGGAAAATATCAGTGCTCTCCTTAGTATACCTATGCACTGCGAATTCATTGGTGACATCAATTTTTCTGTATGAGTTGAATGGGACCTAACCCTAACCCAAAGTGGATTTACCCTCCAATGGCATTTTTCCATGCATTTTTCAGCGAAAGCTAGAGAAGCCTGAGGGAAAATATCAGTGCCCTCCTTAGTATACCTATGCACTGCGTATTCATTGGTGACATCAATTTTTCTGTATGAGTTGAACGGGACTTAACCCTAACCCTAAGTGGATTTACCCTCCAATGGGATTTTTCCATGCATTTTTCAGGCAAAGCTAGAGAAGCCTGAGGGAAAATATCAATGCTCTCCTTCGTATACTTATGCACTGCGAATTCATTGGTGACATCAATTTTTCTGTATGAGATGAAGGGGACCTAACCCTAACCCTAAGTGGATTTACCCTCCAATGGGATTTTTCCATGCATTTTTCAGGGAAAGCTAGAGAAGCCTGAGTGAAAATATCAATGCTCTCCTTAGTATACCTATGCACTGCGAATTCATTGGTGACATCAATTTTTCTGTATGAGTTGAATGGGACTTAACCCTAACCCTAAGTGGATTTACCCTCCAATGGGATTTTTCCATGCATTTTTCAGGGAAAGCTAGAGAAGCGTGAGGGAAAGTATTATTGCCCTCCTAAGCATACCTATGAACTGTGAATTCATTGGTGACATCAATTTTTCTGTATGAGATGAAGGGGACCTAACCCTAACCCTAAGTGGATTTACCCTCCAATGGGATTTTTCCATGCATTTTTCAGTGAAAGCTAGAGAAGCCTAACCGAAAATATCAGTGCCCTCCTAAGCATAGCTATGAACTGCGTATTCATTGGTGATATCAATTTTTCTGTATGAGTTGAATGGGACTTAACCCTAACCCTAAGTGGATTTACCCTCCAATGGGATTTTTCCATGCATTTTTCAGGGAAAGCTAGAGAAGCGTGAGGGAAAGTATTATTGCCCTCCTAAGCATACCTATGCACTGTGAATTCATTGGTGACATCAATTTTTCTGTATGAGTTGAAGGGGACCTAACCCTAACCCTATGTGGATTTACCCTCCAATGGGATTTTTCCATGCATTTTTCAGGGAAAGCTAGAGAAGCCTGACTGAAAATATCAGTGCCCTCCTTAGTATACCTATGCACTGCGTATTCATTGGTGATATCAATTTTTCTGTATGAGTTGAATGGGACTTAACCCTAACCCTAAGTGGATTTACCCTCCAATGGGATTTTTCCATGCATTTTTCAGGGAAAGCTAGAGAAACCTGAGGGAAAATATCAATGCTCTGCTTAGTATACCTATGCACTGTGAATTCATTGGTGACATCAATTTTTCTGTATGAGTTGAAGGGGACCTAACCCTAACCCTATGTGGATTTACCCTCCAATAGGATTTTTCCATGCATTTTTCAGGGAAAGCTAGAGAAGCCTGACCGAAAATATCAATGCTCTCCTTAGTATACCTATGCACTGCGTATTCATTGGTGACATCAATTTTTCTGTGTGAGTTAAAGGGGACCTAACCCTAACCCTAAGTGGATTTACCCTCCAATGGGATTTTTCCATGCATCTTTCAGGGAAAGCTACAGAAGCCTGAGGGAAAATATCAGTGCTCCCCTTAGTATACCTATGCACTGCGAATTCATTGGTTACATAAATTTTTCTGTATGAGTTGAATGGGACTTAACCCTAACCCTAAGTGGATTTACCCTCCAATGGGATTTTTCCATGCATTTTTCAGGGAAAGCTAGAGAAGCCTGAGGGAAAATATCAGTGCCTTCGTAAGTATACCTATGCACTGTGAATTCATTGGTGACATCAATTTTTCTGTATGAGTTGAATGGGACTTAACCCTAACCCTAAGTGAATTTACCCTCCAATGGGATTTTTCCATGCATTTTTCAGGGAAAGCCAGAGAAGCCTGACCGAAAATATCAGTGCCCTCCTTAGTATACCTATGCACTGCTTATTCATTGGTGACATCAATTTTTCTGTATGAGTTGAATGGGACTTAACCCTAACCCTAAGTGTATTTACCCTCCAATGGGATTTTTCCATGCATTTTTCAGGCAAAGCTAGAGAAGCCTTAGGGAAAATATCAATGCTCTCCTTCGTATACCGATGCACTGCGAATTCATTGGTGACATCAATTTTTCTGTATGAGATGAAGGGGACCTAACCCTAACCCTAAGTGGATTTACCCTCCAATGGGATTTTTCCATGCATTTTTCAGGGAAAGCTAGAGAAGCCTGACCGAAAATATCAGTGCCCTCCTAAGTATACCTATGCACTGCGAATTCATTGGTGACATCAATTTTTCTGTATGTTGAATGGGACTTAACCCTAACGCTAAGTGGATTTACCCTCCAATGGGATTTTTCCATGCATTTTTCAGGGAAAGCTAGAGAAGCCTGACCGAAAATATCAGTGCCCTCCTTAGTATACCTATGCACTGCGTATTCATTGGTGACATCAATTTTTCTGTATGAGTTGAATGGGACTTAACCCTAACCCTAAGTGGATTTACTCTCCAATGGGATTTTTCCATGCATTTTTCAGGCAAAGCTAGAGAAGCCTGAGAGAAAATATCAATGATCTCCTTCGTATACTGATGCACTGCGAATTCATTGGTGACATCAATTTTTCTGTATGAGATGAAGGGGACCTAACCCTAACCGTATGTGGATTTACCCTCCAATGGGATTTTTCCATGCATTTTTCATGGAAAGCTAGAGAAGCCTGAGTGAAAATATCAATGCTCTCCTTAGTATACCTATGCACTGCGAATTGGTGACATCAATTTTTCTGTATGAGTTGAATGGGACTTAACCCTAACCCTAAGTGGATTTACCCTCCAATGGGATTTTTCCATGCATTTTTCAGGGAAAGCTAGAGAAGCGTGAGGGAAAGTATTAGTGCCCTCCTAAGCATACCTATGAACTGTGAATTCATTGGTGACATCAATTTTTCTGTATGAGATGAAGGGGACCTAACCCTAACCCTAAGTGGATTTACCCTCCAATGGGATTTTTCCATGCATTTTTCAGGGAAAGCTAGAGAAGCCTAACCGAAAATATCAGGGCCCTCCTTAGTATACCTATGCACTGTGAATTCATTGGTGACATCAATTTTTCTGTATGAGTTGAAGGGGACCTAACCCTAACCCTAAGTGGATTTAACCTCCAATGGGATTTTTCCATGAATCTTCAGGGAAAGCTGCAGAAGCCTGAGTGAAAATATCAGTGCTCCCCTTAGTATACCTATGCACTGCGAATTCATTGGTGACATCAATTTTTCTGTATGAGTTGAATGGGACTTAACCCTAACCCTAAGTGGATTTACCCTCCAATGGGATTTTTCCATGCATTTTTCAGGGAAAGCTAGAGAAACCTGAGGGAAAATATCAATGCTCTGCTTAGTATACCTATGCACTGTGAATTCATTGGTGACATCAATTTTTCTGTACGAGTTGAAGGAGACCTAACCCTAACCGTATGTGGATTTACCCTCCAATGGGATTTTTCCATGCATTTTTCAGGGAAAGCTAGAGAAGCCTGACCGAAAATATCAGTGCCCTCCTTAGTATACCTATGCACTGCGTATTCATTGGTGACATCAATTTTTCTGTATGAGTTGAATGGGACTTAACCCTAACCCTAAGTGGATTTCCCCTCCAATGGGATTTTTCCATGCATTTTTCAGGGAAAGCTAGAGAAGCCTAACCGAAAATATCAGGGCGCTCCTTAGTATACCTATGCACTGTGAATTCATTGGTGACATCAATTTTTCTGTATGAGTTGAAGGGGACCTAACCCTAACCCTAAGTGGATTTAACCTCCAATGGGATTTTTCCATGAATCTTCAGGGAAAGCTGCAGAAGCCTGAGTGAAAATATCAGTGCTCCCCTTAGTATACCTATGCACTGCGAATTCATTGGTGACATCAATTTTTCTGTATGAGTTGAAGGGGAACTAACCCTAACCCTAAGTGGATTTAACCTCCAATGGGATTTTTCCATGAATCTTCAGGGAAAGCTGCAGAAGCCTGAGTGAAAATATCAGTGCTCCCCTTAGTATACCTATGCACTGCGAATTCATTGGTGACATCAATTTTTCTGTATGAGTTGAATGGGACTTAACCCTAACCCTAAGTGGATTTACCCTCCAATGGGATTTTTCCATGCATTTTTCAGGGAAAGCTAGAGAAACCTGAGGGAAAATATCAATGCTCTGCTTAGTATACCTATGCACTGTGAATTCATTGGTGACATCAATTTTTCTGTACGAGTTGAAGGAGACCTAACCCTAACCGTATGTGGATTTACCCTCCAATGGGATTTTTCCATGCATTTTTCAGGGAAAGCTAGAGAAGCCTGACCGAAAATATCAGTGCCCTCCTTAGTATACCTATGCACTGCGTATTCATTGGTGACATCAATTTTTCTGTATGAGTTGAATGGGACTTAACCCTAACCCTAAGTGGATTTACCCTCCAATGGGATTTTTCCATGCATTTTTCAGGGAAAGCTAGAGAAGCGTGAGGGAAAGTATTAGTGCCCTCCTTAGCATACCTATGAACTGTTAATTCATTGGTGACATCAATTTTTCTATATGAGTTGAAGGGGACCTAACCCTAACCCTAAGTGGATTTCCCCTCCAATGGGATTTTTCCATGCATTTTTCAGGGAAAGCTAGAGAAGCCTAACCGAAAATATCAGGGCCCTCCTTAGTATACCTATGCACTGTGAATTCATTGGTGACATCAATTTTTCTGTATGAGTTGAAGGGGACCTAACCCTAACCCTAAGTGGATTTAACCTCCAATGGGATTTTTCCATGAATCTTCAGGGAAAGCTGCAGAAGCCTGAGTGAAAATATCAGTGCTCCCCTTAGTATACCTATGCACTGCGAATTCATTGGTGACATCAATTTTTCTGTATGAGTTGAATGGGACTTAACCCTAACCCTAAGTGGATTTACCCTCCAAAGGGATTTTTCCATGCATTTTTCAGGGAAAGCTAGAGAAGCGTGAGGGAAAGTATTAGTGCCCTCCTAAGCATACCTATGAACTGTTAATTCATTGGTGACATGAATTTTTCTGTATGAGTTGAAGGGGACCTAACCCTAACCCTATGTGGATTTACCCTCCAATGGGATTTTTCCTTGCATTTTTCAGGAAAAGCTAGAGAAGCCTGACCGAAAATATCAGTGCCCTCCTTAGTATACCTATGCACTGCGTATTCATTGGTGACATCAATTTTTCTGTATGAGTTGAATGGGACTTAACCCTAACCCTAAGTGGATTTACCCTCCAATGGGATTTTTCCATGCATTTTTCAGGGAAAGCTAGAGAAGCGTGAGGGAAAGTATTAGTGCCCTCCTAAGCATACCTATGAACTGTTAATTCATAGGTGACATCAATTTTTCTGTATGAGTTGAAGGGGACCTAACCCTAACCCTAAGTGGATTTCCCCTCCAATGGGATTTTTCCATGCATTTTTCAGGGAAAGCTAGAGAAGCCTAACCGAAAATATCAGGGCCCTCCTTAGTATACCTATGCACTGTGAATTCATTGGTGACATCAATTTTTCTGTATGAGTTGAAGGGGACCTAACCCTAACCCTAAGTGGATTTAACCTCCAATGGGATTTTTCCATGAATCTTCAGGGAAAGCTGCAGAAGCCTGAGTGAAAATATCAATGCTCTGCTTTGTATACCTATGCACTGCGAATTCATTGGTGACATCAATTTTTCTGTATGAGTTGAACGGGACCTAACCCTAACCCTATGTGGATTTACACTCCAATGGGATTTTTCCATGCATTTTTCAGGGAAAGCTAGAGAAACCTGAGGGAAAATATCAATGCTCTGCTTAGTATACCTATGCACTGTGAATTCATTGGTGACATCAATTTTTCTGTACGAGTTGAAGGAGACCTAACCCTAACCGTATGTGGATTTACCCTCCAATGGGATTTTTCCATGCATTTTTCAGGGAAAGCTAGAGAAGCCTGACCGAAAATATCAGTGCCCTCCTTAGTATACCTATGCACTGCGTATTCATTGGTGACATCAATTTTTCTGTATGAGTTGAATGGGACTTAACCCTAACCCTAAGTGGATTTACCCTCCAATGGGATTTTTCCATGCATTTTTCAGGGAAAGCTAGAGAAGCGTGAGGGAAAGTATTAGTGCCCTCCTTAGCATACCTATGAACTGTTAATTCATAGGTGACATCAATTTTTCTATATGAGTTGAAGGGGACCTAACCCTAACCCTAAGTGGATTTCCCCTCCAATGGGATTTTTCCATGCATTTTTCAGGGAAAGCTAGAGAAGCCTAACCGAAAATATCAGGGCGCTCCTTAGTATACCTATGCACTGTGAATTCATTGGTGACATCAATTTTTCTGTATGAGTTGAAGGGGACCTAACCCTAACCCTAAGTGGATTTAACCTCCAATGGGATTTTTCCATGAATCTTCAGGGAAAGCTGCAGAAGCCTGAGTGAAAATATCAGTGCTCCCCTTAGTATACCTATGCACTGCGAATTCATTGGTGACATCAATTTTTCTGTATGAGTTGAAGGGGAACTAACCCTAACCCTAAGTGGATTTAACCTCCAATGGGATTTTTCCATGAATCTTCAGGGAAAGCTGCAGAAGCCTGAGTGAAAATATCAGTGCTCCCCTTAGTATACCTATGCACTGCGAATTCATTGGTGACATCAATTTTTCTGTATGAGTTGAATGGGACTTAACCCTAACCCTAAGTGGATTTACCCTCCAATGGGATTTTTCCATGCATTTTTCAGGGAAAGCTAGAGAAACCTGAGGGAAAATATCAATGCTCTGCTTAGTATACCTATGCACTGTGAATTCATTGGTGACATCAATTTTTCTGTACGAGTTGAAGGAGACCTAACCCTAACCGTATGTGGATTTACCCTACAATGGGATTTTTCCATGCATTTTTCAGGGAAAGCTAGAGAAGCCTGACCGAAAATATCAGTGCCCTCCTTAGTATACCTATGCACTGCGTATTCATTGGTGACATCAATTTTTCTGTATGAGTTGAATGGGACTTAACCCTAACCCTAAGTGGATTTACCCTCCAATGGGATTTTTCCATGCATTTTTCAGGGAAAGCTAGAGAAGCGTGAGGGAAAGTATTAGTGCCCTCCTTAGCATACCTATGAACTGTTAATTCATTGGTGACATCAATTTTTCTATATGAGTTGAAGGGGACCTAACCCTAACCCTAAGTGGATTTCCCCTCCAATGGGATTTTTCCATGCATTTTTCAGGGAAAGCTAGAGAAACCTGAGGGAAAATATCAGGGCCCTCCTTAGTATACCTATGCACTGTGAATTCATTGGTGACATCAATTTTTCTGTATGAGTTGAAGGGGACCTAACCCTAACCCTAAGTGGATTTAACCTCCAATGGGATTTTTCCATGAATCTTCAGGGAAAGCTGCAGAAGCCTGAGTGAAAATATCAGTGCTCCCCTTAGTATACCTATGCACTGCGAATTCATTGGTGACATCAATTTTTCTGTATGAGTTGAATGGGACTTAACCCTAACCCTAAGTGGATTTACCCTCCAAAGGGATTTTTCCATGCATTTTTCAGGGAAAGCTAGAGAAGCGTGAGGGAAAGTATTAGTGCCCTCCTAAGCATACCTATGAACTGTTAATTCATTGGTGACATGAATTTTTCTGTATGAGTTGAAGGGGACCTAACCCTAACCCTATGTGGATTTACCCTCCAATGGGATTTTTCCTTGCATTTTTCAGGAAAAGCTAGAGAAGCCTGACCGAAAATATCAGTGCCCTCCTTAGTATACCTATGCACTGCGTATTCGTTGGTGACATCAATTTTTCTGTATGAGTTGAATGGGACTTAACCCTAACCCTAAGTGGATTTACCCTCCAATGGGATTTTTCCATGCATTTTTCAGGGAAAGCTAGAGAAGCGTGAGGGAAAGTATTAGTGCCCTCCTAAGCATACCTATGAACTGTTAATTCATAGGTGACATCAATTTTTCTGTATGAGTTGAAGGGGACCTAACCCTAACCCTAAGTGGATTTCCCCTCCAATGGGATTTTTCCATGCATTTTTCAGGGAAAGCTAGAGAAGCCTAACCGAAAATATCAGGGCCCTCCTTAGTATACCTATGCACTGTGAATTCATTGGTGACATCAATTTTTCTGTATGAGTTGAAGGGGACCTAACCCTAACCCTAAGTGGATTTAACCTCCAATGGGATTTTTCCATGAATCTTCAGGGAAAGCTGCAGAAGCCTGAGTGAAAATATCAATGCTCTGCTTTGTATACCTATGCACTGCGAATTCATTGGTGACATCAATTTTTCTGTATGAGTTGAACGGGACCTAACCCTAACCCTATGTGGATTTACACTCCAATGGGATTTTTCCATGCATTTTTCAGGGAAAGCTAGAGAAACCTGAGGGAAAATATCAATGCTCTGCTTAGTATACCTATGCACTGTGAATTCATTGGTGACATCAATTTTTCTGTACGAGTTGAAGGAGACCTAACCCTAACCGTATGTGGATTTACCCTCCAATGGGATTTTTCCATGCATTTTTCAGGGAAAGCTAGAGAAGCCTGACCGAAAATATCAGTGCCCTCCTTAGTATACCTATGCACTGCGTATTCATTGGTGACATCAATTTTTC
Source organism: Natrix helvetica (assembly GCF_964273705.1). NCBI lineage: Eukaryota > Metazoa > Chordata > Lepidosauria > Squamata > Natricidae > Natrix > Natrix helvetica. The sequence continues at coordinate 167,948,181 of NC_138552.1, forward strand.
TGTATGAGTTGAATGGGACTTAACCCTAACCCTAAGTGGATTTACCCTCCAATGGGATTTTTCCATGCATTTTTCAGGGAAAGCTAGAGAAGCGTGAGGGAAAGTATTAGTGCCCTCCTTAGCATACCTATGAACTGTTAATTCATAGGTGACATCAATTTTTCTATATGAGTTGAAGGGGACCTAACCCTAACCCTAAGTGGATTTCCCCTCCAATGGGATTTTTCCATGCATTTTTCAGGGAAAGCTAGAGAAGCCTAACCGAAAATATCAGGGCGCTCCTTAGTATACCTATGCACTGTGAATTCATTGGTGACATCAATTTTTCTGTATGAGTTGAAGGGGACCTAACCCTAACCCTAAGTGGATTTAACCTCCAATGGGATTTTTCCATGAATCTTCAGGGAAAGCTGCAGAAGCCTGAGTGAAAATATCAGTGCTCCCCTTAGTATACCTATGCACTGCGAATTCATTGGTGACATCAATTTTTCTGTATGAGTTGAAGGGGAACTAACCCTAACCCTAAGTGGATTTAACCTCCAATGGGATTTTTCCATGAATCTTCAGGGAAAGCTGCAGAAGCCTGAGTGAAAATATCAGTGCTCCCCTTAGTATACCTATGCACTGCGAATTCATTGGTGACATCAATTTTTCTGTATGAGTTGAATGGGACTTAACCCTAACCCTAAGTGGATTTACCCTCCAATGGGATTTTTCCATGCATTTTTCAGGGAAAGCTAGAGAAACCTGAGGGAAAATATCAATGCTCTGCTTAGTATACCTATGCACTGTGAATTCATTGGTGACATCAATTTTTCTGTACGAGTTGAAGGAGACCTAACCCTAACCGTATGTGGATTTACCCTACAATGGGATTTTTCCATGCATTTTTCAGGGAAAGCTAGAGAAGCCTGACCGAAAATATCAGTGCCCTCCTTAGTATACCTATGCACTGCGTATTCATTGGTGACATCAATTTTTCTGTATGAGTTGAATGGGACTTAACCCTAACCCTAAGTGGATTTACCCTCCAATGGGATTTTTCCATGCATTTTTCAGGGAAAGCTAGAGAAGCGTGAGGGAAAGTATTAGTGCCCTCCTTAGCATACCTATGAACTGTTAATTCATTGGTGACATCAATTTTTCTATATGAGTTGAAGGGGACCTAACCCTAACCCTAAGTGGATTTCCCCTCCAATGGGATTTTTCCATGCATTTTTCAGGGAAAGCTAGAGAAGCCTAACCGAAAATATCAGGGCCCTCCTTAGTATACCTATGCACTGTGAATTCATTGGTGACATCAATTTTTCTGTATGAGTTGAAGGGGACCTAACCCTAACCCTAAGTGGATTTAACCTCCAATGGGATTTTTCCATGAATCTTCAGGGAAAGCTGCAGAAGCCTGAGTGAAAATATCAGTGCTCCCCTTAGTATACCTATGCACTGCGAATTCATTGGTGACATCAATTTTTCTGTATGAGTTGAATGGGACTTAACCCTAACCCTAAGTGGATTTACCCTCCAAAGGGATTTTTCCATGCATTTTTCAGGGAAAGCTAGAGAAGCGTGAGGGAAAGTATTAGTGCCCTCCTAAGCATACCTATGAACTGTTAATTCATTGGTGACATGAATTTTTCTGTATGAGTTGAAGGGGACCTAACCCTAACCCTATGTGGATTTACCCTCCAATGGGATTTTTCCTTGCATTTTTCAGGAAAAGCTAGAGAAGCCTGACCGAAAATATCAGTGCCCTCCTTAGTATACCTATGCACTGCGTATTCGTTGGTGACATCAATTTTTCTGTATGAGTTGAATGGGACTTAACCCTAACCCTAAGTGGATTTACCCTCCAATGGGATTTTTCCATGCATTTTTCAGGGAAAGCTAGAGAAGCGTGAGGGAAAGTATTAGTGCCCTCCTAAGCATACCTATGAACTGTTAATTCATAGGTGACATCAATTTTTCTGTATGAGTTGAAGGGGACCTAACCCTAACCCTAAGTGGATTTCCCCTCCAATGGGATTTTTCCATGCATTTTTCAGGGAAAGCTAGAGAAGCCTAACCGAAAATATCAGGGCCCTCCTTAGTATACCTATGCACTGTGAATTCATTGGTGACATCAATTTTTCTGTATGAGTTGAAGGGGACCTAACCCTAACCCTAAGTGGATTTAACCTCCAATGGGATTTTTCCATGAATCTTCAGGGAAAGCTGCAGAAGCCTGAGTGAAAATATCAATGCTCTGCTTTGTATACCTATGCACTGCGAATTCATTGGTGACATCAATTTTTCTGTATGAGTTGAACGGGACCTAACCCTAACCCTATGTGGATTTACACTCCAATGGGATTTTTCCTTGCATTTTTCAGGAAAAGCTAGAGAAGCCTGAGGGAAAATATCAATGCTCTGCTTTGTATACCTATGCACTGCGAATTCATTGGTGACATCAATTTTTCTGTATGAGTTGAAGGGGACCTAACCCTAACCCTATGTGGATTTACCCTCCAATGGGATTTTTCCTTGCATTTTTCAGGAAAAGCTAGAGAAGCCTGACCGAAAATATCAGTGCCCTCCTTAGTATACCTATGCACTGGGTATTCATTGGTGACATCAATTTTTCTGTATGAGTTGAATGGGACTTAAACCTAACCCTAAGTGGATTTACCCTCCAATGGGATTTTTCCATGCATTTTTCAGGAAAAGCTAGAGAAGCCTGAGGGAAAATATCAATGCTCTCCTTCATATACCTATGCACTGCGAATTCATTGGTGACATCAATTTTTCTGTATGAGTTGAAGGGGACCTAACCATAACCCTAAGTGGATTTAACCTCCAATGGGATTTTTCCATGCATCTTTCAGGGAAAGCTACAGAAGCCTGAGTGAAAATATCAGTGCTCCCCTTAGTATACCTATGCACTGCGAATTCATTGGTGACATCAATTTTTCTGTATGAGTTGAATGAGACTTTACCCTAACCCTAAGTGGATTTACCCTCCAGTGGGATTTTTCCATGCATTTTGCCTGGAAAGCTAGAGAACCCTGAGTGAAAATATCAGTGCCTTCGTAAGTATACCTATGCACTGTGAATTCATTGGTGACATCAATTTTTCTGTATGAGTTGAAGGGGACCTAACCCTAACCCTAAGTGGGTTTACCCTGTAATGGGATTTTTCCATGCATTTTTCCTGGAAAGCTAGAGAGCCCTGAGTGAAAATATCAGTGCCTTCCTAAGTATACCTAGGCTCTGCGAATTCATTGGTGACATCAATTTTTCTTTATGAGTTGAATGGGACTTAACCCTAACCCTAAGTGGATTTACCCTCCAATGGGATTTTTCCATGAATCTTCAGGGAAAGCTACAGAAGCCTGAGTGAAAATATCAGTGCTCCCCTTAGTATACCTATGCACTGCGAATTCATTGGTGACATCAATTTTTCTGTATGAGTTGAATGGGACTTAACCCTAACCCTAAGTGGATTTACCCTCCAATGGGATTTTTCCATGCAGTTTTCAGGGAAAGCTAGAGAAGCGTGAGGGAAAGTATTAGTGCCCTCCTAAGCATACCTATGAACTGTGAATTCATTGGTGACATCAATTTTTCTGTATGAGATGAAGGGGACCTAACCCTAACCCTATGTGGATTTACACTCCAATGGGATTTTTCCTTGCATTTTTCAGGAAAAGCTAGAGAAGCCTGAGGGAAAATATCAATGCTCTGCTTTGTATACCTATGCACTGCGAATTCATTGGTGACATCAATTTTTCTGTATGAGTTGTAGGGGACCTAACCCTAACCCTATGTGGATTTACCCTCCAATGGGATTTTTCCTTGCATTTTTCAGGAAAAGCTAGAGAAGCCTGACCGAAAATATCAGTGCCCTCCTTAGTATACCTATGCACTGGGTATTCATTGGTGACATCAATTTTTCTGTATGAGTTGAATGGGACTTAAACCTAACCCTAAGTGGATTTACCCTCCAATGGGATTTTTCCATGCATTTTTCAGGAAAAGCTAGAGAAGCCTGAGGGAAAATATCAATGCTCTCCTTCATATACCTATGCACTGCGAATTCATTGGTGACATCAATTTTTCTGTATGAGTTGAAGGGGACCTAACCATAACCCTAAGTGGATTTAACCTCCAATGGGATTTTTCCATGCATCTTTCAGGGAAAGCTACAGAAGCCTGAGTGAAAATATCAGTGCTCCCCTTAGTATACCTATGCACTGCGAATTCATTGGTGACATCAATTTTTCTGTATGAGTTGAATGAGACTTTACCCTAACCCTAAGTGGATTTACCCTCCAGTGGGATTTTTCCATGCATTTTGCCTGGAAAGCTAGAGAACCCTGAGTGAAAATATCAGTGCCTTCGTAAGTATACCTATGCACTGTGAATTCATTGGTGACATCAATTTTTCTGTATGAGTTGAAGGGGACCTAACCCTAACCCTAAGTGGGTTTACCCTGTAATGGGATTTTTCCATGCATTTTTCCTGGAAAGCTAGAGAGCCCTGAGTGAAAATATCAGTGCCTTCCTAAGTATACCTAGGCTCTGCGAATTCATTGGTGACATCAATTTTTCTTTATGAGTTGAATGGGACTTAACCCTAACCCTAAGTGGATTTACCCTCCAATGGGATTTTTCCATGAATCTTCAGGGAAAGCTGCAGAAGCCTGAGTGAAAATATCAGTGCTCCCCTTAGTATACCTATGCACTGCGAATTCATTGGTGACATCAATTTTTCTGTATGAGTTGAATGGGACTTAACCCTAACCCTAAGTGGATTTACCCTCCAATGGGATTTTTCCATGCATTTTTCAGGGAAAGCTAGAGAAGCGTGAGGGAAAGTATTAGTGCCCTCCTAAGCATACCTATGAACTGTGAATTCATTGGTGACATCAATTTTTCTGTATGAGATGAAGGGGACCTAACCCTAACCCTAAGTGGATTTACCCTCCAATGGGATTTTTCCATGCATTTTTCAGGGAAAGCTAGAGAAGCCTAACCGAAAATATCAGGGCCCTCCTTAGTATACCTATGCACTGTGAATTCATTGGTGACATCAATTTTTCTGTATGAGTTGAAGGGGACCTAACCCTAACCCTAAGTGGATTTAACCTCCAATGGGATATTTCCATGAATCTTCAGGGAAAGCTGCAGAAGCCTGAGTGAAAATATCAGTGCTCCCCTTAGTATACCTATGCACTGCGAATTCATTGGTGACATCAATTTTTCTGTATGAGTTGAATGGGACTTAACCCTAACCCTAAGTGGATTTACCCTCCAATGGGATTTTTCCATGCATTTTTCAGGGAAAGCTAGAGAAGCGTGAGGGAAAGTATTAGTGCCCTCCTAAGCATACCTATGAACTGTGAATTCATTGGTGACATCAATTTTTCTGTATGAGATGAAGGGGACCTAACCCTAACCCTAAGTGGATTTACCCTCCAATGGGATTTTTCCATGCATTTTTCAGGGAAAGCTAGAGAAGCCTAACCGAAAATATCAGGGCCCTCCTTAGTATACCTATGCACTGTGAATTCATTGGTGACATCAATTTTTCTGTATGAGTTGAAGGGGACCTAACCCTAACCCTAAGTGGATTTAACCTCCAATGGGATTTTTCCATGAATCTTCAGGGAAAGCTGCAGAAGCCTGAGTGAAAATATCAGTGCTCCCCTTAGTATACCTATGCACTGCGAATTCATTGGTGACATCAATTTTTCTGTATGAGTTGAATGGGACTTAACCCTAACCCTAAGTGGATTTACCCTCCAATGGGATTTTTCCATGCATTTTTCAGGAAAAGCGAGAGAAGCCTGAGGGAAAATATCAATGCTCTGCTTTGTATACCTATGCACTGCGAATTCATTGGTGACATCAATTTTTCTGTATGAGTTGAAGGGGACCTAACCCTAACCCTATGTGGATTTACACTCCAATGGGATTTTTCCTTGCATTTTCAGGAAAAGCTAGAGAAACCTGACCGAAAATATCAGTGCCCTCCTTAGTATACCTATGCACTGCGTATTCATTGGTGACATCAATTTTTCTGTATGAGTTGAATGGGACTTAACCCTAACCCTAAGTGGATTTACCCTCCAATGGGATTTTTCCATGCATTTTTCAGGGAAAGCTAGAGAAGCCTGAGGGAAAGTATTAGTGCCCTCCTAAGCATACCTATGAACTGTTAATTCATTGGTGACATCAATTTTTCTGTATGAGTTGAAGTGGAACTAAACCTAACCCTAAGTGGATTTACCCTCCAATGGGATTTTTCCATGAATCTTCAGGGAAAGCTGCAGAAGCCTGAGTGAAAATATCAGTGCTCCCCTTAGTATACCTATGCACTGCGAATTCATTGGTGACATCAATTTTTCTGTATGAGTTGAATGGGACTTAACCCTAACCCTAAGTGGATTTACCCTCCAATGGGATTTTTCCATGCATTTTTCAGCGAAAGCTAGAGAAGCCTGACCGAAAATATCAGTGCTCCCCTTAGTATACCTATGCACTGCGAATTCATTGGTGACATCAATTTTTCTGTATGAGTTGAATGGGACTTAAACCTAACCCTAAGTGGATTTACCCTCCAATGGGATTTTTCCATGCATTTTTCAGGAAAAGCTAGAGAAGCCTGAGGGAAAATATCAATGCTCTCCTTCATATACCTATGCACTGTGAACTCATTGGTGACATCAATATTTCTGTATGAGTTGAAGGGGACGTAACCCTAACCCTAAGTGGGTTTACCCTGTAATGGGATTTTTCCATGCATTTTGCCTGGAAAGCTAGAGAACCCTGAGTGAAAATATCAGTGCCTTCGTAAGTATACCTATGCACTGTGAATTCATTGGTGACATCAATTTTTCTGTATGAGTTGAAGGGGACCTAACCCTAACCCTAAGTGGGTTTACCCTGTAATGGGATTTTTCCATGCATTTTTCCTGGAAAGCTAGAGAGCCCTGAGTGAAAATATCAGTGCCTTCCTAAGTATACCTAGGCTCTGCGAATTCATTGGTGACATCAATTTTTCTTTATGAGTTGAATGGGACTTAACCCTAACCCTAAGTGGATTTACCCTCCAATGGGATTTTTCCATGAATCTTCAGGGAAAGCTGCAGAAGCCTGAGTGAAAATATCAGTGCTCCCCTTAGTATACCTATGCACTGCGAATTCATTGGTGACATCAATTTTTCTGTATGAGTTGAATGGGACTTAACCCTAACCCTAAGTGGATTTACCCTCCAATGGGATTTTTCCATGCATTTTTCAGGGAAAGCTAGAGAAGCGTGAGGGAAAGTATTAGTGCCCTCCTAAGCATACCTATGAACTGTGAATTCATTGGTGACATCAATTTTTCTGTATGAGATGAAGGGGACCTAACCCTAACCCTAAGTGGATTTACCCTCCAATGGGATTTTTCCATGCATTTTTCAGGGAAAGCTAGAGAAGCCTAACCGAAAATATCAGGGCCCTCCTTAGTATACCTATGCACTGTGAATTCATTGGTGACATCAATTTTTCTGTATGAGTTGAAGGGGACCTAACCCTAACCCTAAGTGGATTTAACCTCCAATGGGATATTTCCATGAATCTTCAGGGAAAGCTGCAGAAGCCTGAGTGAAAATATCAGTGCTCCCCTTAGTATACCTATGCACTGCGAATTCATTGGTGACATCAATTTTTCTGTATGAGTTGAATGGGACTTAACCCTAACCCTAAGTGGATTTACCCTCCAATGGGATTTTTCCATGCATTTTTCAGGGAAAGCTAGAGAAGCGTGAGGGAAAGTATTAGTGCCCTCCTAAGCATACCTATGAACTGTGAATTCATTGGTGACATCAATTTTTCTGTATGAGATGAAGGGGACCTAACCCTAACCCTAAGTGGATTTACCCTCCAATGGGATTTTTCCATGCATTTTTCAGGGAAAGCTAGAGAAGCCTAACCGAAAATATCAGGGCCCTCCTTAGTATACCTATGCACTGTGAATTCATTGGTGACATCAATTTTTCTGTATGAGTTGAAGGGGACCTAACCCTAACCCTAAGTGGATTTAACCTCCAATGGGATTTTTCCATGAATCTTCAGGGAAAGCTGCAGAAGCCTGAGTGAAAATATCAGTGCTCCCCTTAGTATACCTATGCACTGCGAATTCATTGGTGACATCAATTTTTCTGTATGAGTTGAATGGGACTTAACCCTAACCCTAAGTGGATTTACCCTCCAATGGGATTTTTCCATGCATTTTTCAGGAAAAGCGAGAGAAGCCTGAGGGAAAATATCAATGCTCTGCTTTGTATACCTATGCACTGCGAATTCATTGGTGACATCAATTTTTCTGTATGAGTTGAAGGGGACCTAACCCTAACCCTATGTGGATTTACCCTCCAATGGGATTTTTCCTTGCATTTTCAGGAAAAGCTAGAGAAACCTGACCGAAAATATCAGTGCCCTCCTTAGTATACCTATGCACTGCGTATTCATTGGTGACATCAATTTTTCTGTATGAGTTGAATGGGACTTAACCCTAACCCTAAGTGGATTTACCCTCCAATGGGATTTTTCCATGCATTTTTCAGGGAAAGCTAGAGAAGCCTGAGGGAAAGTATTAGTGCCCTCCTAAGCATACCTATGAACTGTTAATTCATTGGTGACATCAATTTTTCTGTATGAGTTGAAGGGGAACTAAACCTAACCCTAAGTGGATTTACCCTCCAATGGGATTTTTCCATGAATCTTCAGGGAAAGCTGCAGAAGCCTGAGTGAAAATATCAGTGCTCCCCTTAGTATACCTATGCACTGCGAATTCATTGGTGACATCAATTTTTCTGTATGAGTTGAATGGGACTTAACCCTAACCCTAAGTGGATTTACCCTCCAATGGGATTTTTCCATGCATTTTTCAGCGAAAGCTAGAGAAGCCTGACCGAAAATATCAGTGCTCCCCTTAGTATACCTATGCACTGCGAATTCATTGGTGACATCAATTTTTCTGTATGAGTTGAATGGGACTTAAACCTAACCCTAAGTGGATTTACCCTCCAATGGGATTTTTCCATGCATTTTTCAGGAAAAGCTAGAGAAGCCTGAGGGAAAATATCAATGCTCTCCTTCATATACCTATGCACTGTGAACTCATTGGTGACATCAATATTTCTGTATGAGTTGAAGGGGACGTAACCCTAACCCTAAGTGGATTTAACCTCCAATGGGATTTTTCCATGCATCTTTCAGGGAAAGCTACAGAAGCCTGAGTGAAAATATCAGTGCTCCCCTTAGTATACCTATGCACTGCGAATTCATTGGTGACATCAATTTTTCTGTATGAGTTGAATGAGACTTAACCCTAACCCTAAGTGGATTTACCCTCCAATGGGATTTTTCCATGCATTTTTCAGGGAAAGCTAGAGAAGCCTGAGGGAAAATATCAGTGCTCCCCTTAGTATACCCATGCACTGCGAATTCATTGGTGACATAAATTTTTCTGTATGGTTGAATGGGACTTAACCCTAACCCTAAGTGGATTTACCCTCCAATGGGATTTTTCCATGCATTTTTCAGGGAAAGCTAGAGAAGCCTGAGGGAAAATATCAATGCTCTGCTTAGTATACCTATGCACTGTGAATTCATTGGTGACATCAATTTTTCTGTATGAGTTGAAGGGGACTTAACCCTAACCCTAAATGAATTTACCCTCCAATGGGATTTTTCCATGCATTTTTCAGGGAAAGCCAGAGAAGCCTGACCGAAAATAACAGTGCCCTCCTTAGTATACCTATGCACTGCGTATTCATTGGTGACATCAATTTTTCTGTATGAGTTGAAGGGGACCTAACCCTAACCCTAAGTGGATTTACCCTCCAATGGGATTTTTCCATGCATTTTTCAGGGAAAGCTAGAGAAGCCTGAGGGAAAATATCAATGCTCTGCTTAGTATACCTATGCACTGTGAATTCATTGGTGACATCAATTTTTCTGTATGAGTTGAAGGGGACTTAACCCTAACCCTAAATGAATTTACCCTCCAATGGGATTTTTCCATGCATTTTTCAGGGAAAGCCAGAGAAGCCTGACCGAAAATAACAGTGCCCTCCTTAGTATACCTATGCACTGCGTATTCATTGGTGACATCAATTTTTCTGTATGAGTTGAAGGGGACCTAACCCTAACCCTAAGTGGATTTACCCTCCAATGGGATTTTTCCATGCATTTTTCAGGGAAAGCTAGAGAAGCCTGAGGGAAAATATCAATGCTCTGCTTAGTATACCTATGCACTGTGAATTCATTGGTGACATCAATTTTTCTGTATGAGTTGAAGGGGACTTAACCCTAACCCTAAATGAATTTACCCTCCAATGGGATTTTTCCATGCATTTTTCAGGGAAAGCCAGAGAAGCCTGACCGAAAATAACAGTGCCCTCCTTAGTATACCTATGCACTGCGTATTCATTGGTGACATCAATTTTTCTGTATGAGTTGAAGGGGACTTAACCCTAACCCTAAGTGGATTTACCCTCCAATGGGATTTTTCCATGCATTTTTCCTGGAAAGCTAGAGAACCCTGAGTGAAAATATCAGGGCCCTCCTTAGTATACCTATGCACTGTGAATTCATTGGTGACATCAATTTTTCTGTATGAGTTGAAGGGGACCTAACCCTAACCCTAAGTGGATTTAACCTCCAATGGGATTTTTCCATGAATCTTCAGGGAAAGCTGCAGAAGCCTGAGTGAAAATATCAGTGCTCCCCTTAGTATACCTATGAACTGCGAATTCATTGGTGACATCAATTTTTCTGTATGAGTTGAAGGGGACTTAACCCTAACCCTAAGTGGATTTACCCTCCAATGGGATTTTTCCATGCATTTTTCAGGGAAAGCTAGAGAAGCCTGACCGAAAATATCAGTGCCCTCCTAAGTATACCTATGCACTGCGAATTCATTGGTGACATCAATTTTTCTGTATGTTGAATGGGACTTAACAGTAACCCTAAGTGGATTTACCCTCCAATGGGATTTTTCCATGCATTTTTCAGGCAAAGCTAGAGAAGCCTGAGTGAAAATATCAATGCTCTCCTTAGTATACCTATGCACTGCGAATTCATTGGTGACATCAATTTTTCTGTATGAGTTGAATGGGACTTAATCCTAACCCTAAGTGGATTTACCCTCCAATGGGATTTTTCCATGCATTTTTCAGGGAAAGCTAGAGAAGCCTAACCGAAAATATCAGGGCCCTCCTTAGTATACCTATGCACTGTGAATTCATTGGTGACATCAATTTTTCTGTATGAGTTGAAGGGGACCTAACCCTAACCCTAAGTGGATTTAACCTCCAATGGGATTTTTCCATGAATCTTCAGGGAAAGCTGCAGAAGCCTGAGTGAAAATATCAGTGCTCCCCTTAGTATACCTATACACTGTGAATTCATTGGTGACATCAATTTTTCTGTATGAGTTGAATGGGACTTAACCCTAACCCTAAGTGGATTTACCCTCCAATGGGATTTTTCCATGCATTTTTCAGGGAAAGCTAGAGAAGCCTGACCGAAAATATCAGTGCCCTCCTTAGTATACCTATGCACTGCGTATTCATTGGTGACATCAATTTTTCTGTATGAGTTGAATGGGACTTAACCCTAACCCTAAGTGGATTTACCCTCCAATGGGATTTTTCCATGCATTTTTCAGGAAAAGCTAGAGAAGCCTGAGGGAAAATATGAATGCTCTGCTTAGTATACCTATGCACTGCGAATTCATTGGTGACATCAATTTTTCTGTATGAGTTGAAGGGGACCTAACCCTAGTCCTATGTGGATTTACCCTCCAATGGGATTTTTCCATGCATTTTTCAGGAAAAGCTAGAGAAGCCTGACCGAAAATATCAGTGCCCTCCTAAGTATACCTATGCACTGCGTATTCATTGGTGACATCAATTTTTCTGTATGAGTTGAATGGGACTTAACCCTAACCCTAAGTGGATTTACCCTCCAATGGGATTTTTCCATGCATTTTTCAGGAAAAGCTACAGAAGCCTGAGTGAAAATATCAATGCTCTCCTTCGTATACCTATGCACTGCGAATTCATTGGTGACATCAATTTTTCTGTATGAGTTGAATGAGACTTAACCCTAACCCTAAGTGGATTTACCCTCCAATGGGATTTTTCCATGCATTTTTCAGGGAAAGCTAGAGAAGCCTGAGGGAAAATATCAGTGCTCCCCTTAGTATACCTATGCACTGCCAATTCATTGGTGACATCAATTTTTCAGTATGAGTTGAATGGGACTTAACCCTAACCCTAAGTGGATTTACCCTCCAATGGGATTTTTCCATGCATTTTTCAGGGAAAGGTAGAGAAACCTGAGGGAAAATATCAATGCTCTGCTTAGTATACCTATGCACTGTGAATTCATTGGTGACGTCAATTTTTCTTTATGAGTTGAATGGGACTTAACCCTAACCCTAAGTGGATTTACCCTCCAATGGGATTTTTCCATGCATTTTTCAGGAAAAGCTAGAGAAGCCTAACCGAAAATATCAGGGCCCTCCTTAGTATACCTATGCACTGTGAATTCATTGGTGACATCAATTTTTCTGTATGAGTTGAAGGGGACTTAACCCTAACCCTAAGTGGATTTAACCTCCAATGGGATTTTTCCATGAATTTTCAGGGAAAGCTAGAGAAGCGTGAGGGAAAGTATTAGTGCCCTCCTAAGCATACCTATGAACTGTGAATTCATTGGTGACATCAATTTTTCTGTATGAGATGAAGGGGACCTAACCCTAACCCTAAGTGGATTTACCCTCCAATGGGATTTTTCCATGCATTTTTCAGGGAAAGCTGGAGAAGCCTGAAGTGAAAATATCAATGCTCTCCTTAGTATACCTATGCAATGCGAATTCATTGGTGACATCAATTTTTCTGTATGAGTTGAATGGGACTTAATCCTAACCCTAAGTGGATTTACCCTCCAATGGGATTTTTCCATGAATTTTCAGGGAAAGCTAGAGAAGCGTGAGGGAAAGTATTAGTGCCCTCCTAAGCATACCTATGAACTGTGAATTCATTGGTGACATCAATTTTTCTGTATGAGATGAAGGGGACCTAACCCTAACCCTAAGTGGATTTACCCTCCAATGGGATTTTTCCATGCATTTTTCAGGGAAAGCTAGAGAAGCCTGACCGAAAATATCAGTGCCCTCCTAAGTATACCTATGCACTGCGAATTCATTGGTGACATCAATTTTTCTGTATGAGATGAAGGGGACCTAACCCTAACCCTAAGTGGATTTACCCTCCAATGGGATTTTTCCATGAATTTTCAGGGAAAGCTAGAGAAGCGTGAGGGAAAGTATTAGTGCCCTCCTAAGCATACCTATGAACTGTGAATTCATTGGTGACATCAATTTTTCTGTATGAGATGAAGGGGACCTAACCCTAACCCTAAGTGGATTTACCCTCCAATGGGATTTTTCCATGCATTTTTCAGGGAAAGCTAGAGAAGCCTAACCGAAAATATCAGGGCCCTCCTTAGTATACCTATGCACTGTGAATTCATTGGTGACATCAATTTTTCTGTATGAGTTGAAGGGGACCTAACCCTAACCCTAAGTGGATTTAACCTCCAATGGGATTTTTCCATGAATCTTCAGGGAAAGCTGCAGAAGCCTGAGTGAAAATATCAGTGCTCCCCTTAGTATACCTATGCACTGCGTATTCATTGGTGACATCAATTTTTCTGTATGAGTTGAAGGGGACCTAACCCTAACCCTAAGTGGATTTACCCTCCAATGGGATTTTTCCATGCATTTTTCAGGAAAAGCTACAGAAGCCTGAGTGAAAATATCAATGCTCTCGTTCGTATACCTATGCACTGCGAATTCATTGGTGACATCAATTTTTCTGTATGAGTTGAAGGGGACCTAACCCTAACCCTAAGTGGATTTAACCTCCAATGGGATTTTTCCATGCATCTTTCACGGAAAGCTACAGAAGCCTGAGTGAAAATATCAGTGCTCCCCTTAGTATACCGAAGCACTGCGAATTCATTGGTGACATCAATTTTTCTGTATGAGTTGAATGGGACTTAACCCTAAACCTAAGTGAATTTACCCTCCAATGAGATTTTTCCATGCATTTTTCAGCGAAAGCTAGAGAAGCCTGAGGGAAAATATCAGTGCCCTCCTTAGTATACCTATGCACTGTGTATTCATTGGTGACATCAATTTTTCTGTATGAGTTGAATGGGACTTAACCCTAACCCTAAGTGGATTTACCCTCCAATGGGATTTTTCCATGCATTTTTCAGGCAAAGCTAGAGAAGCCTGAGGGAAAATATCAATGCTCTCCTTCGTATACCTATGCACTGCGAATTCATTGGTGACATCAATTTTTCTGTATGAGATGAAGGGGACCTAACCCTAACCCTAAGTGGATTTACCCTCCAATGGGATTTTTCCATGCATTTTTCAGGGAAAGCTAGAGAAGCCTGACCGAAAATATCGGTGCCCTCCTTAGTATACCTATGCACTGGGTATTCATTGGTGACATCAATTTTTCTGTATGCGTTGAATGGGACTTAACCCTAACCCTAAGTGGATTTACCCTCCAATGGGATTTTTCCATGCATCTTTCAGGGAAAGCTACAGAAGCCTGAGTGAATCAGTGCTCCCCTTAGTATACCTATGCACTGCGAATTCATTGGTGACATCAATTTTTCTGTATGAGTTGAATGAGACTTAACCCTAACCCTAAGTGGATTTACCCTCCAATGGGATTTTTCCATGCATTTTTCAGGGAAAGCTAGAGAAGCCTGAGGGAAAATATCAATGCTCTCCTTCGTTTACCTATGCACTGCGAATTCATTGGTGACATCAATTTTTCTGTATGAGATGAAGGGGACCTAACCCTAACCCTAAGTGGATTTACCCTCCAATGGGATTTTTCCATGCATTTTTCAGGGAAAGCTAGAGAAGCCTGAGGGAAAATATGAATGCTCTGCTTAGTATACCTATGCACTGCGAATTCATTGGTGACATCAATTTTTCTGTATGAGTTGAAGGGGACCTAACCCTAGCCCTATGTGGATTTACCCTCCAATGGAATTTTTCCATGCATTTTTCAGGAAAAGCTAGAGAAGCCTGACCGAAAATATCAGTGCCCTCCTTAGTATACCTATGCACTGGGTATTCATTGGTGACATCAATTTTTCTGTATGAGTTGAATGGGACTTAACCCTAACCCTAAGTGGATTTACCCTCCAATGGGATTTTTCCATGCATTTTTCAGGAAAAGCTAGAGAAGCCTGAGGGAAAATATCAATGCTCTCCTTCGTATACCTATGCACTGCGAATTCATTGGTGACATCAATTTTTCTGTTTGAGTTGAAGGGGACCTAACCCTAACCCTAAGTGGATTTAACCTCCAATGGGATTTTTCCATGCATCTTTCAGGGAAAGCTACAGAAGCCTGAGTGAAAATATCAGTGCTCCCCTTAGTATACCTATGCACTGCGAATTCATTGGTGACATCAATTTTTCTGTATGAGTTGAATGAGACTTAACCCTAACCCTAAGTGGATTTACCCTCCAATGGGATTTTTCTATGCATTTTTCAGGGAAAGCTAGAGAAGCCTGAGGGAAAATATCAGTGCTCTCCTTCGTATACCTATGCACTGCGAAATCATTGGTGACATCAATTTTTCTGTATGAGTTGAAGGGGACCTAACCCTAACCCTAAGTGGATTTAACCTCCAATGGGATTTTTCCATGCATCTTTCAGGGAAAGCTACAGAAGCCTGAGTGAAAATATCAGTGCTCCCCTTAGTATACCTATGCACTGCGAATTCATTGGTGACATCAATTTTTCTCTATGAGTTGAATGAGACTTAACCCTAACCCTAAGTGGATTTACCCTCCAATGGGATTTTTCCATGCATTTTTCAGGGAAAGCTAGAGAAGCCTGAGGGAAAATATCAATGCTCTCCTTCATATACCTATGCACTGCCAATTCATGGTGACATCAATTTTTCTGTATGAGATGAAGGGGACCTAACCCTAACCCTAAGTGGATTTACCCTCCAATGGGATTTTTCCATGCATTTTTCAGGGAAAGCTAGAGAAGCCTGAGGGAAAATATGAATGCTCTGCTTAGTATACCTATGCACTGCGAATTCATTGGTGACATCAATTTTTCTGTATGAGTTGAATGAGACTTAACCCTAACCCTAAGTGGATTTACCCTCCAATGGGATTTTTCCATGCATTTTTCAGGGAAAGCTAGAGAAGCCTGAGGGAAAATATCAGTGCTCCCCTTAGTATACCTATGCACTGCGAATTCATTGGTGACATAAATTTTTCTGTATGAGTTGAATGGGACCTAACCCTAACCCTAAGTGGATTTACCCTCCAATGGGATTTTTCCATGCATTTTTCAGGGAAAGCTAGAGAAGCCTGAGGGAAAATATCAATGCTCTGCTTAGTATACCTATGCACTGTGAATTCATTGGTGACATCAATTTTTCTGTATGAGTTGAATGGGACTTAACCCTAACCCTAAGTGAATTTACCCTCCAATGGGATTTTTCCATGCATTTTTCAGGGAAAGCCAGAGAAGCCTGACCGAAAATATCAGTGCCCTCCTTCGTATACCTATGCACTGCGAATTCATTGGTGACATCAATTTTTCTGTATGTTGAATGGGACTTAACCCTAACGCTAAGTGGATTTACCCTCCAATGGGATTTTTCCATGCATTTTTCAGCGAAAGCTAGAGAAGCGTGAGGGAAAGTATTAGTGCCCTCCTAACCATACCTATGAACTGTGAATTCATTGGTGACATCAATTTTTCTGTATGAGATGAAGGGGACCTAACCCTAACCCTAAGTGGATTTACCCTCCAATGGGATTTTTCCATGCATTTTTCAGGGAAAGCTATAGAAGCCTGACCGAAAATATCAGGGCCCTCCTTAGTATACCTATGCACTGGGTATTCATTGGTGACATCAATTTTGCTGTATGAGTTGAATGGGACTTAACCCTAACCCTAAATGGATTTACCCTCCAATTGGATTTTTCCATGCATTTTTCAGGGAAAGCTACAGAAGCCTGAGGGAAAATATCAGTGCTCTCCTTCGTATACCTATGCACTGCGAAATCATTGGTGACATCAATTTTTCTGTATGAGTTGAAGGGGACCTAACCCTAACCCTAAGTGGATTTAACCTCCAATGGGATTTTTCCATGCATCTTTCAGGGAAAGCTACAGAAGCCTGAGTGAAAATATCAGTGTTCCCCTTAGTATACCTATGCACTGCGAATTCATTGGTGACATCAATTTTTCTCTATGAGTTGAATGAGACTTAACCCTAACCCTAAGTGGATTTACCCTCCAATGGGATTTTTCCATGCATTTTTCAGGGAAAGCTAGAGAAGCCTGAGGGAAAATATCAATGCTCTCCTTCGTATACCTATGCACTGCGAATTCATTGGTGACATCAATTTTTCTGTATGAGATGAAGGGGACCTAACCCTAACCCTAAGTGGATTTACCCTCCAATGGGATTTTTCCATGCATTTTTCAGGGAAAGCTAGAGAAGCCTGACCGAAAATATCAGTGCCCTCCTTAGTATACCTATGCACTGGGTATTCATTGGTGACATCAATTTTTCTGTATGAGTTGAATGGGACTTAACCCTAACCCTAAGTGGATTTACCCTCCAATGGGATTTTTCCATGCATTTTTCAGGAAAAGCTAGTTAAGCCTGAGGGAAAATATCAATGCTCTCCTTCGTATACCTATGCACTGCGAATTCATTGGTGACATCAATTTTTCTGTATGAGTTGAAGGGGACCTAACCCTAACCCTAAGTGGATTTAACCTCCAATGGGATTTTTCCATGCATCTTTCAGGGAAAGCTACAGAAGCCTGAGTGAAAATATCAGTGCTCCCCTTAGTATACCTATGCACTGCGAATTCATTGGTGACATCAATTTTTCTGTATGAGTTGAATGAGACTTAACCCTAACCCTAAGTGGATTTACCCTCCAATGGGATTTTTCCATGCATTTTTCAGGGAAAGCTAGAGAAGCCTGAGGGAAAATATCAATGCTCTCCTTCGTTTACCTATGCACTGCGAATTCATTGGTGACATCAATTTTTCTGTATGAGATGAAGGGGACCTAACCCTAACCCTAAGTGGATTTACCCTCCAATGGGATTTTTCCATGCATTTTTCAGGGAAAGCCAGAGAAGCCTGACCGAAAATATCAGTGCCCTCCTTCGTATACCTATGCACTGCGAATTCATTGGTGACATCAATTTTTCTGTATGTTGAATGGGACTTAACCCTAACGCTAAGTGGATTTACCCTCCAATGGGATTTTTCCATGCATTTTTCAGCGAAAGCTAGAGAAGCGTGAGGGAAAGTATTAGTGCCCTCCTAAGCATACCTATGAACTGTGAATTCATTGGTGACATCA
Source organism: Natrix helvetica (assembly GCF_964273705.1). NCBI lineage: Eukaryota > Metazoa > Chordata > Lepidosauria > Squamata > Natricidae > Natrix > Natrix helvetica. The sequence goes on from NC_138552.1 coordinate 167,966,674, forward strand.
ATTTTTCTGTATGAGATGAAGGGGACCTAACCCTAACCCTAAGTGGATTTACCCTCCAATGGGATTTTTCCATGCATTTTTCAGGGAAAGCTGGAGAAGCCTGAAGTGAAAATATCAATGCTCTCCTTAGTATACCTATGCAATGCGAATTCATTGGTGACATCAATTTTTCTGTATGAGTTGAATGGGACTTAATCCTAACCCTAAGTGGATTTACCCTCCAATGGGATTTTTCCATGAATTTTCAGGGAAAGCTAGAGAAGCGTGAGGGAAAGTATTAGTGCCCTCCTAAGCATACCTATGAACTGTGAATTCATTGGTGACATCAATTTTTCTGTATGAGATGAAGGGGACCTAACCCTAACCCTAAGTGGATTTACCCTCCAATGGGATTTTTCCATGCATTTTTCAGGGAAAGCTAGAGAAGCCTGACCGAAAATATCAGTGCCCTCCTAAGTATACCTATGCACTGCGAATTCATTGGTGACATCAATTTTTCTGTATGAGATGAAGGGGACCTAACCCTAACCCTAAGTGGATTTACCCTCCAATGGGATTTTTCCATGAATTTTCAGGGAAAGCTAGAGAAGCGTGAGGGAAAGTATTAGTGCCCTCCTAAGCATACCTATGAACTGTGAATTCATTGGTGACATCAATTTTTCTGTATGAGATGAAGGGGACCTAACCCTAACCCTAAGTGGATTTACCCTCCAATGGGATTTTTCCATGCATTTTTCAGGGAAAGCTAGAGAAGCCTAACCGAAAATATCAGGGCCCTCCTTAGTATACCTATGCACTGTGAATTCATTGGTGACATCAATTTTTCTGTATGAGTTGAAGGGGACCTAACCCTAACCCTAAGTGGATTTAACCTCCAATGGGATTTTTCCATGAATCTTCAGGGAAAGCTGCAGAAGCCTGAGTGAAAATATCAGTGCTCCCCTTAGTATACCTATGCACTGCGTATTCATTGGTGACATCAATTTTTCTGTATGAGTTGAAGGGGACCTAACCCTAACCCTAAGTGGATTTACCCTCCAATGGGATTTTTCCATGCATTTTTCAGGAAAAGCTACAGAAGCCTGAGTGAAAATATCAATGCTCTCGTTCGTATACCTATGCACTGCGAATTCATTGGTGACATCAATTTTTCTGTATGAGTTGAAGGGGACCTAACCCTAACCCTAAGTGGATTTAACCTCCAATGGGATTTTTCCATGCATCTTTCACGGAAAGCTACAGAAGCCTGAGTGAAAATATCAGTGCTCCCCTTAGTATACCGAAGCACTGCGAATTCATTGGTGACATCAATTTTTCTGTATGAGTTGAATGGGACTTAACCCTAAACCTAAGTGAATTTACCCTCCAATGAGATTTTTCCATGCATTTTTCAGCGAAAGCTAGAGAAGCCTGAGGGAAAATATCAGTGCCCTCCTTAGTATACCTATGCACTGTGTATTCATTGGTGACATCAATTTTTCTGTATGAGTTGAATGGGACTTAACCCTAACCCTAAGTGGATTTACCCTCCAATGGGATTTTTCCATGCATTTTTCAGGCAAAGCTAGAGAAGCCTGAGGGAAAATATCAATGCTCTCCTTCGTATACCTATGCACTGCGAATTCATTGGTGACATCAATTTTTCTGTATGAGATGAAGGGGACCTAACCCTAACCCTAAGTGGATTTACCCTCCAATGGGATTTTTCCATGCATTTTTCAGGGAAAGCTAGAGAAGCCTGACCGAAAATATCGGTGCCCTCCTTAGTATACCTATGCACTGGGTATTCATTGGTGACATCAATTTTTCTGTATGAGTTGAATGGGACTTAACCCTAACCCTAAGTGGATTTACCCTCCAATGGGATTTTTCCATGCATCTTTCAGGGAAAGCTACAGAAGCCTGAGTGAATCAGTGCTCCCCTTAGTATACCTATGCACTGCGAATTCATTGGTGACATCAATTTTTCTGTATGAGTTGAATGAGACTTAACCCTAACCCTAAGTGGATTTACCCTCCAATGGGATTTTTCCATGCATTTTTCAGGGAAAGCTAGAGAAGCCTGAGGGAAAATATCAATGCTCTCCTTCGTTTACCTATGCACTGCGAATTCATTGGTGACATCAATTTTTCTGTATGAGATGAAGGGGACCTAACCCTAACCCTAAGTGGATTTACCCTCCAATGGGATTTTTCCATGCATTTTTCAGGGAAAGCTAGAGAAGCCTGAGGGAAAATATGAATGCTCTGCTTAGTATACCTATGCACTGCGAATTCATTGGTGACATCAATTTTTCTGTATGAGTTGAAGGGGACCTAACCCTAGCCCTATGTGGATTTACCCTCCAATGGAATTTTTCCATGCATTTTTCAGGAAAAGCTAGAGAAGCCTGACCGAAAATATCAGTGCCCTCCTTAGTATACCTATGCACTGGGTATTCATTGGTGACATCAATTTTTCTGTATGAGTTGAATGGGACTTAACCCTAACCCTAAGTGGATTTACCCTCCAATGGGATTTTTCCATGCATTTTTCAGGAAAAGCTAGAGAAGCCTGAGGGAAAATATCAATGCTCTCCTTCGTATACCTATGCACTGCGAATTCATTGGTGACATCAATTTTTCTGTTTGAGTTGAAGGGGACCTAACCCTAACCCTAAGTGGATTTAACCTCCAATGGGATTTTTCCATGCATCTTTCAGGGAAAGCTACAGAAGCCTGAGTGAAAATATCAGTGCTCCCCTTAGTATACCTATGCACTGCGAATTCATTGGTGACATCAATTTTTCTGTATGAGTTGAATGAGACTTAACCCTAACCCTAAGTGGATTTACCCTCCAATGGGATTTTTCTATGCATTTTTCAGGGAAAGCTAGAGAAGCCTGAGGGAAAATATCAGTGCTCTCCTTCGTATACCTATGCACTGCGAAATCATTGGTGACATCAATTTTTCTGTATGAGTTGAAGGGGACCTAACCCTAACCCTAAGTGGATTTAACCTCCAATGGGATTTTTCCATGCATCTTTCAGGGAAAGCTACAGAAGCCTGAGTGAAAATATCAGTGCTCCCCTTAGTATACCTATGCACTGCGAATTCATTGGTGACATCAATTTTTCTCTATGAGTTGAATGAGACTTAACCCTAACCCTAAGTGGATTTACCCTCCAATGGGATTTTTCCATGCATTTTTCAGGGAAAGCTAGAGAAGCCTGAGGGAAAATATCAATGCTCTCCTTCATATACCTATGCACTGCCAATTCATGGTGACATCAATTTTTCTGTATGAGATGAAGGGGACCTAACCCTAACCCTAAGTGGATTTACCCTCCAATGGGATTTTTCCATGCATTTTTCAGGGAAAGCTAGAGAAGCCTGAGGGAAAATATGAATGCTCTGCTTAGTATACCTATGCACTGCGAATTCATTGGTGACATCAATTTTTCTGTATGAGTTGAATGAGACTTAACCCTAACCCTAAGTGGATTTACCCTCCAATGGGATTTTTCCATGCATTTTTCAGGGAAAGCTAGAGAAGCCTGAGGGAAAATATCAGTGCTCCCCTTAGTATACCTATGCACTGCGAATTCATTGGTGACATAAATTTTTCTGTATGAGTTGAATGGGACCTAACCCTAACCCTAAGTGGATTTACCCTCCAATGGGATTTTTCCATGCATTTTTCAGGGAAAGCTAGAGAAGCCTGAGGGAAAATATCAATGCTCTGCTTAGTATACCTATGCACTGTGAATTCATTGGTGACATCAATTTTTCTGTATGAGTTGAATGGGACTTAACCCTAACCCTAAGTGAATTTACCCTCCAATGGGATTTTTCCATGCATTTTTCAGGGAAAGCCAGAGAAGCCTGACCGAAAATATCAGTGCCCTCCTTCGTATACCTATGCACTGCGAATTCATTGGTGACATCAATTTTTCTGTATGTTGAATGGGACTTAACCCTAACGCTAAGTGGATTTACCCTCCAATGGGATTTTTCCATGCATTTTTCAGCGAAAGCTAGAGAAGCGTGAGGGAAAGTATTAGTGCCCTCCTAACCATACCTATGAACTGTGAATTCATTGGTGACATCAATTTTTCTGTATGAGATGAAGGGGACCTAACCCTAACCCTAAGTGGATTTACCCTCCAATGGGATTTTTCCATGCATTTTTCAGGGAAAGCTATAGAAGCCTGACCGAAAATATCAGGGCCCTCCTTAGTATACCTATGCACTGGGTATTCATTGGTGACATCAATTTTGCTGTATGAGTTGAATGGGACTTAACCCTAACCCTAAATGGATTTACCCTCCAATTGGATTTTTCCATGCATTTTTCAGGGAAAGCTACAGAAGCCTGAGGGAAAATATCAGTGCTCTCCTTCGTATACCTATGCACTGCGAAATCATTGGTGACATCAATTTTTCTGTATGAGTTGAAGGGGACCTAACCCTAACCCTAAGTGGATTTAACCTCCAATGGGATTTTTCCATGCATCTTTCAGGGAAAGCTACAGAAGCCTGAGTGAAAATATCAGTGTTCCCCTTAGTATACCTATGCACTGCGAATTCATTGGTGACATCAATTTTTCTCTATGAGTTGAATGAGACTTAACCCTAACCCTAAGTGGATTTACCCTCCAATGGGATTTTTCCATGCATTTTTCAGGGAAAGCTAGAGAAGCCTGAGGGAAAATATCAATGCTCTCCTTCGTATACCTATGCACTGCGAATTCATTGGTGACATCAATTTTTCTGTATGAGATGAAGGGGACCTAACCCTAACCCTAAGTGGATTTACCCTCCAATGGGATTTTTCCATGCATTTTTCAGGGAAAGCTAGAGAAGCCTGACCGAAAATATCAGTGCCCTCCTTAGTATACCTATGCACTGGGTATTCATTGGTGACATCAATTTTTCTGTATGAGTTGAATGGGACTTAACCCTAACCCTAAGTGGATTTACCCTCCAATGGGATTTTTCCATGCATTTTTCAGGAAAAGCTAGTTAAGCCTGAGGGAAAATATCAATGCTCTCCTTCGTATACCTATGCACTGCGAATTCATTGGTGACATCAATTTTTCTGTATGAGTTGAAGGGGACCTAACCCTAACCCTAAGTGGATTTAACCTCCAATGGGATTTTTCCATGCATCTTTCAGGGAAAGCTACAGAAGCCTGAGTGAAAATATCAGTGCTCCCCTTAGTATACCTATGCACTGCGAATTCATTGGTGACATCAATTTTTCTGTATGAGTTGAATGAGACTTAACCCTAACCCTAAGTGGATTTACCCTCCAATGGGATTTTTCCATGCATTTTTCAGGGAAAGCTAGAGAAGCCTGAGGGAAAATATCAATGCTCTCCTTCGTTTACCTATGCACTGCGAATTCATTGGTGACATCAATTTTTCTGTATGAGATGAAGGGGACCTAACCCTAACCCTAAGTGGATTTACCCTCCAATGGGATTTTTCCATGCATTTTTCAGGGAAAGCCAGAGAAGCCTGACCGAAAATATCAGTGCCCTCCTTCGTATACCTATGCACTGCGAATTCATTGGTGACATCAATTTTTCTGTATGTTGAATGGGACTTAACCCTAACGCTAAGTGGATTTACCCTCCAATGGGATTTTTCCATGCATTTTTCAGCGAAAGCTAGAGAAGCGTGAGGGAAAGTATTAGTGCCCTCCTAACCATACCTATGAACTGTGAATTCATTGGTGACATCAATTTTTCTCTATGAGTTGAATGAGACTTAACCCTAACCCTAAGTGGATTTACCCTCCAATGGGATTTTTCCATGCATTTTTCAGGGAAAGCTAGAGAAGCCTGAGGGAAAATATCAATGCTCTCCTTCATATACCTATGCACTGCCAATTCATTGGTGACATCAATTTTTCTGTATGAGATGAAGGGGACCTAACCCTAACCCTAAGTGGATTTACCCTCCAATGGGATTTTTCCATGCATTTTTCAGGGAAAGCTAGAGAAGCCTGAGGGAAAATATGAATGCTCTGCTTAGTATACCTATGCACTGCGAATTCATTGGTGACATCAATTTTTCTGTATGAGTTGAATGAGACTTAACCCTAACCCTAAGTGGATTTACCCTCCAATGGGATTTTTCCATGCATTTTTCAGGGAAAGCTAGAGAAGCCTGAGGGAAAATATCAGTGCTCCCCTTAGTATACCTATGCACTGCGAATTCATTGGTGACATAAATTTTTCTGTATGAGTTGAATGGGACCTAACCCTAACCCTAAGTGGATTTACCCTCCAATGGGATTTTTCCATGCATTTTTCAGGGAAAGCTAGAGAAGCCTGAGGGAAAATATCAATGCTCTGCTTAGTATACCTATGCACTGTGAATTCATTGGTGACATCAATTTTTCTGTATGAGTTGAATGGGACTTAACCCTAACCCTAAGTGAATTTACCCTCCAATGGGATTTTTCCATGCATTTTTCAGGGAAAGCCAGAGAAGCCTGACCGAAAATATCAGTGCCCTCCTTCGTATACCTATGCACTGCGAATTCATTGGTGACATCAATTTTTCTGTATGTTGAATGGGACTTAACCCTAACGCTAAGTGGATTTACCCTCCAATGGGATTTTTCCATGCATTTTTCAGCGAAAGCTAGAGAAGCGTGAGGGAAAGTATTAGTGCCCTCCTAACCATACCTATGAACTGTGAATTCATTGGTGACATCAATTTTTCTGTATGAGATGAAGGGGACCTAACCCTAACCCTAAGTGGATTTACCCTCCAATGGGATTTTTCCATGCATTTTTCAGGGAAAGCTATAGAAGCCTGACCGAAAATATCAGGGCCCTCCTTAGTATACCTATGCACTGTGAATTCATTGGTGACATCAATTTTTCTGTATGAGTTGAAGGGGACTTAACCCTAACCCTAAGTGGATTTACCCTCCAATGGGATTTTTCCATGCATTTTTCAGGAAAAGCTAGATAAGCCTGAGGGAAAATATCAATGCTCTCCTTCGTATACCTATGCACTGCGAATTCATTGGTGACATCAATTTTTCTGTATGAGTTGAAGGGGACCTAACCCTAACCCTAAGTGGATTTAACCTCCAATGGGATTTTTCCATGCATCTTTCAGGGAAAGCTACAGAAGCCTGAGTGAAAATATCAGTGCTCCCCTTAGTATACCTATGCACTGCGAATTCATTGGTGACATCAATTTTTCTGTATGAGTTGAATGAGACTTAACCCTAACCCTAAGTGGATTTACCCTCCAAATGGATTTTTCCATGCATTTTTCAGGGAAAGCTAGAGAAGCCTGAGGGAAAATATCAGTGCTCTCCTTCGTATACCTATGCACTGCGAAATCATTGGTGACATCAATTTTTCTGTATGAGTTGAAGGGGACCTAACCCTAACCCTAACTGGATTTAACCTCCAATGGGATTTTTCCATGCATCTTTCAGGGAAAGCTACAGAAGCCTGAGTGAAAATATCAGTGTTCCCCTTAGTATACCTATGCACTGCGAATTCATTGGTGACATCAATTTTTCTCTATGAGTTGAATGAGACTTAACCCTAACCCTAAGTGGATTTACCCTCCAATGGGATTTTTCCATGCATTTTTCAGGGAAAGCTAGAGAAGCCTGAGGGAAAATATCAATGCTCTCCTTCGTATACCTATGCACTGCGAATTCATTGGTGACATCAATTTTTCTGTATGAGATGAAGGGGACCTAACCCTAACCCTAAGTGGATTTACCCTCCAATGGGATTTTTCCATGCATTTTTCAGGGAAAGCTAGAGAAGCCTGAGGGAAAATATGAATGCTCTGCTTAGTATACCTATGCACTGCGAATTCATTGGTGACATCAATTTTTCTGTATGAGTTGAAGGGGACCTAACCCTAGCCCTATGTGGATTTACCCTCCAATGGGATTTTTCCATGCATTTTTCAGGAAAAGCTAGAGAAGCCTGACCGAAAATATCAGTGCCCTCCTTAGTATACCTATGCACTGGGTATTCATTGGTGACATCAATTTTTCTGTATGAGTTGAATGGGACTTAACCCTAACCCTAAGTGGATTTACCCTCCAATGGGATTTTTCCATGCATTTTTCAGGGAAAGCTAGAGAAGCCTGAGGGAAAATATCAATGCTCTGCTTAGTATACCTATGCACTGTGAATTCATTGGTGACATCAATTTTTCTGTATGAGTTGAATGGGACTTAACCCTAACCCTAAGTGAATTTACCCTCCAATGGGATTTTTCCATGCATTTTTCAGGGAAAGCCAGAGAAGCCTGACCGAAAATATCAGTGCCCTCCTTCGTATACCTATGCACTGCGAATTCATTGGTGACATCAATTTTTCTGTATGTTGAATGGGACTTAACCCTAACGCTAAGTGGATTTACCCTCCAAAGGGATTTTTCCATGCATTTTTCAGCGAAAGCTAGAGAAGCGTGAGGGAAAGTATTAGTGCCCTCCTAACCATACCTATGAACTGTGAATTCATTGGTGACATCAATTTTTCTCTATGAGTTGAATGAGACTTAACCCTAACCCTAAGTGGATTTACCCACCAATGGGATTTTTCCATGCATTTTTCAGGGAAAGCTAGAGAAGCCTGAGGGAAAATATCAATGCTCTCCTTCATATACCTATGCACTGCCAATTCATTGGTGACATCAATTTTTCTGTATGAGATGAAGGGGACCTAACCCTAACCCTAAGTGGATTTACCCTCCAATGGGATTTTTCCATGCATTTTTCAGGGAAAGCTAGAGAAGCCTGAGGGAAAATATGAATGCTCTGCTTAGTATACCTATGCACTGCGAATTCATTGGTGACATCAATTTTTCTGTATGAGTTGAATGAGACTTAACCCTAACCCTAAGTGGATTTACCCTCCAATGGGATTTTTCCATGCATTTTTCAGGGAAAGCTAGAGAAGCCTGAGGGAAAATATCAGTGCTCCCCTTAGTATACCTATGCACTGCGAATTCATTGGTGACATAAATTTTTCTGTATGAGTTGAATGGGACCTAACCCTAACCCTAAGTGGATTTACCCTCCAATGGGATTTTTCCATGCATTTTTCAGGGAAAGCTAGAGAAGCCTGAGGGAAAATATCAATGCTCTGCTTAGTATACCTATGCACTGTGAATTCATTGGTGACATCAATTTTTCTGTATGAGTTGAATGGGACTTAACCCTAACCCTAAGTGAATTTACCCTCCAATGGGATTTTTCCATGCATTTTTCAGGGAAAGCCAGAGAAGCCTGACCGAAAATATCAGTGCCCTCCTTCGTATACCTATGCACTGCGAATTCATTGGTGACATCAATTTTTCTGTATGTTGAATGGGACTTAACCCTAACGCTAAGTGGATTTACCCTCCAATGGGATTTTTCCATGCATTTTTCAGCGAAAGCTAGAGAAGCGTGAGGGAAAGTATTAGTGCCCTCCTAACCATACCTATGAACTGTGAATTCATTGGTGACATCAATTTTTCTGTATGAGTTGAAGGGGACCTAACCCTAACCCTAAGTGGATTTAACCTCCAATGGGATTTTTCCATGCATCTTTCAGGGAAAGCTACAGAAGCCTGAGTGAAAATATCAGTGCTCCCCTTAGTATACCTATGCACTGCGAATTCATTGGTGACATCAATTTTTCTGTATGAGTTGAATGAGACTTAACCCTAACCCTAAGTGGATTTACCCTCCAAATGGATTTTTCCATGCATTTTTCAGGGAAAGCTAGAGAAGCCTGAGGGAAAATATCAGTGCTCTCCTTCGTATACCTATGCACTGCGAAATCATTGGTGACATCAATTTTTCTGTATGAGTTGAAGGGGACCTAACCCTAACCCTAAGTGGATTTAACCTCCAATGGGATTTTTCCATGCATTTTTCAGGGAAAGCTAGAGAAGCCTGAGTGAAAATATCAATGCTCTCCTAAGTATACCTATGCACTGTGAATTCATTGGTGACATCAATTTTTCTGTATGAGTTGAATGGGAACTAACCCTAACCCTAAGTGGATTTACCCTCCAATGGGATTTTTCCATGCATTTTTCAGGGAAATCTAGAGAAGCTTGAGGGAAAATATCAGTGCCCTCCGAAGCATACCTATGAACTGTGAATTCATTGGTGACATCATTTTTTCTGTATGAGTTGAAGGGGACCTAACCCTTAGTGGATTTACCCTCCAAAGGGATTTTTCCATGCATTTTTCAGGGAAAGCTAGAGAAGGCTGAGTGAAAATATCAATGCTCTCCTAAGTATACCTATGCACTGTGAATTCATTGGTGACATCAATTTTCCTGTATGAGTTGAAGGGGACCTAACCCTAACCCTAAGTGTATTTACCCTCCAATGGGATTTTTCCATGCATTTTTCAGGGAAAGCTAGAGAAGCCTGACCGAAAATATCAGTGCCCTCCTAAGCATACCTATGAACTGCGAATTCATTGGTGACATCAATTTTTCTGTATGAGTTGAACGGGACCTAACCCTAACCCTAAGTGGATTTACCCTCCAATGGGATTTTTCCATGCATTTTTCAGGGAAAGCTAGAGAAGCCTGAGTGATAATTTCAATGCTCTCCTTAGTATACCTATGCACTGCGAATTCATTGGTGACATCAATTTTTCTGTATGAGTTGAATGGGGCTTAACCCTAACCCTAAGTGGATTTACCCTCCAATGGGATTTTTCCATGCATTTTTCAGGGAAAGCTAGAGAAGCCTGAGTGAAAATATCAATGCTCTCCTAAGTATACCTATGCACTGTGAATTCATTGGTGACATCAATTTTTCTGTATGAGTTGAATGGGAACTAACCCTAACCCTAAGTGGATTTACCCTCCAATGGGATTTTTCCATGCATTTTTCAGGGAAATCTAGAGAAGCTTGAGGGAAAATATCAGTGCCCTCCGAAGCATACCTATGAACTGTGAATTCATTGGTGACATCATTTTTTCTGTATGAGTTGAAGGGGACCTAACCCTTAGTGGATTTACCCTCCAAAGGGATTTTTCCATGCATTTTTCAGGGAAAGCTAGAGAAGGCTGAGTGAAAATATCAATGCTCTCCTAAGTATACCTATGCACTGTGAATTCATTGGTGACATCAATTTTCCTGTATGAGTTGAAGGGGACCTAACCCTAACCCTAAGTGTATTTACCCTCCAATGGGATTTTTCCATGCATTTTTCAGGGAAAGCTAGAGAAGCCTGACCGAAAATATCAGTGCCCTCCTAAGCATACCTATGAACTGCGAATTCATTGGTGACATCAATTTTTCTGTATGAGTTGAATGGGGCTTAACCCTAACCCTAAGTGGATTTACCCTCCAATGGGATTTTTCCATGCATTTTTCAGGGAAAGCTAGAGAAGCCTGAGGGAAAATATCAGTTCCCTCCTAAGCATACCTATGAACTGTGAATTCATTGTTGACATCAATTTTTCTGTATGAGTTGAATGGGACTTAACCCTAACCCTAAGTGGATTTACCCTCCAATGGGATTTTTCCATGCATTTTTCAGGGAAAGCTAGAGAAGCCTGAGTGATAATTTCAATGCTCTCCTTAGTATACCTATGCACTGCGAATTCATTGGTGACATCAATTTTTCTGTATGAGTTGAATGGGGCTTAACCCTAACCCTAAGTGGATTTACCCTCCAATGGGATTTTTCCATGCATTTTTCAGGGAAAGCTAGAGAAGCCTGAGGGAAAATATCAGTTCCCTCCTAAGCATACCTATGAACTGTGAATTCATTGTTGACATCAATTTTTCTGTATGAGTTGAATGGGACTTAACCCTAACCCTAAGTGGATTTACCCTCCAATGGGATTTTTCCATGCATTTTTCAGGAAAAGCTAGAGAAGCTTGAGGGAAAATATCAATGCTCTCCTTCGTATACCTATGCATTGTGAATTCATTGGTGACATCAATTTTTCTGTATGAGTTGAAGGGGACCTAACCCTAACCCAAAGTGGATTTACCCTCCAATGGGATTTTTCCATGCATTTTTCAGGGAAAGCTAGAGAAGCGTGAGGGAAAGTATCAGTGCCCTCCTAAGCATACCTATGAACTGTGAATTCATTGGTGACATCAATTTTTCTGTATGAGTTGAATGGGACATAACCGTAACCCTAAGTGGATTTACCCTCCAGTGGGATTTTTCCATGCATTTTGCCTGGAAAGCTAGAGCATCCTGAGTGAAAATATCAGTGCCTTCGTAAGTATACCTAGGCTCTGCGAATTCATTGGTGACATCAATTTTTTTGTATGAGTTGAAGGGGACCTAACCCTAACCCTAATTGGATTTACCCTCCAATGGGATTTTTCCATGCATTTTTCAGGGAAAGCCAGAGAAGCCTGACCGAAAATTTCAGTGCCCTCCTAAGCATACCTATGAACTGTGAATTCATTGGTGACATCAATTTTTCCGTATGAGTTGAAGGGGACCTAACCCTAACCCTAAGTGGATTTACCCTCCAATGGGATTTTTCCATGGATTTTTCAGGGAAAGCCAGAGAAGCCTGACCGAAAATATCAGTGCCCTCCTAAGCATACCTATGAACTGTGAATTCATTGGTGACATCAATTTTTCTGTATGAGTTGAAGGGGACCTAACCCTAAGTGGATTTACCCTCCAATGGGATTTTTCCATGCATTTTTCAGGGAAAGCTAGAGAAGCCTGAGTGAAAATATCAATGCTCTCCTAAGTATACCTATGCACTGCGAATTCATTGGTGACATCAATTTTTCTGTATGAGTTGAATGGGACTTAACCCTAACCCTAAGTGGATTTACCCTCCAATGGGATTTTTCCATGCATTTTTCAGGGAAAGCTAGAAAAGCGTGAGGGAAAGTATCAGTGCCCTCCTAAGCATACCTATGAACTGTGAATTCATTGGTGACATCAATTTTTCTGTATAAGTTGAATGGGACATAACCCTAACCCTAAGTGGATTTACCCTCCAGTGGGATTTTTCCATGCATTTTTCCTGGAAAGCTAGAGAACCCTGAGTGAAAATATCAGTGCCTTCCTAAGTATACCTAGGCTCTGCGAATTCATTGGTGACATCAATTTTTCCGTATGAGTTGAAGGGGACCTAACCCTAACCCTAATTGGATTTACCCTCCAATGGGATTTTTCCATGCATTTTTCAAGGAAAGCCAGAGAAGCCTGACCGAAAATTTCAGTGCCCTCCTAAGCATACCTATGAACTGTGAATTCATTGGTGACATCAATTTTTCTGTATGAGTTGAAGGGGACCTAACCCTTAGTGGATTTACCCTCCAAAGGGATTTTTCCATGCATTTTTCAGGGAAAGCTAGAGAATGCTGAGTGAAAATATCAATGCTCTCCTAAGTATACCTATGCACTGTGAATTCATTGGTGACATCAATTTTTCTGTATGAGTTGAAGGGGACCTAACCCTAACCCTAAGTGTATTTACCCTCCAATGGGATTTTTCCATGCATTTTTCAGGGAAAGCTAGAGAAGCCTGACCGAAAATATCAGTGCCCTCCTAAGCATACCTATGAACTGCGAATTCATTGGTGACATCAATTTTTCTGTATGAGTTGAAGGGGACCTAACCCTAACCCTAAGTGGATTTACCCTCCAATGGGATTTTTCCATGCATTTTTCAGGAAAAGCTAGAGAAGCTTGAGGGAAAATATCAATGCTCTCCTTCGTATACCTATGCACTGTGAATTCATTGGTGACATCAATTTTTCTGTATGAGTTGAAGGGGACCTAACCCTAACCCAAAGTGGATTTACCCTCCAATGGGATTTTTCCATGCATTTTTCAGGGAAAGCTAGAGAAGCGTGAGGGAAAGTATCAGTGCCCTCCTAAGCATACCTATGAACTGTGAATTCATTGGTGACATCAATTTTTCTGTATGAGTTGAATGGGACATAACCGTAACCCTAAGTGGATTTACCCTCCAGTGGGATTTTTCCATGCATTTTGCCTGGAAAGCTAGAGCATCCTGAGTGAAAATATCAGTGCCTTCGTAAGTATACCTAGGCTCTGCGAATTCATTGGTGACATCAATTCTTTTGTATGAGTTGAAGGGGACCTAACCCTAACCCTAATTGGATTTACCCTCCAATGGGATTTTTCCATGCATTTTTCAGGGAAAGCCAGAGAAGCCTGACCGAAAATTTCAGTGCCCTCCTAAGCATACCTATGAACTGTGAATTCATTGGTGACATCAATTTTTCTGTATGAGTTGAAGGGGACCTAACCCTAAGTGGATTTACCCTCCAATGGGATTTTTCCATGCATTTTTCAGGGAAAGCTAGAGAAGCCTGAGTGAAAATATCAATGCTCTCCTAAGTATACCTATGCACTGTGAATTCATTGGTGACATCAATTTTTCTGTATGAGTTGAATGGGAACTAACCCTAACCCTAAGTGGATTTACCCTCCAATGGGATTTTTCCATGCATTTTTCAGGGAAATCTAGAGAAGCTTGAGGGAAAATATCAGTGCCCTCCGAAGCATACCTATGAACTGTGAATTCATTGGTGACATCATTTTTTCTGTATGAGTTGAAGGGGACCTAACCCTTAGTGGATTTACCCTCCAAAGGGATTTTTCCATGCATTTTTCAGGGAAAGCTAGAGAAGGCTGAGTGAAAATATCAATGCTCTCCTAAGTATACCTATGCACTGTGAATTCATTGGTGACATCAATTTTCCTGTATGAGTTGAAGGGGACCTAACCCTAACCCTAAGTGTATTTACCCTCCAATGGGATTTTTCCATGCATTTTTCAGGGAAAGCTAGAGAAGCCTGACCGAAAATATCAGTGCCCTCCTAAGCATACCTATGAACTGCGAATTCATTGGTGACATCAATTTTTCTGTATGAGTTGAAGGGGACCTAACCCTAACCCTAAGTGGATTTACCCTCCAATGGGATTTTTCCATGCATTTTTCAGGGAAAGCTAGAGAAGCCTGAGTGATAATTTCAATGCTCTCCTTAGTATACCTATGCACTGCGAATTCATTGGTGACATCAATTTTTCTGTATGAGTTGAATGGGGCTTAACCCTAACCCTAAGTGGATTTACCCTCCAATGGGATTTTTCCATGCATTTTTCAGGGAAAGCTAGAGAAGCCTGAGGGAAAATATCAGTTCCCTCCTAAGCATACCTATGAACTGTGAATTCATTGTTGACATCAATTTTTCTGTATGAGTTGAATGGGACTTAACCCTAACCCTAAGTGGATTTACCCTCCAATGGGATTTTTCCATGCATTTTTCAGGGAAAGCTAGAGAAGCCTGAGTGATAATTTCAATGCTCTCCTTAGTATACCTATGCACTGCGAATTCATTGGTGACATCAATTTTTCTGTATGAGTTGAATGGGGCTTAACCCTAACCCTAAGTGGATTTACCCTCCAATGGGATTTTTCCATGCATTTTTCAGGGAAAGCTAGAGAAGCCTGAGGGAAAATATCAGTTCCCTCCTAAGCATACCTATGAACTGTGAATTCATTGTTGACATCAATTTTTCTGTATGAGTTGAATGGGACTTAACCCTAACCCTAAGTGGATTTACCCTCCAATGGGATTTTTCCATGCATTTTTCAGGAAAAGCTAGAGAAGCTTGAGGGAAAATATCAATGCTCTCCTTCGTATACCTATGCATTGTGAATTCATTGGTGACATCAATTTTTCTGTATGAGTTGAAGGGGACCTAACCCTAACCCAAAGTGGATTTACCCTCCAATGGGATTTTTCCATGCATTTTTCAGGGAAAGCTAGAGAAGCGTGAGGGAAAGTATCAGTGCCCTCCTAAGCATACCTATGAACTGTGAATTCATTGGTGACATCAATTTTTCTGTATGAGTTGAATGGGACATAACCGTAACCCTAAGTGGATTTACCCTCCAGTGGGATTTTTCCATGCATTTTGCCTGGAAAGCTAGAGCATCCTGAGTGAAAATATCAGTGCCTTCGTAAGTATACCTAGGCTCTGCGAATTCATTGGTGACATCAATTTTTTTGTATGAGTTGAAGGGGACCTAACCCTAACCCTAATTGGATTTACCCTCCAATGGGATTTTTCCATGCATTTTTCAGGGAAAGCCAGAGAAGCCTGACCGAAAATTTCAGTGCCCTCCTAAGCATACCTATGAACTGTGAATTCATTGGTGACATCAATTTTTCTGTATGAGTTGAATGGGACCTAACCCAAACCCTAAATGGATTTACCCTCCAATGGGATTTTTCCATGCATTTTTCAGGGAAATCTAGAGAAGCCTGAGGGAAAATATCAGTGCCCTCCTAAGCATACCTATGAACTGTGAATTCATTGGTGACATCAATTTTTCTGTATGAGTTGAAGGGGACCTAACCCTTAGTGGATTTACCCTCCAAAGGGATTTTTCCATGCATTTTCCAGGGAAAGCTAGAGAAGGCTGAGTGAAAATATCAGTGCTCTCCTAAGCATACCTATGAACTGCGAATTCATTGGTGACATCAATTTTTCTGTATGAGTTGAATGGGACTTAACCCTAAGTGGATTTACCCTCCAATGGGATTTTTCCATGCATTTTTCAGGGAAAGCTAGAGAAGCCTGAGTGAAAATATCAATGCTCTCCTAAGTATACCTATGCACTGCGAATTCATTGGTGACATCAATTTTTCTGTATGAGTTGAATGGGATTTAACCCTAACCCTAAGTGGATTTACCCTCCAATGGGATTTTTCCATGCATTTTTCAGGGAAAGCTAGAGAAGCCTGAGGGAAAATATCAGTGCCCTCCTAAGCGTACCTATGAACTGTGAATTCATTGGTGACATCAATTTTTCTGTATGAGTTGAAGGGGACCTAACCCTCACTCTAAGTGGATTAACCCTCCAATGGGACTTTTCCATGCATTTTTCAGGGAAAGCTAGAGAAGCCTAACGGAAAATATCAGGGCCCTCCTTGGTATACCTATGCACTGCGAATTCATTGGTGACATCAATTTTTCTGTATGAGTTGAATGGGACTTAACCCTAACCCTAAGTGGATTTACCCTCCAATAGGATTTTTCCATGCATTTTTCAGGGAAAGCTAGAGAAGCCTGAGGGAAAATATCAGTGCCCTCCAAAGCATACCTATGAACTGTGAATTCATTGGTGACATCAATTTTTCTGTATGAGTTGAAGGGGACCTAACCCTCACCCTAAGTGGATTTACCCTCCAATGGGATTTTTCCATGCATTTTTCAGGGAAAGCTAGAGAAGCCTAACCGAAAATATCAGGGCCCTCCTTCGTATACCTATGCACTGCAAATTCATTGGTGACATCAATTTTTCTGTATGATTTGAATGGGACATAACCCTAACCCTTAGTGGGTTTACCCTGTAATGGGATTTTTCCATGGATTTTTCCTGGAAAGCTAGAGAACCCTGAGTGAAAATATCAGTGCCTTCCTAAGTATACCTAGGCTCTGCGAATTCATTGGCGAGAAAAATTTTCTTGCATGAGTTTAACGGGACCTAACTCTAACCCTAACCCTAACCCTGAGTGGATTTATCGTCCTGAAAAATGCATGGAAAAATCCCATTGGAGGGTAAATCCACTTAGGGTTAGGTCCCCTTCAACTCATACAGAAAAATTGATGTCACCAATGAATTCGCAGTTCATAGGTATACTAAGGAGAGCATTGAAATTATCACTCAGGCTTCTCTAGCTTTCCCTGAAAAATGAATGGAAAAATCCCATTGGAGGGTAAATCCACTTAGGGTTAGGGTTAGGTCCCATTCAACTCATACAGAAAAATTGATGTCACCAATGAATTCACAGTTCATAGGTATGCTTAGGAGGGCACTGATATTTTCGGTCAGGCTTCTCTAGCTTTCCCTGAAAAATGAATGGAAAAATCCCATTGGAGGGTAAATCCACTTAGGGTTAGGTCCCCTTCAACTCATACAGAAAAATTGATGTCACCAATGAATTTGCAGTTCATAGGTATGCTTAGGAGGGCACTGATATTTTCGGTCAGGCTTCTCTAGCTTTCCCTGAAAAATACATGGAAAAATCCCATTGAAGGGTAAATCCATGTAGGGTTAGGGTTAGGTCCCCTTCAACTCATACAGAAAAATTGATGTCACCAATGAATTCACAGTTCATAGGTATGCTTAGGAGGGCACTGATATTTTCGGTCAGGCTTCTCTAGCTTTCCCTGAAAAATGCATGGAAAAATCCCATTGGAGGGTAAATCCACTTAGGGTTAGGGTTAGGTCCCCTTCAACTCATACAGAAAAATTGATGTCACCAATGAATTCCCAGTTCATAGGTATGCTTAGGAGGGCACTGATATTTTCGGTCAGGCTTCTCTAGCTTTCCCTGAAAAATGAATGGAAAAATCCCATTGAAGGGTAAATCCACTTAGGGTTAGGGTTAGGTCCCATTGAACTCATACAGAAAAATTGATGTCACCAATGAATTCACAGTTCATAGGTATGCTTAGGAGGGCACTGATATTTTCGGTCAGGCTTCTCTAGCTTTCCCTGAAAAATGAATGGAAAAATCCCATTGGAGGGTAAATCCACTTAGGGTTAGGTCCCCTTCATCTCATACAGAAAAATTGATGTCACCAATGAATTCACAGTTCATAGGTATGCTTAGGAGGGCACTGGTATTTTCGGTCAGGCTTCTCTAGCTTTCCCTGAAAAATACATGGAAAAATCCCATTGGAGGGTAAATCCATGTAGGGTTAGGGTTAGGTCCCCTTCAACTCATACAGAAAAATTGATGTCACCAATGAATTCACAGTTCATAGGTATGCTTAGGAGGGCACTGATATTTTCGGTCAGGCTTCTCTAGCTTTCCATGAAAAATGCATGGAAAAATCCCATTGGAGGGTAAATCCACTTAGGGTTAGGTCCCCTTCATCTCATACAGAAAAATTGATGTCACCAATGAATTCCCAGTTCATAGGTATGCTTAGGAGGGCACTGATATTTTCGGTCAGGCTTCTCTAGCTTTCCCTGAAAAATGAATGGAAAAATCCCATTGGGGGGTAAATCCACTTAGGGTTAGGGTTAGGTCCCCTTCAACTCATACAGAAAAATTGATGTCACCAATGAATTCCCAGTTCATAGGTATGCTTAGGAGGGCACTGATATTTTCGGTCAGGCTTCTCTAGCTTTCCCTGAAAAATGAATGGAAAAATCCCATTGGAGGGGAAATCCACTTAGGGTTAGGGTTAGGTCCCCTTCAACTCATACAGAAAAATTGATGTCACCAATGAATTTGCAGTGCATAGGTATACTAAGGAGAGCATTGAAATTATCACTCAGGCTTCTCTAGCTTTCCCTGAAAAATGAATGGAAAAATCCCATTGGAGGGTAAATTCACTTAGGGTTAGGGTTAGGTCCCATTCAACTCATACAGAAAAATTGATGTCACCAATGAATTCACAGTTCATAGGTATGCTTAGGAGGGCACTGATATTTTCGGTCAGGCTTCTCTAGCTTTCCCTGAAAAATGAATGGAAAAATCCCATTGGGGGGTAAATCCACTTAGGGTTAGGGTTAGGTCCCCTTCAACTCATACAGAAAAATTGATGTCACCAATGAATTTGCAGTGCATAGGTATACTTAGGAGAGCATTAATATTTTCAGTCAGGCTTCTCTAGCTTTCCCTGAAAAATGCATGGAAAAATCCCATTGGAGGGTAAATCCACTTAGGGTTAGGTCCCCTTCATCTCATACAGAAAAATTGATGTCACCAATGAATTCACAGTTCATAGGTATGCTTAGGAGGGCACTGGTATTTTCGGTCAGGCTTCTCTAGCTTTCCCTGAAAAATGAATGGAAAAATCCCATTGGAGGGTAAATCCACTTAGGGTTAGGTCCCCTTCATCTCATACAGAAAAATTGATGTCACCAATGAATTCACAGTTCATAGGTATGCTTAGGAGGGCACTGGTATTTTCGGTCAGGCTTCTCTAGCTTTCCCTGAAAAATACATGGAAAAATCCCATTGGAGGGTAAATCCATGTAGGGTTAGGGTTAGGTCCCCTTCAACTCATACAGAAAAATTGATGTCACCAATGAATTCACAGTTCATAGGTATGCTTAGGAGGGCACTGATATTTTCGGTCAGGCTTCTCTAGCTTTCCATGAAAAATGCATGGAAAAATCCCATTGGAGGGTAAATCCACTTAGGGTTAGGTCCCCTTCATCTCATACAGAAAAATTGATGTCACCAATGAATTCCCAGTTCATAGGTATGCTTAGGAGGGCACTGATATTTTCGGTCAGGCTTCTCTAGCTTTCCCTGAAAAATGAATGGAAAAATCCCATTGGGGGGTAAATCCACTTAGGGTTAGGGTTAGGTCCCCTTCAACTCATACAGAAAAATTGATGTCACCAATGAATTCCCAGTTCATAGGTATGCTTAGGAGGGCACTGATATTTTCGGTCAGGCTTCTCTAGCTTTCCCTGAAAAATGAATGGAAAAATCCCATTGGAGGGGAAATCCACTTAGGGTTAGGGTTAGGTCCCCTTCAACTCATACAGAAAAATTGATGTCACCAATGAATTTGCAGTGCATAGGTATACTAAGGAGAGCATTGAAATTATCACTCAGGCTTCTCTAGCTTTCCCTGAAAAATGAATGGAAAAATCCCATTGGAGGGTAAATTCACTTAGGGTTAGGGTTAGGTCCCATTCAACTCATACAGAAAAATTGATGTCACCAATGAATTCACAGTTCAGAGGTATGCTTAGGAGGGCACTGATATTTTCGGTCAGGCTTCTCTAGCTTTCCCTGAAAAATGAATGGAAAAATCCCATTGGGGGGTAAATCCACTTAGGGTTAGGGTTAGGTCCCCTTCAACTCATACAGAAAAATTGATGTCACCAATGAATTTGCAGTGCATAGGTATACTTAGGAGAGCATTAATATTTTCAGTCAGGCTTCTCTAGCTTTCCCTGAAAAATGCATGGAAAAATCCCATTGGAGGGTAAATCCACTTAGGGTTAGGTCCCCTTCAACTCATACAGAAAAATTGATGTCACCAATGAATTCGCAGTTCATAGGTATGCTTAGGAGGGCACTGATATTTTCGGTCAGGCTTCTCTAGCTTTCCCTGAAAAATGCATGGAAAAATCCCATTGGAGGGTAAATCCACTTAGGGTTAGGGTTAGGTCCCCTTCATCTCATACAGAAAAATTGATGTCACCAATGAATTCCCAGTTCATAGATATGCTTAGGAGGGCACTGATATTTTCGGTCAGGCTTCTCTAGCTTTCCCTGAAAAATGAATGGAAAAATCCCATTGGAGGGTAAATCCACTTAGGGTTAGGGTTAGGTCCTCTTCAACTCATACAGAAAAATTGATGTCACCAATGAATTTGCAGTGCATAGGTATACTAAGGAGAGCATTGAAATTATCACTCAGGCTTCTCTAGCTTTCCCTGAAAAATGAATGGAAAAATCCCATTGAAGGGTAAATCCACTTAGGGTTAGGGTTAGGTTCCATTCAACTCATACAGAAAAATTGATGTCACCAATGAATTCCCAGTTCATAGGTATGCTTAGGAGGGCACTGATATTTTCGGTCAGGCTTCTCTAGCTTTCCCTGAAAAATGAATGGAAAAATCCCATTGGGAGGTAAATCCACTTAGGGTTAGGGTTAGGTCCCCTTCAACTCATACAGAAAAATTGATGTCACCAATGAATTTGCAGTGCATAGGTATACTTAGGAGAGCATTAATATTTTCAGTCAGGCTTCTCTAGCTTTCCCTGAAAAATGCATGGAAAAATCCCATTGGAGGGTAAATCCACTTAGGGTTAGGTCCCCTTCAACTCATACAGAAAAATTGATGTCACCAATGAATTCGCAGTTCATAGGTATGCTTAGGAGGGCACTGATATTTTCGGTCAGGCTTCTCTAGCTTTCCCTGAAAAATACATGGAAAAATCCCATTGGAGGGTAAATCCACGTAGGGTTAGGGTTAGGTCCCCTTCAACTCATACAGAAAAATTGATGTCACCGATGAATTCACAGTTCATAGGTATGCTTAGGAGGGCACTGATATTTTCGGTCAGGCTTCTCTAGCTTTCCCTGAAAAATGAGTGGAAAAATCCCATTGGAGGGTAAATCCACTTAGGGTTAGGGTTAGGTCCCCTTCAACTCATACAGAAAAATTGATGTCACCAATGAATTTGCAGTGCATAGGTATACTTAGGAGAGCATTAATATTTTCAGTCAGGCTTCTCTAGCTTTCCCTGAAAAATGCATGGAAAAATCCCATTGGAGGGTAAATCCACTTAGGGTTAGGTCCCCTTCAACTCATACAGAAAAATTGATGTCACCAATGAATTCGCAGTTCATAGGTATGCTTAGGAGGGCACTGATATTTTCGGTCAGGCTTCTCTAGCTTTCCCTGAAAAATACATGGAAAAATCCCATTGGAGGGTAAATCCACGTAGGGTTAGGGTTAGGTTCCATTCAACTCATGCAGAAAAATTGATGTCACCAATGAATTCGCAGTGCATAGGTATACTAAGGAGAGCATTGATATTTTCATTCAGGCTTCTCTAGCTTTCCCTGAATAATGTATGGAAAAATCCAATGGGAGGGTAAATCCACTTAGGGTTAGGGTTAGGTCCCCTTCAACTCATACAGAAAAATTGATGTCACCAATGAATTCGCCGTTCATAGGTATGCTTAGGAGGGCACTGATATTTTCGGTCAGGCTTCTCTAGCTTTCCCTGAAAAATGCATGGAAAAATCCCATTGGAGGGTAAATCCACTTAGGGTTAGGGTTAGGTCCTCTTCAACTCATACAAAAAAATTGATGTCACCAATGAATTCGCAGAGCCTAGGTATACATAGGAAGGCACTGATATTTTCACTCAGGGTTCTCTAGCTTTCCTGGAAAAATGGACGGAAAAATCCCATTACAGGGTAAACCCACTTAGGGTTAGGGTTATGTCCCATTCAACTCATACAGAAAAATTGATGTCACCAATGAATTCACAGTTCATAGGTATGCTTAGGAGGGAACTGATATTTTCCCTCAGGCTTCTCTAGCTTTCCCTGAAAAATGCATGGAAAAATCCCATTGGAGGGTAAATCCACTTAGGGTTAGGGTTAAGCCCCATTCAACTCATACAGAAAAATTGATGTCACCAATGAATTCGCAGTGCATAGGTATACTAAGGAGAGCATTGAAATTATCACTCAGGCTTCTCTAGCTTTCCCTGAAAAATGCATGGAAAAATCCCATTGGAGGGTAAATCCACTTAGGGTTAGGGTTAGGTCCCCTTCAACTCATACAGAAAAATTGATGTCACCAATGAATTCGCAGTTCATAGGTATGCTTAGGAGGGCACTGATATTTTCGGTCAGGCTTCTCTAGCTTTCCCTGAAAAATGCATGGAAAAATCCCATTGGAGGGTAAATACACTTAGGGTTAGGGTTAGGTCCCCTTCAACTCATACAGAAAAATTGATGTCACCAATGAATTCACAGTGCATAGGTATACTTAGGAGAGCATTGATATTTTCACTCAGCCTTCTCTAGCTTTCCCTGAAAAATGCATGGAAAAATCCCTTTGGAGGGTAAATCCACTAAGGGTTAGGTCCCCTTCAACTCATACAGAAAAATTGATGTCACCAATGAATTCACAGTTCATAGGTATGCTTAGGAGGGCACTGATATTTTCCCTCAAGCTTCTCTAGATTTCCCTGAAAAATGCATGGAAAAATCCCATTGGAGGGTAAATCCATTTTGGGTTTGGGTTAGGTCCCCTTCAACTCATACAGAAAAATTGATGTGACCAATGAATTCACAGTTCATAGGTATGCTTAGGAGGGCACTCATATTTTCCCTCAGGCTTCTCTAGCTTTCCCTGAAAAATGCATGGAAAAATCCTATTGGAGGGTAAATCCACTTAGGGTTAGGGTTAAGTCCCATTCAACTCATACAGAAAAATTTATGTCACCAATGAATTCGCAGTGCATAGGTATACTAAGGGGAGCACTGATATTTTCCCTCAGGCTTCTCTAGCTTTCCCTGAAAAATGCATGGAAAAATCCCATTGGACGGTAAATCCACTTAGGGTTAGGGTTAAGTCCCATTCAACTCATACAGAAAAATTGATGTCACCAATGAATTCGCAGTGCATAGGTATACTAAGGGGAGCACTGATATTTTCACTCAGGCTTCTGTAGCTTTCCCTGAAAGATGCATGGAAAAATCCCATTGGAGGTTAAATCCACTTAGGGTTAGGGTTAGGTCCCCTTCAACTCATACAGAAAAATTGATGTCACCAATGAATTCGCAGTGCATAGGTATACGAAGGAGAGCATTGATATTTTCCCTCAGGCTTCTCTAGCTTTTCCTGAAAAATGCATGGAAAAATCCCATTGGAGGGTAAATCCACTTAGGGTTAGGGTTAAGTCCCATTCAACTCATACAGAAAAATTGATGTCACCAATGAATACGCAGTGCATTGGTATACTAAGGAGGGCACTGATATTTTCGGTAAGGCTTCTCTAGCTTTCCCTGAAAAATGAATGGAAAAATCCCATTGGAGGGTAAATCCACTTAGGGTTAGGGTTAGGTCCTCTTCAACTCATACAGAAAAATTGATGTCACCAATGAATTTGCAGTGCATAGGTATACTAAGGAGAGCATTGAAATTATCACTCAGGCTTTTCTAGCTTTCCCTGAAAAATGAATGGAAAAATCCCATTGAAGGGTAAATCCACTTAGGGTTAGGTCCCCTTCATCTCATACAGAAAAATTGATGTCACCAATGAATTCACAGTTCATAGGTATGCTTAGGAGGGCACTGATATTTTCGGTCAGGCTTCTCTAGCTTTCCCTGAAAAATGCATGGAAAAATCCCATTGGAGGGTAAATCCACTTAGGGTTAGGGTTAGGTCCTCTTCAACTCATACAAAAAAATTGATGTCACCAATGAATTCGCAGAGCCTAGGTATACTTAGGAAGGCACTGATATTTTCACTAAGGGTTCTCCAGCTTTCCTGGAAAAATGGACGGAAAAATTCCATTACAGGGTAAACCCACTTAGGGTTAGGGTTATGTTCCATTCAACTCATATAGAAAAATTGATGTCACCAATGAATTTGCAGTGCATAGGTATACTAAGGAGAGCATTGATATTTTCAGTCAGGCTTCTCTAGCTTTCCCTGAAAAATGAATGGAAAAATCCCATTGGGGGGTAAATCCACTTAGGGTTAGGGTTAGGTCCCCTTCAACTCATACAGAAAAATTGATGTCACCAATGAATGTGCAGTGCATAGGTATACTTAGGAGAGCATTAATATTTTCGGTCAGGCTTCTCTAGCTTTCCCTGAAAAATGCATGGAAAAATCCCATTGGAGGGTAAATCCACTTAGGGTTAGGTCCCCTTCAACTCATACAGAAAAATTGATGTCACCAATGAATTCGCAGTTCATAGGTATGCTTAGGAGGGCACTGATATTTTCGGTCAGGCTTCTCTAGCTTTCCCTGAAAAATACATGGAAAAATCCCATTGGAGGGTAAATCCACGTAGGGTTAGGGTTAGGTTCCATTCAACTCATGCAGAAAAATTGATGTCACCAATGAATTCGCAGTGCATAGGTATACTAAGGAGAGCATTGATATTTTCATTCAGGCTTCTCTAGCTTTCCCTGAATAATGCATGGAAAAATCCAATGGGAGGGTAAATCCACTTAGGGTTAGGGTTAGGTCCCCTTCAACTCATACAGAAAAATTGATGTCACCAATGAATTCGCCGTTCATAGGTATGCTTAGGAGGGCACTGATATTTTCGGTCAGGCTTCTCTAGCTTTCCCTGAAAAATGCATGGAAAAATCCCATTGGAGGGTAAATCCACTTAGGGTTAGGGTTAGGTCCTCTTCAACTCATACAAAAAAATTGATGTCACCAATGAATTCGCAGAGCCTAGGTATACATAGGAAGGCACTGATATTTTCACTCAGGGTTCTCTAGCTTTCCTGGAAAAATGGACGGAAAAATCCCATTACAGGGTAAACCCACTTAGGGTTAGGGTTATGTCCCATTCAACTCATACAGAAAAATTGATGTCACCAATGAATTCACAGTTCATAGGTATGCTTAGGAGGGAACTGATATTTTCCCTCAGGCTTCTCTAGCTTTCCCTGAAAAATGCATGG
The DNA here is from genome assembly GCF_964273705.1 of Natrix helvetica. Classification (NCBI taxonomy): domain Eukaryota; kingdom Metazoa; phylum Chordata; class Lepidosauria; order Squamata; family Natricidae; genus Natrix; species Natrix helvetica. The sequence continues at coordinate 167,992,854 of NC_138552.1, forward strand.
AAAAATCCCATTGGAGGGTAAATCCACTTAGGGTTAGGGTTAAGCCCCATTCAACTCATACAGAAAAATTGATGTCACCAATGAATTCGCAGTGCATAGGTATACTAAGGAGAGCATTGAAATTATCACTCAGGCTTCTCTAGCTTTCCCTGAAAAATGCATGGAAAAATCCCATTGGAGGGTAAATCCACTTAGGGTTAGGGTTAGGTCCCCTTCAACTCATACAGAAAAATTGATGTCACCAATGAATTCGCAGTTCATAGGTATGCTTAGGAGGGCACTGATATTTTCGGTCAGGCTTCTCTAGCTTTCCCTGAAAAATGCATGGAAAAATCCCATTGGAGGGTAAATACACTTAGGGTTAGGGTTAGGTCCCCTTCAACTCATACAGAAAAATTGATGTCACCAATGAATTCACAGTGCATAGGTATACTTAGGAGAGCATTGATATTTTCACTCAGCCTTCTCTAGCTTTCCCTGAAAAATGCATGGAAAAATCCCTTTGGAGGGTAAATCCACTAAGGGTTAGGTCCCCTTCAACTCATACAGAAAAATTGATGTCACCAATGAATTCACAGTTCATAGGTATGCTTAGGAGGGCACTGATATTTTCCCTCAAGCTTCTCTAGATTTCCCTGAAAAATGCATGGAAAAATCCCATTGGAGGGTAAATCCATTTTGGGTTTGGGTTAGGTCCCCTTCAACTCATACAGAAAAATTGATGTGACCAATGAATTCACAGTTCATAGGTATGCTTAGGAGGGCACTCATATTTTCCCTCAGGCTTCTCTAGCTTTCCCTGAAAAATGCATGGAAAAATCCTATTGGAGGGTAAATCCACTTAGGGTTAGGGTTAAGTCCCATTCAACTCATACAGAAAAATTTATGTCACCAATGAATTCGCAGTGCATAGGTATACTAAGGGGAGCACTGATATTTTCCCTCAGGCTTCTCTAGCTTTCCCTGAAAAATGCATGGAAAAATCCCATTGGACGGTAAATCCACTTAGGGTTAGGGTTAAGTCCCATTCAACTCATACAGAAAAATTGATGTCACCAATGAATTCGCAGTGCATAGGTATACTAAGGGGAGCACTGATATTTTCACTCAGGCTTCTGTAGCTTTCCCTGAAAGATGCATGGAAAAATCCCATTGGAGGTTAAATCCACTTAGGGTTACGGTTAGGTCCCCTTCAACTCATACAGAAAAATTGATGTCACCAATGAATTCGCAGTGCATAGGTATACGAAGGAGAGCATTTATATTTTCCCTCAGGCTTCTCTAGCTTTTCCTGAAAAATGCATGGAAAAATCCCAATGGAGGGTAAATCCACTTAGGGTTAGGGTTAAGTCCCATTCAACTCATACAGAAAAATTGATGTCACCAATGAATACGCAGTGCATTGGTATACTAAGGAGGGCACTGATATTTTCGGTAAGGCTTCTCTAGCTTTCCCTGAAAAATGAATGGAAAAATCCCATTGGAGGGTAAATCCACTTAGGGTTAGGGTTAGGTCCTCTTCAACTCATACAGAAAAATTGATGTCACCAATGAATTTGCAGTGCATAGGTATACTAAGGAGAGCATTGAAATTATCACTCAGGCTTTTCTAGCTTTCCCTGAAAAATGAATGGAAAAATCCCATTGAAGGGTAAATCCACTTAGGGTTAGGTCCCCTTCATCTCATACAGAAAAATTGATGTCACCAATGAATTCACAGTTCATAGGTATGCTTAGGAGTGCACTGATATTTTCGGTCAGGCTTCTCTAGCTTTCCCTGAAAAATGCATGGAAAAATCCCATTGGAGGGTAAATCCACTTAGGGTTAGGGTTAGGTCCTCTTCAACTCATACAAAAAAATTGATGTCACCAATGAATTCGCAGAGCCTAGGTATACTTAGGAAGGCACTGATATTTTCACTAAGGGTTCTCCAGCTTTCCTGGAAAAATGGACGGAAAAATTCCATTACAGGGTAAACCCACTTAGGGTTAGGGTTATGTTCCATTCAACTCATACAGAAAAATTGATGTCACCAATGAATTTGCAGTGCATAGGTATACTAAGGAGAGCATTGATATTTTCAGTCAGGCTTCTCTAGCTTTCCCTGAAAAATGAATGGAAAAATCCCATTGGGGGGTAAATCCACTTAGGGTTAGGGTTAGGTCCCCTTCAACTCATACAGAAAAATTGATGTCACCAATGAATTTGCAGTGCATAGGTATACTTAGGAGAGCATTAATATTTTCGGTCAGGCTTCTCTAGCTTTCCCTGAAAAATGCATGGAAAAATCCCATTGGAGGGTAAATCCACTTAGGGTTAGGTCCCCTTCAACTCATACAGAAAAATTGATGTCACCAATGAATTCGCAGTTCATAGGTATGCTTAGGAGGGCACTGATATTTTCGGTCAGGCTTCTCTAGCTTTCCCTGAAAAATACATGGAAAAATCCCATTGGAGGGTAAATCCACTTAGATTTAGGGTTAGGTCCTCTTCAACTCATACAGAAAAATTGATGTCACAAATGAATTTGCAGTGCATAGGTATACTAAGGAGAGCATTGAAATTATCACTCAGGCTTCTCTAGCTTTCCCTGAAAAATGAATGGAAAAATCCCATTGGAGGGTAAATCCACTTAGGGTTAGGGTTAGGTCCCATTCAACTCATACAGAAAAATTGATGTCACCAATGAATTCACAGTTCATAGGTATGCTTAGGAGGGCACTGACATTTTCGGTCAGGCTTCTCTAGCTTTCCCTGAAAAATGAATGGAAAAATCCCATTGGAGGGTAAATCCACTTAGGGTTAGGTCCCCTTCAACTCATACAGAAAAATTGATGTCACCAATGAATTTGCAGTTCATAGGTATGCTTAGGAGGGCACTGATATTTTCGGTCAGGCTTCTCTAGCTTTCCCTGAAAAATACATGGAAAAATCCCATTGGAGGGTAAATCCATGTAGGGTTAGGGTTAGGTCCCCTTCAACTCATACAGAAAAATTGATGTCACCAATGAATTCACAGTTCATAGGTATGCTTAGGAGGGCACTGATATTTTCGGTCAGGCTTCTCTAGCTTTCCCTGAAAAATGCATGGAAAAATCCCATTGGAGGGTAAATCCACTTAGGGTTAGGGTTAGGTCCCCTTCATCTCATACAGAAAAATTGATGTCACCAATGAATTCACAGTTCATAGGTATGCTTAGGAGGGCACTGATATTTTCGGTCAGGCTTCTGTAGCTTTCCCTGAAAAATGAATGGAAAAATCCCATTGGGGGGTAAATCCACTTAGGGTTAGGGTTAGGTCCCCTTCAACTCATACAGAAAAATTGATGTCACCAATGAATTCCCAGTTCATAGGTATGCTTAGGAGGGCACTGATATTTTCGGTAAGGCTTCTCTAGCTTTCCCTGAAAAATGAATGGAAAAATCCCATTGGAGGGTAAATCCACTTAGGGTTAGGGTTAGGTCCTCTTCAACTCATACAGAAAAATTGATGTCACCAATGAATTTGCAGTGCATAGGTATACTAAGGAGAGCATTGAAATTATCACTCAGGCTTTTCTAGCTTTCCCTGAAAAATGAATGGAAAAATCCCATTGAAGGGTAAATCCACTTAGGGTTAGGTCCCCTTCATCTCATACAGAAAAATTGATGTCACCAATGAATTCACAGTTCATAGGTATGCTTAGGAGGGCACTGATATTTTCGGTCAGGCTTCTCTAGCTTTCCCTGAAAAATACATGGAAAAATCCCATTGGAGGGTAAATCCATGTAGGGTTAGGGTTAGGTCCCCTTCAACTCATACAGAAAAATTGATGTCACCAATGAATTCACAGTTCATAGGTATGCTTAGGAGGGCACTGATATTTTCGGTTAGGCTTCTCTAGCTTTCCATGAAAAATACATGGAAAAATCCCATTGGAGGGTAAATCCACTTAGGGTTAGGGTTAGGTCCCCTTCATCTCATACAGAAAAATTTATGTCACCAATGAATTCACAGTTCATAGGTATGCTTAGGAGGGCACTGATATTTTCGGTCAGTCTTCTCTAGCTTTCCCTGAAAAATGAATGGAAAAATCCCATTGGGGGGTAAATCCACTTAGGGTTAGGGTTAGGTCCCCTTCAACTCATACAGAAAAATTGATGTCACCAATGAATTCCCAGTTCATAGGTATGCTTAGGAGGGCACTGATATTTTCGGTCAGGCTTCTCTAGCTTTCCCTGAAAAATGAATGGAAAAATCCCATTGGAGGGTAAATCCACTTAGGGTTAGGGTTAGGTCCTCTTCAACTCATACAGAAAAATTGATGTCACCAATGAATTTGCAGTGCATAGGTATACTAAGGAGAGCATTGAAATTATCACTCAGGCTTTTCTAGCTTTCACTGAAAAATGAATGGAAAAATCCCATTGAAGGGTAAATCCACTTAGGGTTAGGGTTAGGTCCCATTCAACTCATACAGAAAAATTGATGTCACCAATGAATTCACAGTTCATAGGTATGCTTAGGAGGGCACTGATATTTTCGGTCAGGCTTCTCTAGCTTTCCCTGAAAAATGAATGGAAAAATCCCATTGGGGGGTAAATCCACTTAGGGTTAGGGTTAGGTCCCCTTCAACTCATACAGAAAAATTGATGTCACCAATGAATTTGCAGTGCATAGGTATACTTAGGAGAGCATTAATATTTTCAGTCAGGCTTCTCTAGCTTTCCCTGAAAAATGCATGGAAAAATCCCATTGGAGGGTAAATCCACTTAGGGTTAGGTCCCCTTCAACTCATAAAGAAAAATTGATGTCACCAATGAATTCGCAGTTCATAGGTATGCTTAGGAGGGCACTGATATTTTCGGTCAGGCTTCTCTAGCTTTCCCTGAAAAATGAATGGAAAAATCCCATTGGAGGGTAAATCCACTTAGGGTTAGGGTTAGGTCCCATTCAACTCATACAGAAAAATTGATGTCACCAATGAATTCACAGTTCATAGGTATGCTTAGGAGGGCACTGATATTTTCGGTCAGGCTTCTCTAGCTTTCCCTGAAAAATGAATGGAAAAATCCCATTGGAGGGTAAATCCACTTAGGGTTAGGTCCCCTTCAACTCATACAGAAAAATTGATGTCACCAATGAATTCGCAGTTCATAGGTATGCTTAGGAGGGCACTGATATTTTCGGTCAGGCTTCTCTAGCTTTCCCTGAAAAATACATGGAAAAATCCCATTGGAGGGTAAATCCACGTAGGGTTAGGGTTAGGTTCCATTCAACTCATGCAGAAAAATTGATGTCACCAATGAATTCGCAGTGCATAGGTATACTAAGGAGAGCATTGATATTTTCATTCAGGCTTCTCTAGCTTTCCCTGAATAATGCATGGAAAAATCCAATGGGAGGGTAAATCCACTTAGGGTTAGGGTTAGGTCCCCTTCAACTCATACAGAAAAATTGATGTCACCAATGAATTCGCCGTTCATAGGTATGCTTAGGAGGGCACTGATATTTTCGGTCAGGCTTCTCTAGCTTTCCCTGAAAAATGCATGGAAAAATCCCATTGGAGGGTAAATCCACTTAGGGTTAGGGTTAGGTCCTCTTCAACTCATACAAAAAAATTGATGTCACCAATGAATTCGCAGAGCCTAGGTATACATAGGAAGGCACTGATATTTTCACTCAGGGTTCTCTAGCTTTCCTGGAAAAATGGACGGAAAAATCCCATTACAGGGTAAACCCACTTAGGGTTAGGGTTATGTCCCATTCAACTCATACAGAAAAATTGATGTCACCAATGAATTCACAGTTCATAGGTATGCTTAGGAGGGAACTGATATTTTCCCTCAGGCTTCTCTAGCTTTCCCTGAAAAATGCATGGAAAAATCCCATTGGAGGGTAAATCCACTTAGGGTTAGGGTTAAGCCCCATTCAACTCATACAGAAAAATTGATGTCACCAATGAATTCGCAGTGCATAGGTATACTAAGGAGAGCATTGAAATTATCACTCAGGCTTCTCTAGCTTTCCCTGAAAAATGCATGGAAAAATCCCATTGGAGGGTAAATCCACTTAGGGTTAGGGTTAGGTCCCCTTCAACTCATACAGAAAAATTGATGTCACCAATGAATTCGCAGTTCATAGGTATGCTTAGGAGGGCACTGATATTTTCGGTCAGGCTTCTCTAGCTTTCCCTGAAAAATGCATGGAAAAATCCCATTGGAGGGTAAATACACTTAGGGTTAGGGTTAGGTCCCCTTCAACTCATACAGAAAAATTGATGTCACCAATGAATTCACAGTGCATAGGTATACTTAGGAGAGCATTGATATTTTCACTCAGCCTTCTCTAGCTTTCCCTGAAAAATGCATGGAAAAATCCCTTTGGAGGGTAAATCCACTAAGGGTTAGGTCCCCTTCAACTCATACAGAAAAATTGATGTCACCAATGAATTCACAGTTCATAGGTATGCTTAGGAGGGCACTGATATTTTCCCTCAAGCTTCTCTAGATTTCCCTGAAAAATGCATGGAAAAATCCCATTGGAGGGTAAATCCATTTTGGGTTTGGGTTAGGTCCCCTTCAACTCATACAGAAAAATTGATGTGACCAATGAATTCACAGTTCATAGGTATGCTTAGGAGGGCACTCATATTTTCCCTCAGGCTTCTCTAGCTTTCCCTGAAAAATGCATGGAAAAATCCTATTGGAGGGTAAATCCACTTAGGGTTAGGGTTAAGTCCCATTCAACTCATACAGAAAAATTTATGTCACCAATGAATTCGCAGTGCATAGGTATACTAAGGGGAGCACTGATATTTTCCCTCAGGCTTCTCTAGCTTTCCCTGAAAAATGCATGGAAAAATCCCATTGGACGGTAAATCCACTTAGGGTTAGGGTTAAGTCCCATTCAACTCATACAGAAAAATTGATGTCACCAATGAATTCGCAGTGCATAGGTATACTAAGGGGAGCACTGATATTTTCACTCAGGCTTCTGTAGCTTTCCCTGAAAGATGCATGGAAAAATCCCATTGGAGGTTAAATCCACTTAGGGTTACGGTTAGGTCCCCTTCAACTCATACAGAAAAATTGATGTCACCAATGAATTCGCAGTGCATAGGTATACGAAGGAGAGCATTTATATTTTCCCTCAGGCTTCTCTAGCTTTTCCTGAAAAATGCATGGAAAAATCCCAATGGAGGGTAAATCCACTTAGGGTTAGGGTTAAGTCCCATTCAACTCATACAGAAAAATTGATGTCACCAATGAATACGCAGTGCATTGGTATACTAAGGAGGGCACTGATATTTTCGGTAAGGCTTCTCTAGCTTTCCCTGAAAAATGAATGGAAAAATCCCATTGGAGGGTAAATCCACTTAGGGTTAGGGTTAGGTCCTCTTCAACTCATACAGAAAAATTGATGTCACCAATGAATTTGCAGTGCATAGGTATACTAAGGAGAGCATTGAAATTATCACTCAGGCTTTTCTAGCTTTCCCTGAAAAATGAATGGAAAAATCCCATTGAAGGGTAAATCCACTTAGGGTTAGGTCCCCTTCATCTCATACAGAAAAATTGATGTCACCAATGAATTCACAGTTCATAGGTATGCTTAGGAGTGCACTGATATTTTCGGTCAGGCTTCTCTAGCTTTCCCTGAAAAATGCATGGAAAAATCCCATTGGAGGGTAAATCCACTTAGGGTTAGGGTTAGGTCCTCTTCAACTCATACAAAAAAATTGATGTCACCAATGAATTCGCAGAGCCTAGGTATACTTAGGAAGGCACTGATATTTTCACTAAGGGTTCTCCAGCTTTCCTGGAAAAATGGACGGAAAAATTCCATTACAGGGTAAACCCACTTAGGGTTAGGGTTATGTTCCATTCAACTCATACAGAAAAATTGATGTCACCAATGAATTTGCAGTGCATAGGTATACTAAGGAGAGCATTGATATTTTCAGTCAGGCTTCTCTAGCTTTCCCTGAAAAATGAATGGAAAAATCCCATTGGGGGGTAAATCCACTTAGGGTTAGGGTTAGGTCCCCTTCAACTCATACAGAAAAATTGATGTCACCAATGAATTTGCAGTGCATAGGTATACTTAGGAGAGCATTAATATTTTCGGTCAGGCTTCTCTAGCTTTCCCTGAAAAATGCATGGAAAAATCCCATTGGAGGGTAAATCCACTTAGGGTTAGGTCCCCTTCAACTCATACAGAAAAATTGATGTCACCAATGAATTCGCAGTTCATAGGTATGCTTAGGAGGGCACTGATATTTTCGGTCAGGCTTCTCTAGCTTTCCCTGAAAAATACATGGAAAAATCCCATTGGAGGGTAAATCCACTTAGATTTAGGGTTAGGTCCTCTTCAACTCATACAGAAAAATTGATGTCACAAATGAATTTGCAGTGCATAGGTATACTAAGGAGAGCATTGAAATTATCACTCAGGCTTCTCTAGCTTTCCCTGAAAAATGAATGGAAAAATCCCATTGGAGGGTAAATCCACTTAGGGTTAGGGTTAGGTCCCATTCAACTCATACAGAAAAATTGATGTCACCAATGAATTCACAGTTCATAGGTATGCTTAGGAGGGCACTGACATTTTCGGTCAGGCTTCTCTAGCTTTCCCTGAAAAATGAATGGAAAAATCCCATTGGAGGGTAAATCCACTTAGGGTTAGGTCCCCTTCAACTCATACAGAAAAATTGATGTCACCAATGAATTTGCAGTTCATAGGTATGCTTAGGAGGGCACTGATATTTTCGGTCAGGCTTCTCTAGCTTTCCCTGAAAAATACATGGAAAAATCCCATTGGAGGGTAAATCCATGTAGGGTTAGGGTTAGGTCCCCTTCAACTCATACAGAAAAATTGATGTCACCAATGAATTCACAGTTCATAGGTATGCTTAGGAGGGCACTGATATTTTCGGTCAGGCTTCTCTAGCTTTCCCTGAAAAATGCATGGAAAAATCCCATTGGAGGGTAAATCCACTTAGGGTTAGGGTTAGGTCCCCTTCATCTCATACAGAAAAATTGATGTCACCAATGAATTCACAGTTCATAGGTATGCTTAGGAGGGCACTGATATTTTCGGTCAGGCTTCTGTAGCTTTCCCTGAAAAATGAATGGAAAAATCCCATTGGGGGGTAAATCCACTTAGGGTTAGGGTTAGGTCCCCTTCAACTCATACAGAAAAATTGATGTCACCAATGAATTCCCAGTTCATAGGTATGCTTAGGAGGGCACTGATATTTTCGGTAAGGCTTCTCTAGCTTTCCCTGAAAAATGAATGGAAAAATCCCATTGGAGGGTAAATCCACTTAGGGTTAGGGTTAGGTCCTCTTCAACTCATACAGAAAAATTGATGTCACCAATGAATTTGCAGTGCATAGGTATACTAAGGAGAGCATTGAAATTATCACTCAGGCTTTTCTAGCTTTCCCTGAAAAATGAATGGAAAAATCCCATTGAAGGGTAAATCCACTTAGGGTTAGGTCCCCTTCATCTCATACAGAAAAATTGATGTCACCAATGAATTCACAGTTCATAGGTATGCTTAGGAGGGCACTGATATTTTCGGTCAGGCTTCTCTAGCTTTCCCTGAAAAATACATGGAAAAATCCCATTGGAGGGTAAATCCATGTAGGGTTAGGGTTAGGTCCCCTTCAACTCATACAGAAAAATTGATGTCACCAATGAATTCACAGTTCATAGGTATGCTTAGGAGGGCACTGATATTTTCGGTTAGGCTTCTCTAGCTTTCCATGAAAAATACATGGAAAAATCCCATTGGAGGGTAAATCCACTTAGGGTTAGGGTTAGGTCCCCTTCATCTCATACAGAAAAATTTATGTCACCAATGAATTCACAGTTCATAGGTATGCTTAGGAGGGCACTGATATTTTCGGTCAGTCTTCTCTAGCTTTCCCTGAAAAATGAATGGAAAAATCCCATTGGGGGGTAAATCCACTTAGGGTTAGGGTTAGGTCCCCTTCAACTCATACAGAAAAATTGATGTCACCAATGAATTCCCAGTTCATAGGTATGCTTAGGAGGGCACTGATATTTTCGGTCAGGCTTCTCTAGCTTTCCCTGAAAAATGAATGGAAAAATCCCATTGGAGGGTAAATCCACTTAGGGTTAGGGTTAGGTCCTCTTCAACTCATACAGAAAAATTGATGTCACCAATGAATTTGCAGTGCATAGGTATACTAAGGAGAGCATTGAAATTATCACTCAGGCTTTTCTAGCTTTCACTGAAAAATGAATGGAAAAATCCCATTGAAGGGTAAATCCACTTAGGGTTAGGGTTAGGTCCCATTCAACTCATACAGAAAAATTGATGTCACCAATGAATTCACAGTTCATAGGTATGCTTAGGAGGGCACTGATATTTTCGGTCAGGCTTCTCTAGCTTTCCCTGAAAAATGAATGGAAAAATCCCATTGGGGGGTAAATCCACTTAGGGTTAGGGTTAGGTCCCCTTCAACTCATACAGAAAAATTGATGTCACCAATGAATTTGCAGTGCATAGGTATACTTAGGAGAGCATTAATATTTTCAGTCAGGCTTCTCTAGCTTTCCCTGAAAAATGCATGGAAAAATCCCATTGGAGGGTAAATCCACTTAGGGTTAGGTCCCCTTCAACTCATAAAGAAAAATTGATGTCACCAATGAATTCGCAGTTCATAGGTATGCTTAGGAGGGCACTGATATTTTCGGTCAGGCTTCTCTAGCTTTCCCTGAAAAATGAATGGAAAAATCCCATTGGAGGGTAAATCCACTTAGGGTTAGGGTTAGGTCCCATTCAACTCATACAGAAAAATTGATGTCACCAATGAATTCACAGTTCATAGGTATGCTTAGGAGGGCACTGATATTTTCGGTCAGGCTTCTCTAGCTTTCCCTGAAAAATGAATGGAAAAATCCCATTGGAGGGTAAATCCACTTAGGGTTAGGTCCCCTTCAACTCATACAGAAAAATTGATGTCACCAATGAATTCGCAGTTCATAGGTATGCTTAGGAGGGCACTGATATTTTCGGTCAGGCTTCTCTAGCTTTCCCTGAAAAATACATGGAAAAATCCCATTGGAGGGTAAATCCATGTAGGGTTAGGGTTAGGTCCCCTTCAACTCATACAGAAAAATTGATGTCACCAATGAATTCACAGTTCATAGGTATGCTTAGGAGGGCACTGATATTTTCGGTCAGGCTTCTCTAGCTTTCCCTGAAAAATGCATGGAAATATCCCATTGGAGGGTAAATCCACTTAGGGTTAGGGTTAGGTCCCCTTCATCGCATACAGAAAAATTGATGTCACCAATGAATTCACAGTTCATAGGTATGCTTAGGAGGGCACTGATATTTTCGGTCAGGCTTCTCTAGCTTTCCCTGAAAAATGAATGGAAAAATCCCATTGGAGGGTAAATCCACTTAGGGTTAGGGTTAGGTCCTCTTCAACTCATACAGAAAAATTGATGTCACCAATGAATTCACAGTTCATAGGTATGCTTAGAAGGGCACTGATATTTTCGGTCAGGCTTCTCTAGCTTTCCCTGAAAAATGAATGGAAAAATCCCATTGGAGGGTAAATCCACTTAGGGTTAGGGTTAGGTCCCCTTCATCTCATACAGAAAAATTGATGTCACCAATGAATTCACAGTTCATAGTTATGCTTAGGAGGGCACTGATATTTTCGGTCAGGCTTCTCTAGCTTTCCCTGAAAAATGAATGGAAAAATCCCATTGGAGGGTAAATCCACTTAGGGTTAGGGTTAGGTCCCCTTCATCTCATACAGAAAAATTGATGTCACCAATGAATTCACAGTTCATAGGTATGCTTAGGAGGGCACTGATATTTTCGGTCAGGCTTCTCTAGCTTTCCCTGAAAAATGAATGGAAAAATCCCATTGGAGGGTAAATCCACTTAGGGTTAGGGTTAGGTCCTCTTCAACTCATACAGAAAAATTGATGTCACCAATGAATTCACAGTTCATAGGTATGCTTAGAAGGGCACTGATATTTTCGGTCAGGCTTCTCTAGCTTTCCCTGAAAAATGAATGGAAAAATCCCATTGGAGGGTAAATCCACTTAGGGTTAGGGTTAGGTCCCCTTCAACTCATTGGAAAAATTGATGTCACCAATGAATTTGCAGTGCATAGGTATACTAAGGAGAGCATTGAAATTATCACTCAGGCTTCTCTAGCTTTCCCTGAAAAATGAATGGAAAAATCCCATTGGAGGGTAAATCCACTTAGGGTTAGGGTTAGGTCCCATTCAACTCATACAGAAAAATTAATGTCACCAATGAATTCACAGTTCATAGGTATGCTTAGGAGGGCACTGATATTTTCGGTCAGGCTTCTCTAGCTTTCCCTGAAAAATGAATGGAAAAATCCCATTGGGGGGTAAATCCACTTAGGGTTAGGGTTAGGTCCCCTTCAACTCATACAGAAAAATTGATGTCACCAATGAATTTGCAGTGCATAGGTATACTTAGGAGAGCATTAATATTTTCAGTAAGGCTTCTCTAGCTTTCCCTGAAAAATGCATGGAAAAATCCCATTGGAGGGTAAATCCACTTAGGGTTAGGTCCCCTTCAACTCATACAGAAAAATTGATGTCACCAATGAATTCGCAGTTCATAGGTATGCTTAGGAGGGCACTGATATTTTCGGTCAGGCTTCTCTAGCTTTCCCTGAAAAATACATGGAAAAATCCCATTGGAGGGTAAATCCACGTAGGGTTAGGGTTAGGTCCCCTTCAACTCATACAGAAAAATTGATGTCACCAATGAATTTGCAATGCATAGGTATACTAAGGAGAGCATTGAAATTATCACTCAGGCTTCTCTAGCTTTCCCTGAAAAATGAATGGAAAAATCCCATTGGAGGGTAAATCCACTTAGGGTTAGGGTTAGGTCCCCTTCATCTCATACAGAAAAATTGATGTCACCAATGAATTCACAGTTCATAGGTATGCTTAGGAGGGCACTGATATTTTCGGTCAGGCTTCTCTAGCTTTCCCTGAAAAATGAATGGAAAAATCCCATTGGGGGGTAAATCCACTTAGGGTTAGGGTTAGGTCCCCTTCAACTCATACAGAAAAATTGATGTCACCAATGAATTCCCAGTTCATAGGTATGCTTAGGAGGGCACTGATATTTTCGGTCAGGCTTCTCTAGCTTTCCCTGAAAAATGAATGGAAAAATCCCATTGGAGGGTCAATCCACTTAGGGTTAGGGTTAGGTCCTCTTCAACTCATACAGAAAAATTGATGTCACCAATGAATTTGCAGTGCATAGGTATACTAAGGAGAGCATTGAAATTATCACTCAGGCTTTTCTAGCTTTCCCTGAAAAATGAATGGAAAAATCCCATTGAAGGGTAAATCCACTTAGGGTTAGGGTTAGGTCCCATTCAACTCATACAGAAAAATTGATGTCACCAATGAATTCACAGTTCATAGGTATGCTTAGGAGGGCACTGATATTTTCGGTCAGGCTTCTCTAGCTTTCCCTGAAAAATACATGGAAAAATCCCATTGGAGGGTAAATCCACTTAGGGTTAGGCTTTGGTCCCCTTCATCTCATACAGAAAAATTGATGTCACCAATGAATTCACAGTTCATAGGTATGCTTAGGAGGGCTCTGATATTTTCGGTCAGGCTTCTCTAGCTTTCCCTGAAAAATGAATGGAAAAATCCCATTGGGGGGTAAATCCACTTAGGGTTAGGGTTAGGTCCCCTTCAACTCATACAGAAAAATTGATGTCACCAATGAATTCCCAGTTCATAGGTATGCTTAGGAGGGCACTGATATTTTCGGTCAGGCTTCTCTAGCTTTCCCTGAAAAATGAATGGAAAAATCCCATTGGAGGGTAAATCCACTTAGGGTTAGGGTTAGGTCCTCTTCAACTCATACAGAAAAATTGATGTCACCAATGAATTTGCAGTGCATAGGTATACTAAGGAGAGCATTGAAATTATCACTCAGGCTTCTCTAGCTTTCCCTGAAAAATGAATGGAAAAATCCCATTGGAGGGTAAATCCACTTAGGGTTAGGGTTAGGTCCCCTTCATCTCATACAGAAAAATTGATGTCACCAATGAATTCACAGTTCATAGGTATGCTTAGGAGGGCACTGATATTTTCGGTCAGGCTTCTCTAGCTTTCCCTGAAAAATGAATGGAAAAATCCCATTGGGGGGTAAATCCACTTAGGGTTAGGGTTAGGTCCCCTTCAACTCATACAGAAAAATTGATGTCACCAATGAATTCCCAGTTCATAGGTATGCTTAGGAGGGCACTGATATTTTCGGTCAGGCTTCTCTAGCTTTCCCTGAAAAATGAATGGAAAAATCCCATTGGAGGGTAAATCCACTTAGGGTTAGGGTTAGGTCCTCTTCAACTCATACAGAAAAATTGATGTCACCAATGAATTTGCAGTGCATAGTTATACTAAGGAGAGCATTGAAATTATCACTCAGGCTTTTCTAGCTTTCCCTGAAAAATGAATGGAAAAATCCCATTGAAGGGTAAATCCACTTAGGGTTAGGGTTAGGTCCCATTCAACTCATACAGAAAAATTGATGTCACCAATGAATTCACAGTTCATAGGTATGCTTAGGAGGGCACTGATATTTTCGGTCAGGCTTCTCTAGCTTTCCCTGAAAAATGAATGGAAAAATCCCATTGGAGGGTAAATCCACTTAGGGTTAGGGTTAGGTCCTCTTCAACTCATACAGAAAAATTGATGTCACCAATGAATTTGCAGTGCATAGTTATACTAAGGAGAGCATTGAAATTATCACTCAGGCTTTTCTAGCTTTCCCTGAAAAATGAATGGAAAAATCCCATTGAAGGGTAAATCCACTTAGGGTTAGGGTTAGGTCCCATTCAACTCATACAGAAAAATTGATGTCACCAATGAATTCGCAGTTCATAGGTATGCTTAGGAGGGCACTGATATTTTCGGTCAGGCTTCTCTAGCTTTCCCTGAAAAATGCATGGAAAAATCCCATTGGAGGGTAAATACACTTAGGGTTAGGGTTAGGTCCCCTTCAACTCATACAGAAAAATTGATGTCACCAATGAATTCACAGTGCATAGGTATACTTAGGAGAGCATTGATATTTTCACTCAGCCTTCTCTAGCTTTCCCTGAAAAATGCATGGAAAAATCCCTTTGGAGGGTAAATCCACTAAGGGTTAGGTCCCCTTCAACTCATACAGAAAAATTGATGTCACCAATGAATTCACAGTTCATAGGTATGCTTAGGAGGGCACTGATATTTTCCCTCAAGCTTCTCTAGATTTCCCTGAAAAATGCATGGAAAAATCCCATTGGAGGGTAAATCCATTTTGGGTTTGGGTTAGGTCCCCTTCAACTCATACAGAAAAATTGATGTGACCAATGAATTCACAGTTCATAGGTATGCTTAGGAGGGCACTCATATTTTCCCTCAGGCTTCTCTAGCTTTCCCTGAAAAATGCATGGAAAAATCCTATTGGAGGGTAAATCCACTTAGGGTTAGGGTTAAGTCCCATTCAACTCATACAGAAAAATTTATGTCACCAATGAATTCGCAGTGCATAGGTATACTAAGGGGAGCACTGATATTTTCCCTCAGGCTTCTCTAGCTTTCCCTGAAAAATGCATGGAAAAATCCCATTGGACGGTAAATCCACTTAGGGTTAGGGTTAAGTCCCATTCAACTCATACAGAAAAATTGATGTCACCAATGAATTCGCAGTGCATAGGTATACTAAGGGGAGCACTGATATTTTCACTCAGGCTTCTGTAGCTTTCCCTGAAAGATGCATGGAAAAATCCCATTGGAGGTTAAATCCACTTAGGGTTAGGGTTAGGTCCCCTTCAACTCATACAGAAAAATTGATGTCACCAATGAATTCGCAGTGCATAGGTATACGAAGGAGAGCATTGATATTTTCCCTCAGGCTTCTCTAGCTTTTCCTGAAAAATGCATGGAAAAATCCCATTGGAGGGTAAATCCACTTTGGGTTAGGGTTAAGTCCCATTCAACTCATACAGAAAAATTGATGTCACCAATGAATACGCAGTGCATTGGTATACTAAGGAGGGCACTGATATTTTCGGTAAGGCTTCTCTAGCTTTCCCTGAAAAATGAATGGAAAAATCCCATTGGAGGGTAAATCCACTTAGGGTTAGGGTTAGGTCCTCTTCAACTCATACAGAAAAATTGATGTCACCAATGAATTTGCAGTGCATAGGTATACTAAGGAGAGCATTGAAATTATCACTCAGGCTTTTCTAGCTTTCCCTGAAAAATGAATGGAAAAATCCCATTGAAGGGTAAATCCACTTAGGGTTAGGTCCCCTTCATCTCATACAGAAAAATTGATGTCACCAATGAATTCACAGTTCATAGGTATGCTTAGGAGGGCACTGATATTTTCGGTCAGGCTTCTCTAGCTTTCCCTGAAAAATGCATGGAAAAATCCCATTGGAGGGTAAATCCACTTAGGGTTAGGGTTAGGTCCTCTTCAACTCATACAAAAAAATTGATGTCACCAATGAATTCGCAGAGCCTAGGTATACTTAGGAAGGCACTGATATTTTCACTAAGGGTTCTCCAGCTTTCCTGGAAAAATGGACGGAAAAATTCCATTACAGGGTAAACCCACTTAGGGTTAGGGTTATGTTCCATTCAACTCATATAGAAAAATTGATGTCACCAATGAATTTGCAGTGCATAGGTATACTAAGGAGAGCATTGATATTTTCAGTCAGGCTTCTCTAGCTTTCCCTGAAAAATGAATGGAAAAATCCCATTGGGGGGTAAATCCACTTAGGGTTAGGGTTAGGTCCCCTTCAACTCATACAGAAAAATTGATGTCACCAATGAATGTGCAGTGCATAGGTATACTTAGGAGAGCATTAATATTTTCGGTCAGGCTTCTCTAGCTTTCCCTGAAAAATGCATGGAAAAATCCCATTGGAGGGTAAATCCACTTAGGGTTAGGTCCCCTTCAACTCATACAGAAAAATTGATGTCACCAATGAATTCGCAGTTCATAGGTATGCTTAGGAGGGCACTGATATTTTCGGTCAGGCTTCTCTAGCTTTCCCTGAAAAATACATGGAAAAATCCCATTGGAGGGTAAATCCACGTAGGGTTAGGGTTAGGTTCCATTCAACTCATGCAGAAAAATTGATGTCACCAATGAATTCGCAGTGCATAGGTATACTAAGGAGAGCATTGATATTTTCATTCAGGCTTCTCTAGCTTTCCCTGAATAATGCATGGAAAAATCCAATGGGAGGGTAAATCCACTTAGGGTTAGGGTTAGGTCCCCTTCAACTCATACAGAAAAATTGATGTCACCAATGAATTCGCCGTTCATAGGTATGCTTAGGAGGGCACTGATATTTTCGGTCAGGCTTCTCTAGCTTTCCCTGAAAAATGCATGGAAAAATCCCATTGGAGGGTAAATCCACTTAGGGTTAGGGTTAGGTCCTCTTCAACTCATACAAAAAAATTGATGTCACCAATGAATTCGCAGAGCCTAGGTATACATAGGAAGGCACTGATATTTTCACTCAGGGTTCTCTAGCTTTCCTGGAAAAATGGACGGAAAAATCCCATTACAGGGTAAACCCACTTAGGGTTAGGGTTATGTCCCATTCAACTCATACAGAAAAATTGATGTCACCAATGAATTCACAGTTCATAGGTATGCTTAGGAGGGAACTGATATTTTCCCTCAGGCTTCTCTAGCTTTCCCTGAAAAATGCATGGAAAAATCCCATTGGAGGGTAAATCCACTTAGGGTTAGGGTTAAGCCCCATTCAACTCATACAGAAAAATTGATGTCACCAATGAATTCGCAGTGCATAGGTATACTAAGGAGAGCATTGAAATTATCACTCAGGCTTCTCTAGCTTTCCCTGAAAAATGCATGGAAAAATCCCATTGGAGGGTAAATCCACTTAGGGTTAGGGTTAGGTCCCCTTCAACTCATACAGAAAAATTGATGTCACCAATGAATTCGCAGTTCATAGGTATGCTTAGGAGGGCACTGATATTTTCGGTCAGGCTTCTCTAGCTTTCCCTGAAAAATGCATGGAAAAATCCCATTGGAGGGTAAATACACTTAGGGTTAGGGTTAGGTCCCCTTCAACTCATACAGAAAAATTGATGTCACCAATGAATTCACAGTGCATAGGTATACTTAGGAGAGCATTGATATTTTCACTCAGCCTTCTCTAGCTTTCCCTGAAAAATGCATGGAAAAATCCCTTTGGAGGGTAAACCCACTTAGGGTTAGGGTTATGTTCCATTCAACTCATACAGAAAAATTGATGTCACCAATGAATTCACAGTTCATAGGTATGCTTAGGAGGGCACTGATATTTTCGGTCAGGCTTCTCTAGCTTTCCCTGAAAAATGCATGGAAAAATCCCATTGGAGGGTAAATACACTTAGGGTTAGGGTTAGGTCCCCTTCAACTCATACAGAAAAATTGATGTCACCAATGAATTCACAGTGCATAGGTATACTTAGGAGAGCATTGATATTTTCACTCAGCCTTCTCTAGCTTTCCCTGAAAAATGCATGGAAAAATCCCTTTGGAGGGTAAATCCACTAAGGGTTAGGTCCCCTTCAACTCATACAGAAAAATTGATGTCACCAATGAATTCACAGTTCATAGGTATGCTTAGGAGGGCACTGATATTTTCCCTCAAGCTTCTCTAGATTTCCCTGAAAAATGCATGGAAAAATCCCATTGGAGGGTAAATCCATTTTGGGTTTGGGTTAGGTCCCCTTCAACTCATACAGAAAAATTGATGTGACCAATGAATTCACAGTTCATAGGTATGCTTAGGAGGGCACTCATATTTTCCCTCAGGCTTCTCTAGCTTTCCCTGAAAAATGCATGGAAAAATCCTATTGGAGGGTAAATCCACTTAGGGTTAGGGTTAAGTCCCATTCAACTCATACAGAAAAATTTATGTCACCAATGAATTCGCAGTGCATAGGTATACTAAGGGGAGCACTGATATTTTCCCTCAGGCTTCTCTAGCTTTCCCTGAAAAATGCATGGAAAAATCCCATTGGACGGTAAATCCACTTAGGGTTAGGGTTAAGTCCCATTCAACTCATACAGAAAAATTGATGTCACCAATGAATTCGCAGTGCATAGGTATACTAAGGGGAGCACTGATATTTTCACTCAGGCTTCTGTAGCTTTCCCTGAAAGATGCATGGAAAAATCCCATTGGAGGTTAAATCCACTTAGGGTTACGGTTAGGTCCCCTTCAACTCATACAGAAAAATTGATGTCACCAATGAATTCGCAGTGCATAGGTATACGAAGGAGAGCATTTATATTTTCCCTCAGGCTTCTCTAGCTTTTCCTGAAAAATGCATGGAAAAATTCCATTACAGGGTAAACCCACTTAGGGTTAGGGTTATGTTCCATTCAACTCATACAGAAAAATTGATGTCACCAATGAATTTGCAGTGCATAGGTATACTAAGGAGAGCATTGATATTTTCAGTCAGGCTTCTCTAGCTTTCCCTGAAAAATGAATGGAAAAATCCCATTGGGGGGTAAATCCACTTAGGGTTAGGGTTAGGTCCCCTTCAACTCATACAGAAAAATTGATGTCACCAATGAATTTGCAGTGCATAGGTATACTTAGGAGAGCATTAATATTTTCGGTCAGGCTTCTCTAGCTTTCCCTGAAAAATGCATGGAAAAATCCCATTGGAGGGTAAATCCACTTAGGGTTAGGTCCCCTTCAACTCATACAGAAAAATTGATGTCACCAATGAATTCGCAGTTCATAGGTATGCTTAGGAGGGCACTGATATTTTCGGTCAGGCTTCTCTAGCTTTCCCTGAAAAATACATGGAAAAATCCCATTGGAGGGTAAATCCACTTAGATTTAGGGTTAGGTCCTCTTCAACTCATACAGAAAAATTGATGTCACAAATGAATTTGCAGTGCATAGGTATACTAAGGAGAGCATTGAAATTATCACTCAGGCTTCTCTAGCTTTCCCTGAAAAATGAATGGAAAAATCCCATTGGAGGGTAAATCCACTTAGGGTTAGGGTTAGGTCCCATTCAACTCATACAGAAAAATTGATGTCACCAATGAATTCACAGTTCATAGGTATGCTTAGGAGGGCACTGACATTTTCGGTCAGGCTTCTCTAGCTTTCCCTGAAAAATGAATGGAAAAATCCCATTGGAGGGTAAATCCACTTAGGGTTAGGTCCCCTTCAACTCATACAGAAAAATTGATGTCACCAATGAATTTGCAGTTCATAGGTATGCTTAGGAGGGCACTGATATTTTCGGTCAGGCTTCTCTAGCTTTCCCTGAAAAATACATGGAAAAATCCCATTGGAGGGTAAATCCATGTAGGGTTAGGGTTAGGTCCCCTTCAACTCATACAGAAAAATTGATGTCACCAATGAATTCACAGTTCATAGGTATGCTTAGGAGGGCACTGATATTTTCGGTCAGGCTTCTCTAGCTTTCCCTGAAAAATGCATGGAAAAATCCCATTGGAGGGTAAATCCACTTAGGGTTAGGGTTAGGTCCCCTTCATCTCATACAGAAAAATTGATGTCACCAATGAATTCACAGTTCATAGGTATGCTTAGGAGGGCACTGATATTTTCGGTCAGGCTTCTGTAGCTTTCCCTGAAAAATGAATGGAAAAATCCCATTGGGGGGTAAATCCACTTAGGGTTAGGGTTAGGTCCCCTTCAACTCATACAGAAAAATTGATGTCACCAATGAATTCCCAGTTCATAGGTATGCTTAGGAGGGCACTGATATTTTCGGTAAGGCTTCTCTAGCTTTCCCTGAAAAATGAATGGAAAAATCCCATTGGAGGGTAAATCCACTTAGGGTTAGGGTTAGGTCCTCTTCAACTCATACAGAAAAATT
This sequence comes from Natrix helvetica, assembly GCF_964273705.1. Taxonomy (NCBI): domain Eukaryota; kingdom Metazoa; phylum Chordata; class Lepidosauria; order Squamata; family Natricidae; genus Natrix; species Natrix helvetica. The sequence continues at coordinate 168,013,789 of NC_138552.1, forward strand.
GATGTCACCAATGAATTTGCAGTGCATAGGTATACTAAGGAGAGCATTGAAATTATCACTCAGGCTTTTCTAGCTTTCCCTGAAAAATGAATGGAAAAATCCCATTGAAGGGTAAATCCACTTAGGGTTAGGTCCCCTTCATCTCATACAGAAAAATTGATGTCACCAATGAATTCACAGTTCATAGGTATGCTTAGGAGGGCACTGATATTTTCGGTCAGGCTTCTCTAGCTTTCCCTGAAAAATACATGGAAAAATCCCATTGGAGGGTAAATCCATGTAGGGTTAGGGTTAGGTCCCCTTCAACTCATACAGAAAAATTGATGTCACCAATGAATTCACAGTTCATAGGTATGCTTAGGAGGGCACTGATATTTTCGGTTAGGCTTCTCTAGCTTTCCATGAAAAATACATGGAAAAATCCCATTGGAGGGTAAATCCACTTAGGGTTAGGGTTAGGTCCCCTTCATCTCATACAGAAAAATTTATGTCACCAATGAATTCACAGTTCATAGGTATGCTTAGGAGGGCACTGATATTTTCGGTCAGTCTTCTCTAGCTTTCCCTGAAAAATGAATGGAAAAATCCCATTGGGGGGTAAATCCACTTAGGGTTAGGGTTAGGTCCCCTTCAACTCATACAGAAAAATTGATGTCACCAATGAATTCCCAGTTCATAGGTATGCTTAGGAGGGCACTGATATTTTCGGTCAGGCTTCTCTAGCTTTCCCTGAAAAATGAATGGAAAAATCCCATTGGAGGGTAAATCCACTTAGGGTTAGGGTTAGGTCCTCTTCAACTCATACAGAAAAATTGATGTCACCAATGAATTTGCAGTGCATAGGTATACTAAGGAGAGCATTGAAATTATCACTCAGGCTTTTCTAGCTTTCACTGAAAAATGAATGGAAAAATCCCATTGAAGGGTAAATCCACTTAGGGTTAGGGTTAGGTCCCATTCAACTCATACAGAAAAATTGATGTCACCAATGAATTCACAGTTCATAGGTATGCTTAGGAGGGCACTGATATTTTCGGTCAGGCTTCTCTAGCTTTCCCTGAAAAATGAATGGAAAAATCCCATTGGGGGGTAAATCCACTTAGGGTTAGGGTTAGGTCCCCTTCAACTCATACAGAAAAATTGATGTCACCAATGAATTTGCAGTGCATAGGTATACTTAGGAGAGCATTAATATTTTCAGTCAGGCTTCTCTAGCTTTCCCTGAAAAATGCATGGAAAAATCCCATTGGAGGGTAAATCCACTTAGGGTTAGGTCCCCTTCAACTCATAAAGAAAAATTGATGTCACCAATGAATTCGCAGTTCATAGGTATGCTTAGGAGGGCACTGATATTTTCGGTCAGGCTTCTCTAGCTTTCCCTGAAAAATGAATGGAAAAATCCCATTGGAGGGTAAATCCACTTAGGGTTAGGGTTAGGTCCCATTCAACTCATACAGAAAAATTGATGTCACCAATGAATTCACAGTTCATAGGTATGCTTAGGAGGGCACTGATATTTTCGGTCAGGCTTCTCTAGCTTTCCCTGAAAAATGAATGGAAAAATCCCATTGGAGGGTAAATCCACTTAGGGTTAGGTCCCCTTCAACTCATACAGAAAAATTGATGTCACCAATGAATTCGCAGTTCATAGGTATGCTTAGGAGGGCACTGATATTTTCGGTCAGGCTTCTCTAGCTTTCCCTGAAAAATACATGGAAAAATCCCATTGGAGGGTAAATCCATGTAGGGTTAGGGTTAGGTCCCCTTCAACTCATACAGAAAAATTGATGTCACCAATGAATTCACAGTTCATAGGTATGCTTAGGAGGGCACTGATATTTTCGGTCAGGCTTCTCTAGCTTTCCCTGAAAAATGCATGGAAAAATCCCATTGGAGGGTAAATCCACTTAGGGTTAGGTCCCCTTCAACTCATACAGAAAAATTGATGTCACCAATGAATTCGCAGTTCATAGGTATGCTTAGGAGGGCACTGATATTTTCGGTCAGGCTTCTCTAGCTTTCCCTGAAAAATACATGGAAAAATCCCATTGGAGGGTAAATCCACTTAGATTTAGGGTTAGGTCCTCTTCAACTCATACAGAAAAATTGATGTCACAAATGAATTTGCAGTGCATAGGTATACTAAGGAGAGCATTGAAATTATCACTCAGGCTTCTCTAGCTTTCCCTGAAAAATGAATGGAAAAATCCCATTGGAGGGTAAATCCACTTAGGGTTAGGGTTAGGTCCCATTCAACTCATACAGAAAAATTGATGTCACCAATGAATTCACAGTTCATAGGTATGCTTAGGAGGGCACTGACATTTTCGGTCAGGCTTCTCTAGCTTTCCCTGAAAAATGAATGGAAAAATCCCATTGGAGGGTAAATCCACTTAGGGTTAGGTCCCCTTCAACTCATACAGAAAAATTGATGTCACCAATGAATTTGCAGTTCATAGGTATGCTTAGGAGGGCACTGATATTTTCGGTCAGGCTTCTCTAGCTTTCCCTGAAAAATACATGGAAAAATCCCATTGGAGGGTAAATCCATGTAGGGTTAGGGTTAGGTCCCCTTCAACTCATACAGAAAAATTGATGTCACCAATGAATTCACAGTTCATAGGTATGCTTAGGAGGGCACTGATATTTTCGGTCAGGCTTCTCTAGCTTTCCCTGAAAAATGCATGGAAAAATCCCATTGGAGGGTAAATCCACTTAGGGTTAGGGTTAGGTCCCCTTCATCTCATACAGAAAAATTGATGTCACCAATGAATTCACAGTTCATAGGTATGCTTAGGAGGGCACTGATATTTTCGGTCAGGCTTCTGTAGCTTTCCCTGAAAAATGAATGGAAAAATCCCATTGGGGGGTAAATCCACTTAGGGTTAGGGTTAGGTCCCCTTCAACTCATACAGAAAAATTGATGTCACCAATGAATTCCCAGTTCATAGGTATGCTTAGGAGGGCACTGATATTTTCGGTAAGGCTTCTCTAGCTTTCCCTGAAAAATGAATGGAAAAATCCCATTGGAGGGTAAATCCACTTAGGGTTAGGGTTAGGTCCTCTTCAACTCATACAGAAAAATTGATGTCACCAATGAATTTGCAGTGCATAGGTATACTAAGGAGAGCATTGAAATTATCACTCAGGCTTTTCTAGCTTTCCCTGAAAAATGAATGGAAAAATCCCATTGAAGGGTAAATCCACTTAGGGTTAGGTCCCCTTCATCTCATACAGAAAAATTGATGTCACCAATGAATTCACAGTTCATAGGTATGCTTAGGAGGGCACTGATATTTTCGGTCAGGCTTCTCTAGCTTTCCCTGAAAAATACATGGAAAAATCCCATTGGAGGGTAAATCCATGTAGGGTTAGGGTTAGGTCCCCTTCAACTCATACAGAAAAATTGATGTCACCAATGAATTCACAGTTCATAGGTATGCTTAGGAGGGCACTGATATTTTCGGTTAGGCTTCTCTAGCTTTCCATGAAAAATACATGGAAAAATCCCATTGGAGGGTAAATCCACTTAGGGTTAGGGTTAGGTCCCCTTCATCTCATACAGAAAAATTTATGTCACCAATGAATTCACAGTTCATAGGTATGCTTAGGAGGGCACTGATATTTTCGGTCAGTCTTCTCTAGCTTTCCCTGAAAAATGAATGGAAAAATCCCATTGGGGGGTAAATCCACTTAGGGTTAGGGTTAGGTCCCCTTCAACTCATACAGAAAAATTGATGTCACCAATGAATTCCCAGTTCATAGGTATGCTTAGGAGGGCACTGATATTTTCGGTCAGGCTTCTCTAGCTTTCCCTGAAAAATGAATGGAAAAATCCCATTGGAGGGTAAATCCACTTAGGGTTAGGGTTAGGTCCTCTTCAACTCATACAGAAAAATTGATGTCACCAATGAATTTGCAGTGCATAGGTATACTAAGGAGAGCATTGAAATTATCACTCAGGCTTTTCTAGCTTTCACTGAAAAATGAATGGAAAAATCCCATTGAAGGGTAAATCCACTTAGGGTTAGGGTTAGGTCCCATTCAACTCATACAGAAAAATTGATGTCACCAATGAATTCACAGTTCATAGGTATGCTTAGGAGGGCACTGATATTTTCGGTCAGGCTTCTCTAGCTTTCCCTGAAAAATGAATGGAAAAATCCCATTGGGGGGTAAATCCACTTAGGGTTAGGGTTAGGTCCCCTTCAACTCATACAGAAAAATTGATGTCACCAATGAATTTGCAGTGCATAGGTATACTTAGGAGAGCATTAATATTTTCAGTCAGGCTTCTCTAGCTTTCCCTGAAAAATGCATGGAAAAATCCCATTGGAGGGTAAATCCACTTAGGGTTAGGTCCCCTTCAACTCATAAAGAAAAATTGATGTCACCAATGAATTCGCAGTTCATAGGTATGCTTAGGAGGGCACTGATATTTTCGGTCAGGCTTCTCTAGCTTTCCCTGAAAAATGAATGGAAAAATCCCATTGGAGGGTAAATCCACTTAGGGTTAGGGTTAGGTCCCATTCAACTCATACAGAAAAATTGATGTCACCAATGAATTCACAGTTCATAGGTATGCTTAGGAGGGCACTGATATTTTCGGTCAGGCTTCTCTAGCTTTCCCTGAAAAATGAATGGAAAAATCCCATTGGAGGGTAAATCCACTTAGGGTTAGGTCCCCTTCAACTCATACAGAAAAATTGATGTCACCAATGAATTCGCAGTTCATAGGTATGCTTAGGAGGGCACTGATATTTTCGGTCAGGCTTCTCTAGCTTTCCCTGAAAAATACATGGAAAAATCCCATTGGAGGGTAAATCCATGTAGGGTTAGGGTTAGGTCCCCTTCAACTCATACAGAAAAATTGATGTCACCAATGAATTCACAGTTCATAGGTATGCTTAGGAGGGCACTGATATTTTCGGTCAGGCTTCTCTAGCTTTCCCTGAAAAATGCATGGAAATATCCCATTGGAGGGTAAATCCACTTAGGGTTAGGGTTAGGTCCCCTTCATCGCATACAGAAAAATTGATGTCACCAATGAATTCACAGTTCATAGGTATGCTTAGGAGGGCACTGATATTTTCGGTCAGGCTTCTCTAGCTTTCCCTGAAAAATGAATGGAAAAATCCCATTGGAGGGTAAATCCACTTAGGGTTAGGGTTAGGTCCTCTTCAACTCATACAGAAAAATTGATGTCACCAATGAATTCAGAGTTCATAGGTATGCTTAGAAGGGCACTGATATTTTCGGTCAGGCTTCTCTAGCTTTCCCTGAAAAATGAATGGAAAAATCCCATTGGAGGGTAAATCCACTTAGGGTTAGGGTTAGGTCCCCTTCATCTCATACAGAAAAATTGATGTCACCAATGAATTCACAGTTCATAGGTATGCTTAGGAGGGCACTGATATTTTCGGTCAGGCTTCTCTAGCTTTCCCTGAAAAATGAATGGAAAAATCCCATTGGAGGGTAAATCCACTTAGGGTTAGGGTTAGGTCCCCTTCATCTCATACAGAAAAATTGATGTCACCAATGAATTCACAGTTCATAGGTATGCTTAGGAGGGCACTGATATTTTCGGTCAGGCTTCTCTAGCTTTCCCTGAAAAATGAATGGAAAAATCCCATTGGAGGGTAAATCCACTTAGGGTTAGGGTTAGGTCCTCTTCAACTCATACAGAAAAATTGATGTCACCAATGAATTCACAGTTCATAGGTATGCTTAGAAGGGCACTGATATTTTCGGTCAGGCTTCTCTAGCTTTCCCTGAAAAATGAATGGAAAAATCCCATTGGAGGGTAAATCCACTTAGGGTTAGGGTTAGGTCCCCTTCAACTCATTGGAAAAATTGATGTCACCAATGAATTTGCAGTGCATAGGTATACTAAGGAGAGCATTGAAATTATCACTCAGGCTTCTCTAGCTTTCCCTGAAAAATGAATGGAAAAATCCCATTGGAGGGTAAATCCACTTAGGGTTAGGGTTAGGTCCCATTCAACTCATACAGAAAAATTAATGTCACCAATGAATTCACAGTTCATAGGTATGCTTAGGAGGGCACTGATATTTTCGGTCAGGCTTCTCTAGCTTTCCCTGAAAAATGAATGGAAAAATCCCATTGGGGGGTAAATCCACTTAGGGTTAGGGTTAGGTCCCCTTCAACTCATACAGAAAAATTGATGTCACCAATGAATTTGCAGTGCATAGGTATACTTAGGAGAGCATTAATATTTTCAGTAAGGCTTCTCTAGCTTTCCCTGAAAAATGCATGGAAAAATCCCATTGGAGGGTAAATCCACTTAGGGTTAGGTCCCCTTCAACTCATACAGAAAAATTGATGTCACCAATGAATTCGCAGTTCATAGGTATGCTTAGGAGGGCACTGATATTTTCGGTCAGGCTTCTCTAGCTTTCCCTGAAAAATACATGGAAAAATCCCATTGGAGGGTAAATCCACGTAGGGTTAGGGTTAGGTCCCCTTCAACTCATACAGAAAAATTGATGTCACCAATGAATTTGCAATGCATAGGTATACTAAGGAGAGCATTGAAATTATCACTCAGGCTTCTCTAGCTTTCCCTGAAAAATGAATGGAAAAATCCCATTGGAGGGTAAATCCACTTAGGGTTAGGGTTAGGTCCCCTTCATCTCATACAGAAAAATTGATGTCACCAATGAATTCACAGTTCATAGGTATGCTTAGGAGGGCACTGATATTTTCGGTCAGGCTTCTCTAGCTTTCCCTGAAAAATGAATGGAAAAATCCCATTGGGGGGTAAATCCACTTAGGGTTAGGGTTAGGTCCCCTTCAACTCATACAGAAAAATTGATGTCACCAATGAATTCCCAGTTCATAGGTATGCTTAGGAGGGCACTGATATTTTCGGTCAGGCTTCTCTAGCTTTCCCTGAAAAATGAATGGAAAAATCCCATTGGAGGGTCAATCCACTTAGGGTTAGGGTTAGGTCCTCTTCAACTCATACAGAAAAATTGATGTCACCAATGAATTTGCAGTGCATAGGTATACTAAGGAGAGCATTGAAATTATCACTCAGGCTTTTCTAGCTTTCCCTGAAAAATGAATGGAAAAATCCCATTGAAGGGTAAATCCACTTAGGGTTAGGGTTAGGTCCCATTCAACTCATACAGAAAAATTGATGTCACCAATGAATTCACAGTTCATAGGTATGCTTAGGAGGGCACTGATATTTTCGGTCAGGCTTCTCTAGCTTTCCCTGAAAAATACATGGAAAAATCCCATTGGAGGGTAAATCCACTTAGGGTTAGGCTTTGGTCCCCTTCATCTCATACAGAAAAATTGATGTCACCAATGAATTCACAGTTCATAGGTATGCTTAGGAGGGCTCTGATATTTTCGGTCAGGCTTCTCTAGCTTTCCCTGAAAAATGAATGGAAAAATCCCATTGGGGGGTAAATCCACTTAGGGTTAGGGTTAGGTCCCCTTCAACTCATACAGAAAAATTGATGTCACCAATGAATTCCCAGTTCATAGGTATGCTTAGGAGGGCACTGATATTTTCGGTCAGGCTTCTCTAGCTTTCCCTGAAAAATGAATGGAAAAATCCCATTGGAGGGTAAATCCACTTAGGGTTAGGGTTAGGTCCTCTTCAACTCATACAGAAAAATTGATGTCACCAATGAATTTGCAGTGCATAGGTATACTAAGGAGAGCATTGAAATTATCACTCAGGCTTCTCTAGCTTTCCCTGAAAAATGAATGGAAAAATCCCATTGGAGGGTAAATCCACTTAGGGTTAGGGTTAGGTCCCCTTCATCTCATACAGAAAAATTGATGTCACCAATGAATTCACAGTTCATAGGTATGCTTAGGAGGGCACTGATATTTTCGGTCAGGCTTCTCTAGCTTTCCCTGAAAAATGAATGGAAAAATCCCATTGGGGGGTAAATCCACTTAGGGTTAGGGTTAGGTCCCCTTCAACTCATACAGAAAAATTGATGTCACCAATGAATTCCCAGTTCATAGGTATGCTTAGGAGGGCACTGATATTTTCGGTCAGGCTTCTCTAGCTTTCCCTGAAAAATGAATGGAAAAATCCCATTGGAGGGTAAATCCACTTAGGGTTAGGGTTAGGTCCTCTTCAACTCATACAGAAAAATTGATGTCACCAATGAATTTGCAGTGCATAGTTATACTAAGGAGAGCATTGAAATTATCACTCAGGCTTTTCTAGCTTTCCCTGAAAAATGAATGGAAAAATCCCATTGAAGGGTAAATCCACTTAGGGTTAGGGTTAGGTCCCATTCAACTCATACAGAAAAATTGATGTCACCAATGAATTCACAGTTCATAGGTATGCTTAGGAGGGCACTGATATTTTCGGTCAGGCTTCTCTAGCTTTCCCTGAAAAATGAATGGAAAAATCCCATTGGAGGGTAAATCCACTTAGGGTTAGGGTTAGGTCCTCTTCAACTCATACAGAAAAATTGATGTCACCAATGAATTTGCAGTGCATAGTTATACTAAGGAGAGCATTGAAATTATCACTCAGGCTTTTCTAGCTTTCCCTGAAAAATGAATGGAAAAATCCCATTGAAGGGTAAATCCACTTAGGGTTAGGGTTAGGTCCCATTCAACTCATACAGAAAAATTGATGTCACCAATGAATTCACAGTTCATAGGTATGCTTAGGAGGGCACTGATATTTTCGGTCAGGCTTCTCTAGCTTTCCCTGAAAAATGCATGGAAATATCCCATTGGAGGGTAAATCCACTTAGGGTTAGGGTTAGGTCCCCTTCATCTCATACAGAAAAATTGATGTCACCAATGAATTCACAGTTCATAGGTATGCTTAGGAGGGCACTGATATTTTCGGTCAGGCTTCTCTAGCTTTCCCTGAAAAATGAATGGAAAAATCCCATTGGAGGGTAAATCCACTTAGGGTTAGGGTTAGGTCCTCTTCAACTCATACAGAAAAATTGATGTCACCAATGAATTCACAGTTCATAGGTATGCTTAGAAGGGCACTGATATTTTCGGTCAGGCTTCTCTAGCTTTCCCTGAAAAATGAATGGAAAAATCCCATTGGAGGGTAAATCCACTTAGGGTTAGGGTTAGGTCCCCTTCATCTCATACAGAAAAATTGATGTCACCAATGAATTCACAGTTCATAGGTATGCTTAGGAGGGCACTGATATTTTCGGTCAGGCTTCTCTAGCTTTCCCTGAAAAATGAATGGAAAAATCCCATTGGAGGGTAAATCCACTTAGGGTTAGGGTTAGGTCCTCTTCAACTCATACAGAAAAATTGATGTCACCAATGAATTCACAGTTCATAGGTATGCTTAGAAGGGCACTGATATTTTCGGTCAGGCTTCTCTAGCTTTCCCTGAAAAATGAATGGAAAAATCCCATTGGAGGGTAAATCCACTTAGGGTTAGGGTTAGGTCCCCTTCAACTCATACAGAAAAATTGATGTCACCAATGAATTTGCAGTGCATAGGTATACTAAGGAGAGCATTGAAATTATCACTCAGGCTTCTCTAGCTTTCCCTGAAAAATGCATGGAAAAATCCCATTGGAGGGTAAATCCACTTAGGGTTAGGTCCCCTTCAACTCATACAGAAAAATTGATGTCACCAATGAATTCACAGTTCATAGGTATGCTTAGGAGGGCACTGATATTTTCGGTCAGGCTTCTCTAGCTTTCCCTGAAAAATGAATGGAAAAATCCTATTGGAGGGTAAATCCACTTAGGGTTAGGGTTAGGTCCTCTTCAACTCATACAGAAAAATTGATGTCACCAATGAATTTGCAATGCATAGGTATACTAAGGAGAGCATTGAAATTATCACTCAGGCTTCTCTAGCTTTCCCTGAAAAATGAATGGAAAAATCCCATTGGAGGGTAAATCCACTTAGGGTTAGGGTTAGGTCCCCTTCATCTCATACAGAAAAATTGATGTCACCAATGAATTCACAGTTCATAGGTATGCTTAGGAGGGCACTGATATTTTCGGTCAGGCTTCTCTAGCTTTCCCTGAAAAATGAATGGAAAAATCCCATTGGGGGGTAAATCCACTTAGGGTTAGGGTTAGGTCCCCTTCAACTCATACAGAAAAATTGATGTCACCAATGAATTCCCAGTTCATAGGTATGCTTAGGAGGGCACTGATATTTTCGGTCAGGCTTCTCTAGCTTTCCCTGAAAAATGAATGGAAAAATCCCATTGGAGGGTCAATCCACTTAGGGTTAGGGTTAGGTCCTCTTCAACTCATACAGAAAAATTGATGTCACCAATGAATTTGCAGTGCATAGGTATACTAAGGAGAGCATTGAAATTATCACTCAGGCTTTTCTAGCTTTCCCTGAAAAATGAATGGAAAAATCCCATTGAAGGGTAAATCCACTTAGGGTTAGGGTTAGGTCCCATTCAACTCATACAGAAAAATTGATGTCACCAATGAATTCCCAGTTCATAGGTATGCTTAGGAGGGCACTGATATTTTCGGTCAGGCTTCTCTAGCTTTCCCTGAAAAATGAATGGAAAAATCCCATTGGAGGGTAAATCCACTTAGGGTTAGGGTTAGGTCCCCTTCAACTCATACAGAAAAATTGATGTCACCAATGAATTTGCAGTGCATAGGTATACTAAGGAGAGCATTGAAATTATCACTCAGGCTTCTCTAGCTTTCCCTGAAAAATGCATGGAAAAATCCCATTGGAGGGTAAATCCACTTAGGGTTAGGTCCCCTTCAACTCATACAGAAAAATTGATGTCACCAATGAATTCGCAGTTCATAGGTATGCTTAGGAGGGCACTGATATTTTCGGTCAGGCTTCTCTAGCTTTCCCTGAAAAATACATGGAAAAATCCCATTGGAGGGTAAATCCACGTAGGGTTAGGGTTAGGTCCCATTCAACTCATACAGAAAAATTGATGTCACCAATGAATTCACAGTTCATAGGTATGCTTAGGAGGGCACTGATATTTTCGGTCAGGCTTCTCTAGCTTTCCCTGAAAAATGAATGGAAAAATCCTATTGGAGGGTAAATCCACTTAGGGTTAGGGTTAGGTCCTCTTCAACTCATACAGAAAAATTGATGTCACCAATGAATTTGCAATGCATAGGTATACTAAGGAGAGCATTGAAATTATCACTCAGGCTTCTCTAGCTTTCCCTGAAAAATGAATGGAAAAATCCCATTGGAGGGTAAATCCACTTAGGGTTAGGGTTAGGTCCCCTTCATCTCATACAGAAAAATTGATGTCACCAATGAATTCACAGTTCATAGGTATGCTTAGGAGGGCACTGATATTTTTGGTCAGGCTTCTCTAGCTTTCCCTGAAAAATGAATGGAAAAATCCCATTGGGGGGTAAATCCACTTAGGGTTAGGGTTAGGTCCCCTTCAACTCATACAGAAAAATTGATGTCACCAATGAATTCCCAGTTCATAGGTATGCTTAGGAGGGCACTGATATTTTCGGTCAGGCTTCTCTAGCTTTCCCTGAAAAATGAATGGAAAAATCCCATTGGAGGGTCAATCCACTTAGGGTTAGGGTTAGGTCCTCTTCAACTCATACAGAAAAATTGATGTCACCAATGAATTTGCAGTGCATAGGTATACTAAGGAGAGCATTGAAATTATCACTCAGGCTTTTCTAGCTTTCCCTGAAAAATGAATGGAAAAATCCCATTGAAGGGTAAATCCACTTAGGGTTAGGGTTAGGTCCCATTCAACTCATACAGAAAAATTGATGTCACCAATGAATTCACAGTTCATAGGTATGCTTAGGAGGGCACTGATATTTTCGGTCAGGCTTCTCTAGCTTTCCCTGAAAAATACATGGAAAAATCCCATTGGAGGGTAAATCCACTTAGGGTTAGGCTTTGGTCCCCTTCATCTCATACAGAAAAATTGATGTCACCAATGAATTCACAGTTCATAGGTATGCTTAGGAGGGCACTGATATTTTCGGTCAGGCTTCTCTAGCTTTCCCTGAAAAATGAATGGAAAAATCCCATTGGGGGGTAAATCCACTTAGGGTTAGGGTTAGGTCCCCTTCAACTCATACAGAAAAATTGATGTCACCAATGAATTCCCAGTTCATAGGTATGCTTAGGAGGGCACTGATATTTTCGGTCAGGCTTCTCTAGCTTTCCCTGAAAAATGAATGGAAAAATCCCATTGGAGGGTAAATCCACTTAGGGTTAGGGTTAGGTCCTCTTCAACTCATACAGAAAAATTGATGTCACCAATGAATTTGCAGTGCATAGGTATACTAAGGAGAGCATTGAAATTATCACTCAGGCTTCTCTAGCTTTCCCTGAAAAATGAATGGAAAAATCCCATTGGAGGGTAAATCCACTTAGGGTTAGGGTTAGGTCCCCTTCATCTCATACAGAAAAATTGATGTCACCAATGAATTCACAGTTCATAGGTATGCTTAGGAGGGCACTGATATTTTCGGTCAGGCTTCTCTAGCTTTCCCTGAAAAATGAATGGAAAAATCCCATTGGGGGGTAAATCCACTTAGGGTTAGGGTTAGGTCCCCTTCAACTCATACAGAAAAATTGATGTCACCAATGAATTCCCAGTTCATAGGTATGCTTAGGAGGGCACTGATATTTTCGGTCAGGCTTCTCTAGCTTTCCCTGAAAAATGAATGGAAAAATCCCATTGGAGGGTAAATCCACTTAGGGTTAGGGTTAGGTCCTCTTCAACTCATACAGAAAAATTGATGTCACCAATGAATTTGCAGTGCATAGTTATACTAAGGAGAGCATTGAAATTATCACTCAGGCTTTTCTAGCTTTCCCTGAAAAATGAATGGAAAAATCCCATTGAAGGGTAAATCCACTTAGGGTTAGGGTTAGGTCCCATTCAACTCATACAGAAAAATTGATGTCACCAATGAATTCACAGTTCATAGGTATGCTTAGGAGGGCACTGATATTTTCGGTCAGGCTTCTCTAGCTTTCCCTGAAAAATGAATGGAAAAATCCCATTGGGGGGTAAATCCACTTAGGGTTAGGTCCCCTTCAACTCATACAGAAAAATTGATGTCACCAATGAATTCCCAGTTCATAGGTATGCTTAGGAGGGCACTGATATTTTCGGTCAGGCTTCTCTAGCTTTCCCTGAAAAATGAATGGAAAAATCCCATTGGAGGGTAAATCCACTTAGGGTTAGGGTTAGGTCCTCTTCAACTCATACAGAAAAAATGATGTCACCAATGAATTCGCAGTGCATAGTTATACTAAGGAGAGCATTTAAATTATCACTCAGGCTTTTCTAGCTTTCCCTGAAAAATGAATGGAAAAATCCCATTGAAGGGTAAATCCACTTAGGGTTAGGGTTAGGTCCCATTCAACTCATACAGAAAAATTGATGTCACCAATGAATTCACAGTTCATAGGTATGCTTAGGAGGACACTGATATTTTCGGTCAGGCTTCTCTAGCTTTCCCTGAAAAATGAATGGAAAAATCCCATTGGAGGGTAAATCCACTTAGGGTTAGGTCCCCTTCATCTCATACAGAAAAATTGATGTCACCATTGAATTCCCAGTTCATAGGTATGCTTAGGAGGGCACTGATATTTTCGGTCAGGCTTCTCTAGCTTTCCATGAAAAATGCATGGAAAAATCCCATTGGAGGGTAAATCCATGTAGGGTTAGGGTTAGGTCCCCTTCAACTCATACAGAAAAATTGATGTCACCAATGAATTCACAGTTCATAGGTATGCTTAGGAGGGCACTGATATTTTCGGTCAGGCTTCTCTAGCTTTCCCTGAAAAATGAATGGAAAAATCCCATTGGGGGGTAAATCCACTTAGGGTTAGGGTTAGGTCCCCTTCAACTCATACAGAAAAATTGATGTCACCAATGAATTCCCAGTTCATAGGTATGCTTAGGAGGGCACTGATATTTTCGGTCAGGCTTCTCTAGCTTTCCCTGAAAAATGAATGGAAAAATCCCATTGGAGGGTAAATCCACTTAGGGTTAGGGTTAGGTCCGCTTCAACTCATACAGAAAAATTGATGTCACCAATGAATTTGCAGTGCATAGGTATACTAAGGAGAGCATTGAAATTATCACTCAGGCTTTTCTAGCTTTCCCTGAAAAATGAATGGAAAAATCCCATTGAAGGGTAAATCCACTTAGGGTTAGGGTTAGGTCCCATTCAACTCATACAGAAAAATTGATGTCACCAATGAATTCACAGTTCATAGGTATGCTTAGGAGGGCACTGATATTTTCGGTCAGGCTTCTCTAGCTTTCCCTGAAAAATGAATGGAAAAATCCCATTGGAGGGTAAATCCACTTAGGGTTAGGTCCCCTTCATCTCATACAGAAAAATTGATGTCACCAATGAATTCACAGTTCATAGGTATGCTTAGGAGGGCACTGAAATTTTCGGTCAGGCTTCTCTAGCTTTCCCTGAAAAATGAATGGAAAAATCCCATTGGGGGGTAAATCCACTTAGGGTTAGGGTTAGGTCCCATTCAACTCATACAGAAAAATTGATGTCACCAATGAATTCACAGTTCATAGGTATGCTTAGGAGGGCACTGATATTTTCGGTCAGGCTTCTCTAGCTTTCCCTGAAAAATGAATGGAAAAATCCCATTGGAGGGTAAATCCACTTAGGGTTAGGTCCCCTTCATCTCATACAGAAAAATTGATGTCACCAATGAATTCACAGTTCATAGGTATGCTTAGGAGGGCACTGATATTTTCGGTCAGGCTTCTCTAGCTTTCCCTGAAAAATGAATGGAAAAATCCCATTGGGGAGTAAATCCACTTAGGGTTAGGGTTAGGTCCCCTTCAACTCATACAGAAAAATTGATTTCACCAATGAATTCCCAGTTCATAGGTATGCTTAGGAGGGCACTGATATTTTCGGTCAGGCTTCTCTAGCTTTCCCTGAAAAATGCATGGAAAAATCCCATTGGAGGGTAAATCCACTTAGGGTTAGGGTTAGGTCCCCTTCAACTGATACAGAAAAATTGATTTCACCAATGAATTCCCAGTTCATAGGTATGCTTAGGAGGGCACTGATATTTTCGGTCAGGCTTCTCTAGCTTTCCCTGAAAAATGAATGGAAAAATCCCATTGGAGGGTAAATCCACGTAGGGTTAGGGTTAGGTCCCATTCAACTCATACAGAAAAATTGATGTCACCAATGAATTCACAGTTCATAGGTATGCTTAGGAGGGCACTGATATTTTCGGTCAGGCTTCTCTAGCTTTCCCTGAAAAATAAATGGAAAAATCCCATTGGGGGGTAAATCCACTTAGGGTTAGCGTTAGGTCCCCTTCAACTCATACAGAAAAATTGATGTCACCAATGAATTTGCAGTGCATAGGTATACTTAGGAGAGCATTAATATTTTCAGTCAGGCTTCTCTAGCTTTCCCTGAAAAATGCATGGAAAAATCCCATTGGAGGGTAAATCCACTTAGGGTTAGGTCCCCTTCATCTCATACAGAAAAATTGATGTCACCAATGAATTCACAGTTCATAGGTATGCTTAGGAGGGCACTGATATTTTCGGTCAGGCTTCTCTAGCTTTCCCTGAAAAATGAATGGAAAAATCCCATTGGGGGGTAAATCCACTTAGGGTTAGGGTTAGGTCCCCTTCAACTCATACAGAAAAATTGATGTCACCAATGAATTCCCAGTTCATAGGTATGCTTAGGAGGGCACTGATATTTTCGGTCAGGCTTCTCTAGCTTTCCCTGAAAAATGAATGGAAAAATCCCATTGGAGGGTAAATCCACTTAGGGTTAGGGTTAGGTCCCATTCAACTCATACAGAAAAATTGATGTCACCAATGAATTCACAGTTCATAGGTATGCTTAGGAGGGCACTGATATTTTCGGTCAGGCTTCTCTAGCTTTCCCTGAAAAATGAATGGAAAAATCCCATTGGAGGGTAAATCCACTTAGGGTTAGGTCCCCTTCACCTCATACAGAAAAATTGATGTCACCAATGAATTCGCAGTTCATAGGTATGCTTAGGAGGGCACTGATATTTTTGGTCAGGCTTCTCTAGCTTTCCCTGAAAAATACATGGAAAAATCCCATTGGAGGGTAAATCCATGTAGGGTTAGGGTTAGGTCCCCTTCAACTCATACAGAAAAATTGATGTCAACAATGAATTCACAGTTCATAGGTATGCTTAGGAGGGCACTGATATTTTCGGTCAGGCTTCTCTAGCTTTCCCTGAAAAATGCATGGAAAAATCCCATTGGAGGGTAAATCCACTTAGGGTTAGGGTTAGGTCCCCTTCATCTCATACAGAAAAATTGATGTCACCAATGAATTTGCAGTGCATAGGTGTACTAAGGAGAGCATTGAAATTATCACTCAGGCTTCTCTAGCTTTCCCTGAAAAATACATGGAAAAATCCCATTGGAGGGTAAATCCACTTAGGGTTAGGGTTAGGTCCTCTTCAACTCATACAGAAAAATTGATGTCACCAATGAATTTGCAGTGCATAGGTATGCTAAGGAGAGCATTATATTTTCACTCAGGCTTCTCTAGCTTTCCCTGAAAAATGCATGGAAAAATCCCATTGGAGGGTAAATCCACTTAGGGTTAGGGTTAGGTCCCCTTCAACTCATACAGAAAAATTGATGTCACCAATGAATTCACAGTTCATAGGTATGCTTAGAAGGGCACTGATATTTTCGGTGAGGCTTCTCTAGCTTTCCCTGAAAAATGAATGGAAAAATCCCATTGGAGGGTAAATCCACTTAGGGTTAGGGTTAGGTCCCCTTCAACTCATACAGAAAAATTGATGTCACCAATGAATTCACAGTTCATAGGTATGCTTAGAAGGGCACTGATATTTTCGGTGAGGCTTCTCTAGCTTTCCCTGAAAAATGAATGGAAAAATCCCATTGGAGGGTAAATCCACTTAGGGTTAGGGTTAGGTCCCCTTCAACTCATACAGAAAAATTGATGTCACCAATGAATTCACAGTTCATAGGTATGCTTAGAAGGGCACTGATATTTTCGGTCAGGCTTCTCTAGCTTTCCTTGAAAAATGCATGGAAAAATCCCATTGGGGGGTAAATCCACTTAGGGTTAGGGTTAGGTCCCCTTCAACTCATACAGAAAAATTGATGTCACCAATGAATTTGCAGTGCATAGGTATACTTAGGAGAGCATTAATATTTTCAGTCAGGCTTCTCTAGCTTTCCCTGAAAAATGAATGGAAAAATCCCATTGGAGGGTAAATCCACTTAGGGTTAGGTCCCCTTCATCTCATACAGAAAAATTGATGTCACCATTGAATTCCCAGTTCATAGGTATGCTTAGGAGGGCACTGATATTTTCGGTCAGGCTTCTCTAGCTTTCCATGAAAAATGCATGGAAAAATCCCATTGGAGGGTAAATCCATGTAGGGTTAGGGTTAGGTCCCCTTCAACTCATACAGAAAAATTGATGTCACCAATGAATTCACAGTTCATAGGTATGCTTAGGAGGGCACTGATATTTTCGGTCAGGCTTCTCTAGCTTTCCCTGAAAAATGAATGGAAAAATCCCATTGGGGGGTAAATCCACTTAGGGTTAGGGTTAGGTCCCCTTCAACTCATACAGAAAAATTGATGTCACCAATGAATTCCCAGTTCATAGGTATGCTTAGGAGGGCACTGATATTTTCGGTCAGGCTTCTCTAGCTTTCCCTGAAAAATGAATGGAAAAATCCCATTGGAGGGTAAATCCACTTAGGGTTAGGGTTAGGTCCGCTTCAACTCATACAGAAAAATTGATGTCACCAATGAATTTGCAGTGCATAGGTATACTAAGGAGAGCATTGAAATTATCACTCAGGCTTTTCTAGCTTTCCCTGAAAAATGAATGGAAAAATCCCATTGAAGGGTAAATCCACTTAGGGTTAGGGTTAGGTCCCATTCAACTCATACAGAAAAATTGATGTCACCAATGAATTCACAGTTCATAGGTATGCTTAGGAGGGCACTGATATTTTCGGTCAGGCTTCTCTAGCTTTCCCTGAAAAATGAATGGAAAAATCCCATTGGAGGGTAAATCCACTTAGGGTTAGGTCCCCTTCATCTCATACAGAAAAATTGATGTCACCAATGAATTCACAGTTCATAGGTATGCTTAGGAGGGCACTGAAATTTTCGGTCAGGCTTCTCTAGCTTTCCCTGAAAAATGAATGGAAAAATCCCATTGGGGGGTAAATCCACTTAGGGTTAGGGTTAGGTCCCATTCAACTCATACAGAAAAATTGATGTCACCAATGAATTCACAGTTCATAGGTATGCTTAGGAGGGCACTGATATTTTCGGTCAGGCTTCTCTAGCTTTCCCTGAAAAATGAATGGAAAAATCCCATTGGAGGGTAAATCCACTTAGGGTTAGGTCCCCTTCAACTCATACAGAAAAATTGATGTCACCAATGAATTCGCAGTTCATAGGTATGCTTAGGAGGGCACTGATATTTTCGGTCAGGCTTCTCTAGCTTTCCCTGAAAAATACATGGAAAAATCCCATTGGAGGGTAAATCCACGTAGGGTTAGGGTTAGGTCCCATTCAACTCATACAGAAAAATTGATGTCACCAATGAATTCACAGTTCATAGGTATGCTTAGGAGGGCACTGATATTTTCGGTCAGGCTTCTCTAGCTTTCCCTGAAAAATGAATGGAAAAATCCTATTGGAGGGTAAATCCACTTAGGGTTAGGGTTAGGTCCTCTTCAACTCATACAGAAAAATTGATGTCACCAATGAATTTGCAATGCATAGGTATACTAAGGAGAGCATTGAAATTATCACTCAGGCTTCTCTAGCTTTCCCTGAAAAATGAATGGAAAAATCCCATTGGAGGGTAAATCCACTTAGGGTTAGGGTTAGGTCCCCTTCATCTCATACAGAAAAATTGATGTCACCAATGAATTCACAGTTCATAGGTATGCTTAGGAGGGCACTGATATTTTTGGTCAGGCTTCTCTAGCTTTCCCTGAAAAATGAATGGAAAAATCCCATTGGGGGGTAAATCCACTTAGGGTTAGGGTTAGGTCCCCTTCAACTCATACAGAAAAATTGATGTCACCAATGAATTCCCAGTTCATAGGTATGCTTAGGAGGGCACTGATATTTTCGGTCAGGCTTCTCTAGCTTTCCCTGAAAAATGAATGGAAAAATCCCATTGGAGGGTCAATCCACTTAGGGTTAGGGTTAGGTCCTCTTCAACTCATACAGAAAAATTGATGTCACCAATGAATTTGCAGTGCATAGGTATACTAAGGAGAGCATTGAAATTATCACTCAGGCTTTTCTAGCTTTCCCTGAAAAATGAATGGAAAAATCCCATTGAAGGGTAAATCCACTTAGGGTTAGGGTTAGGTCCCATTCAACTCATACAGAAAAATTGATGTCACCAATGAATTCACAGTTCATAGGTATGCTTAGGAGGGCACTGATATTTTCGGTCAGGCTTCTCTAGCTTTCCCTGAAAAATACATGGAAAAATCCCATTGGAGGGTAAATCCACTTAGGGTTAGGCTTTGGTCCCCTTCATCTCATACAGAAAAATTGATGTCACCAATGAATTCACAGTTCATAGGTATGCTTAGGAGGGCACTGATATTTTCGGTCAGGCTTCTCTAGCTTTCCCTGAAAAATGAATGGAAAAATCCCATTGGGGGGTAAATCCACTTAGGGTTAGGGTTAGGTCCCCTTCAACTCATACAGAAAAATTGATGTCACCAATGAATTCCCAGTTCATAGGTATGCTTAGGAGGGCACTGATATTTTCGGTCAGGCTTCTCTAGCTTTCCCTGAAAAATGAATGGAAAAATCCCATTGGAGGGTAAATCCACTTAGGGTTAGGGTTAGGTCCTCTTCAACTCATACAGAAAAATTGATGTCACCAATGAATTTGCAGTGCATAGGTATACTAAGGAGAGCATTGAAATTATCACTCAGGCTTCTCTAGCTTTCCCTGAAAAATGAATGGAAAAATCCCATTGGAGGGTAAATCCACTTAGGGTTAGGGTTAGGTCCCCTTCATCTCATACAGAAAAATTGATGTCACCAATGAATTCACAGTTCATAGGTATGCTTAGGAGGGCACTGATATTTTCGGTCAGGCTTCTCTAGCTTTCCCTGAAAAATGAATGGAAAAATCCCATTGGGGGGTAAATCCACTTAGGGTTAGGGTTAGGTCCCCTTCAACTCATACAGAAAAATTGATGTCACCAATGAATTCCCAGTTCATAGGTATGCTTAGGAGGGCACTGATATTTTCGGTCAGGCTTCTCTAGCTTTCCCTGAAAAATGAATGGAAAAATCCCATTGGAGGGTAAATCCACTTAGGGTTAGGGTTAGGTCCTCTTCAACTCATACAGAAAAATTGATGTCACCAATGAATTTGCAGTGCATAGTTATACTAAGGAGAGCATTGAAATTATCACTCAGGCTTTTCTAGCTTTCCCTGAAAAATGAATGGAAAAATCCCATTGAAGGGTAAATCCACTTAGGGTTAGGGTTAGGTCCCATTCAACTCATACAGAAAAATTGATGTCACCAATGAATTCACAGTTCATAGGTATGCTTAGGAGGGCACTGATATTTTCGGTCAGGCTTCTCTAGCTTTCCCTGAAAAATGAATGGAAAAATCCCATTGGGGGGTAAATCCACTTAGGGTTAGGTCCCCTTCAACTCATACAGAAAAATTGATGTCACCAATGAATTCCCAGTTCATAGGTATGCTTAGGAGGGCACTGATATTTTCGGTCAGGCTTCTCTAGCTTTCCCTGAAAAATGAATGGAAAAATCCCATTGGAGGGTAAATCCACTTAGGGTTAGGGTTAGGTCCTCTTCAACTCATACAGAAAAAATGATGTCACCAATGAATTCGCAGTGCATAGTTATACTAAGGAGAGCATTTAAATTATCACTCAGGCTTTTCTAGCTTTCCCTGAAAAATGAATGGAAAAATCCCATTGAAGGGTAAATCCACTTAGGGTTAGGGTTAGGTCCCATTCAACTCATACAGAAAAATTGATGTCACCAATGAATTCACAGTTCATAGGTATGCTTAGGAGGACACTGATATTTTCGGTCAGGCTTCTCTAGCTTTCCCTGAAAAATGAATGGAAAAATCCCATTGGAGGGTAAATCCACTTAGGGTTAGGTCCCCTTCAACTCATACAGAAAAATTGATGTCACCAATGAATTCCCAGTTCATAGGTATGCTTAGGAGGGCACTGATATTTTCGGTCAGGCTTCTCTAGCTTTCCCTGAAAAATGAATGGAAAAATCCCATTGGAGGGTAAATCCACTTAGGGTTAGGGTTAGGTCCTCTTCAACTCATACAGAAAAAATGATGTCACCAATGAATTCGCAGTGCATAGTTATACTAAGGAGAGCATTTAAATTATCACTCAGGCTTTTCTAGCTTTCCCTGAAAAATGAATGGAAAAATCCCATTGAAGGGTAAATCCACTTAGGGTTAGGGTTAGGTCCCATTCAACTCATACAGAAAAATTGATGTCACCAATGAATTCACAGTTCATAGGTATGCTTAGGAGGAGACTGATATTTTCGGTCAGGCTTCTCTAGCTTTCCCTGAAAAATGAATGGAAAAATCCCATTGGAGGGTAAATCCACTTAGGGTTAGGTCCCCTTCATCTCATACAGAAAAATTGATGTCACCATTGAATTCCCAGTTCATAGGTATGCTTAGGAGGGCACTGATATTTTCGGTCAGGCTTCTCTAGCTTTCCATGAAAAATGCATGGAAAAATCCCATTGGAGGGTAAATCCATGTAGGGTTAGGGTTAGGTCCCCTTCAACTCATACAGAAAAATTGATGTCACCAATGAATTCACAGTTCATAGGTATGCTTAGGAGGGCACTGATATTTTCGGTCAGGCTTCTCTAGCTTTCCCTGAAAAATGAATGGAAAAATCCCATTGGGGGGTAAATCCACTTAGGGTTAGGGTTAGGTCCCCTTCAACTCATACAGAAAAATTGATGTCACCAATGAATTCCCAGTTCATAGGTATGCTTAGGAGGGCACTGATATTTTCGGTCAGGCTTCTCTAGCTTTCCCTGAAAAATGAATGGAAAAATCCCATTGGAGGGTAAATCCACTTAGGGTTAGGGTTAGGTCCGCTTCAACTCATACAGAAAAATTGATGTCACCAATGAATTTGCAGTGCATAGGTATACTAAGGAGAGCATTGAAATTATCACTCAGGCTTTTCTAGCTTTCCCTGAAAAATGAATGGAAAAATCCCATTGAAGGGTAAATCCACTTAGGGTTAGGGTTAGGTCCCATTCAACTCATACAGAAAAATTGATGTCACCAATGAATTCACAGTTCATAGGTATGCTTAGGAGGGCACTGATATTTTCGGTCAGGCTTCTCTAGCTTTCCCTGAAAAATGAATGGAAAAATCCCATTGGAGGGTAAATCCACTTAGGGTTAGGTCCCCTTCATCTCATACAGAAAAATTGATGTCACCAATGAATTCACAGTTCATAGGTATGCTTAGGAGGGCACTGAAATTTTCGGTCAGGCTTCTCTAGCTTTCCCTGAAAAATGAATGGAAAAATCCCATTGGGGGGTAAATCCACTTAGGGTTAGGGTTAGGTCCCATTCAACTCATACAGAAAAATTGATGTCACCAATGAATTCACAGTTCATAGGTATGCTTAGGAGGGCACTGATATTTTCGGTCAGGCTTCTCTAGCTTTCCCTGAAAAATGAATGGAAAAATCCCATTGGAGGGTAAATCCACTTAGGGTTAGGTCCCCTTCATCTCATACAGAAAAATTGATGTCACCAATGAATTCACAGTTCATAGGTATGCTTAGGAGGGCACTGATATTTTCGGTCAGGCTTCTCTAGCTTTCCCTGAAAAATGAATGGAAAAATCCCATTGGGGAGTAAATCCACTTAGGGTTAGGGTTAGGTCCCCTTCAACTCATACAGAAAAATTGATTTCACCAATGAATTCCCAGTTCATAGGTATGCTTAGGAGGGCACTGATATTTTCGGTCAGGCTTCTCTAGCTTTCCCTGAAAAATGCATGGAAAAATCCCATTGGAGGGTAAATCCACTTAGGGTTAGGGTTAGGTCCCCTTCAACTGATACAGAAAAATTGATTTCACCAATGAATTCCCAGTTCATAGGTATGCTTAGGAGGGCACTGATATTTTCGGTCAGGCTTCTCTAGCTTTCCCTGAAAAATGAATGGAAAAATCCCATTGGAGGGTAAATCCACGTAGGGTTAGGGTTAGGTCCCATTCAACTCATACAGAAAAATTGATGTCACCAATGAATTCACAGTTCATAGGTATGCTTAGGAGGGCACTGATATTTTCGGTCAGGCTTCTCTAGCTTTCCCTGAAAAATAAATGGAAAAATCCCATTGGGGGGTAAATCCACTTAGGGTTAGCGTTAGGTCCCCTTCAACTCATACAGAAAAATTGATGTCACCAATGAATTTGCAGTGCATAGGTATACTTAGGAGAGCATTAATATTTTCAGTCAGGCTTCTCTAGCTTTCCCTGAAAAATGCATGGAAAAATCCCATTGGAGGGTAAATCCACTTAGGGTTAGGTCCCCTTCATCTCATACAGAAAAATTGATGTCACCAATGAATTCACAGTTCATAGGTATGCTTAGGAGGGCACTGATATTTTCGGTCAGGCTTCTCTAGCTTTCCCTGAAAAATGAATGGAAAAATCCCATTGGGGGGTAAATCCACTTAGGGTTAGGGTTAGGTCCCCTTCAACTCATACAGAAAAATTGATGTCACCAATGAATTCCCAGTTCATAGGTATGCTTAGGAGGGCACTGATATTTTCGGTCAGGCTTCTCTAGCTTTCCCTGAAAAATGAATGGAAAAATCCCATTGGAGGGTAAATCCACTTAGGGTTAGGGTTAGGTCCCATTCAACTCATACAGAAAAATTGATGTCACCAATGAATTCACAGTTCATAGGTATGCTTAGGAGGGCACTGATATTTTCGGTCAGGCTTCTCTAGCTTTCCCTGAAAAATGAATGGAAAAATCCCATTGGAGGGTAAATCCACTTAGGGTTAGGTCCCCTTCACCTCATACAGAAAAATTGATGTCACCAATGAATTCGCAGTTCATAGGTATGCTTAGGAGGGCACTGATATTTTCAGTCAGGCTTCTCTAGCTTTCCCTGAAAAATGCATGGAAAAATCCCATTGGGGGGTAAATCCACTTAGGGTTAGCGTTAGGTCCCCTTCAACTCATACAGAAAAATTGATGTCACCAATGAATTTGCAGTGCATAGGTATACTTAGGAGAGCATTAATATTTTCAGTCAGGCTTCTCTAGCTTTCCCTGAAAAATGCATGGAAAAATCCCATTGGAGGGTAAATCCACTTAGGGTTAGGTCCCCTTCATCTCATACAGAAAAATTGATGTCACCAATGAATTCACAGTTCATAGGTATGCTTAGGAGGGCACTGATATTTTCGGTCAGGCTTCTCTAGCTTTCCCTGAAAAATGAATGGAAAAATCCCATTGGGGGGTAAATCCACTTAGGGTTAGGGTTAGGTCCCCTTCAACTCATACAGAAAAATTGATGTCACCAATGAATTCCCAGTTCATAGGTATGCTTAGGAGGGCACTGATATTTTCGGTCAGGCTTCTCTAGCTTTCCCTGAAAAATGAATGGAAAAATCCCATTGGAGGGTAAATCCACTTAGGGTTAGGGTTAGGTCCCATTCAACTCATACAGAAAAATTGATGTCACCAATGAATTCACAGTTCATAGGTATGCTTAGGAGGGCACTGATATTTTCGGTCAGGCTTCTCTAGCTTTCCCTGAAAAATGAATGGAAAAATCCCATTGGAGGGTAAATCCACTTAGGGTTAGGTCCCCTTCACCTCATACAGAAAAATTGATGTCACCAATGAATTCGCAGTTCATAGGTATGCTTAGGAGGGCACTGATATTTTTGGTCAGGCTTCTCTAGCTTTCCCTGAAAAATACATGGAAAAATCCCATTGGAGGGTAAATCCATGTAGGGTTAGGGTTAGGTCCCCTTCAACTCATACAGAAAAATTGATGTCAACAATGAATTCACAGTTCATAGGTATGCTTAGGAGGGCACTGATATTTTCGGTCAGGCTTCTCTAGCTTTCCCTGAAAAATGCATGGAAAAATCCCATTGGAGGGTAAATCCACTTAGGGTTAGGGTTAGGTCCCCTTCATGTCATACAGAAAAATTGATGTCACCAATGAATTTGCAGTTCATAGGTGTACTAAGGAGAGCATTGAAATTATCACTCAGGCTTCTCTAGCTTTCCCTGAAAAATACATGGAAAAATCCCATTGGAGGGTAAATCCACTTAGGGTTAGGGTTAGGTCCTCTTCAACTCATACAGAAAAATTGATGTCACCAATGAATTTGCAGTGCATAGGTATGCTAAGGAGAGCATTATATTTTCACTCAGGCTTCTCTAGCTTTCCCTGAAAAATGCATGGAAAAATCCCATTGGAGGGTAAATCCACTTAGGGTTAGGGTTAGGTCCCCTTCAACTCATACAGAAAAATTGATGTCACCAATGAATTCACAGTTCATAGGTATGCTTAGAAGGGCACTGATATTTTCGGTGAGGCTTCTCTAGCTTTCCCTGAAAAATGAATGGAAAAATCCCATTGGAGGGTAAATCCACTTAGGGTTAGGGTTAGGTCCCCTTCAACTCATACAGAAAAATTGATGTCACCAATGAATTCACAGTTCATAGGTATGCTTAGAAGGGCACTGATATTTTCGGTGAGGCTTCTCTAGCTTTCCCTGAAAAATGAATGGAAAAATCCCATTGGAGGGTAAATCCACTTAGGGTTAGGGTTAGGTCCCCTTCAACTCATACAGAAAAATTGATGTCACCAATGAATTCACAGTTCATAGGTATGCTTAGAAGGGCACTGATATTTTCGGTCAGGCTTCTCTAGCTTTCCTTGAAAAATGCATGGAAAAATCCCATTGGGGGGTAAATCCACTTAGGGTTAGGGTTAGGTCCCCTTCAACTCATACAGAAAAATTGATGTCACCAATGAATTTGCAGTGCATAGGTATACTTAGGAGAGCATTAATATTTTCAGTCAGGCTTCTCTAGCTTTCCCTGAAAAATGAATGGAAAAATCCCATTGGAGGGTAAATCCACTTAGGGTTAGGTCCCCTTCATCTCATACAGAAAAATTGATGTCACCATTGAATTCCCAGTTCATAGGTATGCTTAGGAGGGCACTGATATTTTCGGTCAGGCTTCTCTAGCTTTCCATGAAAAATGCATGGAAAAATCCCATTGGAGGGTAAATCCATGTAGGGTTAGGGTTAGGTCCCCTTCAACTCATACAGAAAAATTGATGTCACCAATGAATTCACAGTTCATAGGTATGCTTAGGAGGGCACTGATATTTTCGGTCAGGCTTCTCTAGCTTTCCCTGAAAAATGAATGGAAAAATCCCATTGGGGGGTAAATCCACTTAGGGTTAGGGTTAGGTCCCCTTCAACTCATACAGAAAAATTGATGTCACCAATGAATTCCCAGTTCATAGGTATGCTTAGGAGGGCACTGATATTTTCGGTCAGGCTTCTCTAGCTTTCCCTGAAAAATGAATGGAAAAATCCCATTGGAGGGTAAATCCACTTAGGGTTAGGGTTAGGTCCGCTTCAACTCATACAGAAAAATTGATGTCACCAATGAATTTGCAGTGCATAGGTATACTAAGGAGAGCATTGAAATTATCACTCAGGCTTTTCTAGCTTTCCCTGAAAAATGAATGGAAAAATCCCATTGAAGGGTAAATCCACTTAGGGTTAGGGTTAGGTCCCATTCAACTCATACAGAAAAATTGATGTCACCAATGAATTCACAGTTCATAGGTATGCTTAGGAGGGCACTGATATTTTCGGTCAGGCTTCTCTAGCTTTCCCTGAAAAATGAATGGAAAAATCCCATTGGAGGGTAAATCCACTTAGGGTTAGGTCCCCTTCATCTCATACAGAAAAATTGATGTCACCAATGAATTCACAGTTCATAGGTATGCTTAGGAGGGCACTGAAATTTTCGGTCAGGCTTCTCTAGCTTTCCCTGAAAAATGAATGGAAAAATCCCATTGGGGGGTAAATCCACTTAGGGTTAGGGTTAGGTCCCATTCAACTCATACAGAAAAATTGATGTCACCAATGAATTCACAGTTCATAGGTATGCTTAGGAGGGCACTGATATTTTCGGTCAGGCTTCTCTAGCTTTCCCTGAAAAATGAATGGAAAAATCCCATTGGAGGGTAAATCCACTTAGGGTTAGGTCCCCTTCATCTCATACAGAAAAATTGATGTCACCAATGAATTCTCAGTTCATAGGTATGCTTAGGAGGGCACTGATATTTTCGGTCAGGCTTCTCTAGCTTTCCCTGAAAAATGAATGGAAAAATCCCATTGGGGAGTAAATCCACTTAGGGTTAGGGTTAGGTCCCCTTCAACTCATACAGAAAAATTGATTTCACCAATGAATTCCCAGTTCATAGGTATGCTTAGGAGGGCACTGATATTTTCGGTCAGGCTTCTCTAGCTTTCCCTGAAAAATGCATGGAAAAATCCCATTGGAGGGTAAATCCACTTAGGGTTAGGGTTAGGTCCCCTTCAACTGATACAGAAAAATTGATTTCACCAATGAATTCCCAGTTCATAGGTATGCTTAGGAGGGCACTGATATTTTCGGTCAGGCTTCTCTAGCTTTCCCTGAAAAATGAATGGAAAAATCCCATTGGAGGGTAAATCCACGTAGGGTTAGGGTTAGGTCCCATTCAACTCATACAGAAAAATTGATGTCACCAATGAATTCACAGTTCATAGGTATGCTTAGGAGGGCACTGATATTTTCGGTCAGGCTTCTCTAGCTTTCCCTGAAAAATAAATGGAAAAATCCCATTGGGGGGTAAATCCACTTAGGGTTAGCGTTAGGTCCCCTTCAACTCATACAGAAAAATTGATGTCACCAATGAATTTGCAGTGCATAGGTATACTTAGGAGAGCATTAATATTTTCAGTCAGGCTTCTCTAGCTTTCCCTGAAAAATGCATGGAAAAATCCCATTGGAGGGTAAATCCACTTAGGGTTAGGTCCCCTTCATCTCATACAGAAAAATTGATGTCACCAATGAATTCACAGTTCATAGGTATGCTTAGGAGGGCACTGATATTTTCGGTCAGGCTTCTCTAGCTTTCCCTGAAAAATGAATGGAAAAATCCCATTGGGGGGTAAATCCACTTAGGGTTAGGGTTAGGTCCCCTTCAACTCATACAGAAAAATTGATGTCACCAATGAATTCCCAGTTCATAGGTATGCTTAGGAGGGCACTGATATTTTCGGTCAGGCTTCTCTAGCTTTCCCTGAAAAATGAATGGAAAAATCCCATTGGAGGGTAAATCCACTTAGGGTTAGGGTTAGGTCCCATTCAACTCATACAGAAAAATTGATGTCACCAATGAATTCACAGTTCATAGGTATGCTTAGGAGGGCACTGATATTTTCGGTCAGGCTTCTCTAGCTTTCCCTGAAAAATGAATGGAAAAATCCCATTGGAGGGTAAATCCACTTAGGGTTAGGTCCCCTTCACCTCATACAGAAAAATTGATGTCACCAATGAATTCGCAGTTCATAGGTATGCTTAGGAGGGCACTGATATTTTTGGTCAGGCTTCTCTAGCTTTCCCTGAAAAATACATGGAAAAATCCCATTGGAGGGTAAATCCATGTAGGGTTAGGGTTAGGTCCCCTTCAACTCATACAGAAAAATTGATGTCAACAATGAATTCACAGTTCATAGGTATGCTTAGGAGGGCACTGATATTTTCGGTCAGGCTTCTCTAGCTTTCCCTGAAAAATGCATGGAAAAATCCCATTGGAGGGTAAATCCACTTAGGGTTAGGGTTAGGTCCCCTTCATCTCATACAGAAAAATTGATGTCACCAATGAATTTGCAGTGCATAGGTGTACTAAGGAGAGCATTGAAATTATCACTCAGGCTTCTCTAGCTTTCCCTGAAAAATACATGGAAAAATCCCATTGGAGGGTAAATCCACTTAGGGTTAGGGTTAGGTCCTCTTCAACTCATACAGAAAAATTGATGTCACCAATGAATTTGCAGTGCATAGGTATGCTAAGGAGAGCATTATATTTTCACTCAGGCTTCTCTAGCTTTCCCTGAAAAATGCATGGAAAAATCCCATTGGAGGGTAAATCCACTTAGGGTTAGGGTTAGGTCCCCTTCAACTCATACAGAAAAATTGATGTCACCAATGAATTCACAGTTCATAGGTATGCTTAGAAGGGCACTGATATTTTCGGTGAGGCTTCTCTAGCTTTCCCTGAAAAATGAATGGAAAAATCCCATTGGAGGGTAAATCCACTTAGGGTTAGGGTTAGGTCCCCTTCAACTCATACAGAAAAATTGATGTCACCAATGAATTCACAGTTCATAGGTATGCTTAGAAGGGCACTGATATTTTCGGTCAGGCTTCTCTAGCTTTCCTTGAAAAATGCATGGAAAAATCCCATTGGGGGGTAAATCCACTTAGGGTTAGGGTTAGGTCCCCTTCAACTCATACAGAAAAATTGATGTCACCAATGAATTTGCAGTGCATAGGTATACTTAGGAGAGCATTAATATTTTCAGTCAGGCTTCTCTAGCTTTCCCTGAAAAATGCATGGAAAAATCCCATTGGAGGGTAAATCCACTTAGGGTTAGGTCCCCTTCAACTCATACAGAAAAATTGATGTCACCAATAAATTCGCAGTTCATAGGTATGCTTAGGAGGGCACTGATATTTTCGGTCAGGCTTCTCTAGCTTTCCCTGAAAAATACATGGAAAAATCCCATTGGAGGGTAAATCCACGTAGGGTTAGGGTTAGGTCCCCTTCAACTCATACAGAAAAATTGATGTCACCAATGAATTCCCAGTTCATAGGTATGCTTAGGAGGGCACTGATATTTTCGGTCAGGCTTCTCTAGCTTTCCCTGAAAAATACATGGAAAAATCCCATTGGAGGGTAAATCCACTTAGGGTTAGGGTTAGGTCCTCTTCAACTCATACAGAAAAATTGATGTCACCAATGAATTTGCAGTGCATAGGTATGCTAAGGAGAGCATTATATTTTCACTCAGGCTTCTCTAGCTTTCCCTGAAAAATGCATGGAAAAATCCCATTGGAGGGTAAATCCACTTAGGGTTAGGGTTAGGTCCCCTTCAACTCATACAGAAAAATTGATGTCACCAATGAATTCACAGTTCATAGGTATGCTTAGAAGGGCACTGATATTTTCGGTGAGGCTTCTCTAGCTTTCCCTGAAAAATGAATGGAAAAATCCCATTGGAGGGTAAATCCACTTAGGGTTAGGGTTAGGTCCCCTTCAACTCATACAGAAAAATTGATGTCACCAATGAATTCACAGTTCATAGGTATGCTTAGAAGGGCACTGATATTTTCGGTCAGGCTTCTCTAGCTTTCCTTGAAAAATGCATGGAAAAATCCCATTGGGGGGTAAATCCACTTAGGGTTAGGGTTAGGTCCCCTTCAACTCATACAGAAAAATTGATGTCACCAATGAATTTGCAGTGCATAGGTATACTTAGGAGAGCATTAATATTTTCAGTCAGGCTTCTCTAGCTTTCCCTGAAAAATGCATGGAAAAATCCCATTGGAGGGTAAATCCACTTAGGGTTAGGTCCCCTTCAACTCATACAGAAAAATTGATGTCACCAATAAATTCGCAGTTCATAGGTATGCTTAGGAGGGCACTGATATTTTCGGTCAGGCTTCTCTAGCTTTCCCTGAAAAATACATGGAAAAATCCCATTGGAGGGTAAATCCACGTAGGGTTAGGGTTAGGTCCCCTTCAACTCATACAGAAAAATTGATGTCACCAATGAATTCCCAGTTCATAGGTATGCTTAGGAGGGCACTGATATTTTCGGTCAGGCTTCTCTAGCTTTCCCTGAAAAATGAATGGAAAAATCCCATTGGAGGGTAAATCCACTTAGGGTTAGGGTTAGGTCCTCTTCAACTCATACAGAAAAATTGATGTCACCAATGAATTTGCAGTGCATAGGTATACTAAGGAGAGCATTGAAATTATCACTCAGGCTTCTCTAGCTTTCCCTGAAAAATGAATGGAAAAATCCCATTGGAGGGTAAATCCACTTAGGGTTAGGGTTAGGTCCCATTCAACTCATACAGAAAAATTGATGTCACCAATGAATTCACAGTTCATAGGTATGCTTAGGAGGGCACTGATATTTTCGGTCAGGCTTCTCTAGCTTTCCCTGAAAAATGAATGGAAAAATCCTATTGGAGGGTAAATCCACTTAGGGTTAGGGTTAGGTCCTCTTCAACTCATATAGAAAAATTGATGTCACCAATGAATTTGCAGTGCATAGGTATACTAAGGAGAGCATTGAAATTATCACTCAGGCTTCTCTAGCTTTCCCTGAAAAATGAATGGAAAAATCCCATTGGAGGGTAAATCCACTTAGGGTTAGGGTTAGGTCCCATTCAACTCATACAGAAAAATTGATGTCACCAATGAATTCACAGTTCATAGGTATGCTTAGGAGGGCACTGATATTTTCGGTCAGGCTTCTCTAGCTTTCCCTGAAAAATGAATGGAAAAATCCCATTGGAGGGTAAATCCACTTAGGGTTAGGGTTAGGTCCTCTTCAACTCATACAGAAAAATTGATGTCACCAATGAATTTGCAGTGCATAGGTATACTAAGGAGAGCATTGAAATTATCACTCAGGCTTTTCTAGCTTTCCCTGAAAAATGAATGGAAAAATCCCATTGGGGGGTAAATCCACTTAGGGTTAGGGTTAGGTCCCATTCAACTCATACAGAAAAATTGATGTCACCAATGAATTCACAGTTCATAGGTATGCTTAGGAGGGCACTGATATTTTCGGTCAGGCTTCTCTAGCTTTCCCTGAAAAATGAATGGAAAAATTCCATTGGAGGGTAAAT
The DNA here is from genome assembly GCF_964273705.1 of Natrix helvetica. Taxonomy (NCBI): domain Eukaryota; kingdom Metazoa; phylum Chordata; class Lepidosauria; order Squamata; family Natricidae; genus Natrix; species Natrix helvetica. The sequence continues at coordinate 168,045,829 of NC_138552.1, forward strand.
CCACTTAGGGTTAGGTCCCCTTCATCTCATACAGAAAAATTGATGTCACCAATGAATTCACAGTTCATATGTATGCTTAGGAGGGCACTGATATTTTCGGTCAGGCTTCTCTAGCTTTCCCTGAAAAATGAATGGAAAAATCCCATTGGGGGGTAAATCCACTTAGGGTTAGGGTTAGGTCCCCTTCAACTCATACAGAAAAATTGATGTCACCAATGAATTCCCAGTTCATAGGTATGCTTAGGAGGGCACTGATATTTTCGGTCAGGCTTCTCTAGCTTTCCCTGAAAAATGAATGGAAAAATCCCATTGGGGGGTAAATCCACTTAGGTTTAGGGTTAGGTCCCCTTCAACTCATACAGAAAAATTGATGTCACCAATGAATTTGCAGTGCATAGGTATACTTAGGAGAGCATTAATATTTTCAGTCAGGCTTCTCTAGCTTTCCCTGAAAAATGCATGGAAAAATCCCATTGGAGGGTAAATCCACTTAGGGTTAGGTCCCCTTCAACTCATACAGAAAAATTGATGTCACCAATGAATTCGCAGTTCATAGGTATGCTTAGGAGGGCACTGATATTTTCGGTCAGGCTTCTCTAGCTTTCCCTGAAAAATACATGGAAAAATCCCATTGGAGGGTAAATCCAAGTAGGGTTAAGGTTAGGTCCCCTTCAACTCATACAGAAAAATTGATGTCACCAATGAATTCCCAGTTCATAGGTATGCTTAGGAGGGCACTGATATTTTCGGTCAGGCTTCTCTAGCTTTCCCTGAAAAATGAATGGAAAAATCCCATTGGGGGGTAAATCCACTTAGGGTTAGGGTTAGGTCCCCTTCAACTCATACAGAAAAATTGATGTCACCAATGAATTCGCAGTTGATAGGTATGCTAAGGAGGGCACTGATATTTTCGGTCAGGCTTCTCTAGCTTTCCCTGAAAAATGAATGGAAAAATCCCATTGGGGGGTAAATCCACTTAGGGTTAGGGTTAGGTCCCCTTTAACTCATAAAGAAAAATTGATGTCACCAATGAATTCCCAGTTCATAGGTATGCTTAGGAGGGCACTGATATTTTCGGTCAGGCTTCTCTAGCTTTCCCTGAAAAATGAATGGAAAAATCCCATTGGAGGGTAAATCCACTTAGGGTTAGGGTTAGGTCCTCTTCAACTCATACAGAAAAATTGATGTCACCAATGAATTTGCAGTGCATAGGTATACTAAGGAGAGCATTGAAATTATCACTCAGGCTTTTCTAGCTTTCCCTGAAAAATGAATGGAAAAATCCCATTGAAGGGTAAATCCACTTATAGTTAGGGTTAGGTCCTATTCAACTCATACAGAAAAATTGATGTCACCAATGAATTCACAGTTCATAGGTATGCTTAGGAGGGCACTGATATTTTCGGTCAGGCTTCTCTAGCTTTCCCTGAAAAATGAATGGAAAAATCCCATTGGGGGGTAAATCCACTTAGGGTTAGGGTTAGGTCCCCTTCAACTCATAAAGAAAAATTGATGTCACCAATGAATTCCCAGTTCATAGGTATGCTTAGGAGGGCACTGATATTTTCGGTCAGGCTTCTCTAGCTTTCCCTGAAAAATGAATGGAAAAATCCCATTGGAGGGTAAATCCACTTAGGGTTAGGGTTAGGTCCTCTTCAACTCATACAGAAAAATTGATGTCACCAATGAATTTGCAGTGCATAGGTATACTAAGGAGAGCATTGAAATTATCACTCAGGCTTTTCTAGCTTTCCCTGAAAAATGAATGGAAAAATCCCATTGAAGGGTAAATCCACTTATAGTTAGGGTTAGGTCCTATTCAACTCATACAGAAAAATTGATGTCACCAATGAATTCACAGTTCATAGGTATGCTTAGGAGGGCACTGATATTTTCGGTCAGGCTTCTCTAGCTTTCCCTGAAAAATGAATGGAAAAATCCCATTGGAGGGTAAATCCACTTAGGGTTAGGTCCCCTTCATCTCATACAGAAAAATTGATGTCACCAATGAATTCACAGTTCATAGATATGCTTAGGAGGGCACTGATATTTTCGGTCAGGCTTCTCTAGCTTTCCCTGAAAAATGAATGGAAAAATCCCATTGGGGGGTAAATCCACTTAGGGTTAGGGTTAGGTCCCCTTCAACTCATACAGAAAAATTGATGTCACCAATGAATTCGCAGTTCATAGGTATGCTTAGGAGGGCACTGATATTTTCGGTCAGGCTTCTCTAGCTTTCCCTGAAAAATACATGGAAAAATCCCATTGGAGGGTAAATCCACGTAGGGTTAGGGTTAGGTCCCCTTCAACTCATACAGAAAAATTGATGTCACCAATGAATTCCCAGTTCATAGGTATGCTTAGGAGGGCACTGATATTTTCGGTCAGGCTTCTCTAGCTTTCCCTGAAAAATGAATGGAAAAATCCTATTGGAGGGTAAATCCACTTAGGGTTAGGGTTAGGTCCTCTTCAACTCATATAGAAAAATTGATGTCACCAATGAATTTGCAGTGCATAGGTATACTAAGGAGAGCATTGAAATTATCACTCAGGCTTCTCTAGCTTTCCCTGAAAAATAAATGGAAAAATCCCATTGGAGGGTAAATCCACTTAGGGTTAGGGTTAGGTCCCATTCAACTCATACAGAAAAATTGATGTCACCAATGAATTCACAGTTCATAGGTATGCTTAGGAGGGCACTGATATTTTCGGTCAGGCTTCTCTAGCTTTCTCTGAAAAATGAATGGAAAAATCCCATTGGAGGGTAAATCCACTTAGGGTTAGGTCCCCTTCAACTCATACAGAAAAATTGATGTCACCAATGAATTCGCAGTTGATAGGTATGCTTAGGAGGGCACTGATATTTTCGGTCAGGCTTCTCTAGCTTTCCCTGAAAAATGAATGGAAAAATCCCATTGGGGGGTAAATCCACTTAGGGTTAGGGTTAGGTCCCCTTCAACTCATACAGAAAAATTGATGTCACCAATGAATTCCCAGTTCATAGCTATGCTTAGGAGGGCACTGATATTTTCGGTCAGGCTTCTCTAGCTTTCCCTGAAAAATGAATGGAAAAATCCCATTGGAGGGTAAATCCACTTAGGGTTAGGGTTAGGTCCTCTTCAACTCATACAGAAAAATTGATGTCACCAATGAATTTGCAGTGCATAGGTATACTAAGGAGAGCATTGAAATTATCACTCAGGCTTTTCTAGCTTTCCCTGAAAAATGAATGGAAAAATCCCATTGAAGGGTAAATCCACTTAGGGTTAGGGTTAGGTCCCATTCAACTCATACAGAAAAATTGATGTCACCAATGAATTCACAGTTCATAGGTATGTTTAGGAGGGCACTGATATTTTCGGTCAGGCTTCTCTAGCTTTCCCTGAAAAATGAATGGAAAAATCCCATTGGAGGGTAAATCCACTTAGGGTTAGGTCCCCTTCATCTCATACAGAAAAATTGATGTCACCAATGAATTCACAGTTCATAGATATACTTAGGAGGGCACTGATATTTTCGGTCAGGCTTCTCTAGCTTTCCCTGAAAAATGAATGGAAAAATCCCATTGGGGGGTAAATCCACTTAGGGTTAGGGTTAGGTCCCCTTCAACTCATACAGAAAAATTGATGTCACCAATGAATTCCCAGTTCATAGGTATGCTTAGGAGGGCACTGATATTTTCGGTCAGGCTTCTCTAGCTTTCCCTGAAAAATGAATGGAAAAATCCCATTGGGGGGTAAATCCACTTAGGGTTAGGGTTAGGTCCCCTTCAACTCATACAGAAAAATTGATGTCACCAATGAATTTGCAGTGCATAGGTATACTTAGGAGAGCATTAATATTTTCAGTCAGGCTTCTCTAGCTTTCCCTGAAAAATGAATGGAAAAATCCCATTGGGGGGTAAATCCACTTAGGGTTAGGGTTAGGTCCCCTTCAACTCATACAGAAAAATTGATGTCACCAATGAATTCCCAGTTCATAGGTATGCTTAGGAGGGCACTGATATTTTCGGTCAGGCTTCTCTAGCTTTCCCTGAAAAATGAATGGAAAAATCCCATTGGGGGGTAAATCCACTTAGGGTTAGGGTTAGGTCCCCTTCAACTCATACAGAAAAATTGATGTCACCAATGAATTTGCAGTGCATAGGTATACTTAGGAGAGCATTAATATTTTCAGTCAGGCTTCTCTAGCTTTCCCTGAAAAATGCATGGAAAAATCCCATTGGAGGGTAAATCCACTTAGGGTTAGGTCCCCTTCAACTCATACAGAAAAATTGATGTCACCAATGAATTCGCAGTTCATAGGTATGCTTAGGAGGGCACTGATATTTTCGGTCAGGCTTCTCTAGCTTTCCCTGAAAAATACATGGAAAAATCCCATTGGAGGGTAAATCCACGTAGGGTTAGGGCAGTGCTTCTCAAATAGTGGGGCGGGCCCCCCAGGGGGGGCGCGAGGCTCCGTAAAGGGGGGCTCAGCTCAAATTATTTTATATATTTTTCTTTAGCAGGTTAAAGTTTTTTAAAATATTGTGTTCCTTTAAATCCGGTGCTCCTTTAAATCTTTTCTGCTACAGTTAATAAAGCTATTCTTTGTTGTAAATTGATCCACATTTCTTTCTTTTTTATTCTCTTATACGTTAATAAGGATACAGTGTTATGCAGAGGTGTACTTATAACAATTTTATAGACAAATGATACTATTTACAGTCGCGCGGGGGGCGCGAAATGTTTTCTTCTTCCTAGGGGGGGCATGACAGAAAATAATTGAGAAGCACTGGGTTAGGGTTAGGTCCCCTTCAACTCATACAGAAAAATTGATGTCACCAATGAATTCACAGTTCATAGGTATGCTTAGGAGGGGACAGATATTTTCGGTCAGGCTTCTCTAGCTTTCCCTGAAAAATGAATGGAAAAATCCCATTGGAGGGTAAATCCACTTAGGGTTAGGGTTAGGTCCCCTTCAACTCATACAGAAAAATTGATGTCACCAATGAATTTGCAGTGCATAGGTATACTTAGGAGAGCATTAATATTTTCAGTCAGGCTTCTCTAGCTTTCCCTGAAAAATGCATGGAAAAATCCCATTGGAGGGTAGATTCACTTAGGGTTAGGGTTATGTCCCCTTCAACTCATACAGAAAAATTGATGTCACCAATGAATTCCCAGTTCATAGGTATACTTAGGAGGGCACTGATATTTTCGGTCAGGCTTCTCTAGCTTTCCCTGAAAAATGAATGGAAAAATCCCATTGGAGGGTAAATCCACTTAGGGTTAGGGTTAGGTCCTCTTCAACTCATACAGAAAAATTGATGTCACCAATGAATTTGCAGTGCATAGGTATACTAAGGAGAGCATTGAAATTATCACTCAGGCTCCTCTAGCTTTCCCTGAAAAATGAATGGAAAAATCCCATTGGAGGGTAAATCCACTTAGGGTTAGGGTTAGGTCCCATTCAACTCATACAGAAAAATTGATGTCACCAATGAATTCACAGTTCATAGGTATGCTTAGGAGGGCACTGATATTTTCGGTCAGGCTTCTCTAGCTTTCCCTGAAAAATGAATGGAAAAATCCCATTGGAGGGTAAATCCACTTAGGGTTAGGTCCCCTTCAACTCATACAGAAAAATTGATGTCACCAATGAATTCGCAGTTCATAGGTATGCTTAGGAGGGCACTGATATTTTTGGTCAGGCTTCTCTAGCTTTCCCTGAAAAATACATGGAAAAATCCCATTGGAGGGTAAATCCATGTAGGGTTAGGGTTAGGTCCCCTTCAACTCATACAGAAAAATTGATGTCAACAATGAATTCACAGTTCATAGGTATGCTTAGGAGGGCACTGATATTTTCGGTCAGGCTTCTCTAGCTTTCCCTGAAAAATGAATGGAAAAATCCCATTGGAGGGTAAATCCACTTAGGGTTAGGTCCCCTTCATCTCATACAGAAAAATTGATGTCACCAATGAATTCACAGTTCATAGATATGCTTAGGAGGGCACTGATATTTTCGGTCAGGCTTCTCTAGCTTTCCCTGAAAAATGAATGGAAAAATCCCATTGGGGGGTAAATCCACTTAGGGTTAGGGTTAGGTCCCCTTCAACTCATACAGAAAAATTGATGTCACCAATGAATTCCCAGTTCATAGGTATGCTTAGGAGGGCACTGATATTTTCGGTCAGGCTTCTCTAGCTTTCCCTGAAAAATGAATGGAAAAATCCCATTGGGGGGTAAATCCACTTAGGGTTAGGGTTAGGTCCCCTTCAACTCATACAGAAAAATTGATGTCACCAATGAATTTGCAGTGCATAGGTATACTTAGGAGAGCATTAATATTTTCAGTCAGGCTTCTCTAGCTTTCCCTGAAAAATGCATGGAAAAATCCCATTGGAGGGTAAATCCACTTAGGGTTAGGTCCCCTTCAACTCATACAGAAAAATTGATGTCACCAATGAATTCGCAGTTCATAGGTATGCTTAGGAGGGCACTGATATTTTCGGTCAGGCTTCTCTAGCTTTCCCTGAAAAATACATGGAAAAATCCCATTGGAGGGTAAATCCACTTAGGGTTAGGGTTAGGTCCCCTTCAACTCATACAGAAAAATTGATGTCACCAATGAATTTGCAGTGCATAGGTATACTTAGGAGAGCATTAATATTTTCAGTCAGGCTTCTCTAGCTTTCCCTGAAAAATGCATGGAAAAATCCCATTGGAGGGTAGATTCACTTAGGGTTAGGGTTAGGTCCCCTTCAACTCATACAGAAAAATTGATGTCACCAATGAATTCCCAGTTCATAGGTATACTTAGGAGGGCACTGATATTTTCTGTCAGGCTTCTCTAGCTTTCCCTGAAAAATGAATGGAAAAATCCCATTGGAGGGTAAATCCACTTAGGGTTAGGGTTAGGTCCTCTTCAACTCATACAGAAAAATTGATGTCACCAATGAATTTGCAGTGCATAGGTATACTAAGGAGAGCATTGAAATTATCACTCAGGCTCCTCTAGCTTTTCCTGAAAAATGAAAGGAAAAATCCCATTGGAGGGTAAATCCACTTAGGGTTAGGGTTAGGTCCCATTCAACTCATACAGAAAAATTGATGTCACCAATGAATTCACAGTTCATAGGTATGCTTAGGAGGGCACTGATATTTTCGGTCAGGCTTCTCTAGCTTTCCCTGAAAAATGAATGGAAAAATCCCATTGGAGGGTAAATCCACTTAGGGTTAGGTCCCCTTCAACTCATACAGAAAAATTGATGTCACCAATGAATTCGCAGTTCATAGGTATGCTTAGGAGGGCACTGATATTTTTGGTCAGGCTTCTCTAGCTTTCCCTGAAAAATACATGGAAAAATCCCATTGGAGGGTAAATCCATGTAGGGTTAGGGTTAGGTCCCCTTCAACTCATACAGAAAAATTGATGTCAACAATGAATTCACAGTTCATAGGTATGCTTAGGAGGGCACTGATATTTTCGGTCAGGCTTCTCTAGCTTTCCCTGAAAAATGAATGGAAAAATCCCATTGGAGGGTAAATCCACTTAGGGTTAGGTCCCCTTCATCTCATACAGAAAAATTGATGTCACCAATGAATTCACAGTTCATAGATATGCTTAGGAGGGCACTGATATTTTCGGTCAGGCTTCTCTAGCTTTCCCTGAAAAATGAATGGAAAAATCCCATTGGGGGGTAAATCCACTTAGGGTTAGGGTTAGGTCCCCTTCAACTCATACAGAAAAATTGATGTCACCAATGAATTCCCAGTTCATAGGTATGCTTAGGAGGGCACTGATATTTTCGGTCAGGCTTCTCTAGCTTTCCCTGAAAAATGAATGGAAAAATCCCATTGGGGGGTAAATCCACTTAGGGTTAGGGTTAGGTCCCCTTCAACTCATACAGAAAAATTGATGTCACCAATGAATTTGCAGTGCATAGGTATACTTAGGAGAGCATTAATATTTTCAGTCAGGCTTCTCTAGCTTTCCCTGAAAAATGCATGGAAAAATCCCATTGGAGGGTAAATCCACTTAGGGTTAGGTCCCCTTCAACTCATACAGAAAAATTGATGTCACCAATGAATTCGCAGTTCATAGGTATGCTTAGGAGGGCACTGATATTTTCGGTCAGGCTTCTCTAGCTTTCCCTGAAAAATACATGGAAAAATCCCATTGGAGGGTAAATCCACTTAGGGTTAGGGTTAGGTCCCCTTCAACTCATACAGAAAAATTGATGTCACCAATGAATTTGCAGTGCATAGGTATACTTAGGAGAGCATTAATATTTTCAGTCAGGCTTCTCTAGCTTTCCCTGAAAAATGCATGGAAAAATCCCATTGGAGGGTAGATTCACTTAGGGTTAGGGTTAGGTCCCCTTCAACTCATACAGAAAAATTGATGTCACCAATGAATTCCCAGTTCATAGGTATACTTAGGAGGGCACTGATATTTTCTGTCAGGCTTCTCTAGCTTTCCCTGAAAAATGAATGGAAAAATCCCATTGGAGGGTAAATCCACTTAGGGTTAGGGTTAGGTCCTCTTCAACTCATACAGAAAAATTGATGTCACCAATGAATTTGCAGTGCATAGGTATACTAAGGAGAGCATTGAAATTATCACTCAGGCTCCTCTAGCTTTTCCTGAAAAATGAAAGGAAAAATCCCATTGGAGGGTAAATCCACTTAGGGTTAGGGTTAGGTCCCATTCAACTCATACAGAAAAATTGATGTCACCAATGAATTCACAGTTCATAGGTATGCTTAGGAGGGCACTGATATTTTCGGTCAGGCTTCTCTAGCTTTCCCTGAAAAATGCATGGAAAAATCCCATTGGAGGGTAAATCCACTTAGGGTTAGGTCCCCTTCATCTCATACAGAAAAATTGATGTCACCAATGAATTCACAGTTCATAGATATGCTTAGGAGGGCACTGATATTTTCGGTCAGGCTTCTCTAGCTTTCCCTGAAAAATGAATGGAAAAATCCCATTGGGGGGTAAATCCACTTAGGGTTAGGGTTAGGTCCCCTTCAACTCATACAGAAAAATTGATGTCACCAATGAATTTGCAGTGCATAGGTATACTAAGGAGAGCATTATATTTTCACTCAGGCTTCTCTAGCTTTCCCTGAAAAATGAATGGAAAAATCCCATTGGAGGGTAAATCCACTTAGGGTTAGGTCCCCTTCATCTCATACAGAAAAATTGATGTCACCAATGAATTCACAGTTCATAGATATGCTTAGGAGGGCACTGATATTTTCGGTCAGGCTTCTCTAGCTTTCCCTGAAAAATGAATGGAAAAATCCCATTGGGGGGTAAATCCACTTAGGGTTAGGGTTAGGTCCCCTTCAACTCATACAGAAAAATTGATGTCACCAATGAATTCCCAGTTCATAGGTATGCTTAGGAGGGCACTGATATTTTCGGTCAGGCTTCTCTAGCTTTCCCTGAAAAATGAATGGAAAAATCCCATTGGGGGGTAAATCCACTTAGGGTTAGGGTTAGGTCCCCTTCAACTCATACAGAAAAATTGATGTCACCAATGAATTTGCAGTGCATAGGTATACTTAGGAGAGCATTAATATTTTCAGTCAGGCTTCTCTAGCTTTCCCTGAAAAATGCATGGAAAAATCCCATTGGAGGGTAAATCCACTTAGGGTTAGGTCCCCTTCAACTCATACAGAAAAATTGATGTCACCAATGAATTCGCAGTTCATAGGTATGCTTAGGAGGGCACTGATATTTTCGGTCAGGCTTCTCTAGCTTTCCCTGAAAAATACATGGAAAAATCCCATTGGAGGGTAAATCCACTTAGGGTTAGGGTTAGGTCCCCTTCAACTCATACAGAAAAATTGATGTCACCAATGAATTTGCAGTGCATAGGTATACTTAGGAGAGCATTAATATTTTCAGTCAGGCTTCTCTAGCTTTCCCTGAAAAATGCATGGAAAAATCCCATTGGAGGGTAGATTCACTTAGGGTTAGGGTTAGGTCCCCTTCAACTCATACAGAAAAATTGATGTCACCAATGAATTCCCAGTTCATAGGTATACTTAGGAGGGCACTGATATTTTCGGTCAGGCTTCTCTAGCTTTCCCTGAAAAATGAATGGAAAAATCCCATTGGAGGGTAAATCCACTTAGGGTTAGGGTTAGGTCCTCTTCAACTCATACAGAAAAATTGATGTCACCAATGAATTTGCAGTGCATAGGTATACTAAGGAGAGCATTGAAATTATCACTCAGGCTCCTCTAGCTTTCCCTGAAAAATGAATGGAAAAATCCCATTGGAGGGTAAATCCACTTACGGTTAGGGTTAGGTCCCATTCAACTCATACAGAAAAATTGATGTCACCAATGAATTCACAGTTCATAGGTATGCTTAGGAGGGCACTGATATTTTCGGTCAGGCTTCTCTAGCTTTCCCTGAAAAATGAATGGAAAAATCCCATTGGAGGGTAAATCCACTTAGGGTTAGGTCCCCTTCAACTCATACAGAAAAATTGATGTCACCAATGTATTCGCAGTTCATAGGTATGCTTAGGAGGGCACTGATATTTTTGGTCAGGCTTCTCTAGCTTTCCCTGAAAAATACATGGAAAAATCCCATTGGAGGGTAAATCCATGTAGGGTTAGGGTTAGGTCCCCTTCAACTCATACAGAAAAATTGATGTCAACAATGAATTCACAGTTCATAGGTATGCTTAGGAGGGCACTGATATTTTCGGTCAGGCTTCTCTAGCTTTCCCTGAAAAATGCATGGAAAAATCCCATTGGAGGGTAAATCCACTTAGGGTTAGGGTTAGGTCCCCTTCATCTCATACAGAAAAATTGATGTCACCAATGAATTTGCAGTGCATAGGTGTACTAAGGAGAGCATTGAAATTATCACTCAGGCTTCTCTAGCTTTCCCTGAAAAATACATGGAAAAATCCCATTGGAGGGTAAATCCACTTAGGGTTAGGGTTAGGTCCTCTTCAACTCATACAGAAAAATTGATGTCACCAATGAATTTGCAGTGCATAGGTATACTAAGGAGAGCATTATATTTTCACTCAGGCTTCTCTAGCTTTCCCTGAAAAATGCATGGAAAAATCCCATTGGAGGGTAAATCCACTTAGGGTTAGGGTTAGGTCCCCTTCAACTCATACAGAAAAATTGATGTCACCAATGAATTCACAGTTCATAGGTATGCTTAGAAGGGCACTGATATTTTCGGTCAGGCTTCTCTAGCTTTCCCTGAAAAATGAATGGAAAAATCCCATTGGAGGGTAAATCCACTTAGGGTTAGGGTTAGGTCCCCTTCAACTCATACAGAAAAATTGATGTCACCAATGAATTCACAGTTCATAGGTATGCTTAGAAGGGCACTGATATTTTCGGTCAGGCTTCTCTAGCTTTCCCTGAAAAATGCATGGAAAAATCCCATTGGGGGGTAAATCCACTTAGGGTTAGGGTTAGGTCCCCTTCAACTCATACAGAAAAATTGATGTCACCAATGAATTTGCAGTGCATAGGTATACTTAGGAGAGCATTAATATTTTCAGTCAGGCTTCTCTAGCTTTCCCTGAAAAATGCATGGAAAAATCCCATTGGAGGGTAAATCCACTTAGGGTTAGGTCCCCTTCAACTCATACAGAAAAATTGATGTCACCAATGAATTCGCAGTTCATAGGTATGCTTAGGAGGGCACTGATATTTTCGGTCAGGCTTCTCTAGCTTTCCCTGAAAAATACATGGAAAAATCCCATTGGAGGGTAAATCCACGTAGGGTTAGGGTTAGGTCCCCTTCAACTCATACAGAAAAATTGATGTCACCAATGAATTCCCAGTTCATAGGTATGCTTAGGAGGGCACTGATATTTTCGGTCAGGCTTCTCTAGCTTTCCCTGAAAAATGAATGGAAAAATCCCATTGGAGGGTAAATCCACTTAGGGTTAGGGTTAGGTCCTCTTCAACTCATACAGAAAAATTGATGTCACCAATGAATTTGCAGTGCATAGGTATACTAAGGAGAGCATTGAAATTATCACTCAGGCTTCTCTAGCTTTCCCTGAAAAATGAATGGAAAAATCCCTTTGGAGAGTAAATCCACTTAGGGTTAGGGTTAGGTCCCATTCAACTCATACAGAAAAATTGATGTCACCAATGAATTCACAGTTCATAGGTATGCTTAGGAGGGCACTGATATTTTCGGTCAGGCTTCTCTAGCTTTCCCTGAAAAATGAATGGAAAAATTCCATTGGAGGGTAAATCCACTTAGGGTTAGGTCCCCTTCATCTCATACAGAAAAATTGATGTCACCAATGAATTCACAGTTCATAGGTATGCTTAGGAGGGCACTGATATTTTCGGTCAGGCTTCTCTAGCTTTCCCTGAAAAATGAATGGAAAAATCCCATTGGGGGGTAAATCCACTTAGGGTTAGGGTTAGGTCCCCTTCAACTCATACAGAAAAATTGATGTCACCAATGAATTCGCAGTTCATAGGTATGCTTAGGAGGGCACTGATATTTTCGGTCAGGCTTCTCTAGCTTTCCCTGAAAAATACATGGAAAAATCCCATTGGAGGGTAAATCCACTTAGGGTTAGGGTTAGGTCCCCTTCAACTCATACAGAAAAATTGATGTCACCAATGAATTCACAGTTCATAGGTATGCTTAGAAGGGCACTGATATTTTCGGTCAGGCTTCTCTAGCTTTCCCTGAAAAATGAATGGAAAAATCCCATTGGGGGGTAAATCCACTTAGGGTTAGGGTTAGGTCCCCTTCAACTCATACAGAAAAATTGATGTCACCAATGAATTTGCAGTGCATAGGTATACTTAGGAGAGCATTAATATTTTCAGTCAGGCTTCTCTAGCTTTCCCTGAAAAATGCATGGAAAAATCCCATTGGAGGGTAAATCCACTTAGGGTTAGGGTTACGTCCTCTTCAACTCATACAGAAAAATTGATGTCACCAATGAATTTGCAGTGCATAGGTATACTAAGGAGAGCATTGAAATTATCACTCAGGCTTCTCTAGCTTTCCCTGAAAAATGAATGGAAAAATCCCATTGGAGGGTAAATCCACTTAGGGTTAGGGTTAGGTCCCATTCAACTCATACAGAAAAATTGATGTCACCAATGAATTCACAGTTCATAGGTATGCTTAGGAGGGCACTGATATTTTCGGTCAGGCTTCTCTAGCTTTCCCTGAAAAATGAATGGAAAAATCCCATTGGAGGGTAAATCCACTTAGGGTTAGGTCCCCTTCAACTCATACAGAAAAATTGATGTCACCAATGAATTCGCAGTTCATAGGTATGCTTAGGAGGGCACTGATATTTTCGGTCAGGCTTCTCTAGATTTCCCTGAAAAATACATGGAAAAATCCCATTGGAGGGTAAATCCACTTAGGGTTAGGGTTAGGTCCCCTTCAACTCATACAGAAAAATTGATGTCACCAATGAATTCACAGTTCATAGGTATGCTTAGAAGGGCACTGATATTTTCGGTCAGGCTTCTCTAGCTTTCCCTGAAAAATGAATGGAAAAATCCCATTGGGGGGTAAATCCACTTAGGGTTAGGGTTAGGTCCCCTTCAACTCATACAGAAAAATTGATGTCACCAATGAATTTGCAGTGCATAGGTATACTTAGGAGAGCATTAATATTTTCAGTCAGGCTTCTCTAGCTTTCCCTGAAAAATGCATGGAAAAATCCCATTGGAGGGTAAATCCACTTAGGGTTAGGTCCCCTTCAACTCATACAGAAAAATTGATGTCACCAATGAATTCGCAGTTCATAGGTATGCTTAGGAGGGCACTGATATTTTCGGTCAGGCTTCTCTAGCTTTCCCTGAAAAATGAATGGAAAAATCCCATTGGAGGGTAAATCCACGTAGGGTTAGGGTTAGGTCCCCTTCAACTCATACAGAAAAATTGATGTCACCAATGAATTCCCAGTTCATAGGTATGCTTAGGAGGGCACTGATATTTTCGGTCAGGCTTCTCTAGCTTTCCCTGAAAAATGAATGGAAAAATCCTATTGGAGGGTAAATCCACTTAGGGTTAGGGTTAGGTCCTCTTCAACTCATATAGAAAAATTGATGTCACCAATGAATTTGCAGTGCATAGGTATACTAAGGAGAGCATTGAAATTATCACTCAGGCTTCTCTAGCTTTCCCTGAAAAATGAATGGAAAAATCACATTGGAGGGTAAATCCACTTAGGGTTAGGGTTAGGTCCCATTCAACTCATACAGAAAAATTGATGTCACCAATGAATTCACAGTTCATAGGTATGCTTAGGAGGGCACTGATATTTTCGGTCAGGCTTCTCTAGCTTTCCCTGAAAAATGAATGGAAAAATCCCATTGGAGGGTAAATCCACTTAGGGTTAGGTCCCCTTCAACTCATACAGAAAAATTGATGTCACCAATGAATTCGCAGTTGATAGGTATGCTTAGGAGGGCACTGACATTTTCGGTCAGGCTTCTCTAGCTTTCCCTGAAAAATGAATGGAAAAATCACATTGGGGGGTAAATCCACTTAGGGTTAGGGTTAGGTCCCCTTCAACTCATACAGAAAAATTGATGTCACCAATGAATTCCCAGTTCATAGCTATGCTTAGGAGGGCACTGATATTTTCGGTCAGGCTTCTCTAGCTTTCCCTGAAAAATGAATGGAAAAATCCCATTGGAGGGTAAATCCACTTAGGGTTAGGGTTAGGTCCTCTTCAACTCATACAGAAAAATTGATGTCACCAATGAATTTGCAGTGCATAGGTATACTAAGGAGAGCATTGAAATTATCACTCAGGCTTTTCTAGCTTTCCCTGAAAAATGAATGGAAAAATCCCATTGAAGGGTAAATCCACTTAGGGTTAGGGTTAGGTCCCATTCAACTCATACAGAAAAATTGATGTCACCAATGAATTCACAGTTCATAGGTATGCTTAGGAGGGCACTGATATTTTCGGTCAGGCTTCTCTAGCTTTCCCTGAAAAATGAATGGAAAAATTCCATTGGAGGGTAAATCCACTTAGGGTTAGGTCCCCTTCATCTCATACAGAAAAATTGATGTCACCAATGAATTCACAGTTCATAGGTATGCTTAGGAGGGCACTGATATTTTCGGTCAGGCTTCTCTAGCTTTCCCTGAAAAATGAATGGAAAAATCCCATTGGGGGGTAAATCCACTTAGGGTTAGGGTTAGGTCCCCTTCAACTCATACAGAAAAATTGATGTCACCAATGAATTCCCAGTTCATAGGTATGCTTAGGAGGGCACTGATATTTATGGTCAGGCTTCTCTAGCTTTCCCTGAAAAATGAATGGAAAAATCCCATTGGGGGGTAAATCCACTTAGGTTTAGGGTTAGGTCCCCTTCAACTCATACAGAAAAATTGATGTCACCAATGAATTTGCAGTGCATAGGTATACTTAGGAGAGCATTAATATTTTCAGTCAGGCTTCTCTAGCTTTCCCTGAAAAATGCATGGAAAAATCCCATTGGAGGGTAAATCCACTTAGGGTTAGGTCCCCTTCAACTCATACAGAAAAATTGATGTCACCAATGAATTCACAGTTCATAGGTATGCTTAGGAGGGCACTGATATTTTCGGTCAGGCTTCTCTAGCTTTCCCTGAAAAATGAATGGAAAAATTCCATTGGAGGGTAAATCCACTTAGGGTTAGGTCCCCTTCATCTCATACAGAAAAATTGATGTCACCAATGAATTCACAGTTCATAGGTATGCTTAGGAGGGCACTGATATTTTCGGTCAGGCTTCTCTAGCTTTCCCTGAAAAATGAATGGAAAAATCCCATTGGGGGGTAAATCCACTTAGGGTTAGGGTTAGGTCCCCTTCAACTCATACAGAAAAATTGATGTCACCAATGAATTCCCAGTTCATAGGTATGCTTAGGAGGGCACTGATATTTTCGGTCAGGCTTCTCTAGCTTTCCCTGAAAAATGAATGGAAAAATCCCATTGGAGGGTAAATCCACTTAGGGTTAGGGTTAGGTCCCCTTCAACTCATACAGAAAAATTGATGTCACCAATGAATTTGCAGTGCATAGGTATACTTAGGAGAGCATTAATATTTTCAGTCAGGCTTCTCTAGCTTTCCCTGAAAAATGCATGGAAAAATCCCATTGGAGGGTAGATTCACTTAGGGTTAGGTCCCCTTCATCTCATACAGAAAAATTGATGTCACCAATGAATTCACAGTTCATAGGTATACTTAGGAGGGCACTGATATTTTCGGTCAGGCTTCTCTAGCTTTCCCTGAAAAATGAATGGAAAAATCCCATTGGAGGGTAAATCCACTTAGGGTTAGGGTTAGGTCCTCTTCAACTCATACAGAAAAATTGATGTCACCAATGAATTCACAGTTCATAGGTATACTAAGGAGAGCATTGAAATTATCACTCAGGCTTTTCTAGCTTTCCCTGAAAAATGAATGGAAAAATCCCATTGAAGGGTAAATCCACTTAGGGTTAGGGTTAGGTCCCATTCAACTCATACAGAAAAATTGATGTCACCAATGAATTCACAGTTCATAGGTATGCTTAGGAGGGCACTGATATTTTCGGTCAGGCTTCTCTAGCTTTCCCTGAAAAATGAATGGAAAAATTCCATTGGAGGGTAAATCCACTTAGGGTTAGGTCCCCTTCATCTCATACAGAAAAATTGATGTCACCAATGAATTCACAGTTCATAGGTATGCTTAGGAGGGCACTGATATTTTCGGTCAGGCTTCTCTAGCTTTCCCTGAAAAATGCATGGAAAAATCCCATTGGAGGGTAAATCCACTTAGGGTTAGGTCCCCTTCAACTCATACAGAAAAATTGATGTCACCAATGAATTCGCAGTTCATAGGTATGCTTAGGAGGGCACTGATATTTTCGGTCAGGCTTCTCTAGCTTTCCCTGAAAAATACATGGAAAAATCCCATTGGAGGGTAAATCCACGTAGGGTTAAGGTTAGGTCCCCTTCAACTCATACAGAAAAATTGATGTCACCAATGAATTCCCAGTTCATAGGTATGCTTAGGAGGGCACTGATATTTTCGGTCAGGCTTCTCTAGCTTTCCCTGAAAAATGAATGGAAAAATCCCGTTGGGGGGTAAATCCACTTAGGGTTAGGGTTAGGTCCCCTTCAACTCATACAGAAAAATTGATGTCACCAATGAATTCCCAGTTCATAGGTATGCTTAGGAGGGCACTGATATCTTCGGTCAGGCTTCTCTAGCTTTCCTTGAAAAATGAATGGAAAAATCCCATTGGAGGGTAAATCCACTTAGGGTTAGGGTTAGGTCCTCTTCAACTCATACAGAAAAATTGATGTCACCAATGAATTTGCAGTGCATAGTTATACTAAGGAGAGCATTGAAATTATCACTCAGACTTTTCTAGCTTTCCCTGAAAAATGAATGGAAAAATCCCATTGAAGGGTAAATCCACTTAGGGTTAGGGTTAGGTCCCATTCAACTCATACAGAAAAATTGATGTCACCAATGAATTCACAGTTCATAGGTATGCTTAGGAGGGCACTGATATTTTCGGTCAGGCTTCTCTAGCTTTCCCTGAAAAATGAATGGAAAAATTCCATTGGAGGGTAAATCCACTTAGGGTTAGGTCCCCTTCATCTCATACAGAAAAATTGATGTCACCAATGAATTCACAGTTCATAGGTATGCTTAGGAGGGCACTGATATTTTTGGTCAGGCTTCTCTAGCTTTCCCTGAAAAATGAATGGAAAAATCCCATTGGGGGGTAAATCCACTTAGGGTTAGGGTTAGGTCCCCTTCAACTCATACAGAAAAATTGATGTCACCAATGAATTCCCAGTTCATAGGTATGCTTAGGAGGGCACTGATATTTTCGGTCAGGCTTCTCTAGCTTTCCCTGAAAAATGAATGGAAAAATCCCATTGGAGGGTAAATCCACTTAGGGTTAGGGTTAGGTCCCCTTCAACTCATACAGAAAAATTGATGTCACCAATGAATTTGCAGTGCATAGGTATACTTAGGAGAGCATTAATATTTTCAGTCAGGCTTCTCTAGCTTTCCCTGAAAAATGCATGGAAAAATCCCATTGGAGGGTAGATTCACTTAGGGTTAGGTCCCCTTCATCTCATACAGAAAAATTGATGTCACCAATGAATTCACAGTTCATAGGTATACTTAGGAGGGCACTGATATTTTCGGTCAGGCTTCTCTAGCTTTCCCTGAAAAATGAATGGAAAAATCCCATTGGAGGGTAAATCCACTTAGGGTTAGGGTTAGGTCCTCTTCAACTCATACAGAAAAATTGATGTCACCAATGAATTCACAGTTCATAGGTATACTAAGGAGAGCATTGAAATTATCACTCAGGCTTTTCTAGCTTTCCCTGAAAAATGAATGGAAAAATCCCATTGAAGGGTAAATCCACTTAGGGTTAGGGTTAGGTCCCATTCAACTCATACAGAAAAATTGATGTCACCAATGAATTCACAGTTCATAGGTATGCTTAGGAGGGCACTGATATTTTCGGTCAGGCTTCTCTAGCTTTCCCTGAAAAATGAATGGAAAAATTCCATTGGAGGGTAAATCCACTTAGGGTTAGGTCCCCTTCATCTCATACAGAAAAATTGATGTCACCAATGAATTCACAGTTCATAGGTATGCTTAGGAGGGCACTGATATTTTCGGTCAGGCTTCTCTAGCTTTCCCTGAAAAATGAATGGAAAAATCCCATTGGGGGGTAAATCCACTTAGGGTTAGGGTTAGGTCCCCTTCAACTCATACAGAAAAATTGATGTCACCAATGAATTCCCAGTTCATAGGTATGCTTAGGAGGGCACTGATATTTTCGGTCAGGCTTCTCTAGCTTTCCCTGAAAAATGAATGGAAAAATCCCATTGGGGGGTAAATCCACTTAGGTTTAGGGTTAGGTCCCCTTCAACTCATACAGAAAAATTGATGTCACCAATGAATTTGCAGTGCATAGGTATACTTAGGAGAGCATTAATATTTTCAGTCAGGCTTCTCTAGCTTTCCCTGAAAAATGCATGGAAAAATCCCATTGGAGGGTAAATCCACTTAGGGTTAGGTCCCCTTCAACTCATACAGAAAAATTGATGTCACCAATGAATTCGCAGTTCATAGGTATGCTTAGGAGGGCACTGATATTTTCGGTCAGGCTTCTCTAGCTTTCCCTGAAAAATACATCCCATTGGAGGGTAAATCCACGTAGGGTTAAGGTTAGGTCCCCTTCAACTCATACAGAAAAATTGATGTCACCAATGAATTCCCAGTTCATAGGTATGCTTAGGAGGGCACTGATATTTTCGGTCAGGCTTCTCTAGCTTTCCCTGAAAAATGAATGGAAAAATCCCGTTAGGGGGTAAATCCACTTAGGGTTAGGGTTAGGTCCCCTTCAACTCATACAGAAAAATTTATGTCACCAATGAATTCCCAGTTCATAGGTATGCTTAGGAGGGCATTGATATTTTCGGTCAGGCTTCTCTAGCTTTCCCTGAAAAATGAATGGAAAAATCCCATTGGAGGGTAAATCCACTTAGCGTTAGGGTTAGGTCCTCTTCAACTCATACAGAAAAATTGATGTCACCAATGAATTTGCAGTGCATAGGTATACTAAGGAGAGCATTGAAATTATCACTCAGGCTTTTCTAGCTTTCCCTGAAAAATGAATGGAAAAATCCCATTGAAGGGTAAATCCACTTAGGGTTAGGGTTAGGTCCCATTCAACTCATACAGAAAAATTGATGTCACCAATGAATTCACAGTTCATAGGTATGCTTAGGAGGGCACTGATGTTTTCGGTCAGGCTTCTCTAGCTTTCCCTGAAAAATGAATGGAAAAATTCCATTGGAGGGTAAATCCACTTAGGGTTAGGTCCCCTTCATCTCATACAGAAAAATTGATGTCACCAATGAATTCACAGTTCATAGGTATGCTTAGGAGGGCACTGATATTTTTGGTCAGGCTTCTCTAGCTTTCCCTGAAAAATGAATGGAAAAATCCCATTGGGGGGTAAATCCACTTAGGGTTAGGGTTAGGTCCCCTTCAACTCATACAGAAAAATTGATGTCACCAATGAATTCCCAGTTCATAGGTATGCTTAGGAGGGCACTGATATTTTCGGTCAGGCTTCTCTAGCTTTCCCTGAAAAATGAATGGAAAAATTCCATTGGAGGGTAAATCCACTTAGGGTTAGGTCCCCTTCATCTCATACAGAAAAATTGATGTCACCAATGAATTCACAGTTCATAGGTATGCTTAGGAGGGCACTGATATTTTCGGTCAGGCTTCTCTAGCTTTCCCTGAAAAATGAATGGAAAAATTCCATTGGAGGGTAAATCCACTTAGGGTTAGGTCCCCTTCATCTCATACAGAAAAATTGATGTCACCAATGAATTCACAGTTCATAGGTATGCTTAGGAGGGCACTGATATTTTTGGTCAGGCTTCTCTAGCTTTCCCTGAAAAATGAATGGAAAAATCCCATTGGAGGGTAAATCCACTTAGGGTTAGGGGTAGGTCCCCTTCAACTCATACAGAAAAATTGATGTCACCAATGAATTTGCAGTGCATAGGTATACTTAGGAGAGCATTAATATTTTCAGTCAGGCTTCTCTAACTTTCCCTGAAAAATGCATGGAAAAATCCCATTGGAGGGTAGATTCACTTAGGGTTAGGTCCCCTTCATCTCATACAGAAAAATTGATGTCACCAATGAATTCACAGTTCATAGGTATGCTTAGGAGGGCACTGATATTTTCGGTCAGGCTTCTCTAGCTTTCCCTGAAAAATGAATGGAAAAATCCCATTGGGGGGTAAATCCACTTAGGGTTAGGGTTAGGTCCCCTTCAACTCATACAGAAAAATTGATGTCACCAATGAATTCCCAGTTCATAGGTATACTTAGGAGGGCACTGATATTTTCGGTCAGGCTTCTCTAGCTTTCCCTGAAAAATGAATGGAAAAATCCCATTGGAGGGTAAATCCACTTAGGGTTAGGGTTAGGTCCTCTTCAACTCATACAGAAAAATTGATGTCACCAATGAATTTGCAGTGCATAGGTATACTTAGGAGAGCATTAATATTTTCAGTCAGGCTTCTCTAGCTTTCCCTGAAAAATGCATGGAAAAATCCCATTGGAGGGTAAATCCACTTAGGGTTAGGGTTAGGTCCCCTTCAACTCATACAGAAAAATTGATGTCACCAATGAATTCACAGTTCATAGGTATGCTTAGAAGGGCACTGATATTTTCGGTCAGGCTTCTCTAGCTTTCCCTGAAAGATGAATGGAAAAATCCCATTGGAGGGTAAATCCACTTAGGGTTAGGGTTAGGTCCTCTTCAACTCATACAGAAAAATTGATGTCACCAATGAATTTGCAGTGCATAGGTATACTAAGGAGAGCATTATATTTTCACTCAGGCTTCTCTAGCTTTCCCTGAAAAATGCATGGAAAAATCCCATTGGAGGGTAAATCCACTTAGGGTTAGGGTTAGGTCCCCTTCAACTCATACAGAAAAATTGATGTCACCAATGAATTCACAGTTCATAGGTATGCTTAGAAGGGCACTGATATTTTCGGTCAGGCTTCTTTAGCTTTCCCTGAAAAATGAATGGAAAAATCCCATTGGAGGGTAAATCCACTTAGGGTTAGGGTTAGGTCCCCTTCAACTCATACAGAAAAATTGATGTCACCAATGAATTCACAGTTCATAGGTATGCTTAGAAGGGCACTGATATTTTCGGTCAGGCTTCTCTAGCTTTCCCTGAAAAATGCATGGAAAAATCCCATTGGGGGGTAAATCCACTTAGGGTTAGGGTTAGGTCCCCTTCAACTCATACAGAAAAATTGATGTCACCAATGAATTTGCAGTGCATAGGTATGCTGAGGAGGGCACTGATATTTTCGGTCAGGCTTCTCTAGCTTTCCCTGAAAAATACATGGAAAAATCCCATTGGAGGGTAAATCCACGTAGGGTTAGGGTTAGGTCCCCTTCAACTCATACAGAAAAATTGATGTCACCAATGAATTCCCAGTTCATAGGTATGCTTAGGAGGGCACTGATATTTTCGGTCAGGCTTCTCTAGCTTTCCCTGAAAAATGAATGGAAAAATCCCATTGGAGGGTAAATCCACTTAGGGTTAGGGTTAGGTCCTCTTCAACTCATACAGAAAAATTGATGTCACCAATGAATTCACAGTTCATAGGTATGCTTAGAAGGGCACTGATATTTTCGGTCAGGCTTCTCTAGCTTTCCCTGAAAAATGAATGGAAAAATCCCATTGGAGGGTAAATCCACTTAGGGTTAGGGTTAGGTCCCCTTCAACTCATACAGAAAAATTGATGTCACCAATGAATTTGCAGTGCATAGGTATACTTAGGAGAGCATTAATATTTTCAGTCAGGCTTCTCTAGCTTTCCCTGAAAAATGCATGGAAAAATCCCATTGGAGGGTAAATCAACTTAGGGTTAGGGTTAGGTCCCCTTCATCTCATACAGAAAAATTGATGTCACCAATGAATTTGCAGTGCATAGGTGTACTAAGGAGAGCATTGAAATTATCACTCAGGCTTCTCTAGCTTTCCCTGAAAAATACATGGAAAAATCCCATTGGAGGGTAAATCCACTTAGGGTTAGGGTTAGGTCCCCTTCAACTCATACAGAAAAATTGATGTCACCAATGAATTCCCAGTTCATAGGTATGCTTAGGAGGGCACTGATATTTTCGGTCAGGCTTCTCTTGCTTTCCCTGAAAAATGAATGGAAAAATCCCATTGGAGGGTAAATCCACTTAGGGTTAGGGTTAGGTCCTCTTCAACTCATACAGAAAAATTGATGTCACCAATGAATTTGCAGTGCATAGTTATACTAAGGAGAGCATTGAAATTATCACTCAGGCTTTTCTAGCTTTCCCTGAAAAATGAATGGAAAAATCCCATTGAAGGGTAAATCCACTTAGGGTTAGGGTTAGGTCCCATTCAACTCATACAGAAAAATTGATGTCACCAATGAATTCACAGTTCATAGGTATGCTTAGGAGGGCACTGATATTTTCGGTCAGGCTTCTCTAGCTTTCCCTGAAAAATGAATGGAAAAATCCCATTGGGGGGTAAATCCACTTAGGGTTAGGTCCCCTTCAACTCATACAGAAAAATTGATGTCACCAATGAATTCCCAGTTCATAGGTATGCTTAGGAGGGCACTGATATTTTCGGTCAGGCTTCTCTAGCTTTCCCTGAAAAATGAATGGAAAAATCCCATTGAAGGGTAAATCCACTTAGGGTTAGGGTTAGGTCCTCTTCAACTCATACAGAAAAATTGATGTCACCAATGAATTCGCAGTGCATAGTTATACTAAGGAGAGCATTTAAATTATCACTCAGGCTTTTCTAGCTTTCCCTGAAAAATGAATGGAAAAATCCCATTGAAGGGTAAATCCACTTAGGGTTAGGGTTAGGTCCCATTCAACTCATACAGAAAAATTGATGTCACCAATGAATTCACAGTTCATAGGTATGCTTAGGAGGACACTGATATTTTCGGTCAGGCTTCTCTAGCTTTCCCTGAAAAATGAATGGAAAAATCCCATTGGAGGGTAAATCCACTTAGGGTTAGGTCCCCTTCATCTCATACAGAAAAATTGATGTCACCAATGAATTCCCAGTTCATAGGTATGCTTAGGAGGGCACTGATATTTTCGGTCAGGCTTCTCTAGCTTTCCATGAAAAATGCATGGAAAAATCCCATTGGAGGGTAAATCCATGTAGGGTTAGGGTTAGGTCCCCTTCAACTCATACAGAAAAATTGATGTCACCTATGAATTCACAGTTCATAGGTATGCTTAGGAGGGCACTGATATTTTCGGTCAGGCTTCTCTAGCTTTCCATGAAAAATGCATGGAAAAATCCCATTGGAGGGTAAATCCACTTAGGGTTAGGCTTTGGTCCCCTTCATCTCATACAGAAAAATTGATGTCACCAATGAATTCACAGTTCATAGGTATGCTTAGGAGGGCACTGATATTTTCGGTCAGGCTTCTCTAGCTTTCCCTGAAAAATGAATGGAAAAATCCCATTGGGGGGTAAATCCACTTAGGGTTAGGGTTAGGTCCCCTTCATCTCATACAGAAAAATTGATGTCACCAATGAATTCCCAGTTCATAGGTATGCTTAGGAGGGCACTGATATTTTCGGTCAGGCTTCTCTAGCTTTCCATGAAAAATGCATGGAAAAATCCCATTGGAGGGTAAATCCATGTAGGGTTAGGGTTAGGTCCCCTTCAACTCATACAGAAAAATTGATGTCACCAATGAATTCACAGTTCATAGGTATGCTTAGGAGGGCACTGATATTTTCGGTCAGGCTTCTCTAGCTTTCCATGAAAAATGCATGGAAAAATCCCATTGGAGGGTAAATCCACTTAGGGTTAGGCTTTGGTCCCCTTCATCTCATACAGAAAAATTGATGTCACCAATGAATTCACAGTTCATAGGTATGCTTAGGAGGGCACTGATATTTTCGGTCAGGCTTCTCTAGCTTTCCCTGAAAAATGAATGGAAAAATCCCATTGGGGGGTAAATCCACTTAGGGTTAGGGTTAGGTCCCCTTCAACTCATACAGAAAAATTGATGTCACCAATGAATTCCCAGTTCATAGGTATGCTTAGGAGGGCACTGATATTTTCGGTCAGGCTTCTCTAGCTTTCCATGAAAAATGAATGGAAAAATCCCATTGGAGGGTAAATCCACTTAGGGTTAGGGTTACGTCCTCTTCAACTCATACAGAAAAATTGATGTCACCAATGAATTCGCAGTGCATAGTTATACTAAGGAGAGCATTTAAATTATCACTCAGGCTTTTCTAGCTTTCCCTGAAAAATGAATGGAAAAATCCCATTGAAGGGTAAATCCACTTAGGGTTAGGGTTAGGTCCCATTCAACTCATACAGAAAAATTGATGTCACCAATGAATTCACAGTTCATAGGTATGCTTAGGAGGACACTGTTATTTTCGGTCAGGCTTCTCTAGCTTTCCCTGAAAAATGAATGGAAAAATCCCATTGGAGGGTAAATCCACTTAGGGTTAGGTCCCCTTCATCTCATACAGAAAAATTGATGTCACCAATGAATTCCCAGTTCATAGGTATGCTTAGGAGGGCACTGATATTTTCGGTCAGGCTTCTCTAGCTTTCCATGAAAAATGCATGGAAAAATCCCATTGGAGGGTAAATCCATGTAGGGTTAGGGTTAGGTCCCCTTCAACTCATACAGAAAAATTGATGTCACCAATGAATTCACAGTTCATAGGTATGCTTAGGAGGGCACTGATATTTTCGGTCAGGCTTCTCTAGCTTTCCATGAAAAATGCATGGAAAAATCCCATTGGAGGGTAAATCCACTTAGGGTTAGGCTTTGGTCCCCTTCATCTCATACAGAAAAATTGATGTCACCAATGAATTCACAGTTCATAGGTATGCTTAGGAGGGCACTGATATTTTCGGTCAGGCTTCTCTAGCTTTCCATGAAAAATGCATGGAAAAATCCCATTGGAGGGTAAATCCATGTAGGGTTAGGGTTAGGTCCCCTTCAACTCATACAGAAAAATTGATGTCACCAATGAATTCACAGTTCATAGGTATGCTTAGGAGGGCACTGATATTTTCGGTCAGGCTTCTCTAGCTTTCCATGAAAAATGCATGGAAAAATCCCATTGGAGGGTAAATCCACTTAGGGTTAGGCTTTGGTCCCCTTCATCTCATACAGAAAAATTGATGTCACCAATGAATTCACAGTTCATAGGTATGCTTAGGAGGGCACTGATATTTTCGGTCAGGCTTCTCTAGCTTTCCCTGAAAAATGAATGGAAAAATCCCATTGGGGGGTAAATCCACTTAGGGTTAGGGTTAGGTCCCCTTCAACTCATACAGAAAAATTGATGTCACCAATGAATTCCCAGTTCATAGGTATGCTTAGGAGGGCACTGATATTTTCGGTCAGGCTTCTCTAGCTTTCCATGAAAAATGAATGGAAAAATCCCATTGGAGGGTAAATCCACTTAGGGTTAGGGTTACGTCCTCTTCAACTCATACAGAAAAATTGATGTCACCAATGAATTCGCAGTGCATAGTTATACTAAGGAGAGCATTTAAATTATCACTCAGGCTTTTCTAGCTTTCCCTGAAAAATGAATGGAAAAATCCCATTGAAGGGTAAATCCACTTAGGGTTAGGGTTAGGTCCCATTCAACTCATACAGAAAAATTGATGTCACCAATGAATTCACAGTTCATAGGTATGCTTAGGAGGACACTGTTATTTTCGGTCAGGCTTCTCTAGCTTTCCCTGAAAAATGAATGGAAAAATCCCATTGGAGGGTAAATCCACTTAGGGTTAGGTCCCCTTCATCTCATACAGAAAAATTGATGTCACCAATGAATTCCCAGTTCATAGGTATGCTTAGGAGGGCACTGATATTTTCGGTCAGGCTTCTCTAGCTTTCCATGAAAAATGCATGGAAAAATCCCATTGGAGGGTAAATCCATGTAGGGTTAGGGTTAGGTCCCCTTCAACTCATACAGAAAAATTGATGTCACCAATGAATTCACAGTTCATAGGTATGCTTAGGAGGGCACTGATATTTTCGGTCAGGCTTCTCTAGCTTTCCATGAAAAATGCATGGAAAAATCCCATTGGAGGGTAAATCCACTTAGGGTTAGGCTTTGGTCCCCTTCATCTCATACAGAAAAATTGATGTCACCAATGAATTCACAGTTCATAGGTATGCTTAGGAGGGCACTGATATTTTCGGTCAGGCTTCTCTAGCTTTCCATGAAAAATGCATGGAAAAATCCCATTGGAGGGTAAATCCATGTAGGGTTAGGGTTAGGTCCCCTTCAACTCATACAGAAAAATTGATGTCACCAATGAATTCACAGTTCATAGGTATGCTTAGGAGGGCACTGATATTTTCGGTCAGGCTTCTCTAGCTTTCCATGAAAAATGCATGGAAAAATCCCATTGGAGGGTAAATCCACTTAGGGTTAGGCTTTGGTCCCCTTCATCTCATACAGAAAAATTGATGTCACCAATGAATTCACAGTTCATAGGTATGCTTAGGAGGGCACTGATATTTTCGGTCAGGCTTCTCTAGCTTTCCCTGAAACATGAATGGAAAAATCCCATTGGGGGGTAAATCCACTTAGGGTTAGGGTTAGGTCCCCTTCAACTCATACAGAAAAATTGATGTCACCAATGAATTCCCAGTTCATAGGTATGCTTAGGAGGGCACTGATATTTTCGGTCAGGCTTCTCTAGCTTTCCATGAAAAATGAATGGAAAAATCCCATTGGAGGGTAAATCCACTTAGGGTTAGGGTTAGGTCCTCTTCAACTCATACAGAAAAATTGATGTCACCAATGAATTTGCAGTGCATAGGTATACTAAGGAGAGCATTGAAATTATCACTCAGGCTTTTCTAGCTTTCCCTGAAAAATGAATGGAAAAATCCCATTGAAGGGTAAATCCACTTAGGGTTAGGGTTAGGTCCCATTCAACTCATACGGAAAAATTGATGTCACCAATGAATTCACAGTTCATAGGTATGCTTAGGAGGGCACTGATATTTTCGGTCAGGCTTCTCTAGCTTTCCCTGAAAAATGAATGGAAAAATCCCATTGGGGGGTAAATCCACTTAGGGTTAGGGTTAGGTCCCATTCAACTCATACAGAAAAATTGATGTCACCAATGAATTCCCAGTTCATAGGTATGCTTAGGAGGGCACTGATATTTTCGGTCAGGCTTCTCTAGCTTTCCCTGAAAAATGCATGGAAAAATCCCATTGGAGGGTAAATCCACTTAGGGATAGGGTTAGGTCCCCTTCAACTCATACAGAAAAATTGATGTCACCAATGAATTTGCAGTGCATAGGTATACTAAGGAGAGCATTGAAATTATCACTCAGGCTTCTGTAGCTTTCCCTGAAAAATGAATGGAAAAATCCCATTGGAGGGTAAATCCACTTAGGGTTAGGGTTAGGTCCCATTCAACTCATACAGAAAAATTGATGTCACCAATGAATTCACAGTTCATAGGTATGCTTAGGAGGGCACTGATATTTTCGGTCAGGCTTCTCTAGCTTTCCCTGAAAAATAAATGGAAAAATCCCATGGGGGGGT
Organism: Natrix helvetica; assembly: GCF_964273705.1. Lineage (NCBI taxonomy): Eukaryota > Metazoa > Chordata > Lepidosauria > Squamata > Natricidae > Natrix > Natrix helvetica. The sequence goes on from NC_138552.1 coordinate 168,074,000, forward strand.
AAATCCACTTAGGGTTAGGGTTAGGTCCCCTTCAACTCATACAGAAAAATTGATGTCACCAATGAATTTGCAGTGCATAGGTATACTTAGGAGAGCATTAATATTTTCAGTCAGGCTTCTCTAGCTTTCCCTGAAAAATGCATGGAAAAATCCCATTGGAGGGTAAATCCACTTAGGGTTAGGTCCCCTTCATCTCATACAGAAAAATTGATGTCACCAATGAATTCACAGTTCATAGGTATGCTTAGGAGGGCACTGATATTTTCGGTCAGGCTTCTCTAGCTTTCCCTGAAAAATGAATGGAAAAATCCCATTGGGGGGTAAATCCACTTAGGGTTAGGGTTAGGTCCCCTTCAACTCATACAGAAAAATTGATGTCACCAATGAATTCCCAGTTCATAGGTATGCTTAGGAGGGCACTGATATTTTCGGTCAGGCTTCTCTAGCTTTCCCTGAAAAATGAATGGAAAAATCCCATTGGAGGGTAAATCCACTTAGGGTTAGGGTTAGGTCCCCTTCAACTCACACAGAAAAATTGATGTCACCAATGAATTTGCAGTGCATAGGTATACTAAGGAGAGCATTGAAATTATCACTCAGGCTTCTCTAGCTTTCCCTGAAAAATGAATGGAAAAATCCAATTGGAGGGTAAATCCACTTAGGGTTAGGGTTAGGTCCCATTCAACTCATACAGAAAAATTGATGTCACCAATGAATTCACAGTTCATAGGTATGCTTAGGAGGGCACTGATATTTTCGGTCAGGCTTCTCTAGCTTTCCCTGAAAAATAAATGGAAAAATCCCATTGGGGGGTAAATCCACTTAGGGTTAGGGTTAGGTCCCCTTCAACTCATACAGAAAAATTGATGTCACCAATGAATTTGCAGTGCATAGGTATACTTAGGAGAGCATTAATATTTTCAGTCAGGCTTCTCTAGCTTTCCCTGAAAAATGCATGGAAAAATCCCATTGGAGGGTAAATCCACTTAGGGTTAGGTCCCCTTCAACTCATACAGAAAAATTGATGTCACCAATGAATTCGCAGTTCATAGGTATGCTTAGGAGGGCACTGATATTTTCGGTCAGGCTTCTCTAGCTTTCCCTGAAAAATACATGGAAAAATCCCATTGGAGGGTAAATCCACGTAGGGTTAGGGTTAGGTCCCCTTCAACTCATACAGAAAAATTGATGTCACCAATGAATTCCCAGTTCATAGGTATGCTTAGGAGGGCACTGATATTTTCGGTCAGGCTTCTCTAGCTTTCCCTGAAAAATGAATGGAAAAATCCTATTGGAGGGTAAATCCACTTAGGGTTAGGGTTAGGTCCTCTTCAACTCATACAGAAAAATTGATGTCACCAATGAATTTGCAGTGCATAGGTATACTAAGGAGAGCATTGAAATTATCACTCAGGCTTCTCTAGCTTTCCCTGAAAAATGAATGGAAAAATCCCATTGGAGGGTAAATCCACTTAGGGTTAGGGTTAGGTCCCATTCAACTCATACAGAAAAATTGATGTCACCAATGAATTCACAGTTCATAGGTATGCTTAGGAGGGCACTGATATTTTCGGTCAGGCTTCTCTAGCTTTCCCTGAAAAATGAATGGAAAAATCCCATTGGAGGGTAAATCCACTTAGGGTTAGGTCCCCTTCAACTCATACAGAAAAATTGATGTCACCAATGAATTCCCAGTTCATAGGTATGCTTAGGAGGGCACTGATATTTTCGGTCAGGCTTCTCTAGCTTTCCCTGAAAAATGAATGGAAAAATCCCATTGGGGGGTAAATCCATTTAGGGTTAGGGTTAGGTCCCCTTCAACTCATACAGAAAAATTGATGTCACCAATGAATTCGCAGTGCATAGGTATACTTAGGAGAGCATTAATATTTTCAGTCAGGCTTCTCTAGCTTTCCCTGAAAAATGCATGGAAAAATCCCATTGGAGGGTAAATCCACTTAGGGTTAGGTCCCCTTCAACTCATACAGAAAAATTGATGTCACCAATGAATTCGCAGTTCATAGGTATGCTTAGGAGGGCACTGATATTTTCGGTCAGGCTTCTCTAGCTTTCCCTGAAAAATACATGGAAAAATCCCATTGGAGGGTAAATCCACGTAGGGTTAGGGCAGTGCTTCTCAAATAGTGGGGCGGGCCCCCCAGGGGGGGCGCGAGGCTCCGTAAAGGGGGGCTCAGCTCAAATTATTTTATATATTTTTCTTTAGCAGGTTAAAGTTTTTTAAAATATTGTGTTCCTTTAAATCCTGTGCTCCTTTAAATCTTTTCTGCTACAGTTAATAAAGCTATTCTTTGTTGTAAATTGATCCACATTTCTTTCTTTTTTATTCTCTTATACGTTAATAAGGATACAGTGTTATGCAGAGGTGTACTTATAACAATTTTATAGACAAATGATACTATTTACAGTCGCGCGGGGGGCGCGAAATGTTTTCTTCTTCCTAGGGGGGGCATGACAGAAAATAATTGAGAAGCACTGGGTTAGGGTTAGGTCCCCTTCAACTCATACAGAAAAATTGATGTCACCAATGAATTCACAGTTCATAGGTATGCTTAGGAGGGGACAGATATTTTCGGTCAGGCTTCTCTAGCTTTCCCTGAAAAATGAATGGAAAAATCCCATTGGAGGGTAAATCCACTTAGGGTTAGGGTTAGGTCCCCTTCAACTCATACAGAAAAATTGATGTCACCAATGAATTTGCAGTGCATAGTTATACTTAGGAGAGCATTAATATTTTCAGTCAGGCTTCTCTAGCTTTCCCTGAAAAATGCATGGAAAAATCCCATTGGAGGGTAGATTCACTTAGGGTTAGGGTTAGGTCCCCTTCAACTCATACAGAAAAATTGATGTCACCAATGAATTCCCAGTTCATAGGTATACTTAGGAGGGCACTGATATTTTCGGTCAGGCTTCTCTAGCTTTCCCTGAAAAATGAATGGAAAAATCCCATTGGAGGGTAAATCCACTTAGGGTTAGGGTTAGGTCCTCTTCAACTCATACAGAAAAATTGATGTCACCAATGAATTTGCAGTGCATAGGTATACTAAGGAGAGCATTGAAATTATCACTCAGGCTCCTCTAGCTTTCCCTGAAAAATGAATGGAAAAATCCCATTGGAGGGTAAATCCACTTAGGGTTAGGGTTAGGTCCCATTCAACTCATACAGAAAAATTGATGTCACCAATGAATTCACAGTTCATAGGTATGCTTAGGAGGGCACTGATATTTTCGGTCAGGCTTCTCTAGCTTTCCCGGAAAAATGAATGGAAAAATCCCATTGGAGGGTAAATCCACTTAGGGTTAGGTCCCCTTCAACTCATACAGAAAAATTGATGTCACCAATGAATTCGCAGTTCATAGGTATGCTTAGGAGGGCACTGATATTTTTGGTCAGGCTTCTCTAGCTTTCCCTGAAAAATACATGGAAAAATCCCATTGGAGGGTAAATCCATGTAGGGTTAGGGTTAGGTCCCCTTCAACTCATACAGAAAAATTGATGTCAACAATGAATTCAAAGTTCATAGGTATGCTTAGGAGGACACTGATATTATCGGTCAGGCTTCTCTAGCTTTCCCTGAAAAATGAATGGAAAAATCCCATTGGAGGGTAAATCCACTTAGGGTTAGGGTTAGGTCCCCTTCATCTCATACAGAAAAATTGATGTCACCAATGAATTTGCAGTGCATAGGTGTACTAAGGAGAGCATTGAAATTATCACTCAGGCTTCTCTAGCTTTCCCTGAAAAATACATGGAAAAATCCCATTGGAGGGTAAATCCACTTAGGGTTAGGGTTAGGTCCTCTTCAACTCATACAGAAAAATTGATGTCACCAATGAATTTGCAGTGCATAGGTATACTAAGGAGAGCATTGAAATTATCACTCAGGCTTCTCTAGCTTTCCCTGAAAAATGAATGGAAAAATCCCTTTGGAGAGTAAATCCACTTAGGGTTAGGGTTAGGTCCCCTTCAACTCATACAGAAAAATTGATGTCACCAATGAATTCGCAGTTCATAGGTATGCTTAGGAGGGCACTGATATTTTCGGTCAGGCTTCTCTACCTTTCCCTGAAAAATGAATGGAAAAATCCCATTGGGGGGTAAATCCACTTAGGGTTAGGGTTAGGTCCCCTTCAACTCATACAGAAAAATTGATGTCACCAATGAATTCGCAGTTCATAGGTATGCTTAGGAGGGCACTGATATTTTCGGTCAGGCTTCTCTAGCTTTCCCTGAAAAATACATGGAAAAATCCCATTGGAGGGTAAATCCACTTAGGGTTAGGGTTAGGTCCCCTTCAACTCATACAGAAAAATTGATGACACCAATGAATTCACAGTTCATAGGTATGCTTAGAAGGGCACTGATATTTTCGGTCAGGCTTCTCTAGCTTTCCCTGAAAAATGAATGGAAAAATCCCATTGGGGGGTAAATCCACTTAGGGTTAGGGTTAGGTCCCCTTCAACTCATACAGAAAAATTGATGTCACCAATGAATTTGCAGTGCATAGGTATACTTAGGAGAGCATTAATATTTTCAGTCAGGCTTCTCTAGCTTTCCCTGAAAAATGCATGGAAAAATCCCATTGGAGGGTAAATCCACTTAGGGTTAGGGTTACGTCCTCTTCAACTCATACAGAAAAATTGATGTCACCAATGAATTTGCAGTGCATAGGTATACTAAGGAGAGCATTGAAATTATCACTCAGGCTTCTCTAGCTTTGCCTGAAAAATGAATGGAAAAATCCCATTGGAGGGTAAATCCACTTAGGGTTAGGGTTAGGTCCCATTCAACTCATACAGAAAAATTGATGTCACCAATGAATTCACAGTTCATAGGTATGCTTAGGAGGGCACTGATATTTTCGGTCAGGCTTCTCTAGCTTTCCCTGAAAAATGAATGGAAAAATCCCATTGGAGGGTAAATCCACTTAGGGTTAGGTCCCCTTCAACTCATACAGAAAAATTGATGTCACCAATGAATTCGCAGTTCATAGGTATGCTTAGGAGGGCACTGATATTTTCGGTCAGGCTTCTCTAGCTTTCCCTGAAAAATACATAGAAAAATCCCATTGGAGGGTAAATCCACTTAGGGTTAGGGTTAGGTCCCCTTCAACTCATACAGAAAAATTGATGTCACCAATGAATTCACAGTTCATAGGTATGCTTAGAAGGGCACTGATATTTTCGGTCAGGCTTCTCTAGCTTTCCCTGAAAAATGAATGGAAAAATCCCATTGGGGGGTAAATCCACTTAGGGTTAGGGTTAGGTCCCCTTCAACTCATACAGAAAAATTGATGTCACCAATGAATTTGCAGTGCATAGGTATACTTAGGAGAGCATTAATATTTTCAGTCAGGCTTCTCTAGCTTTCCCTGAAAAATGCATGGAAAAATCCCATTGGAGGGTAAATCCACTTAGGGTTAGGTCCCCTTCAACTCATACAGAAAAATTGATGTCACCAATGAATTCGCAGTTCATAGGTATGCTTAGGAGGGCACTGATATTTTCGGTCAGGCTTCTCTAGCTTTCCCTGAAAAATACATGGAAAAATCCCATTGGAGGGTAAATCCACGTAGGGTTAGGGTTAGGTCCCCTTCAACTCATACAGAAAAATTGATGTCACCAATGAATTCCCAGTTCATAGGTATGCTTAGGAGGGCACTGATATTTTCGGTCAGGCTTCTCTAGCTTTCCCTGAAAAATGAATGGAAAAATCCTATTGGAGGGTAAATCCACTTAGGGTTAGGGTTAGGTCCTCTTCAACTCATATAGAAAAATTGATGTCACCAATGAATTTGCAGTGCATAGGTATACTAAGGAGAGCATTGAAATTATCACTCAGGCTTCTCTAGCTTTCCCTGAAAAATGAATGGAAAAATCCCATTGGAGGGTAAATCCACTTAGGGTTAGGTCCCCTTCAACTCATACAGAAAAATTGATGTCACCAATGAATTCGCAGTTGATAGGTATGCTTAGGAGGGCACTGATATTTTCGGTCAGGCTTCTCTAGCTTTCCCTGAAAAATGAATGGAAAAATCCCATTGGGGGGTAAATCCACTTAGGGTTAGGGTTAGGTCCCCTTCAACTCATACAGAAAAATTGATGTCACCAATGAATTCACAGTTCATAGGTATGCTTAGGAGGGCACTGATATTTTCGGTCAGGCTTCTCTAGCTTTCCCTGAAAAATGAATGGAAAAATCCCATTGGAGGGTAAATCCACTTAGGGTTAGGGTTAGGTCCTCTTCAACTCATACAGAAAAATTGATGTCACCAATGAATTTGCAGTGCATAGGTATACTAAGGAGAGCATTGAAATTATCACTCAGGCTTTTCTAGCTTTCCCTGAAAAATGAATGGAAAAATCCCATTGAAGGGTAAATCCACTTAGGGTTAGGGTTAGGTCCCATTCAACTCATACAGAAAAATTGATGTCACCAATGAATTCACAGTTCATAGGTATGCTTAGGAGGGCACTGATATTTTCGGTCAGGCTTCTCTAGCTTTCCCTGAAAAATGAATGGAAAAATTCCATTGGAGGGTAAATCCACTTAGGGTTAGGTCCCCTTCATCTCATACAGAAAAATTGATGTCACCAATGAATTCACAGTTCATAGGTATGCTTAGGAGGGCACTGATATTTTCGGTCAGGCTTCTCTAGCTTTCCCTGAAAAATGAATGGAAAAATCCCATTGGGGGGTAAATCCACTTAGGGTTAGGGTTAGGTCCCCTTCAACTCATACAGAAAAATTGATGTCACCAATGAATTCCCAGTTCATAGGTATGCTTAGGAGGGCACTGATATTTTCGGTCAGGCTTCTCTAGCTTTCCCTGAAAAATGAATGGAAAAATCCCATTGGGGGGTAAATCCACTTAGGTTTAGGGTTAGGTCCCCTTCAACTCATACAGAAAAATTGATGTCACCAATGAATTTGCAGTGCATAGGTATACTTAGGAGAGCATTAATATTTTCAGTCAGGCTTCTCTAGCTTTCCCTGAAAAATGCATGGAAAAATCTCATTGGAGGGTAAATCCACTTAGGGTTAGGTCCCCTTCAACTCATACAGAAAAATTGATGTCACCAATGAATTCGCAGTTCATAGGTATGCTTAGGAGGGCACTGATATTTTCGGTCAGGCTTCTCTAGCTTTCCCTGAAAAATACATGGAAAAATCCCATTGGAGGGTAAATCCACTTAGGGTTAAGGTTAGGTCCCCTTCAACTCATACAGAAAAATTGATGTCACCAATGAATTCCCAGTTCATAGGTATGCTTAGGAGGGCACTGATATTTTCGGTCAGGCTTCTCTAGCTTTCCCTGAAAAATGAATGGAAAAATCCCATTGGGGGGTAAATCCACTTAGGGTTAGGGTTAGGTCCCCTTCAACTCATACAGAAAAATTGATGTCACCAATGAATTCGCAGTTGATAGGTATGCTAAGGAGGGCACTGATATTTTCGGTCAGGCTTCTCTAGCTTTCCCTGAAAAATGAATGGAAAAATCCCATTGGGGGGTAAATCCACTTAGGGTTAGGGTTAGGTCCCCTTCAACTCATAAAGAAAAATTGATGTCACCAATGAATTCCCAGTTCATAGGTATGCTTAGGAGGGCACTGATATTTTCGGTCAGGCTTCTCTAGCTTTCCCTGAAAAATGAATGGAAAAATCCCATTGGAGGGTAAATCCACTTAGGGTTAGGGTTAGGTCCTCTTCAACTCATACAGAAAAATTGATGTCACCAATGAATTCCCAGTTCATAGGTATGCTTAGGAGGGCACTGATATTTTCGGTCAGGCTTCTCTAGCTTTCCCTGAAAAATGAATGGAAAAATCCCATTGGAGGGTAAATCCACTTAGGGTTAGGGTTAGGTCCTCTTCAACTCATACAGAAAAATTGATGTCACCAATGAATTCCCAGTTCATAGGTATGCTTAGGAGGGCACTGATATTTTCGGTCAGGCTTCTCTAGCTTTCCCTGAAAAATGAATGGAAAAATCCCATTGGAGGGTAAATCCACTTAGGGTTAGGGTTAGGTCCTCTTCATCTCATACAGAAAAATTGATGTCACCAATGAATTCCCAGTTCATAGGTATGCTTAGGAGGGCACTGATATTTTCGGTCAGGCTTCTCTAGCTTTCCCTGAAAAATGAATGGAAAAATCCCATTGGAGGGTAAATCCACTTAGGGTTAGGGTTAGGTCCTCTTCAACTCATACAGAAAAATTGATGTCACCAATGAATTTGCAGTGCATAGGTATACTAAGGAGAGCATTGAAATTATCACTCAGGCTTTTCTAGCTTTCCCTGAAAAATGAATGGAAAAATCCCATTGAAGGGTAAATCCACTTATAGTTAGGGTTAGGTCCTATTCAACTCATACAGAAAAATTGATGTCAACAATGAATTCACAGTTCATAGGTATGCTTAGGAGGGCACTGATATTTTCGGTCAGGCTTCTCTAGCTTTCCCTGAAAAATGAATGGAAAAATCCCATTGGAGGGTAAATCCACTTAGGGTTAGGTCCCCTTCATCTCATACAGAAAAATTGATGTCACCAATGAATTCACAGTTCATAGGTATGCTTAGGAGGGCACTGATATTTTCGGTCAGGCTTCTCTAGCTTTCCCTGAAAAATGAATGGAAAAATCCCATTGGAGGGTAAATCCACTTAGGGTTAGGTCCCCTTCATCTCATACAGAAAAATTGATGTCACCAATGAATTCACAGTTCATAGATATGCTTAGGAGGGCACTGATATTTTCGGTCAGGCTTTTCTAGCTTTCCCTGAAAAATGAATGGAAAAATCCCATTGGGGGGTAAATCCACTTAGGGTTAGGGTTAGGTCCCCTTCAACTCATACAGAAAAATTGATGTCACCAATGAATTCGCAGTTCATAGGTATGCTTAGGAGGGCACTGATATTTTCGGTCAGGCTTCTCTAGCTTTCCCTGAAAAATACATGGAAAAATCCCATTGGAGGGTAAATCCACGTAGGGTTAGGGTTAGGTCCCCTTCAACTCATACAGAAAAATTGATGTCACCAATGAATTCCCAGTTCATAGGTATGCTTAGGAGGGCACTGATATTTTCGGTCAGGCTTCTCTAGCTTTCCCTGAAAAATGAATGGAAAAATCCTATTGGAGGGTAAATCCACTTAGGGTTAGGGTTAGGTCCTCTTCAACTGATATAGAAAAATTGATGTCACCAATGAATTTGCAGTGCATAGGTATACTAAGGAGAGCATTGAAATTATCACTCAGGCTTTTCTAGCTTTCCCTGAAAAATACATGGAAAAATCCCATTGGAGGGTAAATCCACTTAGGGTTAGGGTTAGGTCCTCTTCAACTCATACAGAAAAATTGATGTCACCAATGAATTTGCAGTGCATAGGTATACTAAGGAGAGCATTATATTTTCACTCAGGCTTCTCTAGCTTTCCCTGAAAAATGCATGGAAAAATCCCATTGGAGGGTAAATCCACTTAGGGTTAGGGTTAGGTCCCCTTCAACTCATACAGAAAAATTGATGTCACCAATGAATTCACAGTTCATAGGTATGCTTAGAAGGGCACTGATATTTTCGGTCAGGCTTCTCTAGCTTTCCCTGAAAAATGAATGGAAAAATCCCATTGGAGGGTAAATCCACTTAGGGTTAGGGTTAGGTCCCCTTCAACTCATACAGAAAAATTGATGTCACCAATGAATTCACAGTTCATAGGTATGCTTAGAAGGGCACTGATATTTTCGGTCAGGCTTCTCTAGCTTTCCCTGAAAAATGCATGGAAAAATCCCATTGGGGGGTAAATCCACTTAGGGTTAGGGTTAGGTCCCCTTCAACTCATACAGAAAAATTGATGTCACCAATGAATTTGCAGTGCATAGGTATACTTAGGAGAGCATTAATATTTTCAGTCAGGCTTCTCTAGCTTTCCCTGAAAAATGAATGGAAAAATCCCATTGGAGGGTAAATCCACTTAGGGTTAGGTCCCCTTCATCTCATACAGAAAAATTGATGTCACCAATGAATTCACAGTTCATAGGTATGCTTAGGAGGGCACTGATATTTTCGGTCAGGCTTCTCTAGCTTTCCCTGAAAAATGAATGGAAAAATCCCATTGGAGGGTAAATCCACTTAGGGTTAGGTCCCCTTCATCTCATACAGAAAAATTGATGTCACCAATGAATTCACAGTTCATAGGTATGCTTAGGAGGGCACTGATATTTTCGGTCAGGCTTCTCTAGCTTTCCCTGAAAAATGAATGGAAAAATCCCATTGGAGGGTAAATCCACTTAGGGTTAGGGTTACGTCCTCTTCAACTCATACAGAAAAATTGATGTCACCAATGAATTTGCAGTGCATAGGTATACTTAGGAGAGCATTAATATTTTCAGTCAGGCTTCTCTAGCTTTCCCTGAAAAATGCATGGAAAAATCCCATTGGAGGGTAAATCCACTTAGGGTTAGGGTTACGTCCTCTTCAACTCATACAGAAAAATTGATGTCACCAATGAATTTGCAGTGCATAGGTATACTAAGGAGAGCATTGAAATTATCACTCAGGCTTCTCTAGCTTTCCCTGAAAAATGAATGGAAAAATCCCATTGGAGGGTAAATCCACTTAGGGTTAGGGTTAGGTCCCATTCAACTCATACAGAAAAATTGATGTCACCAATGAATTCACAGTTCATAGGTATGCTTAGGAGGGCACTGATATTTTCGGTCAGGCTTCTCTAGCTTTCCCTGAAAAATGAATGGAAAAATCCTATTGGAGGGTAAATCCACTTAGGGTTAGGGTTAGGTCCTCTTCAACTCATATAGAAAAATTGATGTCACCAATGAATTTGCAGTGCATAGGTATACTAAGGAGAGCATTGAAATTATCACTCAGGCTTTTCTAGCTTTCCCTGAAAAATACATGGAAAAATCCCATTGGAGGGTAAATCCACTTAGGGTTAGGGTTAGGTCCTCTTCAACTCATACAGAAAAATTGATGTCACCAATGAATTTGCAGTGCATAGGTATACTAAGGAGAGCATTATATTTTCACTCAGGCTTCTCTAGCTTTCCCTGAAAAATGCATGGAAAAATCCCATTGGAGGGTAAATCCACTTAGGGTTAGGGTTAGGTCCCCTTCAACTCATACAGAAAAATTGATGTCACCAATGAATTCACAGTTCATAGGTATGCTTAGAAGGGCACTGATATTTTCGGTCAGGCTTCTCTAGCTTTCCCTGAAAAATGAATGGAAAAATCCCATTGGAGGGTAAATCCACTTAGGGTTAGGGTTAGGTCCCCTTCAACTCATACAGAAAAATTGATGTCACCAATGAATTCACAGTTCATAGGTATGCTTAGAAGGGCACTGATATTTTCGGTCAGGCTTCTCTAGCTTTCCCTGAAAAATGCATGGAAAAATCCCATTGGGGGGTAAATCCACTTAGGGTTAGGGTTAGGTCCCCTTCAACTCATACAGAAAAATTGATGTCACCAATGAATTTGCAGTGCATAGGTATACTTAGGAGAGCATTAATATTTTCAGTCAGGCTTCTCTAGCTTTCCCTGAAAAATGCATGGAAAAATCCCATTGGAGGGTAAATCCACTTAGGGTTAGGTCCCCTTCAACTCATACAGAAAAATTGATGTCACCAATGAATTCGCAGTTCATAGGTATGCTTAGGAGGGCACTGATATTTTCGGTCAGGCTTCTCTAGCTTTCCCTGAAAAATACATGGAAAAATCCCATTGGAGGGTAAATCCACGTAGGGTTAGGGTTAGGTCCCCTTCAACTCATACAGAAAAATTGATGTCACCAATGAATTCCCAGTTCATAGGTATGCTTAGGAGGGCACTGATATTTTCGGTCAGGCTTCTCTAGCTTTCCCTGAAAAATGAATGGAAAAATCCCATTGGAGGGTAAATCCACTTAGGGTTAGGGTTACGTCCTCTTCAACTCATACAGAAAAATTGATGTCACCAATGAATTTGCAGTGCATAGGTATACTTAGGAGAGCATTAATATTTTCAGTCAGGCTTCTCTAGCTTTCCCTGAAAAATGCATGGAAAAATCCCATTGGAGGGTAAATCCACTTAGGGTTAGGGTTACGTCCTCTTCAACTCATACAGAAAAATTGATGTCACCAATGAATTTGCAGTGCATAGGTATACTAAGGAGAGCATTGAAATTATCACTCAGGCTTCTCTAGCTTTCCCTGAAAAATGAATGGAAAAATCCCATTGGAGGGTAAATCCACTTAGGGTTAGGGTTAGGTCCCATTCAACTCATACAGAAAAATTGATGTCACCAATGAATTCACAGTTCATAGGTATGCTTAGGAGGGCACTGATATTTTCGGTCAGGCTTCTCTAGCTTTCCCTGAAAAATGAATGGAAAAATCCCATTGGAGGGTAAATCCACTTAGGGTTAGGTCCCCTTCAACTCATACAGAAAAATTGATGTCACCAATGAATTCGCAGTTCATAGGTATGCTTAGGAGGGCACTGATATTTTCGGTTAGGCTTCTCTAGATTTCCCTGAAAAATACATGGAAAAATCCCATTGGAGGGTAAATCCACTTAGGGTTAGGGTTAGGTCCCCTTCAACTCATACAGAAAAATTGATGTCACCAATGAATTCACAGTTCATAGGTATGCTTAGAAGGGCACTGATATTTTCGGTCAGGCTTCTCTAGCTTTCCCTGAAAAATGAATGGAAAAATCCCATTGGGGGGTAAATCCACTTAGGGTTAGGGTTAGGTCCCCTTCAACTCATACAGAAAAATTGATGTCACCAATGAATTTGCAGTGCATAGGTATACTAAGGAGAGCATTGAAATTATCACTCAGGCTTTTCTAGCTTTCCCTGAAAAATGAATGGAAAAATCCCATTGAAGGGTAAGTCCACTTAGGGTTAGGGTTAGGTCCCATTCAACTCATACAGAAAAATTGATGTCACCAATGAATTCACAGTTCATAGGTATGCTTAGGAGGGCACTGATATTTTCGGTCAGGCTTCTCTAGCTTTCCCTGAAAAATGAATGGAAACATTCCATTGGAGGGTAAATCCACTTAGGGTTAGGTCCCCTTCATCTCATACAGAAAAATTGATGTCACCAATGAATTCACAGTTCATAGGTATGCTTAGGAGGGCACTGATATTTTCGGTCAGGCTTCTCTAGCTTTCCCTGAAAAATGAATGGAAAAATCCCATTGGAGGGTAAATCCACTTAGGGTTAGGGTTAGGTCCCCTTCAACTCATACAGAAAAATTGATGTCACCAATGAATTTACAGTGCATAGGTATACTTAGGAGAGCATTAATATTTTCAGTCAGGCTTCTCTAGCTTTCCCTGAAAAATGCATGGAAAAATCCCATTGGAGGGTAGATTCACTTAGGGTTAGGTCCCCTTCATCTCATACAGAAAAATTGATGTCACCAATGAATTCACAGTTCATAGGTATGCTTAGGAGGGCACTGATATTTTCGGTCAGGCTTCTCTAGCTTTCCCTGAAAAATGAATGGAAAAATCCCATTGGGGGGTAAATCCACTTAGGGTTAGGGTTAGGTCCCCTTCAACTCATACAGAAAAATTGATGTCACCAATGAATTCCCAGTTCATAGGTATGCTTAGGAGGGCACTGATATTTTCGGTCAGGCTTCTCTAGCTTTCCCTGAAAAATGAATGGAAAAATCCCATTGGAGGGTAAATCCACTTAGGGTTAGGGTTAGGTCCTCTTCAACTCATACAGAAAAATTGATGTCACCAATGAATTTGCAGTGCATAGGTATACTAAGGAGAGCATTGAAATTATCACTCAGGCTTTTCTAGCTTTCCCTGAAAAATGAATGGAAAAATCCCATTGAAGGGTAAATCCACTTAGGGTTAGGGTTAGGTCCCATTCAACTCATACAGAAAAATTGATGTCACCAATGAATTCACAGTTCATAGGTATGCTTAGGAGGGCACTGATATTTTCGGTCAGGCTTCTCTAGCTTTCCCTGAAAAATGAATGGAAAAATTCCATTGGAGGGTAAATCCACTTAGGGTTAGGTCCCCTTCATCTCATACAGAAAAATTGATGTCACCAATGAATTCACAGTTCATAGGTATGCTTAGGAGGGCACTGATATTTTCGGTCAGGCTTCTCTAGCTTTCCCTGAAAAATGAATGGAAAAATCCCATTGGGGGTTAATCCACTTAGGGTTAGGGTTAGGTCCCCTTCAACTCATACAGAAAAATTGATGTCACCAATGAATTCCCAGTTCATAGGTATGCTTAGGAGGGCACTGATATTTTCGGTCAGGCTTCTCTAGCTTTCCCTGAAAAATGAATGGAAAAATCCCATTGGGGGGTAAATCCACTTAGGTTTAGGGTTAGGTCCCCTTCAACTCATACAGAAAAATTGATGTCACCAATGAATTTGCAGTGCATAGGTATACTTAGGAGAGCATTAATATTTTCAGTCAGGCTTCTCTAGCTTTCCCTGAAAAATGCATGGAAAAATCCCATTGGAGGGTAAATCCACTTAGGGTTAGGTCCCCTTCAACTCATACAGAAAAATTGATGTCACCAATGAATTCGCAGTTCATAGGTATGCTTAGGAGGGCACTGATATTTTCGGTCAGGCTTCTCTAGCTTTCCCTGAAAAATACATGGAAAAATCCCATTGGAGGGTAAATCCACGTAGGGTTAAGGTTAGGTCCCCTTCAACTCATACAGAAAAATTGATGTCACCAATGAATTCCCAGTTCATAGGTATGCTTAGGAGGGCACTGATATTTTCGGTCAGGCTTCTCTAGCTTTCCCTGAAAAATGAATGGAAAAATCCCATTGGGGGGTAAATCCACTTAGGGTTAGGGTTAGGTCCCCTTCAACTCATACAGAAAAATTGATGTCACCAATGAATTCCCAGTTCATAGGTATGCTTAGGAGGGCACTGATATTTTCGGTCAGGCTTCTCTAGCTTTCCCTGAAAAATGAATGGAAAAATCCCATTGGAGGGTAAATCCACTTAGGGTTAGGGTTAGGTCCTCTTCAACTCATACAGAAAAATTGATGTCACCAATGAATTTGCAGTGCATAGGTATACTAAGGAGAGCATTGAAATTATCACTCAGGCTTTTCTAGCTTTCCCTGAAAAATGAATGGAAAAATCCCATTGAAGGGTAAATCCACTTAGGGTTAGGGTTAGGTCCCATTCAACTCATACAGAAAAATTGATGTCACCAATGAATTCACAGTTCATAGGTATGCTTAGGAGGGCACTGATATTTTCGGTCAGGCTTCTCTAGCTTTCCCTGAAAAATGAATGGAAAAATCCCATTGGAGGGTAAATCCACTTAGGGTTAGGTCCCCTTCAACTCATACAGAAAAATTGATGTCACCAATGAATTCGCAGTTCATAGGTATGCTTAGGAGGGCACTGATATTTTCGGTTAGGCTTCTCTAGATTTCCCTGAAAAATACATGGAAAAATCCCATTGGAGGGTAAATCCACTTAGGGTTAGGGTTAGGTCCCCTTCAACTCATACAGAAAAATTGATGTCACCAATGAATTCACAGTTCATAGGTATGCTTAGAAGGGCACTGATATTTTCGGTCAGGCTTCTCTAGCTTTCCCTGAAAAATGAATGGAAAAATCCCATTGGGGGGTAAATCCACTTAGGGTTAGGGTTAGGTCCCCTTCAACTCATACAGAAAAATTGATGTCACCAATGAATTTGCAGTGCATAGGTATACTAAGGAGAGCATTGAAATTATCACTCAGGCTTTTCTAGCTTTCCCTGAAAAATGAATGGAAAAATCCCATTGAAGGGTAAATCCACTTAGGGTTAGGGTTAGGTCCCATTCAACTCATACAGAAAAATTGATGTCACCAATGAATTCACAGTTCATAGGTATGCTTAGGAGGGCACTGATATTTTCGGTCAGGCTTCTCTAGCTTTCCCTGAAAAATGAATGGAAAAATTCCATTGGAGGGTAAATCCACTTAGGGTTAGGTCCCCTTCATCTCATACAGAAAAATTGATGTCACCAATGAATTCACAGTTCATAGGTATGCTTAGGAGGGCACTGATATTTTCGGTCAGGCTTCTCTAGCTTTCCCTGAAAAATGAATGGAAAAATCCCATTGGGGGGTAAATCCACTTAGGGTTAGGGTTAGGTCCCCTTCAACTCATACAGAAAAATTGATGTCACCAATGAATTCCCAGTTCATAGGTATGCTTAGGAGGGCACTGATATTTTCGGTCAGGCTTCTCTAGCTTTCCCTGAAAAATGAATGGAAAAATCCCATTGGAGGGTAAATCCACTTAGGGTTAGGGTTAGGTCCCCTTCAACTCATACAGAAAAATTGATGTCACCAATGAATTTACAGTGCATAGGTATACTTAGGAGAGCATTAATATTTTCAGTCAGGCTTCTCTAGCTTTCCCTGAAAAATGCATGGAAAAATCCCATTGGAGGGTAGATTCACTTAGGGTTAGGTCCCCTTCATCTCATACAGAAAAATTGATGTCACCAATGAATTCACAGTTCATAGGTATGCTTAGGAGGGCACTGATATTTTCGGTCAGGCTTCTCTAGCTTTCCCTGAAAAATGAATGGAAAAATCCCATTGGGGGGTAAATCCACTTAGGGTTAGGGTTAGGTCCCCTTCAACTCATACAGAAAAATTGATGTCACCAATGAATTCCCAGTTCATAGGTATGCTTAGGAGGGCACTGATATTTTCGGTCAGGCTTCTCTAGCTTTCCCTGAAAAATGAATGGAAAAATCCCATTGGAGGGTAAATCCACTTAGGGTTAGGGTTAGGTCCTCTTCAACTCATACAGAAAAATTGATGTCACCAATGAATTTGCAGTGCATAGGTATACTAAGGAGAGCATTGAAATTATCACTCAGGCTTTTCTAGCTTTCCCTGAAAAATGAATGGAAAAATCCCATTGAAGGGTAAATCCACTTAGGGTTAGGGTTAGGTCCCATTCAACTCATACAGAAAAATTGATGTCACCAATGAATTCACAGTTCATAGGTATGCTTAGGAGGGCACTGATATTTTCGGTCAGGCTTCTCTAGCTTTCCCTGAAAAATGAATGGAAAAATTCCATTGGAGGGTAGATTCACTTAGGGTTAGGTCCCCTTCATCTCATACAGAAAAATTGATGTCACCAATGAATTCACAGTTCATAGGTATGCTTAGGAGGGCACTGATATTTTCGGTCAGGCTTCTCTAGCTTTCCCTGAAAAATGAATGGAAAAATCCCATTGGGGGGTAAATCCACTTAGGGTTAGGGTTAGGTCCCCTTCAACTCATACAGAAAAATTGATGTCACCAATGAATTCCCAGTTCATAGGTATGCTTAGGAGGGCACTGATATTTTCGGTCAGGCTTCTCTAGCTTTCCCTGAAAAATGAATGGAAAAATCCCATTGGAGGGTAAATCCACTTAGGGTTAGGGTTAGGTCCTCTTCAACTCATACAGAAAAATTGATGTCACCAATGAATTTGCAGTGCATAGGTATACTAAGGAGAGCATTGAAATTATCACTCAGGCTTTTCTAGCTTTCCCTGAAAAATGAATGGAAAAATCCCATTGAAGGGTAAATCCACTTAGGGTTAGGGTTAGGTCCCATTCAACTCATACAGAAAAATTGATGTCACCAATGAATTCACAGTTCATAGGTATGCTTAGGAGGGCACTGATATTTTCGGTCAGGCTTCTCTAGCTTTCCCTGAAAAATGAATGGAAAAATTCCATTGGAGGGTAAATCCACTTAGGGTTAGGTCCCCTTCATCTCATACAGAAAAATTGATGTCACCAATGAATTCACAGTTCATAGGTATGCTTAGGAGGGCACTGATATTTTCGGTCAGGCTTCTCTAGCTTTCCCTGAAAAATGAATGGAAAAATCCCATTGGGGGTTAATCCACTTAGGGTTAGGGTTAGGTCCCCTTCAACTCATACAGAAAAATTGATGTCACCAATGAATTCCCAGTTCATAGGTATGCTTAGGAGGGCACTGATATTTTCGGTCAGGCTTCTCTAGCTTTCCCTGAAAAATGAATGGAAAAATCCCATTGGGGGGTAAATCCAATTAGGTTTAGGGTTAGGTCCCCTTCAACTCATACAGAAAAATTGATGTCACCAATGAATTTGCAGTGCATAGGTATACTTAGGAGAGCATTAATATTTTCAGTCAGGCTTCTCTAGCTTTCCCTGAAAAATGCATGGAAAAATCCCATTGGAGGGTAAATCCACTTAGGGTTAGGTCCCCTTCAACTCATACAGAAAAATTGATGTCACCAATGAATTCGCAGTTCATAGGTATGCTTAGGAGGGCACTGATATTTTCGGTCAGGCTTCTCTAGCTTTCCCTGAAAAATACATGGAAAAATCCCATTGGAGGGTAAATCCACGTAGGGTTAAGGTTAGGTCCCCTTCAACTCATACAGAAAAATTGATGTCACCAATGAATTCCCAGTTCATAGGTATGCTTAGGAGGGCACTGATATTTTCGGTCAGGCTTCTCTAGCTTTCCCTGAAAAATGAATGGAAAAATCCCATTGGGGGGTAAATCCACTTAGGGTTAGGGTTAGGTCCCCTTCAACTCATACAGAAAAATTGATGTCACCAATGAATTCCCAGTTCATAGGTATGCTTAGGAGGGCACTGATATTTTCGGTCAGGCTTCTCTATCTTTCCCTGAAAAATGAATGGAAAAATCCCATTGGAGGGTAAATCCACTTAGGGTTAGGGTTAGGTCCTCTTCAACTCATACAGAAAAATTGATGTCACCAATGAATTTGCAGTGCATAGGTATACTAAGGAGAGCATTGAAATTATCACTCAGGCTTTTCTAGCTTTCCCTGAAAAATGAATGGAAAAATCCCATTGAAGGGTAAATCCACTTAGGGTTAGGGTTAGGTCCCATTCAACTCATACAGAAAAATTGATGTCACCAATGAATTCACAGTTCATAGGTATGCTTAGGAGGGCACTGATATTTTCGGTCAGGCTTCTCTAGCTTTCCCTGAAAAATGAATGGAAAAATCCCATTGGAGGGTAAATCCACTTAGGGTTAGGTCCCCTTCAACTCATACAGAAAAATTGATGTCACCAATGAATTCGCAGTTCATAGGTATGCTTAGGAGGGCACTGATATTTTCGGTTAGGCTTCTCTAGATTTCCCTGAAAAATACATGGAAAAATCCCATTGGAGGGTAAATCCACTTAGGGTTAGGGTTAGGTCCCCTTCAACTCATACAGAAAAATTGATGTCACCAATGAATTCACAGTTCATAGGTATGCTTAGAAGGGCACTGATATTTTCGGTCAGGCTTCTCTAGCTTTCCCTGAAAAATGAATGGAAAAATCCCATTGGGGGGTAAATCCACTTAGGGTTAGGGTTAGGTCCCCTTCAACTCATACAGAAAAATTGATGTCACCAATGAATTTGCAGTGCATAGGTATACTAAGGAGAGCATTGAAATTATCACTCAGGCTTTTCTAGCTTTCCCTGAAAAATGAATGGAAAAATCCCATTGAAGGGTAAATCCACTTAGGGTTAGGGTTAGGTCCCATTCAACTCATACAGAAAAATTGATGTCACCAATGAATTCACAGTTCATAGGTATGCTTAGGAGGGCACTGATATTTTCGGTCAGGCTTCTCTAGCTTTCCCTGAAAAATGAATGGAAAAATTCCATTGGAGGGTAAATCCACTTAGGGTTAGGTCCCCTTCATCTCATACAGAAAAATTGATGTCACCAATGAATTCACAGTTCATAGGTATGCTTAGGAGGGCACTGATATTTTCGGTCAGGCTTCTCTAGCTTTCCCTGAAAAATGAATGGAAAAATCCCATTGGGGGGTAAATCCACTTAGGGTTAGGGTTAGGTCCCCTTCAACTCATACAGAAAAATTGATGTCACCAATGAATTCCCAGTTCATAGGTATGCTTAGGAGGGCACTGATATTTTCGGTCAGGCTTCTCTAGCTTTCCCTGAAAAATGAATGGAAAAATCCCATTGGAGGGTAAATCCACTTAGGGTTAGGGTTAGGTCCCCTTCAACTCATACAGAAAAATTGATGTCACCAATGAATTTACAGTGCATAGGTATACTTAGGAGAGCATTAATATTTTCAGTCAGGCTTCTCTAGCTTTCCCTGAAAAATGCATGGAAAAATACCATTGGAGGGTAGATTCACTTAGGGTTAGGTCCCCTTCATCTCATACAGAAAAATTGATGTCACCAATGAATTCACAGTTCATAGGTATGCTTAGGAGGGCACTGATATTTTCGGTCAGGCTTCTCTAGCTTTCCCTGAAAAATGAATGGAAAAATCCCATTGGGGGGTAAATCCACTTAGGGTTAGGGTTAGGTCCCCTTCAACTCATACAGAAAAATTGATGTCACCAATGAATTCCCAGTTCATAGGTATGCTTAGGAGGGCACTGATATTTTCGGTCAGGCTTCTCTAGCTTTCCCTGAAAAATGAATGGAAAAATCCCATTGGAGGGTAAATCCACTTAGGGTTAGGGTTAGGTCCTCTTCAACTCATACAGAAAAATTGATGTCACCAATGAATTTGCAGTGCATAGGTATACTAAGGAGAGCATTGAAATTATCACTCAGGCTTTTCTAGCTTTCCCTGAAAAATGAATGGAAAAATCCCATTGAAGGGTAAATCCACTTAGGGTTAGGGTTAGGTCCCATTCAACTCATACAGAAAAATTGATGTCACCAATGAATTCACAGTTCATAGGTATGCTTAGGAGGGCACTGATATTTTCGGTCAGGCTTCTCTAGCTTTCCCTGAAAAATGAATGGAAAAATTCCATTGGAGGGTAAATCCACTTAGGGTTAGGTCCCCTTCATCTCATACAGAAAAATTGATGTCACCAATGAATTCACAGTTCATAGGTATGCTTAGGAGGGCACTGATATTTTCGGTCAGGCTTCTCTAGCTTTCCCTGAAAAATGAATGGAAAAATCCCATTGGGGGTTAATCCACTTAGGGTTAGGGTTAGGTCCCCTTCAACTCATACAGAAAAATTGATGTCACCAATGAATTCCCAGTTCATAGGTATGCTTAGGAGGGCACTGATATTTTCGGTCAGGCTTCTCTAGCTTTCCCTGAAAAATGAATGGAAAAATCCCATTGGGGGGTAAATCCACTTAGGTTTAGGGTTAGGTCCCCTTCAACTCATACAGAAAAATTGATGTCACCAATGAATTTGCAGTGCATAGGTATACTTAGGAGAGCATTAATATTTTCAGTCAGGCTTCTCTAGCTTTCCCTGAAAAATGCATGGAAAAATCCCATTGGAGGGTAAATCCACTTAGGGTTAGGTCCCCTTCAACTCATACAGAAAAATTGATGTCACCAATGAATTCGCAGTTCATAGGTATGCTTAGGAGGGCACTGATATTTTCGGTCAGGCTTCTCTAGCTTTCCCTGAAAAATACATGGAAAAATCCCATTGGAGGGTAAATCCACGTAGGGTTAAGGTTAGGTCCCCTTCAACTCATACAGAAAAATTGATGTCACCAATGAATTCCCAGTTCATAGGTATGCTTAGGAGGGCACTGATATTTTCGGTCAGGCTTCTCTAGCTTTCCCTGAAAAATGAATGGAAAAATCCCATTGGGGGGTAAATCCACTTAGGGTTAGGGTTAGGTCCCCTTCAACTCATACAGAAAAATTGATGTCACCAATGAATTCCCAGTTCATAGGTATGCTTAGGAGGGCACTGATATTTTCGGTCAGGCTTCTCTAGCTTTCCCTGAAAAATGAATGGAAAAATCCCATTGGAGGGTAAATCCACTTAGGGTTAGGGTTAGGTCCTCTTCAACTCATACAGAAAAATTGATGTCACCAATGAATTTGCAGTGCATAGGTATACTAAGGAGAGCATTGAAATTATCACTCAGGCTTTTCTAGCTTTCCCTGAAAAATGAATGGAAAAATCCCATTGAAGGGTAAATCCACTTAGGGTTAGGGTTAGGTCCCATTCAACTCATACAGAAAAATTGATGTCACCAATGAATTCACAGTTCATAGGTATGCTTAGGAGGGCACTGATATTTTCGGTCAGGCTTCTCTAGCTTTCCCTGAAAAATGAATGGAAAAATTCCATTGGAGGGTAAATCCACTTAGGGTTAGGTCCCCTTCATCTCATACAGAAAAATTGATGTCACCAATGAATTCACAGTTCATAGGTATGCTTAGGAGGGCACTGATATTTTCGGTCAGGCTTCTCTAGCTTTCCCTGAAAAATGAATGGAAAAATCCCATTGGGGGGTAAATCCACTTAGGGTTAGGGTTAGGTCCCCTTCAACTCATACAGAAAAATTGATCTCACCAATGAATTCCCAGTTCATAGGTATGCTTAGGAGGGCACTGATATTTTCGGTCAGGCTTCTCTAGCTTTCCCTGAAAAATGAATGGAAAAATCCCATTGGAGGGTAAATCCACTTAGGGTTAGCGTTAGGTCCCCTTCAACTCATACAGAAAAATTGATGTCACCAATGAATTTGCAGTGCATAGGTATACTTAGGAGAGCATTAATATTTTCAGTCAGGCTTCTCTAGCTTTCCCTGAAAAATGCATGGAAAAATCCCATTGGAGGGTAGATTCACTTAGGGTTAGGTCCCCTTCATCTCATACAGAAAAATTGATGTCACCAATGAATTCACAGTTCATAGGTATGCTTAGGAGGGCACTGATATTTTCGGTCAGGCTTCTCTAGCTTTCCCTGAAAAATGAATGGAAAAATCCCATTGGGGGGTAAATCCACTTAGGGTTAGGGTTAGGTCCCCTTCAACTCATACAGAAAAATTGATGTCACCAATGAATTCCCAGTTCATAGGTATACTTAGGAGGGCACTGATATTTTCGGTCAGGCTTCTCTAGCTTTCCCTGAAAAATGAATGGAAAAATCCCATTGGAGGGTAAATCCACTTAGGGTTAGGGTTAGGTCCTCTTCAACTCATACAGAAAAATTGATGTCACCAATGAATTTGCAGTGCATAGGTATACTAAGGAGAGCATTGAAATTATCACTCAGGCTTTTCTAGCTTTCCCTGAAAAATGAATGGAAAAATCCCATTGGAGGGTAAATCCACTTAGGGTTAGGGTTAGGTCCCCTTCAACTCATACAGAAAAATTGATGTCACCAATGAATTTGCAGTGCATAGGTATACTTAGGAGAGCATTAATATTTTCAGTCAGGCTTCTCTAGCTTTCCCTGAAAAATGCATGGAAAAATCCCATTGGAGGGTAGATTCACTTAGGGTTAGGTCCCCTTCATCTCATACAGAAAAATTGATGTCACCAATGAATTCACAGTTCATAGGTATGCTTAGGAGGGCACTGATATTTTCGGTCAGGCTTCTCTAGCTTTCCCTGAAAAATGAATGGAAAAATCCCATTGGGGGGTAAATCCACTTAGGGTTAGGGTTAGGTCCCCTTCAACTCATACAGAAAAATTGATGTCACCAATGAATTCCCAGTTCATAGGTATACTTAGGAGGGCACTGATATTTTCGGTCAGGCTTCTCTAGCTTTCCCTGAAAAATGAATGGAAAAATCCCATTGGAGGGTAAATCCACTTAGGGTTAGGGTTAGGTCCTCTTCAACTCATACAGAAAAATTGATGTCACCAATGAATTTGCAGTGCATAGGTATACTAAGGAGAGCATTGAAATTATCACTCAGGCTTTTCTAGCTTTCCCTGAAAAATGAATGGAAAAATCCCATTGAAGGGTAAATCCACTTAGGGTTAGGGTTAGGTCCCATTCAACTCATACAGAAAAATTGATGTCACCAATGAATTCACAGTTCATAGGTATGCTTAGGAGGGCACTGATATTTTCGGTCAGGCTTCTCTAGCTTTCCCTGAAAAATGAATGGAAAAATTCCATTGGAGGGTAAATCCACTTAGGGTTAGGTCCCCTTCATCTCATACAGAAAAATTGATGTCACCAATGAATTCACAGTTCATAGGTATGCTTAGGAGGGCACTGATATTTTCGGTCAGGCTTCTCTAGCTTTCCCTGAAAAATGAATGGAAAAATCCCATTGGGGGGTAAATCCACTTAGGGTTAGGGTTAGGTCCCCTTCAACTCATACAGAAAAATTGATCTCACCAATGAATTCCCAGTTCATAGGTATGCTTAGGAGGGCACTGATATTTTCGGTCAGGCTTCTCTAGCTTTCCCTGAAAAATGAATGGAAAAATCCCATTGGAGGGTAAATCCACTTAGGGTTAGGGTTAGGTCCCCTTCAACTCATACAGAAAAATTGATGTCACCAATGAATTTGCAGTGCATAGGTATACTTAGGAGAGCATTAATATTTTCAGTCAGGCTTCTCTAGCTTTCCCTGAAAAATGCATGGAAAAATCCCATTGGAGGGTAGATTCACTTAGGGTTAGGTCCCCTTCATCTCATACAGAAAAATTGATGTCACCAATGAATTCACAGTTCATAGGTATGCTTAGGAGGGCACTGATATTTTCGGTCAGGCTTCTCTAGCTTTCCCTGAAAAATGAATGGAAAAATCCCATTGGGGGGTAAATCCACTTAGGGTTAGGGTTAGGTCCCCTTCAACTCATACAGAAAAATTGATGTCACCAATGAATTCCCAGTTCATAGGTATACTTAGGAGGGCACTGATATTTTCGGTCAGGCTTCTCTAGCTTTCCCTGAAAAATGAATGGAAAAATCCCATTGGAGGGTAAATCCACTTAGGGTTAGGGTTAGGTCCTCTTCAACTCATACAGAAAAATTGATGTCACCAATGAATTTGCAGTGCATAGGTATACTAAGGAGAGCATTGAAATTATCACTCAGGCTTTTCTAGCTTTCCCTGAAAAATGAATGGAAAAATCCCATTGGAGGGTAAATCCACTTAGGGTTAGGGTTAGGTCCCCTTCAACTCATACAGAAAAATTGATGTCACCAATGAATTTGCAGTGCATAGGTATACTTAGGAGAGCATTAATATTTTCAGTCAGGCTTCTCTAGCTTTCCCTGAAAAATGCATGGAAAAATCCCATTGGAGGGTAGATTCACTTAGGGTTAGGTCCCCTTCATCTCATACAGAAAAATTGATGTCACCAATGAATTCACAGTTCATAGGTATGCTTAGGAGGGCACTGATATTTTCGGTCAGGCTTCTCTAGCTTTCCCTGAAAAATGAATGGAAAAATCCCATTGGGGGGTAAATCCACTTAGGGTTAGGGTTAGGTCCCCTTCAACTCATACAGAAAAATTGATGTCACCAATGAATTCCCAGTTCATAGGTATACTTAGGAGGGCACTGATATTTTCGGTCAGGCTTCTCTAGCTTTCCCTGAAAAATGAATGGAAAAATCCCATTGGAGGGTAAATCCACTTAGGGTTAGGGTTAGGTCCTCTTCAACTCATACAGAAAAATTGATGTCACCAATGAATTTGCAGTGCATAGGTATACTAAGGAGAGCATTGAAATTATCACTCAGGCTTTTCTAGCTTTCCCTGAAAAATGAATGGAAAAATCCCATTGAAGGGTAAATCCACTTAGGGTTAGGGTTAGGTCCCATTCAACTCATACAGAAAAATTGATGTCACCAATGAATTCACAGTTCATAGGTATGCTTAGGAGGGCACTGATATTTTCGGTCAGGCTTCTCTAGCTTTCCCTGAAAAATGAATGGAAAAATTCCATTGGAGGGTAAATCCACTTAGGGTTAGGTCCCCTTCATCTCATACAGAAAAATTGATGTCACCAATGAATTCACAGTTCATAGGTATGCTTAGGAGGGCACTGATATTTTCGGTCAGGCTTCTCTAGCTTTCCCTGAAAAATGAATGGAAAAATCCCATTGGGGGGTAAATCCACTTAGGGTTAGGGTTAGGTCCCCTTCAACTCATACAGAAAAATTGATGTCACCAATGAATTCCCAGTTCATAGGTATGCTTAGGAGGGCACTGATATTTTCGGTCAGGCTTCTCTAGCTTTCCCTGAAAAATGAATGGAAAAATCCCATTGGGGGGTAAATCCACTTAGGTTTAGGGTTAGGTCCCCTTCAACTCATACAGAAAAATTGATGTCACCAATGAATTTGCAGTGCATAGGTATACTTAGGAGAGCATTAATATTTTCAGTCAGGCTTCTCTAGCTTTCCCTGAAAAATGAATGGAAAAATCCCATTGGAGGGTAAATCCACTTAGGGTTAGGGTTAGGTCCTCTTCAACTCATACAGAAAAATTGATGTCACCAATGAATTTGCAGTGCATAGGTATACTAAGGAGAGCATTGAAATTATCACTCAGGCTTTTCTAGCTTTCCCTGAAAAATGAATGGAAAAATCCCATTGAAGGGCAAATCCACTTAGGGTTAGGGTTAGGTCCCATTCAACTCATACAGAAAAATTGATGTCACCAATGAATTCACAGTTCATAGGTATGCTTAGGAGGGCACTGATATTTTCGGTCAGGCTTCTCTAGCTTTCCCTGAAAAATGAATGGAAAAATTCCATTGGAGGGTAAATCCACTTAGGGTTAGGTCCCCTTCATCTCATACAGAAAAATTGATGTCACCAATGAATTCACAGTTCATAGTTATGCTTAGGAGGGCACTGATATTTTTGGTCAGGCTTCTCTAGCTTTCCCTGAAAAAATGAATGGAAAAATCCCATTGGGGGGTAAATCCACTTAGGGTTAGGGTTAGGTCCCCTTCAACTCATACAGAAAAATTGATGTCACCAATGAATTCCCAGTTCATAGGTATGCTTAGGAGGGCACTGATATTTTCGGTCAGGCTTCTCTAGCTTTCCCTGAAAAATGCATGGAAAAATCCCATTGGAGGGTAAATCCACTTAGGGTTAGGGTTAGGTCCCCTTCAACTCATACAGAAAAATTGATGTCACCAATGAATTTGCAGTGCATAGGTATACTTAGGAGAGCATTAATATTTTCAGTCAGGCTTCTCTAGCTTTCCCTGAAAAATGCATGGAAAAATCCCATTGGAGGGTAGATTCACTTAGGGTTAGGTCCCCTTCATCTCATACAGAAAAATTGATGTCACCAATGAATTCACAGTTCATAGGTATGCTTAGGAGGGCACTGATATTTTCGGTCAGGCTTCTCTAGCTTTCCCTGAAAAATGAATGGAAAAATCCCATTGGGGGGTAAATCCACTTAGGGTTAGGGTTAGGTCCCCTTCAACTCATACAGAAAAATTGATGTCACCAATGAATTCACAGTTCATAGGTATACTTAGGAGGGCACTGATATTTTCGGTCAGGCTTCTCTAGCTTTCCCTGAAAAATGAATGGAAAAATCCCATTGGAGGGTAAATCCACTTAGGGTTAGGGTTAGGTCCTCTTCAACTCATACAGAAAAATTGATGTCACCAATGAATTTGCAGTGCATAGGTATACTATTAGGGCACTGATATTTTCGGTCAGGCTTCTCTAGCTTTCCCTGAAAAATGAATGGAAAAATCCCATTGGAGGGTAAATCCACTTAGGGTTAGGGTTAGGTCCCCTTCAACTCATACAGAAAAATTGATGTCACCAATGAATTTGCAGTGCATAGGTATACTTAGGAGAGCATTAATATTTTCAGTCAGGCTTCTCTAGCTTTCCCTGAAAAATGCATGGAAAAATCCCATTGGAGGGTAGATTCACTTAGGGTTAGGTCCCCTTCATCTCATACAGAAAAATTGATGTCACCAATGAATTCACAGTTCATAGGTATGCTTAGGAGGGCACTGATATTTTCGGTCAGGCTTCTCTAGCTTTCCCTGAAAAATGAATGGAAAAATCCCATTGGGGGGTAAATCCACTTAGGGTTAGGGTTAGGTCCCCTTCAACTCATACAGAAAAATTGATGTCACCAATGAATTCCCAGTTCATAGGTATACTTAGGAGGGCATTGATATTTTCGGTCAGGCTTCTCTAGCTTTCCCTGAAAAATGAATGGAAAAATCCCATTGGAGGGTAAATCCACTTAGGGTTAGGGTTAGGTCCTCTTCAACTCATACAGAAAAATTGATGTCACCAATGAATTTGCAGTGCATAGGTATACTAAGGAGAGCATTGAAATTATCACTCAGGCTTCTCTAGCTTTCCCTGAAAAATGAATGGAAAAATCCCATTGGAGGGTAAATCCACTTAGGGTTAGGGTTAGGTCCCATTCAACTCATACAGAAAAATTGATGTCACCAATGAATTCACAGTTCATAGGTATGCTTAGGAGGGCACTGATATTTTCGGTCAGGCTTCTCTAGCTTTCCCTGAAAAATGAATGGAAAAATCCCATTGGAGGGTAAATCCACTTAGGGTTAGGTCCCCTTCAACTCATACAGAAAAATTGATGTCACCAATGAATTCGCAGTTCATAGGTATGCTTAGGAGAGCATTAATATTTTCAGTCAGGCTTCTCTAGCTTTCCCTGAAAAATGCATGGAAAAATCCCATTGGAGGGTAAATCCACTTAGGGTTAGGGTTAGGTCCCCTTCAACTCATACAGAAAAATTGATGTCACCAATGAATTTGCAGTGCATAGGTATACTTAGGAGAGCATTAATATTTTCAGTCAGGCTTCTCTAGCTTTCCCTGAAAAATGCATGGAAAAATCCCATTGGAGGGTAAATCCACTTAGGGTTAGGGTTAGGTCCCCTTCATCTCATACAGAAAAATTGATGTCACCAATGAATTTGCAGTGCATAGGTGTACTAAGGAGAGCATTGAAATTATCTCTCAGCCTTCTCTAGCTTTCCCTGAAAAATGAATGGAAAAATCCCATTGGAGGGTAAATCCACTTAGGGTTAGGGTTAGGTCCTCTTCAACTCATACAGAAAAATTGATGTCACCAATGAATTTGCAGTGCATAGGTATACTAAGGAGAGCATTATATTTTCACTCAGGCTTCTCTAGCTTTCCCTGAAAAATGCATGGAAAAATCCCATTGGAGGGTAAATCCACTTAGGGTTAGGGTTAGGTCCCCTTCAACTCATACAGAAAAATTGATGTCACCAATGAATTCACAGTTCATAGGTATGCTTAGAAGGGCACTGATATTTTCGGTCAGGCTTCTCTAGCTTTCCCTGAAAAATGAATGGAAAAATCCCATTGGAGGGTAAATCCACTTAGGGTTAGGGTTAGGTCCCCTTCAACTCATACAGAAAAATTGATGTCACCAATGAATTCACAGTTCATAGGTATGCTTAGAAGGGCACTGATATTTTCGGTCAGGCTTCTCTAGCTTTCCCTGAAAAATGCATGGAAAAATCCCATTGGGGGGTAAATCCACTTAGGGTTAGGATTAGGTCCCCTTCAACTCATACAGAAAAATTGATGTCACCAATGAATTTGCAGTGCATAGGTATGCTGAGGAGGGCACTGATATTTTCGGTCAGGCTTCTCTTGCTTTCCCTGAAAAATACATGGAAAAATCCCATTGGAGGGTAAATCCACGTAGGGTTAGGGTTAGGTCCCCTTCAACTCATACAGAAAAATTGATGTCACCAATGAATTCCCAGTTCATAGGTATGCTTAGGAGGGCACTGATATTTTCGGTCAGGCTTCTCTAGCTTTCCCTGAAAAATGAATGGAAAAATCCCATTGGAGGGTAAATCCACTTAGGGTTAGGGTTAGGTCCTCTTCAACTCATACAGAAAAATTGATGTCACCAATGAATTCACAGTTCATAGGTATGCTTAGAAGGGCACTGATATTTTCGGTCAGGCTTCTCTAGCTTTCCCTGAAAAATGAATGGAAAAATCCCATTGGAGGGTAAATCCACTTAGGGTTAGGGTTAGGTCCCCTTCAACTCATACAGAAAAATTGATGTCACCAATGAATTTGCAGTGCATAGGTATACTTAGGAGAGCATTAATATTTTCAGTCAGGCTTCTCTAGCTTTCCCTGAAAAATGCATGGAAAAATCCCATTGGAGGGTAAATCCACTTAGGGTTAGGGTTAGGTCCCCTTCATCTCATACAGAAAAATTGATGTCACCAATGAATTTGCAGTGCATAGGTATACTTAGGAGAGCATTAATATTTTCAGTCAGGCTTCTCTAGCTTTCCCTGAAAAATACATGGAAAAATCCCATTGGAGGGTAAATCCACTTAGGGTTAGGGTTAGGTCCTCTTCAACTCATACAGAAAAATTGATGTCACCAATGAATTTGCAGTGCATAGGTATACTAAGGAGAGCATTATATTTTCACTCAGGCTTCTCTAGCTTTCCCTGAAAAATGCATGGAAAAATCCCATTGGAGGGTAAATCCACTTAGGGTTAGGGTTAGGTCCCCTTCAACTCATACAGAAAAATTCATGTCACCAATGAATTCACAGTTCATAGGTATGCTTAGAAGGGCACTGATATTTTCGGTCAGGCTTCTCTAGCTTTCCCTGAAAAATGAATGGAAAAATCCCATTGGAGGGTAAATCCACTTAGGGTTAGGGTTAGGTCCCCTTCAACTCATACAGAAAAATTGATGTCACCAATGAATTCACAGTTCATAGGTATGCTTAGAAGGGCACTGATATTTTCGGTCAGGCTTCTCTAGCTTTCCCTGAAAAATGCATGGAAAAATCCCATTGGGGGGTAAATCCACTTAGGGTTAGGGTTAGGTCCCCTTCAACTCATACAGAAAAATTGATGTCACCAATGAATTTGCAGTGCATAGGTATGCTTAGGAGGGCACTGATATTTTCGGTCAGGCTTCTCTAGCTTTCCCTGAAAAATACATGGAAAAATCCCATTGGAGGGTAAATCCACGTAGGGTTAGGGTTAGGTCCCCTTCAACTCATACAGAAAAATTGATGTCACCAATGAATTCCCAGTTCATAGGTATGCTTAGGAGGGCACTGATATTTTCGGTCAGGCTTCTCTAGCTTTCCCTGAAAAATGAATGGAAAAATCCCATTGGAGGGTAAATCCACTTAGGGTTAGGGTTAGGTCCCCTTCAACTCATACAGAAAAATTGATGTCACCAATGAATTTGCAGTGTATAGGTATACTTAGGAGAGCATTAATATTTTCAGTCAGGCTTCTCTAGCTTTCCCTGAAAAATGCATGGAAAAATCCCATTGGAGGGTAAATCCACTTAGGGTTAGGGTTAGGTCCTCTTCAACTCATACAGAAAAATTGATGTCACCAATGAATTTGCAGTGCATAGGTATACTAAGGAGAGCATTGAAATTATCACTCAGGCTTCTCTAGCTTTCCCTGAAAAATGCATGGAAAAATCCCATTGGAGGGTAAATCCACTTAGGGTTAGGGTTAGGTCCCCTTCAACTCATACAGAAAAATTGATGTCACCAATGAATTCACAGTTCATAGGTATGCTTAGAAGGGCACTGATATTTTCGGTCCGGCTTCTCTAGCTTTCCCTGAAAAATGAATGGAAAAATCCCATTGGGGGGTAAATCCACTTAGGGTTAGGGTTAGGTCCCCTTCAACTCATACAGAAAAATTGATGTCACCAATGAATTTGCAGTGTATAGGTATACTTAGGAGAGCATTAATATTTTCAGTCAGGCTTCTCTAGCTTTCCCTGAAAAATGCATGGAAAAATCCCTTTGGAGGGTAAATCCACTTAGGGTTAGGGTTAGGTCCTCTTCAACTCATACAGAAAAATTGATGTCACCAATGAATTTGCAGTGCATAGGTATACTAAGGAGAGCATTGAAATTATCACTCAGGCTTCTCTAGCTTTCCCTGAAAAATGAATGGAAAAATCCCATTGGAGGGTAAATCCACTTAGGGTTAGGGTTAGGTCCCATTCAACTCATACAGAAAAATTGATGTCACCAATGAATTCACAGTTCATAGGTATGCTTAGGAGGGCACTGATATTTTCGGTCAGGCTTCTCTAGCTTTCCCTGAAAAATGAATGGAAAAATCCCATTGGAGGGTAAATCCACTTAGGGTTAGGGTTAGGTCCTCTTCAACTCATACAGAAAAATTGATGTCACCAATGAATTTGCAGTGCATAGGTATACTAAGGAGAGCATTGAAATTATCACTCAGGCTTCTCTAGCTTTCCCTGAAAAATGCATGGAAAAATCCCATTGGAGGGTAAATCCACTTAGGGTTAGGGTTAGGTCCCCTTCAACTCATACAGAAAAATTGATGTCACCAATGAATTCACAGTTCATAGGTATGCTTAGAAGGGCACTGATATTTTCGGTCAGGCTTCTCTAGCTTTCCCTGAAAAATGAATGGAAAAATCCCATTGGGGGGTAAATCCACTTAGGGTTAGGGTTAGGTCCCCTTCAACTCATACAGAAAAATTGATGTCACCAATGAATTTGCAGTGTATAGGTATACTTAGGAGAGCATTAATATTTTCAGTCAGGCTTCTCTAGCTTTCCCTGAAAAATGCATGGAAAAATCCCTTTGGAGGGTAAATCCACTTAGGGTTAGGGTTAGGTCCTCTTCAACTCATACAGAAAAATTGATGTCACCAATGAATTTGCAGTGCATAGGTATACTAAGGAGAGCATTGAAATTATCACTCAGGCTTCTCTAGCTTTCCCTGAAAAATGAATGGAAAAATCCCATTGGAGGGTAAATCCACTTAGGGTTAGGGTTAGGTCCCATTCAACTCATACAGAAAAATTGATGTCACCAATGAATTCACAGTTCATAGGTATGCTTAGGAGGGCACTGATATTTTCGGTCAGGCTTCTCTAGCTTTCCCTGAAAAATGAATGGAAAAATCCCATTGGAGGGTAAATCCACTTAGGGTTAGGTCCCCTTCAACTCATACAGAAAAATTGATGTCACCAATGAATTCGCAGTTCATAGGTATGCTTAGGAGGGCACTGATATTTTCGGTCAGGCTTCTCTAGCTTTCCCTGAAAAATACATGGAAAAATCCCATTGGAGGGTAAATCCACTCAGGGTTAGGGTTAGGTCCCCTTCAACTCATACAGAAAAATTGATGTCACCAATGAATTCACAGTTCATAGGTATGCTTAGAAGGGCACTGATATTTTCGGTCAGGCTTCTCTAGCTTTCCCTGAAAAATGAATGGAAAAATCCCATTGGGGGGTAAATCCACTTAGGGTTAGGGTTAGGTCCCCTTCAACTCATACAGAAAAATTGATGTCACCAATGAATTTGCAGTGCATAGGTATACTTAGGAGAGCATTAATATTTTCAGTCAGGCTTCTCTAGCTTTCCCTGAAAAATGCATGGAAAAATCCCATTGGAGGGTAAATCCACTTAGGGTTAGGTCCCCTTCAACTCATACAGAAAAATTGATGTCACCAATGAATTTGCAGTGCATAGGTATACTAAGGAGAGCATTGAAATTATCACTCAGGCTTTTCTAGCTTTCCCTGAAAAATGAATGGAAAAATCCCATTGAAGGGTAAATCCACTTAGGGTTAGGGTTAGGTCCCATTCAACTCATACAGAAAAATTGATGTCACCAATGAATTCACAGTTCATAGGTATGCTTAGGAGGGCACTGATATTTTCGGTCAGGCTTCTCTAGCTTTCCCTGAAAAATGAATGGAAAAATTCCATTGGAGGGTAAATCCACTTAGGGTTAGGTCCCCTTCATCTCATACAGAAAAATTGATGTCACCAATGAATTCACAGTTCATAGGTATGCTTAGGAGGGCACTGATATTTTCGGTCAGGCTTCTCTAGCTTTCCCTGAAAAATGAATGGAAAAATCCCATTGGGGGGTAAATCCACTTAGGGTTAGGGTTAGGTCCCCTTCAACTCATACAGAAAAATTGATGTCACCAATGAATTCCCAGTTCATAGGTATGCTTAGGAGGGCACTGATATTTTCGGTCAGGCTTCTCTAGCTTTCCCTGAAAGATGAATGGAAAAATCCCATTGGGGGGTAAATCCACTTAGGGTTAGGGTTAGGTCCCCTTCAACTCATACAGAAAAATTGATGTCACCAATGAATTCACAGTTCATAGGTATGCTTAGGAGGGCACTGATATTTTCGGTCAGGCTTCTCTAGCTTTCCCTGAAAAATACATGGAAAAATCCCATTGGAGGGTAAATCCATGTAGGGTTAGGGTTAGGTCCCCTTCAACTCATACAGAAAAATTGATGTCACAAATGAATTCACAGTTCATAGGTATGCTTAGGAGGGCACAGATATTTTCGGTCAGGCTTCTCTAGCTTTCCCTGAAAAATGCATGGAAAAATCCCATTGGAGGGTAAATCCACTTAGGGTTAGGGTTAGGTCCCCTTCATCTCATACAGAAAAATTGATGTCACCAATGAATTTGCAGTGCATAGGTATACTAAGGAGAGCATTGAAATTATCACTCAGGCTTTTCTAGCTTTCCCTGAAAAATGCATGGAAAAATCCCATTGGAGGGTAAATCCACTTAGGGTTAGGGTTAGGTCCCCTTCAACTCATACAGAAAAATTGATGTCACCAATGAATTCACAGTTCATAGGTATGCTTAGGAGGGCACTGATATTTTCGGTCAGGCTTCTCTAGCTTTCCCTGAAAAATACATGGAAAAATCCCATTGGAGGGTAAATCCATGTAGGGTTAGGGTTAGGTCCCCTTCAACTCATACAGAAAAATTGATGTCACAAATGAATTCAAAGTTCATAGGTATGCTTAGGAGAGCATTGAAATTATCACTCAGGCTTCTCTAGCTTTCCCTGAAAAATGAATGGAAAAATCCCATTGTAGGGTAAATCCACTTAGGGTTAGGGTTAGGTCCCCTTCATCTCATACAGAAAAATTGATGTCACCAATGAATTCACAGTTCATAGGTATGCTTAGGAGGGCACTGATATTTTCGGTCAGGCTTCTCTAGCTTTCCCTGAAAAATGAATGGAAAAATCCCATTGGGGGGTAAATCCACTTAGGGTTAGGGTTAGGTCCCCTTCAACTCATACAGAAAAATTTATGTCACCAATGAATTTGCAGTGCATAGGTATACTTAGGAGAGCATTAATATTTTCAGTCAGGCTTCTCTAGCTTTCCCTGAAAAATGCATGGAAAAATCCCATTGGAGGGTAGATTCACTTAGGGTTAGGGTTAGGTCCCCTTCAACTCATACAGAAAAATTTATGTCACCAATGAATTCCCAGTTCATAGGTATACTTAGGAGGGCACTGATATTTTCCCTCAGGCTTCTCTAGCTTTCCCTGAAAAATGAATGGAAAAATCCCATTGGAGGGTAAATCCACTCAGGGTTAGGGTTAGGTCCCCTTCAACTCATACAGAAAAATTGATGTCACCAATGAATTCACAGTTCATAGGTATGCTTAGAAGGGCACTGATATTTTCGGTCAGGCTTCTCTAGCTTTCCCTGAAAAATGAATGGAAAAATCCCATTGGGGGGGTAAATCCACTTAGGGTTAGGGTTAGGTCCCCTTCAACTCATACAGAAAAATTGATGTCACCAATGAATTTGCAGTGCATAGGTATACTTAGGAGAGCATTAATATTTTCAGTCAGGCTTCTCTAGCTTTCCCTGAAAAATGCATGGAAAAATCCCATTGGAGGGTAAATCCACTTAGGGTTAGGTCCCCTTCAACTCATACAGAAAAATTGATGTCACCAATGAATTTGCAGTGCATAGGTATACTAAGGAGAGCATTGAAATTATCACTCAGGCTTTTCTAGCTTTCCCTGAAAAATGAATGGAAAAATCCCATTGAAGGGTAAATCCACTTAGGGTTAGGGTTAGGTCCCATTCAACTCATACAGAAAAATTGATGTCACCAATGAATTCACAGTTCATAGGTATGCTTAGGAGGGCACTGATATTTTCGGTCAGGCTTCTCTAGCTTTCCCTGAAAAATGAATGGAAAAATTCCATTGGAGGGTAAATCCACTTAGGGTTAGGTCCCCTTCATCTCATACAGAAAAATTGATGTCACCAATGAATTCACAGTTCATAGGTATGCTTAGGAGGGCACTGATATTTTCGGTCAGGCTTCTCTAGCTTTCCCTGAAAAATGAATGGAAAAATCCCATTGGGGGGTAAATCCACTTAGGGTTAGGTCCCCTTCATCTCATACAGAAAAATTGATGTCACCAATGAATTCACAGTTCATAGGTATGCTTAGGAGGGCACTGATATTTTCGGTCAGGCTTCTCTAGCTTTCCCTGAAAAATGAATGGAAAAATCCCATTGGGGGGTAAATCCACTTAGGGTTAGGGTTAGGTCCCCTTCAACTCATACAGAAAAATTGATGTCACCAATGAATTCCCAGTTCATAGGTATGCTTAGGAGGGCACTGATATTTTCGGTCAGGCTTCTCTAGCTTTCCCTGAAAAATGAATGGAAAAATCCCATTGGGGGGTAAATCCACTTAGGGTTAGGGTTAGGTCCCCTTCAACTCATACAGAAAAATTGATGTCACCAATGAATTCACAGTTCATAGGTATGCTTAGGAGGGCACTGATATTTTCGGTCAGGCTTCTCTAGCTTTCCCTGAAAAATACATGGAAAAATCCCATTGGAGGGTAAATCCATGTAGGGTTAGGGTTAGGTCCCCTTCAACTCATACAGAAAAATTGATGTCACAAATGAATTCACAGTTCATAGGTATGCTTAGGAGGGCACAGATATTTTCGGTCAGGCTTCTCTAGCTTTCCCTGAAAAATGCATGGAAAAATCCCATTGGAGGGTAAATCCACTTAGGGTTAGGGTTAGGTCCCCTTCATCTCATACAGAAAAATTGATGTCACCAATGAATTTGCAGTGCATAGGTATACTAAGGAGAGCATTGAAATTATCACTCAGGCTTTTCTAGCTTTCCCTGAAAAATGCATGGAAAAATCCCATTGGAGGGTAAATCCACTTAGGGTTAGGGTTAGGTCCCCTTCAACTCATACAGAAAAATTGATGTCACCAATGAATTCACAGTTCATAGGTATGCTTAGGAGGGCACTGATATTTTCGGTCAGGCTTCTCTAGCTTTCCCTGAAAAATACATGGAAAAATCCCATTGGAGGGTAAATCCATGTAGGGTTAGGGTTAGGTCCCCTTCAACTCATACAGAAAAATTGATGTCACAAATGAATTCAAAGTTCATAGGTATGCTTAGGAGAGCATTGAAATTATCACTCAGGCTTCTCTAGCTTTCCCTGAAAAATGAATGGAAAAATCCCATTGTAGGGTAAATCCACTTAGGGTTAGGGTTAGGTCCCCTTCATCTCATACAGAAAAATTGATGTCACCAATGAATTCACAGTTCATAGGTATGCTTAGGAGGGCACTGATATTTTCGGTCAGGCTTCTCTAGCTTTCCCTGAAAAATGAATGGAAAAATCCCATTGGGGGGTAAATCCACTTAGGGTTAGGGTTAGGTCCCCTTCAACTCATACAGAAAAATTTATGTCACCAATGAATTTGCAGTGCATAGGTATACTTAGGAGAGCATTAATATTTTCAGTCAGGCTTCTCTAGCTTTCCCTGAAAAATGCATGGAAAAATCCCATTGGAGGGTAGATTCACTTAGGGTTAGGGTTAGGTCCCCTTCAACTCATACAGAAAAATTGATGTCACCAATGAATTCCCAGTTCATAGGTATACTTAGGAGGGCACTGATATTTTCCCTCAGGCTTCTCTAGCTTTCCCTGAAAAATGAATGGAAAAATCCCATTGGAGGGTAAATCCACTCAGGGTTAGGGTTAGGTCCCCTTCAACTCATACAGAAAAATTGATGTCACCAATGAATTCACAGTTCATAGGTATGCTTAGAAGGGCACTGATATTTTCGGTCAGGCTTCTCTAGCTTTCCCTGAAAAATGAATGGAAAAATCCCATTGGGGGGGTAAATCCACTTAGGGTTAGGGTTAGGTCCCCTTCAACTCATACAGAAAAATTGATGTCACCAATGAATTTGCAGTGCATAGGTATACTTAGGAGAGCATTAATATTTTCAGTCAGGCTTCTCTAGCTTTCCCTGAAAAATGCATGGAAAAATCCCATTGGAGGGTAAATCCACTTAGGGTTAGGTCCCCTTCAACTCATACAGAAAAATTGATGTCACCAATGAATTTGCAGTGCATAGGTATACTAAGGAGAGCATTGAAATTATCACTCAGGCTTTTCTAGCTTTCCCTGAAAAATGAATGGAAAAATCCCATTGAAGGGTAAATCCACTTAGGGTTAGGGTTAGGTCCCATTCAACTCATACAGAAAAATTGATGTCACCAATGAATTCACAGTTCATAGGTATGCTTAGGAGGGCACTGATATTTTCGGTCAGGCTTCTCTAGCTTTCCCTGAAAAATGAATGGAAAAATTCCATTGGAGGGTAAATCCACTTAGGGTTAGGTCCCCTTCATCTCATACAGAAAAATTGATGTCACCAATGAATTCACAGTTCATAGGTATGCTTAGGAGGGCACTGATATTTTCGGTCAGGCTTCTCTAGCTTTCCCTGAAAAATGAATGGAAAAATCCCATTGGGGGGTAAATCCACTTAGGGTTAGGGTTAGGTCCCCTTCAACTCATACAGAAAAATTGATGTCACCAATGAATTCACAGTTCATAGGTATGCTTAGGAGGGCACTGATATTTTCGGTCAGGCTTCTCTAGCTTTCCCTGAAAAATACATGGAAAAATCCCATTGGAGGGTAAATCCATGTAGGGTTAGGGTTAGGTCCCCTTCAACTCATACAGAAAAATTGATGTCACAAATGAATTCACAGTTCATAGGTATGCTTAGGAGGGCACAGATATTTTCGGTCAGGCTTCTCTAGCTTTCCCTGAAAAATGCATGGAAAAATCCCATTGGAGGGTAAATCCACTTAGGGTTAGGGTTAGGTCCCCTTCATCTCATACAGAAAAATTGATGTCACCAATGAATTTGCAGTGCATAGGTATACTAAGGAGAGCATTGAAATTATCACTCAGGCTTTTCTAGCTTTCCCTGAAAAATGCATGGAAAAATCCCATTGGAGGGTAAATCCACTTAGGGTTAGGGTTAGGTCCCCTTCAACTCATACAGAAAAATTGATGTCACCAATGAATTCACAGTTCATAGGTATGCTTAGGAGGGCACTGATATTTTCGGTCAGGCTTCTCTAGCTTTCCCTGAAAAATACATGGAAAAATCCCATTGGAGGGTAAATCCATGTAGGGTTAGGGTTAGGTCCCCTTCAACTTATACAGAAAAATTGATGTCACAAATGAATTCAAAGTTCATAGGTATGCTTAGGAGAGCATTGAAATTATCACTCAGGCTTCTCTAGCTTTCCCTGAAAAATGAATGGAAAAATCCCATTGTAGGGTAAATCCACTTAGGGTTAGGGTTAGGTCCCCTTCATCTCATACAGAAAAATTGATGTCACCAATGAATTCACAGTTCATAGGTATGCTTAGGAGGGCACTGATATTTTCGGTCAGGCTTCTCTAGCTTTCCCTGAAAAATGAATGGAAAAATCCCATTGGGGGGTAAATCCACTTAGGGTTAGGGTTAGGTCCCCTTCAACTCATACAGAAAAATTTATGTCACCAATGAATTTGCAGTGCATAGGTATACTTAGGAGAGCATTAATATTTTCAGTCAGGCTTCTCTAGCTTTCCCTGAAAAATGCATGGAAAAATCCCATTGGAGGGTAGATTCACTTAGGGTTAGGGTTAGGTCCCCTTCAACTCATACAGAAAAATTGATGTCACCAATGAATTTGCAGTGCATAGGTATAATAAGGAGAGCATTGAAATTATCACTCAGGCTTCTCTAGCTTTCCCTGAAAAATGAATGGAAAAATCCCACTGAAGGGTAAATCCACTTAGGGTTAGGGTTAGGTCCCATTCAACTCATACAGAAAAATTGATGTCACCAATGAATTCACAGTTCATAGGTATGCTTAGGAGGGCACTGATATTTTCGGTCAGGCTTCTCTAGCTTTCCCTGAAAAATGAATGGAAAAATCCCATTGGAGGGTAAATCCACTTAGGGTTAGGGTTAGGTCCCCTTCAACTCATACAGAAAAATTGATGTCACCAATGAATTTGCAGTGCATAGGTATACTTAGGAGAGCATTAATATTTTCAGTCAGGCTTCTCTAGCTTTCCCTGAAAAATGAATGGAAAAATCCCATTGGAGGGTAAATCCACTTAGGGTTAGGGTTAGGTCCCCTTCAACTCATACAGAAAAATTGATGTCACCAATGAATTCACAGTTCATAGGTATGCTTAGAAGGGCACTGATATTTTCGGTCAGGCTTCTCTCGCTTTCCCTGAAAAATGAATGGAAAAATCCCATTGGAGGGTAAATCCACTTAGGGTTAGGGTTAGGTCCCCTTCAACTCATACAGAAAAATTGATGTCACCAATGAATTTGCAGTGCATAGGTATAATAAGGAGAGCATTGAAATTATCACTCAGGCTTCTCTAGCTTTCCCTGAAAAATGAATGGAAAAATCCCATTGAAGGGTAAATCCACTTAGGGTTAGGGTTAGGTCCCATTCAACTCATACAGAAAAATTGATGTCACCAATGAATTCACAGTTCATAGGTATGCTTAGGAGGGCACTGATATTTTCGGTCAGGCTTCTCTAGCTTTCCCTGAAAAATGAATGGAAAAATCCCATTGGAGGGTAAATCCACTTAGGGTTAGGGTTAGGTCCCCTTCAACTCATACAGAAAAATTGATGTCACCAATGAATTTGCAGTGCATAGGTATACTTAGGAGAGCATTAATATTTTCAGTCAGGCTTCTCTAGCTTTCCCTGAAAAATGCAAGGAAAAATCACATTGGAGGGTAAATCCACTTAGGGTTAGGTCCCCTTCAACTCATACAGAAAAATTGATGTCACCAATGAATTCGCAGTTCATAGGTATGCTTAGGAGGGGACTGATATTTTCGGTCAGGCTTCTCTAGCTTTCCCTGAAAAATACATGGAAAAATCCCATTGGAGGGTAAATCCATGTAGGGTTAGGGTTAGGTCCCCTTCAACTCATACAGAAAAATTGATGTCATCAATGAATTCACAGTTCATAGGTATGCTTAGGAGGGCACTGATATTTTCGGTCAGGCTTCTCTAGCTTTCCCTGAAAAATGCATGGAAAAATCCCATTGGAGGGTAAATCCACTTAGGGTTAGGGTTAGGTCCCCTTCATCTCATACAGAAAAATTGATGTCACCAATGAATTTGCAGTGCATAGGTATACTAAGGAGAGCATTATATTTTCACTCAGGCTTTTCTAGCTTTCCCTGAAAAATGCAAGGAAAAATCCCATTGGAGGGTAAATCCACTTAGGGTTAGGGTTAGGTCCTCTTCAACTCATACAGAAAAATTGATGTCACCAATGAATTTGCAGTGCATAGGTATACTAAGGAGAGCATTGAAATTATCACTCAGGCTTCTCTAGCTTTCCCTGAAAAATGAATGGAAAAATCCCATTGGAGAGTAAATCCACTTAGGGTTAGGGTTAGGTCCCATTCAACTCATACAGAAAAATTGATGTCACCAATGAATTCACAGTTCATAGGTATGCTTAGGAGGGCACTGATATTTTCGGTCAGGCTTCTCTAGCTTTCCCTGAAAAATGAATGGAAAAATCCCTTTGGAGGGTAAATCCACTTAGGGTTAGGTCCCCTTCAACTCATACAGAAAAATTGATGTCACCAATGAATTCGCAGTTCATAGGTATGCTTAGGAGGGCACTGATATTTTTGGTCAGGCTTCTCTAGCTTTCCCTGAAAAATACATGGAAAAATCCCATTGGAGGGTAAATCCATGTAGGGTTAGGGTTAGGTCCCCTTCAACTCATACAGAAAAATTGATGTCACCAATGAATTTGCAGTGCATAGGTATACTTAGGAGAGCATTAATATTTTCAGTCAGGCTTCTCTAGCTTTCCCTGAAAAACGAATGGAAAAATCCCATTGGAGGGTAAATCCACTTAGGGTTAGGGTTAGGTCCCCTTCAACTCATACAGAAAAATTGATGTCACCAATGAATTCACAGTTCATAGGTATGCTTAGAAGGGCACTGATATTTTCGGTCAGGCTTCTCTAGCTTTCCCTGAAAAATGAATGGAAAAATCCCATTGGAGGGTAAATCCACTTAGGGTTAGGGTTAGGTCCCCTTCAACTCATACAGAAAAATTGATGTCACCAATGAATTTGCAGTCCATAGGTATACTTAGGAGAGCATTAATATTTTCAGTCAGGCTTCTCTAGCTTTCCCTGAAAAATGCATGGAAAAATCCCATTGGAGGGTAAATCCACAGGGTTAGGGTTAGGTCCTCTTCAACTTATACAGAAAAATTGATGTCACCAATGAATTTGCAGTGCATAGGTATACTAAGGAGAGCATTATATTTTCACTCAGGCTTCTCTAGCTTTCCCTGAAAGATGCATGGAAAAATCCCATTGGAGGGTAAATCAACTTAGGGTTAGGGTTAGGTCCCCTTCAACTCATACAGAAAAATTGATGTCACCAATGAATTCACAGTTCATAGGTATGCTTAGAAGGGCACTGATATTTTCAGTCAGGCTTCTCTAGCTTTCCCTGAAAAATGCATGGAAAAATCCCATTGGAGGGTAAATCAACTTAGGGTTAGGGTTAGGTCCCCTTCAACTCATACAGAAAAATTGATGTCACCAATGAATTCACAGTTCATAGGTATGCTTAGAAGGGCACTGATATTTTCGGTCAGGCTTCTCTAGCTCTCCCTGAAAAATGAATGGAAAAATCCCATTGGAGGGTAAATCCACTTAGGGTTAGGGTTAGGTCCCCTTCAACTCATACAGAAAAATTGATGTCACCAATGAATTTGCAGTGCATAGGTATAATAAGGAGAGCATTGAAATTATCACTCAGGCTTCTCTAGCTTTCCCTGAAAAATGCATGGAAAATTCCCATTGGAGGGTAAATCCACTTAGGGTAAGGGTTAGGTCCCCTTCAACTCATACAGAAAAATTGATGTCACCAATGAATTCACAGTTCATTGGTATGCTTAGGAGGGCACTGATATTTTCGGTCAGGCTTCTCTAGC
This sequence comes from Natrix helvetica, assembly GCF_964273705.1. NCBI lineage: Eukaryota > Metazoa > Chordata > Lepidosauria > Squamata > Natricidae > Natrix > Natrix helvetica. The sequence continues at coordinate 168,116,984 of NC_138552.1, forward strand.
TTTCCCTGAAAAATGCATGGAAAAATCCCATTGGAGGGTAAATCCACTTAGGGTTAGGGTTAGGTCCCCTTCAACTCATACAGAAAAATTGATGTCACCAATGAATTTGCAGTGCATAGGTATACTTAGGAGAGCATCGATATTTTCACTCAGGCTTCTCTAGCTTTCCCTGAAAAATGCATGGAAAAATCCCATTGGAGGGTAATTCCACTTAGGGTTAGGGTTAGGTCCCCTTCAACTCATACAGAAAAAATGATGTCACCTATGAATTCGCAGTGCATAGGTATAATAAGGAGAGCATTGAAATTAACACTCAGGCTTCTCTAGCTTTCCCTGAAAAATGCATGGAAAAATCCCATTGGAGGGTAAATCCACTTAGGGTTAGGGTTAGGTCCCCTTCAACTCATACAGAAAAATTTATGTCACCAATGAATTCACAGTTCATAGGTATGCTTAGGAGGACACTGATATTTTCCGTCAGGCTTCTCTAGCTTTCCCTGAAAAATGCATGGAAAAATCCCATTGGAGGGTAAATCCACTTAGGGTTAGGATTAGGTCCCCTTCAACTCATACAGAAAAATTGATGTCACCAATGAATTCACAGTTCATAGGTATGCTTAGAAGGGCACTGATATTTTCGGTCAGGCTTCTCTAGCTTTCCCTGAAAAATGAATGGAAAAATCCCATTGGAGGGTAAATCCACTTAGGGTTAGGGTTAGGTCCCCTTCAACTCATACAGAAAAATTGATGTCACCAATGAATTTGCAGTGCATAGGTATAATAAGGAGAGCATTGAAATTATCACTCAGGCTTCTCTAGCTTTCCCTGAAAAATGAATGGAAAAATCCCATTGGAGGGTAAATCCACTTAGGGTTAGGGTTAGGTCCCCTTCAACTCATACCGAAAAATTGATTTCACCAATGAATTTGCAGTGCATAGGTATACTTAGGAGAGCATTAATATTTTCAGTCAGGCTTCTCTAGCTTTCCCTGAAAAATGCATGGAAAAATCCCATTGGAGGGTAAATCCACAGGGTTAGGGTTAGGTCCTCTTCAACTTATACAGAAAAATTGATGTCACCAATGAATTTGCACTGCATAGGTATACTAAGGAGAGCATTATATTTTCACTCAGGCTTCTCTAGCTTTCCCTGAAAAATGCATGGAAAAATCCCATTGGAGGGTAATTCCACTTAGGGTTAGGGTTAGGTCCCCTTCAACTCATACAGAAAAATTGATGTCACCTATGAATTCGCAGTGCATAGGTATAATAAGGAGAGCATTGAAATTAACACTCAGGTTTCTCTAGCTTTCCCTGAAAAATGCATGGAAAAATCCCATTGGAGGGTAAATCCACTTAGGGTTAGGGTTAGGTCCCCTTCAACTCATACAGAAAAATTGATGTCACCAATGAATTCACAGTTCATAGGTATGCTTAGGAGGACACTGATATTTTCCGTCAGGCTTCTCTAGCTTTCCCTGAAAAATGCATGGAAAAATCCCATTGGAGGGTAAATCCACTTATGGTTAGGGTTAGGTCCCCTTCAACTCATACAGAAAAATTGATGTCACCAATGAATTCACAGTTCATAGGTATGCTTTGGAGGGCACTGATATTTTCGGTCAGGCTTCTCAAGCTTTCCCTGAAAAATGCATGGAAAAATCCCATTGGAGGGTAGATCCACATAGGGATAGGGTTAGGTCCCCTTCAATTCATACAGAAAAATTGATGTCACCAATGAATTTGCAGTGCATAGGTATAAAAAGGAGAGCATTGAAATTATCACTCAGGCTTCTCTAGCTTTCCCTGAAAAATGCATGGAAAATTCCCATTGGAGGGTAAATCCACTTAGGGTAAGGGTTAGGTCCCCTTCAACTCATACAGAAAAATTGATGTCACCAATGAATTCACAGTTCATTGGTATGCTTAGGAGGGCACTGATATTTTCGGTCAGGCTTCTCTAGCTTTCCCTGAAAAATGCATGGAAAAATCCCATTGGAGGGTAAATCCACTTAGGGTTAGGGTTAGGTCCCCTTCAACTCATACAGAAAAATTGATGTCACCAATGAATTTGCAGTGCATAGGTATAATAAGGAGAGCATTGAAATTATCACTCAGGCTTCTCTAGCTTTCCCTGAAAAATGAATGGAAAAATCCCATTGGAGGGTAAATCCACTTAGGGTTAGGGTTAGGTCCCCTTCAACTCATACAGAAAAATTGATGTCACCAATGAATTTGCAGTGCATAGGTATACTTAGGAGAGCATTAATATTTTCAGTCAGGCTTCTCTAGCTTTCCCTGAAAAATGCATGGAAAAATCCCATTGGAGGGTAAATCCACAGGGTTAGGGTTAGGTCCTCTTCAACTTATACAGAAAAATTGATGTCACCAATGAATTTGCACTGCATAGGTATACTAAGGAGAGCATTATATTTTCACTCAGGCTTCTCTAGCTTTCCCTGAAAAATGCATGGAAAAATCCCATTGGAGGGTAATTCCACTTAGGGTTAGGGTTAGGTCCCCTTCAACTCATACAGAAAAATTGATGTCACCTATGAATTCGCAGTGCATAGGTATAATAAGGAGAGCATTGAAATTAACACTCAGGTTTCTCTAGCTTTCCCTGAAAAATGCATGGAAAAATCCCATTGGAGGGTAAATCCACTTAGGGTTAGGGTTAGGTCCCCTTCAACTCATACAGAAAAATTGATGTCACCAATGAATTTGCAGTGCATAGGTATACTTAGGAGAGCATTAATATTTTCAGTCAGGCTTCTCTAGCTTTCCCTGAAAAATGAATGGAAAAATCCCATTGGAGGGCAAAACCACTTAGGGTTAGGGTTAGGTCCCCTTCAACTCATACAGAAAAATTGATGTCACCAATGAATTCACAGTTCATAGGTATGCTTAGAAGGGCACTGATATTTTCGGTCAGGCTTCTCTAGCTCTCCCTGAAAAATGAATGGAAAAATCCCATTGGAGGGTAAATCCACTTAGGGTTAGTGTTAGATCCTCTTCAACTTATACAGAAAAATTGATGTCACCAATGAATTTGCACTGCATAGGTATACTAAGGAGAGCATTAATATTTTCAGTCAGGCTTCTCTAGCTTTCCCTGAAAAATGAATGGAAAAATCCCATTGGAGGGTAAATCCACTTAGGGTTAGGGTTAGGTCCCCTTCAACTCATACAGAAAAATTGATGTCACCAATGAATTCACAGTTCATAGGTATGCTTAGAAGGGCACTGATATTTTCGGTCAGGCTTCTCTAGCTCTCCCTGAAAAATGAATGGAAAAATCCCATTGGAGGGTAAATCCACTTAGGGTTAGGGTTAGATCCTCTTCAACTTATACAGAAAAATTGATGTCACCAATGAATTTGCACTGCATAGGTATACTAAGGAGAGCATTATATTTTCACTCAGGCTTCTCTAGCTTTCCCTGAAAAATGCATGGAAAAATCCCATTGGAGGTTAAATCCACTTAGGGTTAGGGTTAGGTCCCCTTCAACTCATAGAGAAAAATTGATGTCACCAATGAATTCACAGTTCATAGGTATGCTTAGAAGGGCACTGATATTTTCGGTCAGGCTTCTCTAGCTCTCCCTGAAAAATGAATGGAAAAATCCCATTGGAGGGTAAATCCACTTAGGGTTAGTGTTAGGTCCCCTTCAACTCATACAGAAAAATTGATGTCACCAATGAATTTGCAGTGCATAGATATAATAAGGAGAGCATTGAAATTATCACTCAGGCTTCTCTAGCTTTCCCTGAAAAATGCATGGAAAATTCCCATTGGAGGGTAAATCCACTTACGGTAAGGGTTAGGTCCCCTTCAACTCATACAGAAAAATTGATGTCACCAATGAATTCACAGTTCATTGGTATGCTTAGGAGGGCACTGATATTTTCGGTCAGGCTTCTCTAGCTTTCCCTGAAAAATGCATGGAAAAATCCCATTGGAGGGTAAATCCACTTAGGGTTAGGGTTAGGTCCCCTTCAACTCATACAGAAAAATTGATGTCACCAATGAATTTGCAGTGCATAGGTATACTTAGGAGAGCATTGATATTTTCACTCAGGCTTCTCTAGCTTTCCCTGAAAAATGCATGGAAAAATCCCATTGGAGGGTAATTCCACTTAGGGTTAGGGTTAAGTCCCCTTCAACTCATACAGAAAAATTGATGTCACCTATGAATTCGCACTGCATAGGTATAATAAGGAGAGCATTGAAATTAACACTCAGGTTTCTCTAGCTTTCCCTGAAAAATGCATGGAAAAATCCCATTGGAGGGTAAATCCACTTAGGGTTAGGGTTAGGTCCCCTTCAACTCATACAGAGAAATTGATGTCACCAATGAATTCACAGTTCATAGGTATGCTTAGAAGGGCACTGATATTTTCGGGCAGGCTTCTCTAGCTTTCCCTGAAAAATGAATGGAAAAATCCCATTGGAGGGTAAATCCACTTAGGGTTAGGGTTAGGTCCCATTCAACTCATACAGAAAAATTGATGTCACCAATGAATTCACAGTTCATAGGTATGCTTAGGAGGGCACTAATATTTTCGGTCAGGCTTCTCTAGCTTTCCCTGAAAAATGAATGGAAAAATCCCATTGGAGGGTAAATCCACTTAGGGTTAGGGTTAGGTCCCCTTCAACTCATACAGAAAAATTGATGTCACCAATGAATTTGCAGTGCATAGGTATACTTAGGAGAGCATTAATATTTTCAGTCAGGCTTCTCTAGCTTTCCCTGAAAAATGAATGGAAAAATCCCATTGGAGGGTAAATCCACTTAGGGTTAGGGTTAGGTCCCCTTCAACTCATACAGAAAAATTGATGTCACCAATGAATTCACAGTTCATAGGTATGCTTAGAAGGGCACTGATATTTTCGGTCAGGCTTCTCTAGCTTTCCCTGAAAAATGAATGGAAAAATCCCATTGGAGGGTAAATCCACTTAGGGTTAGGGTTAGGTCCCCTTCAACTCATACAGAAAAATTGATGTCACCAATGAATTTGCAGTGCATAGGTATAATAAGGAGAGCATTGAAATTATCACTCAGGCTTCTCTAGCTTTCCCTGAAAAATGCATGGAAAAATCCCATTGAAGGGTAAATCCACTTAGGGTTAGGGTTAGGTCCCATTCAACTCATACAGAAAAATTGATGTCACCAATGAATTCACAGTTCATAGGTATGCTTAGGAGGGCACTGATATTTTCGGTCAGGCTTCTCTAGCTTTCCCTGAAAAATGAATGGAAAAATCCCATTGGAGGGTAAATCCACTTAGGGTTAGGGTTAGGTCCCCTTCAACTCTTACAGAAAAATTGATGTCACCAATGAATTTGCAGTGCATAGGTATACTTAGGAGAGCATTAATATTTTCAGTCAGGCTTCTCTAGCTTTCCCTGAAAAATGAATGGAAAAATCCCATTGGAGGGTAAATCCACTTAGGGTTAGGTCCCCTTCAACTCATACAGAAAAATTGATGTCACCAATGAATTTGCAGTGCATAGGTATAATAAGGAGAGCATTGAAATTATCACTCAGGCTTCTCTAGCTTTCCCTGAAAAATGAATGGAAAAATCCCATTGGAGGGTAAATCCACTTAGGGTTAGGGTTAGGTCCCCTTCAACTCATACAGAAAAATTGATGTCACCAATGAATTTGCAGTGCATAGGTATACTTAGGAGAGCATTAATATTTTCAGTCAGGCTTCTCTAGCTTTCCCTGAAAAATGCATGGAAAAATCCCATTGGAGGGTAAATCCACTTAGGGTTAGGGTTAGGTCCTCTTCAACTCATACAGAAAAATTGATGTCACCAATGAATTTGCAGTGCATAGGTATACTAAGGAGAGCATTATATTTTCACTCAGGCTTCTCTAGCTTTCCCTGAAAAATGCATGGAAAAATCCCATTGGAGGGTAAATCCACTTAGGGTTAGGGTTAGGTCCCCTTCAACTCATACAGAAAAATTGATGTCACCACTGAATTCAAAGTTCATAGGTATGCTTTGGAGGGCACTGATATTTTCGGTCAGACTTCTCTAGCTTTCCCTGAAAAATGCATGGAAAAATCCCATTCGAGGGTAGATCCACTTAGGGTTAGGGTTAGGTCCCCTTCAACTCATACAGAAAAATTGATGTCACCAATGAATTTTCAGTGCATAGGTATAATAAGGAGAGCATTGAAATTATCACTCAGGCTTCTCTAGCTTTCCCTGAAAAATGCATGGAAAAATCCCATTGGAGGGTAAATCCACTTAGGGTTAGGGTTAGGTCCCCTTCAACTCATACAGAAAAATTGATGTCACCTATGAATTCGCAGTGCATAGGTATACTAAGGAGAGCATTATATTCTCACTCAGGCTTCTCTAGCTTTCCCTGAAAAATGCATGGAAAAATCCCATTGGAGGGTAAATCCACTTAGGGTTAGGGTTAGGTCCCCTTCAACTCATACAGAAAAATTGATATCACCAATGACTTCACAGTTCATAGGTATGCTTTGGAGGGCAGTGATATTTTCGGTCAGGCTTCTCTAGCTTTCCCTGAAAAATGCATGGAAAAATCCCATTGGAGGGTAAATCCACTTAGGGTTAGGGTTAGCTCCCCTTCAACTCATACAGAAAAATTGATATCACCAATGACTTCACAGTTCATAGGTATGCTTTGGAGGGCAGTGATATTTTCGGTCAGGCTTCTCTAGCTTTCCCTGAAAAATGCATGGAAAAATCCCATTGGAGGGTAAATCCACTTAGGGATAGGGTTAGGTCCCCTTCAACTCATACAGAAAAATTGATGTCACCAATTAATTTGCAGTGCATAGGTATGCTTAGGAGGGCACTAATATTTTCAGTCAGGCTTCTCTAGCTTTCCTGAAAAATGCATGCAAAAATGTAATTGGAGGATAAATCCACTTAGGGTTAGGGTTAGGTCCCCTTCAACTCATACAGAAAAATTGATGTCACCAATGAGTTCGCAGTGCATAGTTATACTAAGGAGAGCATTATATTTTCACTCAGGCTTCTCTAGCTTTCCCTGAAAAATGCATGGAAAAATCCCATTGGAGGGTAAATCCACTTAGGGTTAGGGTTAGCTCCCCTTCAACTCATACAGAAAAATTGATGTCACCAATGAATTTTCAGTGCATAGGTATAATAAGGAGAGCATTGAAATTATCACTCAGGCTTCTCTAGCTTTCCCTGAAAAATGCATGGAAAAATCCCATTGGAGGATAAATCCACTTAGGGTTAGGTCCCCTTCAACTCATACAGAAAAATTGATGTCACCAATGAATTCGCAGTGCATAGGTTTACTAAGGAGGGCCCTGATATTTTCGGTTAGGCTTCTCTAGCTTTCTCTGAAAAATGCATGGAAAAATCCCATTGGAGGGTAAATCCACTTAGGGTTAGGGTTAAGTCCCTTTCAACTCATACAGAAAAATTGATGTTACCAATGAATTCACAGTTCATAGGTATGCTTAGGAGGGCACTGTTATTTTCAGTCAGACTTCTCTAGCTTTCCAGGAAAAATGAATGGAAAAATCCCATTGGAGGATAAATCCACTCAGGGTTAGGGTTAGGGTTAGAGTTAGAGTTAGGTCCCGTTAAACTCATGCAAGAAAATTTATCTCGCCAATGAATTCGCAGTGCCTAGGTATACTTAGGAAGGCACTGATATTTTCACTCAGGGTTCTCTAGCTTTCCCTGAAAAATGCATGGAAAAATCCCATTGGAGGGTAAATCCACTTAGGGTTAGGGTTAGGTCCCCTTCAACTCATACGGAAAAATTGATGTCACCAATGAATTCGCAGTGCATAGGTATGCTTAGGAGGGCACTGATATTTTCACTCAGGCTTCCCTAGCTTTCCCTGAAAAATGCATGGAAAAATCCCATTGGAGGGTAAATCCACTTAGGGTTAGGGTTAAGTCCCTTTCAACTCATACGGAAAAATTGATGTCACCAATGAATTCGCAGTGCATAGGTATGCTTAGGAGGGCACTGATATTTTCGGTCAGGCTTCTCTAGCTTTCCAGGAAAAATGCATGGAAAAATCCCATTGGAGGATAAATCCACTCAGGGTTAGGGTTAGGGTTAGAGTTAGGTCCCGTTAAACTCATGAAAGAAAATTTATCTCGCCAATGAATTCGCAGTGCCTAGGTATACTTAGGAAGGCACTGATATTTTCACTCAGGCTTCTCTAGCTTTCCCTGAAAAATGCATGGAAAAATCCCATTGGAGGGTAAATCCACTTAGGGTTAGGGTTAAGTCCCCTTCAACTCATACAGAAAAATTGATGTCACCTATGAATTCGCACTGCATAGGTATAATAAGGAGAGCATTGAAATTAACACTCAGGTTTCTCTAGCTTTCCCTGAAAAATGCATGGAAAAATCCCATTGGAGGGTAAATCCACTTAGGGTTAGGGTTAGGTCCCCTTCAACTCATACAGAGAAATTGATGTCACCAATGAATTCACAGTTCATAGGTATGCTTAGAAGGGCACTGATATTTTCGGGCAGGCTTCTCTAGCTTTCCCTGAAAAATGAATGGAAAAATCCCATTGGAGGGTAAATCCACTTAGGGTTAGGGTTAGGTCCCATTCAACTCATACAGAAAAATTGATGTCACCAATGAATTCACAGTTCATAGGTATGCTTAGGAGGGCACTAATATTTTCGGTCAGGCTTCTCTAGCTTTCCCTGAAAAATGAATGGAAAAATCCCATTGGAGGGTAAATCCACTTAGGGTTAGGGTTAGGTCCCCTTCAACTCATACAGAAAAATTGATGTCACCAATGAATTTCCAGTGCATAGGTATACTTAGGAGAGCATTAATATTTTCAGTCAGGCTTCTCTAGCTTTCCCTGAAAAATGAATGGAAAAATCCCATTGGAGGGTAAATCCACTTAGGGTTAGGGTTAGGTCCCCTTCAACTCATACAGAAAAATTGATGTCACCAATGAATTCACAGTTCATAGGTATGCTTAGAAGGGCACTGATATTTTCGGTCAGGCTTCTCTAGCTTTCCCTGAAAAATGAATGGAAAAATCCCATTGGAGGGTAAATCCACTTAGGGTTAGGGTTAGGTCCCCTTCAACTCATACAGAAAAATTGATGTCACCAATGAATTTGCAGTGCATAGGTATAATAAGGAGAGCATTGAAATTATCACTCAGGCTTCTCTAGCTTTCCCTGAAAAATGCATGGAAAAATCCCATTGAAGGGTAAATCCACTTAGGGTTAGGGTTAGGTCCCATTCAACTCATACAGAAAAATTGATGTCACCAATGAATTCACAGTTCATAGGTATGCTTAGGAGGGCACTGATATTTTCGGTCAGGCTTCTCTAGCTTTCCCTGAAAAATGAATGGAAAAATCCCATTGGAGGGTAAATCCACTTAGGGTTAGGGTTAGGTCCCCTTCAACTCTTACAGAAAAATTGATGTCACCAATGAATTTGCAGTGCATAGGTATACTTAGGAGAGCATTAATATTTTCAGTCAGGCTTCTCTAGCTTTCCCTGAAAAATGAATGGAAAAATCCCATTGGAGGGTAAATCCACTTAGGGTTAGGTCCCCTTCAACTCATACAGAAAAATTGATGTCACCAATGAATTTGCAGTGCATAGGTATAATAAGGAGAGCATTGAAATTATCACTCAGGCTTCTCTAGCTTTCCCTGAAAAATGAATGGAAAAATCCCATTGGAGGGTAAATCCACTTAGGGTTAGGTCCCCTTCAACTCATACAGAAAAATTGATGTCACCAATGAATTTGCAGTGCATAGGTATACTTAGGAGAGCATTAATATTTTCAGTCAGGCTTCTCTAGCTTTCCCTGAAAAATGCATGGAAAAATCCCATTGGAGGGTAAATCCACTTAGGGTTAGGGTTAGGTCCTCTTCAACTCATACAGAAAAATTGATGTCACCAATGAATTTGCAGTGCATAGGTATACTAAGGAGAGCATTATATTTTCACTCAGGCTTCTCTAGCTTTCCCTGAAAAATGCATGGAAAAATCCCATTGGAGGGTAAATCCACTTAGGGTTAGGGTTAGGTCCCCTTCAACTCATACAGAAAAATTGATGTCACCACTGAATTCAAAGTTCATAGGTATGCTTTGGAGGGCACTGATATTTTCGGTCAGACTTCTCTAGCTTTCCCTGAAAAATGCATGGAAAAATCCCATTCGAGGGTAGATCCACTTAGGGTTAGGGTTAGGTCCCCTTCAACTCATACAGAAAAATTGATGTCACCAATGAATTTTCAGTGCATAGGTATAATAAGGAGAGCATTGAAATTATCACTCAGGCTTCTCTAGCTTTCCCTGAAAAATGCATGGAAAAATCCCATTGGAGGGTAAATCCACTTAGGGTTAGGGTTAGGTCCCCTTCAACTCATACAGAAAAATTGATGTCACCTATGAATTCGCAGTGCATAGGTATACTAAGGAGAGCATTATATTCTCACTCAGGCTTCTCTAGCTTTCCCTGAAAAATGCATGGAAAAATCCCATTGGAGGGTAAATCCACTTAGGGTTAGGGTTAGGTCCCCTTCAACTCATACAGAAAAATTGATATCACCAATGACTTCACAGTTCATAGGTATGCTTTGGAGGGCAGTGATATTTTCGGTCAGGCTTCTCTAGCTTTCCCTGAAAAATGCATGGAAAAATCCCATTGGAGGGTAAATCCACTTAGGGTTAGGGTTAGCTCCCCTTCAACTCATACAGAAAAATTGATATCACCAATGACTTCACAGTTCATAGGTATGCTTTGGAGGGCAGTGATATTTTCGGTCAGGCTTCTCTAGCTTTCCCTGAAAAATGCATGGAAAAATCCCATTGGAGGGTAAATCCACTTAGGGATAGGGTTAGGTCCCCTTCAACTCATACAGAAAAATTGATGTCACCAATTAATTTGCAGTGCATAGGTATGCTTAGGAGGGCACTAATATTTTCAGTCAGGCTTCTCTAGCTTTCCTGAAAAATGCATGCAAAAATGTAATTGGAGGATAAATCCACTTAGGGTTAGGGTTAGGTCCCCTTCAACTCATACAGAAAAATTGATGTCACCAATGAGTTCGCAGTGCATAGTTATACTAAGGAGAGCATTATATTTTCACTCAGGCTTCTCTAGCTTTCCCTGAAAAATGCATGGAAAAATCCCATTGGAGGGTAAATCCACTTAGGGTTAGGGTTAGCTCCCCTTCAACTCATACAGAAAAATTGATGTCACCAATGAATTTTCAGTGCATAGGTATAATAAGGAGAGCATTGAAATTATCACTCAGGCTTCTCTAGCTTTCCCTGAAAAATGCATGGAAAAATCCCATTGGAGGATAAATCCACTTAGGGTTAGGTCCCCTTCAACTCATACAGAAAAATTGATGTCACCAATGAATTCGCAGTGCATAGGTTTACTAAGGAGGGCCCTGATATTTTCGGTTAGGCTTCTCTAGCTTTCTCTGAAAAATGCATGGAAAAATCCCATTGGAGGGTAAATCCACTTAGGGTTAGGGTTAAGTCCCTTTCAACTCATACAGAAAAATTGATGTTACCAATGAATTCACAGTTCATAGGTATGCTTAGGAGGGCACTGTTATTTTCAGTCAGACTTCTCTAGCTTTCCAGGAAAAATGAATGGAAAAATCCCATTGGAGGATAAATCCACTCAGGGTTAGGGTTAGGGTTAGAGTTAGAGTTAGGTCCCGTTAAACTCATGCAAGAAAATTTATCTCGCCAATGAATTCGCAGTGCCTAGGTATACTTAGGAAGGCACTGATATTTTCACTCAGGGTTCTCTAGCTTTCCCTGAAAAATGCATGGAAAAATCCCATTGGAGGGTAAATCCACTTAGGGTTAGGGTTAGGTCCCCTTCAACTCATACGGAAAAATTGATGTCACCAATGAATTCGCAGTGCATAGGTATGCTTAGGAGGGCACTGATATTTTCACTCAGGCTTCCCTAGCTTTCCCTGAAAAATGCATGGAAAAATCCCATTGGAGGGTAAATCCACTTAGGGTTAGGGTTAAGTCCCTTTCAACTCATACGGAAAAATTGATGTCACCAATGAATTCGCAGTGCATAGGTATGCTTAGGAGGGCACTGATATTTTCGGTCAGGCTTCTCTAGCTTTCCAGGAAAAATGCATGGAAAAATCCCATTGGAGGATAAATCCACTCAGGGTTAGGGTTAGGGTTAGAGTTAGGTCCCGTTAAACTCATGAAAGAAAATTTATCTCGCCAATGAATTCGCAGTGCCTAGGTATACTTAGGAAGGCACTGATATTTTCACTCAGGCTTCTCTAGCTTTCCCTGAAAAATGCATGGAAAAATCCCATTGGAGGGTAAATCCACTTAGGGTTAGGGTTAAGTCCCCTTCAACTCATACAGAAAAATTGATGTCACCTATGAATTCGCACTGCATAGGTATAATAAGGAGAGCATTGAAATTAACACTCAGGTTTCTCTAGCTTTCCCTGAAAAATGCATGGAAAAATCCCATTGGAGGGTAAATCCACTTAGGGTTAGGGTTAGGTCCCCTTCAACTCATACAGAGAAATTGATGTCACCAATGAATTCACAGTTCATAGGTATGCTTAGAAGGGCACTGATATTTTCGGGCAGGCTTCTCTAGCTTTCCCTGAAAAATGAATGGAAAAATCCCATTGGAGGGTAAATCCACTTAGGGTTAGGGTTAGGTCCCATTCAACTCATACAGAAAAATTGATGTCACCAATGAATTCACAGTTCATAGGTATGCTTAGGAGGGCACTAATATTTTCGGTCAGGCTTCTCTAGCTTTCCCTGAAAAATGAATGGAAAAATCCCATTGGAGGGTAAATCCACTTAGGGTTAGGGTTAGGTCCCCTTCAACTCATACAGAAAAATTGATGTCACCAATGAATTTGCAGTGCATAGGTATACTTAGGAGAGCATTAATATTTTCAGTCAGGCTTCTCTAGCTTTCCCTGAAAAATGAATGGAAAAATCCCATTGGAGGGTAAATCCACTTAGGGTTAGGGTTAGGTCCCCTTCAACTCATACAGAAAAATTGATGTCACCAATGAATTCACAGTTCATAGGTATGCTTAGAAGGGCACTGATATTTTCGGTCAGGCTTCTCTAGCTTTCCCTGAAAAATGAATGGAAAAATCCCATTGGAGGGTAAATCCACTTAGGGTTAGGGTTAGGTCCCCTTCAACTCATACAGAAAAATTGATGTCACCAATGAATTTGCAGTGCATAGGTATAATAAGGAGAGCATTGAAATTATCACTCAGGCTTCTCTAGCTTTCCCTGAAAAATGCATGGAAAAATCCCATTGAAGGGTAAATCCACTTAGGGTTAGGGTTAGGTCCCATTCAACTCATACAGAAAAATTGATGTCACCAATGAATTCACAGTTCATAGGTATGCTTAGGAGGGCACTGATATTTTCGGTCAGGCTTCTCTAGCTTTCCCTGAAAAATGAATGGAAAAATCCCATTGGAGGGTAAATCCACTTAGGGTTAGGGTTAGGTCCCCTTCAACTCTTACAGAAAAATTGATGTCACCAATGAATTTGCAGTGCATAGGTATACTTAGGAGAGCATTAATATTTTCAGTCAGGCTTCTCTAGCTTTCCCTGAAAAATGAATGGAAAAATCCCATTGGAGGGTAAATCCACTTAGGGTTAGGTCCCCTTCAACTCATACAGAAAAATTGATGTCACCAATGAATTTGCAGTGCATAGGTATAATAAGGAGAGCATTGAAATTATCACTCAGGCTTCTCTAGCTTTCCCTGAAAAATGAATGGAAAAATCCCATTGGAGGGTAAATCCACTTAGGGTTAGGGTTAGGTCCCCTTCAACTCATACAGAAAAATTGATGTCACCAATGAATTTGCAGTGCATAGGTATACTTAGGAGAGCATTAATATTTTCAGTCAGGCTTCTCTAGCTTTCCCTGAAAAATGCATGGAAAAATCCCATTGGAGGGTAAATCCACTTAGGGTTAGGGTTAGGTCCTCTTCAACTCATACAGAAAAATTGATGTCACCAATGAATTTGCAGTGCATAGGTATACTAAGGAGAGCATTATATTTTCACTCAGGCTTCTCTAGCATTCCCTGAAAAATGCATGGAAAAATCCCATTGGAGGGTAAATCCACTTAGGGTTAGGGTTAGGTCCCCTTCAACTCATACAGAAAAATTGATGTCACCACTGAATTCAAAGTTCATAGGTATGCTTTGGAGGGCACTGATATTTTCGGTCAGACTTCTCTAGCTTTCCCTGAAAAATGCATGGAAAAATCCCATTCGAGGGTAGATCCACTTAGGGTTAGGGTTAGGTCCCCTTCAACTCATACAGAAAAATTGATGTCACCAATGAATTTTCAGTGCATAGGTATAATAAGGAGAGCATTGAAATTATCACTCAGGCTTCTCTAGCTTTCCCTGAAAAATGCATGGAAAAATCCCATTGGAGGGTAAATCCACTTAGGGTTAGGGTTAGGTCCCCTTCAACTCATACAGAAAAATTGATGTCACCTATGAATTCGCAGTGCATAGGTATACTAAGGAGAGCATTATATTCTCACTCAGGCTTCTCTAGCTTTCCCTGAAAAATGCATGGAAAAATCCCATTGGAGGGTAAATCCACTTAGGGTTAGGGTTAGGTCCCCTTCAACTCATACAGAAAAATTGATATCACCAATGACTTCACAGTTCATAGGTATGCTTTGGAGGGCAGTGATATTTTCGGTCAGGCTTCTCTAGCTTTCCCTGAAAAATGCATGGAAAAATCCCATTGGAGGGTAAATCCACTTAGGGTTAGGGTTAGCTCCCCTTCAACTCATACAGAAAAATTGATATCACCAATGACTTCACAGTTCATAGGTATGCTTTGGAGGGCAGTGATATTTTCGGTCAGGCTTCTCTAGCTTTCCCTGAAAAATGCATGGAAAAATCCCATTGGAGGGTAAATCCACTTAGGGATAGGGTTAGGTCCCCTTCAACTCATACAGAAAAATTGATGTCACCAATTAATTTGCAGTGCATAGGTATGCTTAGGAGGGCACTAATATTTTCAGTCAGGCTTCTCTAGCTTTCCTGAAAAATGCATGCAAAAATGTAATTGGAGGATAAATCCACTTAGGGTTAGGGTTAGGTCCCCTTCAACTCATACAGAAAAATTGATGTCACCAATGAGTTCGCAGTGCATAGTTATACTAAGGAGAGCATTATATTTTCACTCAGGCTTCTCTAGCTTTCCCTGAAAAATGCATGGAAAAATCCCATTGGAGGGTAAATCCACTTAGGGTTAGGGTTAGCTCCCCTTCAACTCATACAGAAAAATTGATGTCACCAATGAATTTTCAGTGCATAGGTATAATAAGGAGAGCATTGAAATTATCACTCAGGCTTCTCTAGCTTTCCCTGAAAAATGCATGGAAAAATCCCATTGGAGGATAAATCCACTTAGGGTTAGGTCCCCTTCAACTCATACAGAAAAATTGATGTCACCAATGAATTCGCAGTGCATAGGTTTACTAAGGAGGGCCCTGATATTTTCGGTTAGGCTTCTCTAGCTTTCTCTGAAAAATGCATGGAAAAATCCCATTGGAGGGTAAATCCACTTAGGGTTAGGGTTAAGTCCCTTTCAACTCATACAGAAAAATTGATGTTACCAATGAATTCACAGTTCATAGGTATGCTTAGGAGGGCACTGTTATTTTCAGTCAGACTTCTCTAGCTTTCCAGGAAAAATGAATGGAAAAATCCCATTGGAGGATAAATCCACTCAGGGTTAGGGTTAGGGTTAGAGTTAGAGTTAGGTCCCGTTAAACTCATGCAAGAAAATTTATCTCGCCAATGAATTCGCAGTGCCTAGGTATACTTAGGAAGGCACTGATATTTTCACTCAGGGTTCTCTAGCTTTCCCTGAAAAATGCATGGAAAAATCCCATTGGAGGGTAAATCCACTTAGGGTTAGGGTTAGGTCCCCTTCAACTCATACGGAAAAATTGATGTCACCAATGAATTCGCAGTGCATAGGTATGCTTAGGAGGGCACTGATATTTTCACTCAGGCTTCCCTAGCTTTCCCTGAAAAATGCATGGAAAAATCCCATTGGAGGGTAAATCCACTTAGGGTTAGGGTTAAGTCCCTTTCAACTCATACGGAAAAATTGATGTCACCAATGAATTCGCAGTGCATAGGTATGCTTAGGAGGGCACTGATATTTTCGGTCAGGCTTCTCTAGCTTTCCAGGAAAAATGCATGGAAAAATCCCATTGGAGGATAAATCCACTCAGGGTTAGGGTTAGGGTTAGAGTTAGGTCCCGTTAAACTCATGAAAGAAAATTTATCTCGCCAATGAATTCGCAGTGCCTAGGTATACTTAGGAAGGCACTGATATTTTCACTCAGGCTTCTCTAGCTTTCCCTGAAAAATGCATGGAAAAATCCCATTGGAGGGTAAATCCACTTAGGGTTAGGGTTAGGTCCCCTTCAACTCATACAAAAAAAATGATGTCAGCAATGAATTCACAGTTCATAGGTATCCTGAGGAGGGCACGGATATTTTCGGTTAGGCTTCTCTAGCTTTCCCTGAAAAATGCATGGAAAAATCCCATTGGAGGGTAAATCCACTTAGGGTTATGGTTAGGTCACCTTCAACTCATACTGAATAAAATTTATGTCACCAATGAATTTGCAGTGCATAGGTATACTTAGGAGGGCACTGATATTTTCAGTCAAGCTTCTCTAGCTTTCCCTGAAAAATGCATGGAAAAATCCCATTGGAGGGTAAATCCACTTAGGGTTAGGGTTAGGTCCCCTTCAACTCATACAGAAAAATTGATGTCACCAATGAATTCACACTTCATAGGTATGCTTAGGAGGGCCCTGATATTTTCACTCAGGCTTCTCTAGCTTTCCCTGAAAAATGCATGGAAAAATCCCATTGGAGGGTAAATCCACTTAGGGTTAAGTCCCCTTCAACTCCTACAAAAAAATTGATGTCACCAATGAATACGCAGTGCATAGGTATACTAAGGAGGGCACTGATATTTTCGGTTAGGCTTCTCTACCTTTCCCTGAAAAATGCATGGAAAAATCCGATTGGAGGGTAAACCCACTTAGGGTTAGGGTTAGGTCCCCTTCAACTCATACAAAAAAATTGATGTCACCAATGAATACGCAGTGCATAGGTATACTAAGGAGGGCACTGATATTTTCGGTCAGGCTTCTCTAGCTTTCCCTGAAAAATGCATGGAAAAATCCCATTGGAGGGTAAATCCACTTAGTGTTAGGGTTAGGTCCCCTTCAACTCATACAGAAAAATTGATGTCACCAATGAATTTGCAGTGCATAGGTATGCTTACGAGGGCACTTATATTTTCACTCAGGCTTCCCTAGCTTTCCCTGAAAAATGCATGGAAAAATCCCATTGGAGGGTAAATCCACTTAGGGTTAGGGTTAGGTCCCCTTCAACTCATACAGAAAAATTGATGTCACCAATGAATTCACAGTTCATAGGTATGCTTAGGAGGGCACTTATATTTTCACTCAGGCTTCCCTAGCTTTCCCTGAAAAATACATGGAAAAATCCCATTGGAGGGTAAATCCACTTAGGGTTAGGGTTAGGTCCCCTTCAACTCATACAGAAAAATTGATGTCACCAATGAATTCACAGTTCATAGGTATGCTTAGGAGGGCACTGATATTTCCACTCAGGCTTCTCTTGCTTTCCAGGAAAAATGCATGGAAAAATCCCATTGGTGGGTAAATCCACTTAGGGTTAGGGTTAGGTCCCCTTCAACTCATACAGAAAAATTGATGTCACCAATGAATTCACAGTTCATAGGTATGCTTAGGAGGGCACTTATATTTTCACTCAGGCTTCCCTAGCTTTCCCTGAAAAATGCATGGAAAAATCCCATTGGAGGGTAAATCCACTTAGGGTTAGGGTTAAGTCCCTTTCAACTCATACAGAAAAATTGATGTCACCAATGAATCCGCAGTGCATAGGTATGCTTAGGAGGGCACTGATATTTTCGGTCAGGCTTCTCTAGCTTTCCAGGAAAAATGCATGGAAAAATCCCATTGGAGGATAAATCCACTCAGGGTTAGGGTTAGGGTTAGAGTTAGGTCCCGTTAAACTCATGAAAGAAAATTTATCTCGCCAATGAATTCGCAGTGCCTAGGTATACTTAGGAAGGCACTGATATTTTCACTCAGGCTTCTCTAGCTTTCCCTGAAAAATGCATGGAAAAATCCCATTGGAGGGTAAATCCACTTAGGGTTAGGGTTAGGTCCCCTTCAACTCATACAAAAAAAATGATGTCACCAATGAATTCACACTTCATAGGTATGCTTAGGAGGGCCCTGATATTTTCACTCAGGCTTCTCTAGCTTTCCCTGAAAAATGCATGGAAAAATCCCATTGGAGGGTAAATCCACTTAGGGTTAAGTCCCCTTCAACTCCTACAAAAAAATTGATGTCACCAATGAATACGCAGTGCATAGGTATACTAAGGAGGGCACTGATATTTTCGGTTAGGCTTCTCTACCTTTCCCTGAAAAATGCATGGAAAAATCCGATTGGAGGGTAAACCCACTTAGGGTTAGGGTTAGGTCCCCTTCAACTCATACAAAAAAATTGATGTCACCAATGAATACGCAGTGCATAGGTATACTAAGGAGGGCACTGATATTTTCGGTCAGGCTTCTCTAGCTTTCCCTGAAAAATGCATGGAAAAATCCCATTGGAGGGTAAATCCACTTAGTGTTAGGGTTAGGTCCCCTTCAACTCATACAGAAAAATTGATGTCACCAATGAATTTGCAGTGCATAGGTATGCTTACGAGGGCACTTATATTTTCACTCAGGCTTCCCTAGCTTTCCCTGAAAAATGCATGGAAAAATCCCATTGGAGGGTAAATCCACTTAGGGTTAGGGTTAGGTCCCCTTCAACTCATACAGAAAAATTGATGTCACCAATGAATTCACAGTTCATAGGTATGCTTAGGAGGGCACTTATATTTTCACTCAGGCTTCCCTAGCTTTCCCTGAAAAATACATGGAAAAATCCCATTGGAGGGTAAATCCACTTAGGGTTAGGGTTAGGTCCCCTTCAACTCATACAGAAAAATTGATGTCACCAATGAATTCACAGTTCATAGGTATGCTTAGGAGGGCACTGATATTTCCACTCAGGCTTCTCTTGCTTTCCAGGAAAAATGCATGGAAAAATCCCATTGGTGGGTAAATCCACTTAGGGTTAGGGTTAGGTCCCCTTCAACTCATACAGAAAAATTGATGTCACCAATGAATTCACAGTTCATAGGTATGCTTAGGAGGGCACTTATATTTTCACTCAGGCTTCCCTAGCTTTCCCTGAAAAATGCATGGAAAAATCCCATTGGAGGGTAAATCCACTTAGGGTTAGGGTTAAGTCCCTTTCAACTCATACAGAAAAATTGATGTCACCAATGAATCCGCAGTGCATAGGTATGCTTAGGAGGGCACTGATATTTTCGGTCAGGCTTCTCTAGCTTTCCAGGAAAAATGCATGG
Source organism: Natrix helvetica (assembly GCF_964273705.1). NCBI lineage: Eukaryota > Metazoa > Chordata > Lepidosauria > Squamata > Natricidae > Natrix > Natrix helvetica. The sequence continues at coordinate 168,136,551 of NC_138552.1, forward strand.
AAAAATCCCATTGGAGGATAAATCCACTCAGGGTTAGGGTTAGGGTTAGAGTTAGGTCCCGTTAAACTCATGAAAGAAAATTTATCTCGCCAATGAATTCGCAGTGCCTAGGTATACTTAGGAAGGCACTGATATTTTCACTCAGGCTTCTCTAGCTTTCCCTGAAAAATGCATGGAAAAATCCCATTGGAGGGTAAATCCACTTAGGGTTAGGGTTAGGTCCCCTTCAACTCATACAAAAAAAATGATGTCACCAATGAATTCACAGTTCATAGGTATCCTTAGGAGGGCACTGATATTTTCAGTCAGGCTTCTCTAGCTTTCCCTGAAAAATGCATGGAAAAATCCCATTGGAGGGTAAATCCACTTAGGGGTAGGGTTAGGTCCCCTTCAACTCATACAGAAAAATTGATGTCACCAATGAATACGCAGTGCATAGGTATACTAAGGAGGGCACTGATATTTTCGGTTAGGCTTCTCTAGCTTTCCCTGAAAAATGCATGGAAAAATCCCATTGGAGGGTAAATCCACTTAGGGTTAGGGTTAGGTCCCCTTAAACTCATACAGAAAAATTGATGTCACCAATGAATTCACAGTTAATAGGTATGCTTAGGAGGGCACTGATATTTTCGGTCAGGCTTCTCTAGCTTTCCCTGAAAAATGCATGGAAAAATCCCATTGGAGGGTAAATCCACTTAGGGTTAGGGTTAGGTCCCCTTCAACTCATACAGAAAAATTGATGTCACCAATGAATTTGCAGTGCATAGGTATACTAAGGAGAGCATTGAAATTATCACTCAGGCTTCTCTAGCTTTCCCTGAAAAATGCATGGAAAAATCCCATTGGAGGGTAAATCCACTTAGGGTTAGGGTTAGGTCCCCTTCAACTCATACAGAAAAATTGATGTCACCAATGAATTTGCAGTGCATAGGTATACTTAGGAGAGCATTGATATTTTCACTCAGGCTTCTCTAGATTTCGCTGAAAAATGCATGGAAAAATCCCATTGGAGGGTAAATCCACTTAGGTTTAGGGTTAGGTCCCCTTCAACTCATACAGAAAAATTGATGTCACCAATGAATTCGCAGTGCATAGGTATACTAAGGAGAGCACTGATATTTTCACTCAGGCTTCTCTAGCTTTCCCTGAAAAATGCATGGAAAAATCCCATTGGAGGGTAAATCCACTTAGGGTTAGGGTTAGGTCCCCTTCAACTCATACAGAAAAATTGATGTCACCAATGAATTCACAGTTCATAGGTATGCTTAGGAGGGCACTGATATTTTCGGTCAGACTTCTCTAGCTTTCCCTGAATAATGCATGGAAAAATCCCATTGGAGGGTAAATCCACTTAGGGTTAGGGTTAGGTCCCCTTCAACTCATACAGAAAAATTGATGTCACCAATGAATTCACAGTTAATAGGTATGCTTAGGAGGGCACCGATATTTTCAGTCAGGCTTCTCTAGCTTTCCCTGAAAAATGCATGGAAAAATCCCATTGGAGGGTAAATCCACTTAGATTTAGGGTTAGGTTCCCTTCAACTCATACAGAAAAATTGATGTCACCAATGAATTCGCAGTGCATAGTTATACTAAGGAGAGCATTGATATTTTCACTCAGGCTTCTCTAGCTTTCCCTGAAAAATGCATGGAAAAATCCCATTGGAGGGTAAATCCACTTAGGGTTAGGGTTAGGTCCCCTTCAACTCATAAAGAAAAATTGATGTCACCAATGAATTCACAGTTCATAGGTATGCTTAGGAGGGCACTTATATTTTCACTCAGGCTTCCCTAGCTTTCCCTGAAAAATGCATGGAAAAATCCCATTGGAGGGTAAATCCACTTAGGGTTAGGGTTAAGTCCCTTTCAACTCATACAGAAAAATTGATGTCACCAATGAATCCGCAGTGCATAGGTATGCTTAGGAGGGCACTGATATTTTCGGTCAGGCTTCTCTAGCTTTCCAGGAAAAATGCATGGAAAAATCCCATTGGAGGATAAATCCACTCAGGGTTAGGGTTAGGGTTAGAGTTAGGTCCCGTTAAACTCATGAAAGAAAATTTATCTCGCCAATGAATTCGCAGTGCCTAGGTATACTTAGGAAGGCACTGATATTTTCACTCAGGCTTCTCTAGCTTTCCCTGAAAAATGCATGGAAAAATCCCATTGGAGGGTAAATCCACTTAGGGTTAGGGTTAGGTCCCCTTCAACTCATACAAAAAAAATGATGTCACCAATGAATTCACAGTTCATAGGTATCCTTAGGAGGGCACTGATATTTTCAGTCAGGCTTCTCTAGCTTTCCCTGAAAAATGCATGGAAAAATCCCATTGGAGGGTAAATCCACTTAGGGGTAGGGTTAGGTCCCCTTCAACTCATACAGAAAAATTGATGTCACCAATGAATACGCAGTGCATAGGTATACTAAGGAGGGCACTGATATTTTCGGTTAGGCTTCTCTAGCTTTCCCTGAAAAATGCATGGAAAAATCCCATTGGAGGGTAAATCCACTTAGGGTTAGGGTTAGGTCCCCTTAAACTCATACAGAAAAATTGATGTCACCAATGAATTCACAGTTAATAGGTATGCTTAGGAGGGCACTGATATTTTCGGTCAGGCTTCTCTAGCTTTCCCTGAAAAATGCATGGAAAAATCCCATTGGAGGGTAAATCCACTTAGGGTTAGGGTTAGGTCCCCTTCAACTCATACAGAAAAATTGATGTCACCAATGAATTTGCAGTGCATAGGTATACTAAGGAGAGCATTGAAATTATCACTCAGGCTTCTCTAGCTTTCCCTGAAAAATGCATGGAAAAATCCCATTGGAGGGTAAATCCACTTAGGGTTAGGGTTAGGTCCCCTTCAACTCATACAGAAAAATTGATGTCACCAATGAATTTGCAGTGCATAGGTATACTTAGGAGAGCATTGATATTTTCACTCAGGCTTCTCTAGATTTCGCTGAAAAATGCATGGAAAAATCCCATTGGAGGGTAAATCCACTTAGGTTTAGGGTTAGGTCCCCTTCAACTCATACAGAAAAATTGATGTCACCAATGAATTCGCAGTGCATAGGTATACTAAGGAGAGCACTGATATTTTCACTCAGGCTTCTCTAGCTTTCCCTGAAAAATGCATGGAAAAATCCCATTGGAGGGTAAATCCACTTAGGGTTAGGGTTAGGTCCCCTTCAACTCATACAGAAAAATTGATGTCACCAATGAATTCACAGTTCATAGGTATGCTTAGGAGGGCACTGATATTTTCGGTCAGACTTCTCTAGCTTTCCCTGAATAATGCATGGAAAAATCCCATTGGAGGGTAAATCCACTTAGGGTTAGGGTTAGGTCCCCTTCAACTCATACAGAAAAATTGATGTCACCAATGAATTCACAGTTAATAGGTATGCTTAGGAGGGCACCGATATTTTCAGTCAGGCTTCTCTAGCTTTCCCTGAAAAATGCATGGAAAAATCCCATTGGAGGGTAAATCCACTTAGATTTAGGGTTAGGTTCCCTTCAACTCATACAGAAAAATTGATGTCACCAATGAATTCGCAGTGCATAGTTATACTAAGGAGAGCATTGATATTTTCACTCAGGCTTCTCTAGCTTTCCCTGAAAAATGCATGGAAAAATCCCATTGGAGGGTAAATCCACTTAGGGTTAGGGTTAGGTCCCCTTCAACTCATAAAGAAAAATTGATGTCACCAATGAATTCACAGTTCATAGGTATGCTTAGGAGGGCACTTATATTTTCACTCAGGCTTCCCTAGCTTTCCCTGAAAAATGCATGGAAAAATCCCATTGGAGGGTAAATCCACTTAGGGTTAGGGTTAAGTCCCTTTCAACTCATACAGAAAAATTGATGTCACCAATGAATCCGCAGTGCATAGGTATGCTTAGGAGGGCACTGATATTTTCGGTCAGGCTTCTCTAGCTTTCCAGGAAAAATGCATGGAAAAATCCCATTGGAGGATAAATCCACTCAGGGTTAGGGTTAGGGTTAGAGTTAGGTCCCGTTAAACTCATGAAAGAAAATTTATCTCGCCAATGAATTCGCAGTGCCTAGGTATACTTAGGAAGGCACTGATATTTTCACTCAGGCTTCTCTAGCTTTCCCTGAAAAATGCATGGAAAAATCCCATTGGAGGGTAAATCCACTTAGGGTTAGGGTTAGGTCCCCTTCAACTCATACAAAAAAAATGATGTCACCAATGAATTCACAGTTCATAGGTATCCTTAGGAGGGCACTGATATTTTCAGTCAGGCTTCTCTAGCTTTCCCTGAAAAATGCATGGAAAAATCCCATTGGAGGGTAAATCCACTTAGGGTTAGGGTTAAGTCCCCTTCAACTCATACAAAAAAATTGATGTCACCAATGAATACGCAGTGCATAGGTATACTAAGGAGGGCACTGATATTTTCGGTTAGGCTTCTCTAGCTTTCCCTGAAAAATGCATGGAAAAATCCCATTGGAGGGTAAATCCACTTAGGGTTAGGGTTAGGTCCCCTTAAACTCATACAGAAAAATTGATGTCACCAATGAATTCACAGTTAATAGGTATGCTTAGGAGGGCACTGATATTTTCGATCAGGCTTCTCTAGCTTTCCCTGAAAAATGCATGGAAAAATCCCATTGGAGGGTAAATCCACTTAGGGTTAGGGTTAGGTCCCCTTCAACTCATACAGAAAAATTGATGTCACCAATGAATTTGCAGTGCATAGGTATACTAAGGAGAGCATTGAAATTATCACTCAGGCTTCTCTAGCTTTCCCTGAAAAATGCATGGAAAAATCCCATTGGAGGGTAAATCCACTTAGGGTTAGGGTTAGGTCCCCTTCAACTCATACAGAAAAATTGATGTCACCAATGAATTTGCAGTGCATAGGTATACTTAGGAGAGCATTGATATTTTCACTCAGGTTTCTCTAGATTTCGCTGAAAAATGCATGGAAAAATCCCATTGGAGGGTAAATCCACTTAGGGTTAGGGTTAGGTCCCCTTCAACTCATACAGAAAAATTGATGTCACCAATGAATTCGCAGTGCATAGGTATACTAAGGAGAGCACTGATATTTTCACTCAGGCTTCTCTAGCTTTCCCTGAAAAATGCATGGAAAAATCCCATTGGAGGGTAAATCCACTTAGGTTTAGGGTTAGGTCCCCTTCAACTCATACAGAAAAATTGATGTCACCAATGAATTCGCAGTGCATAGGTATACTAAGGAGAGCACTGATATTTTCACTCAGGCTTCTCTAGCTTTCTCTGAAAAATGCATGGAAAAATCCCATTGGAGGGTAAATCCACTTAGGGTTAGGGTTAGGTCCCCTTCAACTCATACAGAAAAATTGATGTCACCAATGAATTCACAGTTCATAGGTATGCTTAGGAGGGCACTGATATTTTCGGTCAGACTTCTCTAGCTTTCCCTGAATAATGCATGGAAAAATCCCATTGGAGGGTAAATCCACTTAGGGTTAGGGTTAGGTCCCCTTCAACTCATACAGAAAAATTGATGTCACCAATGAATTCACAGTTAATAGGTATGCTTAGGAGGGCACCGATATTTTCAGTCAGGCTTCTCTAGCTTTCCCTGAAAAATGCATGGAAAAATCCCATTGGAGGGTAAATCCACTTAGATTTAGGGTTAGGTTCCCTTCAACTCATACAGAAAAATTGATGTCACCAATGAATTCGCAGTGCATAGTTATACTAAGGAGAGCATTGATATTTTCACTCAGGCTTCTCTAGCTTTCCCTGAAAAATGCATGGAAAAATCCCATTGGAGGGTAAATCCACTTAGGGTTAGGGTTAGGTCCCCTTCAACTCATAAAGAAAAATTGATGTCACCAATGAATTCACAGTTCATAGGTATGCTTAGGAGGGCACTGATATTTTCAGTCAGGCTTCTCTAGCTTTCCCTGAAAAATGCATGGAAAAATCCCATTGGAGGGTAAATCCACTTAGATTTAGGGTTAGCTCCCATTCAACTCATACGGAAAAATTGATGTCACCAATGAATTCGCAGTGCATAGTTATACTAAGGAGAGCATTATATTTTCACTCAGGCTTCTCTAGCTTTCCCTGAAAAATACAAGGAAAAATCCCATTGGAGGGTGAATCCACTTAGGGTTAGGGTTAGGTCCCCTTCAACTCATACAGAAAAATTGATGTCACCAATGAATTCGCAGTGCATAGGTATGCTTAGGAGGGCACTGATATTTTCGGTCAGGCTTCTCTAGCTTTCCCTGAAAAATCCATGGAAAAATCCCATTGGAGGGTAAATCCACTTTGGGTTAGCGTTAGGTCCCCTTCAACTCATACAGAAAAATTGATGTCACCAATGAATTCGCAGTGCATAGGTATGCTTAGGAGGGCACTGATATTTTCGGTCAGACTTCTCTAGCTTTCCCTGAAAAATGCATGGAAAAATCCCATTGGAGGGTAAATCCACTTAGGGTTAGGGTTAGGTCCCCTACAACTCATACAGAAAAATTGATATCACCAATGTATTCGCAGTGCATAGTTATACTAAGGAGAGCATTATAGTTTCACTCAGGCTTCTCTAGCTTTCCCTTAAAAATGCATGGAAAAATCCCATTGGAGGGTAAATCCACTTAGGGTTAGGGTTAGGTCCCCTTCAACTCATAAAGAAAAATTGATGTCACCAATGAATTCACAGTTCATAGGTATGCTTAGGAGGGCACTGATATTTTCAGTCAGGCTTCTCTAGCTTTCCCTGAAAAATGCATGGAAAAATCCCATTGGAGGGTAAATCCACTTAGATTTAGGGTTAGCTCCCATTCAACTCATACGGAAAAATTGATGTCACCAATGAATACGCAGTGCATAGTTATACTAAGGAGAGCATTATATTTTCACTCAGGCTTCTCTAGCTTTCCCTGAAAAATACAAGGAAAAATCCCATTGGAGGGTGAATCCACTTAGGGTTAGGGTTAGGTCCCCTTCAACTCATACAGAAAAATTGATGTCACCAATGAATTCGCAGTGCATAGGTATGCTTAGGAGGGCACTGATATTTTCGGTCAGGCTTCTCTAGGTTTCCCTGAAAAATCCATGGAAAAATCCCATTGGAGGGTAAATCCACTTTGGGTTAGGGTTAGGTCCCCTTCAACTCATACAGAAAAATTGATGTCACCAATGAATTCGCAGTGCATAGGTATTCTAAGGAGAGCATTGATATTTTCACTCAGGCTTTTCTAGCTTTCCAGAAAAATCCATGAAAAAATCCCATTGGAGGGTAAATCCAGTTAGGGTTAGGGTTAGGTCCTCTTAAATGCATACAGAAAAATTGATGTTACCAATGAATTCACAGTTCATAGGTATGCTTAGGAGGGCACTGTTATTTTCGGTCAGACTTCTCTAGCTTTCCAGGAAAAATGCATGGAAAAATCCCATTGGAGGATAAATCCACTTAGGGTTAGAGTTAGGTCCCGTTAAACTCATGCAAGAAAATTTATCTCGCCAATAAATTCGCAGTGCCTAGGTATAGTTAGGAAGGCACTGATATTTTCACTCAGGGTTCTCTAGCTTTCCCTGAAAAATGCATGGAAAAATCCCATTGGAGGGTAAATCCACTTAGTGTTAGGGTTAAGTCCCATTCAACTCATACAGAAAAATTGATGTCACCAATGAATTTGCAGTGCATAGGTATCCTTACGAGGGCCCTGATATTTTCACTCAGGCTTCTCTAGCTTTCCAGAAAAATGCATGGAAAAATCCCATTGGAGGGTAAATCCACTTTGGGTTAGGGTTAGGTCCCCTTCAACTCATACAGAAAAATTGATGTCACCAATGAATTTGCAGTGCATAGGTATGCTTACGAGGGCCCTGATATTTTCACTCAGGCTTCTCTAGCTTTCCAGAAAAATGCATGGAAAAATCCCATTGGAGGGTAAATCCAGTTAGGGTTAGCTCCCTTTCAACTCATCCAGGAATATTGATGTCGCCAATGAATTCGCTGTGCATAGGAATGCTTAGGAGGGCACTGATATTTTCACTCAGGCTTCTCTTGCTTTCCAGGAAAAATGCATGGAAAAATCCCATTGGTGGGTAAATCCACTTAGGGTTAGGGTTAGGTCCCCTTCAACTCATACAGAAAAATTGATGTCACCAATGAATTCACAGTTCATAGGTATGCTTAGGAGGGCACTGATATTTTCACTCAGGCTTCCCTAGCTTTCCCTGAAAAATGCATGGAAAAATCCCATTGGAGGATAAATCCACTCAGGGTTAGGGTTAGGGTTAGAGTTAGGTCCCGTTAAACTCATGAAAGAAAATTTATCTCGCCAATGAATTCGCAGTGCCTAGGTATACTTAGGAAGGCACTGATATTTTCACTCAGGCTTCTCTAGCTTTCCCTGAAAAATGAATGGAAAAATCCCATTGGAGGGTAAATCCACTTAGGGTTAGGGTTAGGTCCCCTTCAACTCATACAAAAAAAATGATGTCACCAATGAATTCACAGTTCATAGGTATCCTGAGGAGGGCACGGATATTTTCGGTTAGGCTTCTCTAGCTTTCCCTGAAAAATGCATGGAAAAATCCCATTGGAGGGTAAATCCACTTAGGGTTATGGTTAGGTCACCTTCAACTCATACTGAATAAAGTTTATGTCACCAATGAATTTGCAGTGCATAGGTATACTTCGGAGGGCACTGATATTTTCAGTCAGGCTTCTCTAGCTTTCCCTGAAAAATGCATGGAAAAATCCCATTGGAGGGTAAATCCACTTAGGGTTAGGGTTAGGTCCCCTTCAACTCATACAGAAAAATTGATGTCACCAATGAATTCGCAGTGCATAGGTATGCTTAGGAGGGCACTGATATTTTCGGTCAGACTTCTCTAGCTTTCCCTGAAAAATGCATGGAAAAATCCCATTGGAGGGTAAATCCACTTAGGGTTAGGGTTAGGTCCCCTACAACTCATACAGAAAAATTGATATCACCAATGTATTCGCAGTGCATAGTTATACTAAGGAGAGCATTATAGTTTCACTCAGGCTTCTCTAGCTTTCCCTTAAAAATGCATGGAAAAATCCCATTGGAGGGTAAATCCACTTAGGGTTAGGGTTAGGTCCCCTTCAACTCATAAAGAAAAATTGATGTCACCAATGAATTCACAGTTCATAGGTATGCTTAGGAGGGCACTGATATTTTCACTCAGGCTTCCCTAGCTTTCCCTGAAAAATGCATGGAAAAATCCCATTGGAGGGTAAATCCACTTAGGGTTAGGGTTAAGTCCCTTTCAACTCATACAGAAAAATTGATGTCACCAATGAATTCGCAGTGCATAGGTATGCTTAGGAGGGCACTGATATTTTCGGTCAGGCTTCTCTAGCTTTCCAGGAAAAATGCATGGAAAAATCCCATTGGAGGAGAAATCCACTCAGGGTTAGGGTTAGGGTTAGAGTTAGGTCCCGTTAAACTCATGAAAGAAAATTTATCTCGCCAATGAATTCGCAGTGCCTAGGTATACTTAGGAAGGCACTGATATTTTCACTCAGGCTTCTCTAGCTTTCCCTGAAAAATGCATGGAAAAATCCCATTGGAGGGTAAATCCACTTAGGGTTAGGGTTAGGTCCCCTTCAACTCATACAAAAAAAATGATGTCACCAATTAATTCACAGTTCATAGGTATCCTGAGGAGGGCACGGATATTTTCGGTTAGGCTTCTCTAGCTTTCCCTGAAAAATGCATGGAAAAATCCCATTGGAGGGTAAATCCACTTAGGGTTATGGTTAGGTCACCTTCAACTCATACTGAATAAAGTTTATGTCACCAATGAATTTGCAGTGCATAGGTATACTTCGGAGGGCACTGATATTTTCAGTCAGGCTTCTCTAGCTTTCCCTGAAAAATGCATGGAAAAATCCCATTGGAGGGTAAATCCACTTAGGGTTAGGGTTAGGTCCCCTTCAACTCATACAGAAAAATTGATGTCACCAATGAATTCGCAGTGCATAGGTATGCTTAGGAGGGCACTGATATTTTCGGTCAGACTTCTCTAGCTTTCCCTGAAAAATGCATGGAAAAATCCCATTGGAGGGTAAATCCACTTAGGGTTAGGGTTAGGTCCCCTACAACTCATACAGAAAAATTGATATCACCAATGTATTCGCAGTGCATAGTTATACTAAGGAGAGCATTATAGTTTCACTCAGGCTTCTCTAGCTTTCCCTTAAAAATGCATGGAAAAATCCCATTGGAGGGTAAATCCACTTAGGGTTAGGGTTAGGTCCCCTTCAACTCATAAAGAAAAATTGATGTCACCAATGAATTCACAGTTCATAGGTATGCTTAGGAGGGCACTGATATTTTCAGTCAGGCTTCTCTAGCTTTCCCTGAAAAATGCATGGAAAAATCCCATTGGAGGGTAAATCCACTTAGATTTAGGGTTAGCTCCCATTCAACTCATACGGAAAAATTGATGTCACCAATGAATTCGCAGTGCATAGGTATGCTTAGGAGGGCACTGATATTTTCGGTCAGGCTTCTCTAGGTTTCCCTGAAAAATCCATGGAAAAATCCCATTGGAGGGTAAATCCACTTTGGGTTAGGGTTAGGTCCCCTTCAACTCATACAGAAAAATTGATGTCACCAATGAATTCGCAGTGCATAGGTATTCTAAGGAGAGCATTGATATTTTCACTCAGGCTTTTCTAGCTTTCCAGAAAAATCCATGGAAAAATCCCATTGGAGGGTAAATCCAGTTAGGGTTAGGGTTAGGTCCTCTTAAATGCATACAGAAAAATTGATGTTACCAATGAATTCACAGTTCATAGGTATGCTTAGGAGGGCACTGTTATTTTCGGTCAGACTTCTCTAGCTTTCCAGGAAAAATGCATGGAAAAATCCCATTGGAGGATAAATCCACTCAGGGTTAGGGTTAGGGTTAGAGTTAGGTCCTGTTAAACTCATGAAAGAAAATTTATCTCGCCAATGAATTCGCAGTGCCTAGGTATACTTAGGAAGGCACTGATATTTTCACTCAGGCTTCTCTAGCTTTCCCTGAAAAATGCATGGAAAAATCCCATTGGAGGGTAAATCCACTTAGGGTTAGGGTTAGGTCCCCTTCAACTCATACAAAAAAAATGATGTCACCAATGAATTCTCAGTTCATAGGTATCCTGAGGAGGGCACGGATATTTTCGGTTAGGCTTCTCTAGCTTTCCCTGAAAAATGCATGGAAAAATCCCATTGGAGGGTAAATCCACTTAGGGTTATGGTTAGGTCACCTTCAACTCATACTGAATAAAGTTTATGTCACCAATGAATTTGCAGTGCATAGGTATACTTCGGAGGGCACTGATATTTTCAGTCAGGCTTCTCTAGCTTTCCCTGAAAAATGCATGGAAAAATCCCATTGGAGGGTAAATCCACTTAGGGTTAGGGTTAGGTCCCCTTCAACTCATACAGAAAAATTGATGTCACCAATGAATTCGCAGTGCATAGGTATGCTTAGGAGGGCACTGATATTTTCGGTCAGACTTCTCTAGCTTTCCCTGAAAAATGCATGGAAAAATCCCATTGGAGGGTAAATCCACTTAGGGTTAGGGTTAGGTCCCCTACAACTCATACAGAAAAATTGATATCACCAATGTATTCGCAGTGCATAGTTATACTAAGGAGAGCATTATAGTTTCACTCAGGCTTCTCTAGCTTTCCCTTAAAAATGCATGGAAAAATCCCATTGGAGGGTAAATCCACTTAGGGTTAGGGTTAGGTCCCCTTCAACTCATAAAGAAAAATTGATGTCACCAATGAATTCACAGTTCATAGGTATGCTTAGGAGGGCACTGATATTTTCAGTCAGGCTTCTCTAGCTTTCCCTGAAAAATGCATGGAAAAATCCCATTGGAGGGTAAATCCACTTAGATTTAGGGTTAGCTCCCATTCAACTCATACGGAAAAATTGATGTCACCAATGAATTCGCAGTGCATAGGTATGCTTAGGAGGGCACTGATATTTTCGGTCAGGCTTCTCTAGGTTTCCCTGAAAAATCCATGGAAAAATCCCATTGGAGGGTAAATCCACTTTGGGTTAGGGTTAGGTCCCCTTCAACTCATACAGAAAAATTGATGTCACCAATGAATTCGCAGTGCATAGGTATTCTAAGGAGAGCATTGATATTTTCACTCAGGCTTTTCTAGCTTTCCAGAAAAATCCATGGAAAAATCCCATTGGAGGGTAAATCCAGTTAGGGTTAGGGTTAGGTCCCGTTAAACTCATGCAAGAAAATTTATCTCGCCAATGAATTCACAGTTCATAGGTATGCTTAGGAGGGCACTGTTATTTTCGGTCAGACTTCTCTAGCTTTCCAGGAAAAATGCATGGAAAAATCCCATTGGAGGATAAATCCACTTAGGGTTAGAGTTAGGTCCCGTTAAACTCATGCAAGAAAATTTATCTCGCCAATGAATTCGCAGTGCCTAGGTATACTTAGGAAGGCACTGATATTTTCACTCAGGGTTCTCTAGCTTTCCCTGAAAAATGCATGGAAAAATACCATTGGAGGGTAAATCCACTTAGTGTTAGGGTTAAGTCCCATTCAACTCATACAGAAAAATTGATGTCACCAATGAATTTGCAGTGCATAGGTATCCTTACGAGGGCCCTGATATTTTCACTCAGGCTTCTCTAGCTTTCCAGAAAAATGCATGGAAAAATCCCATTGGAGGGTAAATCCACTTTGGGTTAGGGTTACGTCCCCTTCAACTCATACAGAAAAATTGATGTCACCAATGAATTTGCAGTGCATAGGTATGCTTACGAGGGCCCTGATATTTTCACTCAGGCTTCTCTAGCTTTCCAGAAAAATGCATGGAAAAATCCCATTGGAGGGTAAATCCAGTTAGGGTTAGCTCCCTTTCAACTCATCCAGGAATATTGATGTCGCCAATGAATTCGCTGTGCATAGGAATGCTTAGGAGGGCACTGATATTTTCACTCAGGCTTCTCTTGCTTTCCAGGAAAAATGCATGGAAAAATCCCATTGGTGGGTAAATCCACTTAGGGTTAGGGTTAGGTCCCCTTCAACTCATCCAGAAAAATTGATGTCACCAATGAATTCACAGTTCATAGGTATGCTTAGGAGGGCACTGATATTTTCACTCAGGCTTCCCTAGCTTTCCCTGAAAAATGCATGGAAAAATCCCATTGGAGGGTAAATCCACTTAGGGTTAGGGTTAAGTCCCTTTCAACTCATACAGAAAAATTGATGTCACCAATGAATTCACAGTTCATAGGTATGCTTAGGAGGGCACTGATATTTTCGGTCAGGCTTCTCTAGCTTTCCAGGAAAAATGCATGGAAAAATCCCATTGGAGGATAAATCCACTCAGGGTTAGGGTTAGGGTTAGAGTTAGGTCCCGTTAAACTCATGAAAGAAAATTTATCTCGCCAATGAATTCGCAGTGCCTAGGTATACTTAGGAAGGCACTGATATTTTCACTCAGGCTTCTCTAGCTTTCCCTGAAAAATGCATGGAAAAATCCCATTGGAGGGTAAATCCACTTAGGGTTAGGGTTAGGTCCCCTTCAACTCATACAAAAAAAATGATGTCATTAATGAATTCACAGTTCATAGGTATCCTGAGGAGGGCACGGATATTTTCGGTTAGGCTTCTCTAGCTTTCCCTGAAAAATGCATGGAAAAATCCCATTGGAGGGTAAATCCACTTAGGGTTATGGTTAGGTCACCTTCAACTCATACTGAATAAAGTTTATGTCACCAATGAATTTGCAGTGCATAGGTATACTTCGGAGGGCACTGATATTTTCAGTCAGGCTTCTCTAGCTTTCCCTGAAAAATGCATGGAAAAATCCCATTGGAGGGTAAATCCACTTAGGGTTAGGGTTAGGTCCCCTTCAACTCATACAGAAAAATTGATGTCACCAATGAATTCGCAGTGCATAGGTATACTAAGGAGAGCATTGATATTTTCACTCAGGCTTCTTTATCTTTCCCTGAAAAATGCATGGAAAAATCCCATTGGAGGGTAAATCCACTTAGGGTTAGGGTTAAGTCCCCTTCAACTCATACAAAAAAATTGATGTCACCAATGAATTCACAGTTAATAGGTATCCTTAGGAGGGCACTGATATTTTCGGTTAGGCTTCTCTAGCTTTCCCTGAAAAATGCATGGAAAAATCCCATTGGAGGGTAAATCCACTTAGGGTTAGGGTTAGGTCCCCTTCAACTCATACAGAAAAATTGATGTCACCAATGAATTCACAGTTAATAGGTATGCTTAGGAGGGCACTGATATTTTCGGTCAGGCTTCTCTAGCTTTCCCTGAAAAATGCATGGAAAAATCCCATTGGAGGGTAAATCCACTTAGGGTTAGGGTTAGGTCCCCTTCAACTCATACAGAAAAATTGATGTCACCAATGAATTTGCAGTGCATAGGTATACTAAGGAGAGCATTGAAATTATCACTCAGGCTTCTCTAGCTTTCCCTGAAAAATGCATGGAAAAATCCCATTGGAGGGTAAATCCACTTAGGGTTACGGTTAGGTCCCCTTCAACTCATACAGAAAAATTGATGTCACCAATGAATTTGCAGTGCATAGGTATACTTAGGAGAGCATTGATATTTTCACTCAGGCTTCTCTAGATTTCCCTGAAAAATGCATGGAAAAATCCCATTGGAGGGTAAATCCACTTAGGGTTAGGGTTAGGTCCCCTTCAACTCATACAGAAAAATTGATGTCACCAATGAATTCGCAGTTCATAGGTATGCTTAGGAATGCACTGATATTTTCGGTCAGGCTTCTCTAGCTTTCCCTGAAAAATGCATGGAAAAATCCCATTGGAGGGTAAATCCACTTAGGTTTAGGGTTAGGTCCCCTTCAACTCATACAGAAAAATTGATGTCACCAATGAATTCGCAGTGCATAGGTATACTAAGGAGAGCACTGATATTTTCACTCAGGCTTCTCTAGCTTTCCCTGAAAAATGCATGGAAAAATCCCATTGGAGGGTAAATCCACTTAGGGTTAGGGTTAGGTCCCCTTCAACTCATACAGAAAAATTGATGTCACCAATGAATTCGCAGTGCATAGGTATACTAAGGAGAGCACTGATATTTTCACTCAGGCTTCTCTAGCTTTCCCTGAAAAATGCATGGAAAAATCCCATTGGAGGGTAAATCCACTTAGGGTTAGGGTTAGGTCCCCTTCAACTCATACAGAAAAATTGATGTCACCAATGAATTCACAGTTCATAGGTATGCTTAGGAGGGCACTGATATATTCGGTCAGACTTCTCTAGCTTTCCCTGAATAATGCATGGAAAAATCCCATTGGAGGGTAAATCCACTTAGGGTTAGGGTTAGGTCCCCTTCAACTCATACAGAAAAATTGATGTCACCAATGAATTCACAGTTAATAGGTATGCTTAGGAGGGCACCGATATCTTCAGTCAGGCTTCTCTAGCTTTCCCTGAAAAATGCATGGAAAAATCCCATTGGAGGGTAAATCCACTTAGATTTAGGGTTAGGTCCCCTTCAACTCATACAGAAAAATTGATGTCACCACTGAATTCACAGTGCATAGTTA
The DNA here is from genome assembly GCF_964273705.1 of Natrix helvetica. Classification (NCBI taxonomy): domain Eukaryota; kingdom Metazoa; phylum Chordata; class Lepidosauria; order Squamata; family Natricidae; genus Natrix; species Natrix helvetica. Next base: position 168,152,136 of record NC_138552.1, read on the forward strand.
TACTAAGGAGAGCATTGATATTTTCACTCAGGCTTCTCTAGCTTTCCCTGAAAAATGCATGGAAAAATCCCATTGGAGGGTAAATCCACTTAGGGTTAGGGTTAGGTCCCCTACAACTCATACAGAAAAATTGATGTCACCAATGAATTTGCAGTGCATAGGTATGCTTACGAGGGCCCTGATATTTTCACTCAGGCTTCTCTAGCTTTCCAGAAAAATGCATGGAAAAATCCCATTGGAGGGTAAATCCAGTTAGGGTTAGCTCCCTTTCAACTCATCCAGGAATATTGATGTCGCCAATGAATTCGCTGTGCATAGGAATGCTTAGGAGGGCACTGATATTTTCACTCAGGCTTCTCTTGCTTTCCAGGAAAAAAGCATGGAAAAATCCCATTGGTGGGTAAATCCACTTAGGGTTAGGGTTAGGTCCCCTTCAACTCATCCAGAAAAATTGATGTCACCAATGAATTCACAGTTCATAGGTATGCTTAGGAGGGCACTGATATTTTCACTCAGGCTTCCCTAGCTTTCCCTGAAAAATGCATGGAAAAATCCCATTGGAGGGTAAATCCACTTAGGGTTAGGGTTAAGTCCCTTTCAACTCATACAGAAAAATTGATGTCACCAATGAATTCACAGTTCATAGGTATGCTTAGGAGGGCACTGATATTTTCGGTCAGGCTTCTCTAGCTTTCCAGGAAAAATGCATGGAAAAATCCCATTGGAGGATAAATCCACTCAGGGTTAGGGTTAGGGTTAGAGTTAGGTCCCGTTAAACTCATGAAAGAAAATTTATCTCGCCAATGAATTCGCAGTGCCTAGGTATACTTAGGAAGGCACTGATATTTTCACTCAGGCTTCTCTAGCTTTCCCTGAAAAATGCATGGAAAAATCCCATTGGAGGGTAAATCCACTTAGGGTTAGGGTTAGGTCCCCTTCAACTCATACAAAAAAAATGATGTCATTAATGAATTCACAGTTCATAGGTATCCTGAGGAGGGCACGGATATTTTCGGTTAGGCTTCTCTAGCTTTCCCTGAAAAATGCATGGAAAAATCCCATTGGAGGGTAAATCCAATTAGGGTTATGGTTAGGTCACCTTCAACTCATACTGAATAAAGTTTATGTCACCAATGAATTTGCAGTGCATAGGTATACTTCGGAGGGCACTGATATTTTCAGTCAGGCTTCTCTAGCTTTCCCTGAAAAATGCATGGAAAAATCCCATTGGAGGGTAAATCCACTTAGGGTTAGGGTTAGGTCCCCTTCAACTCATACAGAAAAATTGATGTCACCAATGAATTCGCAGTGCATAGGTATACTAAGGAGAGCATTGATATTTTCACTCAGGCTTCTTTATCTTTCCCTGAAAAATGCATGGAAAAATCCCATTGGAGGGTAAATCCACTTAGGGTTAGGGTTAAGTCCCCTTCAACTCATACAAAAAAATTGATGTCACCAATGAATTCACAGTTAATAGGTATCCTTAGGAGGGCACTGATATTTTCGGTTAGGCTTCTCTAGCTTTCCCTGAAAAATGCATGGAAAAATCCCATTGGAGGGTAAATCCACTTAGGGTTAGGGTTAGGTCCCCTTCAACTCATACAGAAAAATTGATGTCACCAATGAATTCACAGTTAATAGGTATGCTTAGGAGGGCACTGATATTTTCGGTCAGGCTTCTCTAGCTTTCCCTGAAAAATGCATGGAAAAATCCCATTGGAGGGTAAATCCACTTAGGGTTAGGGTTAGGTCCCCTTCAACTCATACAGAAAAATTGATGTCACCAATGAATTTGCAGTGCATAGGTATACTAAGGAGAGCATTGAAATTATCACTCAGGCTTCTCTAGCTTTCCCTGAAAAATGCATGGAAAAATCCCATTGGAGGGTAAATCCACTTAGGGTTACGGTTAGGTCCCCTTCAACTCATACAGAAAAATTGATGTCACCAATGAATTTGCAGTGCATAGGTATACTTAGGAGAGCATTGATATTTTCACTCAGGCTTCTCTAGATTTCCCTGAAAAATGCATGGAAAAATCCCATTGGAGGGTAAATCCACTTAGGGTTAGGGTTAGGTCCCCTTCAACTCATACAGAAAAATTGATGTCACCAATGAATTCGCAGTTCATAGGTATGCTTAGGAATGCACTGATATTTTCGGTCAGGCTTCTCTAGCTTTCCCTGAAAAATGCATGGAAAAATCCCATTGGAGGGTAAATCCACTTAGGTTTAGGGTTAGGTCCCCTTCAACTCATACAGAAAAATTGATGTAACCAATGAATTCGCAGTGCATAGGTATACTAAGGAGAGCACTGATATTTTCACTCAGGCTTCTCTAGCTTTCCCTGAAAAATGCATGGAAAAATCCCATTGGAGGGTAAATCCACTTAGGGTTAGGGTTAGGTCCCCTTCAACTCATACAGAAAAATTGATGTCACCAATGAATTCGCAGTGCATAGGTATACTAAGGAGAGCACTGATATTTTCACTCAGGCTTCTCTAGCTTTCCCTGAAAAATGCATGGAAAAATCCCATTGGAGGGTAAATCCACTTAGGGTTAGGGTTAGGTCCCCTTCAACTCATACAGAAAAATTGATGTCACCAATGAATTCACAGTTCATAGGTATGCTTAGGAGGGCACTGATATATTCGGTCAGACTTCTCTAGCTTTCCCTGAATAATGCATGGAAAAATCCCATTGGAGGGTAAATCCACTTAGGGTTAGGGTTAGGTCCCCTTCAACTCATACAGAAAAATTGATGTCACCAATGAATTCACAGTTAATAGGTATGCTTAGGAGGGCACCGATATTTTCAGTCAGGCTTCTCTAGCTTTCCCTGAAAAATGCATGGAAAAATCCCATTGGAGGGTAAATCCACTTAGATTTAGGGTTAGGTCCCCTTCAACTCATACAGAAAAATTGATGTCACCAATGAATACCCAGTGCATAGGTATACTAAGGAGAGCATTGATATTTTCACTCAGGCTTCTCTAGCTTTCCCTGAAAAATGCATGGAAAAATCCCATTGGAGGGTAAATCCACTTAGGGTTAGGGTTAGGTCCCCTACAACTCATACAGAAAAATTGATGTCACCAATGTATTCGCAGTGCATAGTTATACTAAGGAGAGCATTATAGTTTCACTCAGGCTTCTCTAGCTTTCCCTTAAAAATGCATGGAAAAATCCCATTGGAGGGTAAATCCACTTAGGGTTAGGGTTAGGTCCCCTTCAACTCATAAAGAAAAATTGATGTCACCAATGAATTCACAGTTCATAGGTATGCTTAGGAGGGCACTGATATTTTCAGTCAGGCTTCTCTAGCTTTCCCTGAAAAATGCAAGGAAAAATCCCATTGGAGGGTAAATCCACTTAGATTTAGGGTTAGCTCCCATTCAACTCATACGGAAAAATTGATGTCACCAATGAATTCGCAGTGCATAGTTATACTAAGGAGAGCATTATATTTTCACTCAGGCTTCTCTAGCTTTCCCTGAAAAATGCATGGAAAAATCCCATTGGAGGGTAAATCCACTTAGGTTTAGGGTTAGGTCCCCTTCAACTCATACAGAAAAATTGATGTCACCAATGAATTCGCAGTGCATAGGTATACTAAGGAGAGCACTGATATTTTCACTCAGGCTTCTCTAGCTTTCCCTGAAAAATGCATGGAAAAATCCCATTGGAGGGTAAATCCACTTAGGGTTAGGGTTAGGTCCCCTTCAACTCATACAGAAAAATTGATGTCACCAATGAATTCGCAGTGCATAGGTATACTAAGGAGAGCACTGATATTTTCACTCAGGCTTCTCTAGCTTTCCCTGAAAAATGCATGGAAAAATCCCATTGGAGGGTAAATCCACTTAGGGTTAGGGTTAGGTCCCCTTCAACTCATACAGAAAAATTGATGTCACCAATGAATTCACAGTTCATAGGTATGCTTAGGAGGGCACTGATATTTTCGGTCAGACTTCTCTAGCTTTCCCTGAATAATGCATGGAAAAATCCCATTGGAGGGTAAATCCACTTAGGGTTAGGGTTAGGTCCCCTTCAACTCATACAGAAAAATTGATGTCACCAATGAATTCACAGTTAATAGGTATGCTTAGGAGGGCACCGATATTTTCAGTCAGGCTTCTCTAGCTTTCCCTGAAAAATGCATGGAAAAATCCCATTGGAGAGTAAATCCACTTAGATTTAGGGTTAGGTCCCCTTCAACTCATACAGAAAAATTGATGTCACCAATGAATTCGCAGTGCATAGTTATACTAAGGAGAGCATTGATATTTTCACTCAGGCTTCTCTAGCTTTCCCTGAAAAATGCATGGAAAAATCCCATTGGAGGGTAAATCCACTTAGGGTTAGGGTTAGGTCCCCTACAACTCATACAGAAAAATTGATGTCACCAATGTATTCGCAGTGCATAGTTATACTAAGGAGAGCATTGATATTTTCACTCAGGCTTCTCTAGATTTCGCTGAAAAATGCATGGAAAAATCCCATTGGAGGGTAAATCCACTTAGGGTTAGGGTTAGGTCCCCTTCAACTCATACAGAAAAATTGATGTCACCAATGAATTCGCAGTGCATAGGTATGCTTAGGAGGGCACTGATATTTTCGGTCAGGCTTCTCTAGCTTTCCCTGAAAAATCCATGGAAAAATCCCATTGGAGGGTAAATCCACTTTGGGTTAGGGTTAGGTCCCCTTCAACTCATACAGAAAAATTGATGTTACCAATGAATTCACAGTACATAGGTATACTAAGGAGAGCATTGATATTTTCACTCAGGCTTCTCTAGCTTTCCCTGAAAAATGAATGGAAAAATCCCATTGGAGGGTAAATCCACTTAGGGTTAGGGTTAGGTCCCCTTCAACTCATAATGAAAAATTGATGTTACCAATGAATTCACAGTTCATAGGTATACTAAGGAGAGCCTTGATATTTTCACTCAGGCTTCTCTAGCTTTCCCTGAAAAATGCATGGAAAAATCCCATTGGAGGGTAAATCCACTTAGGGTTAGGGTTAGGTCCCCTTCAACTCATACAGAAAAATTGATGTCACCAATGAATTCACAGTTCATAGGTATGCTTAGGAGAGCATTGATATTTTCGGTGAGACTTCTCTAGCTTTCCCTGAATAATGCATGGAAAAATCCCATTGGAGGGTAAATCCACTTAGATTTAGGGTTAGGTCCCCTTCAACTCATACAGAAAAATTGATGTCACCAATGAATTCGCAGTACATAGGTATACTAAGGAGAGCATTGATATTTTCACTCAGGCTTCTCTAGCTTTCCCTGAAAAATGCATGGAAAAATCCCATTGGAGGGTAAATCCACTTAGGGTTACGGTTAGGTCCCCTTCAACTCATACAGAAAAATTGATGTCACCAATGAATTTGCAGTGCATAGGTATACTTAGGAGAGCATTGATATTTTCACTCAGGCTTCTCTAGATTTCCCTGAAAAATGCATGGAAAAATCCCATTGGAGGGTAAATCCACTTAGGGTTAGGGTTAGGTCCCCTTCAACTCATACAGAAAAATTGATGTCACCAATGAATTCGCAGTTCATAGGTATGCTTAGGAATGCACTGATATTTTCGGTCAGGCTTCTCTAGCTTTCCCTGAAAAATGAATGGAAAAATCCCATTGGAGGGTAAATCCACTTAGGTTTAGGGTTAGGTCCCCTTCAACTCATACAGAAAAATTGATGTAACCAATGAATTCGCAGTGCATAGGTATACTAAGGAGAGCACTGATATTTTCACTCAGGCTTCTCTAGCTTTCCCTGAAAAATGCATGGAAAAATCCCATTGGAGGGTAAATCCACTTAGGGTTAGGGTTAGGTCCCCTTCAACTCATACAGAAAAATTGATGTCACCAATGAATTCGCAGTGCATAGGTATACTAAGGAGAGCACTGATATTTTCACTCAGGCTTCTCTAGCTTTCCCTGAAAAATGCATGGAAAAATCCCATTGGAGGGTAAATCCACTTAGGGTTAGGGTTAGGTCCCCTTCAACTCATACAGAAAAATTGATGTCACCAATGAATTCACAGTTCATAGGTATGCTTAGGAGGGCACTGATATATTCGGTCAGACTTCTCTAGCTTTCCCTGAATAATGCATGGAAAAATCCCATTGGAGGGTAAATCCACTTAGGGTTAGGGTTAGGTCCCCTTCAACTCATACAGAAAAATTGATGTCACCAATGAATTCACAGTTAATAGGTATGCTTAGGAGGGCACCGATATTTTCAGTCAGGCTTCTCTAGCTTTCCCTGAAAAATGCATGGAAAAATCCCATTGGAGGGTAAATCCACTTAGATTTAGGGTTAGGTCCCCTTCAACTCATACAGAAAAATTGATGTCACCAATGAATACCCAGTGCATAGGTATACTAAGGAGAGCATTGATATTTTCACTCAGGCTTCTCTAGCTTTCCCTGAAAAATGCATGGAAAAATCCCATTGGAGGGTAAATCCACTTAGGGTTAGGGTTAGGTCCCCTACAACTCATACAGAAAAATTGATGTCACCAATGTATTCGCAGTGCATAGTTATACTAAGGAGAGCATTATAGTTTCACTCAGGCTTCTCTAGCTTTCCCTTAAAAATGCATGGAAAAATCCCATTGGAGGGTAAATCCACTTAGGGTTAGGGTTAGGTCCCCTTCAACTCATAAAGAAAAATTGATGTCACCAATGAATTCACAGTTCATAGGTATGCTTAGGAGGGCACTGATATTTTCAGTCAGGCTTCTCTAGCTTTCCCTGAAAAATGCAAGGAAAAATCCCATTGGAGGGTAAATCCACTTAGATTTAGGGTTAGCTCCCATTCAACTCATACGGAAAAATTGATGTCACCAATGAATTCGCAGTGCATAGTTATACTAAGGAGAGCATTATATTTTCACTCAGGCTTCTCTAGCTTTCCCTGAAAAATGCATGGAAAAATCCCATTGGAGGGTAAATCCACTTAGGTTTAGGGTTAGGTCCCCTTCAACTCATACAGAAAAATTGATGTCACCAATGAATTCGCAGTGCATAGGTATACTAAGGAGAGCACTGATATTTTCACTCAGGCTTCTCTAGCTTTCCCTGAAAAATGCATGGAAAAATCCCATTGGAGGGTAAATCCACTTAGGGTTAGGGTTAGGTCCCCTTCAACTCATACAGAAAAATTGATGTCACCAATGAATTCGCAGTGCATAGGTATACTAAGGAGAGCACTGATATTTTCACTCAGGCTTCTCTAGCTTTCCCTGAAAAATGCATGGAAAAATCCCATTGGAGGGTAAATCCACTTAGGGTTAGGGTTAGGTCCCCTTCAACTCATACAGAAAAATTGATGTCACCAATGAATTCACAGTTCATAGGTATGCTTAGGAGGGCACTGATATTTTCGGTCAGACTTCTCTAGCTTTCCCTGAATAATGCATGGAAAAATCCCATTGGAGGGTAAATCCACTTAGGGTTAGGGTTAGGTCCCCTTCAACTCATACAGAAAAATTGATGTCACCAATGAATTCACAGTTAATAGGTATGCTTAGGAGGGCACCGATATTTTCAGTCAGGCTTCTCTAGCTTTCCCTGAAAAATGCATGGAAAAATCCCATTGGAGAGTAAATCCACTTAGATTTAGGGTTAGGTCCCCTTCAACTCATACAGAAAAATTGATGTCACCAATGAATTCGCAGTGCATAGTTATACTAAGGAGAGCATTGATATTTTCACTCAGGCTTCTCTAGCTTTCCCTGAAAAATGCATGGAAAAATCCCATTGGAGGGTAAATCCACTTAGGGTTAGGGTTAGGTCCCCTACAACTCATACAGAAAAATTGATGTCACCAATGTATTCGCAGTGCATAGTTATACTAAGGAGAGCATTGATATTTTCACTCAGGCTTCTCTAGATTTCGCTGAAAAATGCATGGAAAAATCCCATTGGAGGGTAAATCCACTTAGGGTTAGGGTTAGGTCCCCTTCAACTCATACAGAAAAATTGATGTCACCAATGAATTCGCAGTGCATAGGTATGCTTAGGAGGGCACTGATATTTTCGGTCAGGCTTCTCTAGCTTTCCCTGAAAAATCCATGGAAAAATCCCATTGGAGGGTAAATCCACTTTGGGTTAGGGTTAGGTCCCCTTCAACTCATACAGAAAAATTGATGTTACCAATGAATTCACAGTACATAGGTATACTAAGGAGAGCATTGATATTTTCACTCAGGCTTCTCTAGCTTTCCCTGAAAAATGAATGGAAAAATCCCATTGGAGGGTAAATCCACTTAGGGTTAGGGTTAGGTCCCCTTCAACTCATAATGAAAAATTGATGTTACCAATGAATTCACAGTTCATAGGTATACTAAGGAGAGCCTTGATATTTTCACTCAGGCTTCCCTAGCTTTCCCTGAAAAATGCATGGAAAAATCCCATTGGAGGGTAAATCCACTTAGGGTTAGGGTTAAGTCCCTTTCAACTCATACAGAAAAATTGATGTCACCAATGAATTCACAGTTCATAGGTATGCTTAGGAGGGCACTGATATTTTCGGTCAGGCTTCTCTAGCTTTCCAGGAAAAATGCATGGAAAAATCCCATTGGAGGATAAATCCACTCAGGGTTAGGGTTAGGGTTAGAGTTAGGTCCCGTTAAACTCATGAAAGAAAATTTATCTCGCCAATGAATTCGCAGTGCCTAGGTATACTTAGGAAGGCACTGATATTTTCACTCAGGCTTCTCTAGCTTTCCCTGAAAAATGCATGGAAAAATCCCATTGGAGGGTAAATCCACTTAGGGTTAGGGTTAGGTCCCCTTCAACTCATACAAAAAAAATGATGTCATTAATGAATTCACAGTTCATAGGTATCCTGAGGAGGGCACGGATATTTTCGGTTAGGCTTCTCTAGCTTTCCCTGAAAAATGCATGGAAAAATCCCATTGGAGGGTAAATCCAATTAGGGTTATGGTTAGGTCACCTTCAACTCATACTGAATAAAGTTTATGTCACCAATGAATTTGCAGTGCATAGGTATACTTCGGAGGGCACTGATATTTTCAGTCAGGCTTCTCTAGCTTTCCCTGAAAAATGCATGGAAAAATCCCATTGGAGGGTAAATCCACTTAGGGTTAGGGTTAGGTCCCCTTCAACTCATACAGAAAAATTGATGTCACCAATGAATTCGCAGTGCATAGGTATACTAAGGAGAGCATTGATATTTTCACTCAGGCTTCTTTATCTTTCCCTGAAAAATGCATGGAAAAATCCCATTGGAGGGTAAATCCACTTAGGGTTAGGGTTAAGTCCCCTTCAACTCATACAAAAAAATTGATGTCACCAATGAATTCACAGTTAATAGGTATCCTTAGGAGGGCACTGATATTTTCGGTTAGGCTTCTCTAGCTTTCCCTGAAAAATGCATGGAAAAATCCCATTGGAGGGTAAATCCACTTAGGGTTAGGGTTAGGTCCCCTTCAACTCATACAGAAAAATTGATGTCACCAATGAATTCACAGTTAATAGGTATGCTTAGGAGGGCACTGATATTTTCGGTCAGGCTTCTCTAGCTTTCCCTGAAAAATGCATGGAAAAATCCCATTGGAGGGTAAATCCACTTAGGGTTAGGGTTAGGTCCCCTTCAACTCATACAGAAAAATTGATGTCACCAATGAATTTGCAGTGCATAGGTATACTAAGGAGAGCATTGAAATTATCACTCAGGCTTCTCTAGCTTTCCCTGAAAAATGCATGGAAAAATCCCATTGGAGGGTAAATCCACTTAGGGTTACGGTTAGGTCCCCTTCAACTCATACAGAAAAATTGATGTCACCAATGAATTTGCAGTGCATAGGTATACTTAGGAGAGCATTGATATTTTCACTCAGGCTTCTCTAGATTTCCCTGAAAAATGCATGGAAAAATCCCATTGGAGGGTAAATCCACTTAGGGTTAGGGTTAGGTCCCCTTCAACTCATACAGAAAAATTGATGTCACCAATGAATTCGCAGTTCATAGGTATGCTTAGGAATGCACTGATATTTTCGGTCAGGCTTCTCTAGCTTTCCCTGAAAAATGCATGGAAAAATCCCATTGGAGGGTAAATCCACTTAGGTTTAGGGTTAGGTCCCCTTCAACTCATACAGAAAAATTGATGTAACCAATGAATTCGCAGTGCATAGGTATACTAAGGAGAGCACTGATATTTTCACTCAGGCTTCTCTAGCTTTCCCTGAAAAATGCATGGAAAAATCCCATTGGAGGGTAAATCCACTTAGGGTTAGGGTTAGGTCCCCTTCAACTCATACAGAAAAATTGATGTCACCAATGAATTCGCAGTGCATAGGTATACTAAGGAGAGCACTGATATTTTCACTCAGGCTTCTCTAGCTTTCCCTGAAAAATGCATGGAAAAATCCCATTGGAGGGTAAATCCACTTAGGGTTAGGGTTAGGTCCCCTTCAACTCATACAGAAAAATTGATGTCACCAATGAATTCACAGTTCATAGGTATGCTTAGGAGGGCACTGATATATTCGGTCAGACTTCTCTAGCTTTCCCTGAATAATGCATGGAAAAATCCCATTGGAGGGTAAATCCACTTAGGGTTAGGGTTAGGTCCCCTTCAACTCATACAGAAAAATTGATGTCACCAATGAATTCACAGTTAATAGGTATGCTTAGGAGGGCACCGATATTTTCAGTCAGGCTTCTCTAGCTTTCCCTGAAAAATGCATGGAAAAATCCCATTGGAGGGTAAATCCACTTAGATTTAGGGTTAGGTCCCCTTCAACTCATACAGAAAAATTGATGTCACCAATGAATACCCAGTGCATAGGTATACTAAGGAGAGCATTGATATTTTCACTCAGGCTTCTCTAGCTTTCCCTGAAAAATGCATGGAAAAATCCCATTGGAGGGTAAATCCACTTAGGGTTAGGGTTAGGTCCCCTACAACTCATACAGAAAAATTGATGTCACCAATGTATTCGCAGTGCATAGTTATACTAAGGAGAGCATTATAGTTTCACTCAGGCTTCTCTAGCTTTCCCTTAAAAATGCATGGAAAAATCCCATTGGAGGGTAAATCCACTTAGGGTTAGGGTTAGGTCCCCTTCAACTCATAAAGAAAAATTGATGTCACCAATGAATTCACAGTTCATAGGTATGCTTAGGAGGGCACTGATATTTTCAGTCAGGCTTCTCTAGCTTTCCCTGAAAAATGCAAGGAAAAATCCCATTGGAGGGTAAATCCACTTAGATTTAGGGTTAGCTCCCATTCAACTCATACGGAAAAATTGATGTCACCAATGAATTCGCAGTGCATAGTTATACTAAGGAGAGCATTATATTTTCACTCAGGCTTCTCTAGCTTTCCCTGAAAAATGCATGGAAAAATCCCATTGGAGGGTAAATCCACTTAGGTTTAGGGTTAGGTCCCCTTCAACTCATACAGAAAAATTGATGTCACCAATGAATTCGCAGTGCATAGGTATACTAAGGAGAGCACTGATATTTTCACTCAGGCTTCTCTAGCTTTCCCTGAAAAATGCATGGAAAAATCCCATTGGAGGGTAAATCCACTTAGGGTTAGGGTTAGGTCCCCTTCAACTCATACAGAAAAATTGATGTCACCAATGAATTCGCAGTGCATAGGTATACTAAGGAGAGCACTGATATTTTCACTCAGGCTTCTCTAGCTTTCCCTGAAAAATGCATGGAAAAATCCCATTGGAGGGTAAATCCACTTAGGGTTAGGGTTAGGTCCCCTTCAACTCATACAGAAAAATTGATGTCACCAATGAATTCACAGTTCATAGGTATGCTTAGGAGGGCACTGATATTTTCGGTCAGACTTCTCTAGCTTTCCCTGAATAATGCATGGAAAAATCCCATTGGAGGGTAAATCCACTTAGGGTTAGGGTTAGGTCCCCTTCAACTCATACAGAAAAATTGATGTCACCAATGAATTCACAGTTAATAGGTATGCTTAGGAGGGCACCGATATTTTCAGTCAGGCTTCTCTAGCTTTCCCTGAAAAATGCATGGAAAAATCCCATTGGAGAGTAAATCCACTTAGATTTAGGGTTAGGTCCCCTTCAACTCATACAGAAAAATTGATGTCACCAATGAATTCGCAGTGCATAGTTATACTAAGGAGAGCATTGATATTTTCACTCAGGCTTCTCTAGCTTTCCCTGAAAAATGCATGGAAAAATCCCATTGGAGGGTAAATCCACTTAGGGTTAGGGTTAGGTCCCCTACAACTCATACAGAAAAATTGATGTCACCAATGTATTCGCAGTGCATAGTTATACTAAGGAGAGCATTGATATTTTCACTCAGGCTTCTCTAGATTTCGCTGAAAAATGCATGGAAAAATCCCATTGGAGGGTAAATCCACTTAGGGTTAGGGTTAGGTCCCCTTCAACTCATACAGAAAAATTGATGTCACCAATGAATTCGCAGTGCATAGGTATGCTTAGGAGGGCACTGATATTTTCGGTCAGGCTTCTCTAGCTTTCCCTGAAAAATCCATGGAAAAATCCCATTGGAGGGTAAATCCACTTTGGGTTAGGGTTAGGTCCCCTTCAACTCATACAGAAAAATTGATGTTACCAATGAATTCACAGTACATAGGTATACTAAGGAGAGCATTGATATTTTCACTCAGGCTTCTCTAGCTTTCCCTGAAAAATGAATGGAAAAATCCCATTGGAGGGTAAATCCACTTAGGGTTAGGGTTAGGTCCCCTTCAACTCATAATGAAAAATTGATGTTACCAATGAATTCACAGTTCATAGGTATACTAAGGAGAGCCTTGATATTTTCACTCAGGCTTCTCTAGCTTTCCCTGAAAAATGCATGGAAAAATCCCATTGGAGGGTAAATCCACTTAGGGTTAGGGTTAGGTCCCCTTCAACTCATACAGAAAAATTGATGTCACCAATGAATTCACAGTTCATAGGTATGCTTAGGAGAGCATTGATATTTTCGGTGAGACTTCTCTAGCTTTCCCTGAATAATGCATGGAAAAATCCCATTGGAGGGTAAATCCACTTAGATTTAGGGTTAGGTCCCCTTCAACTCATACAGAAAAATTGATGTCACCAATGAATTCGCAGTACATAGGTATACTAAGGAGAGCATTGATATTTTCACTCAGGCTTCTCTAGCTTTCCCTGAAAAATGCATGGAAAAATCCCATTGGAGGGTAAATCCACTTAGGGTTACGGTTAGGTCCCCTTCAACTCATACAGAAAAATTGATGTCACCAATGAATTTGCAGTGCATAGGTATACTTAGGAGAGCATTGATATTTTCACTCAGGCTTCTCTAGATTTCCCTGAAAAATGCATGGAAAAATCCCATTGGAGGGTAAATCCACTTAGGGTTAGGGTTAGGTCCCCTTCAACTCATACAGAAAAATTGATGTCACCAATGAATTCGCAGTTCATAGGTATGCTTAGGAATGCACTGATATTTTCGGTCAGGCTTCTCTAGCTTTCCCTGAAAAATGCATGGAAAAATCCCATTGGAGGGTAAATCCACTTAGGTTTAGGGTTAGGTCCCCTTCAACTCATACAGAAAAATTGATGTAACCAATGAATTCGCAGTGCATAGGTATACTAAGGAGAGCACTGATATTTTCACTCAGGCTTCTCTAGCTTTCCCTGAAAAATGCATGGAAAAATCCCATTGGAGGGTAAATCCACTTAGGGTTAGGGTTAGGTCCCCTTCAACTCATACAGAAAAATTGATGTCACCAATGAATTCGCAGTGCATAGGTATACTAAGGAGAGCACTGATATTTTCACTCAGGCTTCTCTAGCTTTCCCTGAAAAATGCATGGAAAAATCCCATTGGAGGGTAAATCCACTTAGGGTTAGGGTTAGGTCCCCTTCAACTCATACAGAAAAATTGATGTCACCAATGAATTCACAGTTCATAGGTATGCTTAGGAGGGCACTGATATATTCGGTCAGACTTCTCTAGCTTTCCCTGAATAATGCATGGAAAAATCCCATTGGAGGGTAAATCCACTTAGGGTTAGGGTTAGGTCCCCTTCAACTCATACAGAAAAATTGATGTCACCAATGAATTCACAGTTAATAGGTATGCTTAGGAGGGCACCGATATTTTCAGTCAGGCTTCTCTAGCTTTCCCTGAAAAATGCATGGAAAAATCCCATTGGAGGGTAAATCCACTTAGATTTAGGGTTAGGTCCCCTTCAACTCATACAGAAAAATTGATGTCACCAATGAATACCCAGTGCATAGGTATACTAAGGAGAGCATTGATATTTTCACTCAGGCTTCTCTAGCTTTCCCTGAAAAATGCATGGAAAAATCCCATTGGAGGGTAAATCCACTTAGGGTTAGGGTTAGGTCCCCTACAACTCATACAGAAAAATTGATGTCACCAATGTATTCGCAGTGCATAGTTATACTAAGGAGAGCATTATAGTTTCACTCAGGCTTCTCTAGCTTTCCCTTAAAAATGCATGGAAAAATCCCATTGGAGGGTAAATCCACTTAGGGTTAGGGTTAGGTCCCCTTCAACTCATAAAGAAAAATTGATGTCACCAATGAATTCACAGTTCATAGGTATGCTTAGGAGGGCACTGATATTTTCAGTCAGGCTTCTCTAGCTTTCCCTGAAAAATGCAAGGAAAAATCCCATTGGAGGGTAAATCCACTTAGATTTAGGGTTAGCTCCCATTCAACTCATACGGAAAAATTGATGTCACCAATGAATTCGCAGTGCATAGTTATACTAAGGAGAGCATTATATTTTCACTCAGGCTTCTCTAGCTTTCCCTGAAAAATGCATGGAAAAATCCCATTGGAGGGTAAATCCACTTAGGTTTAGGGTTAGGTCCCCTTCAACTCATACAGAAAAATTGATGTCACCAATGAATTCGCAGTGCATAGGTATACTAAGGAGAGCACTGATATTTTCACTCAGGCTTCTCTAGCTTTCCCTGAAAAATGCATGGAAAAATCCCATTGGAGGGTAAATCCACTTAGGGTTAGGGTTAGGTCCCCTTCAACTCATACAGAAAAATTGATGTCACCAATGAATTCGCAGTGCATAGGTATACTAAGGAGAGCACTGATATTTTCACTCAGGCTTCTCTAGCTTTCCCTGAAAAATGCATGGAAAAATCCCATTGGAGGGTAAATCCACTTAGGGTTAGGGTTAGGTCCCCTTCAACTCATACAGAAAAATTGATGTCACCAATGAATTCACAGTTCATAGGTATGCTTAGGAGGGCACTGATATTTTCGGTCAGACTTCTCTAGCTTTCCCTGAATAATGCATGGAAAAATCCCATTGGAGGGTAAATCCACTTAGGGTTAGGGTTAGGTCCCCTTCAACTCATACAGAAAAATTGATGTCACCAATGAATTCACAGTTAATAGGTATGCTTAGGAGGGCACCGATATTTTCAGTCAGGCTTCTCTAGCTTTCCCTGAAAAATGCATGGAAAAATCCCATTGGAGAGTAAATCCACTTAGATTTAGGGTTAGGTCCCCTTCAACTCATACAGAAAAATTGATGTCACCAATGAATTCGCAGTGCATAGTTATACTAAGGAGAGCATTGATATTTTCACTCAGGCTTCTCTAGCTTTCCCTGAAAAATGCATGGAAAAATCCCATTGGAGGGTAAATCCACTTAGGGTTAGGGTTAGGTCCCCTACAACTCATACAGAAAAATTGATGTCACCAATGTATTCGCAGTGCATAGTTATACTAAGGAGAGCATTGATATTTTCACTCAGGCTTCTCTAGATTTCGCTGAAAAATGCATGGAAAAATCCCATTGGAGGGTAAATCCACTTAGGGTTAGGGTTAGGTCCCCTTCAACTCATACAGAAAAATTGATGTCACCAATGAATTCGCAGTGCATAGGTATGCTTAGGAGGGCACTGATATTTTCGGTCAGGCTTCTCTAGCTTTCCCTGAAAAATCCATGGAAAAATCCCATTGGAGGGTAAATCCACTTTGGGTTAGGGTTAGGTCCCCTTCAACTCATACAGAAAAATTGATGTTACCAATGAATTCACAGTACATAGGTATACTAAGGAGAGCATTGATATTTTCACTCAGGCTTCTCTAGCTTTCCCTGAAAAATGAATGGAAAAATCCCATTGGAGGGTAAATCCACTTAGGGTTAGGGTTAGGTCCCCTTCAACTCATAATGAAAAATTGATGTTACCAATGAATTCACAGTTCATAGGTATACTAAGGAGAGCCTTGATATTTTCACTCAGGCTTCTCTAGCTTTCCCTGAAAAATGCATGGAAAAATCCCATTGGAGGGTAAATCCACTTAGGGTTAGGGTTAGGTCCCCTTCAACTCATACAGAAAAATTGATGTCACCAATGAATTCACAGTTCATAGGTATGCTTAGGAGAGCATTGATATTTTCGGTGAGACTTCTCTAGCTTTCCCTGAATAATGCATGGAAAAATCCCATTGGAGGGTAAATCCACTTAGATTTAGGGTTAGGTCCCCTTCAACTCATACAGAAAAATTGATGTCACCAATGAATTCGCAGTACATAGGTATACTAAGGAGAGCATTGATATTTTCACTCAGGCTTCTCTAGCTTTCCCTGAAAAATGCATGGAAAAATCCCATTGGAGGGTAAATCCACTTAGGGTTAGGGTTAGGTCCCCTTCAACTCATACAGAAAAATTGATGTCACCAATGAATTCACATTTCATAGGTATGCTTAGGAGGGCACTGATATTTTCGGTCAGACTTCTCTAGCTTTCCCTGAATAATGCATGGAAAAATCCCATTGGAGGGTAAATCCACTTAGGGTTAGGGTTAGGTCCCCTTCAACTCATACAGAAAAATTGATGTCACCAATGAATTCACAGTTAATAGGTATGCTTAGGAGGGCACCGATATTTTCAGTCAGGCTTCTCTAGCTTTCTCTGAAAAATGCATGGAAAAATCCCATTGGAGGGTAAATCCACTTAGATTTAGGGTTAGGTCCCCTTCAACTCATACAGAAAAATTGATGTCACCAATGAATTCGCAGTGCATAGTTATACTAAGAAGAGCATTGATATTTTCACTCAGGCTTCTCTAGCTTTCCCTGAAAAATGCATGGGAAAATCCCATTGGAGGGTAAATCCACTTAGGGTTAGGGTTTGGTCCCCTACAACTCATACAGAAAAATTGATGTCACCAATGTATTCGCAGTGCATAGTTATACTAAGGAGAGCATTATAGTTTCACTCAGGCTTCTCTAGCTTTCCCTTAAAAATGCATGGAAAAATCCCATTGGAGGGTAAATCCACTTATATTTAGGGTTAGGTCCCCTTCAACTCATACAGAAAAATTGATGTCACCAATGAATTCGAAGTGCATAGTTATACTAAGGAGAGCATTGATATTTTCACTCAGGCTTCTCTAGCTTTCCCTGAAAAATGCATGGAATAATCCCATTGGAGGGTAAATCCACTTAGGGTTAGGGTTAGGTCCCCTTCAACTCATACAGAAAAATTGATGTCACCAAAGAATTCACAGTTCATAGGTATGCTTAGGAGGGCACTGATATTTTCGGTCAGACTTCTCTAGCTTTCCCTGAATAATGCATGGAAAAATCCCATTGGAGGGTAAATCCACTTAGGGTTAGGGTTAGGTCCCCTTCAACTCATACAGAAAAATTGATGTCACCAATGAATTCACAGTTAATAGGTATGCTTAGGAGGGCACCGATATTTTCAGTCAGGCTTCTCTAGCTTTCCCTGAAAAATGCATGGAAAAATCCCATTGGAGGGTAAATCCACTTATATTTAGGGTTAGGTCCCCTTCAACTCATACAGAAAAATTGATGTCACCAATGTATTCGCAGTGCACAGTTATACTAAGGAGGGCACTGATATTTTCAGTCAGGCTTCTCTAGCTTTCCCTGAAAAATGCATGGAAAAATCCCATTGGAGGGTAAATCCACTTATGTTTAGGGTTAGGTCCCCTTCAAATCATAGAGAAAAATTGATGTCACCAGTGAATTCGCAGTGCATAGGTATGCTTAGGAGGGCACTGATATTTTGGGTCAGGCTTCTCTAGCTTTCCCTGAAAAATGCATGGAAAAATCCCATTGGAGGGTAAATCCACTTAGGGTTAGGGTTAGGTCCCCTTCAACTCATGCAGAAAAATTGATGTCACCAATGTATTCTCAGTGCATAGTTATACTAAAGAGAGCATTATAGTTTCACTCAGGCTTCTCTAGCTTTCCTTTAAAAATGCATGGAAAAATCCCATTGGAGGGTAAATCCACTTATATTTAGGGTTAGGTCCCCTTCAACTCATACAGAAAAATTGATGTCACCAATGAATTCGCAGTGCATAGTTATACTAAGGAGAGCATTGATATTTTCACTCAGGCTTCTCTAGCTTTCCCTGAAAAATGCATGGAAAAATCCCATTGGAGGGTAAATCCACTTAGGGTTACGGTTAGGTCCCCTTCAACTCATACAGAAAAATTGATGTCACCAATGAATTTGCAGTGCATAGGTATGCTTAGGAAGGCACTGATATTTTCGGTCAGGCTTCTCTAGCTTTCCCTGAAAAATGCATGGAAAAATCCCATTGGAGGGTAAATCCACTTAGGTTTAGGGTTAGGTCCCCTTCAACTCATACAGAAAAATTGATGTCACCAATGAATTCGCAATGCATAGGTATACTAAGGAGAGCACTGATATTTTCACTCAGGCTTCTCTAGCTTTCCCTGAAAAATGCATGGAAAAATCCCATTGGAGGGTAAATCCACTTAGGGTTAGGGTTAGGTCCCCTTCAACTCATACAGAAAAAGTGATGTCACCAATGAATTCGCAGTGCATAGGTATACTAAGGAGAGCACTGATATTTTCACTCAGGCTTCTCTAGCTTTCCCTGAAAAATGCATGGAAAAATCCCATTGGAGGGTAAATCCACTTAGGGTTAGGGTTAGGTCCCCTTCAACTCATACAGAAAAATTGATGTCACCAATGAATTCGCAGTTCATAGGTATGCTTAGGAAGGCACTGATATTTTCGGTCAGGCTTCTCTAGCTTTCCCTGAAAAATGCATGGAAAAATCCCATTGGAGGGTAAATCCACTTAGGTTTAGGGTTAGGTCCCCTTCAACTCATACAGAAAAATTGATGTCACCAATGAATTCGCAGTGCATAGGTATACTAAGGAGAGCACTGATATTTTCACTCAGGCTTCTCTAGCTTTCCCTGAAAAATGCATGGAAAAATCCCATTGGAGGGTAAATCCACTTAGGGTTAGGGTTAGGTCCCCTTCAACTCATACAGAAAAATTGATGTCACCAATGAATTCGCAGTGCATAGGTATACTAAGGAGAGCACTGATATTTTCACTCAGGCTTCTCTAGCTTTCCCTGAAAAATGCATGGAAAAATCCCATTGGAGGGTAAATTCACTTAGGGTTAGGGTTAGGTCCCCTTCAACTCATACAGAAAAATTGATGTCACCAATGAATTCACAGTTCATAGGTATGCTTAGGAGGGCACTGATATATTCGGTCAGACTTCTCTAGCTTTCCCTGAATAATGCATGGAAAAATCCCATTGGAGGGTAAATCCACTTAGGGTTAGGGTTAGGTCCCCTTCAACTCATACAGAAAAATTGATGTCACCAATGAATTCACAGTTAATCGGTATGCTTAGGAGGGCACCGATATTTTCAGTCAGGCTTCTCTAGCTTTCCCTGAAAAATGCATGGAAAAATCCCATTGGAGGGTAAATCCACTTAGATTTAGGGTTAGGTCCCCTTCAACTCATACAGAAAAATTGATGTCACCAATGAATTCGCAGTGCATAGTTATACTAAGGAGGGCACTGATATTTTCACTCAGGCTTCTCTAGCTTTCCCTGAAAAATGCATGGAAAAATCCCATTGGAGGGTAAATCCACTTAGGGTTAGGGTTAGGTCCCCTACAACTCATACAGAAAAATTGATGTCACCAATGTATTCGCAGTGCATAGTTATACTAAGGAGAGCATTATAGTTTCACTCAGGCTTCTCTAGCTTTCCCTTAAAAATGCATGGAAAAATCCCATTGGAGGGTAAATCCACTTAGGGTTAGGGTTAGGTCCCCTTCAACTCATAAAGAAAAATTGATGTCACCAATGAATTCACAGTTCATAGGTATGCTTAGGAGGGCACTGATATTTTCAGTCAGGCTTCTCTAGCTTTCCCTGAAAAATGCATGGAAAAATCCCATTGGAGGGTAAATCCACTTAGATTTAGGGTTAGCTCCCATTCAACTCATACGGAAAAATTGATGTCACCAATGAATTCGCAGTGCATAGTTATACTAAGGAGAGCATTATATTTTCACTCAGGCCTCTCTAGCTTTCCCTGAAAAATACAAGGAAAAATCCCATTGGAGGGTGAATCCACTTAGGGTTAGGGTTAGGTCCCCTTCAACTCATACAGAAAAATTGATGTCACCAATGAATTTGCAGTGCATAGGTATACTAAGTAGAGCATTGAAATTATCACTCAGGCTTCTCTAGCTTTCCCTGAAAAATGCATGGAAAAATCCCATTGGAGGGTAAATCCACTTAGGGTTAGGGTTAGGTCCCCTTCAACTCATACAGAAAAATTGATGTCACCAATGAATTTGCAGTGCATAGGTATACTTAGGAGAGCATTGATATTTTCACTCAGGCTTCTCTAGATTTCGCTGAAAAATGCATGGAAAAATCCCATTGGAGGGTAAATCCACTTAGGGTTAGGGTTAGGTCCCCTTCAACTCATACAGAAAAATTGATGTCACCAATGAATTCGCAGTGCATAGGTATGCTTAGGAGGGCACTGATATTTTCGGTCAGGCTTCTCTAGCTTTCCCTGAAAAATCCATGGAAAAATCCCATTGGAGGGTAAATCCACTTTGGGTTAGGGTTAGGTCCCCTTCAACTCATACAGAAAAATTGATGTTACCAATGAATTCACAGTACATAGGTATACTAAGGAGAGCATTGATATTTTCACTCAGGCTTCTCTAGCTTTCCCTGAAAAATGGATGGAAAAATCCCATTGGAGGGTAAATGCACTTAGGGTTAGGGTTAGGTCCCCTTCAACTCATACAGAAAAATTGATGTCACCAATGAATTCGCAGTGCATAGTTATACTAAGGAGAGCATTATATTTTCACTCAGGCTTCTCTAGCTTTCCCTGAATAATGCATGGAAAAATCCCATTGGAGGGTAAATCCACTTAGGGTTAGGGTTAGGTCCCCTTCAACTCATACAGAAAAATTGATGTCACCAATGAATTCGCAGTGCATAGGTATACTAAGGAGAGCACTGATATTTTCACTCAGGCTTCTCTAGCTTTCCCTGAAAAATGCATGGAAAAATCCCATTGGAGGGTAAATGCACTTAGGGTTAGGGTTAGGTCCCCTTCAACTCATACAGAAAAATTGATGTCACCAATGAATTCGCAGTGCATAGTTATACTAAGGAGAGCATTATATTTTCACTCAGGCTTTTCTAGCTTTCCCTGAATAATGCATGGAAAAATCCCATTGGAGGGTAAATCCACTTAGGGTTAGGGTTAGGTCCCCTTCAACTCATACAGAAAAATTGATGTCACCAATGAATTCGCAGTGCATAGGTATACTAAGGAGAGCACTGATATTTTCACTCAGGCTTCTCTAGCTTTCCCTGAAAAATGCATGGAAAAATCCCATTGGAGGGTAAATCCACTTAGGGTTAGGGTTAGGTCCCCTTCAACTCATAATGAAAAATTGATGTTACCAATGAATTCACAGTTCATAGGTATACTAAGGAGAGCCTTGATATTTTCACTCAGGCTTCTCTAGCTTTCCCTGAAAAATGCATGGAAAAATCCCATTGGAGGGTAAATCCACTTAGGGTTAGGGTTAGGTCCCCTTCAACTCATACAGAAAAATTGATGTCACCAATGAATTCACAGTTCATAGGTATGCTTAGGAGAGCATTGATATTTTCGGTGAGACTTCTCTAGCTTTCCCTGAATAATGCATGGAAAAATCCCATTGGAGGGTAAATCCACTTAGATTTAGGGTTAGGTCCCCTTCAACTCATACAGAAAAATTGATGTCACCAATGAATTCGCAGTGCATAGGTATACTAAGGAGAGCATTGATATTTTCACTCAGGCTTCTCTAGCTTTCCCTGAAAAATGCATGGAAAAATCCCATTGGAGGGTAAATCCACTTAGGGTTAGGGTTAGGTCCCCTTCAACTCATACAGAAAAATTGATGTCACCAATGAATTCACATTTCATAGGTATGCTTAGGAGGGCACTGATATTTTCGGTCAGACTTCTCTAGCTTTCCCTGAATAATGCATGGAAAAATCCCATTGGAGGGTAAATCCACTTAGGGTTAGGGTTAGGTCCCCTTCAACTCATACAGAAAAATTGATGTCACCAATGAATTCACAGTTAATAGGTATGCTTAGGAGGGCAAAGATATTTTCAGTCAGGCTTCTCTAGCTTTCCCTGAAAAATGCATGGAAAAATCCCATTGGAGGGTAAATCCACTTAGATTTAGGGTTAGGTCCCCTTCAACTCATACAGAAAAATTGATGTCACCAATGAATTCGCAGTGCATAGTTATACTAAGAAGAGCATTGATATTTTCACTCAGGCTTCTCTAGCTTTCCCTGAAAAATGCATGGGAAAATCCCATTGGAGGGTAAATCCACTTAGGGTTAGGGTTTGGTCCCCTACAACTCATACAGAAAAATTGATGTCACCAATGTATTAGCAGTGCATAGTTATACTAAGGAGAGCATTATAGTTTCACTCAGGCTTCTCTAGCTTTCCCTTAAAAATGCATGGAAAAATCCCATTGGAGGGTAAATCCACTTATATTTAGGGTTAGGTCCCCTTCAACTCATACAGAAAAATTGATGTCACCAATGAATTCGCAGTGCATAGTTATACTAAGGAGAGCATTGATATTTTCGGTCAGACTTCTCTAGCTTTCCCTGAATAATGCATGGAAAAATCCCATTGGAGGGTAAATCCACTTAGGGTTAGGGTTAGGTCCCCTTCAACTCATACAGAAAAATTGATGTCACCAATGAATTCACAGTTAATAGGTATGCTTAGGAGGGCACCGATATTTTCAGTCAGGCTTCTCTAGCTTTCCCTTAAAAATGCATGGAAAAATCCCATTGGAGGGTAAATCCACTTATATTTAGGGTTAGGTCCCCTTCAACTCATACAGAAAAATTGATGTCACCAATGTATTCGCAGTGCACAGTTATACTAAGGAGGGCACTGATATTTTCAGTCAGGCTTCTCTAGCTTTCCCTGAAAAATGCATGGAAAAATCCCATTGGAGGGTAAATCCACTTATGTTTAGGGTTAGGTCCCCTTCAAATCATAGAGAAAAATTGATGTCACCAGTGAATTCGCAGTGCATAGTTATACTAAAGAGAGCATTATAGTTTCACTCAGGCTTCTCTAGCTTTCCTTTAAAAATGCATGGAAAAATCCCATTGGAGGGTAAATCCACTTATATTTAGGGTTAGGTCCCCTTCAACTCATACAGAAAAATTGATGTCACCAATGAATTCGCAGTGCATAGTTATACTAAGGAGAGCATTGATATTTTCACTCAGGCTTCTCTAGCTTTCCCTGAAAAATGCATGGAAAAATCCCATTGGAGGGTAAATCCACTTATGTTTAGGGTTAGGTCCCCTTCAAATCATAGAGAAAAATTGATGTCACCAGTGAATTCGCAGTGCATAGTTATACTAAAGAGAGCATTATAGTTTCACTCAGGCTTCTCTAGCTTTCCTTTAAAAATGCATGGAAAAATCCCATTGGAGGGTAAATCCACTTATATTTAGGGTTAGGTCCCCTTCAACTCATACAGAAAAATTGATGTCACCAATGAATTCGCAGTGCATAGTTATACTAAGGAGAGCATTGATATTTTCACTCAGGCTTCTCTAGCTTTCCCTGAAAAATGAATGGAAAAATCCCATTGGAGGGTAAATCCACTTAGGGTTAGGGTTAGGTCCCCTTCAACTCATACAGAAAAATTGATGTCACCAATGAATTCACAGTTCATAGGTATGCATAGGAGGGCATTGATATTTTCGGTCAGGCTTCTCTAGCTTTCCCTGAATAATGCATGGAAAAATCCCATTGGAGGGTAAATCCACTTAGGGTTAGGGTTAGGTCCCCTTCAACTCATACAGAAAAATTGATGTCACCAATGAATTCACAGTTAATAGGTATGCTTTGGAGGGCACTGATATTTTCACTCAGGCTTCTCTAGCTTTCCCTGAAAAATGCATGGGAAAATCCCATTGGAGGGTAAATCCACTTAGGGTTAGGGTTTGGTCCCCTTCAACTCATACAGAAAAATTGATGTCACCAATGTATTCGCAGTGCATAGTTATACTAAAGAGAGCATTATAGTTTCACTCAGGCTTCACTAGCTTTCCCTTAAAAATGCATGGAAAAATCCCATTGGATGGTAAATCCACTTATATTTAGGGTTAGGTCCCCTTCAACTCATACAGAAAAATTGATGTCACCAATGAATTCATAGTTCATAGGTATGCTTAGGAGGGCACTGATATTTTCGGTCAGGCTTCTCTAGCTTTCCCTGAAAAATCCATGGAAAAATCCCTTTGGAGGGTAAATCCACTTTGGGTTAGGGTTAGGTCCCCTTCAACTCATACAGAAAAATTGATGTTACCAATGAATTCACAGTACATAGTTATACTAAGGAGAGCATTATATTTTCTCTCAGGCTTTTCTAGCTTTCCCTGAAAAATGCATTATAAAATCCCATTGGAGGGTAAATCCACTTAGGGTTAGGGTTAGGTTCCCTTCAACTCATAAAGAAAAATTGATGTCACCAATGAATTCACAGTTCATAGGTATGCTTAGGAGGGCACTGATATTTTCAGTCAGGCTTCTCTAGCTTTCCCTGAAAAATGCATGGAAAAATCCCATTGGAGGGTAAATCCACTTAGATTTAGGGTTAGCTTCCCTTCAACTCATACGGAAAAATTGATGTCACCAATGAATTCACAGTGCATAGTTATACTAAGGAGAGCATTATATTTTCACTCAGGCTTCTCTAGCTTTCCCTGAAAAATACAAGGAAAAATCCCATTGGAGGGTGAATCCACTTAGGGTTAGGGTTAGGTCCCCTTCAACTCATACAGAAAAATTGATGTCACCAATGAATTCGCAGTTCATAGGTATACTAAGGAGAGCATAGATATTTTCACTCAGGCTTCTCTAGCTTTCCCTGAAAAATGCATGGAAAAATCCCTTTGGAGGGTAAATCCACTTAGATTTAGGGTTAGGTCCCCTTCAACTCATACAGAAAAATTGATGTCACCAATGAATTCTCAGTGCATAGGTATACTAAGGAGAGCATTGATATTTTCACTCAGGCTTCTCTAGCTTTCCCTGAAAAATGCATGGAAAAATCCCATTGGAGGGTAAATCCACTTAGTGTTAGGGTTTGGTCCCCTTCAACTCATACAGAAAAATTGATGTCACCAATGTATTCGTAGTGCATAGTTATACTAAGGAGAGCACTATAGTTTCACTCAGGCTTCTCTAGCTTTCCCTTAAAAATGCATGGAAAAATCCCATTGGAGGGTAAATCCACTTAGGGTTAGGGTTAGGTCCCCTTCAACTCATAAAGAAAAATTGATGTTACCAATGAATTCACAGTTCATAGGTATGCTTAGGAGGGCACCGATATTTTCAGTCAGGCTTCTCTAGCTTTCCCTGATTAATGCATGGAAAAATCCCATTGGAGGGTAAATCCACTTAGATTTAGGGTTAGGTCCCCTTCAACTCATACAGAAAAATTGAGGTCACCAATGAATTTGCAGTGCATAGTTATACTAAGGAGAGCATTGATGTTTTCCTTCAGGCTTCTCTAGCTTTTGCTGAAAAATGCATGGAAAAATCCCATTGGAGGGTAAATCCACTTAGGGTTAGGGTTAGGTCCCCTTCAACTCATACAGAAAAATTGATGTCACCAATGAATTCACAGTACCTAGGTATGCTTAGGAGGACACTGATATTTTCGGTCAGGCTTCTCTAGCTTTCCATAAAAATGCATGGAAAATCCCATTGGAGGGTAAATCCACTTAGGGTTAGGGTTTGGTCCCCTTCAACTCATAGAGAAAAATTGATGTCACCAGTGAATTCGCAGTGCATAGGTATGCTTAGGAGGGCACTGATATTTTGGGTCAGGCTTCTCTAGCTTTCCCTGAAAAATGCATGGAAAAATCCCATTGGAGGGTAAATCCACTTATATTTAGGGTTAGGTCCCCTTCAACTCATACAGAAAAATTGATGTCACCAATGAATTCGCAGTGCATAGTTATACTAAGGAGAGCATTGATATTTTCACTCAGGCTTCTCTAGCTTTCCCTGAAAAATGAATGGAAAAATCCCATTGGAGGCTAAATCCACTTAGGGTTAGGGTTAGGTCCCCTTCAACTCATACAGAAAAATTGATGTCACCAATGAATTCACAGTTCATAGGTATACTAAGGAGAGCATTGATATTTTCACTCAGGCTTCTCTAGCTTTCCCTGAAAAATGCATGGAAAAATCCCATTGGAGGGTAAATCCACTTAGTGTTAGGGTTTGGTCCCCTTCAACTCATACAGAAAAATTGATGTCACCAATGTATTCGTAGTGCATAGTTATACTAAGGAGAGCACTATAGTTTCACTCAGGCTTCTCTAGCTTTCCCTTAAAAATGCATGGAAAAATCCCATTGGAGGGTAAATCCACTTAGGGTTAGGGTTAGGTCCCCTTCAACTCATAAAGAAAAATTGATGTTACCAATGAATTCACAGTTCATAGGTATGCTTAGGAGGGCACCGATATTTTCAGTCAGGCTTCTCTAGCTTTCCCTGATTAATGCATGGAAAAATCCCATTGGAGGGTAAATCCACTTAGATTTAGGGTTAGGTCCCCTTCAACTCATACAGAAAAATTGAGGTCACCAATGAATTCGCAGTGCATAGGTATACTAAGGAGAGCACTGATATTTTCCCTCCGGCTTCTCTAGCTTTCCCTGAAAAATTCATGGAAAAATCCCATTGGAGGGTAAATCCACTTATATTTAGGGTTAGGTCCCCTTCAACTCATAGAGAAAAATTGATGTCACCAGTGAATTCGCAGTGCATAGATATACTAAGGAGAGCATTATAGTTTCACTCAGGCTTCTCAAGCTTTCCCTTAAAAATGCATGGAAAAATCCCATTGGAGTGTAAATCCACTTATATTTAGGGTTAGGTCCCCTTCAACTCATACAGAAAAATTGATGTCACCAATGAATTTGCAGTGCATAGTTATACTAAGGAGAGCATTGATGTTTTCCTTCAGGCTTCTCTAGCTTTTGCTGAAAAATGCATGGAAAAATCCCATTGGAGGGTAAATCCACTTAGGGTTAGGGTTAGGTCCCCTTCAACTCATACAGAAAAATTGATGTCACCAATGAATTCACAGTACCTAGGTATGCTTAGGAGGACACTGATATTTTCGGTCAGGCTTCTCTAGCTTTCCATAAAAATGCATGGAAAATCCCATTGGAGGGTAAATCCACTTAGGGTTAGGGTTTGGTCCCCTACAACTCATACAGAAAAATTGATGTCACCAATGAATTCACAGTTCATAGGTATACTAAGGAGGGCACTGATATTTTCAGTCAGGCTTCTCTAGCTTTCCCTGAAAAATCCATGGAAAAATCCCATTGGAGGGTAAATCCACTTTGGGTTAGGGTTAGGTCCCCTTCAACTCATAGAGAAAAATTGATGTCACCAGTGAATTCGCAGTGCATAGGTATGCTTAGGAGGGCACTGATATTTTGGGTCAGGCTTCTCTAGCTTTCCCTGAAAAATGCATGGAAAAATCCCATTGGAGGGTAAATCCACTTATATTTAGGGTTAGGTCCCCTTCAACTCATACAGAAAAATTGATGTCACCAATGAATTCGCAGTGCATAGTTATACTAAGGAGAGCATTGATATTTTCACTCAGGCTTCTCTAGCTTTCCCTGAAAAATGAATGGAAAAATCCCATTGGAGGCTAAATCCACTTAGGGTTAGGGTTAGGTCCCCTTCAACTCATACAGAAAAATTGATGTCACCAATGAATTCACAGTTCATAGGTATGCTTACGAGGGCACTGATATTTTCGGTCAGGCTTCTCTAGCTTTCCCTGAATAATGCATGGAAAAATCCCATTGGAGGGTAAATCCACTTAGGGTTAGGGTTAGGTCCCCTTCAACTCATACAGAAAAATTGATGTCACCAATGAATTCACAGTTCATAGGTATGCTTAGGAGGGCACTGATATTTTCAGTCAGGCTTCTCTAGCTTTCCCTGAAAAATGCATGGAAAAATCCCATTGGAGGGTAAATCCACTTAGATTTAGGGTTAGCTTCCCTTCAACTCATACGGAAAAATTGATGTCACCAATGAATTCGCAGTGCATAGTTATACTAAGGAGAGCATTATATTTTCACTCAGGCTTCTCTAGCTTTCCCTGAAAAATGCAAGGAAAAATCCCATTGGAGGGTGAATCCACTTAGGGTTAGGGTTAGGTCCCCTTCAACTCATACAGAAAAATTGATGTCACCAATGAATTCGCAGTTCATAGGTATACTAAGGAGAGCATAGATATTTTCACTCAGGCTTCTCTAGCTTTCCCTGAAAAATGCATGGAAAAATCCCTTTGGAGGGTAAATCCACTTAGATTTAGGGTTAGGTCCCCTTCAACTCATACAGAAAAATTGATGTCACCAATGAATTCGCAGTGCATAGGTATACTAAGGAGAGCATTGATATTTTCACTCAGGCTTCTCTAGCTTTCCCTGAAAAATGCATGGAAAAATCCCATTGGAGGGTAAATCCACTTAGTGTTAGGGTTTGGTCCCCTTCAACTCATACAGAAAAATTGATGTCACCAATGTATTCGTAGTGCATAGTTATACTAAGGAGAGCACTATAGTTTCACTCAGGCTTCTCTAGCTTTCCCTTAAAAATGCATGGAAAAATCCCATTGGAGGGTAAATCCACTTAGGGTTAGGGTTAGGTCCCCTTCAACTCATAAAGAAAAATTTATGTTACCAATGAATTCACAGTTCATAGGTATGCTTAGGAAGGCACCGATATTTTCAGTCAGGCTTCTCTAGCTTTCCCTCATTAATGCATGGAAAAATCCCATTGGAGGGTAAATCCACTTATATTTAGGGTTAGGTCCCCTTCAACTCATACAGAAAAATTGAGGTCACCAATGAATTCGCAGTGCATAGGTATACTAAGCAGAGCATTGATATTTTCACTCAGGCTTCTCTAGCTTTCCCTGAAAAATTCATGGAAAAATCCCATTGGAGGGTAAATCCACTTATATTTAGGGTTAGGTCCCCTTCAACTCATAGAGAAAAATTGATGTCACCAGTGAATTCGCAGTGCATAGGTATACTAAGGAGAGCATTATAGTTTCACTCAGGCTTCTCTAGCTTTCCCTTAAAAATGCATGGAAAAATCCCATTGGAGTGTAAATCCACTTATATTTAGGGTTAGGTCCCCTTCAACTCATACAGAAAAATTGATGTCACCAATGAATTTGCAGTGCATAGTTATACTAAGGAGAGCATTGATGTTTTCCTTCAGGCTTCTCTAGCTTTCGCTGAAAAATGCATGGAAAAATCCCATTGGAGGGTAAATCCACTTAGGGTTAGGGTTTGGTCCCCTACAACTCATACAGAAAAATTGATGTCACCAATGAATTCACAGTTCATAGGTATACTAAGGAGGGCACTGATATTTTCAGTCAGGCTTCTCTAGCTTTCCCTGAAAAATCCATGGAAAAATCCCATTGGAGGGTAAATCCACTTAGATTTAGGGTTAGGTCCCCTTCAACTCATACAGAAAAATTGAGGTCACCAATGAATTCGCAGTGCATAGGTATACTAAGCAGAGCATTGATATTTTCACTCAGGCTTCTCTAGCTTTCCCTGAAAAATTCATGGAAAAATCCCATTGGAGGGTAAATCCACTTTGGGTTAGGGTTAGGTCCCCTTCAACTCATAGAGAAAAATTGATGTCACCAGTGAATTCGCAGTGCATAGGTATGCTTAGGAGGGCACTGATATTTTGGGTCAGGCTTCTCTAGCTTTCCCTGAAAAATGCATGGAAAAATCCCATTGGAGGGTAAATCCACTTATATTTAGGGTTAGGTCCCCTTCAACTCATACAGAAAAATTGATGTCACCAATGAATTAGCAGTGCATAGTTATACTAAGGAGAGCATTGATATTTTCACTCAGGCTTCTCTAGCTTTCCCTGAAAAATGAATGGAAAAATCCCATTGGAGGCTAAATCCACTTAGGGTTAGGGTTAGGTCCCCTTCAACTCATACAGAAAAATTGATGTCACCAATGAATTCACAGTTCATAGGTATGCTTAGGAGGGCACTGATATTTTCGGTCAGGCTTCTCTAGCTTTCCCTGAATAATGCATGGAAAAATCCCATTGGAGGGTAAATCCACTTAGGGTTAGGGTTAGGTCCCCTTCAACTCATACAGAAAAATTGATGTCACCAATGAATTCACAGTTCATAGGTATGCTTAGGAGGGCACTGATATTTTCAGTCAGGCTTCTCTAGCTTTCCCTGAAAAATGCATGGAAAAATCCCATTGGAGGGTAAATCCACTTAGATTTAGGGTTAGCTTCCCTTCAACTCATACGGAAAAATTGATGTCACCAATGAATTCGCAGTGCATAGTTATACTAAGGAGAGCATTATATTTTCACTCAGGCTTCTCTAGCTTTCCCTGAAAAATGCATGGAAAAATCCCATTGGAGGGTAAATCCACTTAGTGTTAGGGTTTGGTCCCCTTCAACTCATACAGAAAAATTGATGTCACCAATGTATTCGTAGTGCATAGTTATACTAAGGAGAGCACTATAGTTTCACTCAGGCTTCTCTAGCTTTCCCTTAAAAATGCATGGAAAAATCCCATTGGAGGGTAAATCCACTTAGGGTTAGGGTTAGGTCCCCTTCAACTCATAAAGAAAAATTTATGTTACCAATGAATTCATAGTTCATAGGTATGCTTAGGAAGGCACCGATATTTTCAGTCAGGCTTCTCTAGCTTTCCCTGATTAATGCATGGAAAAATCCCATTGGAGGGTAAATCCACTTAGGGTTAGGGTTAGGTCCCCTTCAACTCATACAGAAAAATTGAGGTCACCAATGAATTCGCAGTGCATAGGTATACTAAGCAGAGCATTGATATTTTCACTCAGGCTTCTCTAGCTTTCCCTGAAAAATTCATGGAAAAATCCCATTGGAGGGTAAATCCACTTATATTTAGGGTTAGGTCCCCTTCAACTCATAGAGAAAAATTGATGTCACCAGTGAATTCGCAGTGCATAGGTATACTAAGGAGAGCATTATAGTTTCACTCAGGCTTCTCTAGCTTTCCCTTAAAAATGCATGGAAAAATCCCATTGGAGTGTAAATCCACTTATATTTAGGGTTAGGTCCCCTTCAACTCATACAGAAAAATTGATGTCACCAATGAATTTGCAGTGCATAGTTATACTAAGGAGAGCATTGATGTTTTCCTTCAGGCTTCTCTAGCTTTCGCTGAAAAATGCATGGAAAAATCCCATTGGAGGGTAAATCCACTTAGGGTTAGGGTTAGGTCCCCTTCAACTCATACAGAAAAATTGATGTCAACAATGAATTCACAGTACCTAGGTATGCTTAGGAGGACACTGATATTTTCGGTCAAGCTTCTCTAGCTTTCCATAAAAATGCATGGAAAAATCCCATTGGAGGGTAAATCCACTTAGGGTTAGGGTTAGGTCCCCTTCAACTCATACAGAAAAATTGATGTCACCAATGAATTCGCACTGCATAGGTATGCTTAGGAGGGCACTGACATTTTCGGTCAGGCTTCTCTAGCTTTCCCTGAAAAATCCATGGAAAAATCCCATTGGAGGGTAAATCCACTTTGGGTTAGGGTTAGGTCCCCTTCAACTCATACAGAAAAATTGATGTTACCAATGAATTCACAGTACATAGGTATACTAAGGAGAGCATTGATATTTTCACTCAGGCTTCTCTAGCTTTCCCTGAAAAATGCATGGAAAAATCCCATTGGAGGTAAATGCACTTAGGTCCCCTTCAACTCATACAGAAAAATTGATGTCACCAATGAATTCGCAGTGCATATTTATAGTAAGGAGAGCATTATATTTTCACTCAGGCTTCTCTAGCTT
Source organism: Natrix helvetica (assembly GCF_964273705.1). Classification (NCBI taxonomy): domain Eukaryota; kingdom Metazoa; phylum Chordata; class Lepidosauria; order Squamata; family Natricidae; genus Natrix; species Natrix helvetica. The sequence continues at coordinate 168,184,461 of NC_138552.1, forward strand.
TCCCTGAAAAATGAATGGAAAAATCCCATTCGAGGGTAAATCCACTTAGGGTTAGGGTTAGGTCCCCTTCAACTCATACAGAAAAATTGATGTCACCAATGAATTCACAGTTCATAGGTATGCTTAGGAGGGCACTGATATTTTCGGTCAGGCTTCTCTAGCTTTCCCTGAATAATGCATGGAAAAATCCCATTGGTGGGTAAATCCACTTAGGGTTAGGGTTAGGTCCCCTTCAACTCATACAGAAAAATTGATGTCACCAATGAATTCGCACTGCATAGGTATGCTTAGGAGGGCACTGACATTTTCGGTCAGGCTTCTCTAGCTTTCCCTGAAAAATCCATGGAAAAATCCCATTGGAGGGTAAATCCACTTTGGGTTAGGGTTAGGTCCCCTTCAACTCATACAGAAAAATTGATGTTACCAATGAATTCACAGTACATAGGTATACTAAGGAGAGCATTGATATTTTCACTCAGGCTTCTCTAGCTTTCCCTGAAAAATTCATGGAAAAATCCCATTGGAGGTAAATGCACTTAGGTCCCCTTCAACTCATACAGAAAAATTGATGTCACCAATGAATTCGCAGTGCATATTTATAGTAAGGAGAGCATTATATTTTCACTCAGGCTTCTCTAGTTTTCCCTGAAAAATGCATGGAAAAATCCCTTTGGAGGGTAAATCCACTTAGATTTAGGATTAGGTCCCCTTCAACTCATACAGAAAAATTGATGTCACCAATGAATTCGCAGTGCATAGGTATGCTTAGGAGGACACTGATATTTTCGGTCAAGCTTCTCTAGCTTTCCATAAAAATGCATGGAAAAATCCCATTGGAGGGTAAATCCACTTAGGGTTAGGGTTTGGTCCCCTACAACTCATACAGAAAAATTGATGTCACCAATGAATTCACAGTTCATAGGTATACTAAGGAGGGCACTGATATTTTCAGTGAGGCTTCTCTAGCTTTCCCTGAAAAATCCATGGAAAAATCCCATTGGAGGGTAAATCCACTTTGGGTTAGGGTTAGGTCCCCTTCAACTCATAGAGAAAAATTGATGTCACCAGTGAATTCGCAGTGCATAGGTATGCTTAGGAGGGCACTGATATTTTGGGTCAGGCTTCTCTAGCTTTCCCTGAAAAATGCATGGAAAAATCCCATTGGAGGGTAAATCCACTTATATTTAGGGTTAGGTCCCCTTCAACTCATACAGAAAAATTGATGTCACCAATGAATTCGCAGTGCATAGTTATACTAAGGAGAGCATTGATATTTTCACTCAGGCTTCTCTAGCTTTCCCTGAAAAATGAATGGAAAAATCCCATTGGAGGGTAAATCCACTTAGGGTTAGGGTTAGGTCCCCTTCAACTCATACAGAAAAATTGATGTCACCAATGAATTCACAGTTCATAGGTATGCTTAGGAGGGCACTGATATTTTCGGTCAGGCTTCTCTAGCTTTCCCTGAATAATGCATGGAAAAATCCCATTGGAGGGTAAATCCACTTAGGGTTAGGGTTAGGTCCCCTTCAACTCATACAGAAAAATTGATGTCACCAATGAATTCATAGTTCATAGGTATGCTTAGGAGGGCACTGATATTTTCGGTCAGGCTTCTCTAGCTTTCCCTGAAAAATGCATGGAAAAATCCCATTGGAGGGTAAATCCACTTAGATTTAGGGTTAGGTCCCCTTCAACTCCATACGGAAAAATTGATGTCACCAATGAATTCGCAGTGCATAGTTATACTAAGGAGAGCATTATATTTTCACTCAGGCTTCTCTAGCTTTCCCTGAAAAATGCAAGGAAAAATCCCATTGGAGGGTGAATCCACTTAGGATTAGGGTTAGGTCCCCTTCAACTCATACAGAAAAATTGATGTCACCAATGAATTCGCAGTTCATAGGTATACTAAGGAGAGCATAGATATTTTCACTCAGGCTTCTCTAGTTTTCCCTGAAAAATGCATGGAAAAATCCCTTTGGAGGGTAAATCCACTTAGATTTAGGATTAGGTCCCCTTCAACTCATACAGAAAAATTGATGTCACCAATGAATTCGCAGTGCATAGGTATACTAAGGGGAGCACTGATATTTTCACTCAGGCTTCTGCAGCTTTCCCTGAAGATTCATGGAAAAATCCCATTGGAGGTTAAATCCACTTAGGGTTAGGGATAGGTCCCCTTCAACTCATACAGAAAAATTTATGTCACCAATGAATTCGCAGTGCATAGGTATACTAAGGAGAGCACTGATATTTTCACTCAGGCTACTCTAGCTTTCCCTGAAAAATACATGGAAAAATCCCATTGGAGGGTAAATCCACTTTGGGTTCGGGTTAGGTCCCCTTCAACTCATAATGAAAAATTGATGTCACCAATATATTTGTAGTGCATAGTTATACTAAGGAGAGCATTATAGTTTCACTCAGGCTTCTCTAGCTTTCCCTGAAAAATGCATGGAAAAATCCCATTGGAGGGTAAATCCACTTAGTGTTAGGGTTAGGTCCCCTTCAACTCATGCAGAAAAATTGATGTCACCAATGTATTCGCAGTGCATAGTTATACTAAAGAGAGCATTATAGTTTCACTCAGGCTTCTCTAGCTTTCCCTTAAAAATGCATGGAAAAATCCCATTGGAGGGTAAATCCACTTATATTTAGGGTTAGGTCCCCTTCAACTCATACAGAAAAATTGATGTCACCAATGAATTCGCAGTGCATAGTTATACTAAGGAGAGCATTGATATTTTCACTCAGGCTTCTCTAGCTTTCCCTGAAAAATGAATGGAAAAATCCCATTGGAGGTAAATGCACTTAGGTCCCCTTCAACTCATACAGAAAAATTGATGTCACCAATGAATTCGCAGTGCATATTTATAGTAAGGAGAGCATTATATTTTCACTCAGGCTTCTCTAGTTTTCCCTGAAAAATGCATGGAAAAATCCCTTTGGAGGGTAAATCCACTTAGATTTAGGATTAGGTCCCCTTCAACTCATACAGAAAAATTGATGTCACCAATGAATTCGCAGTGCATATTTATAGTAAGGAGAGCATTATATTTTCACTCAGGCTTCTCTAGCTTTCCCTGAAAAATCCATGGAAAAATCCCATTGGAGGGTAAATCCACTTAGGGTTAGGGTTAGGTCCCCTTCAACTCATACAGAAAAATTGATGTCACCAATGAATTCGCACTGCATAGGTATGCTTAGGAGGGCACTGACATTTTCGGTCAGGCTTCTCTAGCTTTCCCTGAAAAATCCATGGAAAAATCCCATTGGAGGGTAAATCCACTTTGGGTTAGGGTTAGGTCCCCTTCAACTCATACAGAAAAATTGATGTTACCAATGAATTCACAGTACATAGGTATACTAAGGAGAGCATTGATATTTTCACTCAGGCTTCTCTAGCTTTCCCTGAAAAATGCATGGAAAAATCCCATTGGAGGTAAATGCACTTAGGTCCCCTTCAACTCATACAGAAAAATTGATGTCACCAATGAATTCGCAGTGCATATTTATAGTAAGGAGAGCATTATATTTTCACTCAGGCTTCTCTAGCTTTCCCTGAAAAATGAATGGAAAAATCCCATTCGAGGGTAAATCCACTTAGGGTTAGGGTTAGGTCCCCTTCAACTCATACAGAAAAATTGATGTCACCAATGAATTCACAGTTCATAGGTATGCTTAGGAGGGCACTGATATTTTCGGTCAGGCTTCTCTAGCTTTCCCTGAATAATGCATGGAAAAATCCCATTGGTGGGTAAATCCACTTAGGGTTAGGGTTAGGTCCCCTTCAACTCATACAGAAAAATTGATGTCACCAATGAATTCGCACTGCATAGGTATGCTTAGGAGGGCACTGACATTTTCGGTCAGGCTTCTCTAGCTTTCCCTGAAAAATCCATGGAAAAATCCCATTGGAGGGTAAATCCACTTTGGGTTAGGGTTAGGTCCCCTTCAACTCATACAGAAAAATTGATGTTACCAATGAATTCACAGTACATAGGTATACTAAGGAGAGCATTGATATTTTCACTCAGGCTTCTCTAGCTTTCCCTGAAAAATTCATGGAAAAATCCCATTGGAGGTAAATGCACTTAGGTCCCCTTCAACTCATACAGAAAAATTGATGTCACCAATGAATTCGCAGTGCATATTTATAGTAAGGAGAGCATTATATTTTCACTCAGGCTTCTCTAGTTTTCCCTGAAAAATGCATGGAAAAATCCCTTTGGAGGGTAAATCCACTTAGATTTAGGATTAGGTCCCCTTCAACTCATACAGAAAAATTGATGTCACCAATGAATTCGCAGTGCATAGGTATACTAAGGGGAGCACTGATATTTTCACTCAGGCTTCTGCAGCTTTCCCTGAAGATTCATGGAAAAATCCCATTGGAGGTTAAATCCACTTAGGGTTAGGGATAGGTCCCCTTCAACTCATACAGAAAAATTGATGTCACCAATGAATTCGCAGTGCATAGGTATACTAAGGAGAGCACTGATATTTTCACTCAGGCTACTCTAGCTTTCCCTGAAAAAAACATGGAAAAATCCCATTGGAGGGTAAATCCACTTTGGGTTCGGGTTAGGTCCCCTTCAACTCATAATGAAAAATTGATGTCACCAATATATTTGTAGTGCATAGTTATACTAAGGAGAGCATTATAGTTTCACTCAGGCTTCTCTAGCTTTCCCTGAAAAATGCATGGAAAAATCCCATTGGAGGGTAAATCCACTTAGTGTTAGGGTTTGGTCCCCTTCAACTCATACAGAAAAATTGATGTCACCAATATATTTGTAGTGCATAGTTATACCAAGGAGAGCATTATAGTTTCACTCAGGCTTCTCTAGCTTTCCCTGAAAAATGCATGGCAAAATCCCATTGGAGGGTAAATCCACTTAGGGTTCGGGTTAGGTCCCCTTCAACTCATAATGAAAAATTGATGTCACCAATATATTTGTAGTGCATAGTTATACTAAGGAGAGCATTGATATTTTCACTCAGGCTTCTCTAGCTTTCCCTGAAAAATGCATGGAAAAATCCCATTGGAGGGTAAATCCACTTAGTGTTAGGGTTTGGTCCCCTTCAACTCATACAGAAAAATTGATGTCACCAATATATTTGTAGTGCATAGTTATACTAAGGAGAGCATTATAGTTTCACTCAGGCTTCTCTAGCTTTCCCTGAAAAATGCATGGCAAAATCCCATTGGAGGGTAAATCCACTTAGGGTTAGGGTTAGGTCCCCTTCAACTCATACAGAAAAATTGATGTCACCAATGAATTCGCAGTGCATAGGTATTCTTAGGAGGGCACTGATATTTTCGGTCAGGCTTCTCTAGCTTTCCCTGAAAAATGCATGGAAAAATCCCATTGGAGGTAAATGCACTTAGGTCCCCTTCAACTCATACAGAAAAATTGATGTCACCAATGAATTCGCAGTGCATATTTATAGTAAGGAGAGCATTATATTTTCACTCAGGCTTCTCTAGCTTTCCCTGAAAAATGCATTATAAAATCCCATTGGAGGGTAAATCCACTTAGGGTTAGGTTAGGTCCCCTTCAACTCATAAAGAAAAATTGATGTCACCAATGAATTCGCAGTTCATAGGTATGCTTAGGAGGGCACTGATATTTTCACTCAGGCTTCTCTAGCTTTCCCTGAAAAATGCATGGAAAAATCCCATTGGAGGGTAAATCCACTTAGATTTAGGGTTAGGTCCCCTTCAACTCATACAGAAAAATTGATGTCACCAATGAGTTCGCAGTGCATGGGCATACTAAGGAGAGCATTGATATTTTCACTCAGGCTTCTCTAGCTTTCCCTGAAAAATGCATGGAAAAATCCCATTGGAGGGTAAATCCAATTAGGGTTAGGGTTTGGTCCCATTCAACTCATACAGAAAAATTGATGTTACCAATGAATTCACAGTGCATAGTTATACTAAGGAGAGCATTATATTTTCACTCAGGCTTCTCTAGCTTTCCCTGAAAAATGCAAGGAAAAATCCCATTGGAGGGTAAATCCACTTAGGGTTAGGGTTAGGTCCCCTTCAACTCATACAGAAAAATTGATGTCACCAATGAATTCGCAGTGCATAGGTATGCTTAGGAGGGCACTGATATTTTCGGTCAGGCTTCTCTAGCTTTCCCTGAAAAATCCATGGAAAAATCCCATTGGAGGGTAAATCCACTTTGGGTTAGGGTTAGGTCCCCTTCAACTCATACAGAAAAATTGATGTTACCAATGAATTCACAGTACATAGGTATACTAAGGAGAGCATGGATATTTTCACTCAGGCTTCTCTAGCTTTCCCTGAAAAATGGATGGAAAAATCCCATTGGAGGGTAATAATAATAATAATAATAATAATAATAATAATAATAATAATAATAATAATAATAATAATAATAATAATAATATATTTATTTCTTAGCCGCACCCTCTCCCGAAGGACTCTGGGCGGCGTACAACGAAACATTCGAAATAAATATGTAAAGAAAACAAACATATAACAAAGGTACACTAAAACATACATACATACATAAGGAGGAGATCGATTGATAAAAACAATTAAAATACTGTATTTAAAACCCCTAGAAATTAAATGTAATTAAAATACCCAGTTAAAAACCCGTCAGGAGCGATATGGTTAAATCAAAGTTGAGCCAGGCCAGCTGCTTGGAATCGGTGGGTCTTAAGCTTAATACGGAAGGAGCGGAGGTCAGAGGTATTCCTAATATCCGGAGGGAGGTCATTCCACAGGGCTGGGCCCGCCACAGAGAAGGCTCTACTCCTAGGCGCCGCCCCACGACATTGTCTAGCGGACGGCACCTGGAGGAGCCCCTCTCTGTGCGAGCGAATTGGTAGCAGGGATGTATGGGGCAGAATACCATCCCACAAGTAACTAGGTCCTAAGCCATGGAGCGCTTTAAAGATAGTTATCAAAACCTTGAAACGCACCCGATAGACCACAGGAAGCCAGTGCAGCTCGCGCAGGAGCGGTGTCACGTGGGAGTACCTAGTACTCCCCATAATTACCCGCGCGGCTGCGTTCTGGACCAACTGCAGCCTCCGGGTGCATTTCAAGGGAAGCCCCATGTAGAGAGCGTTACAGTAGTCCAAGCGAGACGTCACCAGCGCATGAGTGACTGTGCGCAAGGCATCCCGGTCCAGTAGGGGGCGCAATTGGCGCACCAGGCGAACCTGGTGGAACGCCCCCCTTGCCACGGCTGTCACATGGTCATCCATGGACAGCCGGGCATCTAGGAGGACGCCCAAATTGCGCGCCCGCTCCACGGGAGCAAGATGGATGCCCCCAATGGCCAATGATGGAATTAATTGGCTGAACCGGGGGGCTGGTACCCACAGCCACTCCATCTTGGAAGGGTTGAGCTTGAGTCGGTTGTCATCCATCCAGATCCGTACGGCTTCCACACACCGGGACCTCACTTCGATGGCCTCGTTGGGGTGGTTCGGGGTGGAAAAGTACAGCTGAGTATCATCAGCGTACAGATGGTATCCCACCCCGAAACCATGGATGATCTCACCCAGCGGCTTCATATATGTGTTGAACAGGAGTGGCGAGAGGACCGACCCCTGTGGCACCCCACAAGTAAGGGGGCGTAGGGTCGACCTCTCTTCTCCTGTCAACACACGCTGCGTCCGGTCAGAAAGGTAGGAGCCGAACCACCGCAAAACGGTGCCCCGGACCCCCAACCCCTCCAGCCGGCGCAGCAGGATACCATGGTCGATGGTATCAAAAGCCGCCGAGAGGTCTAATAGGACCAGGATAGAGGAACAACCTCTATCTCTGGCCCTCCAGAGATCATCCACCAACGCGACCAAGGCCGTCTCCGTGCTGTGACCGGGGCGGAAGCCGGACTGGCGCGGGTCTAGATAATCATTTTCCTCCAGATGTCGTGGGAACTGGTAGGCCACCACACTCTCTACAACCTTCGCCAAGAAGGGAAGGTTGGAGACAGGACGATAATTGGCCAGCTCCAAAGGGTCCAGGGAAGGCTTCTTGAGCAAGGGTCTCACCACCGCCTCTTTCAAGGCGGCCGGGAGAGACCCCTCTCCCAACGAAGCATTCACTAGGCCCAGGAGCCAGTCTCGTGTAACCTCCCAGGATGCCAGTACAAGCCAGGAGGGACACGGGTCCAATAAACATGTGGTGGGTCGCAGTCGTCCACGCAATCTGTCCAAATCCTCGATGGCAACCAAGTCAAACTCCTTCCAGATAGAAGCCTCAAGACTCGCCATGGGCGTCTCCACTGGATCACTGACAGGAACCCAGTCTCTCCGGATTTGAGCGATTTTATCCTGCAGATATTTACCAAATTCCTCTGCCCTGCCCTGTAGAGGGGCCTCCCGCGGCCTCTGAAACAAGAGGGAGCAGGACACCCGAAACAGGGCGGCAGGGCGGTTCTCCGCGGATGCAATGAGAGTGGCACAGTATTGACGTTTGGCCGCTCTCAATGCCACAAGGTACGTCCTTAAATGGGCTCGTACCTGTGTTCGATCAAATTCGGAGCGAGAGGATCTCCAACGACTCTCTAGACGTCTCTTGCGGCATTTCATCACCCTCAGCTCCTCGGTAAACCAAGGGGCCAGGGTGGATCGTTGCCGCCGGAGAGGCCGCAAAGGCGCCACCCGGTTCAAGGCCCCGGTAGTTGCATTATTCCACGCAACCACCAGGTCCCCTACCCGGGGGCGGGTCAAGGTTACAGGAGGTGGCCCAAGCTCCGTCTGGAACCTATCAGGTTCCATCAGGCGCCTGGGGCGGAACCATCTGGAACTTTCCGGTTCCGCCTCCCCGCGGCGGGAGGTAGCACCAGGGAAGTCAAGACGAAGGAGTGAGTGATCTGGCCATGACAGGGGAGTGATGGTTAAGTCGCCTCCTCCCAGATCACTCAGCCACTGGCCAGAGACAAAAACAAGGTCCAGAGTGTGACCTCCCTCGTGTGTTGGGCCCTGAATCATTTGAGTCAGGTCCATGGCTGTCATGGAAGCCATGAACTCCCGAACCCCCTCTGATGCTTCTCCCACCGACGGCAGGTTAAAATCCCCCATCACTAAAAGTTTGGGGGTCTCAACCGCCACCGATGCGATCAGCTCAAGGAGTTCAGGCAGGGCCGCTGATGTATAGCGAGGAGCCAGGTATACTATCAGCAGGCCCAACTGTCTCCCAGGCCCCCATTTCACAACAAGGGCTTCACATCCGGACGTCTGTGGCACAGTAGACTCCCTCGGCTCTAGGTCCTCCCGAATAATTGCTGCCACCACACCGCCCCTTCCCTGGGCCCGGGGCTGGTGAAATGCTCGGTATCCTGGTGGGCACATTTCCACGAGGGGACGACCTCCCTCGTGGCCCAACCAGGTCTCCGTTATTCCCGCGAGGTCCGGCTCCCCCTCTAAAATTAGATCGTGAATGAGGGGGGCCTTGTTAACAACGGACCTCGCATTGCATAACAACAGCCTTAGGCCCTGGGTCTGTGACTCTTGACCACCTAGAACGCAGGGGTTGGTACAAGCGACCGGGTGTAACCAGCAACCACGGTCTCCCAACCGACTGTAAGTTCTTAAATTGTCCTCGTATCTGCCCCTCCCTGCGACTGTTGGAATTAAAGAGCCCTGTATAGGAATGGTGTCCTCCCCCTCCTCCTCCCTTCCGCCCCTTCTGCTCGCGACCACACCTGGGGGCCCGGCTCTCACATCGCTCCTGATCTGACCCACCTGCCCCACAACCCCTGAAACCCCCCCTACAAATATTTAAAAAGCAACTAACTAAAAACCCCCTGAGTCTCCGCTTCCTCCACCTCTCGGGATTAATAAATCCGTCATCAAGGTGGGCCCTCGAAAGGGCGGAGGGCCACACCTGCGAGTGGGGGGACTCTCGCAGTAGGATAAGGTCTGACCTTGAATACATAAAACGTTAAAAAGTTCGTCGTCGGGGCTTGGGGTCTGGGCTGAAGATGTCATGATCCAATGCACTTAGGGTTAGGGTTAGGTCCCCTTCAACTCATACAGAAAAATTGATGTCACCAATGAATTCGCAGTGCATAGTTATACTAAGGACAGCATTACATTTTCACTCAGGCGTTTCTAGCTTTCCCTGAAAAATCCATGGAAAAATCCCATTGGAGGGTAAATCCACTTAGGGTTAGGGTTAGGTCCCCTTCAACTCATAAAGAAAAATTGATGTCACCAATGAATTCACAGTTCATAGGTATGCTTAGGAGGGCACTGATATTTTCAGTCAGGCTTCTCTAGCTTTCCCTGAAAAATGCATGGAAAAATCCCATTGGAGGGTAAATCCACTTAGATTTAGGGTTAGGTCCCCTTCAACTCATATGGAAAAATTGATGTCACCAATGAATTTGCAGTTCATTGGTACACTAAGGAGAGCATTATATTTTCACTCAGGCTTCTCTAGCTTTCCCTGAAAAATGCAAGGAAAAATTCCATTGGAGGGTGAATCCACTTAGGGTTCGGGTTAGGTCTCCTTCAACTCATACAGAAAAATTGATGTCAGCAATGAATTCGCAGTTCATTGGTACACTAAGCCGAGCATGGATATTTTCACTCAGGCTTCTCTAGCTTTCCCTGAATAATGCATGGAAAAATCCCATTGGAGGGTAAATCGACTTAGGTTTAGGGTTAGGTCCCCTTCAACTCATACAGAAAAATTGATGTCACCAATGAATTCACAGTTAATAGGTATGCTTAGGAGGGCACCGATATTTTCAGTCAGGCTTCTCTAGCTTTCCCTGAAAAATGCATGGAAAAATCCCATTGGAGGGTAAATCGACTTAGGTTTAGGGTTAGGTCCCCTTCAACTCATACAGAAAAATTGATGTCACCTATGAATTCGTAGTGCATAGGTATACTAAGGAGAGCATTGATATTTTCACTCAGGCTTCTCTAGCTTTCCCTGAAAAATGCATGGAAAAATCCCATTGGAGGGTAATTCCACTTAGGGTTAGGGTTAGGTCCCCTACAACTCATACAGAAAAATTGATGTCACCAATGTATTCGCAGTGCATAGTTATACTAAGGACAGCATTACATTTTCACTCAGGCGTTTCTAGCTTTCCCTGAAAAATCCATGGAAAAATCCCATTGGAGGGTAAATCCACTTAGGGTTAGGGTTAGGTCCCCTTCAACTCATAAAGAAAAATTGATGTCACCAATGAATTCACAGTTCATAGGTATGCTTAGGAGGGCACTGATATTTTCAGTCAGGCTTCTCTAGCTTTCCCTGAAAAATGCATGGAAAAATCCCATTGGAGGGTAAATCCACTTAGATTTAGGGTTAGGTCCCCTTCAACTCATATGGAAAAATTGATGTCACCAATGAATTTGCAGTTCATTGGTACACTAAGGAGAGCATTATATTTTCACTCAGGCTTCTCTAGCTTTCCCTGAAAAATGCAAGGAAAAATTCCATTGGAGGGTGAATCCACTTAGGGTTCGGGTTAGGTCTCCTTCAACTCATACAGAAAAATTGATGTCAGCAATGAATTCGCAGTTCATTGGTACACTAAGCCGAGCATGGATATTTTCACTCAGGCTTCTCTAGCTTTCCCTGAATAATGCATGGAAAAATCCCATTGGAGGGTAAATCGACTTAGGTTTAGGGTTAGGTCCCCTTCAACTCATACAGAAAAATTGATGTCACCAATGAATTCACAGTTAATAGGTATGCTTAGGAGGGCACCGATATTTTCAGTCAGGCTTCTCTAGCTTTCCCTGAAAAATGCATGGAAAAATCCCATTGGAGGGTAAATCGACTTAGGTTTAGGGTTAGGTCCCCTTCAACTCATACAGAAAAATTGATGTCACCTATGAATTCGTAGTGCATAGGTATACTAAGGAGAGCATTGATATTTTCACTCAGGCTTCTCTAGCTTTCCCTGAAAAATGCATGGAAAAATCCCATTGGAGGGTAATTCCACTTAGGGTTAGGGTTAGGTCCCCTACAACTCATACAGAAAAATTGATGTCACCAATGTATTCGCAGTGCATAGTTATACTAAGCAGAGCATTGATATTTTCACTCAGGCTTCTCTAGCTTTCCCTGAATAATGCATGGAAAAATCCCATTGGAGGGTAAATCGACTTAGGTTTAGGGTTAGGTCCCCTTCAACTCACACAGAAAAATTGATGTCACCAATGAATTCACAGTTAATAGGTATGCTTAGGAGGGCACCGATATTTTCAGTCAGGCTTCTCTAGCTTTCCCTGAAAAATGCATGGAAAAATCCCATTGGAGGGTAAATCCACTTAGGGTTAGGGTTAGGTCCCCTTCAACTCATACAGAAAAATTGATGTCACCAATGAATTCACAGTTAATAGGTATGCTTAGGAGGGCACTGATATTTTCGGTCAGGCTTCTCTAGCTTTCCCTGAATAATGCATGGAAAAATCCCATTGGAGGGTAAATCCACTTAAGGTTAGGGTTAGGTCCCCTTCAACTCATACAGAAAAATTGATGTCACCAATGAATTCACAGTTAATAGGTATGCTTAGGAGGGCACCGATATTTTCAGTCAGGCTTCTCTAGCTTTCCCTCAAAAATGCATGGAAAAATCCCATTGGAGGGTAAATCGACTTAGGTTTAGGGTTAGGTCCCCTTCAACTCATACAGAAAAATTGATGTCACCTATGAATTCGTAGTGCATAGGTATACTAAGGAGAGCATTGATATTTTCACTCAGGCTTCTCTAGCTTTCCCTGAAAAATGCATGGAAAAATCCCTTTGGAGGGTAAATCCACTTAGATTTAGGGTTAGGTCCCCTTCAACTCATATGGAAAAATTGATGTCACCAATGAATTTGCAGTTCATTGGTACACTAAGGAGAGCATTATATTTTCACTCAGGCTTCTCTAGCTTTCCCTGAAAAATGCAAGGAAAAATTCCATTGGAGGGTGAATCCACTTAGGGTTCGGGTTAGGTCTCCTTCAACTCATACAGAAAAATTGATGTCAGCAATGAATTCGCAGTTCATTGGTACACTAAGCCGAGCATGGATATTTTCACTCAGGCTTCTCTAGCTTTCCCTGAATAATGCATGGAAAAATCCCATTGGAGGGTAAATCGACTTAGGTTTAGGGTTAGGTCCCCTTCAACTCATACAGAAAAATTGATGTCACCAATGAATTCACAGTTAATAGGTATGCTTAGGAGGGCACCGATATTTTCAGTCAGGCTTCTCTAGCTTTCCCTGAAAAATGCATGGAAAAATCCCATTGGAGGGTAAATCGACTTAGGTTTAGGGTTAGGTCCCCTTCAACTCATACAGAAAAATTGATGTCACCTATGAATTCGTAGTGCATAGGTATACTAAGGAGAGCATTGATATTTTCACTCAGGCTTCTCTAGCTTTCCCTGAAAAATGCATGGAAAAATCCCATTGGAGGGTAATTCCACTTAGGGTTAGGGTTAGGTCCCCTACAACTCATACAGAAAAATTGATGTCACCAATGTATTCGCAGTGCATAGTTATACTAAGCAGAGCATTGATATTTTCACTCAGGCTTCTCTAGCTTTCCCTGAATAATGCATGGAAAAATCCCATTGGAGGGTAAATCGACTTAGGTTTAGGGTTAGGTCCCCTTCAACTCACACAGAAAAATTGATGTCACCAATGAATTCACAGTTAATAGGTATGCTTAGGAGGGCACCGATATTTTCAGTCAGGCTTCTCTAGCTTTCCCTGAAAAATGCATGGAAAAATCCCATTGGAGGGTAAATCCACTTAGGGTTAGGGTTAGGTCCCCTTCAACTCATACAGAAAAATTGATGTCACCAATGAATTCACAGTTAATAGGTATGCTTAGGAGGGCACTGATATTTTCGGTCAGGCTTCTCTAGCTTTCCCTGAATAATGCATGGAAAAATCCCATTGGAGGGTAAATCCACTTAAGGTTAGGGTTAGGTCCCCTTCAACTCATACAGAAAAATTGATGTCACCAATGAATTCACAGTTAATAGGTATGCTTAGGAGGGCACCGATATTTTCAGTCAGGCTTCTCTAGCTTTCCCTGAAAAATGCATGGAAAAATCCCATTGGAGGGTAAATCGACTTAGGTTTAGGGTTAGGTCCCCTTCAACTCATACAGAAAAATTGATGTCACCTATGAATTCGTAGTGCATAGGTATACTAAGGAGAGCATTGATATTTTCACTCAGGCTTCTCTAGCTTTCCCTGAAAAATGCATGGAAAAATCCCTTTGGAGGGTAAATCCACTTAGGGTTAGGGTTAGGTCCCCTACAACTCATACAGAAAAATTGATGTCACCAATGTATTCGCAGTGCATAGTTATACTAAGGAGAGCATTATAGTTTCACTCAGGCTTCTCTAGCTTTCCCTTAAAAATGCATGGAAAAATCCCATTGGAGGGTAAATCCACTTAGGGTTAGGGTTAGGTCCCCTTCAACTCATACAGAAAAATTGATGTCACCAACGAATTCACAGTTCATAGGTATGCTTAGGAGGGCACTGATATTTTCACTCAGGCTTCTCTAGCTTTCCCTGAAAAATGCATGGAAAAATCAAATTGGAGGATAAATCCACTTAGGGTTAGGGTTGGGGTGAGGGTTAGGGTTAGGTCCCCTTAAATTCATACTAGAAAATTTATGTCGCCAATGAATTCGCTGTGCATAGGAATGCTTAGGAGGGCACTGATATTTTCACTCAGGCTTCACTACCTTTCCAGGAAAAATGCACAGAAAAATCCCATTTGAGGATAAATCCACTTAGGGTTAGGGTTAGGGTTAGGTTTGGGGTGAGGGTTAGGGTTAGGTTTGGGGTGAGGGTTAGGGTTAGGGTTGGGGGTGAGGGTTAGGGTTAGGTTGGGGTGAGGGTTAGGGTTAGGGTTAGGGTTAGGGTCAGGTCCCCTTGAAATCATAAAAGAAAATTGATGTCACCAAAGAATTCACCGTTCATAGGTATGCTTAGGAGGGCACTGATATTTTCGCTCAGGCTGCTCTACCTTTCCAGGAAAAATGCACAGAAAAATCCCATTGGAGGGTATACCCACTTAGGGTTAGGGTTAGGGTTAGGGCTGGGGTGAGTGTTAGGGTTAGGGTTAGGGTTGGGGCCGGGTCCCCTTAAACTCATACAGAAAAATTGATGTCAACAATGAATTCACAGTTCATACGTATGCTTAGGAGGGCACTGATATTTTCGGTCAGGCTTCTCTAGTTTTTCCCTGAAAAATGCGTGGAAAAATCCTATTGGAGTGTAAATCCACTTAGGGTTAGGGTTAGGGTTAGAGTAAGGTCCCCTTCAACTCATGCAAGAAAATTTATGCTGAATTCACAGTGCATAGGTATGCTTGGGAGAGAACTGTTATTTGCACTCAGGCTTCTTTAGCTTTCCAGGAAAAATGCACAGAAAAATCCCATTGGAGGATAAATCCTCTTAGGGTTAGGGTTAGGGTTAGGGTTAGGGTTAGGGTTGGGGTGAGGTTATGGTTATGGTTGGGTGTGGGTTAGGGTTAGGGTTGCGGTGAGGTTTAGGGTTAGGGTTAGGGTCAGGTCCCTTCAAACTCATAAAAGAAAATTGATGTCACCAATGAATTCACAGTTCATAGGTATGCTTAGGAGGGCACTGACATTTTCGCTCAGGCTTCTCTACCTTTTCAGGAAAAATGCATGGAAAAATCCCATTGGAGGGTAAACACACTTAGGGTTAGGGTTATGTCCCATTCAACTCATCCAGGAAAATTGATGTCACCAATGAATTCACAGTTCTTAGGTATGCTTAGGAGGGCACTGACATTTTCAGTCAGGCTTCTATAGCTTTCCGGGAAAAATTCATGGAAAAATCCCATTAGGGGGCAAACCCATTTAGGGTTAGGGTTAGGTCCCCTTCAACTCATACGAGAAAATTTGTGTCGCCAATAAATTCGCTCTGCATAGGTATGCTTAGGAGGTGCTTATTTTTTCAGTCACGCTTCTCTAGCTTTCAAGGAAAAATGCATGGAAAAATCCCATTGGAGGGTAAATTAATTTAGGATTAGGGTTACATCCCATGAACCCGTAGAGAACAACTGATGTCTCCAATGAATTCACAATGCATAGGTATGCTTCGCAGGGCAATGCCCATTTCTGTTATGGTTTTCTAGCTTTCCAGCAAAATTACATGGAATATCCCATTGGAGGGTAAACCCACTTAGGGTTAGGGTTAGGCCCCCATGAAGTCTCCATGAAGTCAGAGAGGGAAATGGATGTAGTTAAACAATTTCTTATATATCTGTAGGCAGCAGAGTTCTTTACTTTTCAATTTCTCCCTATCTAGGTTTCCTGATAAAATCATGGAGTAATGCCATTGGATGGCAAACCCAATTTTGGTTTGGGTTGACCCAACGCCATTGAGCATTTTATACAAATACAGGGGTTTGGTCAGTGGTGGAATCTTCTGAAGTCTGCTACCGGTTCGGTGAGTCTGCTACCGAGCCTGTATTTTGTGCACAGCTAAAAAAAGGAACATTTTGAAGTCTTCCAAGTCTGCAAAGGTAATTGTGAGCTGGGAGAATCCACTCTGCCACATGATTTAGATTAGCTAGAAAGGAGGAAATCCAATGATTCTAGCTAATATAAATTGTGCATCATAGTTGATTGTTGAAAATACCAATTCGCCTGAACTGGTAGCATTTTTTGTACTACCAGTTTGGGTGAACTGGTAGCATTTTTTTACTACCAGTTCAGGTGAACTGGTCTGAACTGGTAGCATTTCACCCCTGGGTTTGGTGGATTTGAATGTTAAGGTGAAAAAGAAGCAAAATAGAAATAGACATCTTCTAGTTTGCTGCTTTGTTTAATGCAGAGAGCCTAGGAAGACTGGGAGGTCTAAGCTTCTCAACCATTTGAGTGGTAAAAGTGTTGTGATGCCTCTGGTCTGACTTGGTGGCAGAGTTGTCATTTGGAGAGGGGATTTTGTGCACGCTAGGTGCAATGCTTAACTGCTTCTCTGAGTATGTAGAGCACTTTGCTTTCTGGCAAGGTTCAGTCATGGAGTGCAATGGCCTGAGGCAAAAAGAATCAAATTTATGGTGTGCTTGAAGCAGGGGTGGGTTCCTGCCAGTTCTAACCTCTTCTATAGAAGAGGTTTCACAAATCTACAGTGCCGTTTATAACCGGTTCCAGCTCCCCCCCCCCCCCCGCCCATCTGCACATCATCAAGATGAAGAGCGAGAGGAGGAATTCTGGGAGTTGAAGTCCACAAGTCTTAAAGCTGTCAAGCTTGAACACCTCTGGGGTTTTTTTTCTAAAGGGTTAGGGGTGCAAGGGTCTTGTAACTTGACAGCTTTAAGACTTGCACACTTCAAATGCCAGAGTTCCTGAGCCAACATTTTGGTTGCTAAGCAAGAGTGTTGTTAAGTGAGTTTCACCACATTTTACAAGTTGGCCATGCCCACCCAGTCACATGGCTGACAAGCCACTCCCACCCAGTCACATGGCCAGCAAGCCACTCCCACAAAGCAGGCCACACCTACAGAAGAGGTTCTAAAAAATTTTGAAACCCACCACTGGCTTGAAGGTATTTATGGAAGCATGTTTTCCTATATTTCTGTACTATGAATTCATTTTGTCATGGACAAATATAGAAAGAACAGGAGACCCAGAGATAAGGAAAATCCTATGGAATTCAATAGCTCTCCCCTCCTGCGTTATGTGCTGAGGACTGCTGCTTAAGGAGTTACATTGTGGCAATCATACATTTTGGCTTTGATTCTGTTCAGATAAAGCTCTGTTTGTTTTTATTTTTGCCATTTTAAGACAGCATCACAGTTAGTGCAATCTGAAGCCACTTTTTTTTTTAAAGCCACAATGCAGTTGCATTCAAGAGTAAAAATGTTATTAGCGTCAGGGAGACTGTTCCAACTTTCACCCACTGTGATCTAAATAATTGTTCTTTGTGCATGCCCGTGCTTGGGAGTATGCGCCACTGGACATAATTTGACAGATTTCATTGGGTTGTCCTGAGAAATATTGTTAAAAACAAGTTTATGCATAACATCCAATTGATTGGGGGGGGGAGGTGTTAAAGCAGATGGTTTTTCGATGGTAGCTTCTGTTGGAGTGCACGATCAAGTTACTGATGTTGTGGAAAATATGGCTATTCACTTGTTGCCAGGACGGGAAATGGAAATCTAATGGACTGTGTCACTGTCTGTGGGCAATGTAGAAACAGTAATGAATATAAAACTGTTTCATCTAAAATGGTTGTTTCCTTGCTCTGAAGACTTTGAATGGAGATGTGGTAGAATTATCCTCCTTGAAAATAAGCATAACTTTGGAGCAGTGAGGGAAAGCACAAAATGAGAGGAATTTGGCTCAGTGTTAGTGAGTGGCACAAAGCAAAGCAAAAGACCTCACAAAAGTTTCCACAGCATATACAAACAGTTTCCAAATCACAAAAGGAGTTCAGTGACAGATGAACAATAATGGACCCATCCTCCCAAGTTTCTATGAACAATCCAACATACACAGGTCCAACATACTCGCCTGTCCAATTGTATCAGTACCAGAAACCCCAACTCACAACATAGTAAAAGAACTTACAAAAAAGCTTAGAAATCTCATAGAGGGGAATGAATATTCTATCAATCTCCCACTATAACGCCTCCAGAAAAATCAAAGACCTAAAACTAGAAGAAGATGAAATTATAGTTTCATTTAATGTCACAACATTCTTCACAACTGTAGATCCAGAATTAGTGAAGAATCCATGGCAGGAGAACTACACAACATGCCTGTCTAGCCAATGAATGAAATATCCAGAATCATGGATCTTATCAACCATGGCCTCACTATTGCCTTTTAGCTTGATGGACAGGTATACAGACATTCACAGGATCATCACTCTCTGGACCAATAGGAGACAATCAGGGGTGGGATTCCACTGGTTTGGACTGGTTTGGGTGAACCGGTAGTTCTGACGATCAGCTGGGTGCGAACTGGTTCACCCCGATGAACAGATGAGCCCACCTGCCCACCCACACTATTTTCCTACCTTGCAGGGCAAATCAGTTGTGTTACTCTTCCGAAAAACCCTGGAAGTGAAGATTTCTTCAAATCGCGCATGCACGTGCAAATCGCACGATCACCGAACTGGTTGTTAAACCGGTAGGATCCCACCACTGGAGAGAATATAATAATCATCTAGAAATTATAGCACTCCAATACATACATTCAAAAGTATGGACGTGGTATGTAGGTAACACCTTTATGATCATCGTAATAAAAAAAAAGAAACAATTAGAAAAGACACATGAAATGAAATGATAACATCTTCCAAGGAATACAATTCAGAAGGGAAGAAGAAAATATCACACAGTGCTCTTCCTGGATATCCTCATCAGCAGAGGAAATGATGGCAAATTAATAATGCAAGTCTCTCTCAAAAAAAGAAAGCAGGCAAGAAACCCACTTCCCACAAGAGAAGCCGTGTAAGAACTTTATTCACATAAGCATAATTCACCAACCTGGAGCACCAGAGAAAGGAAGCAGACCATCTTCAAACAAAATGCCTGATCATTTAATTCACTAAAACACAACCAACACAATATACGAAAAGGATAACACTGCCATGCATATTTTTTTAAAAAAAAAACCTCAGAAAAAACAGATACTTACGACCATTTGTTTAATGATGATCCAGAATGACTTGTAATAAACTTGTGACTTATGATAAATACTGTATGTCTCAGGTTGATATTTGTTAGGGATCGTTTGTGTGTGACTTGGTTCAATTTTTATTTCAACATGTGCTCTTTTAACAGTTTATAATAAATTGCTTTTATCACACTATCTGCTTTAAAACACACACACACACACACAATGTAGATAACTTATCAGAGAATATTGTTAATTCTCTCACACAGCCTAAAGGCCATCAAGAATCCTACCACATCGAAGTCAAAGTTGAAACGCCACTGGTTCAACAGTGAGGTTTCTGAAAAGTGCTTCTGATTGTAGGTGCCTTAAGTAAGCACTTAATAAGTTTTTCCAATGATGTCAATCAAGTCATACAAGTGGCATCTACGGGCAGAAGACAGCAATATAGATAATGCCTCTTGTTTCAGCTCCTCCCAGGAATCTGGGGGTGAGTTAAGTTGCAAAGAATTCCAGTGTGTTGATGTTACATGTATGGGCCCTTGCAGGATTAAAAGCATTTTAACCAGCATGGCTGCCCTTCTGGATCAGTGGTGAGATTCAATTTTTTTTACTATTTATTCTGTGGGCGTGGCTTGGTGGACATGGCAGGGAAAGGTTACTGCAAAATCCCCATTCCCTCCCAATCAGCTGGGACTCAGGAGGCAGAGAATAGATGGGGGCGGGGCCAGTCAGAGGTGGTATTTACCCGTTCTCTGAATTACTCAAAATTTCCACTACCGGTTCTCCAGAACTGTTCAGAACCGGCTGAATACCACCTCTATTCTGGATAACAGAAACAGGGAACAATTTCGGATGGGAAGGGTACACCCTAAAAGAAGTGGCCACGATGGGCAGGGCAGGAACCCAGTGACATCCCCAGAGAAGAGAGGGCTTTGGAAAGAGTGGTTGGAGGCACTTGGAGTGTAGAATGTTCTCCAGGATTCTCTAAGGCTGCAAGGAACAATATTCACACAGAAGCCCTTTCTGGCTTTTATATCTTGCCAAGCAGAGAAAAGCAAAGCAATACACGCAGCCCTCGACTTATGACCAAAATGGAGCCCCAACATTTTGTTGTGAAGTTGTTGAGTGAGTTTTGCCTCATTTTGCGAACTTTCTTGCCACCGCTGTTAAGTGAATCACTGCGGTTGTTAAGTTAGTAACATGGTTGTTAAGTGAATGCGGCTTTCCCCATTGACTGTGCTTGTCAGAAGGTCACAAAAGAGGATCACCCGACTCTGGGACACTGCAAGCATCACATATATGAGCTACTTGACAAGTATCTGATTTTTTTAATAATCACATGACCCTGGAGATCTGCAATGGCCGTGTGAAAACAAACAGTCACAAGTCACTTTTTTCAGTGCTGTTGTAACTTTGAACTGTCACCAAACGAATGGCTGCAAGTCGGGGACTGCCTGGACTGTACAATCCGTCACTTCATGCCACAACAAAGACGTGAGGAATGGAGGACTCTTGAATCTTCCTTGAAGCGAAGCACTCGTTTGTAGTACCTTGTACTGCTTTGAGACTGACATTTAGACATTAAGGTTTTAAAACAAGCTGGCTCTTCCTGTTCTTCTGAAAACAGAGAGAAGTTCTGTCTCTTTGGGCTTTTGCCCCAGTTACCTAAATCCAGTCGAGGTTTTAATAACAGCTTCGTTGATCTAGCAAGCCATCGCAGTGTCATCTTATGGCTGCTTCCTCACTCTGATAATAGAATTCACCTCTCCCGTGGCTTCTGCCACAGGAATCCTGCAGAGAGATTTAATTGTAAGAACCCCTCCCTAATCAGTAATATTTGCACTCATGTCGGCACTGTTATTGTTTATTTTGCTTGTGTGTATCCTGTCTTCATGAAGTGCATATTCTGGGCGGAAAAAGCTGTGTTCTGTCTAAATGGAAGATGAGGAGAGGATGGGGTAGGTTTCCTGCTGCATAGCCAGACGGCACAATAGATGTGTTTTCTTACTGCTCATAATAACACGTGGAACAGGAATTTAGAGTCTGTAAATTTGATGGGTTTATTTTTCAGGCTTTAATCATTCGTTGATGGTTACACTTAATTCTTTGCTTGCGCAATTGCCTTGCCTGTTTCACAGGGCATTGTGGGGAGTTGATGGGAAATGCTGTCTCGTTGAGAACAGCGATTGGAACTGCTTGGTAGAATTTTTGTAGAATTTGTAGATTTTTTCATAACGAAATGAACAATTGGCACAATTGAAACAACAATTGTTTGAACAATTTGTTCAAACAGTCGCCAAATGAAGGGTTGCAAATCGAGGACTACCTCGAATTGGAGCACTGTTTGAAGTTACAAGGGCACTGAGAATAATGATTTACAGGCTTTTTTCACACTTAAGACACCTGCAGCATCCCCGTCGTCACACCATCAAAATTAGGAGGCTTGGCAACTGATTCGTATTTATGATGGTTGCTATGTCCCAAGGTCCTATGATCCTCTTTTGTGACCTTCTGACAAGCAAAGTCAATGGGAAAGCCACATTCACTTACCAAACCATGTTACTAATTTAACAACCCACTTAACAATTCACTTAACAACGGTGGCAAGAAAGATCGTAAAATGGGGCAAAACTCACTTAACAACTGTCTGGCTTAGGCACAGAAATGTTGGGTCAATTGTAAGTCGAGGATTACCTGTATTAATGATGGAAAGAATGTCGTTCCACTAAAGTTAGATTCTATTAACTCTGTGACAAAGCATGCTTAATAGAAGTAATGTGATGCTATTCCCTCACATCTGGAAGACCCCCCAAAAGGAAGTAATATGGAGACAAGTAGAATAATGCTCTACCCTGTTTCCTGAAAACAAGATCTCCCTGGATAATAAGCCCAATCGAGCTTTTGAGCTCATGCGCTAAAATATGCCCTCCCCCGAAAATAAGCCCTCCCCGATAATATGGCAACACAGCAGTAGACCTGAGGTGACCACGCTCATCACCTCCTGCACCCCCAAAATAATAAGACCTCCTCCAAAATAAGGCCAAGCACTTATCTTTTTTGGGGGGGGGGGTCAAAAGAAAATAAGACCCTGTCTTATTTTCGGGGAAACATGGTACCTATATCTTTCTTGTAATGTTTACTTGGGTCCTGGGCATTGGAACAAAAGTAAAGCTGAATTGAAATTTTTGGTGGCACACCAAAAAGTTAAAGAGAAGCGGAGAAGAATAAAATGCAAAGTTTTACTTCTTTAAAAGATTTAACTAACGGAATAATAGAATTGGAATTTCAATCTTGATGATCTTTCAATCCAGGGGTTTTAAACTGGCTGCTCATGGGCCGGATGCATCACATACAGGCTACGCCCACCCCAGCTCCGCAATGGCAAAAACATCAGTATAGGTCATGGTATGTCACATGACGTGATCGAGTTTGACACCCACGTTCTAGTCCAGTGATGGCGAACCTATGGCACGCGTGCCACAGGTGGCACGCAAAACCATTTGTCAGGGCACGCGAGGCGCTGCCCTGTCAGCTGGCCAGCGTGTGTGTGCGCGCTGGCCAGCTGAGTTCACCCTTTTTTAAAGCCATTTTTCACCCTCCCCAGGCTCCAGAGGCTTTATAGGAGCCTGGGGAGGGCGAAAAGAGCCTCCCCCACCCCGCTCCCCCCGGAGGCCCTCCGGAGGCTTCGTGAGCTTCCCTGAAGCCTCCGGAGCACAAAAAACCAGCTCTACGGGTAAACCGGAGTTTCGGGAACGGACTTCCGGTTTGCTCGGAGCTTCATAATAATAATAATAATAATAATAAGTTTGAATTTATTAGCCGCTCCCTTTCCAAGTAGGACTCGGGGCGGCGTACAATGGGGCATATAAAACATAGAGAATATACAAAAACACATAGGCATACATACAAAACATACATACGCATACACGGACACGGACTCGGAGGAGGTAACAATTTACACCATATAAATAGTTAAAAAACCAGCATTAAAATACCCCAATTGTAAGAACCCAATATACAATTAAAATTTAACGTTTAAAATACAATTTAAAAACAGTTAGGAGGAATAAGAAAAATTACGATTGAGCCAGGCCAGATAATTGAAAGAGGTGGGTCTTCAGCTGAACACGGAAGGAGCGGAGATCGGAAGTAATCCTGATGTCACGGGGGAGGTCATTCCACAGGGCTGGGCCCATCACAGAGAAGGCTCTGCTCCTGGGTGTTGCCCCCCGGCACTGTTTGGCGGACGGCACCCGGAGAAGTCCCTCTCTGTGTGAGCGAATTGGTCGTAGGGATGTGTGGGGCAGGATGCGATCCTGCATGTAACTAGGCCCTGTGCCATGAAGCGCTTTAAAGATCATAATCAAAACCTTGAAACGCACTCGGTAGACCACAGGAAGCCAGTGCAGCTCGCGCAGGAGAGGTGTTACAGGGGAGTATCTAGTCCTCCCCATAATCACCCGCGCGGCCGCATTCTGGACCAACTGTAGTCTCCGAGTGCATCTCAAGGGAAGCCCCATGTAGAGAGCATTGCAGTAATCCAGGCGAGACGTCACTAGCGCATGGGTGACTGTGCGTAGGGCATCCCGGTCCAATAAGGGGCGCAATTGGCGCATCAGGCGAACCTGATGGAACGCCCCCCTCGCCACAGCTGTCACATGGTCATCCATGGACAGCCGGGCATCTAGGAGGACGCCCAAATTGCGCACCTGTTCCATGGGGGCTAGTTGGACGCCCCCAATGGCCAGAGATGGAAGCACCTCATTGAACCGGGAGGCCGGAAGCCACAGCCACTCCGTCTTGGAAGGGTTGAGTTTTAGTCGGTTGCCATCCATCCAGACCCGTACGGCCTCCAGACACCGGGACATCATTTCGACAGCCTCATTGGGGTGGTTCGGGGTGGAAATGTATAGCTGAGTATCATCAGCATACAGATGATATCCCACCCCAAAACCACGGATGATCTCGCCCAGCGGTTTCATATATGTGTTGAACAGGAGAGGCGAGAGCACCGATCCCTGTGGCACTCCACATGTGAGTGACCTCCGGGTCGAACTCTGCTCCCCTGCCAACACACGTTGCGTCCGATCAGAGAGGTAGGAGCCAAACCACCGTAAAACGGTGCCCCTGACTCCCAACCCCTCTAGCCGGTGCAACAGGATACCATGGTCGATGGTATCGAACGCCGCCGAGAGATCTAATAGGACCAGGATAGAGGAACAACCCCTATCTCTGGCCCTCCAGAGATCATCCACCAATGCGACCAAGGCCGTCTCCGTGCTGTGCCCGGGTCGGAAGCCGGACTGGCACGGGTCTAGATAATCATTTTCCTCCAGGTGACGAGGGAACTGCTGTACCACCACACTCTCTACAACCTTCGCTAAAAAAGGAAGGTTGGAGACTGGACGATAATTGACTAGGTCCATTGGGTCCAGGGAAGGCTTCTTGAGCAAGGGCCTCACCACCGCCTCTTTCAAGGCGGCCGGTAGAGACCCCTCACCCAACGAGGCGTTCACCAGGCCCAGGAGCCAGTCGCGCGTAACCTCCCAGGATGCCAGTACAAGCCAGGAGGGACACGGGTCCAATAAACATGTGGTGGGTCGCAGACGTCCACGCAACCTGTCCAAATCCTCGATGGCAACCGAGTCAAACTCCTCCCAAAGCGGTCCCTCAAGACTCGCCACGGGCGTCTCTACTGGACCACTGAAAGGGGCCCATCCCGTCCGGATTTGAGCGACTTTGTCCTGTAGATATTTCCCTTCATTTTGACTGGGTTTCAGGGAAGCGTCCTGAAGGTCCCTGAAGCCTTTGGAGCGCTCAAAACGATCCTCCGAGCTCGGAGGTTCGTTTTGACTGCAAACTGTTCCACTGGTTAATTGTTCTCATTGTTAGGAAAGCTTTCTTTAGTTCTAGGTTGCTTTTTTCCTTGATTAGTTTCCATCCATTGTTTTCCATCTTGCCTTCTGGTGCTTTGGAAAATAGGTTGAAACACCACCACCCCACTTTGAGGCAGTTTTTTCCCCACTAGACTAGATATACACAATTCCTACAACCATTCTTCATAGGTCTTAGTCTATTTAATGCAATGTATCTCATATCAAGTTGGTGGTATAAAATTGCATCCAGGCAAAATAAAGGCATGCTGAACACTGAAGAAAACGAAGTGCTGGAGATATGAACCTGGGGCAAATGTTGTGGAGGATAGTGAATAGGAAAGGACAAAGAGATATGAAATGGAAGTGAAATATGAAATATCTATTACAAATCCACATAGCTGGAAGCAGACACAATAAGAGTGATGAATTTGCTAAGACAGCTAGTGAATTAGCCCTGGGTCTGAGTAATGGTTTAGACCTAGGAAATGATAGGAATACAGCAAAATCAAGGTGCCGCATTTACAGATATGAGACTTGAGATAAAATAGAAGGCTAAGATGAAGTTAATGGGGAGAGGTGATATTTAACTTTACGAAAGTGTTTCTTCCAGAAGCAATATCAAGGTTTTGGAGTACATAGCATTTCTTCTGCATTAAAAAAAGGGGGGGGCATAGAAAGGAAAGTTGCCCTTTGTTTCATTGCTTACATGGATTTTGTATTTTATATTTATGGATGTGAAGACATAAAACAGCAATGCTAGAAGATGATTTCTGCTACATTCCTTAGTGGAAAATTGTTACATCGGTTGAATTTGCAAGTACACAACATATTATGCTATGAAGTTCAGTTAATGAATATTTGTACCTTCACATTTTTCTCTTCACACAGGGCTCTTTAATTGAGCTTTAGAATTTATCTTTTCATTCAGATCTGTTATCATTTTGGAGATCCAGAAACCATCCATCCATCCTCAGAGTCATTGAGAGTGAGTGGGCACAGAGCGAGGGGGAGATAGATAGATAGATGATAGATAGATAGATAGATAGATAGATAGATAGATAGATAGATAGATAGATCCTACTTATAAACTGATTAAAAAAATAAATCTGTGAATATAAAGATTCTAGCAGGAACCAAGTCACTGCAGATCTGTCTGGGATAATTAGGATGTAGTTTGGCAGAGCTCCAAAGGTTCAAATCCCTAGCGCCGCGTAATGGAGTGAGCTCCCATTACTTGTCACAGCTTCTGCCAAACTAGAAATTCAAAAGCATGTAAAAATGCAAGTAGAAAATAGGAACCACCTTTGGTGGGAAGGTAACAGTGTTCCGTGCCCCTTCAGCGTTTAGTCATGCTGGCCACATGACCATGGAGACGTCTTCAGACAGCGCTGGCTCTTTGGCTGAACGTCCACAATGAAATTAGATTGGCCTTTCCAGGTCTGGGGAAATTCCAAAGGGTGCATGAGAAATTCCCTAATATTTTTACATGCCGCTCAATCTTTGCCTGGTAGATCTTTGCTTTGCAAAGATCCCATGATCTCATGTGCCCCCCTTGTTCTGTTAAGGAACTAGGAAAAGTGAAATGACTGAAAATACCCTCAGAACAAGATTGGTGACTAACCCAAAGAGGACAGGACCAAGTATTGGTAACAGCTTACATTTAAGATACACAGCTTCAAGAAGAGTAACAAAACACAAATCCTCTGCACTTATTGCATCTGCAAACTCCTAATAGCAGCTTTATTTAGAATAAACCAGTCTCTACAAACAACTCCAGGCACACCAGATGAATTTGTGTGGCTTTTGATATTTGAAGAACAGCTGTGTAGGGACCCTGCTGTGTTACGTTTAGAGGGGGACCCATGATTTTGCTGAAAAACATGCTGGTGCTGTATTCAAAACCGAAGCTTCCCATTTCTCTGGCTATTGCAAAAACCAAACAATATTGCCACAATCCTTACTTGGTTCTGACCTCTGGGTCAAAATTGAACCACGATGATTTGAAATTCCTGCTTTATGATGTTCTGCCATAAGTAAATCCATCAAATAGTGATTTGTCCAAAAATGATTTTAATTATGAGCCTAATTCTGCCTCAAAAATCACATTGTGCGCTTTCCACACATTTATTTAAAGGGAATTGGTTTAATTGGCTCTAAAACAGTGTATGCCGTTATTACTATTTACCAGTAAATCAGATTAGTTGCCCAATTCTTGAAACAAATATGGTGTCAGACTCTACTTTGCTTGCTTGCTATCTGCTGCCATAGGAACGGGGAGGGTGGGGGTTCGCGGTATTTGGCGGGGGGAATTGCTAGGTGCTGGAGGAGTTATCAGAAAGGGAGTTTTGCTCTCATCATCTTCTGTGCATGCTGATGGCTCATGTTTGGGCTTGGTCAAGGTCAACCGTCTCCGCATACCAGCTGAATGAGGCCACTTGAAGATGCAACCCACACGACACCTTTGGGAGCTGGAGACTGGGCATTGGGCTGGGGTAACTGGGGGGAGGGTCCTGGGTAAACGTTTGATATGTTCATGTTCATGCTTTTTTGCTTCAGATCTTGCTTCACTTTAGCTGTTTTCATTTCATGTCCAGTAGACGTACCTTTATCTCTATTCAAATGGAGTTGGTTTTTTTTTCCTTGGATACTGAATGAGGCACACCTGACATATGGTAAGTGAAGGCAAAGTCATATTATCCATAGATGGACAAAGCAAGCAATTGGGAAACTCCTGTGCATGTCATTTTCAAATTAAAATTGAAATATTTATCAGGTGAAAGCATCTAATTTATTGACAAAGTGATCTTTGAGGAAAAGAACAGGCCCAGAATGAATGTCAATACATTGCACCAGTGTACACAATCACTTCTCCAAACAGATTAATAGCACTATTTGGAAGGTCAAGTAATGAGTATTTCTTAAAAAAAAAAACAATTGATAAACCTTCACTGTGCATGTCAACCCCTGTTTGTCAAATGAAGTTCTTATAAATAGAAAAACACAAAACATCTGCATCCTTGCGATTGAGTCGATTGCCTGACAAGCTTTCTTGTCATGGCTGTTGATTTTCTAGTCTAATATAATCCTGGTTCTTTATTAAAGGGAATAATGAAGGCCTGGTCTTTCATTTCAAGTCATCAACATATTTTTCTGCAAGAGTAACATATGGAATTTGGAGCCCTATTACAGATACATCTTTAGGGACCTCAGCTTTTCTTAGGCAGAAATAGGAGGCCTATACACAACTGTAATTTGCAACCCAAATTTAATTTTGAACTTCATTTCACTAAAAATGAAAATTAATGTAAGAAGAACTTCCCTATGTCATGTATACTTTCTATCTTCAACATGTTCTGTTTTGAGTTCATGGCCATAATTTAATTTTTAAAATGCAAATGGAAATTGATGGACATTTTAAAGTTTTATTTTACAATTTCATTGTGCGGCACATTTGAGCAAATTACATTTGGATTAAAGTCATTGGTGCAGCATGCAAAACAAGCCTATTATATCGGTGATGGCATTGGACACCTCTAGAATCATTTTATTTCAAAGGAGGCAACTTTTAATGAAAACTTGCTTCACACAGTTTGTCTGAGTATGAGCATTAAAAATGTAATAAAAAGGCTTCGCTAGGAATCCTACAGACGAGGGGAAATAAGTTGTGTATTGTCTCTCATTATCAAAGAATTTCAAAGCGTATAATGTATTCTTCTCATCAATCCTCAAGCACAGCTCTGGGAGGGCCAATAATAGTTCCTGGGAACTCCTCCCAAACTTGTCCCTTTATCTCTTCTCTTGCTGTGATCAAAGCTACATCTTGGTCCCTGCTTGATAGGCCAACAGCTTGCCTATTGTTATTTGGGATCAAATTGAGAGAAGACATGAGAAGACATGCAGAAAAGATAATTAGATTTGGCATAAGACTGATATTCAGCTACAACTTTCTCCCCACATAGGCAGCGGTTTTTCTCCTTCATTCTTGAAGTAACCAGAAAGCATTTTGTCAGCTAGATTTAAAATAGGAAATGAGGAGTTTTGCTAATCATAATTTGATATGTGCAAATTATGGATTAGCATGCAGGCATGAACCACAAACATGGCCTAAACTGAATTGGCAGTCCCCATCTATGGGTAGCTTATTATACATTTTGTCCAAATCAATTGTATATTGGAAAGAAGAGCTCACAAAACTATGAAGGAGGTATAAAGATGGAGACAGATGCAGAGGACTGATTTGGATAGCACTAGTCCACAGATATCCTTCCATTTTGGGATGGAATTGATCTGAAGTTCAGCTCACGTAAAAGTAATACTTTAAACCTGGGAGGCGAACCTATGGCATGCGTGCCATAGATGGCACGGGGAGCCATTTGTCAGGGCACGTGAGGCATGTGTGCGCTGGCCAGCTGAGTTCAGCTTTTTTAAAAGCCATTTTTCGCCCTCCCCAGGCTCCAGAAGCTTTATAGGAGCCTGGGGAGGGTGAAAAGAGCCCCCCTGCCCCTCCAGAGGCCCTCTGGGCAAACTGGAAGTTCGGGAACAGACTTTTGGTTTGCTCGTAGGGTCGGTTTAAGCCCTCCGGAGGCTTCAGGGACCTTCAGGAGGTTTCCCTGAAGCCTCTGGAGGACTAAAAAGTAGGTACCTTTTTAGTCCTCTGGAGGCTTCAGGGAAGCCTCCTGAAGGTCCCTGAAGCCTCTGGAGGGCCTCCGGAGGGTGGGGAGGCTGTTTTTGCCCTCCCCAGGCTCCTATAAAGCCTCTGGAGCCCGGGGAGGGCGAAAAAAACATGCAAAAAATGGGAGGGAGTGCCTCTCATGCACGCATGTACACTGGGGGGGGGGTTGCACATTGCATTATGGGTGCAGCATGCCTGCGCACCCCCCCCCCTTTGCACTCCTCCCTTATGGCACAGGAGCCAAAAAAGGTTCGCCATCACTGCTTTAAACTATTGTAACTCTAATTGCAACACTAAACTATTGGGCTTTATTTTGTAATCCTCTCAAGAGCTGCAGTGCCTAGCCCTAATCCCACTGCTAGTTCCCTGCTAATGTAATTGCCCTACTGATTGCAGCATACTATCAGCTAATGCAAGAAATACCAATGTATGTATTCAAATATGAATAGTTTTGGTGCTAAATAGTATTACAGTACAGCATGGGAAGGACATATCTATATGTAGGGACATGACCAGTGAATGACAGTAATAAGATGGAATTTTACAGGTGACCCACAAACTCCAATATTTCTTTTCCAATGCATGATGAGTCTTAAGTAAATTTCCATATCACCAGAGATCATCTGGCCTATTCGTGGTTTATACAGACTGTTTGTCAGGCCCAAACAACCAGAATTACATAGATATAATTCAAGCTAACTACTTTATTACATTCTGCCTATTTTACAGGAATCCTCTCCCTGACTGCTGCCTTCTTTTGGGAACAGATGGATAAGGCTCTATGGAGTTTGGGGTGGAGGGGCTCAGTTCTGGATCTCTTACAGCTGTGCAAGGAAAGAGATCTTCTCCCTGCATGGCTGAGAAATTCCCAACACCATTGCAATTTTAGAGGATGTAGTGTGGCAGAAGAATTGGTCCTAAAATACGTTTAAAGCAATGCAGTTTTCTTCAATTTGATTAACATGTCCCCCCCATTTGTAAAGCTATAATGATCATGCTTGATAAGAGTTCTGGCAATTGTAATCCCAACACATTTGAAGAGGAAGACTGACCGAATAAGCCTATATCATTCAGTTTGACCAATGAATGTACTTATTGTATGGAAAGGCTATAACATTTCTCAGGCGAAATTATTACTGTATGCATTATTTTCCATGCAAATCAGTCCAGGTACGGTCATCCCAGAAGTCATACGATTATTACAGCTGATTTAATTGCCAGAAAACTGCACTGTTTGTGGATCTACAGTGCCACAACTACATATATCTATTTAAAGAAATCTTTTGTAGAAGATAACATAGAATCTTACTCCCTTTGATGTCTCAATGAGTATTTTTATGTAGAAAATTGATAAATTAAATCAGAAAAGGTGCAAAATATATAAATAGCAGGTGACAGAGATGAAATTCAGCAGGTTCTGACAGGTTCTGACAGGTTCTGTAGCGGAAATGTTGAATAGTTCAGAGAATCGGCAAATACCACCTCTGGATGGCCCCAGAGTGGGGAGGGAATGGAAATTTTGCAATATCCTTCCCCCAGGAGTGGGGAGGGAATGGGGATTTTGTAGTATCCTTCCCTTGCCACACCCATCAAGCCACGCCCACAGAACTGGTAGTAAAAATATTTGAATTTCACCACTGGCAGGTGACCATTATTTTTAGTCCCATCTTAGCCATGAAAGCCAGCTAGGTGACTTTGGGCCAAACATTCTCTCTCTAAACTCACTCCCCACACAGGGTTGTTGTTGTGGGGAGAATAGGAGGAGGGAGAAGTATTAGATATATTCACCATCTCGAATTAGTTATAAATAAAATAAATAAAGATCAAATAAAAGTAAGTAGCAGAACATAGATCCACCAGTTATTAAACACATTTGTACGCATATGTGATTTTGCACATCTTTCTGTATATCCAAGATGATTATTAATATGGCAGTGGTACAAAAGATTTGCTTTGAATTGATGCTATTGTGCAAATTCTGTAAAGGAGTACTGGGGAGAATGTGGTTAATGAGGAGAGGAGATAGGATGAGAACTAGTGGGAATACGAAACCGTATGAGGCAATAGACAAAGCAAGCGAAAGGCAAATACCAAGACAAGTAATAGGCCTGAGGAGATTACAGTAGTTTCAATTCCCCGAGTTACATTTGACAAGTTGCAGTCCTCACTTTCTCCTTACAAGGTTATTGTGAGGATAAATTGAAATAAAACATTTGTGCCATCTGGGAGGGTATGTGTGTGTATGTGTGTCAAATAATTAAATAAAATCATTATGAACTGTGAAAAAGCAAATAGGGGAATTTTCCATCCCAAGCTTTCGAAATCTTGATTCTAACTTTCAGATGTCCTTTGGAGAATGAATGCTAACAAGGCAGATCATGTGTTGGTTGAACTTTTGTTTATTCAGAAGAATCATGCAGACAGTTGTAATGTACATTAGCCTCATGTATTTTAATATTTCCCCTTCCCCCAAAGCTACATTGTTCAATAGTGCAACAAAAATATAAAGAGGACAACTGCTACCCAATTTGCTTAAGCACGTATATTGTTGTGCACTGTCAGTTCTCAGGACAGCTCTTGATGTGACTAGTTCTGCTTAACAGGTGCATTTTTACATCTACTTCAGGGGTGGGTTCCTGCCAGTTCTAACCTTTTCTATAGAAGAGGTTCCACAAATCTACAGTGCCGTTTAGAAACCAGTTCCAGCTCCCTCCCCTCGCCCATCCGCACATCATCAAGATGAAGAACGAGAGGAGGAATTCTGGGAGTTGAAGTCCACAAGTCTTAAAGCTGTCAAGTTTGAACACCCCTGGGGTTTTTTTTCTAAAGGGTTAGGGGTGCAAGGGTCTTGTAACTTGACAGCTTTAAGACTTGCGTGCTTCAAATGCCAGAGTTTCTGAGCCAACATTTTGGTTGCTAAGCAAGTGCGTTGTTAAGTGAGTTTCACTACATTTTACAAGTTGGCCACTCCCACCCAGTCACATGGCCGGCAAGCCACTCCCACCTGGTCACATGGCTGGCAAGCCACTCCCACAAAGCAGGTCACACCTACAGAAGAAGTTCTAAAAAAAATTGAAACCGACCACTGATCTACTTCATTATTCCCATATTTATCAAGGCAGGTGGATCAATAAAAGTATACTAATATCACCATATGGAACTATAATAGTAGAAGTCATCCAGCACTAACTTTCTCAACAATGCCGTTTTAAAGACAATTGATCCTAAGAGTGAAAATCCAGATCATTTGGACGACAATAGGGACTTCTGGGTTATACAGATTACTATATAATCACTGTTTCATGTTATTCTTAACCCCTGGGGGGCAGCAAACTATTACTGGTAAGGAGAATTCCTTACTGATGGAGGGGTGAGCGTAAACCATTAAATAATGTTATTTATAGGGACAGAGTCTATCAGAATTTTCTGGCTGCATACTCAGTAAACAATCAAGAAAGTCACCAGTTGGTTTTAGCAAAACATTATTTCAGAATATATGTCAATGATTCTAATGCAGTTGACTGAGGAATGCAGTATTCCTCTTCTGGTGGTGAATATAAATACCCATATTACTATAGGTATATATGAGGGATTGTTTTTCCTATGCGAGTAATAACATGATTCTGATCATGCACATAGATATATATTTTACAGTTTATGAAGTCCAGGCTAAATATACAAACTACATTTTGTTTTGCAAATAAAGCCAGAGTTAGATATCTGTTGGTGAATTATCGTTTTATAGAATTAACCACTTTGTGTTTCTGTGACTGTGGCTGGGATGCATTATTTTAAGGATCAAGCTCTTAATTTTTTTCTGTGTGTATGTTTCTTGCATATTAATTATTAGAAGTAGTCCTTCACTTACAATAGTTTGTTTAATGGTCATTCAAAATTTCAATGACACAGAGAAGAGTGACTTATGACCATTTTCACACTTAAGACCATTGCATTCCCATGATCGCATGATCAAAACTGAGTCATATTTATGATAGTTGCAATGTCCTGGGACCATGTGATCTGCTTTTGCAATCTTCTGACAGCAAAGTCAATGGGGAAGCCAGAGTCACTTAACAACCACGTTACTAAGTTAGGAACTGCAGTGATTCACTTAACAACTGTTGCAAGAAAAGTCATGACATGGGACAAAACTCAATTAACAAATGTTTCATTTAGCAACAGAAATTTGGGGGCCAATTGTGGTCGTAAGTTGAGGACCACCTGTATTGTGTGAGAGAATGGCTTAAATCATTATCTTATTTCTCACATATTAGTTGATCCTGCAAATAAGTTTTGTTTAGTTGTTTTGTGGTTTTATTGTATAAGAGAATATTCATGTATTCCATTTCTTTATACAAAGTAAAAATGTTCAGGCCAGTTTTTTCTATTGCTTTATCTATTAATTGATGGAGGCCTCAGTTTGAGATTCTAATATCAGGTATATACTATTATTTAGGATGACCAGACCGAAAATGCAGAGGTGAAAGATTTGTACAATTAGAAGAGAAGCCGTTTCAAGAATATGATTGGCTTTTCTTTTTATTGGCTGTATTTATGTGGAATGAAAAATTAGTGAATTGTCAACTTTGTTGACCTTATTGGCAAGTTACTACTTACTTTCTCCAAAGAACTTGACAACCACTAAAATCAATATATAGTAATCTTATTTCTGGGTGTAGAGGTGCCATATATGTTTGGGCTCTTCTGGATCATAGATTGGATTTTGAAGTGAAATGTCTGAATATTTAAGTTTATGGAAAAAATAAACAGTAAAACTAGGTGGCAATACATTTTATTGGTAGAATAGATAGAATCTGGAATAGTTTCTTTAAGATCATTTATTTTGGAATACCCTTATATGGGTTGTTCTTGACTTCAAATACACTTTCAGTTGCCTAACTCACAATAGTAGAATATACTCAAAAACAAGAATGTCTTGACAGGATACTTCATACCAAATGCTTTACCTGCTTCAGAGAAATCTTCTCTTTTGATGCAGTCCGTTTCTGAAACCAAACCTACACTGTGTTTATTTCAAAAATTGAAGATTATTTTTTAAAATTGAAATCACTTATATGTATGATATTTACTTATGAAATAATTGATTGAAACTTCTGAAAATGGAATACTAATGGTTGCAAATCCTAAAAATGTTAAATTGGTCTCACCAGATTTATCTTTGAAAATGGTTAATCAAATGATTCTATTTTTAATTGATTGAATACCACGAAGGAAATTTTTAAAATATTAATCTATATGGTTTTGTCCTGGAGTTATTACCATCTTTTTGGAACAATATTTTAAAACACATAAGTAGATTTATGTGGAAATCATCTTCATGTTAAAGTTGTTGATATAATGTAGAATTATGTTGGGAAACTGGGATTGGCTTGTGGTTGAGGATGTTTGACTATGCTGGGAATGGGGATTTGCTAAGCGAGTTATTCTGAGAAATTGGAAAAGAGCTACAATTTGGAATATTAAGGACTGGATTTAAAATATGTGCAGTCTATCCATATTTGAATTTTTTTCTATTAATCAAAAATAATAGAATATATCTGGCAGAGATTTCACGATATTTTACAATAGAGATTTTTTTTTAATTCTAATTTTTCAAACATTGTTTAATACTTGACATAAAGTATTATGAACAAGACATAGCTTGTTCATATTTTTCTGTTTTCCTTGATATTGTTTTGTTTTTAATCTGTTTATTGATTGTTTTTGTAACTTTTGTAGTTAAATTGATTTTTGTAGTTAATATGTATTTTATTAAAACTTGTAATGTTTTTTTTTGAAAAAGGATCGAAGCTGCAGAGAGTTTTCCATATTTCTTTGCTACCCTCTAAAAGTTATCCAGATTTTTTTTACAGGCTGTAAAATGGAGCCCTATCTTTTTCTTTCTGGGGAAATAAACTTTTTTTTTTTGCTTTATTCTTCACTCCCCATTTGTAAAATGAGAACCATCAATTTCCTTGTTGATAGACTTGACAGTCTAAAACAACCTGATCGCTCCAAAGCAGCTTTACGCAGGGACCCTGGTGAACATGTACAATGACACTCCTGCAGAAGAAATGCCAGGACTGACAGTTGCTGCCAATCTTTTGCTTTATTCTCTCCTTGCCAACAAATCAAGCCTACTATTTGCATTGTGCGATGTTACACTGGAAAATGAGCTATTTGCTCTCACAGTAGATTGCCTAATGAAACAAATAAGAAGGCTTAGGTCCGCTGGGGTATTTGTTGACATGTGGGCAAAGGTCTGTGTTGCGCCAATCAATCACAGTAGCACAAAGCAAATAGTGATAGAAATCTTCCCCGGGGTACTCTTGGAAAAGCAGGTTCATTCAAAAATACAAATTGCTACTCAATTTACCTGCGGCAGCCGGCAGCATGGGAAAGGTCACATCCAATTTAGGAGGAGGAGAAGGAACAATATGAAAAGTGGTACATGCCTTTGTTCGTGGAAGAAATCTGCTTGGGAAGGATGCATACATTTGAATTCTCACCGCCACAGTCTTACACATCTGGTTTATTTTATCAAAATTCCCGAATTGTTAGATGTGTATGCTAGTGATCTTCCTTTCTGGAGCAAAAGACCAGGTGAATTCTTTTTTTCTACAGCAGCTTTGTGAGGTTTCTAAGGGAAGGCGACCGAATGTGTGTGTGGCAGGGTCAAAGTCATCTAGATATTTTTATGGCCAGTGGGGTGTTTGAATATCGATTTCTTTTGTTTTGCTGTTCTGTCACACTGGTTCTCGGTATGAAACCACCAAAGATACAAAGGTACAAAGTGTGTTTGAAACTTCTTTGCTGATTCGGTTACTTCGGCTTCTTTAAAAGCACCTTTTTCCAGTTGTTAAAAATGGGGGGGGGGATGGCTGGGATGAATTCCAAAGCTTGGATAATGTGTAAGTCTTTCTTGTAGCAACTACCTCTTGAAATGAGAAAGATGGGACGGAGGGGGTGGGGACGACAACTACAGATGGTTGTTGTTCAACAACCCTGTAGCTTATCTGAAAATGTAAAGTTGCTGTTTCTTAATACAAAAATTTAAAAACACGTTTAAGTAGTTACATTCACCATTTAATACCTTGCTTTAGTTTTAATCTGCACAGAATTTGTAAGTGAATTATGTGTTTGTGTGTGTGTGTGGGGGGGTGTAAGTCAACATGGCAAAAAATAAATTTTAACCAAAGATCTATAATCCAAGTTTGGGCTGAAACCACTAATAAACTTGTTTTCATGCTTCTTTCATCTCTTATCTTTCCCTCCCATAGAGCTCTAACCTTCATTCTTCTCCTGCTTTCTGACCCAATCCTATTTTCCTGCAAGATACCATCTGCAGTTTCTCTATTTCTTTTTTTCTCTTCTGACATCTTGATTCCCATAGATCCCGGCCCTAACTTCAGAAAATGAGAGTCTTAAGGCAAAGAGTTTCACCTGAGAGAATGCATTTGCATTAGAGATGCCCAAGTTGGCTCGAAGCTGCCATTTTCATTTTCCACAACATCTTGGCAGGCCTCACTTTAAGTGTGGGAGGTTAGTTGGATGCATGTGTTACTGAGGGCTGGAGCGCTGGAGCCACTTTCTGCAATTTGGATGGTAACTAACAGTCAGCTGCCGCTCCAACTACTTTCAGAATGAAAAATAAGGGAGTAGCAGATGGTTCAGTTTCCAGTTTTTAAATGGTTGGAACAGTCAAAATATTTCATGTTTGGTTCCTATGAAATACAGAAAATTCAGCCCATTTCAAGTTTTGCTCTGATCAG
Organism: Natrix helvetica; assembly: GCF_964273705.1. Lineage (NCBI taxonomy): Eukaryota > Metazoa > Chordata > Lepidosauria > Squamata > Natricidae > Natrix > Natrix helvetica. The sequence goes on from NC_138552.1 coordinate 168,222,417, forward strand.
TCCAGCCCTAGGAGTCTATGCTTTTATGAGTCAAGCTGAAACAAATTGATAGGCAATTTCAGGTGAGTCTTTTTTGTTCCTCACTCAAAAACAAAAGACAGCTTGTTTCATACTTACTCCCAAGGAGAAATATTTCTAATAATATATATTGTTGAAAACTGAAAGGATCACATCTCCCAGACAATGATTTGAAATCTATTTAAAGCACACGTATAGCTACCTATCTTGTACAAAATTCAGGGCAGCTCACAACCAAAAGATAAAACGTTAAAACCACATCCAAGATCCATATCAAACCAAACCAAACCTTGCCTAACTTTTACATGCAGCCAACAACAAGTTCATATCATCTATCCCAACCCGGGGGGAGACGGGGGGAGACACACCGGATTTTAAGTGGTCTTAAGGTTAAAAGGTGGGGGACCTGCTAAGGAATAGACATGCCTCTTAGGTCCTAGAGCAGTGGTGGACTCCGGATCCCATTGCAACCCGTACCGGTTGCAACGGTGCCCGGCATCCTTCACATGAATGCACGCAGTGCGCGCACACCAGAACGGTACCTGGTGCTCCGAGCAGGCTCAGGTACGCCCGTACTGGGGCGTACCGCCTACAACCCACCACTGTCCTAGAGGATGGCAACATTTGGGAGGGGGCAGGGGTGGGTTCCGGCTTCTGTTGCTGCCGGTTCGCCCAGGGACATACGTATGTGCACTTAATGTGCACTATGCATGCATGCGTAGTAGTAAAAAATTGCTTCTGCGCATTTGCAGAAGCAAAAAACAAGATGGCGCCATCTATGGCACCGCCGATAGAACCAGTTTGGGGATGTGGCCAGCCAAGTTACTACCTATTCAGCTGAACCAGTCTGAAAAGGTAGGAACCCACGTCTGGGAGGGAGGATTAGGAACATGCCCACCCCATCCAATTTGATAGTACAGGCAAGTGTTCCTAGGGAGAAGTGGTCCTACAGATAACCTGATCCTGTGCCATCTAGAGCTTTAAAGATAATAGCCAGCACCTTGAATTATACCTGTAAGGAAACTGGGACTCTGTGCCCAGTCAGCCTTGCACTTCATCTTTCTCCAGCAATGTTCTAGGTGTCTCGTGTTGTTTAATCTCTAATTGGTAAACCATGGTGCTCTATGAGAGTCTATACAGGCCATGTCACCTGCTCATTCTAAACCATGACAAGAGCCTCTGCCAAACTGTGTGCCAAGGCTTCAGGAAAACCCATAAGCAACCTCTGAAACTGCACGGGTCCATCAGGCAGTGAGCTGATCAAATAGATTCCCTTCCAACTCCCTGTGGTGAGGGGCTGCTATAGAGGACTCTAGGGCCAAGAATGTCCCCTCTATGAAAATGTCCCCAAATCCAGATCATGATGCCAATACCCTGAGGTAATGCCACTACCCAGATCTAATGTTTGATTCCCTGTGTAAATAGGACCATTAATAAGTTGGGCTAGGTCCATAGCTATCATGGTGGCCATGAACAATGCTACCTCAGAACCTGGACCATGGTCCGTGGCTACCATAAACCATGCTGCTTCTAACCCTGGGCCCAGAAAAGACAAGTTGAACTGCCCCAGAAACTTAAGCCTAAGGAACTCCATTCCCAACCCAAATGTAGAGAACAAGAGTACATGCAGGATGCTGCTATAAGGCAAGGAGGAAGGAAGGTGAACAGCAATCGCCTGTGATTCCTACAGCCCAGTGGTGGGTTCCAGATCCCAATGCAACCAGAATGGTGCAACGGGACCGGGAGTCCATCACATGCACGCACGTAGCACGCGCATGCATACTTACCGCCTGTGATGCTCCAGCTGCTCAGCGGAGCATCGCGCAGGTGCTGTACGCTCTGTGCGCATAAGCCCCGATCAGCTCAAATACAGGTAAGGAGGGAGGACAGGGGGGTGGGGCCTCTGGAGCACCATACTGGAACAGTACCTGGTGCTCCCAGCAGTATCCCACCACTGCTACAGCCCAAAGAGAATTTCACATCTGGCAATGTCTGGGGCAGGACTCCTAGTGACCCCCAGAGCCTCACGGAGAACAACAGCCATGCCCTCACTCCTGTTTTGAACTCATGTCTAGTGCCCTACTTGAAACCCAGAAAGACACATTTCAAAGAGTGGGCCATCCCTCTCACCCATGCCCAACCAAGTCTTGATGGTGCAAGCCAGATGACTCTCTAATCCATGATCAGATCAGGTCATGGATGAGAGGGACTTCACTACAATCCCACCTGGTAGCAGCAGCCAGAGTCACAGAAGCTCCAGAAACCAGGTCTCAAGAATAAGCACAGGACCCCATCCCGATACTCACCAACAACAAACAATAGTAGGAAGGTAGAGACCACCTAGTGTTCAGCATTCTCTGGTCAGGCTGGCCCTCCCCTTCATTCAAACCAAGCTCTCCTTTCTACCTTATTCAATTAAATCCCCCCCATCCCCCTGCTCCCACCCAGGTGATAGGGAAACCACACTTCCAGTGGTCTCCATAGGCAAATTCCTTCTCCCAACTTCATTATTTCACTGCAGAGTGATAGGAAGCCTAGCTACTCACTCCCTAAAACACAGTTTATAAAGTGGTGTTGACTGATGCAGAACTTGTTCAACTTGGTACCAGCATCTGTGAACACTATCCAGAGCAAGTACTTTTGGATATCTACCTCCTGCAGATCCCAGTGGTCCCAACAAAAAGAGAAAGCCACCAAAATGCCCAATGTCTCATGTGGAGCTGAAGGAACACAAGTCAGCTTTCACATATCACTGCTAACTCACTCCAACCCCCATTACTTGTAAACACCTGGCTAATAGGGGCCTCCACACTCATGAGGGCAACCTTTATCCAGGAACGGTCATCATATACACAGTGCAGTAAGCCTCTGTCTTCTCTGTCGTCTCCCCTTTGTGTAGCTCCAAAATGGAGGGCAAAGAATCTCTGTAGTCTGCTCTGTCATGCCACCTGCCATATTTCTGGGAGCTGTCCCTGCATCACTTGTCAGCTGAGCAAAAACTAACTAATCTGCAGCACCACCAAGCTCCTCCAATAGCCAGTCCACTATTTTCATATCTCTCCAGCAGCAAAATTGTTGCCAGCTGACACTCCACTCCTTTGCCACCCAGGGAGATTGCAACAGTGCTGCGCAGTTGTCTGGCAGTCCACTGCTGTGACTCCAACTGGCTGCACCACCACAGCTTGTTGCTACCCCTCCAGACACTCCATCATTGTTGATTACCAACTACTCCAGCCAGGATCACCAAACACCTCCATGCACCTCTCACACTATACTTCAATTCCAGCTCTCAATAATGTGGGCACTCAAGCCCTGCATTTTCCCCATCGCCAACTATTCTGCTCCTGCAAATCATGTGAAGTAATTGCAACTATTAATGTGCCTTTATGCTAAACACATTCCTCACTTCTCTTGGACTTAAACATCAGTTTGCCTTAGCTTCTTTGGTTATACAAATTTCTGAGACCTACAATGTGCTCTAATTTGGGGAAGCAGTATTGTGCGCTCCTCCAATGTCCTGCCCATTATATTGTTTGTATGACTATATAGCTTATCCTGCTCTTTTTCTGTAATCATTCTGGCAAACTGATGGCAAAAACAATTCAGCCTTGCAGGTGCAATTGAAATAATTGTCACCACCTTTCTCTGCAGTGTGGTACTTTCACAAGTCCTTAATGCTGTTTTCTCCGCAGCATACTGCTTTGCCAATGTGTTGCTACGATAAGCAATTTTGCTCTTAGTGTTGCTGTTTTTAAATATTGCTGGTTCCCAGCTTTAGTTGTCTGGTTAACGACATCCCTTTCAGCGTTTTTCTTCTTAACAATTTGAACAAGGGATGAAAGAGTTACAGTGTCCTGCTTTTTTTTCCAGAGGCTATCTTTTCAGGGAAAGATCTTCAACTCCCTGGCAGCAAGCCACAAATTGTACCTGGAAATCCATGTGCTGGTTGTTTCCATCGGGAAACCCTGCCTGGACCAGTTCCTTCCAGCTGCAAAGGGCTTCTCCTCTGATATAGAATCATAAAGGTGAGTCACTTCTAAACTATAAAGACATTAAAGAGGGAAGAGAATACAAACTCCATTGATAACAATGTGAGAAGTTTCACAGGTAAGGATCATCTCAGGGTCAGAATTGAACTTTGGGATGGACTTATGGGTCTTTAACTAATCTGACCAACCTGATCAGGTTGACCCATTGATCTGGGCTCACCACAACAACACCCACCTCCATCACCCACCCAGATAACTAGAAACAGCTACAGGCTTGTAGGAATGGTCAATATAGAGACAACCCTGAACCAATTAGATTGAGTATTGGGCTGGGACCTGAGGTGGTATTCAGCAGGTTCTGACCAGTTCTGGAGAACCGGTAGCAGAAATTTTGAGTAGTTCAGAGAACCGGTAAATACCACCTCTGACTGGCCCCTCCCCCATCTATTCTCTGCCTCCTGAGTCCCAGCTGATCGGGAGGGAATGGGGATTTTGCAGTATTCTTCCCCTGCCATGCCCACCGAGCCACACCACGCCCACTAAGCTACTTCCACAGAACCTGTAGCAAAAAACATTTGAATCCCACCACTGTAGGCCTGATATCAAAGCCACGTTTGTGCCTAAGCAGAGTAGTTGTCAAGTTCCTGCCCACTACGCCATGCCCACCAAGCCACGCCCACAGAACTGGTAGTAACATTTTTTGAATCCCACCATTGGCTGGGACAGATGACTTTGCTCTGGAGCAATTTAAGAGAGAGAACATTGGTCTTACCTGAACGTTTTTTTCTGGAGAGTGGAGGGAGGGGTCACTGAAGGGTTATTACAGCCTGATTGGTCCATTTGACTGAGAGAAAACTTCTTAGCCTTCGGCTTCTCCCGTTGGCTCCCAGTTTCCGCGATGTCACGGTCAGCGTCTGCATGATGTCAGAAAACAAGGGAAAGCCGCCCAGGGCCACCCGATCCTACCCCTCCCGGACCCTGTCTATCTACCTAGGGCGGGAAAGTGACCCCTCCCTCCACTCTCCAGAAAAAAACGTTCAGGTAAGACCAACGTTCTTTTTCCAGTAGAGTGGAGGGAGGGGTCACTGAAGGGACATACCCACGCTACGTCCCAGGGAGGGAAGACTGGGTCCCAGGGGGAGGATCGGCCGCCACCCGCTGGAGAACCCTCCGCCCAAAGGACGCCTCAGCTGAGGCATAAGTGTCCAGGCGGTAGTGTCTTATGAAGGGAGTAGGGGAGGCCCAGGTGGCCGCGCGACAGATGTCCTCGAAGGGCGCCCTTGTGGCCCAGGCCGCTGAGGAGGCTGCACTACGAGTGGAGTGAGCAGTAATCCCCGAAGGGGGGGATTTTCCAGAGGCTCCGTAAGCCTCAACAATGGCCAACCTGATCCACCTCCCAATAGTTGAAGACGAGACCTTTTTACCTAGGGAACTCGGATGGAATGAGACAAACAGCGCCTCGGTCCTACGAATGCCCTCCGTCCGTCTCAGATAAATACGGAGGGCCCTGCGTACATCCAATCGATGCCACTCCTGTTCTCTCTCCCTTGTAGGATTGGGGCAAAAATTTGGTAGGACAATTTCCTGGGCCCTATGGAACAGAGTGTTAACCTTCGGGATGAACGAAGGATCCAAGCGCAGGACCACCCTGTCCTGGTGAATCATGCAAAGGTCACTTCGAACCGAAAGGGCCCCCAATTCAGAAATATGCCTGGCCGATGTAATGGCCACTAAAAATACTACCTTAAGTGAGAGGAGGCGCGTGTGGACCGACCTGAGCGGCTCAAAGGGAGAACCCGTCAGCGCCTTCAGGACGAGGGTAAGATCCCAGGTGGGGAACCTATGAACGGGGGGTGGACGGATGTTGGCCGCCCCTTTAAGGAACCTCTTCACCAATGGTGAGCGCGAGAGGGTAGAGGAGCCCTCTCCCCCCAAAATGGTGGATAGGGCCGCTACCTGTCGCCTAAGTGTATTGTGGGACAACCCGTCCTCTAGCCCTTTTTGGAGAAACTCCAAAACGTCTGGAACCGTAGCCCTAGCTGGATCCACCCCCCTGGGGCTACACCACTTCGCGAAAGCCGTCCAGGTGGCGTTATAGATTCTAATTGTGGATGGTCTCCTAGCTGCCTCCAAGGTAGCTATGACCCCTGACGACAACTTCCTCCCCTTCAGTAATCCCCTTTCAAGAGCCACGCGGTCAGATGCAGCCACTGCGGCTCTGGGTGAAGTAAGACCCCCTGACACAGGACGACCTCCTCTGGCGGAATCCTCCAGGGGTCTGTGACCGAGAGCTGGACCAGGTCTGCGAACCATGGTCTCCTCGGCCAATATGGGGCTAATAGAATGACGTGAGCCCTCTCTGAGACTACCTTCCGAATGGTTCTGGGAATGAGGGGAAGGGGGGGGAAGGCGTAGAGGAGACCCGGAGGCCACCGGGTTCTGAGAGCATCCGCTCCTTCTGCTGCTGGAGTCTTGAATCTGGTGAAAAATCTCGGCAGTTGTGCGTTGCCGGGGGAGGCAAACAGGTCTACAAGGGGGTTGCCGAATCTGAGGCAAATCTTCCGAAACAACTCTGGGTCCAGCTGCCACTCGCCGTTGTCCAGAGTCGCCCAGCTCAACCAGTCTGCCTGGTGGTTGGATTCCCCCGATATATGTTCCGCCGTAATTGAGGCCAAGTGTCTCTCCGCCCATAGGCCTAATGTCTGTGCCTCCCGCCACAGGGCTCGGGAGTGAGTCCCCCCTTGACGGTTGACATGAGCTTTCGTCGCTACATTGTCCGTAAGCAGGAGGACGTGTCACCCCTGCAGATGGCGGTGGAAAGTCCGGAGGGCCAGTCTCGCGGCCTTGAGCTCGAGCCAATTTATATTGTGTCTGAGGTCCGAGGCAGTCCAACGTCCCTGGGCCATGTCGGACCCCATCACAGCCCCCCAGCCATAAAGGCTCGCGTCCGTCGTGACTTGTACTCTCTCTGGCTCCCAAATTGAGGCCCCCTGTCGCAATGCCGGGGACATCCACCACTTGAGTGAGCATCTTACTTCTGGCGTTAAGCGAAGCGGTCGCAGAGAGTTGCTCAACATTCTCCTTTGGGCTGGTATCAAGGCCCACTGGAGGGGACGCAGATGTAGACGGGCCCAGGGAACTATCCCTATACAGGATACCATCTTCCCCAGGAGTCGGGATAAGGTCAGGGTGGAAACGGACCTTTTTGTCCTGATGGACGTGATCAATTGTCTCAGACTGGTCAGACGGTCTGGGGATAGGCGAACCCTCCCTGACTCGGAATCGATTACTGTCCCTAGATGCAGAATCTGTCTGGATGGGGATAGGTGACTCTTGGGAAAGTTTACTGAGAAACCTAGTGTCTGGAGCCATTGGATGGTCAGCTGGAGGTCTGCTCTGGCTCTGGGAAGGGACCCCGCCTGCACCAGGACATCGTCCAAGTAGCACTGGAGTCTCACCGGAATGGATCTCAGGTAAGCCGCCAGTGCCGCCAGGACCTTGGTGAACGTCCGAGGGGCCGAAGCCAAGCCGAATGGAAGGGCCCGGTACTGATAGTGTCGGCCTTTGTGGGAGAATCGCAGGAATTGACGGTGAGCCCGGAGGATGGGGATGTGAAGATAGGCCTCCGTCAAATCTACCGAGGCCATGTAATCCCCCTTCCAAATGCCCTGTAAGATTGACTTCAGGGAGGCCATCTTGAAGTGCCTGTAGACTAGGTATTGATTCAGGCGCTTCAGGTCGAGGATTGCTCTCCAACCCCCCGAGGCCTTCAGGACTACAAATAGATTTGAATAGTAGCCCCGTCCCCTCTCCGGCTCCGGAACGACCTCCACCGCTCTGATTTCCAGAAGATGGGAGACGGCGAGGTCCATGAGATGACGGCGTTCCGGATCCCGGGATGGGGAAAACACCTTGAAGCGTCTCGGGGGATAGGAGAGGAACTCTAACCTTAGGCCGTGGCGAATGGTCGCTCGGACCCAACCGTCTGATGTAATCTGGTCCCACTTGTCCGCGTACAGCGCCAGGCGGCCGCCTATGGGATGACTCGGATTTGAGTCATTTCCCTCTGCGGAAGGGGCAGCCGCCCCCCCCCCCGCGAAAGGGCCGCTTGGATTGGGACTGGTACCTGGAGCGTTCCTGAAAATTTTGCCTGTTATATGGCCTATCCTGCCTGTACTGTTGGAAACGGGGCTCCTGGTCCCTGTCATAACTCCTGAAGGGAGGCCTGCGATATGGGTGACTGCGTGTCTCGGACTTCTTGGTGGAGGTAGGCATCACCTTTTTCTTGTCTTTATTCTCCACCAAAATTGGGTCTAGAGCAGACCCAAACAAATTGGGGCCCGTGAAGGGGGCAGCTATTAAATCCCATTTGGCTTTATTATCGATCTGCCAATTTCTAAGCCAAAGGAGTCGGCGCGAGGCCACAGAGGTAGCTAAGGCGCTGGAGCCGAATCGCATGGCATCCAGGGTCGCATCGGCCGAATACTGGCAGGCCGCCATAATTTTAGTTAAATCCTGATGGATGCAGTCATCCTGGATCGGGATACGATCCTGGAGTTGGCGGAGCCACATCACTGTTGTGCGATTAAAATACGAGGCGGCGGCCGCCGCCCGCATTGCCCAAGCAGAAGCCTTATAATTTTTTCGCAAGGTAAGCTCCGCCCTTTTATCTTCCGGCTTAAGCTTGTCCGCCGCATTCCCCGAGACCACTGGGGAGGATGAGACCAGGGCAGCTATGGGTTGATCTATGGCCGGAAGTTGGATGGCCTGTAAGAAGGCCTTCTCCATATTATAAGCCCGCCTATCATTGCTGCCAGGAGGGGAAAAATTTGAAGGCCGGGCCCACTGACTGGTGGCCACCTCCAAGAACAGAGGGGGAGCAGGGATCTCCTCTTTATTGGTGGCCGTGTTGGAGAACATCACCATGTCTGGATCTCTGGGTGGGGGCACTGTGGGGTCTCCCGTGCCCACCTTGGTGGTTCTCCTAGCTTTTTTTAGTAGAGGCTTGAACATGGCCTGAATGAATAGGTTGGAGGAGGTGGGCTGATCAGCGGCCGCGTCCTCCTCCTCAGAAAACCCCCAGTCGTCTTGGCGATGAGATTCTTCCCTAGAGGAGACCTCACTCATGAGAGAGGGCGAGGAGGCCCTAGATCTGGCTCTGCTGAATGGAGTAATCCTACCATGACGGGAGGGCCTATCCCTTTGAGCTATTCCCCTGGAAATGGCTGCCGAAATCAAACGCTTTAGGTTTTCAGGAAGGTGTTCTAGGTCTTCCTCATCATACTCAGAGTCATAGTCATGAGAGATTGAGTCCCTGTGAGATCTCCTACCCTTGGACGGGCCAGCGGAGGGGCCCTCTAAAGGATCATTCCTGTCCAATTCCCTTGTCCCAGGGGAAGTAGGTGGAGGAGGTGAAGCCCCCTGCCCCTCACTCCTAACTGATCTGGAAGAGGAGGAAGAGGGAGAGGAAGGGCTGAATCCCCTGTTAACAGAGGGGGAATGACAAGAGGCCTCAGGTCTGGGGGATCTAGATCTAGGCCTGGGATCCCTGGCCTTTTTCTTCTCTGCCCTCTCAATGGCCTTTTCAATTGCCTTGGAACGTCTAAGCTCGTCCCTTTGTAGAGCTCTAGAGGGCCGATCCTCTGCAGTAGGCCTAGAAACTCGAGGCCTGGCTGGGGCTGTGGGGCCTGACTTGTCCTCTTGGGCCTGGACTGTCGCAGTTTGAGCTCCCTCAGATCGCGCTGCCATCGCCCCACTCACGTGTCAGAAGAGATGTAGCTTGAAAAAAATTTGCAGCTTCTAGGCCCCGTGCTGGTGGGAAACGCTCAGCTTGGCCCTTTGAGTGCCGGTGGCTATTGAGTAAGGCCTCTAGTTTGGGCTTGGCCACGTGTTCAAAATGGCCGCCGGCTCAATTTAATGGCTTGCTTCTCTTCAGGCGGCCGCTAAAATGGCGCGCGTGCTGCCGCTTGTCTCCCCCCGCAATCCGATGGCTAGCCGACCCAAAATTAGTGATTTTCGCTCAGGGGTGATCTCGCGCCGGTCTTCACGCCTGGCAAGAGCCGCTGGCGCTCCGGTCTTGCGCTCGCGCCACCGCCGAGAGCACTGCTGACCCGGGAGAGGCGGCGGGGCCGAATTGAGGGAATTGCCGGTCTTCACGCACGGCAAATAGGCCGCTGGCGCTGCGGCTTGATGGAAGGGTCGTCGGGGGAGAAGCTGAGAGCTGCGATCCACCCGGCACGCCCGAGGCCCCAGGAATCAGCCGGGGGAGGAGAAGGCCCAGCAGGGAAGAATTTTTAAGGAAAGGAGGTCGCTCCTCGTTGCTCTCCCTGCCTTTCTGGGACAGCCAAGGGTTGTCCTGTTGGGCACAGCTCTGATTTTCTTCTATTAATTTTTTATAATTTCGAAATTGCCAATTTGATCAATTTTATTACTCACAGTCGCACTGGGACCCAAATAATACGTCTTTGGACCTTCTTGACTGAGAGGAAACTGGGAGCCAACGGGAGAAGCCGAAGGCTAAGAAGTTTTCTCTCAGTCAAATGGACCAATCAGGCTGTAATAACCCTTCAGTGACCCCTCCCTCCACTCTACTGGAAAACTTTTGGTTTTTCTTTTTAAAATTTTACCATCTTTGTTACTTTGTTCTTAATCTAATGTTAGCAGCCATTGTGAGTGGGCAGTCATATGAATAAATGGAGAAATAAATTAAGCTAATAAATAAATGCCACCCTATGGGACAGGTGGGTTAGAGTCATGGTTGAGGCCCAGAAATCAGGCAATGACTTTGAATGTGCATCAGCTTAACCTGAAGCTGAAACTGAAATGCTGAACCTCTTTAACCACATTTTTGTACTAATATTGTACAGGGTAAAATACAGGCAGCGACGAAGAACTAGAGTTAAATTAATCATATGACAACCAACAAGATAATGTTAATTAATAATGAGAAAGATTCAGCCACTCTGTTGAAAATGAACACTTGGAAAAATGAAGAGATGACCATATTTGCAAGAAGGCAAAGGATCAAATGAAAGCAAAATGTATCTTTTTTTTTTTACAAAAATACAAAAAAATAGGCATTTGGAATTATATTATATGGATTTTTCCAAATAAGATTTTATCAGGAATGCCAGTTTTCTAATGCAAGGTAAATCATCCTCAATTGGCAGATATACACATGCACATATGCGTGTATATCCTTATGGAAACAAGGAAAAGAAAATGGCAACTGTGAGGTCAGGTCGAAAAGCAATTAGACTATATAAAATAATTACAGCTCATATTTACTACAGTATCAATAAACAACCTGGTGTACATCAGTTGATCAATTTCTATTTGTGTGAGAAAACTCTGTTAACCTTGCCAAAGCCACCAGTGTTGGAACTGAGCAAATATTGCTTGATATTTCATCAGTTTTACAATTTATTTATGACATTTATACAGCTGCCCTTCTCCAATGTATGTGACCCTGGGCAGCACACACCATTAAAACAAAATGATCTAATTTGTCCATTTACACAGTTGTTCTTTATGTCTTCCTTTACTGCTTTGGATGTGAAGGGATTAAAACAGTTAAAAGAATTAAAACCTGGGAAGGAAGAGCCAACGTCACGATGATACGGATGTGTGGTTCTGATGCTCTGAGATCGCTGCCGATACTTTTGCCGCTGGGTGGTCCAATCGGACCTAAACTGTCCCATAGAGACGGTGAACAGGAAGAATATGTCTTGCTGATCTCAGGGACACTGCAAAGTCCCTGATTGATCCAAGAGAAGTTCTTCAAGCCGGCGACAAAATGTCCAGCCCCAGGCTGATGAAGTTGGGACGGCTCCGGAACGGAAGGGAAGCGGAAAGAGAAAGTGTGTCCATCCGGTGAGGGAACTTTATTGTTTTGGAAAAGACTGCCCCCCCCAAAAAATTTTTAAAGTTAAATTAAATCCGAAAGCAGAAGAAAATAACCGGCAAAATTAACCTATATTGGATTGCTTTGAATAATGTACTTAATTTTACTTTGTGGATTGAAGTGCTCGCAACTTTTTTTTTTTTAAAGAGAACAGATCAGTTTTTCTTCTTCTATTTTTTATTTTTATTTTTTTAATCTATGGATTAAAGTCTTCTTATTTCAACAAGGACTTTTATTACTTGCTATTAATTTTATTTGAGAACTCTGTTTCTTTTAAGTTTGAAATAACATTAGAGAGTGGGAAGCAATACTGTCACTTGGAGGATGGAGGATGGGGTTTTTGAAACAATACACTTTCCCTTTTCCTTTTGATCTAACTGACATTGTATCTCGAGGCTTGGCAACTTGTTTATAGAAAGTGATAAGAAACAAGGGAACAAATTGTTTTTACAGGTGCACTTTGAGAGTCTTACTGGCAGTGGGAGAGGAAAAGAAACAGAACCTTCTTTTTTGAAGATTATAAATGAACTTGTGTTTAAACTAATTTAATATAAGAAGCCTTGAAAGCCAGAGTGGAAGTATCTACTAGCTTGTCAAAATGGCACAACATTCAAAAGAAACAATAACTTTGCAAAACATCTTGGCTGGAATTCAAAATTTATTAGAAATAACAGAGAGAATTGAGAAGAAGATGGAAAAAATAGAGTTTATAACAGCAAAAAATGATGGGGTCAGAGTCCCAAAAATTGAAGGGGAAAATGATTATAAAGACAAGACAACTGATTACTTTATCAGTGGAGTGAATATGGTTGAAAGTGAGAAAAGGGGTATGGAAAAGGGAATTAGATCAACAGGAACTGTACCCCAGATTTCAAGGCATGGAAGAAGAAAAAAGAGGAAAAATGATGGATTTAAGGAGAGAGAACTTCTCAGAAGCAAGATTGACAACCAAAGATAACCTGATTAAAACAGCAGATGGAGGGCACTGAGGTTACTTAAGTGATGCTACAAGCAACAAGCTGCAGAGAGAAGTCCACAAAAATTTTATTAAGGAAATAAATAGAAGATCAATTCCACAAATGGCAAAAGAAATAAGACTGTATTATTACTGGAAGGATACAGGCTGATATATAAAAATTGATAATAAAAGTTAATTTTAGTAATTAGTGATTAGTAATTTCTAGAGTGCTATGTTAAATAATTAATTGATAAGGATAATAAGGTACATACATGTGTTGATTTGATGAGAGGAAGTTTGATATAATTAGTGAATGAATTTTTGTTAATAAATAATATCTATAACAATAACAATGAAATGACCAGGGATAAATTGTAAACAGTGATTTGGAAAGGAGGATCAGAAACCTTGTTATCAAACATAATTAATTTTTACTTAGACCATGCTATAAAGGGGTAATATTATTAGATGATATTAGAAATAATTAATGAAATGCTACTATGTGCTTGGGTTTTTTAATTTTGGACTATTTCATGTAAAAGGATGTTAAAACAACCACAGTCAAATGAGAAGTGTGGTATGTTGATAGTAAGATAAATAAAGATTTTTGATTTAAAATACATAATGTGATTTGAATTATAAGCAACGACTGTGGAAGAGATGCATGAAAGCTATTTGTAACCAACCGACACACTTCTACAATATGATTAGTGATTAGTAATTTAGTAATCTTTAGAGTGATATGTTAAATAAATAATTGATAATGATAACAAGGTACACACATGTGTTGGTTTGAAGAGAGGAAACCTGATATAATTAGTGAATGAATTTCTATTAATAAATAACAATTATAATAATAACAATGAAATGACAAGGGATATACTTAATATATATATGTACTGGCTCAATAAAAGGTATTGGGATACAAATAGTAAACAGCGACTTGGAAAAGAGGATTAGAAATGTTGTTATCAATCATAATTAATTCTTACTTAGAAAATGTTATAAAGGTGTAATGTTATTGGATGATATTAGAAATAATTAATGAAATGTCATTATGTGGTTGTGTTTTTCAATTTTGGATTATTTTATGCAAAAGGATGTTAAAACAAGTATAGTCAAATGAGAATTATGGGATGTTGATAGTAAGATATATAAAGATTTTTGATTTAAAATATAAAATGTGGTATGAATTATAAGTAATGACTGTGGAAGAGATGCACGAAAGTTATTTGTAACCAGTCGACACACTTCTACAATATGTAACGAAAGATGATTTCATTTTATTTTTTTGTGTTGTGTTTGTCTGTTTAACCAAAAATAAAAAAAAATCTTAAAAAAAAAAAGAATTAAAACCTATATTAACAAAAGACAGGAAAGAATGCAACCAAGCTTATAGCAATCATTTAATGGGCTCCATGTTTCTATGGGCTCCTAAGGCCAGAGGTGGTATTCAGCAGGTTCCGACCAGTTCTGAAGAACCAGTAGCAGAAATTTTGAGTAGTTTGTAGAACCGGTAAATACCACCTCTGACTGGCCCCACCCACATCTATTCTCTGCAATGTTCCCTCTAATTTCTTTTCAGTGTGTGCGGAAAAGTAGTGTTTGAGCGGCACATTTTCATGCCTGAGCACCTGGATTTTTTTCACAGATGTCACCCAAGATAACAATGAAACTCAAAGTTATGTTTATTCAAGGTACCCACTTAATTAAAAGTGTTATATAATATCAGTATCACTTATAATACTGCAAGTCTGCAATATTAAAATACTTATATAGTGTTTATGGTAATGTACATTGTTATTCACTGAAAGTCTGGAAACAGTACCAATTCCCAATCTAATGGCAGCAAATTCTACCATGTAAATATCCATTAAGTAAAGAAATCTCCCTATACAGGTAGTCCTCAATCTGCGACCAATTAAGCCCAAAGTTTCTATTGCTAAGTGAGACATTTGTTAAGTGAGTTTTGCCCCATTTTACAACCTTTCTTGCTACAGTTAAGTGAATCACTGCGGTTAAATCTGGCTTAGGCCCAGGGTACCTGCGAGACCACCTACTGCCACCAGTTGCCTCCCACCGTCCAGTACGATCCCACAGAGTTGGCCTCCTCAGGGTGCCGTAGGCCAGGCAATGTCGGCTGGTGACCCCCAGGGGGAGAGCCTTCTCTGTGGGAGCGCCTTCCCTCTGGAATTAACTGCCCCCGGAGCTTCGCATAATCCCTGACCTCCGGTCCTTCCGACGCACCCTAAAAAGTTGGCTTTTCCAGCAAGCTGGCCTGTTAATTTTATCTCATTTTTAAATGTTATTGTCCTATTAATTGGGTTTGTTTTTTGGATATGTATCTAATTTCTTTTTAACTTTCGTGATATGTGTTTTTTAATGTTGTACGCCACCCTGAGTCCTTTGGGAGAAGGGCGGCATATAAATCCAATAAAACAAACAAACAAACAATAAATCAGTAAGCTGGTTGTTTCTGACTTTCCCACTGACTTTGCTTGGCAGAAGGTTGCAAAAGGCAACTACATGACCCCAGGACACTGCAACCATCATAAATATGAGGCAGTTGCCTAACATCCAAATTTTGATCATATGGCCATGGGGATGCTGCAATAATCATAAGTGTGAAGAACAGCCATAAGTCACTTTTTTCAGTGCTGATGTAACTTCAGTCATTAAGTGAACTGTTGTAAGTTGAGGACTACTTGTATTCAAGTTCAATGGATGACTCTTTATGGGAAAAGGATCAAAGCTTCCCTCTATCCACATTTTCCATACTATGAATTACTTTATATGCTTTATACTTCCCCCTTATTATCCGATAGTCTGCAGTGATATTAGCAAGTTATGAATAAATTACCAATTGATGTAGATTAGCAGCTGGGGTATATAAAGAAACAAACCTATTATTTATTGAGTTGCATGTATACAACATTTATATGTTGGCTGGCTGTATATTTACCCATGAACATGTATATATATCCATGAAGCCACTTTGCTTTTGCTTTATTTAGATATTTATAGTTGCTAATTTTTCTACTACCAGTTTCTACTACCCTGAAAGCTTCAGAATATCTGAAACTGAACTGTGAGATTTGGCACCCTCATAAGGTTTAAGTTGGGGGTGCCCCATGGACATCATTATACATAATGTGCAAAATCTCTGATATAAATATTCTTACATAAGTCTTCCTATTACATAGTTTTAAAAAGTTGCTTTAAAATATAAAGCCTTTTTGTTTAATATTTACTTATCCTTAAACCAGAAAAAGTTATAAAATTTGATAATCTTACTTTTTAACAGTGTGTGTGTTTTAAAGCTTACATAAAACCTACCATGGTGTACTGAAGAGAACATTCTGAATGGAGCAATTTGTATTTAACTCTTGTTAAACCACAGATTTCGCAGAAGAATTTGATACAAGTAACTTTTTTAGTCCTACCACAACTATTCCTATTTTCTTGGGAAAATAGCCAGGTTTAAACATAATATACAGCGAAATGTAAGATTGCTCGGCTTGGCTTCACATCTGAAGAAACTGCAGCCTTTGATACAAAGAAAAATTACCTTGCTTCTCTGGATCAGTCCCGTTAAAATAATCCACTACTCCCTCCCTTGGGAAATCCTTTTCCCTGTGAGCTACTGCTCACTCCTGCCAAGAAGCTGCGTCCCAACACATATGTACCAGCAAAGCTGTACCAAAAGGCTTAAGAGACACACACGCTGACTCCAGTGTACTCCGGCATTATCTCTCTTTTTCTGGGGTGAAACCGCTTACAAACCTCTGTGTACAAACCTCAAATAAGTTGGACTTGGCCTGCCTTTGCTCTTTGCTGGCCACCAAAAGCCCACCTTCCTGACAGAAGCCTCCAAGCTTAAAGACTAAAGTCCAGTACATCACGCTAAAAAACACTGTGCGGCAGTTGGAAACTGTTGTGCAGCGTTTTTTATCATGAGAAGGGGGAGAGCTTTCTCTGTGGGAGCGCCTTCCCTCTGGAATGAGCTGCCCCCGGAGCTTCGCATAATCCCTGACCTCCAGTCCTTCCGACCCGCCCTAAAAAGTTGGCTTTTCCAGCAAGCCGGCCTGGCCTGTTAATTTTAACTTATTTTAAATGTATTGTCTTTTAAATTCAGTTTGTTTTTTTGGATATGGATGTAATTTTTTTTAACTTTTGGGATGTGTGTTTTTTAATGTTGTACGCCGCCCTGAGTCCTTTTGAAGAAGGGAGGCATATACATCCAAATAAACAAACAAACAATAATAAACAAACATGCGCGCGGCCGCGCAACTGCGCAGCTTAGAGGGAACATTGATTCTCTGCCTCCCGAGTCCCAGCTGATCAGGAGGAAGTGGGGATTTTGCAGTAACCTTCCCCTGGAGTGGGATGGGAATGGAGA
The DNA here is from genome assembly GCF_964273705.1 of Natrix helvetica. Classification (NCBI taxonomy): domain Eukaryota; kingdom Metazoa; phylum Chordata; class Lepidosauria; order Squamata; family Natricidae; genus Natrix; species Natrix helvetica. The sequence goes on from NC_138552.1 coordinate 168,239,684, forward strand.
TTTTACAGTATCCTTCCCCTGCCATACCCACCAAGCCACACCCACAGAACTGGTAGTAAAAAAAATTGAATCCCACCACTGTAGGCCTGATAACAAAACCAAATTCCTACCTAAGCAGAAGCTGACCGGACCTCAATATGACTCTTCTGCTGGACCTGATGGGATGGGTGGATATAGTATGGACAAGGTGGTCCTTCAAATGATCCTTTCTCTTGAAAGTGGTCTTTCCCTTTAAGAAAAGTAGATCCTGGTGACCTTAATGCAATTAACCTCCTTGACATTTAGGGGCAGATGTGTTTACATGAATAAAACTGTAAAACTGTAATTTTTTAAAAAAATGCATTTTTATTGGATTAAATAAGAAGGAAGAATGCTAAAACATATCCCATAATTCGATTGCTTTACTTTTCTATATTATATTTGTCCGTCTCCCCTACAAATTTTTTTCAGTGTTTATGAGAAGAAACAAATATATACCAAAATCTATGAATCAACATTGTTTCATTCAGGATGAGTCGTCATTTCTCAGGATGAAACTTTACAGCTGTAGAGAAAGAGAGAAAAAGAAAGAAAGCAAAATAATCATACTGATTGAAAACAAACAAAAATGTGTCTCATAGAAAATGGTTGAATAAAGTATGGGTAAGAAATGCATACATAAAAAATCTCTATGCAAATAAGAAGATGGGGGGGGAGAGAGAGAGAGACAGATGGGCAACTAATGTAGAGCTTGCCAGCATATGCTTTGTAGGTAGAAAAAAGATAATGTCAAGGAATCAGGCAGCTCTAATCTATCTTTTAAAAAAAGGATATCTTTTTGGATTTATGCAAATCCTCGGTGCTCATGAAAATCCACAGGGTGCCTGGGGGAGAATAAAACCAAACAGAAGGAATGCACTCTTTAAAAACACAAGTATTTCTTTTATTTGGATGCTTATTATAAAGAAAAGAACAGGGCATACAGGAAAATCATATAACTGTTATTTTACAGTTAAGGCACTAGCTTAGCAAAGCTGAGTAACCTATCCAGTTGGGAACTGATTGACCTCACATTAATGGGTCAATTGTTTAGATGCCTTCAGCTAAAAATATTTTGGTCAGATGGAACATAAAATAATGAAACAAATTAGGCATGCGTGTGTGTTTATTTCTTCTAAAATAAAAATGGATCCAATAAATTGTACATGGCCAAAAGTTGATAAAACTAGGTAACCCTCAACTTATTTGTTCAGTGGCTCTTCAAAATGACTGATGACGAAGAGACTTATGACCTATGACGAAGTTACAGCCATTGCAGTGCCCATATAAGTGTCACATAAGTGCAATTTGTGTGCTTGGCAACCCATTCACATTGACAATCAGTTGCCAAGCATCTCACAATCATATGATCACCATTTCCAATCTTCTTTGCGACTTCCACAGAAAATCAGAATACAGGATAACGGAGTTGGAAGGGACCTCGGAGGTCTTCTAGTCCAACCCTCTAGCAGGAGACGCTACACCATTCTGGACAAATGGATGTCCAGTGTCTTCTTTACAAACCCATGATGGGGGGGGGGCAAGGGAGGGAGGAAAGGAAGGGAGGATGGAAGGAAGGAAGGAAGGAAGGAAGGAAGGAAGGAAGGAAGGAAGGAAGGAAGGAAGGAAGGTCTCAAGCTACTGTCACCCGCTGAGAGGACTCCCTCTAGTCTCTGGTATCTGACTGAAAAAAAATTGTGCCAAAATCCAAGCAGGATTGTCAGCCACAGGGCAGTGAAACTTGTTTCCCCAGTCTAGGCTGAAAAATTCTGCTTAGATTTGAGCACAGAGGATTTTCAGATTCAGAATGGAAGGCAATCTCTCCACTCTGGGGCTGCAAATCCTCCATGTTGAAATCCAAGCAGTTTTGTAGTCCCAGAATAGAGAGATTTATCACCTTTTCAGAAAGGTAAATGCAGGAAGTCCTTGGCTTATGTCCATAATGGAGCCCAACATTTTTGTTGTTAACTGAGACATTTGTTCAGTGAGTTCCCCCCCCCTTTCTTACCACGGTTGTTAATTGAATCAATGCAGTTGATAAGTTAGTTAACCTGGTTATTAAGTGAATCTGGCTTCCCCATTGACTTTGCTTGTCGGGAGGTCAAAAAAGGTGGTCACATGATCCTGAGACATAGCAATGGTCATAAATGTGAACCAATTTCTAAGCATCTGAATTTTGATCATATGATAATGGGGATGCTTCAAAGGTTGTAACTGTGAAAAACAGTCATAAGTCACTTTTTCTGATGTCATTGTAACTTTGAATGGTCACTGTTGTCAGGCGAGGATTACCTGTATACAAAAGAGTAGAAGTTCAAAAAGTTTAAGCTAATTGACAAATTACAAATAAATACATACCCGAGTCCTTCCTGAGTTCCTACATAATTCAAATTCTCAGTTTCTGCAATCTCAAAACTGCAATTCTCTTAACAAAATTATACAAATTCTTCCTAAAAGCCTGAGAATTATCTTTTGAGTTCTAGAGAAACAAATGTTTTAAACAAACAATTAATCAAAATGGCCTGTGTAATTGTTTTTAATAAAAAAAAGAATTGGTTTGATTGGTTTGGGTTTACAGGAAATTACAAGTCTACTAAATGTAGCAACTATAGCAACTCAACTGATTGAGAAAAAAGAACAAACAAACAAACAAACAAACCTCTCACTCAGAAGAACTTACACAGCTTCTGCCAGACATAATATTTCACTTGGGTCAAGTGTGTAATTTACTGTCATAGGATGTGGAAATTACCATCAGGTGAGATAGACAAATTAATGATGTAAAGGGCTTTTGATAGCCATTAGTATTAATGGCTGCCTATTATTTCCTATATTAAAGTTGTTGTTTTAGCATTTTAGTTGTGTTCGACTCTTGGTGGCTTTATAGGCAAATGCTCTACATGCCACCCTGTCAAGCAGGGGTGAGATTCTACCAGTTCGGGTGAACCAGTAGCTCCGACCATCAGCTGGGAGCGAACCGGTTTGCTCCGATGATAAAGTGGGCCTACCCACCTGCCCCTGTGCTTAACTCACCTATATCTTCACAGCTGAGTCACGCGGCAGAGCAAATTGTAGCGCCTCAGCTGTTTTCTTCCCCTGTAATAATGCAGAAGGCACTTTTTCTCAAAACTGTCCATGCGCGCAAAGCGCACAATCACCAAATCAGTTGTTAAACCGGTAGGAACCCACCACTGCTGTCAAGTGCAGCTTCTTTCAATTGTTGGATGTTCAACTTTGTAATTAAAGTTAGAATACTGTAAATACTCCATGCTGATAAAAGTAGAAGGAGGGCATAATCTTTTTGACCCCAGTTACTTCCTAAAAGCAGCTATTTAATACCATTCATTCTGGAATGCTGAACTGAACAGACCTTTGATGGGAGATTTTTTCTTAAGTTTTCAAGAGAAAACTTCTGACATCGTATCTATAATTTTGAAATCGTATCTTATATATAGAACTCCAAAAGATGCTGGATTGTGCTTTAGATAAACACAAGTTTTGAATTTTGCACTCAAAATCTTGAACCTGCCCTTTATTAAAAACTATGGATGAAATCCATATTGTTTATAAATTTGCATTTTACTTGCTGGGGGGGGGGGTGGAAACAATTCCTCTTAGGCTTAGCCATCTGAGTACTAAATAAATGTTCCCCTTTTCCAGGGAGAGCAGAAGGAGTAAGAGAGGCATGAGATGTGTGACTGTTTTAATTGGCATCTGTAGGACACAAGATTCTGCATTGTCAAGGACATTTTGTAATTCTGCATATGGTGTTGAATCAGCTCAATCTAGTCAAGTGTATAAAGTTTAATTAGTTTGATTCCTCAGTTCTGAGAACATCCAGCACTGTCAGACAATACACCATCATTCGTACAAGTGACCGGTTGTTGTGATGCAATCTTTCTTTTGCATTATGCCACCGCTTTTTTGTGTGTTTTGTTCCTTGTGAAATGGCAATGTAGCATCCACAGCTTTTCTTTTTCTTACATGTTTTGCTGCTAAGAAAGTCACTACCTTAAAAGGACGATTGAGGAAACCTTAATTACCTTCCAGTTCATTACCTCAGCTACAAACTCAGCAGAACAAATGTCTCATACGCTATTAGGACACCTGTGTTAAGATCAAAAAGGAGAAGTCAAGTATGTTAAGAAAGTTCCCTGTTCTAACAGAAAACCTGTCTCTCTGAGCTTTTTGTCCTCAGCGTTGGAGGGGAGGGGGAAGAAGATACGGAAAGAAGTACAGGTAGTCTTTGCTTAATAACATTAATTGGGACCAACGATAAACATTGTTAATTAAGAGCCACGATGGTACAGTGATTGGAGTGCAGTACTGCAGGCTACTTCTGCTGCCTGCCAGCTGCCTGCAATTTGGCAGTTCAAATCTCACCAGGCTCAAGATTGACTCAGCCTTCCATCCAGGGGTGGCTTCCGGCAGAGAGTACTACCGGCTTGCTCAGGGACACACTGCATGTGCAGTACAACTAAAATTGCTCTGCGCATGCGCAGAAGCAAAAGACAAGTGCCACCGAGGGAAAATGGTTCAGTGGCGTGGCAGGCCTGGGTCACTGCTGGTTCCAATGACCCAGGCTGCCAAGCTACTACCAGTTCGGCCGAACTGGTCCCAAACAGTAGGAACCCACCACTGCTTCCATCCTTCTGAGGTTGGTTAAATGAGGTCCCAGATTGTTGGGGAAAATATGCTGACTCTATAAACCGCTTAGAGAGGCTGTAAAAGCACTATGAAGCAGTATATAAGTCTTAATACTATTGCTAAATGCTATTGTTAAGCACAATGTCATGTGAGCATGTTAACTTTACAGCGGCTGTTCCAGTAAATTCTGTCTAGTCATTAAGCATGATGTCATGTGATCACCATTGGTGACCTCCTTCCAACTTCCTCATTACTTATCAGGAGACAGCGATGAAGATCACATATTACCACAGGTTGCCATTGCTGTTGTAAGTGTAAGCCAGATGCCAAGCACCCAAACCACAATCACGTAACTGCAGGAAACCTCCTATGACTGCAGCTACAAGGCCATTTTTAAGTCATTTGTAAGTACCAAATGACTGCAACTACAAGGACATTTTTAAGTCTCCTTCTTCAGCTTCATTGTAACTTCAAATGATCACTGAATGAATGGTCATTAAGTGAGGACTCTGTGCTCTATTCTTCTTGTAAGAGGCAAGCTGAAAGAGATAGAACATACAGGATCAGTCAACCAGTCAAGGGCAAGGAGAGCAGAGCAGAGCGAGAGAGAGAGAGAGAGAGAGAGAGAAAGAGAGGAAACAAAGATGGATTTATTTGTTCTCTTTACTCTTACTCTCCTAGTAATAAATAGGATAACAGCGGAGAAAATTGATGCCTCTGGAGTTGCATCCCAATATGTAGAATCGCTATTTGAGTGGGTGAATTATGATGCTGTGAAATCAGAGTCCTTTGTATGCAGGGTTGGGCTTCAAAAACGTCAGCAACGAGTTCTCTGCCCAGTTATTGGGTGGATGTGGCCATGGTGGGAGTGGCCTAGTTGGCCTCCTGCACCATGGTGGGGGGGGGGAATTTTCACCTTTCCCAGGCTCTGGAGGCTTTCCTCAAGCCTCCAGGAGGGCGAAAACCTCCTTCTCTTTCGGTTTCGGAAGCCTTCTGGGAGGCCCGTTTTCCCCTCTTCCCAAGACTTCACGTGAGTCCTATACTTACCTTGCATCCAAAGCAGGCCGTGTGGAGGCTTCTAGGAGGGGTGGTGTGGTGTGGGAGTGGCCAGCCAGGGGTGGGATTTGGAGGTTCTCCGAACCAGCCATAATGTTAGCTATGGGTTCTCCCAAAACCAGGCAAACCAGTAGCAGCCCACCCGTGTTCATATGTAATCTCAGGGCTTCAACTTCTCTTCTTTCCCTTGTTTTCCCATTTATCCCCCACCCCCCCAAAGGGTATTTATTGTGATTGTGAACAAAATAACAGCATGCATACAATTAGAACAGACTCACAATTTGAATTCCAGAATGTCCAAATTTCCCAAGCGTTAAAGATTCCTTGATAAATCCTTCTATCGTAATATTTGGAAGCGTGTATTTTTGCCACAGTGAAAACAGCCTTCCTATTATGGTTTCATATTGCACATTAATGAATGCTGTATTTCTCTATTTGCATAGCAGTGACAGAAGCTGCTGTTTAAAATTCTGTTTCACCAAGAGGATTTATGAAATCAGCGCAGGAAGATTTACGTAAAACATAAAGCTAGTTTATATTATTACATAAAAGTAAAAAGTTGATGTTTGATGTTATTATCTTATTCTACTGCACCAAAGGGAGTCAGACGTCAACGCCTTTTCTTTCTCCCCCCCCCCACTTGCCTCACACCTTTTCCTTCCTTTTTTCCTTCCCTATTTTCCTACTATTTTCTTTTGTACTTTTGTGTTACATACCATAAATTAATTTTTAAGAAAGGAAGATTTATGTAAAGCAATTTTCCTTAAGGGGCTCTGATTTAACCCTTATATACAAGATTTACAGTTACTTCTCATATCAAGGTTATCAGACACACATATAGGATTCATGTTCTATTATTTACTTGCAAAAATGAGTGTCAACCTGCTTGAATTTCCTCCACCTTTGTACATTTATACAGAAAAATAGTGTTTCTACTCAAAATTCAAAAGATAAAAAAATAGAGAAAGGCATGCTTCTGGGATGGTGTAAAAAATATAAAAACAGAACTGCAATGAAGGTGTTTAAGACACCTCTATAAATGCTCACAATCACTGTGGTGTCATTCAGGAGAGAAAAGGGGGAAAGTGATGAAAATCGAAACCACCACTCAGATGTTAAGGGGCAAACCTTTTTTAGAACATCCATATTGGGAATGTTTCTGTTCCGGTTCTTTCTACTTAAATGGAAAGTGGCAGTGGTGGGTTCCTCCCGGATCGCACCGGATCGCGCACGCTCCCTTTCAGCGCTCCACCTGGCTTGCACGCTCCCTTTTCTGTTCCCAGCCGAGCTGGTGGAGCGCAGGCAGGCGTCGTTGCTTCGCCAGGGGCGGGCAAGACTGTACTTCCGGTTTCAGCGCCGGAAGGGAGCGCGAGAGCCAGGTGGAGCGCTGAAAGGGAGCGCGCAAGCCAGGTGGAGCGCTGAAAGGGAGCGCGCAAGCCAGGTGGAGCGCTGAAAGGGAGCGCGCGCGATCCGGTGCGATCCAGCAGGAACCCACCACTGGAAAGTGGGGAGGGGAGGCAACACGGACAAAATGAACTAAAACAGGCATTGGTGACTAAAAGGTGGCATTGTGAAACTAGCATAATGAAGTGCGCGCATTTGCACACTGAAAGATGTAGCTGTGAGCAGTCCATTATGTGTGTAAGAAGAGACAAAATAATGATAATTCCCTAAAACCGGCATTGGCAACGATACCTGCTAAGGCCAGAGTGTTTATAAGACCAAAGTAAAATAAAATTTAAAAAATAACTATTCTTTTGAAAGAACAGGATTGACAATTTTATATTTATCTAAAAACCTATGGGAATTTAAGTTGGAATATTGTGTTTGCATAAAATAAAAGGAATGGGAGTGCTTAAATTTGAGAGGCTTTTGCCAATATATGTTTTTTTTAATGTTTTGACATAGCTTTTGATCAACCATTTCCACTGTGCTGCTCCTTCATTGGCGCTCCAAGCTAACTGGTAGAGCCAGATCTTTAGGCTCTTATGAAAAGACAGGCTTGGGGCCAATCTCACATTGTGGGAGGCAAGATTTTACAGAGGGCAGGTGCAACAGCAAAGAAGACCCTCCTTCTGGACCCTACGTGCTAGAACAATTGGGCCAATGGCGCTCACAGCATGCCTTCTCTGCAGGCACGAGTGGGGTGAGCCAATCCCAATGGGATGAGATGGTCTCCTAAGTAGCCTGGAGCCATGCCATGAAGGTCTTGAAAGGTGATTATTAACACCTTGAATTGAGTGGTGAAATTCAAATTATTTTACTACCGGTTCTATGGACGTGGCTTGGTGGGTGTGGTGTGGCTTGGTGGGTGTGGCAGGATACTGCAAAATCTCCATTCCTACCCCATTCCAGGGAAATGATACTGCAAAATCTCCATTCCTGCCAGCCTCTGCTTCGCTTAGTTGCTTTTGGCTGCCATGGCAACGAGGGGAGGGGCATGGTATTTGGGATGGGAATACATGGTACAGGAGGGATAGTAAAAAAGGGAGGTTTTGTTCTCATCATCTTCTGCGCATGCTGATGGCCGATGCTTGGACCTGGTCAAGGCCAACTGTCCTGCATACCAACCTGATGTTGCTTCTTGGAGATGCAACCCACATGACACCTAAGGGAGTTGCAGATTGGGCAATGGGGTGGGGTTTATTGGAGGGAGGGGGCTGGGCAAATGTTTGATATGTATGATTTCGCGCTTTTCTGGCTCAGACCTTGCTTTACTTCGCTGCTATCTATTCATAACCAGTAAAAGTACTTTTAATTACACAAGCAATGGAGTTGAGAGGTTTCTTTCTTGGTTACTGAGGGAGGCATGCCTGACAATTCCCATTCCACTCAAGGGGAAGGATATTGCAAAATCTCCATTCCTATTCCACTCTGGGGCCAGCCAGAGATGGCATTTGCAAACTACTCAAAATTTCCGCTACCGGTTCTCCAGAACCTGTCAGAACCTGCTGGATTTCATCCCTGCTTGAATTGCACATAGAAGCAAACTGGCAGCCCAAATGCAGTTTGCATTGGACCCAAGAACTGCCAGTGCCACCTTGTTCTCCCGGGTATGTCTATGCAAGTATGAGTGAATATGTAACTCCTATCTTTGCACAACTTCTGTGGCAGACATTTACTGCAATAAAATAAATGATGAAAATGGGGTCCGGGAAAAACTTCAGTTGATTGTCAGCATTACCTCCAGTTAAACAATGAATCATTTTGTCACACTAAGGCAGGGGTGTCCAAACTTGGGAACTTTAGGACTTGTGGGTGACAACCGACTCAAACTCAACCCCTCCAAGACGGAGTGGCTGTGGCTTCTGGCCTCCCGGTTCAACCAGTTGCTTCCATCTCTGGCCATCGGGGGCGAGCAACTGGCCCCCATGGAACGGGCACGCAATTTGGGCGTCCTCCTGGATGCCCGGCTGTCCATGGATGACCATGTAACAGCCGTGGCAAGGGGGGCGTTCCACCAGGTCCACCTGGTGCGCCAATTGCGCCCCTTATTGGACCGGGATGCCTTACGCACAGTCACCCATGCGCTGGTGACGTCTCACCTAGACTACTGCAATGCTCTCTACATGGGGCTTCCCTTGAGATGCACTCGGAGACTGCAGTTGGTCCAGAATGCGGCCGCGCGGGTGATTATGGGGAGGACTAGGTACTCCCATGTAACACCTCTCCTGCGCGAGCTGCACTGGCTTCCTGTGGTCTATCGGGTGCGTTTCAAGGTTTTGATTACAATCTTCAAAGCGCTCCATGGCACAGGACCTAGTTACCTGCGGGATCGCATCCTGCCCCATACATCCCTACGACCAATCTGCTCACACAGAGAGGGACTTCTCCGGGTGCCGTCCGCTAAACAGTGTCGGGGGGCGACGCCCAGGAGCAGGGCCTTCTCTGTGATGGGCCCAGCCCTGTGGAATGACCTCCCCCTTGACATCAGGATTACTTCCGATCTCCGCTCCTTCCGTGTAAAGCTCAAGACCCACCTTTTTCAATTATCTGGCCTGGCTCAACCGTAGTTTATCCTATTCCTCCTGACAGTCCTTTTTAAATTTGTAATCTTACAAATTTTTAATGGGTATTTTTAATGGCTAATTTTAGTATTATTTCGTGATGTATTTAATTGTTACCTCCTCTGTGTATGTATATGTATGTGTATGTGTGTATGTGTATGTTTATATGTATTTATGTATGTTTTTATTGTACGCCGCCCCGAGTCCCTTGTGGAGAGGGAGCGGCTAACAAATTAAATTATTATTATTATTATTATTATTATTATTATTATTATTATTATTATTATTATTATTATTATTATTATTATTATTATTATTATTGTGGACTTCAACTCCCAGAATTCCCCAGCCAGCATGCTGGCTGGGGAATTCTGGGAGTTGAAGTCCACAAGTCTTAAAGTTCCCAAGTTTGGACACCCCTGCACTAAGGATATCCTTAACCATATTTTCTACAAAATGAATAGTAAAGTAGGCCTTATGTCTGAATAAATGTGGTTAGGTTCAGACTGAAGTGGAATAAAGGAGTACCGTATATTAGCTGAAGAATGGGCCATAGCAGTTTAGGGAAGAGGATCAGAAATATTCCTTTGCACAGTAGATCAATAATCTTATACTCTATACGCAAAATATATTTCTCAGTAACTGCCAGTGGATTTTTGAAATGCAAGCCAATGAACAATAATTTACCAATTAATAGGGAAATCTGCTAGTTGGCCAATTCAACCAGATCCTCCTGAAGGAAGGGTTTTGTCCTTGAAGAATTAGAACAATTCAGTTGTTCTTTTGTACTGCAATTTATATAAGAAGTCCAGATTAAGATTGATTCTATCTGTCTACTAAGATATATTTCTGGACCCACTGAAACTTTCTTATCGTTATAAAGATATGCCAATAGTTTACCTTAGTAGGAAAGTAAATTCTTTTCACTAGAAAGATTTCCCTCTTGGCTCCTTGGTGTCTCCAAATTCTTATTAGGTATTAATTTCTAACATTTGCTTTTATGGTTTGGGTTACATTAATTTCAATTGTACTGGGACAAGGGTAAATTTTTTCATTTAGTTTGAATTTCATAGCAACTCTAGAATTAAATGCTTTCTAAAAAGGCATCAGGCTGAGGTAGTTTGGGGCAATTACTACTCAATAATATGGAAAAATGGAAGATAATTTTAGGTAAGTGTACAGCCAATAAAGGGAGCCTGAAAATGTATAGACTTTTAATTTCAATTTCAAATATATTTATACCTTAATTTATTCTTGATTCCAAGTCTGCCACAATAAAAGTAATCTATGTAATAATATCTTCAGTCAGAAAAGCAAGTTGTTTTTCTAATATTGGGTGATGATTTTTTTTTTCTGATTTTTTTTCTAATGATTTGCTCTTTGTGGTTGGAGTGTAGTGTACGTGTGTTTGTTTAGTTATTGAGTAATGAGCCCAACCATATAGTAAAAGAGAATACCACAAGAGTCTTGTGATAGCATCACAATGGCATGTTACATATTCAGAAAGCAGTATATTTTTTGACACAATTTCCACTGCTTACACCCAAAACACACTGTGGCTTTGTCACAGGTTGGTTCAGACCAAGGCTATTTTTTAAAAAAATGGCTATTAAGCTTCATTGATTTAAGAGAATAAGAGCAAGGGAACATTAACTTTGCTTTGAACTAAGTACTTCACAGTGGCTACTTGGTCACATATTTTGAGACAAAACATAATTTGATGCCACTGTTATAAGACAAATTATTATCCACATTCATATGCTAAAATAGTGATATTTTTTAAAAAGCATTTTCAAAACAATTGTTTTTCATGATGTTGTATTTTTTAAGCTTCTTTCTCTCTACAGATAGTTAGATGATAGAGATAGATAGATAGATAGATAGATAGATAGATAGATAGATAGATAGACAGACAGACAGACAGACAGATAGATAGAGGATGTGTGTGTGTGTGTGTGTGTGTGTGTTGTATTTGTGCTGATAAATAAATGAATAAACAGAATTTATTTATTTAACACAAATATAACAAAGGCAACATTAAAAATATGGTTTTCTGCCTGGATGGTCTCCTGGAGTGAGCCGAAAGACAGACAAAGGGAAACAGTGTGTTCCCTCCCATATTTGGGCATACCAGGGGTTGTGACACAATATGTGTGTGTGTGTGTGTGTGTGTGTGTGTGTTGTATTTGTGCTGATAAATAAATAAATAAATAAAGGGAGACTAGTCTCCCTTTATTTATTTATTTATCAGCACAAATACAACACAAACATAACAAAGGCAACATTAAAAATGAAAATATGGTTTTCTGCCTGGATGGTCTTCTGTAATGAGCCGAAGGACAGAAAGGGGGAGTAGTGAGCTCCCTCCTATATTTGGGAATACCAGGGGTTGTAACACAAATACATATGTATGTATGTATGTATGTATGTATGTATGTATGTATGTATTCAATCATCTTGATCCATTTAATTTCTGGAATGGTCTACAATTTCTATTGTTCAGTCTGCATTTCAGAAATGCATTTATAATCCTAGTTTTCGGAGGAGCACTTGATGCTGACCTTCATTATAAGAACTACTGTAGCTTTTTCTAGCTATGCTCTCTCTCTGACCTGATTTAATTGCATCAGAGATCATCCCCTCCAAATGTTCTTTACAGATGCTTGGGAATTTGCCTGGTAATCCATTTTACTCTTTAATGTTTTATTCCATCATTCTAGTACTCAGCAAAAAGGGGAAATTCAACTATAGCAACCTCCCTCTAATATTCTGTATTAATATAACATTTAAAACCAAACATAAATAATTGCAAGAATTTTATTAGTATTTTCCTTCCTATATGGATTTTTTTGATTAAAATTTAAATTTGGTGAATATATTACAGAAATAATTTAATCTTACAATGTATACCTATGATGGTGAACCTATAGCACACATGCCAGAGCCCTCTCTGTGGGCATGCGTGCCATCGTCAGCTGCTTTTCTGGTTTCTGGCACACACATGCATGCCAGCCAGCTGGTCTTTGCGCATGCCGTTTCACGGGAAACCCAAAGATCAGCTAGCTGGTGTGCATGTGTGTGCTGACCAGCTGATCTTCAGGCTTCCGGCACTCTGGCACATGCATAGGCACACGTTCCAGTTTGGGCACTCAGTGCCATAAAGGTTTGACATCACTGGTTACCTTTAAAAGTTGAGCTGTGCGTTAGCTTAGGTGATAAACTAAGGAGCCTTCATATGCAATTAACGGGAAGTATTAAAAATGCATGAAATACCTTGCTAAATCAGCCGAGTACTTTTTCTTATATGCCTACCATAACCTTTCTTCCTCTTTCATCTCTGCACACCTTTTAATTGGCATTTGAGATGGGTAACCACTGTTGTGCAGATTTTGGAATATTGGAACAAAAGTTTTGGAATACCAACCCTTTGGTTTTGCTCCAGTTCCTAACAACATGGTGATATCATTTCTGAGCACTTAAAATAAGAGTCTGGACGTCTCCAACTTCACCTCCGTTGATGGTATTTTCTGACACATAGACAGATGTGACTGCTGTACAATTCTCAGCCAAAATATATATATATGTTGGTTGTTAAAAGAAAATTGCAAATAAAACATATACAAAAAAAAAAGAGAAAAGGACTAACATGAGAAAAACACTTATGCTCACCTCCTGGGCCTGTGGTACTAAAGTGTGCAATTTGGAAAACCAGCCCCTTTTCTCTTTTGGCCAATCTCACAAGAGATAAATACAGGGCTGGGATGCTAGGGGTTCGCACGCGTTTGGGAGATCATCTAGCTAGGATTCTGTGAACCCCCAAATGCCACCCCTGACTGGCTCGGCCCACCCCACCCCCTCCCTCCCCCCTCCCAGGAGTCTCCATGTGGCCCATTCATCATGCAAGATAAGTGCAGGGCACGCATAGAGGCTTGGGGAGGGTGAAAAATGGGCCTACCGGAGGTTCTGGAATCTGGAAACAGGCTTGTTTCCAGCCTCCAGAGGGCCTCCAGAGCCCAGGAGAAACAGTTTTCACTCTTCCGGAAGCTGAAGGAAAGCCTCCAGAGCCTGGGAGGCCAAAAACGCCCTTCCCCCACTGTGGTGCAGGTGGCCGACTACGCCACACCCAACATGCTCACCCAGCAACAGGGCAGCGAACCCATTGCTGGAACTTTTGAAGCCACTCCTGGATAAATGGCATCAAAATGAATGTAAAACCTCATTTTGAATGTGCATTTAGTCATGTGTAAAACATTCAGCAGCAAAGGAATGAAAAATTTAGAGCTGTTCCAAACACAAGCAGCATCTGAGAAGAACCTCCAACAGCAAACTATAAGGGGAAATTTAAAAAAAAAACTCTGAGCATATCCCAAGATGATGTTGGCCCGTTCCAACTTGATAAAATGCATGAGGATTGGATTGAAACAATAATCATTGGTGCAATACATGAGACATGTATTGAGGCCATACATTGGGCCGAAGCATGCATGGTTAAATTGAAAGTGTTTCTCTCAGCAAAAAGGAAGGGCTTTATAAACTGATTTTATGCTTGAGCCAGGGCATATAGATGTAGATTCTGTGTTGTTGTTGTTTTATAAAAAGTTTTTATTTTAAAAAAAATATGAACATTCCATCTTTCCTCAAACTGTGTGTTGTGTGGGTACAAATATCTCTGTGCAATAACCATCAAAATTTACAATGTCATTTACATTGATATTAATTTTCTAATCTTAGAATTATAGTATATTAAACAGTTGAGCATAATGAAACTGTTCATTTTCCCCCCTCTTACCATATCTTCTAATAAATGTGTAATAATTGCATTAAACATAATTGCCCTCATCATCATAACACTAACGATTGTCACATTGTTTATATTTCTATCTTAACATATTTTCTATTTCTTTAATCTCCTCTTTTTATTTCCAACTTCCATTTTTTTCTCTAAACATTGATAAAATAATTCCCATATCATATTGTCACGTTCTGAGCATACTCACCACCTTCTGTGTTTCACAGCTAGCAGCTGATTGATTAGCCATCTTACAGCTCAGTTTAAAAGCGAGCTGTCAGATGGGAGCCGGAGCTGTTGCCTGTCAGTGAAGCTGGTTACTCTGTTAGCTTGTTGCTTGTTACAGAATAAACTTATTAGCCTTTTTTCCTGCCTGCGCCTCAGTTATTCTTGCATCCACTCTTAGTTATACAATACAATACAATACAATACAATACAATACAATACAATACAATACAATACAATACAATACCAGAGTTGGAAGGGAACTTGGAGGCCTAGGCAGGAAACCCTATACCGTTCTTGGTATAGAATAGAATAGAACTTGGTATAGTTCTTGGTATAGAACACATATCACATTCAATTTGTTCTTTCTCCTTAATTGCCAATGTAAATCCATTCATTTCTGCACATTCTAATATTTTCCTAATCACCTTGTCATCAGTCGTAATCTCTTCACTTTTTCAGTGTTGTGCAAATACTATTCTAGCTGCGGTTAAAACGTGAATAATTGGATATGCATTCTCTTTACTATAAGTGTCAGGTAAAATCCCCAATAGAAATATTTCTAGTATTAGATCAATGTGCTGTTTCATCATCTTTTCCAACCACGTATGTATTTTTGTCCAATATTTTTTGGCTTCTACACATGTCCATCACATATGATAATAAGACCCAGGTATCTGGTGGCACTTCAAACATTTAGCTGACTTATCTTTGCCAACCTCGCAGGTGCAAAATGCCATCTATAAATCATCTTATACAAGTTTTCTTGATATGCAGATAACATCATTAATTTATAATTCCTATCCCACAGTTTCTGCCATTTATCTAGTTCTATTGGATGTAGATTCTGTGTTTGAAGTGAGTGATTGTGGATTGCAACCAGATACTTCTGGTTCTCAGAGGAAGCAAAGAGGAAGGTTGCCTCTACATTCACTACAAATCCTTTCGTAGACTTAAAATGGCCTTTTGGACTGCTTTTGACAGATACATTTGGATCAGGACGGTCAAACTCACAGCTCGCAGGCTAGATACATCATGCACTGGCCAGGCTCATGCCTGGTTTAGAGAAGGGGGAAAAGTCATGCTACGTCACATGATACCGCCGTGACAACACAAGTTTGACATCCTTGATTTCGATGGTCCAAAAACCTTTCCCCTTTAGTCAGTATTCATCTCCTTACATACAGGCTCAGACAAAATGGCTGACACTGAGAGACTCTTCTCTATTCTCCAAATAGGAATATGGAATAAACTTGGCTAGTTGCTACTCATTTGTAATACTAACCACTGATGAACCTATTTAAAAGCTCCACTATCAACACCATTCTTCATCATTTATTTTTTAACATTATTTTAAAAAGTTAATTTATGTCTACTCTTTTATTTCATGCTCTGAAATCAACTGCAGTCTCTATACAGATGTGCCTCTTTCATCTCACATCTATTAAATGTCGGAAAGCAAACTATTTATTAGATTTGGGCTAGTAACCTTTATTACATTTCTAATAAACTCTGAATTCTCTCCCACCCCCTTTTGGTAAAACAAGCATTACTTTTGCAAAATGCATGCTGGTATTTCTTTATCAAGGATTGTTCTGCTATGTGCTTGGTAATTTTTCTTTAATAATATTTTCTACCAACTTATCCAAGGTAGACATAAAGTTAAGAGATTTGAAATGAACTGGGTCATATTTTAATTCCTTTCTATACAAGGAGGGCATTTCAATGGCTACTTTTCAAACTGTTGATTGCAGTATCTTTAACAATGACCCTATATAACTCTTTTTTTCACAATCCTTTTATTATTATTTTTTGTGCTACTTTTTTTTGATAGGAAAAATCTTCCGTTTTCTGGAAGAAGTGTTCTGTGCTTCCTATTTTGCTTTAAAAAGCAGCATAGTTTTTATTTCTATATTTCTCCTTTGATGCTCTTCATTTTTAATGTAAAAATACATGACTTTTTAATGATAGCATTGCTTCTCTAGTATTGTTCAACCATCTGCTAAAAATACAAAATCAATAATTGGGAACGTTTTGATGAATGAATTCAAAGTTTATGAGCAAGAGAAATATAATTGCAATAAGCTTTTTTCAGCAACATAAGTCTCAACATAAGTTACAGATAAATGTAAATCTTTTTCAATGTTTTATTCTGCTTGAAATAAGTGGTGGGTTACGACTGATATGCCCCAGTACAGGCATACCAGTGCCTGCCGGGAGCACCGGGTACCGTTCTGGTACCGTGCTCTGGAGGGCCCACCCGCCCGCTCGCACTCCTTACTAGTATTTGAGCTCTTCAGGGCTTCCGTGCATGTGCACGGAGCGTACGGCGCCTGTGCAATGCTCTGCCGAACAGCTGGAGCGTTGCTGAGGCGTCGTGGAGCATCGCAGGCGATAAGCACACTGCACGCATTCATGTGGTGGACGCCAGGGCCCTGTTGCACTGGGATCCAGAACCACCACTGCTTGAAATACAATAGAATGAATATATTTGTTTGAAGGTCTCCTTGGTAAATGAAGAAATATAGGAGACTACACTTAACCAAAGGATCATTTGTTAAGTCCAACTTATATTGGAGACACAAAGGTGCAGAGAGTTCTTGATTTATAACCACAATTGAGTCCAGAATTGCTGACGCTAAATGGAACAGTTTTTAAGTGTGTTTTGCCCCATTTTACAACCTTTCTTGTCACACTTGTTAAGTGAATCACTGCAGTTGTTAAATTAGTAACGGTTGTTAAGTGACTTTGACTTATCCATTGGCTTTGCTTATTGCAAAAGGTGAACACATGACCCTGGGACACAGCAACAGTCATAAATATGAACCAGCTGCCAAGCATTTGAAGTTTGACCATATACCATGGGGATCCTGTAACTGGTATCAGTGTGAAAAACTGTCGTAAGTCACATTTTTCAATGCTGTTGTAATTTCAAACGGTCAGTAAATGGAAGTTTGTAAGTCAAGGACTACCTGTAAGCATTCTTTCTGCCCTTGGATTTCACTGCATTCTTTCTGGTAGAATATGGAGATTAATAAAACATGATTCACTTTCATTAGAGATCAATCATATTTCTGTGTCCCCTGATGTTGTCCAATGCATCCAATGAACTGTAGATAGTTTGCTTATTTGGGGTAAAGAGAGTACAGGAAGTTCTGGATTTACAACTACAATTGAGCCCAAAGGTTTTGTTGCTAAATGAAACACTTGTTAAATGAATTTTGCCCCAGAACCTATTTGGAAGCATAGGATCAACTAACATGTGAGAAATAAGATAATGATTTAAGTCATTCTCTCACATATAGGTGATCCTCAATTTACAACCACAATTGGCCTCAACATTTCTGTTGCTAAGTGAAACATTCGTTAAGTAAGTTTTGTCTCATTTCACGACTTTTCTTGTCACAGTTTTTAAGTGAATCGTTGCAGTTGTTAAGTTAGTAACACAGTTGCTAAATGAATCCGGCTTCCCCATTGACGTTGCTTGTCAGAAAGTCATAAAAAGGGATCACATCACCCCCGGACACTGTCATAAATAATGAGTCAGTTGCCAAGCATTTGTATGACTATGGGATGCTGCAACGGTCGTAAATATGAAAACCTGTCATTAGTCATTTTTTTCAGTGTCGTTGTAAGTTGGAATGGTCACTAAATGAACTGCTGTAGGTCAAGGACTCCCTGTATAAATAGGCTGCCTAGATTTCTCACGTCAAGTGGAAAAACAAGTTGCTGAAATAAGGTACCTTTTTTTAATAGTGTGCATGCACACATTTTATCATCATAGAAATAATAAGATGCTGAGGAGATTTATCAGCTGAACCAAGAGTAGATACCACAATAAGAAAGGACTCACACAGCTACCTCTCCGGAAAGAGATTTATGTACCTAATGACACAGACTCTGAAAATTCCTTCTTTCCTTTTATTCGGGGAGAGTAAGTATTCTTTTCTGGCAGGCCCAAGCACAATTTGTTATTCTAAAGCCATGTTTAAGCTGTCAGAGCTTCATGAAAATGCTTCATTGGACCAAATAAAACTAAGAGGCATCGGAATTGGGACAATTGCCTTGCCAGTAGAATTAGCTGAGCCGAGAGCGCCTTGCATCTTTGAATAAGTATGCCATGCTACAACCGTTCCGCAGCTTAAAAGAAACAAATTACAGCAAGATGATGGGCAGGTGCTTTGCTTGATGACGTGTTCGGTGAAGCAGAGTGAATCAGAATCAATAGCACATTATGGGGAAAACACTTTGCCTACAATTGGTGTCGGTCTGATAAACAAATAGTGGATTCATATATTTACAGGTAATTTGTGTTTACTGCATATATAGTGACAATTTTTCTTAAGGGCAAAATTCCTCCACCATATTCAATTCTTTTCCAAGAGATCTTGCTTCTGAATAAATTGCACATAGAAGTTAATTCTCTGGAAGTCTATCGTAATTTAATTTGGCTCTAATGCGTCAGTGATAGTCTGTTCTCTGAATTTATACTTTCATTTTCTTTATCTACATTAGTTCTTAGGAAAGAAATAAAAGGTGGGTGTGAGACAGTGGTGGGCTCCGGATTCTGTTCCAACCAGTACGGTTGGAACAACCACGGCATCACCCACCTGCATGGATGCGGTGCATGTGTTGTAGGTTCAAATGACACTTCCGCAAGCCTCCGCAACGCTCCAGCTGCTCAGAAGAGCGTCATACACGTGCCATGCGTGTGTGCGGAAACGCCGACAGCTTTAAACTATGGTAAGGAGCACGGGCAGATGGGTGGGCCCTCCGGAGCACCGTACCGGAATGGTACCCGGTGCTCCGGGCAGGCTCCAGTAGGACCGTACTGGGGCATATCGCTTGCAACCCACCACTGGTGTGGGAAGGAATAACAGACGAATACAATAACAAAGTTGGAAGGGACCTTGGAAGTCTTTTAGTCTGTTTGTTTGTTTGTTTGTTTGTTTGTTTGTTTGTTTGTTTATAAAACTTATAGGCTACTCATCTTACCTCAAGGTAACTCTGGGCAACTTGCAATCATTTTTTTGAGATTAGGTTTTTTGAAATTACGTTATCTTCTGACTATGTTGGGCCTGATAGAATAGTGGGGTTTGCTTACATTCATGTTACTTTGTCATAAAAATATCTAAGGAACCATTGTAGGTTCCTATAATGAGTATAGCACCATAGCATCATATTACACCATGATTTACCCACAAACCTGCCTTCATCAATCACATAAGGACAGCGACAAACCAGCATCGACTGGTTTCTAAAACTTCCAACCCTTATCACCTTTGCAAACAGGAGGCTGTTTTCTCTTCCTACTTGAGCAACAGATGAAACATGTGTTCCAGTGGGACCATCCTGTGTTTGGGAATGGTGATGTCCCTTTTATTTGAGAGATTGGTCATTGACCACCATCAGAGAGGCTCCTCACTCTTTTACCCGTGTTTCCCCAAAAATAAGACTCTGTCTTATATTCTTTTTGCCACCAAAAAAGGCACCTGGTCTCTTTTTTTGGTGGGGGGGGGTGGTTGTCCACTGACTCACCTCACTTGTGCACATTGCCCCTGGCCTCCTTTTCGCTGTCAGAGGCTTTCAGGAACTTCTTCTGTAGCCGGCAAGGCTTTCCTGAAGGCTTCTACAGCCGATAACCGACCTCCAGATCAATCCACAGCTCTGCTATCAGCTGCAGAGGCCTTCAGGAAAGTCTTGCCAACTGCAGAAGAAATGGGCCACCAAGGCAAGTGTCAAGGTGTGCGAGGCATGGCTACCACTGTCTGATGATGAGTAGTAGGGCAGCTTCAGCCCCACCCCACCCCCATCGCCACCCTACCTTAATTTTTACCCGTGAACCCTGAAGTGGGCAGGGTCTTAATCAGGGCTTATTTTGGAGGTAGGGCTTATATTGGGCACACATGTAAAAATCAAGCTAAGACTTACTTTTGGGGTAGGTTGTATTTTTGGGGAAACATGGTAATTGCTCTGGCTCAAAGAAATGCCTTACTACTAATTCTGGAACTCTAAGCCTGCTCTTTTGAAATTCTGACTGCATTTGCTGCTGAGGACAAAACAAATCCAGTTGCAATGCTAATCTGGTAGCAAAGGGGAGAAGGTCCACTCAGGTTCCTCTGTTAATATGCCTTTGCTAATAGCTTCCAAAATCAATCTTCCCTTGCACTGTCTCATTAAGAAAATACACCTCGCTTGCCAAATGCAACAAATACCGTGAAGCCATGGACTCTGAATGTGGCTGGGAAGAGCTAGAAGCATCTTTCTTTCTTTCTTTCTTTCTTTCTTTCTTTCTTTCTTTCTTTCTTTCTTCCTTCCTTCCTTCCTTCCTTCCTTCCTTTCTTTCTTTCTTTCTCAGAAATAAGACATGAGGGTTGTTTGATAATAGCACTATAGCAACAGCACTTATATACTGCTTCATAGTGCTTTACAGCACTCTCTAAGCGGTTTACAGAGTCAGCTTAATGCCCCCCAACAATCTGGGTCCTCATTTTACCAACCACAGACGGATGGAAGGATGAGTTAACCTTGAACCGGTCAGGATCGAACTGCTGGCAGTTGGCAGAATTAGTCTGCAATACTGCATTTTAACCATGCACCCCTATGGCTCTTAATTCACAGAGTGCTAAAAGCTTTTAAGATGCTGGGTAGATTATATATTTAACAATTAACTAATTGACAAGCATTCTTTGCCCTCACTCCATGATTGGCTCTGGCTGAGCAATGAAAGAGTGCTGCTTTGATCACATGGCTGCCATTGCCTTCTTGCCTGTCTGGACATCCATCCTACACCTATCCATGCTCTCTTAATACTGATAGTAAAGTAGAATAAAATATGGATTAAAATATAAGAATGAAGACGTGGCATAAAAGGGACAGTTAGAAGCTTGCTTAAAGGGACAGGGAAATGTCATCAGCCTTCAACCACAACATGTTCCAGCAAATGTCCCTATGTCAAAAGTCCAAAACCACAAGGTTCAATTAAAGTTCGTTAATGACATGTAGTCAGTACCTATGGCCCAAGACAAAAGGAGAAGTAAGACCCCCATCTCCTCATAAGGCTTTTTCCCCAAGGTAACCAGTAAAAAATGAGTTAAGTATTTCCGTGTTGCGCTGCTTTTGAGAATGTATAAGAATGCGTGCTTCAATAATGAAGGTGGTTCAGAATTTCCAATGCTAGCTACGTTCTAGCTTTCTGGCTGCCAAATAAACTTTTCCTGTATCCTGAGAAGTCTAAGCTTGTCATTTCCTGCAACAATAGAGTCCCTCCCCTTTGATATTTTTCTTTAAAAAAAATACTTTTGAGAAAAAATGGTTAAATATATTATAATTTGACATGCTAAAACATCCTGAGCTCCCATCATTACAGATAGTCCTTGACTTCCAACAATACATCCAGAAAAAAAAGTGACCATTTTTCAGCCTTACGACCGTTGCAATATCCCCATGGTTCACCTGATCCAAATCCAGACACTTGGCAACTAGCTCACATTTATGACAGTTGCAGTGTCCTATGATCATGTGATCCCTTTTTGTGACCTTCTGACAAGCAAAGTCAATGGGGAAGCCAGATTCACTTAGCAACCATGTTACTAACTTAATACTTGCCGTGATTCACTGAACAACTGTGGCAAGAAATGTCATAAAATGGGACAAAATTCACTTAAACATTGTCTTGCTTAGCAAGAGAAATTTGGGGTCCAGTTGTGATTGTAAGTAGAGGACTACTTTCGAAATGCCTTTTGATTCTACAAAAGGGCTGTAGGTATTCATAAAATTAAAAGAAACGTAAAGCAGCCTGCTTTATTGTTGGCAAGTATGTACCTTGCTTGGTAAAAATAAGAGGCAAATATAAACAGAAACGTAGGATGTATGCTGGGGTGATGGGAGACATTCTCCACAACTGACCTCCGCGTAAGCATCTCCACGAGAGATCAAATCATTCAAGAAGGCATAATATTCACTGTATGAATGAAGCCAGGGCTGTTCACAACTTCTGGTAAATTAAAATGTTGTGACTGACCACAGTAACTATGGCAGTCACTTGTGATTCAGCCATCTTTCATAGCAGGTTTTTTTTTTAAAAAAAAAATACATCTTTTTCACATTAGCATTGTTCCAGATTACTCATGGTTACCAAGCAGTACATGGAATGGCTGGAAAGAAAGACAAGTTAAACAAAGAACCGATCTTCCAATTTTTATTGAGATACGATAGCGTCCTTCTGGCTTGTCCCAAAGGTGCTTTTTCAAGAGGCAACTGGACTTTCTAGGTTTTCTTTAAAGATGTTTCGCTTCTCAAACGTCTCGAAAGAAAAACCAGAAAGTCCAGTTGCCTCTTGAAAAAGCACCTTTGGGACAACCATAACCTGGATGACTGAGAATCGCCATAGATACTCCTTCTGGCTTGATTTTTAAAGCCCATTCATCTAGTCATTCATGAACTTACTTAGAATTGCAAAGTCATATATTGGAAATGCACAGAAAGAGCATTTCACATACCTTACTACCTCCTCTGCACATCTATATGCTTGTACACCTCTTCCGTACTTACCCATTCATTCATCTTCCATTTATATACATGAGTGAATGTAAAAACTATCTGCATATCATAGATTTTCAATTTGCAAAAGTCTGTGACGTTGCTAGTTGCACCTTGGAATTTTTAAACTTAGATCAGTGTCAGCTGAAGACTAGAATATCCAATGTAATTTGAAAAAAACAACAAAATCCTATTCCAATCTGAAACAGCCAACTGAATTTAAATTACAATTTTCTGCGTGATGCACTATGACAGATCTAGTTTAGAATTAGCAAACATCCATTGGGTAAGCACATCACTCTCATTTTTTCTTGCTCACTCCTTCTGCCAGACATAACTCTGGCATCTATTCATCAGTATAAGCAGATGACACTAACTTTCTTTGTCTTCAGGATTCATGCTGCTGTCTGATACCCATTAATCCCTACTCAGAAATTTTATCATGCACATTTTACTGACTTACAAAATTGAGCTGGATTTCCAATTCTAAACCTTGGTCATCTTTAGCATATTGGTTAAGTAATAAGCCATAGACCTAATCATTAACCATAGCTGTTAGGGATGTAACCCTAGGCTTGGCTTGGCAATGTATATAACCTATGATTATTTTACTGTTACTTTAAATGCTTAAGAGGTGTAATTGGTTTGTTACCTCATGCAGCTATAAGAGGCAGCCAGAATGGCTGTTAGCTCTCTGTTTTGTTAGAAGCTGATCAGGTGTATTTTGAGGTATTGTGGTTTGCTACTGTTTAGCTATATTTTGTGTGTTAGACTGACTATTTGATAACTGAATTACTGAACCGTGTATGACTTGGACTGTTAACCGGACTCTGAATACCTCTATATTTCTACATAGTAAACTACTATATTTTTATACTATTCAGTGTCACTGTATGCTGGTTTGTGAGTATTATTCCATATCACTCTCATTACACTTCTCTGCATACTCGCTCTTCTAACGGGGAGCTTAATTACCTAACAATAGCTTGCAAACCATAATGGCTGGATTCACTCAATTACTGTTGTGAGTTCCCCAGAGTTGTGTTTCACAAGATGGGTGGTCATGTAAGTCTAATAATTACAAAAGGTAAGCTAAAACCAAAGGCATCAAATTATATTTTAGCAAATGTGTGAACCAATTCTAAGTGGAATGACTTGTCTCCAGAAGTTGTGGATGCTCCAACACGGAAGGTTTTTAAGAAGAGATTGAACAGCCATTTGTCTGAAATGGTATATGTCTGAGCAGGGGGCTGGATTAGAAGACCTCCAAAGTCCCCTCCAGCTGTGTTATTCTGTTATTCTGAGCCCCTCTCTTTAGCTCTGTTGTTTATGGGATGGGAAAAAATATTAATCATCTGAAGACATTTTGATTGAGAAGGAAACATTTGAAGCAGAAGTTACTTTTCAATAGTATACTGAATGACGTACACAGGACTGTTACAGTCCTTATAAATTCTGTGTAATATTCAGCATAAAGCAGACTTTAGCTAAACACTGAAAAGTAATACATGATACCTTAAAATAATACATGCTGTTATTAATTCATTGCCGTTCATCTATGGAATGGCAATGGCATTTGTAATCCAGTACTTGTCATATTCTCAAAATCAAAACAAGCAGCAGATGAAATCTAAAAGTAATTAAGCAGAGAAACTGGAAGACAACATTTGGGGATTATATATTAGGGCAGATGTTCACTCTCCCCTATTGATACCATATGTATATCCAGAGTAGGGTAATAGCATGTATTCTGGGCAGCCGTCTGGAAATATTTGGAATATCTACATGTTGTGGTCATCCTTACAATATGCAGAAGAAGCTTTCCTAATAGTTGGGAGAGTTTCAAAATGTGTTTACTAGAAGGCAAGCTAATTAATTTACCTCTGGCAATCAGGCTCATTTCCAAAGAAAGAACTGAGATGTAGTTATAGCTAAACAAAGAAATGCAGGAAAGAAATTGATCAGGATTTTGTATAAAAACACGCCAGAAACAGAACAGACCAGACCAAATTAATTTTGGGGTGGGGGTGGGGAATAGGGAGAGAAACCAAGAAAATAAAGAATTTGAAAATGGGATAGGTCAAGCTGGATGCTGGGGGGGGGGGGATCCAGAAAATTTGGGAGTTCCACTAGATCAGTGATGGCAAATCTTTTTCTTATGGCGTGCCAAAATTGTGTGCACATGTGTTATGGTGCGTGCACACATGCTCACACCAATTCAATCCTCCCCTCCCACCTGCGCATGTATGTGCTACACCCCCTCCCCCCGCACATGCACTCATGACCCCTGCAGGCTCCAGAGGATTTCCTAAAGCCTGGGCAGGGTGAAAATGGCCTCTCCCAGCCCTCCGGAAGCCGGAAACGGATTGTTCCCGAACTTGGCCCATTGGGGCTGTTTATCACCCTCCCCAGCCTCTGGAGGCTTTCCTGAAGCCTGGGAAAGGTGAAAAATGTCCCCAATGGGCCTACGAAGGGCCGTGGGAGGCTGTTTTTGCATGCCAGCAAATATGGCTGCATGTGCCACCGGCACTGGACTTTTCTGGCTTTTGCTCAATGAACAAGTGACAGATGTGCCCTCAAAAGTCTTTGCACAGATCCCTCCAACGTGCCAGTGCTTTACTGGATTGGAAGACCAGTCATATCTTGGATTACTACAGCACACTTCACATGGGCTACCCTTGAAGACCACAGAAGCTAGAGCTAATGTCAAATGTATGAACAGTTATGGATATATCCCATTTCCCCCAATTAGCATCTGTATTTCACAAGCTCCGCTGGTTACCAGTTAGTGCCGCTGAAGGTGTTGTCATTAAAAGCCCTTCATTGTCTAGGACCTGATGATTACTGAATCATCTTCTCTAGTTGTTCCTGGCCATCTGGTAAGGATTGGCTGGCTGCCTCACTCCAGGTTCCATAAGTAAAACTGTATCATTTGGAGAAAAGCCTTCTCTGTGGCTGTTTGTCCTTTGGAATAGCATTCCTCCTGAAGTCCATGAGCCTCAATCTAAATCTGCTTCCACAAAAACGTAAAGACCTTACTATTTCAACAGGCCCTGGGATAGAGTGAGTTGTGATCCTTTTCCCTTCTTGTAGTCAACAGAAATTGTACAACGCAGAAAGAGAACAACAAACTGAAAATCACAAAGATGATTAGGCTATTTTTTCAAAAAAGAAAAATAAATGAATACATACGGTAAATAATTGTTTCCCTTTTATTCGAGTGTGTGTGTGTGTGAGAGAGAGAGAGAGACAGACAGACAGACAGAGACAGAGACAGAGACAGAGACAGAGAGACAAAGAGCAACAAAATCAAGTCAGGAATTTTCTGATCTTTTGACATGCTGGGCCCAAGAGGTTCCTCTTGTCTTACACCACAGTTTTTCTGGAGTTAACACAGACATTCTGTAAACTTAACACCTGGTGAGATCTGATTGATTGCTGGCTTTGATTCTTTATCTTGTTTCCCTGCTTGAGCCTTTATTTCATGGATGTCAAACTCCTGGCCCGCAGGCCGGATGTATCATAGACTGGCCACACCAGTGGTGGGTTGCAGGTGGTACGCCCTGGTATGGGCATACAGTGCCTGCCTGGAACACCAGGTACTGTTCCGGTACGGTGCTCCCACCCGCCCACCCGTCATCCTTACCTGTCTTTAAACTCTTCGGTGCTTCTGCACACATGCACAGCATGTACAGCGCATGCGCAACGCTCTGCCGAGCAGCTGGAGTGTCGCAGAGGCTCACGGAGGCTCGCAGAGGCGTCTCTGGAGGATAGAATGCATGCACGCGCACTGCACATGTTCATGTGGAGGATGCCGGGCCCAGAACCCACAACTGGGCCACACCCATGCCCAGTTTAACGAAGGGGGGAGGACTCCTGATACATCACGTGATGCCATCATGACAATGTGAATTTGACACCCCTGCTTTATTTGATTGTGCCTTGTCTTATAAGGAGGAAAGGAGAGACCAGTGAAGTGCTGTTATTGTTCTCCCTATTTCTTGAGTAAGATGTTCTTTTCTAGATAGCTGATCACTGTTATCATTTTATAGGCAAAGGAAAGGAGATGGAGAAATGGGATACAGCACCTAGTGGTTGCTTAATTAAATACTACTGGAATGCTTTGGACTCCTCGGTGGGAACTCTGATGCTATTTTATTCAATCCTCATGCCATTTAGGAAATATGATTGGGTTGTTCTCTTTGGAAAGTGTAAATTGAACATCACAGAATCACAAATAGTTGTGATTTTTCTTGCTGAACTATTAGGATGGCTGCATTACACTTTTTTTCGATGGGAGAATTAATCTTATGATAGGGATGTTTCTGAGGGAGAATAGGAGTGAGATAGCAAGAGAGAAAACATGCGGGCATGAGTCTGCATATGGGGAACTGAGAAATTAAGCTTCCAGATAATATTGAAAAATATCTACGCATATAAAAAGAATAGTTAAGAGTGCAGGACAAAAGACAGTAGAGAGAGAAGTCACCCAGTGTACAGTGATTTCTCCCCTCTGTGTCAAAGGGCCATTTTCCCCGAATGATGTGGGAAATACTTTTGAAAAGAGAGGAAAGATGTAAAATAAGGTGCAATACCTCCAGAATTTAAATTTCATTCCAATACAAATTTAGTTTTATTTTCCAATATATATCTGTACATTTCTGGTACAGCAGCCTTTAGCAACTTACAAGGCCATGTTAAATTGTATTAATCAAAGTTAATTTTAATGAAGACAATGTGCAAAGCATATTAATGTAATAAGATGATGTAACATGTAGAAAAGATCCAATCCAGGGGTGGGTTCCTCTACCGGTTGGTACTGGCCGCACATTGCTCGCTCATGCGCAGTTGACTGTAAATTGTTCTGCTCATTCACAGAAACAGGCCGGCAATGGCAGAAGAGACCAGGGAACCTCTTCTGGGGTGTGGCCAGCCTGGGTCACTGCCAGTTCTGCAACCGAGGCCAAATGGCTACTACCGGTTCAGCAGAACCAAGCCAAACCGGGAGCAACCCATCTCTGATCCAATCCATCCCTCATAAAAAATCATAGAAAAGGGTTAAGTTTTTTAAAAATGAAATATTTGCTTAAATATATAGTAGTATTTTTCTTAAAATCAACCAGTGAGGGCAAAGATCACACTCTTGAGAGAAGAAAATCCCATAACTCTGGTACAGCCATTGAGAAGATCCTGGCTGACTTGATTCCAGATAAAAACTACACTAGAGGGGCCTAAAATGGTGTCTGGGAGATCCTTATCAGTTTTCTTCTGCTGGATGGGCATTTTGTGACTCAGCACACTCCCCAGGCTGGCACTTTATGAAGGGGCAAGCCCCCGACAGTTGTGTGTGAAAGGGTGTAATGATGTGAGAGCTATTCTGCCCCTTCCCTAGTCTCTAAGGGTCTCCGTGTCAACATCTCTTCACTATGAAATTTTTTCAGATAATGCCTGGTTAGAAACCACCTTCAGGAAAGACCTTGGCATGCAAACATCCAACATGGAGGCTGTTCTGCCTTCAGTGCCTCTAGTTGTAAATGAGAATCTTCCCAATTCTCTCTGAAATGGCTTCTAGATTAGATCACAGATTTTCTTAAGCCAACATTTGTCAAAAATCAAACAAACCATATTATGCTTTCGTTTGCATGTGAATGTGGCCATAGAGATCAGTCTCTTTATCTCACTCACTAAACAAGCTGCGGACTGTTTCTAAGCACGAGAAAAAGGAAAAGCTAGAGAAATATCCTGAAAAGGCTTGCTAGAATTGATAGAGATGATCATTGTTTGTTTGTTTTTAAGGAAACCCAAGAGAAGAATCTGGACAATGTTTCAAACTTGAGAAAGATAAATAACTTATAGGTAAAGGTAAAGTTTCCCCTCGCACATGCGTGCTAGTTATTCCTGACTCTAGGGGGCAGTGCTTATCTCCGTTTCAAAGCCGAAGAGCCAGTGCTGTCTGAAGATGTCTCTGTGGTCATGTGGCTGGCATAATTAAACACCAAAGGCACACAGAATGGTGGTCCCAATTTGTCTACTTGCATTTTTGCATGCTTTCGAACTGCTAGGTTGGCAGAAGCTGGGACAAGTAATGGGAGCTCATTCCATTACATGGCGCTAGGATTCGAACCACTGAATTGCCGACCTTCTGATTGACAAGCTCACTGTCTTAGCCACTGAGCCACCAGAAATAAGGCATAATAATATGTAAATGTTGATTTCCCTCTTCTGCAGAAATACAATTATCTCTTCCTTTGTCAGGACCCTTGGAGAGTTTCAGAAAGGAAAACTATCTAAATGTTTGACACTTTGTTAAGCTGCGTTTGGAGCAGCCAATTTGCAATATCATTTTCTCTACTTTCTCCCCCTCTTTCAGTAAACTCCTCCAGGATCTGACATATGCTGGCTTGGAGGGCTGCTAGAAGAAAATGAATGAGATTGAAATAGCTAATAAATGACTAACAAATGAATGTGTGACGTTCAGAAGTAATATTTGGCTTTGTCGTCGTCGTTTTTTTCCATAAGATGAATGTGTTGGAAAAAATATCCATCTGGTTCAGTTCCAAGGTGGGAGAAAGACACTGGAAACATGAAGGTTGATTAGAAAAATGGTTTATTGATGAAGAAGAACCACCAAGTACGTGGTTCTCTGGTGTAGCTAAACACATGGAGTTGAGAGTGAGGTGCTTTTATACTTTCTCTTGGGCTTTGAACTTGAGCCTCCTGTTTCTGTGCAAGAACATGTATTCTATTGTTTGTTGTCAGATTCCTATGAGGTCATGTTTGTCTGTGCTCCCAGATTTGGTTGAGGTTTGCTGGGTGATGCAATGTCTTTAGGAGATTGCAATGCAGTGGGCTCTGTGTCTTCTGCTAAATGGTCCTATTATATCCTGAAGGGCCATGTCTTAATCCCATCACCCTGGAGCTGAAGGTCTTTTGTCTTATAGATAGGCTGGGTGTCAAGCCTGCAGCCATATTTTCTTGTGGATCTCAGGCCTGCCTCACTTTCTATTATTCTGCTATGCATTTTCTTTTCTTTTTTAATATTTTTTTTTATTTTTGAATAAACAAAAACAGACAAAACACAACAAACACCACAAAAATATCTTCCATTACAAATTGTAAAAAATGTGTCAATTGGTTACAAAGAGCTTTCATGCATCCCTTCCACAGTCATCACCTACAATTCATATCAAGTTATATATTTTAAATCAAATATATTTATATATATTACTATCATCATACCTCAATCTTCATATGACTATAATTGTTTTTAAGTTCCTTTATATAAAATATTCCAAAATTTAAAGCAAAACCACATGATGGCATTCTGTTATCTATTTTCAATATCATCCAGCAACATTACATCTTTATAACACTTTCTAAATAAAAATTAATTATGTTTAATAACAAAGTTTCTAAACCTCCTTTCTTAATCACTGTTTACAATTTATATCCAATTTCCCTTTTATCATGTCAATACAAATATTACATTATTATTATTATCAATCATTTATTTAACAATGTCCATCATCATTTCATTATTATTTTTTTGGTCTTAGTTTAACTAAATTTAACTTACTCTTTTTTTAATATTATAAGCTTTCATACATAACAGAGTTTCTAAACTTCCTTTCATGATCACCATTTAGAATTTATACCAAATTTCCTCTTATCAAACCAATACATATGTGTACATTGTTATCATTATCAATTATTTATCTAACTATATCCATTATCACTTCATTTTTAACATAGTTCTCTAATTTTAACTAAATTTAACTAGTATTTTGTTATTAGTTTTCATATCTTAACCTGTGCCTTTCCAGTAATAGTGCAGTCTTATTCTTTTGCCATTTATGGAATTAATCTTCTGGTTATTTCCTTAATCAAATTTGTGTGGACTTCTCTTCGCAACTTGTTGCTTTTTACATATCTTGTAAAATCTCGAGACCCTCCGTCAGCTTCCTTAATCAGCTTATCTTTGGTTATCAGTAGTGCTTTTGTCAAAGTTTTCTCCTTGAATCCATCAATTCTTATCTTTTTTCTTCTTCTATACCTTGAAATCTGGGGTAGAGCTCCTTTCCATCTATCTTCCCTTTCCATGTTCCACTCTTTCCATCTCCAACCACCTTCAGTTCACCGTCAGTATCCACATTATCTTGCCTCTTTGTTCATTTCTCCCCTGGGTTTTTAAGACTCTAACCTCCACTTTTCCCATTTGCTGGATATCTTCTATCGAATTTCACTGCATTACAATCTATATTTTCCAATCTCTTCGCAATTCTCTCTGTTGTTTCTAATAATTTTTGAATTTCAAACATAATCTGTTGTAATGTTATGGTTTCTTTTTGGAACTGTGCCATTCTTCCAACTAGTAAACACTACCACTCTAGTTTCAAAACAAGGTTTTGTTTTCACTTCTCTCCAGCTGCCAAAGAAGCATCCAAAGAGCACCTGCATAAACAACCCATGCTCTTCTCCTTATCTCTTCTGTAAACAAGCTGAAGCCTTTGAAGTGCAAAGTCAAAACGATCAAAGAGAAAAAAGAGAAAGCAATATTTCCAGGACTCAACCTCCAACCTCAACCAGCGCAACTTCTTTTCCCTCTGATATTACTACCCTCTTTATATTCCTTTTATAGCTTCTTTTATTCCGGGCTTAAAAGAAACAAAATTCTTAAATGGAGCAAAAAAGAGAGAAAAACCCATCCAAACCAATATTATAAAAATAAAGAAAAAGATTTAATCCATTTAATCCATAGGTAAAAAAGAAATAGAAGAAGAAAAACCAATACTTTCACTTTAAAAAGTAGGAAATATTTGCAAAACTTCCATCCATTAAAAAAAAAAGGACAATACACTGTCCAATATAGCTTAATTTTGCTGCTTATTTTCTTTTCTTTGCCATTTTAATTTAGCTTTGATTTGGGGGGGGGGAGTATCTTATAACAATAAAATTTCCTCACCAGATGGACACTCTTTTTCTTTCCACTTTCCTCCCGTTGCGGAGCTGTCCCAACTTCAGCAGCTTTTGGCTGCGCTTTTGTCGCTAGCAAGAAGAGATTCTCTTGGATCAATCAGGGACTTTGTGATGTCCCTGAGATCAAGGAGACATACTCTTCCCTGTCACCATCTCTTCGGGATGGTTTAGGTCCAAAAAGGACCGTCGAGAGGCAAAAAAAATCGACTCAGCTCCTGTCTCTACTATGCATTTTCTATTGTGGGAAAATGGGCGGGAGGATTATATGGAGTTAGATGATATGTATCCAAGACAAAATTCTTTCTAGAAAGCCAAGGTCATCCTTTGTCTCTGCACCTCTGCATCTGACCGGAACTATATGGGTGGAAGCTGCCAGCATGGCAGTGGAAGATTGGACCATGTGATGGACTTGTGGGTATGAAAAATATTTCATTCTTCTAAGAGAGGGATGAGTGCTAACTTTGTACAAGTGAATGGAATTGAACCACTCATGGGAGAAGATGATTACTTTTTCCTTGTTCCCATCCAGCTTTGTTTTCTCTGCCATCTCTTTTCCTTCGTTGTTTCTATGTCTTTTTTTTTAATGTCTCTTGTTTTCAAATGTTTTTAACAATTTGTAAACTGCCCAGACCTCACGAGCAATCAGGTGACATATAATTTATTATTAATATTACTAAAAAAAAGAAGAAAACATTCACAGCAAGCTGAATGGACTCTGAATGGCAACAAGGGAAGGCTTTGTCAGAAACCTGCTGCCCAGTAAACAAAATTGTTTTTATTCCCTGACAGTATCCCCAAGACGAGATAGCTGACATGCTGACCTCATAGGAACGGATAAATAATGAGAAGGTCACCCGAATAGGTTTATCAAAATCATTCTAATGTCATGTTGTCATATACACCTTGTCTGCCTTTTCCGTTGTCTTGTCTTTGAAATGTATTAGGCCAAAGTTATATAAGCTGCAGTGTTTGCTCAGGGCTGCTCAGCAAGCTGTCAGTGCCTTGCTAGGAATCAGATATACACTTGTATTATATGCACACTAATAAACTTATGTGTATCTTCAAGGCGATCTGGTTGCTGGATACAGGGAATTGTCTGGGAGCATGATGGGTGCAAACTAAACTAAATTACTCACAGTAATTTTCCAACCATTGGAACTTGGGTTGATGGGCAGAGATCTCAAAGGCCTTCTTCATTTTGAAGTGGCTAAAATTCAGAGGTGGATGGAATCAGATGAGATGATATTCTGTGGAAATATTGATTCATTTGTTAAAAGATGCTATTGAGAATTTTGACAGTTTTCAGAAGCCACTGTTATGGCTCCTAGCAGCCAGCAGAGTTGATGGCAGACTCAGACAGTGACGAGATTGGGGAGGAACATGGGCCAGTCCTGGAGTCTGGGGAAAGCTCTGATGAGGGCTCTGCGTTAGCGGCAGAGATGGGGCCAGGGCCATCCGACACTGATCTCGGAGTCAGAGATCAGTGGGGCAGAAGAACAGCTGGCGCCTGTTCCCAATGTGCACATGCGCAGAGCTGCCAGAAGAAGGGACCAGTTAAGAAACAAGGGCCGACTCAGGAGTAAAGGCACAGGTGGATGGTGAATGGCTCCTCCCATAGGGAATAAAGAGGAGTGAAAGGGGAATGGGGTTTGCAGGAGACAATTTGTTCATTTAATTAGTGTGAAGATTTGTTTGTGACTCTCAGAGACTCCTTGCCAAGTATTTTCTTGTACAGCATTGCATTTGGAAGATACCAGCCTGGCAGTCCTCCAAGCCTGATAAGGTCTATGGTCGTAAATTTACCCTTGAAAGACTGTTTGATGGGGCTTTGCTGGATGTGAATGAGAGGAATTCATATTACCTTAATAAAAAGGGGTTTTGTCAGGGCAAGGAGTCTGCTTTGTGATTTTATGAAGCCTAGGTCAGAACAGCCATTCTGTCCTTGCCGAGAATGTTCCTCATTCAGATCAGCTATTTTAGTGAAAATAACCAGAACTTTAATTCAAAGGGAAGGAGGAAAGCTTTATTAAGATGCTGAATGCTAACTTTGAAATGCTTCCAAGCCTTGGCCTTGGGGTTAATTGCTGACCTGACCATTGCAGAAGTGAGGCATAATTTGAAAATTATTTTTGAATCGCTAAGCCTTGGAATTATAATTATGAAGTTTAAATTTTTAATCACTACAGAACAAACTTTTTTATTATTTCATCATGAATTTATAACCATTGGCATTTACCAAAAGAGATGTTTTCAGCCAGAGCCCACAGTGCAGGGCAAAATGGAATAATTATGCAATCCACTAAGGGATTCCTTAAGAGTAGTGGGAGGAAATAATTATTTGTCCATTCGCATCCCTTATGCTATTGCTTAATACAATTAAAAATTGACAGAGATTTGGGCTAAATTTGAGTGAATCAATAAAAATGAAGGAAGGCTGCAGTGACCAAACTTGGCCCTAAAGGATATAGGCCTATAGATATCATCTAGGTTCTCAACCTGTGGGTTGGGACCCCTTTGGGGGTCAAATGACCCTTTCACAGGGGTTACCTAAGACCATCGGAAAACACATATTTTTGATGGTCTTTAGGAACTGAGACACCAATTTTATGGTTGGGGGTCACCACAACATGAAGAACTGTATTAAAGGGTCACGGCATTGGGAAGGTTGAGAACCACTGATCTAGGGGCTAACACCAGCTGCCTTTGTTATTATTTCACTCATTTGCCAGTTTCTGCACATTTGGGCTTCCAATTACATCTGGATCTATGATCCTCTCAATTTTACCTAGCAAAGTCTCATTTTTTTTAGTTCAAAGGTGAAACAGCTGAGCCTATGGAGAGGAAGACTGAGATCCTGCTGGATCTTCATAGAGCTTTGGAGTATTGGCATAATATTTTCTGGTTCAAAAAAGTGCTTTATATGGCGATCCCTCTAATACCTCTTTCTCTGTGAGAAAGGACTCTTACAACCCATGCTGTCTTTCTGACAATTTAAAGATGAAAAGGAATCTATAATTCAGACTCTTGGGCATGAAGTGTAAGATATATATGGATAAAAGATTTAGCTGCTCTTTTCAATACACCTGAGATCACAAGAGATAAACAAAATCAAATTTGGGGGAGGGGGGAAAATCATTTCTGTTTATAACTTTAAATATTAAAATGCATATGTATTCCATGTTAGAAGATGCATTGTAGAATGTCCTATAGCCGTGATGGCGAACCTATGGCACATGTCCCAGAGGTGGCACCCAGTGCCCTCTCTGTGGACATGTGAGCAGTTGCCCCAGTTCAGCTCCACCACGCATGTGTGTGTACCTCACGCCGGCCAGCTGGTCTTTGGGTCTCTGCCACACATGTGGGGAGGTGCAGGGGCCCCACACATGCATGCATAGAGGGGAGGCGCATGCAGGGGAGTGCATGTGCAGGGGGCGCATTCAGGTGCTGCATGCATGCATGGGGGTGAGGCGCATTCACAGGCCCCACACATGCATTGCATTTTGCGGTGTTCAGGCGCACACACGGGCATTCACGGGCAAACACAAATGTTTTGGGCACTCAGTCCGGAAAACAGTCATCACTGTCTTATAGGACAAATTTTCAGAATTTAACCTGAAGCACCGTCATGAGTTTTAACAAAAAGGCCTTATAAGTTCAGCCAAAGCAATCAAGTGCTTTGAATCAATAGATGTATTGGTCCCCTAGTTGTGAGATCTGTCACTGCAACCTTATAATACAATACAATACAATACAATACAATACAATACAATACAATACAATACAATACAATACAATAGTAGAGTTGGAAGGGACCTTGGAGGTCTTCTAGTCCAACCCCCTGCCTAGGCAGGAAACCCTATACCGTTTCAGACAAATGGCTATCCAACATCTTCTTAAAGACTTCCAGTGTTAGGGCATTCACAACTTCTGGAGGCAAGCTGTTCCACTAATTAATTGTTCTAACTGTCAGGAAATTTCTCCTCAGTTCTAAGTTGCTTCTCTCCTTGATTAGTTTCCACCCATTGCTTCTTGTTCCACCCTCAGGTGCCTTGGAAAATAGTTTGACTCCCTCTTCTTTGTGGCAACCCCTGAGATATTGGAACACTGCTATCATGTCTCCCCTAGTCCTTCTTTCTCTTAAGCTAAACATACCCAGTTCCTGCAACCGTTCTTCATATGTTTTAGTCTCCAGTCCCCTAATCATCTTTGTTGCTCTTCTCTGCACTCTTTCTAGAGTCTCCACATCTTTTTTACATCGTGGCGACCAGAACTGAATGCAGTATTCCAAGTGTGGCCTCAGCAAGGCATTATA
The DNA here is from genome assembly GCF_964273705.1 of Natrix helvetica. Taxonomy (NCBI): domain Eukaryota; kingdom Metazoa; phylum Chordata; class Lepidosauria; order Squamata; family Natricidae; genus Natrix; species Natrix helvetica. The sequence goes on from NC_138552.1 coordinate 168,276,255, forward strand.
AAGCTGCATCAACACTTCACGTGATCTTGATTCTATCCCTCTGTTGATGCAGCCTAATAAAGATAGTATTAGTGCTCATGGTTTTGGTTTCCTACCTGGACTACCTCAAAGGCTGACCTCAGCCTTGCTAGTCTGAAAGCCCTTTCCCTCTCCCCTGCCTGGACTTTTCAGAGAACTAGGGAAGAGTCCTACTATGCTCTCTGCATCCCCATTCCTGTTTTAGACTCTGATTTCTCTTTTCAGACCATTGCCTAGGCTGCAGCTATTCATCCTGTCTCCCAAAGTTATTCTCCCAAACCACCACAACAGAGGTTACAAAATGCTAACAATACAGATGAAAGTGTTAATCCCAAAAATGCAAACTAGCTGCTAGGAGTGCATTAGACAGGTAGGGACTACTAAAATCTAGTGCTGGAAGTCAAGGTAACAGATGAGCAAAAATAACAATTTGATTATGGATACTCAGGGTGTGCTTAAGAGAGAAAGGGGTACTTTCATTGTAATTATTTTTAATAAAAAGAAAATATGATCTATTAAATGGCTATTAATAGGTTGTAATTATGATTTAACAATTGAAACAGAAGCAATGATTTGTGTACTTCTATGAAGAGGGATTGTAACCTCACTCCTGTTTAGACTTTTTCTTCTTCATTGGACTCTATTCCTGTAATCTATCAGTTCATGCTTCAATGTGATTGTGTCCTTGCCTCTGGTTCAAATGTACTCTGAGGGAAAAAACTATCCTTCAGCTCAGACTCTGGTAATACAACACTGCAACTTAATTAAAAGAAAGCAGGAAAAACTCCAAAAGAAAGAAAACGTAATGTTTTATCATAAGATGCCTCTAGTCCACTACAAATAACCAAAAAACTCGCTGTAAAGAGATTGGTGTAAGATTTATATTATTATAGATGCCAAGACGATTATAAATAAAATTAATATCTTTGTGCCCAACCTGAAGAAAGGATAAAGGCTGAAATTACCATTGTACAGGACAAATGTTTGTGAGGTGCCTCAAGGTTTGATGGTCTTGTCCTTCCTGTTGAACATCTAAACGAAATCACTAGGTAAGGTTATCCACTGACATTGATTAGGTATCATCAGTATTTTCATTATATTCAAGTTAAATATCTCCACTCCTGGTTAATGAAGAGATGCTATCCAGATCTTGTCAGTGCATGGAGGCAATTCAGGACTGAAGCCCAACACTAAGGAGAGTACAGTAAGTAGCTATTGGTACATGGTTGTTCCAGTAGAGATGTTCCATCTTTGATTTTGAATGGGGTGCCATTTTCCTTTAAAACAACTGGTGTGTAATTGGGGGTACTTGAGGACTCCCAGGTTCTGCTATATGGGCAGCTGTGACCAGGAAGGCCCTCACCCAGATTCATCTGGTGTGCCATTTTTGTACCTTTTTGGACTGAGAGTAGCAGCATCCCATGGTAATGGTTCCTTTTTATGGTCACTCATGCCTTGGTTATCTCATGTATGGATTATTGCAATGTATAATACTCGAGACTGACCAAGCTGCAATGAATACACCTTGGAATGCCCATATAACATCTTGACTATGCAAACTGTACTTGGCTATGCAAACCGTTACCAGTCAGCTTTCGGGTGCAATTCAATTTCCTACAAAAAATTGGGCTTAGCTGTCTGAGGAACCACCTCTTCCCTATCTTTTCTGCCTTCTTCATAAGACTTGACAGAGCTGGCATGTTTCGTGTCCATCCATTGAGCAATGTCATCTGATAGAACTAGGAAGTGTATTTTCTGTCACAGTGCCTGACCTTTAAGTAGCTTCTTTTCATAGCTCATCCTGAACCTGCAAGCTTTAAGCAGGCACTGAAACCCATCCCCCCCCTCAAATTTCAGAATACGTTAGTATGTGTAATATGTGAGAATGACCTTGGCAGACAAAAAGAAGAGCCAAAGACTGAACAACTGGTGGATTTCTCACTTGGAGAGCATTTCAGAAGGGACCCTCCCTAGTTTTCCAGAGAGTATAAAGAAAGGAGGGAAGATGTACTTTCAGTCTTGCAAGATTCTGGTAATATAACCTTACAATAAAGATAGAGATACATACATACATACATACATACGTACGTACATACATACATACATTCATACACACACACACACACACACACACACACACACGTATTTGTGTTACAACCCCTGGTATGCCCAAACACAAATACATACCTATTTCCCTGGCTCAGCTGATAAAAGGAGGAGAGCCTGTGGCTTAGTGGCTAAGACTCCTGCCTAACATGTAATACAGCCCAGGTTCAAATCCCAGTAAGGGTATGGCTAGCTGATGAGAGCTATCTATACTAGTCTCCCTTTATTTATTTATCAGCACAAATACAACACACACACACACACACATACACACACATATAGGCAACTGCTTGCATTGGGTGGTCTTATGAATCAAACAAATAAACATTAGTCTTTGAGAGTTGATTTAGAGCCATGAAGAAATCAAACTACAGAAAATCCTCAAATTACAGGTAATCCTCAAGTGACCAAGTTAGGATTGTGTTGAATGAATAGACTTTTGACCAGTGCCTTGAAGTTCCAGCCATTGCAGTGCCCCCACAGTCACATGAACAAAAGTTGGACATTTGGCAACAAGCTTGCATTTGCAACAAATTGCAGCATCCCATGGTCATGTGATCACCATTAGCAAATTTCCTGCCAGCTTCCCATAAGCAAAGTCAACAAAGAAACTGGCAGGAAAACCCACAAGTTGCTTGGTTAATTCTGTCCCACATATCACTGGTTTTTCTTTGCTCATACACACCATGTCCTCCTTCCCACTTTGCTCGCAAGAACCCTGTGCCCTCCTTCAGCAGCCTCACACATATGCATGCACCCACCAGATCTCTCCTTCCTGGGCCTCCAGCCTTCCTGTTCTTGCACACATGGCATGTACCCATCAACATCCTTCTTCCTAGGCCTCCTTGTGCTTACCTGCACCCTGTGTCCTCCTTCCCCAGCCTACTTGAGTTTGTACAACTCATACCACACATTGCAACATCTTCAACTCATGCATGGGCTGTGCTGTGCTTCCCAAGCTCTTTTCCTCTTGCAGAACCCCCATTCTCCTTACCTGGGACTCCTTCTGTTTCCTCCTTAATGACCCACAATTCTTCAATTACCATGGCAACTAGGACTGCCTGGATTGCCATTGCTAAGTGATGTGCTCATGCAACATTGTGCTTTATAACCATATCACTTAGCAATGGCAATTCTGATCCCCATAGCAGTTGTAACTGGAGGACTACCTTTATAGTACGTATGTCTGCTTGTCCCACAAGGTCTAAGAGCATGAGCTCTAAGAGCTCTGGGTATCTGCTATCAAGCAATGCCATCTAATGGGACCCAGGAGTCATAGTGCATTCTCTGTCATGGCTTCTGAAACAGGCTTTCCCCTCCAAGATTCATATAGTCCTGACCTTGAAGCCTTCAATTAGGCATTAAAGACTTGGCTCTTTCCCAAGTTTTGGGCCTGAGTTCTGAGTCCATTTAGTGTGGTGGCTGTCAGCTTACCATGTTCTCTTAATGTGCTTCAAATTGTTATTGTGGTTATTTTATTGATTGTTGTGCACCTACAATTACATGCTGATTGGGCAGCCGTATTCATCTGTGTAATGACTTAATTAAACCAAATATATATTCTGGGTTATAACATGTTGATTTATTCCGGGCTAGAACATGTTGATTTATTCCTACAAAAATAAAATATTCTGGAGGCAGATTTTTCCGTCTTTTCCCCCTTCCGGCTCCTTGGCAATGCCCAAATCTTAGTTAACAGCTATAGCAAATGACGTTTGTTCTGTGCTTTTCTTAGGCTCAGCTCACCATTTCTAGAATTCTACTCCTAGTTTTAAAACAACCACTTTCTCCCCCATCCAGCCAAAGTCAAATCTGTGGATATCTGTCTTGGTGTACAGAATAGAGAGAATCATTCCCTCATGGGAACGTGAATTGAAATCTTAACCAAGAGTCTTCCCAACTGGTGAGATTGCGTTTGAATGGGATCACTGCATACTGCCTAGGTGGGAAGTTCATATAATTGAATTATTCTCAGGCATATGAAAAGTTAGATATCCGTGGTGGTGTAGTGATTAGAATACAATATTACAAGCTAACTCTGCCAACTGCCAGGAGTTTGATCCTGACTGGCTTAAGGTTGATTCAATCTTCCACTCTTCCAAAGTTGGTAAAATGGGGACCCAAATTGTTGGGGACAATATGCTGACTCTGTAAATAGCTTAGAGAGGGCCATAAAGCACTATGAAGTGTTGTGTCCCACCAGTGGCCAGCAGAGCTGGCTGCAGATTTGTTGGGGAGGAGCTTGGGCCAGTTCTGGAGTCTGGGGAAGGCTCTGATAAGGGCTCTGTGTCAGAGGCAGAGAGGGGCCAGAGCCATATGCCAGTTATCAGCTGCCTTCAGAATCAGACATCAGTGAAGCAGATGAACAGCTGGAGCCTGTTTGCAGAGTTGCTAGACAAAAGGAACAGTTAAAGAACAGGGGTCGACTTGGGAGTAAGGCCACAGGTGGACAATGAATGGCCCCTCCCAGAGGAAATAAAAGAGGAGTGAAAGGGAAGTGGAGTTTGCCGGAGACAATTAGTTCGCTTAATTGGTTCGTGACTCTCCAGGACTCCTCACCGTTTTGCAGATATCGACCTGTCAGCTCTCCAATCCAGATAAGGTCTGTGACTGTAAATCCTCCTTCGAAAGACTTTGCTAGATGTGAATGAGCAGAATTCACAGTAAATTAATAAAAGGGTTTTTTGTTGGGACAAGGAGTTTGCTTCATGCTCTTGGGAAGCCTAGGTCAGAACATGAAGCGGTATATAAGATTACGTGCTATTGCTATCCTCCTAGTCTAAATTTCTCCTTAATCTTCTATCTCTCTGATGAGTATCATTTTTCATGAAGCCATCAAGGGGTATTCTATCTTGTGTCTTCAATTGAGAACTTGGATCACAGATGCTGTACTGTGTGACCGAAACACCAAGTGAAAGACACACGATCTTGTGGAAGATTTCTTATCACGGTAATGAATAATACACCTAGCCTTGCTCTTGGAATCCAGCTTCGTATACTGTACCCTTTTGTGTCATTTTCTTTGCTTCCTGTTGTTAGAGAGAAATTCTAACTTACCCTGTGATTTTTCACATGGAGAAACAGGAGGATTAAAATAAAAGAATCAGGAAGGCTGAAATGGGCCAACTTTCTGTCAGCCTTTCATGCTGAGGGCAAGTCACCCTCTTGCAGATACCCTCTCGGCACATTTTAAAACGAAAGTTTTGAAACCCATTTAAAAGTAAATGGAATTCATTTGGTGGCAAAATAGAACTGATTTTTTTTTGTGCCTTTGTTCTAATGAAATAAGGCACTATTGCTGCATCGTTTGCATTCATCTCGACCTGCTGACATCTTGGACAAAGAATTCAGTGTTTACTCAAATTGATGGAGATTCAGAGCAGCCATTTCAGGCTACGTGAACATTAAGTGGTCCCCGAGAACAGCTCTCCAAGTGGGCTTATGCCCTATGCAGCATCAGTGTGTGAGTAGCATTCTAGCCACAGATGTTTATTTTCCACTCTTTAGAAAATCTCACCTCAGCCATAGAAAACAACACAAGGAGCACAGCTCCATTTTTCCCATTTACCCACAAAAAAAAGATTTTTTATATTCCACCCTTTTATTTTAGCCGATGCTGGAATTTAATCATATGCAGCAGGGATTGTTTTCTTTTCACTTTGTTTAACAATGCAACCAGTTTATAATGTTCCATTAGAAATGCTGCTAGTTAATTGTAATGTGTGAACATATTTAGAGCAAAAAATAGAAAGGCACTATCACAGACATGAATTGATTTCCTACAATAGGAAGCAAACTGGCCTGTGACTTTATCCCATTACAGTTTGCTTTCCGTAATTGTTAAGAGATGGGCACCATAATTTTCATGGTAGTTCTTCCTGAAATTTATTCCAGTAGCCCACCTACCCATTTCATCAAGGTTCTTCGCTTCCCTTTGTAATGGTTTTCTAGAACTTGGCATCTTCCAGATGTGTTAGCTTACAGATCCAGGAATGTCCAGTAAGTATCTTGCTGGATATCCTTGGATTTGCACCAAATAATTTGCAATTTGCAAATTAAATTTGCAATTAAATTTGTTTTGAACCTTCTTTTCCACGTGGTAGCTCTGATACCTTTGAAGCTGGGAAAGGACAGCATAGGCACCCACTACAAATTGTGCCAATGACAAGATGTGTATTCCAAGACAAGCTTCAGGGGGGGGGTTGTACTTGACCGCAAACTTTGGGGTGTAAGTTGTCCAGTCACAGGGTTTGTCACATGAAGTCAGGATTCACATTTTGTCATTTGCCTTCAAGGTTGCAGGAAGGGCTCCAAAAAGTCAAGGTGGCACTTCTGCATTTGTGTGACACTGTAGCGTATAAATAACACATGTGTCAGATATAAAAAGGAGTGGAGACTTGGTTGCATGGTTGTGGGTGCCCTTCTGACCTTTTTGACCCCAAGGGGATACTATTGTATAGTGGGCTACAGTAGGCAAGAACCAGACCAGCATAGCTACAACAGCATTTATTGACTCAAAACCGGAACTGAGGAGCAGCAGGCAAATGCCTGTAATTTATACTCTGGGCCCACAGGGTCTTAACCAATCATAATGCTTGAAAAACACGCCCAAATATGAATGTTCAAAGTTTCCCTCCAAAACAGTTGGAGTTAACAGTGAGGGTCATCTAAAGGTCAGTTTTACTTTATCAGGGCTTAACACAACTATATACATTCAAATACCGTATTTTTCGGAGTATAAGAAGCACAAAATATTTCCCTCAAAAAAGAGGCTGAAAATCTGGGTGCGTTTTATACACTGAATACAGCATTTTTTACCTCCCAAAACCCCACCCCTTCACCAAAATGGCCATGCATTGTCTTTAGGAGGCTTTCAGAGTTCTCCTGGGGGCTGTGGAGGGCAGAAATGAGCGAAAAACAGGCTGTTTCTTTGCTTAATTTTGCCCCCCATCCCCCAGGAGCAGTCTCCAAGCCTCATAAAGTTTTTCATGCACTTTTGGGGGGGGGGAGAAAAAGGGCCCATTTTCATGAAAAATGGTCCATTTTTGGGAGATAAGCAGAGTGCAAAAACTTTTTTTTTTAATTTGCCTCTTCAAAATCTTGGTGTGTCTTATACTCAGAAAAATACAGTACATAACAAACACCATGCTTGCCCTCCTTGCTGGCCTATAATTGCTTAATGAAGGACAGATGCAAGCTGAGATGGTAGCTGTTTCTACTTCCCTTCTTCCACCTTTCATTGGCCACATCATGTTCATTTGCTTAGCAAAGCTTTATGTGCCTTTTTGTGCCTGATTGAACTTGCTTATTGACGTCCTTAATGGTGCAGCTATTAGAGTTTGCTACGGAAGTCAGTATTTGCTTTTCTCAAGCAGTGAACACAAATACCATCACACTCAGCATGGCTTTGTACTTAAAAGTGAACAGGCTCACTTCCAATAGAAATCATGCATCAAGAAATCATCAGGATGGAAAGCATGGCCTTTCCATGTGGTAATAGCGAAATATTATTAGCAAAACAACATGGCACATAGACTGCAGAAAGAAGAAAAATATACCAAGTGGATTGTAAAAGGCAGCCCATTTAGATGTAATATGCTCCATACATTTTCCTTCCTGCTCATATGGTCTTTAAATATAGTTGAATCGGGAGTTATGCCTGTATCAGGAACAATTTTAAGATAAGGGTCAAACAGACACAGGATAATACAAAAAAATGTGAAGAGCTGTGAGTTCCCAAAATGATACTTAAGGACTCTGCCATAGCTGTTCTACTGTGTACCATGTGTTGCCATTTGTTTTCTTGTCACTTCGTCAAAGACTGATTTGCATAACAGCTGATCTGCATGCGAGGATTGTTTTTCAAATATATGCTGTATAGGCTCAGAAGCGGTGGTGAAATTATGAGTTAATGTTCTGGGATATTCAATATGGTCTAGAACAGGGGGCTCCAAACTTGTCAACTTGAAGGCTTGTGGACTTCAACTCCCAGCCAGCATGAGTTGAAGTCCACAAGTCCTAAAGTTGACAAGTTTGGAGGCATCTGGTCTAGAAGAAACTTGTTTAACCCCATCCAGATGTGTGTGTGTGTGTGTGTGTGTGTGTGTGTGTGTGTAGGGGAGGCAATGAAGAATCTTGGAAAATAACGACTAGCCCGCACATGCAGCCAACGAGCTGAAATTGTCTCTTGAATCTGATCAGCAAAGGAGCACTTCTTAACAATATTGGCAGCTATGTATATATTCATTACTCCCAGCACACAGATCAGGATCATGCCATGCTTTCTTAAATGAATGATAATAAGCTGGATTCATATTTTGAACTAAGTCAGATGTGTCAAATCGCCCCTGATGAGGGTGCTTAGATTTTTCCCCAGTAATTTTAATTGAAAACTTTTATTATTAACAATAATAAAAGTGAATACAACTTGAAGTTAAAAGAAAAAGAAAGGAACGATGGAAAGTACAAAAAGTAAAGGTAGGAAAAAAATAGAGACTGGGTATTTAAAGAAGTGACTTTCAATCTTCTTCGTTACAGGCTTGGAATCACACTTCCCCCTTTGAAATCATATTGCATAGATCACTTCCCATATTCAACCTTTTTAAATTGAAAAATCCAAAAATCCTTAACTCAATTCCATCCATTTTCAGCAAAAAGTCCAAAAAGGGCTTCCAATATTTTATAAAAGTGCTTATCATCTTATCCTGGATCAAACAAGTCACTTTTGACATTAAAACGTTATAGTATGAGGTCTCCATTCATGTCTTTTTCCTTGCATCCTACTTTTTTAAGACTTCAAAAGCATTCCCTTTACTGTTTTCACTGTTGTTTTATAACAACTCCTAGACTCAAACAAGATTCTTTCTCTTGTAACTCTAATAATAGTCCATTATATCACTTCCAAAATGTATACTTTAACTGTAATTTGTTTTGCTTCTGGTTTCAATTGTCTTGCAGATTTTGCAGTTATTTTTCATCAATCATTTATCTCTTTTCTTTCAAGAAGACATCTTATTTCTGTTAAGGAAACAGTCATAGTTATTGACTGTCAGTTGTTATTGGTGCTGTTACTGTAGGTGTAACATTTTTTCCCAATTCCTCAAAGATCTTTTGAAATGTCTCAAATGCAGTACCTTTTTCTACACTGCTATGTTTCAATACTTTTTTAGACGCAGCAATTTAAAGGGAAATAAAAGAGCCTTTTCTTTTACTTTTTTTTTCTTCTTCCCCACATCATTGGATCATTCTCTTTAGTCGTGGCCAACATTCCATAATTCTGTAATCAGATGATCTTTAGCAACTTTCCCTTACATTTTATTTTACAAAGTTACCAATCATTGTATTCAATTAGTCCAAAGTAAACCCATAGAGATATGTATTAATTGTTTGTTTCAAAAATATTTTAAAGTCAAGGATTCCAAATATAGCTGTCCCCTTAATTCATTTTAAATTTTCTTAGCCTAAATTTTGCCAAGCTTTTTGCATTCAATTATGTTAAAATCTTTTAAATTTGTTTCTGTGCTTTTATCTTTAATCTGGGATGAAGGAACACTCACCGAATGGCTTAATTGCTCTGCTGCTCCAAAGATCTCTTTAAAATAACTGTCTTCCAAATGTGTTTAAGAAAGCGGGATGCTTTACAAACCCTTATGTAGAATCCACCGCAACTGTGAGTTTGCTGATTTTTCCACAGCTCTTAGCACTCAACTTTATGACACCCACAAGCCCTCTTCAGATCTTGAGGGTCTCTATGTAAGAAGCAATTTTTCAGAGCACACATCTCCCAGCCTCACCTTGGGCTTAACTTCCAGCCACTGGTCTTCACTGCAGGTTCATTTCCTCTGTTTGCAGAGGTGTGTTAGTTTGTAATTTTTCCTTCACTTGGAAGCCAGCATTTAGAATTTTGACAAAATATGGTAAGGATTTTTTGCAGCATGGCTGTTGGAGATTACTTATAATTGTGGGAGGAGGGATACCCAATAACCTATTGGTCCTCTCTGACTAGCTGTGACTTGCAGTACAACGCTTATATGTGAGGATAAGAAACAGAAAATTTTAGAGCATGGCTTATCAGAGATTTTTTTTAAAACAACCCATGCCTAAGACTCACCTCACAAAGCATAGCATGGTTCAGATTGTAACTCTGTTTGCAAAAATTTGAAAGAAAAACTGCATGGCGATCCAAAGCCAGAAATGCCACTTTGGAAGCAGGGCACGTTTGGAGGATGTCTCCATATTAGAACAGAGACGAACTGAGGGTGACAATATTTTCTCAAGCCCCTCTCAGTGTGATTATTGAAGTGTGCCTTCTTGCAATAAGTGGGCCATGCAGACAGACCTTTTATGTCCAGAAACGTAGGAGTTGCATCTTTCTCAGCTGACAGGTTGCTCTAAAATGAGTTTAAATAATATAGAAAAGTGAGCTCTGGGAAATAAATTCAGTGTCATTCATTCAAATGAAATCAGGGACATGGTACTGGGAGGAGGGGATGTTAACTTGAATTATTTTCTTGAAGAGTTGGGTGTTAGATATTAACATATATCGTAGTAAGTCTCCTCTCTGGTCCGCTGCTACAGCGGGAAACAGGTATCGCTCTGATTGGTCGAGAGGCGTACCCGATCCCTATAAAAGGGGAACCCTCCGGCCACAGAGCAAGCTGGATCACTACTTCTACTAATAAAGAGCTGTTAAGTCACTTCGTTGTCCGCAGTCTGTTCTCTCGTTGCCCAGATCTAACATTGGCGACGAAGGTGGGATTGAGAGACAGATAGGACGAAGAACACTACTTCAGAATCTCCGGATTTGATCCAGCCCAGGAATTCGGCAGAAATTCCGGCAGCCATCTCAGGACACCGCAGCGCGGCAAATTCAAACAAGAGAAGATGGCGATGCACGCTCCCCCCGCTCCATTCGACCCAGCGAACGACGAATGGGAGGCATTCATGATCCGTTTCGAATGTTTTCTCGAAGCGAACGAATACACGGGGATAACCGACGCCCGAAAGAAAAACATCTTCCTCGGCTACTGTGGAAAAGAAGTCTTCAACACGGCCAGAGACCTCACCGCGCCTACTCCGATACAAGCGATATCATGGACGACGTTGCAACAGGCTCTACAGACTCATTACGCACCAAAACCTTCCCGCCACATTTGCCGCCAGGAATTCAACACGTGGAACCAGAAGGCGGGAGAATCAATCAACCAATATGTTGCAGCCCTGCGTAAAGCAGCAACTCACTGCGAGTTCAGGGATCTGGACGAGCATATCCTGGCACAATTTGTTTGTGGGTTAAGAGACATTTCACTACAAAAGAAGCTGTTGGCAAACCCAAATTTAACCCTACAGATAGCACTAAACGAAGCAAGGGCATCAGAGTCAGCGGAGAAATCATCGGTGACCATACAACGCGGTTTCAGCGTGGGCCAGCCAGCACCCAGGCACACCAGAGTTCACTACGAGGACACCAACCCCGACTACGAGGATCCCGAGTTCGAGGACAGTCACCTGATGCGGAGCAGTCACATGAGGCCTGGGGGGAGGCCCGGACTCCGTTTGCCGCCCTGTGCAAGCTGCGGAGGGAATCACCCCCGGTCTACCTGTAGGTTCAGGAACGTTGTTTGTTCGCACTGCAACAAACTTGGGCACATCGCACGAGTGTGCCGGAGCGAAGTCCCTGCCTCACGGCAGCCACCTATGTACTGCCAACAGAAGCCCAACCCAGGGGCTTGGCGAAGTCAAAAAGGGCGCCCAGAGAGAAATCCACAAGTGTTTACCCAGAGAGAAAATCCCCAAAGAGCTGAGTGAGCGTATTCCCAGAGAGATTACACACAAAGAGCTGAGAGAGCGTTCTATCAAGACGCTCAACGAGAGTATTTTCAGGATACAGATGCTGAGATAGAGTTGACCCAGAGAGAGGAATTGCGAACGTATCTCACCACAATAAGTCAGGTCCGCACCAAGCGGCCTAAAAAGCTGAAAGTCACAGTCCTCTTGGAGGGCTCACCTTGCGAGCTAGAAGTTGACACAGGATCGTCCCTGACGATCATTTCATGGGCATCCATGAAACAGGCTATCCCTAGCCTCAAAAAGAGCCAACTACGCGTTCCAGACATCCTGCTTCGAGACTACCAGGGGAACCGAGTCCCCATCGTGGGCCAAGGCACATTCCAGATCCGTTTCAAGGACATCGTAGCCCAGCTGCCCGTGACCATCGCCAGCGCACCGTTACAGAACCTTCTAGGATTAGATTGGTTTGAAGCCTTGGGGCTAGAAGTCACCGGAATCAACACCGTGGAGAACAGCAGCGCTGAGCAGATCTTTAACGAGTTCGAGGATGTGTTCAGCCCCGGCCTTGGTAAGTATGTGGGTAAACCAATCTCATTCAATTTAGACCCCAAAGTGGCGCCAATCCGACTTAAACCGAGACGAGTGCCTTTTGCACTCCGCCCAAAAATAGACAAAGAGATAGATAAGTTAGTGGAACAAGGAATCCTTGAGCCGGTGGATCACGCGCGCTGGGAAACTCCCATCGTGACCCCAGTCAAACCAGACGGGTCAGTCCGCATCTGCGCGGACTATAAATGCACAATTAATGTTGCGCTACAACAAAGCGCATATCCTGTGCCAGTAGTACAGCACTTATTGCACTCGTTGGGGCCAGGAAAGATATTTGCTAAATTAGACATGGCACAAGCTTACCAGCAGTTGCCCGTGGATAGCGCCACAGCGGAGGCCCAAACTATAGTGACGCATAGAGGGGCATTCAAATGCAACTGGCTACAATTCGGTGTGAGCATTGCTCCAGGTTTGTTCCAGAGCGTCATGGAACGACTTTTGCAAGGGATACCGGGAGTCGTCCCCTATTTCGACGACATCTTGGTGTCCGCTGCAAATGAGGAGCAATTAAATAAAAGAGTCAGAACTGTTTTGGCCAGAATCAGAGAGAAGGGTCTCCGCCTTAAAAAGGAAAAATGCCAAATTAACGTGCCTAGCGTAGAATTACTGGGATATAGAATCGATGGTCAGGGAATACACCCCACTTCAAAGAAAATTAAGGCGATCCAGGACGCCCCCACACCACGAAATCAGACCGAGCTGCAGGCCTTCCTCGGACTACTTAATTTCTACAGCGTTTTTCTGAGACAGAAGGCGACCGTTGCTGAGCCATTACATCGACTACTCCAGAGGAACGCAACATGGAGATGGGGACGATCCGAAGCAGCAGCCTTCGCCGCAGTAAAGCGCCTGCTCACCACTGACTCACTGCTAGTCCAATACAGCCAGACGCTTCCGCTGGTATTGACCTGCGACGCATCACCATTTGGAGTTGGCGCAGTCCTCAGCCACAGGATGCCAAACGGAAACGAAGCACCCATCGCATTCTACTCCAGGACTCTTTCATCGGCCGAGAGGAATTACAGCCAGATGGACAGGGAAGCGTTAGCTGCTGTAGCTGGAGTAAAACGTTTCCACGAATACCTCTACAGCCGCGATTTTGAACTGATTACAGATCACAAGCCGCTGTTGGGACTTTTGGTGGGAAACCGCCCCACTTCAGTCTCCCTTTCTCCACGCATGACCAGGTGGACTGTTTTCCTGGCCGCGTACTCATACAAGCTGATACATCGACTGGGCTCCACTCTAGGACACGCAGACGCACTCAGTCGTTGCCCACTACCGGACCTTTTGCCAGACCCCACTCCCGAAGTACCGGTGTTACTCATTGACTGTTTGGACTCAGGACCGGTTTCTTCCTGCGACGTTGCAAGGTTCTCCTCTAAAGACAATATAATAAAACAAGTTCAAACTTGGGTTTGGAGGGGGTGGCTGAAGGGAAACGTGGGCCCGGAATTCAAAGTGTTTTGGTCGAAACGGGACGAACTCTCAGTGTTACAAGGTTGTTTATTGTGGGGGGATTGAGTTGTTATTCCTTATGCTTTACGAAGAAATGTGTTAGATGCGTTACATGTTGGGCATCCGGGGATCGTTAGGATGAAGGCTTTAGCGAGAAGTTACGTTTGGTGGCCAAACATGGACAAAGAGATAGAGGAGTGGGTGGCCACTTGCGATCCATGCCAAGAATCGAGACCAGCACCCCCGGAAGCGCCCGCCACAGAATGGGAAAAGCCGAAAGCACCCTGGTCGAGAATACACATCGACTTCGCAGGGCCAGTTCAAGGTCAGACTTTCCTTATAGTTGTGGATGCATACTCCAAATGGCTAGAAGTAGTCCTAATGACTTCGACCACGGCAGAGGCAGTCATTAAGGTTCTACGGCGACTTTCGCCACTCATGGCCTGCCCGACCTCCTGGTATCCGATAACAGGCCCCAATTCACGGCCATGCAATTCGAAACGTATTTAGCAGGTCAGGGAATTCGGCATGCCCTCGTCGCGCCATTCCATCCGGCATCAAATGGACAGGCGGAGAGAATGGTGCGATCCGCAAAAGAGGCCCTCGCTAGGATGGGTCCAGGTGATTGGCAAACACGCATTGACCATTACCTCCTCATTCAGCACATTACCCCCAGCGCAACGATGGGTAGGAGCCCCGCTGAAATGCTCATGGGCCGCCATCTACGGTCTCACCTGGACCGTCTTCACCCCAACTACTCTGCCACAGCACCCCCAGACTCCACAAGCAAAATTCGGAGTTTCAGCATAGGGGATTCGGTATACGCCCACAACTATGCAGGGGGAACATTGTGGATGCCGGCAAAGGTCATTGGCATCACGGGTCCACGATCATATCTGTTAGAACTGGAAGATGGGCGGAACTGGAAAAGGCACATCGATCAACTTCGGGGTCGCCTGGCGCACTCAGACCTACGAGCCGAGAACGAGAGCTACCTACCAATGCAAAGTCAGCCACTCAAGAGCCCCAACACAGAGAACTACGACACCTGCGAGCCCAGGACAGAACAAGAGGTCGAGCGCGAAACGGAACAACCCCCAAGCAACGTAAGCGAGCAGACCCCCGAACGCCCAAGCAACGAAAGCCTGCAAACCCCAGAACTCGAAGCAAAGAAAGCAACTGATCCTGCAACTACTTCTGACCAACCCGAACTGCGACGCTCCCCCCGAGTAAGGCAAACGCCAACATACCTTAAGGACTACATAACTAACCGCAATGTTCCGTCTAAGAGGGGAGGGGTGTTAGATATTAACATATATCGTAGTAAGTCTCCTCTCTGGTCCACTGCTACAGCGGGAAACAGGTATTGCTCTGATTGGTCGAGAGGCGTACCCGATCCCTATAAAAGGGGAACCCTCCGGCCACAGAGCAAGCTGGATCACTACTTCTACTAATAAAGAGCTGTTAAGTCACTTCGTTGTCCGCAGTCTGTTCTCTCGTTGCCCAGATCTAACATTGTGCATAATGATTGCATAAGAAAGAAATAAGAACAAACAAACAAAAAAGACCCCTTAAGTACTTGTTTTCCATTTTCTCTGACCTATAACATGCATGGCTCTTCCTTAATAATCCTGACAAATGTAATACTTTATGGAAAAGATATATTGTTGATTTTGCAAGGCCGGTTATTGACAAATCAAGCTGTAGACACTTGACAATCAGTTGAAAATGTGTGAGCTTCAGAAATAAAAGCCACTCAGCTTTTGATGAGGCCATGTCCCAAAGAGATTTCCTGTCATTTAAATGTTTATCTCATGCTACCAAACCTACTAAATGAATTCCTCACACTCTATATTTCTGTTCCATGAGTGGGCAACTACAGTGACTTGATGACCCATGAATGACCTAGGGATTTCAACTCCCAGAATTCCTGAGCTTCAGGAATTCTGGGAATTGAAGTCCACGGGTCATAAAGCTGGCTTACTTGCCCACCCCTGCTTATTATAAACAAATTTGAAAGCAAAAGTTAATATTCCCAACAATATTTCCTGTATTATATTTTATCAAAAATTCTTCTCCCTACTTGCATTAAATCATGCAACTACTTTTGCATTAGACCTGAAAGTCTGTTCCTTTGCTTTTGACCTTGATTCCACTAGATTAAATTGTTCACTTCATTTTTTTTAAAGGCAAATCATGCTATTCCTCAGTTTTAGAATTCATACGGTCAAAGGCAAGAATACTTTTAATAAAATTAATTTTCATTGCATTATTTTATGTACTATTGGAGTACCACCTTGCGTTGTAATACTGCATTGTAATATTATGTAATATCTAGCACAGCAGTATTGGCATTGCTATGCTGCATAGAAATGAACAAAAGGAATAGAAAAATAGAAGCACAAGTACAGGAAAAATAGGATTAGCAACAGACCTTGGCTGGAATCAAGGTCAAAAGCAGAGAGAACAATAAACAGCAAAAGATGAAAACAAATTTAACTCGGCTATTTCCTAGAGCGGAAGTATTTTGCAACTTGAGAGCAACTTGCAATTTGAGAATGCCCAAAGCAGTATGGTGAGAGTGCTACTTTGGGTGCTTGTTTTGGGGGCCAGAGGGAGAAAGAGGGAGAGAGGAGAGGGAGGGAGGGAGAGAGATAGGTGGGTGGGTAGATAGATAGGTAGATAGGGACAGAGAGAGAGAGACAGATAGATAGACAGAATGAAAAAAGTACAAATATGATTTGGCAGTCTATTAATCATCTTTGGTTGTCATTCTTAGTTTGCAAAACATGTGGATTGAATGGATTACTTCCTGCTGATTCAAATCTACAAATGTGAACTTTTTTTCTTCTCCATACAGTTGTACTGGATTGCTGGAACATGCACGCACAAACACACACACACACACACTTGACCTTAGGTCCTTAGATGGCATCCTCCTAGCCATTTGTTTTGAATATATGACTTTTAAAAAATAAGTCTTTTATAATCCTTAATAAACTCACATTTTCTGTGCAATGGGTAACTGCTATCCTCCCAAAGATTGTTTTGTTTACTTCTGTACCTGGAGTCTGTTCCTCTCACCTTCAAACACCAACTGCTCCAAAAACCTTTTTTTAAGGCAAGTTTCCCAGCCAGCTTTGTTTCACAGGCAGGCTAAAAGATGCTTCTGAAAGTTCCAGGGCCAAATTGCTCCCATTGGGAATAGTGATTTGCCGGCTGTAAGAGATTGTAACAGGTGGCGGACGCCATACACCTGTTCTCTCAGTGCAGAGCTCAGAATGACAGGGCCCTTTGCCTTCTAAACCATTACCGCATTCATATGATACACTTCCACAGTTGAGAAGCTTTATAATTGCAATGCTTTCAAGAGAACAGGTTGCCAAGTTGACTAGACATAATTAGCTCCATCTTTAATTCAACAGACTGGCTCTCCACTGACCGCAACACTGCCAGACAGATCTGAATATGTGAGGGCTGAAAGATGAGAGAACCTGTCACAGACTGGAAGGTATCAGGGATGAGTGGAAATTTAAGTTCTGTTGCCAGAAACAAGAGTGTCATGAACTTCCAAAAGAATCAGGCACCAGATGTAGCTGAAAATGTCCTCAAAGTATTTGTTGTTGATGATGATGATGATGATGATGATGATGATGATGATGATGATGATGATAATAATAATAATAATAATAATAATAATAATAATAATAATAATAATAATAATAATAATAATAATAAATATTTATTTCTTAGCCGCACCCTCTCCCGAAGGACTCGGGGCTCATCCTGATACTTCAGTGGCTGAGGGTTGTTTTTGTTAATACATTTTAGGAAGAAATTGTCAGGAAATGGGGTTGGGGGAGATTAATCAGCCTGGGCCATATTCCTCGTTTCTAAATTGTAATTTTCTGCAGCACTATTGACTTTTTAAAACAAAACTTATAGGCCCCAGGGTTTCATTGTATACCTGATAACCCATGACCTGTTGGGTTATCTTTCAGAGATATTTCATTACCAAAAAAACAAACAAACCCCAACAACCCAAAATTAATTGCAAAAGGATTGTTATTGTTTTGGATTTAAGATTAAGGATAAAAACATCATTTTATTAAAGAGCAAAGATGCATAGCAAGACAAATATTAATGCTTTTCTTTTAATTTTTGATGATAATATTTGTGGTTCATCTTCCATTTGTTAGGAATACTCTTAACATTTTCACTTCTTCTTGGCTTAAAGTGACATACAGCTGACCATGCTGGAATATCAGTTTTGCCAGATAAATCTGCATATTCTCCATAGTTTGTCCTTCTGCTTTATGTATAGTAAGACCAAAGTATGACTGTATTGGGAACTGTGACCACTGAAGACGGATATCTTCATTTTCTGATAAATTGAGCATCATTCTAGGAATTATGACACTGTTATTTTTGAATGCACCATTTTAATGATGGATTTGCTCTTGAATATTTACAGAAGGATTCCATCTGTTCCTTGTTGGAAGAACTTTGGGGGCATTGAAGGATGCCATTTGGAAGTGGCAGTTGTACTATCTGATGCGCTGCCTTAACTTGTTTATAGTAGGTTCATCATTGCCATATAACTTGAGGAGTTCATTAGGTAGAGGTAACTGCCTAACCTGACCTTTTCCTTTATATAGCAGAAACTGGCAGTTTCTCCAGGGAAATGAAAATATGACAGTGAGAGCAGACGTTGGCCATGGCACCAACCTCAGTAGAAATATAATACTGTGCAAGTCACGCATTTTGGCTTGCTGTTTTTCTACTGAGGTCTTGTTGTTGAAGGTATGTTGTGTTGAGGAACTTTTCACCCTCCATCTTTTCTTGTCTCCTCATTCTGTACCTTTCCTTGTGATTCTGGAGATATACAGCCATTTCATCCTCTGTTTCTTCATCTCTCCACCTCCTTGCCACTTCCCAATGTTTGGTATCATCTCTTGACGGTGACATTCCCCCCCCCTCTTTTTCCACATGGCATGATGATTATACTAATGATGTTTTATTTCCTTTTAATTTTTTTTAACCACAATGTTGTATGTTTCTATTCTCACTTTAAGATCCCTGCTGGTTTCTCTACTGAGTTGTAAGAAACTGTCAGAGACATTTGGAAAACAGGATCACTTGATCTCCTGAGGGGGTGAGGGTGGGACAGGTCTACCTGATGTTCAGTGGTTGAAGGAGAGACCGATCTACTTAGTTTCAGAGTAGGAAGCAGCTGAAAAATGAAACAGGGTGGGAAAAGACTAAGATATGGTGATTAATGTATTTGACTGACACGAGAGGGATCCATTTTTTACTCCATCTGCAGCCACAGAGGCTCACTTTCAACTCTTTCGGCCCAAACCTACCTTACAGGGTTGTTTGTGAAGAAATCTAGAAGAATGGAGTGCTATATATGAGCTTTGAGTTCCTAAACAAAGGTGGGATAAAGATGCATGTGCTTGTTTGTGTGCCAGAGAAGGGGCACAAAAAAAAGCCATAAAAATATCCAGGCCTTTCTTCATCCACCTTATAGTTCTTGCTTCTTTAAGAGCCACATGATGACTCAAGTCCTTGCTGCAGGGTGGCGAAAGGATTGAGATTGTCAGATTGGCTGGGAAACTGTCACGGAATGTTGAAAATGAAGATCACATGACCGCAGCAGCAGTCTAACAATGTAGCAACAGCCGGTAGCACAGAAGAAGCCACCGCTTCCCGAAATTTCATTCCCTTGGGAGTATATATATATATATATATGTGTGTGTGTGTGTGTGTGTGTGTGTGTGTGTGTGTGTGTGTGTTGTATTTGTACTGTAACAAATAAGAATATGGTTTTCTGCCTGCATGGTCTTCTGTGATGAAGCCGAAGGACAGAAAGAGGGAGTAGTGACCTTCCTCCCATATTTAGGCTGGCTTTGTTTCAGTAAGTGGAATGATTGGTTGTGTGGTTGTATCATGATTGGTAGATTGGTGCTGATTGGTGCAGGCTGTGTGTGCATTGTTGTTTTGTATTGTAACGGCTTGGGTGGTGGGTGGTGTTCGTTTGTTGGCACCAATCTACCAATCATGATACAACCACACAACCAATCATTCCACTTACTGAAACAAAGCCAGCACCCCATCCCCTCCCACCAAGACTTACAGAAAGACGGCAGCTCCGATCACATTTGATAATTATATATATATATCACATTCAGTTGACTGATAATTAATGTGGTACCTCACTATAAGATATATTTTGTGCTATTTTAGCTGCTAAGATACCACCAGTAATTCCAGAAAGGCAATCGGAAGAAAGCTGCAACTCCTGAAATCTTATACCTTTTTATAAAATGTGTTCGGTAAAAAAAGGTGTTACTAGACTGCTTCTGTAAAGAAATCTATGGAATCATGGCATCTTCCATTCTAGGATTTTAAAATCTTCTTGCTAATAGCTTCTGAATTCTGCAACCGTTCTTTAGAATAAGACCACTTGAAATGTAGGCTGTTGTTGCAGCATTCGTTTTATTTACAAAATATACAAGCAGGTTAGTTCAAAACCAACGAATGCCAATCTGTTCATAGAAAGACCCTACACTAAACTTGCCACTCATCTGTTTCTCAATGCAAATAGCAAATCTGCCTGGTTTGAATTCAACTCCCTATAGATGAATTGCAGTTTTAGAGAGACAATAGCTCAAAAGTATGAATGATCTCAACCACAGTGATACAGGCCTTTTTATCAATCTTTCTTGCCTGATAACATGTTTAAGTTGCCATAACAAGCTTTTGCTTTCTTGACCAAAAGGGTGTCAGCTGCTCCATGGGGTTGACCAGAACAGTCAAGCGTCCATTGAGCATGTTTAAAAGCTGGCATGGTAGCACTTATGCCAAACCTCTGCCAATGTTCCTTAAAGGTTTTTCACTTTTGGGTTATTATTTTCAGCCAACTTTTTTCAAGTATTCCACTCACAGTCTTGTGCCAGTGAATATAAAATCACAGAGTCCCAGATGGTGTCATCAGTGATTGCCAACTTCACACATTTTCTATTTGGTTTCTTTCTGCACCTTCAGTCCTGTAATTGTTACGCACAGAAAAATTAGGTGGCACTATGCAGCACAATTCAGTTTTTTTAAAAAACAGTTGTGATAAGTTTTAAGGGATGCTGCTTGCATCTTAATCTGGAATCATATCTGCCAGGCGTAAAGAAAATTATGCATACGAAAAGACGTGAATAATGTCAAAAAATTATGCATTGGTATAAGAATTCTAGCTTGCTTAAGATATGACCTGAGACCTGTAAGCTATACTTGGCAAGGCTCACAAATCTCAAACAAAATGGACTGTGAGTCAGACGACTAGGAGACTTGGAAAGGGATATATTTGTTAAGCCGATGTTTCTACAATAGTACACATATTGCTCTACATGGGACAACGTGCTGTGATTTACTTAGCATATCATGTTAACACATGGCTGGTTCAATAATGTTTTACTGAATAACCTATTACTACCCTGCCCCCCTCCCAAATCCTGCTGTGCTGCCTCATTGTGGGGAAGGGGTATTCTCTAGTTTACGCCAAGGGGTTTATGCCAAGGGGGTGTTCCTAGGAATAGGCTGAGTATATAATGCCAGCAGGGTCACCCAAATTGTGAAGATTATCCCAGTTGTTATGTTAAAGCAATCTGTTGCCTATATCAGACAGCGGAGATACAGGAAGATGCTATTGGCAGAAGATCATTTTGGTGACAATAGCAAAAGCTTTATTTAATTGCAAAAGGGAGAAGACAAATGATTAAACCACTCCAGTATTTCACTGAGAAAACCACATGGATAAACAATGTACCGTAAATGATTGACAATACAGTGCCAGATGGACCCATCAAGATGGTTGGTGCTCAACTGAGAAAGAACTGAGGAACTTTCAGAGAATTAATAGTGTTTATAGTTTAAAGCCTTCAGGACATCTAGCTGACCCAACTGCGAATTTCAGGAATCCAATGAGAAGATGTTAAACCAGTTGGTGGTGAACCTTTTGGGCTCAGTGTGTCAAAAATTGAGAAAATTCATACTTTTTGATTCTGCTGGCTCTCTCCCCCTTCTCCCCTTACACACACACCCTCTCCAGCTTCTTCTCTCTTTTCAACTCTCTTCCTAGACCAGAGTTGCCAAACTCAAGACCCATGGGCTGAGTCCGGCCCACGGGTTGCTTAGATCTGACCCACGGGGCCGACCTGGAAACAGTGAAGGATTGGCCCACAGTGCCTCTTCCAGTGAAAATGGAGCTTGGGGGGGCTACGTGTGGCCCTCCAGAACTGTTTTTACTGGCAGAGGGTTGCAGGAGGCTGTTGCAGCCAAAAATGGAGCTCAGGTGCCAGTTTTTGCTGGCAAAGCTCTTGGGCAACCACATGTACCTCTGAAAAAAGTGATGTCACGCTGGCCATGCCCACCATGGCTACATCCATCCCATCCCCCCGAGGTCAAACACAACCTTGATGTGGGCCTCAATGAAATCGAGTTTGACACCTCTGTCCTAAACCCTCTGAAAGTCATGTGAGACTTTCATGGCACCCATGGAGCCTCCGAAAACCATGCAAGAACATGCCCATAGGTTTCAGGTGCCTGAGTAGCTGAGTGAGAACAAGACCCTTTAACGCGACATCCAATTACCTGTAATCCAGCCCATCCTTGTTCATTCAAGAAGCCAACATTAAAATATTTCTCTTTAGCACATTATTTAAATTCAGCCAGTGTATCTCTATTTTTAATTCAATTTATCAATGGAAGGCCATTGGGGGAGGTGATGAAGGAAGGGATGTGGTTTGATTGTTACACACAAATCAAATTCCATACAATGTATATTTAAATCTCTCTTAAGAACCTGTTCTGTGATTATAATAAAGTTAAGGGTGACTTTCTAGTTAGAGCAATTGTTAATCATCCTATTTTAACAAATGAACACTGAATAGATGGAACTGGTATCCTTCCAAAACCAAATTACATACCAAATAGTGGAAAAAATTCTAAATGATTGAGCCAAATGTTGGACAATAGATTCATCTCAATATTAGTAATAAAAAATCTTAATTAGTCATCACGTAAATTAAATATTTTTTTACCAAGTATTTTTCATAATAAGTTGGCCTCAGTCTCTGAATATGGAAATGGAAAAGGAGAATCCACAGCAAGTGTTACCTTATTCTTTTCCAAGAATTCCATTACAGTTTCCTGTGTTTTCTACATTATTTTCATCATGACAAAAGTGTCCCATATTATCATTGACTTGTTCCTCAATAATATGTCTAATGTCCCATAGTCATAAGGCTGGTGTTGGCAGGTAGCCCCTATCGTATTGACAGCAAGTATGCATAAGCATGCTTTCGTACCTCATGTCAAACCATCACACAGGATGAGTGGTACCCTGCTAAAACAGAGCCTTATCTTCAATGTCACCCACACAAGAACAATAAATCTTGAACTGCAATCAAAAAAGCAAATTGCATTTCTAGACACCCACTTATGTTTATGGCATAACTGATAGATTAATACATTTCCTCTGCTGGAGCCTGATATTTATCAGTTATTTGGCTTCTTCCAGTCAAAATGAATCCAACAGAAGGACTGAATTGATAGTTGAAGAAATCATTTCATGTTAGGTAAGCAACTACACTGTAATGAAAACTAATTTAGTAGAAGTTATGTTGGCATCTTAAGATCTCCTCCTCCTCCTCCTCCTCTAAAAATAATTAGAATATTAATGTTAAAATAATTAAAGACTTTAGTCTGGAAATGGTTGGAATGCTTTCAAACTACTTAATTCGTGTATGCTATTTCTTACTTAACGAATTCTATCTGTCCAATGCACTCACACATTCACAAAATGAACCTCTTGGGATTATGATCAGCATGACCAGGATGAAAATGCAAGGCATCATTAAGTATCTGGAACTTGTCATTTAAGATGGGCTAGCTAGCAAAATGAAGCAACTTACCTTCAGGAAAAGTTTCCTTTTTGCAATCCAGATCTGTTCTATAACTGAGATTGATTAAAATCTTGTGGTGTTCTATAATCTTTCATTAAAATCATTTAGAATTATGGTACCATATACACCTGTGCTTGTGTGTGTGTGTGTGTGTGTGTGTGTGTGTGTGTGTGTGTGCACCCCCACAAACATTCATTGTTTCTGTATTTTATTTCATCCCCTTAGTAGAAAAGAAATATGGAAATGATATTCCACTAGGTTTCCAAACTTGCTTGTAGTTTTTTGGTATGGAACAGCGACAAAACTATTTATATGAATGGTCAGAAAAATAGCTTATAATTAGAACACTGGTCAGAACAGAATTGTGGGCAGGTATTTTCTTTACTTTAATCTGACAAAAAGCAAAAACAGCATAGTTTTTTTTTATTCCAGAATAAAATGTCAGCCTTCAGATTGATGAAATGATAAGAACTGATAGTTCCAATTACAAGACTAATTTACAGAAAATAGTTATCTTCCTCCTATATAAAATAACCCTCTCTAAAGAACAAATGCTTTTTCCTTGTTTCCATGGAAACTTGAAATGTATGAAATAATTGTCAAAAATATTCTATAACAGAGATTTACTCTTAAAAAATATTTTCAACAATAAACTCAGAAAGTCAAAGTTATTTGTCAGTTTCTTACACAATAATCACGTTTGGGAGTTTTCTCTCCATTTATTCCATGATTCCCAAACCTGCAGTGAAATCAAAGATTGTAAATATTTTTTTCATGAATACGGAAATTTCTCTACATTGGGATGCACACATTTATGAGAAGAGCAAAGATACACTACCATTATTAAGGCATCAATGACTGCTGGCTATTTTTCAATGCGGCTATGAAGGTGGGACTGTATCAGTATTGAACAAGCATAGTAAGTAACTTCACATATAATTATTTACAATAAATGGCTAGTGTAAAAATGAAGAAGAGCTCTGATGTTAATACAAAGTTATAATACAGTTCCTGTCCTTTGTATATCACTGTGGGTAATGTCTATATGGGCCTGATCCACAGGATGGGTAGGGATTTCTGCTTTTTTGAACCCCTGAATTAGACAGAGCAGCGCTGCCTTACACACACCTTCCCAACACTGCCAAACAATTGCAAATAATCTCTCTCTCTCTCCCTTTCTCTCTCTCTCTCTCTCTTTCACCCTCCCATTCTCTCAATCCCATGCTCGGTCCTTCTGTCTCTGTCTCTCTCTCACACACAGACATTGTCTCCCATTTGGTCTTTCTCTTATACGCGGTGTGGGAGGGAGATATGCTGCAAAGCAGATGCCAGCTTCTAGCATAATCTTCATCCTTAACTTGCTTTTGCTTCTATTATTTTATCATCAACGCTTGGGTTTCCTTCCCCAGGCAGCCCCCTCTGGCATTCTAATTCCAAGGCCTGAGCCTATGCAAATACAAGAAGACAGCTTAGTGCTGGTATGACCAGTGTTATACGAATTTCTGTAAGGACAAATTCCCTATATTACTGCATTGAAATCATGATTGGGCTTCCAAGAAAAAGTTGGCTTCCAAAGGT
Source organism: Natrix helvetica (assembly GCF_964273705.1). NCBI lineage: Eukaryota > Metazoa > Chordata > Lepidosauria > Squamata > Natricidae > Natrix > Natrix helvetica. Next base: position 168,301,772 of record NC_138552.1, read on the forward strand.
ACCATATGCCTTTGGAAGCCACCACCCTTTTGACAGAATTTATTCCCAAATAACCAGAGCTAACTAGCAAAGTCTTTAGAGCTTTAAGTATGGAGGAAGCCAAATTTGAGAGGGATTTTTTTTTAAAAAAATAAAGATTACCATATTTTTCGCATTATAAGACACACTTCCCCTCCCCCCCCAAAGTGGGTGGAAATGTCCGTGCGTCTTATAGAGTGAATATTGTGGGGGGGGGAGGGGGTTGGTGCGAAGGCAGCCTGTCACTGCCACCACCTGTCACCGCTGCTGCTGTTGGCTTTGCTGCTGCTGGGGGACGCTGGCGCCTTTGCTGCTGAGCAGCTGATCAGCGGTTGGAGTGGACTCCCTGAATACCACTAATCAGCTATTCTAGGCAGCGGGGATCACTGCCACTGCCAATTGGTGTCACCACTGCTGCCAATCACTGCCGATAGGTGGCAGCAGTGATAGGCGGCGGCAGCAATAGGTGGATAGGTAGCGGTGATAGGCAGCGGCAACAATAGGCAGCGATCCCCGCCGCCTAGAACAGCTGATCAACAGTATTCTGTGAGGCTGATCCAACCACCAATCAGCTGCTCAGCAGCAAAGGCTCCAGTGTAGCCTGGCAGCGGCGGCAGCTCAGCTCAGTTGAGCCACGTGCTGGGACTGTGATAACGTGCTTAAGCTGACCAGGCTGTTTGCTGTTTGCTGCAAGAACGCTAGCCAGATGAATACCGACTGAATGCTGGAAAGCAGAGGCAGATTTTTTTTCTTGTTTTCCTCCTCTAAAGCTAATGTGCATCTTTTGATCCGGTGCGTCTTATAGTGCAAAAATTATGGTATATTTTGTGTCAGGAAAACTTTCAAGGTACTTTTGTTTTGAAATAAAATTTCCATTTCTTCTCCAACATGCCCCCCCCCCTGACCCTATTAATAAGCAATTCCCAGAAAAATCCTTCTGCTTTAAAGAAAACCTTGGAAATGTGTATCTGTTGCAGCACTTGCCTACCAGCAATTTCACTCCAATGCTCTACAACTTCATCTACAAATTCTACTGGCCCTGAGGCAGCCTCCTAACCACTTGTGGAAGGTATGTCATAGAATTATAGAAGATAGCTTCTGCCACAGTGAAGCTGCAGGAAAGCAATGTTTTCAATTGGAAAACATACAGCAACCATCTATGAGAATATTCTGATTCATCTGGAGGAGCAGCCTGAGGAAGATAGCGGCCTGCATGGTTCCACATAGTTTGCTGTGAGATTGCCCTCTCCTCTTTGGCTGTGGTGGTCTCTACCTCCATGGCCATTTCTGTTTGGGCTGCTATGAAGAACAAAACCTCTCTGCCAACTAGGATTTTCTTTTTGTTCATCTTAGTAGGAATAGGATCTTGCAGAAGTAATCCACAGGGTTGCTATTCCTACCAGCAACTCCTGCTCTTTGGTTTGTCTCTTTTTTAGTAAGTGTCTGCTTATGCTGACCAAAAAAACTGGATGAAGATCAGTGGTGGGTTTCAATTTATTTTACTACCAGTTTGCTCGTGCACAGAAGCTTCCCACCGCCGCCACTACTGGCAGAAACTCACCTCTGATGAAGTTCCTTCACTCTCCTAACTTCCCTTCTCTTCCCTGCGCCTCCCATTACTTCCACATCTCCCTCATAGCAACTGGTGGCAACCATAACCTGAACCTCCTGAGAGGACAGCAACTTAGCTGGCTTTGTTTTGAATTGCAGCAACAAGACCACTGGGGAAGCTGTAGTTGGAGTCACTCCTTCTCTTCTTCCAGATTCTGGAAACAATTATTTAAAACACAGCTGTCCAGCCTTGGCAACTTTTAAGACTTGTGGACTTCAACTCCCAGAATTCCTCAGCCAGCATGGATGCCTGTGGCATTCTGGAAGTTGAAATCCACAGGTATAAAGTTGCCAAGGTTGGACACCCTTACTTTAAAGGTTGTGGACACCTGCAACAATTCTTTTGGCTGCAATTAAAAAAAAAACATTATGGGATGTGCAGGATATCTCTCTGTAATATGGATTGGCTCTAATTCTGGAGATCCGCCCTCAGATGTTGCTTAACTTTCTAGTCATTTTCCTCATTCTCTTTCTTCCTGTTTGTGCTGTTTATGAAGTGTGGCCCAGCTTATTATTAGGTAGTGAGACAATTATTCTTGGTTGTTTCAACACAGTCAACCAAGTCTATGATACAGCCGTTTTAATGGCATTTAAAACCTTTTGGCCCAGCTATAGATTGTTTTTTTACCATAGATACCATGCTTGGTTTGCACTAGCTTACATCTCCAAGATTCTTTGAATAGAATTATTAGATACAGTTACACAGAAATGCAGTCGTATAAGATTAAACTTGTGCATTTAGTTCTAGTTTGCATTTGCCTGATATGTGAATGCAACTTCTCTTTCTTTCCATTGTGTAAATATTCTCATCTTTTATACATCTGCCGTTACTGAGAATTGAGAATTCAAAGTATATCTTTGGTTTAACCCCCCCCCCAAAAGGTTCGTTTATCTAAGTCTTATCCTGCACATCAAAAGACATTATTCTGCTCAGTTAAAAATAAAATGGAAATTACATTGTTATTTTCTGTCGCTTGATCATTGCGTCCACATTCCTTAAAGCAATCAATTTTCATAATGTTATTTATTAGGCTTTAGATACGATAGATTACCAAAATGCCTGTATGCTCCATATTAAAAATATGTACACAAATTTGTGCATTCATCTGAAGGGGATTTAATCCTTTGAATAATAAGTATGCTGCAGTTGTTTTCAGACGTACACTAAACAATCTGTAGCATATATTTCCCCAAGTGACAAGACAGCCAGAAGAGTATAATTCCTAATTCAGTTGCTTAAAGAATAATTGTTTAATTAACTTAATTAAAGACCCATCCGAAGTCTAATAATATACATATATGCCACAATGCAACATATAAGCTATTCATTTTATTTAATGGAACATGTCAGAGACAACCAGTTATCTTTTGCTTACAAAGTCAGCTGTGTAATGAGGTAGCCTACGAGGGTTTGACTCTCCAAGCATTTACTAATTTAATTTATTTAAGACATTTATAGGGCTGCCCAGTTTGTTTTCTGAAAGAAACAAAAATATAATTCTGGTTAAAATCACAGCAACCACAATTAATAATCAGAAACTCACAATATGCATTGCACCAGGGGTGAAATTTAGCAGGTTCTGACAAGTTCTGGAGAACAGGTAGCAGGAATTTTGAGTAGTTCAGAGAACCAGCAAATACCACCTCTGGCTGGCCCCAGAAAGGGTTGGGAATGGAGATTTTGTAATATCCTTCCCCTGCCACACCCACCTAGCCACACCCACAGAACCGGTGGTAAAAAAAATTTGAATTTCACCGCTGCATTGCACTTGAAAGCAGAACTTCTATCATCCTGATCCCGACATTCAGAATCAAGTTTTTAATGCACTTCTAAATGCCAAAAACATTAGGGCCAACCAGGGACCTGTGGGGAGGAAGATCATTCCTGAAGGCAGATGCTATACTAGTGCCTGGATGGCGAACCTATGGCACACATGCCACAGGTGGCATGCGAAGTCATTTGTCAGGGCACGCGAGGCGATGCCCTGTCAGCTGGCCAGCGCGCTGCTCCCGGCTACCCACCACTGGTCCACTTAGTGAGGATTAACGGGGTTGACTTCCTCTTACATAATCAATAATATGTCTCAGGATCTTCGTACTGAGTCCAATACAAAGTGAATCTGAGTGACTCTATCAAGTGCCAAGAATGATTCTTGCTGCACCTCTTCTGGTGTTATCCAGAAGGAGCAGGTCACCTAAAAAAACCCCACCCATCATCATTTATTCTATCACTTGTGAGACAGAATAAGACTGGAAAAATAAGCATTTACTGTTATTATTACAAAAGGGGGGGGGGCTCTTACCTGCATTTAGCAGGAATTGCTCCAGCGGTGCCTGAGGTTTCTTTACTTTGCTTCATCCTCCAGAGATCCCCTGTGAAGCAGGGAACCCACTGGGCTCTATCCTTTAAATATAAATATATTTACTCATAAAACGCCACGAAATATAGGTGAGCCCTGGAATACTGGAAGCACTTCACCTTTTCACTCACAGGGGTGAAATATGGATGGGAGCAAATGCACACTCCATAGGCTAAGACCCCCTTAGTAAAGCTGTGACAAGAAATGACTAATTCCAAGACTGGTATAGATTCCCATGCAGAGAAAGAAAACTGGTTCTTTGTGTGAGAGAACTAGCAAATAGGAGAAAAGTGCCCCTCACCAAGGTCTCCCTGGGCTAGCCAATCAGAGGTCTCCCAGATGTCTTGGTTTCAATTCCCCATCTACATGGCTAGTGACAGGACTGTGGGATCACTCTGGAGGACACCAAATTATTCCTGCCTGAAAGTCTACATGAGAAATAGAGAGTAACAGTTTAGGTGTTTGAATCTATTGAATAAGCCACAATTGGGGGGGGGGGGTCCTTGATGCTCTCCAGGATTGGTTATTTCTTGCACATATTTCATTACCAAACTAGGTAACATCATCAGTGCTAGTAGGGTGGGGGAGATTGCTCTCATTTTATATACTAATGGGTTGCCATGTCAGTGTTCATGGGGGTGGCCTTAGTGGTTCCTTGATTGGATTATTGTTTACTGTTAGCTTGTCTACTGTGTTTTCCCCAAAATAAGACAGGTTCTTATTTTCTTTTGACCCCCAAAATAAGCGCTTGGCCTTATTTTGGGGAGATCTTATTATTTTGAGATGCCGGAGGCAGCGAGCGTGGTCACCTCATGATTCCTGCTGTGTTGTAATATTTTCGGGGGAGGGCTTATTTTAGCGCATGCGCTCAAAAGCCCGATTGGGCTTATTATCCAGGGAGGTCTTATTTTGGTGGGAAACAGGATATGTGGGTAATTTCTTGATTGGGGTTAAGTGAGTTTTGCCCATTTTATGACTTTTCTTGCCATAGTTGTTAAATGGATCACTGCAGTTAAGCTAATAACACACAATTGTTAAATGAATCTAGCTGCCCTGTAGCTGCTGGTAAGAAGATCACAAAAGTTGCTCATATGACCTTAGGACACCACAGCAGTCATAAATAAGAGTCAGTTGCCAAGGGTCTGAATTTTGATCACATGACTGTGGGGAGGCTGCAAACTATTTTTTTTATCTATCTCCGTTCCTCTGCAAGGCACTATTTTGAACAGTAGAAAACAGGTGACCAAAAAATGGCAAAAAGGGGAGGGAATAGCAGGTAGCTGATGTTATTGAGACATAGCCTGTACTCTTTGAGGAAGATCACCAGCTAATTAGAGAGATCTCTTCCCACTACAAAGTCCAGAAATAGCTCCCCAAAGCCTTGGATGTAGCCTTCAGAGTCCTTCAAATGTTACCACCAAGCGGTAATTGTTATTGTGATGAAAAGTACATGGACAGTTATCATATTAGCTGTATTAGTTTAATTTACATGTAAATTGCATTTTCTGTCCTGGCCTTGTTTTAAGTTTTGGAGGGCAGTTCTCTGCATGCTATCCAAACAGCCGAGTGTAACCCTCAATTTGAGCCAAGCTGTTCAACTCCGATATAGATTCCCGGCTGTTCTGTATAACCCTGCTTTTTCTCCATCATCCAGTCTGAATTGCTGTGTTGGCTCTATACTCACAGAACTGAGCTCACCATGATTATATATCAAGTCTGTGTTATATTTAGGGATATACGGTCATATATCAATCATTTATATTCCAAAGCAAGGTTTGAATGCTAGGAGCAATACAATGCTACTTTAACAAAGTCAAGAAAAGCTAACACATTTATTAACAAAGCGTCTGGTCAGCATATCTTCACCGATAAAGGCCTTTACTGATAAATTACCTCTCATCCCTGCACAATATGCTGCACCAGATAAACTTCTTCAGTGCAGCCATTTCTTCCCTGGCAGACTTCCTATGCTCCTCATAGAATTTTAGAAGTTGAATTTCCTCCTATCACTTCTCCAACGTAGCAGGGTTTTTTTTAAGGAGGAAACTTTCAGGAGAAAAACAAGTCATATTTATAAAATTGAAGAGGGGGAAATGAAAATAAAATCTCTTGCTCTCAGGGAGAACAAAGGAAACTGATATATGTATTGGCCAGTAGTGCCTGTCCTGCAGTAACTCCTGGGCTAAGAGGGGCATCTGAGTGTTTTAAACTGGATATATTGTAGTATGATGAGATTTAGGAAACTTGGAAAGCCACCTAACCACCTAGAAACCATCAAACCTGGATACCACCTATAAATTAGATTAAGATTACGGAATAGTTCCTAAATTACAATTAGTGCCCATTGTTGTTAAATCTATGATTGACACCTCCTTTGGACCTCCAGATTTAGAACCAAGAATGAAGAACAACCAACTAAAGCCGCTCTGTACAGTTCAATACTATATGTGCCATAGCCATGAGGGTGAACCTATGGCACATGTGCCCAAAGTGGCACGTGGAGCCATTTTGCCTAGCACACATGGTGTTGCCTGTTCCTCTTCCGGGTTTGTGGCACGCATGCGCACACGATGATCAGCTGGCCTTTGTGCTTGCAGTAGTGCTGCAAACTGGCAGCATGCACACCAACCAGCTGATTGGGGTGCATGCATGCCAGCCAGTAACTGGAAGACTAGGTGGCTGGTGCGCATGCACGCGCTGGAAACCAGAAGTTTATTTCCTGGTAGGCGCATGCACGCTCATGCCCCCTCTACAGCTCCTCTTCCAGGTTGCATGGGTGACAAGCGCACACACACACCTTTTGGTACTCAGTGCCGAAAAGGTTCGCCATCACTGTGCTATAGCATTCAGTTCAACATAGGCTATTTTCAAGGCAGATACATCTCTGAACATCTCCATAAATGTTTAAGTTCTTTTCATTGCAAAAGGGAGTACACCAGAAATTCTCACCATTATTGAAACACATTGAGGAATCTGCTAAGATAATATCTCTGAAACAATGACCCAACAGGACAAGCGTGGTCCAGTTATTAATAATCAGTTTCAGGGAATTATAGAGCAGAAAAGTGTCATTAATACAGAAGGGAAAATAAGATTCCTGAACACTATTGCTAATTACATTTTGGCGACATGTCATAACATTTGTTTCTTCTTATACGTCAGAAAACAATTCAATAGAAAAAATATTTATGAAAACGTTTATATTAATTGGGAAGCCACCTGTCCATTTTTTGTTTAAATGTTCTGCTCAATCATATTTTTTGTTTGCATATCTGCCCAATTATAGCTGCTATGCAAATTTGATGAATCCATGTTTCTGAAGCACGGAAGACGTGATATTGCCAAATTGTTCACTTCCTTAGAAGGAAAGGATTAAGCACCACTTTTGCTGCAAAGGGATAATGCCAAAGTGGCATTTCAGTAGTAAATTTTCCTTGTTGTAACATCTATGAGCATTGTTTCCAGTTAATTCAGAATACGAGAGCTAACTGCTTCATACTATATTCCACTGAATTGTTGCAGAAAATGACAGGCTTAGACTTCTCAGGATACAGGAAAAGTTTATTTGGCAGCCAGGTTCAGAAACGTTAGCCCATGGCCAACATTGCAAGTTTTGAACATTCTTTATTATTGATGCATGCCAGTGACGTGCGGTGATGTTTATGACTGGTGAGGCTGGTGACGTCATCAAACCACGTGGTTGCTCCGATCGCAGGGGCGCAGCCCAAACGGAGAAGTTTCTTCAGCTCCAGCCTCAATCAGCGCAGCCGCGGTCCCCTTCATCTTGCCTCAGGAAGGAGGGGAATGGGACCATGTGCAGGGGAAGGGGATCGCGGCTCTGCTAATCTGAGGCTGTGCGCTGAGGAGCCGCCTGCACACATAGTCCCATTCCCCTTGCAAGGATCCCGGGCTCGCCCGATGTAAAAAATGCCTAGGTACCGTGTTTCCCTGAAAATACAACCTGTCCCACGCTCACTGACCTAGCGTTATCCTGAAAGCGCCAAGTTACAGGAGCCGGGGGTGGGGGGAGCGCTCACGTTGCTTGCCGCCTTCGGTATACCGTTGGGGAGTGCCCGCTGCCGCCGCCCCGCTCCACCGCCGCCGCCCCGCTCCGCCGCCGCCCCGCTCCGCTCCCCGCCGCCGCCGCCCGCGCTGCCGCTGCCGCCCGCGCTGCCGCCGCCGCCCGTGCCGCCGCCGCCGCTGCCGCCGCTGCCGCCGCTGCCCCGCACCGCCGCCGCCGCTGCCCCGTGCCACCGCCGCCGCCGCTGTCCCGCGCCGCCCCGCGCCGCCGCCGCCGCCGCTGCCCCGCTCCGCTCCGTGCATAACATCCAAACTCCAAAACTTCCAGCATCGGCCGCTCTAGGAGTGCTCTCTCTGGTGGGCCGGCTGCCGGACAGAGAGTCTTCCAGCAGGTGCCCCGCGCCACCGCCGCCGCCGCTGCCCCGCGCCGCCCCGCGCCGCCGCCGCCGCCGCTGCCCCGCTCCGCTCCGTGCATAACATCCAAAGTCCAAAACTTCCAGCATCGGCCGCTCTAGGAGTGCTCTCTCTGGTGGGCCGGCTGCCGGACAGAGAGTTTTCTGGACAGAGTCTTCCAGCAGCCGGCCCACCATAGAGAGCACTCCTAGAGCGGCCGATGCTGGAAGTTTTGTTATGCGCGGGGCGGCGGCGGCGGGCGACGCGGGGCGGCGGCGGCGGGCGGGGCGGCGGCGGCGGGTGGCGCGGGGGCGGCAGGCGGCGCGGGGTGGCGGCGGGCGGTGGCAGCGGGCGGCGGCAGCGGGCACTCCCCAACCTAGCGGTATACCGAAGGCGGCAAGCAACGTGAGCGCTCCCCCCACCCCCGGCTCTTGTAACTCCTGCAGCCCCAAGTGTGCCGATCTCGCCATTTTTTACATTGGGCGAGCCCAGGATCCTTGCAAGGGGAATGGGACATGTGCAGGAGGCTCCTCAGCTCCAGCCTCAATCAGCGCAGCGGCGATCCCCTTCCCCTGCACACGTGGTCCCATTCCCCTCCTTCCTGAGGCAAGATGAAGGGGACCGCGGCTGCGCTGATTGAGGCTGGAGCTGAGGAGCCTCCTGCACACGTCCCATTCCCCTTGCAAGGATCCTGGGCTCGCCCGATGTAAAAAATGGCGAGATCGGCACACTTGGGGCTGCTGCTGAGATGTCCAGGGAGGCTAAACCAAGCCGCGCGCCTCTCCCAGCCACTTTCACGGCTTCCTGGAGTAATTCTTTTTTATTTTCATGATGAGAGTGGTGAGGCTCCGCCTCCCCTGCCTCCACTGACTGCACGTCACTGATGCATGCATTCTTATACATTCTCAAAGACAGTGTAACACGGAAACACTTTACTCATTTCTTATTGGTTACCTTGAGGAAAAAGCTTTATAAGGAGATGGGGGTCTTACTTCTCCTTTTGTTACAGGTATGGACTACATGCCATTAACGAACTTTAATTGAACCTTGTGGTTTTGGACTTTTGACATAGGGACATTTGCTGGAACATGTTGTGGTTGAAGGCTGATGACATTTCCCTGTCCCTTTAAGCAAGCTTCTAACTGTTCCTTTTATGCCACGTCTTCATTCTTATATTTTAATCCATATTTTATTCTACTTTACTATGGGTTGCCTCTGATGGAGAAATACTTTAAATGATGTCGTGACATGAGGAAAATATTTCAGAATATGACAACAGGAATATAGAACAATCATCTAGACTATAATGTAGCTGAGAATTCTTATCCCCAAAGAATAATGACCATATTCAAAGTATTCCAGATTACTTTCACATTCCACAACTGCTAAGCAAAGTGCTTATGTGATTCTTCGTGTGATCAGACTTGATTTTATGACAATTTTTACCACAGTTAACTGAATCTAGCTTCCCCCCTTGCTTTTGCTTGTCAGAAGGCAGCTGAGAATGCAGTTAACAAGGATGATGCAATGGTTGTATTTTTCAGCAAAATCAAACCATCATTAAAACAATGGTCATAAACTGAGGCCTACCTATATTTGTATCCTATGGAATTCAAAGGAACAGAATCCTCAGTGAACGCAATCTGAGATATTCGACTTACGCTTTGTAGTATTTTGAAGAAAATTATTGTTTGACAATTATTGAATGATCATGTTACATTTGTGATGAAGTTCATTGTTTCACATGTTTTTTATTCCTGCCGAGCAGAGGAACGGAGGGTGACTTTTTGGAAGTGAAGTCCCCAATAAGATGCTGCATTCAGAATGGAGATGAAAAAGTGCACCTGTTCTGCTTTATTCCTTTACTCTTACAGTCTTAGTAAGTTTAAAAATTTGCAAGTCCAATTAGCAGTGAAAATAAAAGTTAAATTAAGCATTGCTATTTGGCTAAAACCTCCTGTCAGTTTTAAAATAGTCAAAGATGCTCATAACCCTTTTTTTCCCCATGCAACCAGTTCTACAATGTAATAATTGTGCTAGAGACAGATGTAGACTCAACAAGAGTAGGATATAAATATTCATTCATTTTTGAAATGAGTATTTTATTCCTAGGGTTCAGATCGAGTGTTTAAAACATTCCAAATTTTTAAACAGAAGATATCTGAGTACCACAGAAATGGGATAAATTATAAACATAAAGAAATTACAGTGCATTTCTGCTGAAATATTGCATGTATTTTTGATAGTTCTCTGTGTGCATGTTTGTATGCATGTATGTAAACCGTGCTATGTGCAGAAAAGAGACATGGTGAGGAGGAAGAGGGCAATAATGGGATCCTTTAGATTACTACTTCTAAACTAAAGTGAGTTACAATAGCCCTTGTGCATTTTTTTTCTTTTTGTAACTCTACCCGGTTTATCAAACATGCCTTAGAGCTTGGCATTTTAGTATCTTAGAAGTAAATTTACATGATCTTGATTAAATCTCACTCTGTCAAGACTTGATATATTGAATTTCTCCAATTTGCTCCAAATTCATTGTATTCTGCTCCTACCCTTCTTGGGATCTCTCATTATCGGTAGCTTTTTATCATTTTATTATTGGATCCATGCAATTCCTCTCTTCACCTTCCACATTGTTAATGAATCAGTGACCCTTGATATTCTTTTCAGAAGCCCATTTGACATCTTTCAACTAGTCAGTGCACAATACATAATTACACTGTTTAATTTTATTCCCATTTTGTATCTATTTGACAGCAGCTCCATCAAATATGAACATTATTAGCTTGCCCAGGAGAACGGCTATATTCAATATGAAATGCATTACAAACCTTTATGCTATACCATCTTATCAAAGAGCGAAGTATTAACCGAGCCTTGTATAAATTAATCATGCAGAAAATGATTTTGTCAGTTATCCTTATTTCTATAGATACTTGTGAACTGACAAGTTTATTAATGGTGAAATAAGCAAAGCATGTAGCTTAAATCAGTACTATTCTCTGAGATGTATTGTAATTGAATACATCATTAGTGGTCCTTGGGTTATGCCCATTCATTTAGAAACTGTTTAAAGTTACATCAGTGTCGAACAAGGGGGACTTACAACCAGTCCTCGCGGTTCCAGCCATTGCAGCATCTTTGCAGTTATGTGACACTCAGTGCTTGACTTGCAATTGTTGTGTTGCGGCAAGCTGTGATCATCAGGTAATCACAATCTCCAGTGTTCTCTGCCAGCTTCTCACAAGTGCAGGTAGTCCTTGACTTATGATCACAATTGAGACTGGAACTTCCATTGCTAGGCGAGCAGTTGCTAAGTGAGGTGCACCCAATTTTATGACTTTTTTTTGTCACAGGTGTTAAGCGAATCGTCCCAATTGTTTAAATGAATCACACAAATTTCATTAAGTGAAACTGGCTTCCCCATTGACTTTGCTTGTCTGAAGGCCCCTGGGAAGGACATAAATGGAGTTTTTGTGACCCAGGATGCTGTAACTGGCAAATATACACAAGTGGGTTGCCAAGTCCCCGAATTTTCATTGTATGACTGTGGGGACACTGTGATGGCCAAAAGTACGAGGATCAGATGTAAGTCACCTTTTACAGTGCCACTGTAACTTTGAAAGGTTGCTAAATAATTACTATTACTATTTATTATATATTACTATACTATAATTATACTATAGTATTGTATTATTATATATATATATATATATATATATATATATATATATATATATATATTATAGTAATTATTACTATAAATAATAACTTACTATTATTCTTCTCATCCTTCCTATTACCTATCTCCTCCCATTTATGACTATAAACAAGTTGCTTGTATTTTTACGATTTACAGTATATTGTTCCATTGTTTCCTAGTCTAATTTGATTGCTTATTAATAATCTATGACTATCAATAAGTGTTGTATCTTATGATTCTTGATGAATGTATTTTTTCCTCTCTTTTTTTCCTTTTATGTACACTGAGAGCATATGCACCAGAAACAAATTCCTTGTGTGTCCAATCACACTTGGCCAATTAATAATTCTATTCTATTCCAAATGAATGGTCGTAAGCCAAGGACGACCTGTAAAGTCAATGTGGAAGATGGCAGGAAGTCAGAAATCATTGCTGCTGCTTTTTTCTTTTTTTGCCCACCCATGTTCTGTAGTGCTTTCTCCACAGAATTGCTCACAATACACACACACTTGCCCGTGTGCTTTATAGAGCTTGTCTGCAGCACCTCTGCATCTGTAAGCCTACTTGACTGCTACTCCCATGTCTTTCCACTTAAAGGCCTGCACAGTCTTGGGATAAGAACAGTAACTGGGATGTGGTTGCTATCCAATGTGGTCATGTGCCTTTGTACTTTATGACCGTATTGCTTAGTGATGAAAATTCTGCTTTCAATTGCCATCGTAATCTAAGGACTCAGTGCTGGGTTCCGGCAGTCACTACTGCCAGTTTGCTCGTTGGTGCGCCATGCGTGCTCTGCATGCATATATAGTACAGTAAAAATTGTTCTGAGCATGCGCAGAAGCAAAAAACAAGATGCCTATGGAGAACCGGTTCGGGGGGCATGGCAGGCCTGGGTTGCTGCCGGTTCCAGCGACCCTGGCTGCCAAACCACTTCCGGTTCGGCCGAACTGGTCCGAACCGATAGGTACCCACCACTGCAAGGACTAACTGTATCTTAGCAATTGTTCAATACTCTACATGGTTTTATGATCATTTTGAGGAACCTAGGGTAATTTTAAACAATTGTGTGAAGATGCTGCAGTGTAAATAAGCTCCACACACAGAGACTCGGAGAGAATAAATCATTGATTATATTGCTTAATACGATTAATTCATTCTTGTTCTGTTTTCTTTTTAAGTAATGGTTTGGTTAATGTAAATACATTCATTTGGAAATTAATCTTTGTATATTAATTAGCAATAGTGACACAGTAAATCTAACTGCTAACCCAAAACAATGTAACCCCATTTACAGTATAAACATGCGCACATACTTTATACAGATGCACATAAGCAAGAATAAATACAACCTGAAAATGATCTAAGATTAAATAAACCCACAACTCATTATATCTTCACAACAAATAAAGAAATCAATAGAATGGAACAAGTTGCTTTAATTCTCTATGTCATCTAAGGGTGCAGCCATATGGCTTCTGTTAAAATGCTGTCATTTGGCCTGTGCACTGGCAGAAAATTATGCCAAAATAAATTGTGCTGCCCTCTTTGCCTCGTATGTCTTGAGACTACTGGGTGGTTCCATTCTTACTGTTTAATGAAGGACAAGGAAGAAAAACAATTGATGAATTCCCAACTTTCTTTTCTTTCTACTTACTAATAAGAAAAATAACCAGTTGTTTGGTTTAGCCTTGTACGGCAGAGATAGTATTTAGCTGTCAAACTTGGGGGGGAAATAGGTTGCAGTTGAAAGATGAACCACACCTTAATGTGTATATTACTCCATGCAACAAGCAATATGGCATGGAAACAATAATATATAATAATAATAGTGCACAATTTGCATTGTCAAATTCACCGTCAACCAATTGCAAAAGGCAGCTTTATTTGGAACAGCTTACATCCTGCAACAATACCTCTAGCAAACATCAACATCTGCTTATCCCAGTTTCTTGGGAAGGCTTTAATAGATGATAAGAATGCCAAATCCAATCTGAACATCTGGCTTTCCATGCAATGAATTTTAAGATAAAATGATATTATCCACATTTTGCATATCTATGCACTCCTTTACAGCTACCAAGCTACCCCCTTTACCCTCTGGTTCATAGGTCACATTTTGGAGAGAGAGGACCACTGGTTTGAAAGATGGGTCAAAGAGGCCATCTATGTCAAAACTGAACAGCCCTCTCTGAACAGAGGGGGAGGGACACGACATCATCTATCTCCACTCTATAACACACTCCTTTCAGAAGTTCCAAGAAGGCTCATTTGCATCACCCAGGTGACCCTGAGGACACAGATGTACTTCTAAGTGGCCTCAATGACTCTCTGAAAGAATGCAAATGGACAGCTGTCTGCAAGGAATATAAATCCTTCCATTCCTCACCATCCAGTCAGAACTGTTAAGCCTATCCCCGTTAGGAGACTAGAGTTCAGCAGCGGAATGTAGTAACGAATAAGCCTTTGAATAGTCACTAACAGCCACCAAAGGTAAAACAAAGAATAGCTTTACTTGCATAACAAAAATAGGATAAATAGTCTCCAAAGAGACTATCAGCAGTCTTGAAGTACATACAGTCTATTTACACCTCGTTGAAGTTACAGTTGTTCAACTCACAATTCACCATGTAGACAGGTAACTTAGTTACAGACCAGCTACCATCCAATACACAGTCTTCACTCCAATACAAAGCTCATACAGCAACAGTCAGGAACAGTCAGGAACAGTCAGGAACATAAGTAGCCATGGGGGGGGGGGGGCGTAATAGTTCTTTCCTCCTTATATGGCTGCTTAAAGCAATTAGCATCCAATTACATCTCTCTAGGATTTAAAGTAACAGATACATTTGTTACAATCATGGCTTATATACATTGCCAAGCCAAGACTAGGGTTACATCCCTAACATGAACTGCAGAAGCTTCTTGGATGAGAAGTGAAATGTCTTCAAAAAACAAACAAACCAGAAAGTCCAGTTGCCTCTTGAAAAAAGCGCCTTTGGGATAAATGACAACTCCATACTGAGAGCAAATGAGAAAAAAACTAAACACACCTTGATTCTGTTTGGTTTCAGAGGGGGCAAGAAAAACCGGCAGGCTTTTGAGACTTGGTTACTGTACCCTATAACAATAGAGTTCAAATAAAGGATTCTCCAGTCCAGTTGTGTCCGACTATAGAGGATGGTGCTCCATTTCTTAATGAAGGAAGCCAGCATTGTCCAAAGACGCTTCCATGGTCATGTAGTTAGGATGACTACATGTCAAAGAACACAGAATTTTGTTACCTTCCAACCAGTGGTAGTTATTTATCCAAAGTGGTGGGATTCAAAAATGTTACTACCGGTTCTGTGGGCGTGGCTTGGTGGGTGTGGCTTGGTGGATGTGGCAGGGGAAGGATACTGTAACATCCTTATTCCTTCCCCACTCCAGGGAACGGTTACTGCAAAATCCCCATTCCCTCCCGATCAGCTGGGACTCGTGAGGCAGAGATTAGATGGGGGCGGGGCCAGTCAGAGGTGGTATTTACCGGTTCTCCAAACTACTCAAAATTTCTGCTATTGGTTCTCCAGAACTGGTCGGAACCTGCTGAATACCACCTCTGAAAGTGGTAGTTATTTATCTACTCGCATTTGCATACTTTTGAACTGCTAAGTTGGCAAGAGCTGAGTCAAGTAACCGTCTCAGAGTGCTCAGGTCTCAAACACGAGCTATCAACTTTCTAGCTGACCAGTTCTGTGTCTTTAAACTGCTGAGCCATCACACCCCCCCTAGAGAGTTCCGGTGCATTGTCTGTTCCATGACCTGGCCTACCTCAAGAGCTGACAGTAGGCTAGCATGACAAATAGAACTAGGCAGATCCCAATTCCTTACTGCATCATCAATCACATTGTAGATGAAGCATGCTAGATTGTGTTGACAACAAAAACTGCATGAGACAATATTAAAAATGGTATTTTTAAAAATGGTAGTTGAAAACTTTAATCTGGCTCAGTTGTGCGCTGGAGATGAGATAATAACAATTTAATGAGAACGTGTCATATTAAAATATTGAATTCACGCAATAGTTTGGGTGGCAACTGGGGGACCTGAAGATGGACATGAGTGGAATTCAATAGGCTGAATTCATCAGCCATCAAAAAGGATATGTCAAGATCAAGTTAAAATTTATTTTATTTTATATTTCTTAAAAGCAAAGACTGCAACCAGATGACCTCAGTATGCAATACTTACCCAAAAGAAAGATGAAGGTTTTATTCCTTCAAAAAACTATTTGTGATTTGGAAAAAAAAAAGAGTAATCTTACCTTAGAACAGAACAAAAAAAAAAAAGGATAAGAACAGAACTATTGAAAAATAACACAAGGTGCGGTTGATTGCAGATACTGCAAAACCTGAATGCTTACAGTATTCCTGTGAGCATTCAATAATCCACAGTCCTTCCAGACATTCAATGGATTCATCTTAGCCATTGTTTTTTTCTACTTTCCACTTTTCCAGACACAGCCATTTTGTCCAGGTTATTATTTGCATGCAGCACATGCCCAGCGTATATGAATTTCCACTTGCTGATCATTATCTCAAGGGAGCAGTCAACCAGCCTTTACGTGGTCCAGGCTGAGTGGTTGTTCTTGCAGTCCATGGTAGTCTTGGTGAGTGTCTCCAAAACCATAATCTAAAGACATCTACCTTCTTTCTCTCATTCTTTTTCAATGTTCATCCTTTACAACCATATGGTACCATTGGAAAAATCAGTACTTTAAACACTGTCTGTTGCTAATTAAACATTTGCATCATCTATTATCTTGTCTGTCATTGGATTCCTCCTCAAGGAATTATTTCTCTTTCCTTTTTTAACATACTGTCCATTTTTTAACATTCTTGACTTGAGAAAATAAAATTGTCTAGCATCTTAAAAATAAAATTGTCTAGCATCTTCATTTCCTCATTGTCAACTGTGAATTGACTAAGCTTGCTGATTGACATTACATTTGTCACCTTAATTTTTAATATTAATCTGTTTCACTTTTCATTGTTTACATAATGAGCTCCTCTAATTCTTCTTTATTTTCAGATAACAAGCTGATGTCATTTATGTATTGCCAATAATTATATTTTTGACTTCTAATTTTGATTCAAGTTGTCACCTCTTTCAAACTTGTGATTCTTATGTTTACTGTATTAAGGTACCAAGATGTGGAAACATTATGCATCCTTCTTTGTTTTGAACCACTTATTTTTTTAATCTTGTTTTCTTATAGTACTTTATCATTTTTTGTGAGTGATATTCCACATTTTGTTTTAATATTCCAGTAGGGCTCTACACATTGACTACACATGTGCCCCCAGATACGTCTTAATTTAACTTAAATATTTTTACATAGTAAGTCATGCTCTATTGCCCTGGAAGCGTCTTAGCTGAATGGATTGAATTTCTTCACTTGTTTCTTTTATATATCCATCTTGATTCTAATGTCCTTTAGTGATGTTCATGTGTACAGTTTGTCTACACTGTTTGAAATATTTACTATGACTAAAGAATAATCTTAATAAAATTCTAATGACTTACTGCCTGCATTGGCTCTATCCAAATGTTTGTGACTAAAAATTCTTCTATTATTCCAAGATTTGCATGTAATTATCTATTATAATACAGTATCGTTTCTTAGTGCTGCATTTAGTATCTCTTGCAATTGTGTAAAAATTGTATTAACAGTATTTCCACAAATTCTATGGTGTTATAGCACATGCTAGAAACCCAGCTTGATGTAGTGTTTAAGGCATAAGGCTAGTAACCAGGAGACCATGAATTCTAATTCTACCTTAAGCACAAAACCAATTGAATGATCTTGGGCCACTCGCTCCCATCAGCCTTAGAAAAGTGGCAATGGAAAGCCATTACTGAAAAACCTTGCCAAGAAAATTTCAAGGACTCGTCCATGCAGTCATCCACAGTAAAAAAAAAAACCTGACTTGAAGGAGTCTATTTCTTTTAAAAGGACATATTTAACAATGTATTATTGCCTTCCTATTCCTTCATATGGATATAATTTTTTATCATATAATCATCTACTTCTTACCGCTGTGTGTACACACTTATTTCTTTATTTACTCATTGTGTTTCTATACTAACAAATTCAATAAAAATGACTCCCGGTACTATTGGTTCACAACATAAAGACCAATAAAAACGCAAGCATCCCTATAACGATGGCCATTGATTTTCCAAACAACTGTGGGACATCTCTGTCTTTCACAGATTTCACAAAGCTAACGGTAGGTATCCAAATGTAACTTAAATATCTTATTTGATTCATAGTTACCCTGACTTTACAATAGCTTCTTAATAACGTCTCAAATTTCCTAAGCATTACAAACCATATATTCCTCCTCAGATTTCACTTTATTGTTCAGCATTTAAGAAACTGCTAATCTATATAAAACACAATATCTAGTAACTGAATAAATTAAGTGGGAGAAGTGTAACTGTAGTGCAATGTTTTTGAAATGTTGTTTTATTGCTTCAAGCAAGGCAAATATTATCTGTAGAAGACAATGTCTTCCTCCCTCCCTCCCTCCCTTCTCTCCCTCCCTTCCAGATTCAAGTCTTTCAGAAGAGACTTGCAAGGTTGGTAGATCTCTCTTTCTCTACCTATAGAAAAAGATATCCAAATTATCATATATATTTTTGGCATGTTCTTCCACAAACCATATGACTTCATCCTTACTCTTCAGTTTCCTCTAGGCAGGAAAACAGAAGACAGAGGTCAAAGCAAGGTTAGATATTTACTGAATTATACAAAGAGAACAGAGACTAACCTCTCTGTGATCTCATTGCTCTGGGTGTACAAACTATTTCAGCCCTGTTTATCTAGGTAACAGTTTTTTACAGATTTCCATCAAGGTCATCTTATATACTCTCCAGGTTACCTATGGATTCAAGGCCACATCAGCAGTAGTGAAGAGCTGATGTGAGGATTTCTTAATGTGGAGTTCTCCATTATCAGCATGCCAGGTAAATGTTATCTGCTTTCTGTGTTTTAACAGGCATTCCAGCAGCTGCCTACTAAATAGTTTGACATCTGGTGGCTTCATGGGCATACCAATGAAAGGGGAGGGTGAAGGTCTTTTTAGTTTCCAACCTAGCCTTGGGATTTGATGATAGTCCAAATATCTATCTAGTCCAGTGTTTCTCAAACTTGGCGACTTTAAGTCCTGTGGACTTCAACTCCCAGAATTCCCCAGCCAGCTATGCTGGCTGGGGGATTCTGGGAGTTGAAGTCCACAGGACTTAAAGTCGCCAAGTTTGAGAAACACTGATCTAGTCCAATCTTGCCCAATTTCTTAAAATACCTTTCTGACTTGCCAGCTATTTTGAACCCAGGAGTATCATAAAGGGTGCAGTATTTCCACATTCTTCCTAGAGTTCCCTTTTCCTGCATGAGGACGCTTGGGGGGGGAGGGGAAATCTGCATATTGGAACAGACTCAAAAAACCCCAACCCACTCCAGTTTCTGTAATGAATTGTTATTGCTGCTGAAGGAGTAGTGGGGCAGTTACAGCAGGCCATTAATTAAAAGGCAATATTTGGGAGCCATGCAGAGCTCAAGCTGTCCCTCCCCACATTTTAACAGCTGTAGGTTAACAACAAACTCTTCTTTTCCGAGCACGGAGATGCACCTGTTGATTTCCCACCCACCGAGTTAGAGGGAGGCGCGGGAAGAGCCCTGCCAATAAAAAGGGCTCCTGCTGCCTTTTTGCCTCCAAAGTTAAACTGCATCTCAGTTCCCAGCATCTTCCCCCCCCCCCCGACTCAAAACTCGACCACCCGAAGGATCAAGTGTCCCACTAGGCGCCCTTGCGCTCCCCTCTGCGCGGGATCCGTGGGTCTTTTCCTCAAAATCAACGCGATTCAAGGAGGGGGGAGCAGCCAGCTTGCTGAGGGGCTGATGGGTGTTGGCAACACCGCCTCCTCCCGTCCTCCCTCCCTTCCTCTCTCGGGCTCTCCGAGGCTTATCAGAGGCCTACAACTACAGCCTCAAGGCAACAGCCGCAGCGGCGGACACGGCACGCGTGTCGCCAAACTCGCCTCGCACCTCCGCCGCTTGTTTGGCGGCGAGACGCTCCGTGCGGCTTCTTCCTTCAGGCGGCACCTGCTGCTACTGTCGCTGCTGCGGCGGCCAAAGGGAAGGCCGGCTTCAGTATTTCCTGTGGAAATCCCGGAGCATTCAGCTCCTCCTCTCTCGATTCCTCCCCCACCCCCGCGCGTGTTTGCGGGTTGGGGATTGAGGAAGGGAGGAAGGAGCAGAGCGCGTTGGCTGTTGTCGCTTCTGCCTTCTGCGTCTGACCGCCCCCCCTTCCTCCTCCTCCTCCCTGACCTCCTTGTCGCTTTTTGCCGCTCGGTTGTGGCGTCCCGGCGCGGCCAGCCAGCCAGCCACCCCCGGCCTCCAGGAGCAGCGTTCTTCCGAGCCGGACGATCTGCACCCCCCACGCGCGCCCCCTTTGCGTCTTCGGGGGGGGGGGAGGAAAAAAAGCAAGGGGGGGAGTCTTCGGATCCCCGCAGCGCTTCCCCGATGGGCAGTTTGCTGAGCGGAGTCAGCTTCAAGGAGCCCACCACGGTGGAGGACTGTGACTCGACCTGGGAGACGGATTCAGAGCCGGAGCTGCAGGACCCCGGCGGGGAAGAAGGGTCACCGTTGGAGCAGGCGGGCGGTGGCAGCAACGACGGCGACGACCCAGCGGCTGGCCGGCAGCAGCAGCCAGAGGAACCGCTCCCTGCGGCAGGCGGCCGGCCGGAAGCAGCCGCCGAGAAGCGCGAAGGGGCTGCCGAGGAAGAGAAGGAGGAGCAGGTGGTGGTGGTGGAGAAGGAGGAAAAGAAGGAGGAAGGAGGAGACGGGGTGGACGAAGAAGACGAAACTGAGGGCAGGGAGCAGGGAGAGACCGAAGCCCCCGGGCCCGAACAGGTAACCCGGGACCCCTTGCAAACTTCTGCCGGGGAGGTTGGCGTGCTGGGAGGCGTGGGGGCGTGCTGGAGCTCTTTTGGACGGGACCATCGGCGCTCACCTTGGCCAGCGCCGCGCTCTATTCCAAGGTTGAGCACCGCTTTCCTGGAACGGGCGCGCAGATGGAGACTCGTGGAAGCCAAGGTTACAAAAGCTGCCCCGGGGCCATTTCTGGCTCCTTTTCACCCTCGGCCCTGCTTTGCCCCTTTTCGCTGCCTCCCTCCGCACCCCCCGCACCCCTTTAAATATTTGCATGCTTTGGTGACTTGGAAGCTAGGCGTGCCTACGGCATCCCCACCCACCCCGGTGTTAGAAAACGGGCTCGACGGGTAGGCGAGGTGGAGGGAAATATATCGGGAGCGCCGGGTTAGTTTGCCACATCTTGTCCCGGCTTGGTCATTCCGCCTGGGTTTGGTTTTCCTTTCCTGTTGCGCCCGGGGCACGGTTGTAGAAAGAGGAGCTGTGTAAAGAGAGGCTGGGGTTGGTTGCATTCCTCCTTGGCAGACTGAACAAGCCGGCCTGGTGTTGTCTCTCGAAAAGATTGTGATGATTGTTAACATTAAGAAACACAAGACTTGCCTATTCCAAGTTGCTTTCCCTCTGCAGCCTCCACTTCAGAGAACGATGTGATTGAAGGCAAAATGCCGTTTCAGAAGTAGATTTGCTTGAGGGTCTCGTTGAGAGCAACCATTTCTAGGCTGTTAGCTATCCAACAGGAGTTTTCCTGTCTACAACTAAAATAACTTAATGGAAGAGGCTTCAAGAAATAAATATATTGCTGTTCCCTATTTCTGCTTTTATCAGATTCTCTGATGGTTTCTTTTCTTTAGGAAAAAAAAACTTAGAATGGATATATTTGTATTTTTATTCTCTTCTGGGAAACTCTCTAGCCCTAGAGGTCAGCTTTCAATACTGTTTCCAATTCACAATCTTAATATCATGTTAAAAGAAAAAATAATTGCAACGTGTCTACTTTGACTGTTTGACTATAGTATTGTAAGCTGCCATAGAATGACTCCTGTAAAAGTATAGGAGTTAGGACACAGGGCCAAATTTCAGAGAGCTTTACATTCAAGATTCTCTCTCTCTCTCTCACACACACACTACATTTAAAATGTGTGTGTGTGTGTATGTGTTTTCTGTTTGCATATTAACATATGCCTGGATTTGTTTTCTGAAATCATTCCAATGTGTTTTCCAGTGCAATCCTATATATATCCCAACAGAAAGTCCGGCTAAATTTAATGGACATACACATAAATGATGTCTTTAAATAGAGATATATATACGTATGTTTAATTTAAAAATTTCTGAAATTTAGCAAAGGGCAAAATATATAGTAATAAATCTGCATTATTTTGTGTGTTGATAGAATTCAGAGTACCATTTTCTCTTAAAATATGGAAAGAAAACATTCTATAAAGGCTATATTGTAAACTTTTCACTATTTTTATTTAATAATTATTTTCCAGCAGTTCTCTCTTCTCTATACATCTACGTTGGTTTTTGTTTTATTAAACCTGAAAATTATAATACACAGTTTTCAAACTATAATGTAGTTTCTAAATTTGAATTGTAGGTGTAAGAAAATGTAATTTTGAAAATATAACTTCTGCACTGAATTATGATTTCCCTTGCAACTACTTTTCTTAGCTCTCATCAGTGTATTTAAATTGCCGCGCCCTCTTTTTTTAACATTATAGATGCTTTAAATAGTTCACCTTTTGATCATAGGTAGAAAGGCAGGATATACATGTATATCGACGTACAGAGTTGCTATTGAGAAAACTTCCTAGATGAGTCAACAAAGTCTTCAAGATTTGAACTCAACTTGCATTTGACTTGAGTTGACTATTGCAAATAATCTCTGGAATTTCTGGAATTTGCATTAGGCTCAAGGACTTTGGGATTATTCAGGCAAAACTTAGTCTAGCATTATAAATTTGCTACCTCTCTCCTGGCACATGCTTGCATTTCAGTAATCATTTAAAATCCATTTGTGTAATATTAATGGTCCTAGAATCATATTGTTGTAAACCTCAGTCATTTATTTCATTTACTACATACTAGTTTGTATGCTAGTAGAAACCTAACCACTGAAAATAACCACTGCCCAGAGAAAATAAAATACAGTTTATAGCTAAAGATTTGTATTACCTATGTCTTTATCAATAACTATATATTCCTTAAAAGATACATCCTCAAGAAAGTGTCTAAAACACATGCATAAAAGCATTCATTCCAAGGTGTTTGAGATAGACAGATAGATCATTAGTTA
The DNA here is from genome assembly GCF_964273705.1 of Natrix helvetica. NCBI lineage: Eukaryota > Metazoa > Chordata > Lepidosauria > Squamata > Natricidae > Natrix > Natrix helvetica. The sequence continues at coordinate 168,325,153 of NC_138552.1, forward strand.
TTTTAATTCAGTGTTGCCCAACTCTAGATAATGAGAAAAATAATTAGTGTTACTTTAATTATAAAGGAAGAATAATAAAACTATTACAGAAATAGTAAGAATGAAGTGCAATACAATATACAATAAAGTAACAATGCCATTGTATTAGTTTGCCTGAGTATCTTCTTATGTAATTGGTAAAGTTCCTGATTAGATGAATATTGTTGAGATGCAGAAATGCAAATTCCGCTCTCAGCTTTATTCGGGATCTCTAGGCGGCTCCAATCTTTAAAAATGATGGATAATGATTAAAGTGCTTTATCTAATACAATGTGGTTAAGAATAGAAGTATGACTAATGAAAAGAAGAGCCACTAAAACAGAATGGATGCCAGCCTGTGTGCACTTACGTGGGAGTAAGCCTTCTTGAAAACAATGTGACTGATTTCTGAATAGATATACTGTATGTAGGATTGCACTGTAAGGGTGCTTATTATTTCCTAATCTGCAGCTCTGAACCAAACCCCAGCTGAAGTTTATATGAATGTTACTAACATCAGAAAACATCAGCCCTGATTCTGGATATGCAGTTGCATATTCTTCCTTAAACATAAATAGTTATTTTGATCATTTAAAGTCTTCATTCAAGTTCGTTTAATATTTACAAATATTTTACTCAAAGTATTTCTTGAATTAGTGTTAGTTTAAGTCACCAGACAGACTTGACTTTCTCTCTCTCTCTCTCTCTCTCTCTCTCTCTCTCTCTCTCTCTCTCTCTCTCTCTCTCTCTCTCTCTCTCCCTCCCTCCCTCCCTCCCTCCCTCCCTCCCTCCCTCTCTCTCTCTCTCTCTCAATGTCTTGCAGCCATCGGAATAGCTAATACAGGTAGTCCTTGATTTATGACTATAGTTGAGCCCCAAATATATGTGGCTAAGCATGACAGTTGTTAAAACAGTTTTGCTCCATTTTACAACCTTTCTTGCCACAGTTGCTAAGAGAATCACTGCAATTAAGTTAGTGACACACTTATTAAGTGAATCTGGCTTCCCCATTGACTTTGCTTGTCAGAAGGTTGCATGACCTCAGGACACTGCAACCATCATAAATATGAACCAATTGTCAAGTGCCTGAATTTTGGTCCTCTAACTACAGGTATACTATAGCGGTCATAAGTGTGAAGAACGGTCATAAGTCACTTTTAGTAACTTTAAATGGTCACTAACAAATGGTTGTAAGTTGAGGACTACCTGTAGTTTAGGAAACCTAATTTGATTGTTTCATCATCAGTCCCACATGCTCAGTATGAAAGATAGGGAAATATATGGATTCAGTCATTAGAACATTTATGGTACATTATTTTGTTTAGGAATCTTTTCTTCTTGCTGGATAAAATATAGGCAACATCATTCTTGTTAAGAGGAAAAGTTACTTCAAATCAAATTCCACTGGCAAGTTCATAGGCACATTCATGTAATTTTCTTGACAACTGTACAGAATTTGGTCCCCATTGTTTTTTTCTTGGATAGGTTTTTAATGTTTGCAATCTAGCCTACAACCTTGCTACTTTTTAGTGGTCTCCTGACCAATCCTGCCTATATCAGCTGAGTACAGGATATATCAGCTGAGTACAGGACATTGCAATGGCATCACATATTTAAGCAGATTCTCAAAAATACAAGATTTTAAAAATACCTATTTTTAAGGTATTATTCTATAGCAGGGGTGTCAAACTCAATTTCATTGAGGGTTGTGTTTGACCTCGGGGGGGCGGGAGGCGGGCGTGGCCAGCTCAATGTCACTCGTGTCAGGGGTGCCTGTGGAGGCCCAAGTGCTCTGCCAGAGAATGCGGGCTCCCAATCTCCATTTTCGGCTGCCACAACCTCCTGCAACCCTCTGCCATGAAAACAGAGCTTGGTACCCCACAGGCTGGATGCAGCCCCCGGGCCTTGAGTTTGACACCCCTGTTCTATAGATACTGTCAAGAAAATATTTGGTGATCCCAAGGACAATTACAAAAATTAATGTGAAGTTACAGGTCATTGTGTGTGTGTATGTGTGAGAATAGAATAGGAAATGAACGATACAAAAATTTTGAACATTTGAATTGGTTTGGAATTGCTATAGTTAATGTTTTGGTCCAATGTTTCAGTCCTATACTCATAAACATACTGTACATATTAAAATGAGATTCTCCAGTATCATAAGGAAATGAAAAACTACCTGTTCACAGTAAAACTACTTCTACCTGTTGTTTTATGTTTTATGTGACAGTTTATTCAAGTTAGCTTTGAGTAGGGAAACAGGTACACTGAGGTATATTGCAATTCTATGTTTCAAGGTTCATGCAATAGTTTTCTCTCTAAAACTGTTTTCATCCTCTGGAGAAGTGAGTGTGTGTTTCTAGCTTTGACTTGTAATATTCAGTTTTACATTGCTATTTTTAAAGTGTATTGTGTTGAATTTTGTGAAGTTTTCTCCAGTGGAAGCCTGTCTCCTTTAGCGTGCATAAAAAATGGTTTAGAAGTGTTTTTTTTTTCATAGTAGTTCTCTGCATGTGAACAGTTCTAACACTTTTAAAGTATTGCTCAGACTATGAGGCATGATTATTAGTGACTGCTGATATGGCACACAGTGATATTCCAGAGATTGCTCTGAGATTTCACAGCCAATTCTATATATGTAAATATTGCTTTACAGACGTCTAGCTGTTCTCCAGCTATTGACTGGCACAAAAAACCTTTTTATCTCCTACTGATCTTAACTTTATCTGCTTTTTAAACTGAGATACAGTTTTGCAAACTTAGCTTTTTAGTTTTTTTCCAATACGATGTATCTGCACAATATGATTTCTTCTCTGACCTCTTTGTAACTCACCTCCTACTGTCTGAAATCCATTCTGAGGATCTTTAAACCTTCAGAACAGAGAAAGGGTAGCTACTCTATTGACACAAACCAAACATCAGCAGAAAAAAAAACCATTGAATTTTTCACCTCTGGTGAAATGGACAGAATACATATTAATAAATAAATAAACAAACAAACAAATAAAAAAATAAATATCACATCCTATCTTAGAAGTTATTAACATATATTTTTCCATGGATAATAATTTTATTCAATTGCAGCTATTGGTTCAGGTAGTCCTCAACCTACAACCACAGTTGAGCCTACAATTTCTGTTGCTAAGTGAGAGAAGTGTTGTTAAAAGAGTTTCACCCCATTTTACGACCTTTCTCGCCACAATTGTTAAATGAATCACTGCAATTGCTCGGTTATAACACGATTGTTAAGTGAATCTGTCTTCCCCATTGAGTTTGCTGGTCAGAAGATCGCAGAAGACAGCTGTCATAAATATGAGTCTGTTGTCAAGCATCTAGATTTTGATTATGTGACCATGGGGATGCTGGAATGGTGTGAAAACCCCCCACAAGTCACTTTGATCAGTGCCATTGTAACTTTGAACGGTCATTAAATGAACTGATGCAAGTTGACGACTTACCTGTATTCCATTTGATGGCATCAGTTCTGTAATATTTCCATGTTACTGACGTGTATAGAGTGTCTAAAATACCTTAGTTAGGGGAAGGTATTGAATGATACTGCTTGGACTCACACAGATCACAACCTTTACATTAATGTAAGTTGTAGCATTTGGCTATCCATGAACAATTACTTCAGTTAGCTTTATTATGTTGCTTGAGGACCAGAAATGATAACTTCATTCATTCGTTCGTTCTGTCTTTTGTTTGATCATTCCATTTCAATAGCTGCTCACCTCAGTCAATGATTCTGGGTGGTTTACAAGTCAAAAAATATGTTACCATTAAAATATTAAAAACATGGAAGAAAAAATATTAGGAGCCATTGTAGCACAATGGTTAGAATGCAGTACTGCAGGCTACGTCTGCTGACTGCCAGCTGCCTGCAATCTGGCAGTTCAAATCTCACCAGGCTCAAGGCTGACTCAGCCTTCCATCTTTCCCAGGTTGGTAAATGAGGACTCAGATTGTTGGGGGCAATATGCTGACTTTGTAAAATAGCTTAGAGTGGGCTGTAAAAGCTCTATGAAGCAGTATATAAGTCTAAGTGCTATTGCTATTAGTAACTAGCAGATTATCGACAAGAATTCTAAGTATCTTAATATTCTAGAAAAAGAGTTCAGAAAAAAAAAGAACCTTATCAAATATTTTCAAAACTCCAAATCTGGAATTAAGACCATAAGAATGCTACATAATTATTACATGTTTTTGAATTTTGTTAATAATGAAATATGTCATGGTAACTTGCAATACAGAATGGTTTCATTCTTTTAATATAATTGGTCAGTGATTATTCAAAAATCAGTGCTTATTTATATATCATACAGTAGTTGTTCTAACTTAATCATCACAGAAGTTTATAGGACTGCCTGCAAAGTCAGAGTTCTATGAAAATTATATGACAATGTATATGTGATAGTTCCTACATTAATTATATTCATACAGGCCCTCTCGTTTCCATAATGACAATTGTTTCAAAAAGTAGGAACATCACAATAAAATCTATAACATTTACATCTATATCTTTGTTTATATACAAACTGGGTTTATATAAAAACTGGGTTCATATCAGGCGTGAAAAAACAGACCCTCATGTCTGATTGTCTAGCTACTTTATTGTTTTATGACTATTTCAGAGGAATCTCCCCATACTGGCAGATTTCATTGGGAATAAGATTAAAATGCATTTAGGTGTGTGTGTGTGTGTGTGTGTGTGTGAGAGAGAGAGAGAGAGAGAGAGAGAGAGAGAGAGAGAGAGAGAGAGAGAGAGAGAGAGAGAGAGAGATCTTGGCCTCTTGTGCTTATATAATGAATCCAGACTAATTCCCCGCTTAAGCCCCCCCTCTCCTTGATTGAGACGGTGGTTCTCAAACAATTATTTATTCAATTTCTATAACCATCTATCTCAATCAACAACTCTGTTATAGTGTTTGCCTTGGTATGTTACAATCTGGATTAAAAGCATTGTATGTGACTTAACACAATGTATAAACTTAACCCAAGATAGTTCATTCGAGTAATTTTTGGAGAGAGGTAACCCGATTGAATAGTGTCATTGCTTGTTATCAGAGCCATAGAATGGGAAACATCAAATCCTAGTCTTGAAGACAAATAAGATTCCTTGAAAAAGCTTACTGATACATATTGCTGTAAAACTTCAATGTTTTCCTACTTGTGGTATTCATTAACATTTTCTGTGGCAGTCATACTTGGAACTGGTAAACATTAAGCAGAGTTCTTTTGGAAGATCTTCTAAGCTTCAGGAGATCTGGGGTGGAAGATGTAAGAATCATGGTTGGAGAGGATCTCAAAAGCAAGAGAAAAAAACCCGGGGTGGAGTGGAGTGGAATGTCTAAATAATTCAAGTAGAGATGTAGAAATAATATAAGTTCATGCCGCCAAATGCTCCATATACAGGTAGTCCTCGATTTACAACCATTCATTTAGTGATTGCTTGAAGTAACAATGGCACTGAAAAAAGTTACTTATGACCGATTCTCGCACTTAGGCTTGCCACAGTATTCCCTACTGACATGTGATCAAAATTCAGACTTGTGACAACTGGCTTGTGTTTATGATGGTTGTGGTTGTTCCAGAGTCACCTTTGTGACCTTCCTAGCTGTAGCTTCCAACAGGCAAAAACAAGTCACAATGTAGATTCACTTAACAACAGCAGCATTTTCTTAACAATCATGGCAAAAAAGGGTCATAAAATCAGATTCGATCTTGCTTAGCTATGGAAATTCTAGTCCCAATTGTGATTGCAAATTGAAGATTACCCAGTAGGAGGATTTAAATTAAATGGTTATGCTCATTCTGCTGCTTCTCACTGAGATTTTTTTGTTCTTTCAGAGAGATGATTCAGTTGATGTGACAGCTAAACCAAAGAGAAGTTTTTATGCTGCAAGAGACTTATATAAATATCGTCATCAATATCCAGTAAGAACTTTTTGTATTCTAGGAGCGTTCATTAAAATAAAGCAGTATTAAACTTAAGTCCTGTTGCAGTTCCGTGGGAGACCCTTAATTTTTTAGAAAAAATTATAGTGGCATTGGAAGATGGATAATGGGAGATATTAGTGAATTCTACCAGCTCCTATAATTGCCATTTTGATAGGTGTTATTAAAATACACCTATATTTTATTTCAAATGTTTATTCATTAATTGTTTTTCTTAATGATACCTGTATAGAGAACTCAACTGGGGAACAGTTACAGTTTCTTAGGTTTTGTATTACAAAAGTTTACTACAGCTTCCATGTTGATTTAAAAAAAAGTTTGTTGCAGAAAAGCCCAAGATTTAAAATTAAGAAATGAAATAAACTATATAACACAACCCTTAAAGTGCAATTACTAATTTTCTTCTGTTACATATCATATTGAAATCCAAAAAATGACAAACTAAAAAAAGAGAGCTGAAAAGAGCTCGTAATCATTTTACCACTTATTTTATGCATCAGCTATTTGAAATATATGCTTACTTGAAAGCAAGATTTCTTTAACTTCAGTGGTTTTCTTTATTCTCTGAACATGTTTAAGATTGATTGATTGATTATGTGTCATCAAATTGTTTTCAACTCATAGCAACCACATAAATATACTCTTATGTTTCTGAGATTGTTTAAGAGATTGTACTTAAAGCTGAACAGGGCAATTCTACACTGTAAGTGACTATTCAAAAATCAGTCTTGTCAACTCAGACTTACTTCTAAATAAGGGACTATAGGATGGTAGCCTAATAACTCATACTATATTCCACGATTAATACTAGACCAACAATCAAGCAGTAAATACCCTGATCAATATCCTGTATCAAGAGCATACCCACCAACAGACAGGAAATGCTACGAGCACATAAACAGAGAGCAAGCCCCTCTCCCTTCTAGCACTTATGATGTTACCTAGTTGAGTAATTAAACATCTACAAGAAAACCACCAAGCCCAGAGAGCACCAAGGAACCCACAATTCAACCCTAAGCCACAAATGTTCTCTTCTATTAGTAACTCATATTATACATTTACTATTACTATATTTTATTGGCTTATCTGTGATATCGATAAATTTTCGAAAATGTTTAATCCATTTTACCTTGTTCCATGTTATCCATCTATCTTGTTTCTAGTCTAGCAAAGTTGTATTTTGGATTACGTAAAACCATACCTGTAATAATTTCAGTTCCAGACTATTTCTTATGGAGTATTTTTGCATTTGTCTTCCTTTCTGCTCAGCAGAACTTTAAAGAACTGAGATACCAGAATGATTTATGCAACCTCCGCTTTTACAAGAACAAAATTCCCTTTAAACCTGATGGTAAGTAACCGGTACCATGATTATTGTATCATTTTGTACATAGTTCAGTTTCAGATCTATATAAATCAGATGGCCCAAAGTAGTTCCACTTTGCATTTAACTTTATAGCTCTAGTTTATGCATATTGACATAGAAATAAGACATATTAAATTGAGTTTATTTCTCCTTCATCTTGTTTGCCAGGATCCTCATCATGATTTTCTCCCCCAAAATAGGTCCTTGAGGCATTACCCTAAGACTTAGAACATCAGTGTATGTGGCTGCAGTGAGGATTTGCGGTCCTACTTAATGGAGGAAAGAGCTCAAAAATCCTTCCAGTGTGATTCAGCTTAGGTTTCCTAGAAGTCTCAGGAAATTTCATGCCCTTCTGAAGGTCTTTGTGACACCATGATTCTGAAGTTAGCTTTGCAGCACTGACAGTCTATGTACTTAGAATCATATAATCATAGAAGGTGGAAGAGACCTTGGAGTTGTTCAACCAGTAAAGAAGGGCAAAGGACTTATTGTTTCATCTTTGGCAACAGTTAACCTCATATATTTCCTTATCCTTCAACTATAGAAAAAATATTAATGTATTCATTTTAGCAATCAATACTAATGTTAAAAATGCTTTTTAAAGATTTTTACTTTTACTTATATTTATACTTCCTTTCTGAATGGTCTTTAGAAAGTTATGTTCCTTTGGTATATTTATAGGGGTTTATATTGAAGAGGTCCTGAATAAATGGAAAGGAGATTATGAAAAGTTGGAACACAATCACACTTACATACAATGGTTGGTATCTTTTATTCTTTTTAATTTCTTTTTAGTAAACTGGTTAAAGCCATTTCAGTTTCAGAAAAACTTGTACATCTGTTTTGAATGTAGGCTGTTTCCACTCAGAGAGCAAGGACTGAATTTCTATGCAAAAGAATTAACAACCTGTGAAATTGAGGTAAAGCATCTAATTCATAATGTAATGCTAATACTTAATCATTTAAACTAGAACAATTTTGTATATTTAATGCTCTTGATGTTTGTGCGTTTTTGTAAAAAAAATCTGTTACAGGAGTTCAAAAAAACGAAAGAAGCGATTCGAAGATTCCTGTTAGCTTACAAAATGATGCTGGAGTTTTTCGGGATAAAATTAATTGATAAAACTGGAAATGTAGCACGAGCTGCTAACTGGCAAGAAAGATTCCAACACTTGAATGAGTAAGTTATATCTTCAGAAAATGCTTGAGAACTGAAAGCCAGACAATTCTTTGTTTTTCTTTCTAAGCACTTACCATCTTGGTCATAAGTTGTGATAGTTGTAAAATAGTGTGGTCATGTGACCAACTCAGTTTTTCAACCTTTTTTGTGGTGGTCATTAAGCAAACCACTGATTCACTACGGACACAGTTTTGCTGAAAACTGGATGTAAGTGCCGATTTTTTGGCAAAAATGTACTGATGTGACTGGAATGCTACAAACGAACATAGATGTGGACATGTTGCTGAATGACCAAAATTTGGTCACGTGATCACGGGGGTAACACAATTTTTCAAACTTCAAATCCAATAGCCTCAAGGTTAGAACTTTAAAGAGTCGTAATTCGATGAATACATGTATGGAGATGCTCAATGATATCAAAGGCCGGAGAAGTATACATAACAGGCAAGATTTATCTTGTTCCCACACCTTTTTTTTCTGAATCCAATATCCTTCTTTTCATTTAGTGACATTCTCTCCCACATTAAAAAATAGATAAAGTAGAAAGAAAGATGTAAAATCAGTTTTATCAAGAGGTAGACTACAATGAATATAGCACTGATACATATTATATATCTGTATGAGACTAGAAAGGCACTTCTGGGAAACATGGGACTGTTTCCATAATGGGGTCCCTGTGTACTTGTCCCTCATTGGTTGATTAAGATATTTGGCTTGAACAGTGATGTTGTTATCATAGCCTTTGGTTATCTATGCATCATTGGCTGTTCCTAGAATAAACAGATGTTGGAAGGCAGGTTCAAGAGGTGATACCTTTCAGGTGGAATGCACGAATCAATGGTGCTAATTTTCTCCAATTTTTTTTAGGAAGAGTAAAATCAAGTGTTGTCCTTGACTCAGCAGTAGCATAAAAGTTAGAAGGACTAAACTATTTCTCAGCTAAATGTTACAAAACCTGGACCTCACCTGATCTGAATTCTGTCTGTTCTGAGACCAGAATGTTCTCCAGAAGCATCTGATTCAACTGCTTCTACCTATACACTTTGTTGTTTAACTTTTATATTCATACCATAGTCCTGGCCTTTACTGAGCTAGATTTTTGTCCTCCAACTCTTGCCCATTGATCAATTTCCATTCTTATTTACAAGAAACAATCATGCAGATTATGTGGCCATCCTATTTATGACACATACTGGCTCTATAGCAGCACTGGAGATTTTTGGCTTTAGGAAATCACTTGAAATTAACTATTCAAAAATAAGTTTTGGTCTCAATTAATAATTAATAATAGAGCATTTGACCAAATTAAGGACCTGACATGTTACTATTTAAGCATTCATTTCTAACTTTTCACTGTTGGAATAATCAATTACATGAATGCTGAATTAGAACCCCCCCCCCCCGGCCCCTAGTGGGATTCTTAAATATACAAACTATCAGACCAATAATTGCATTCCTGCAGCCATTAAATTATATAAAGCCAAGATTGTGGACTTGCTGATATATGGTACCCAGGTATGAGTTTACTACTCCTCTCTCTTGGGAGCTATTCAGTCTAGACTTCCAAAAACTGTTCTTCATGTTCCTCTCTCAACCCCAAAAGCTCTTACGTGGTATGTATGGCTGTATCTCACTTGGGGATGCCTAAGAAAATGCTGTGTCCATTTCTCATTGAAAATAGTGTTCTAGAGAGCACCTTTAGGCAGGCAACCTGACTCTGATTTGGTAGATTGTATATTATTCTTTGGACCATCAAAGTTTTGATTTTGGAGGATTTGGCATTTAGGTCTTCAAAATGACAGAGCTACATTTACTCATTTTCATTATCATTCATACTGATCCCTCTTGGACAATCCTTAGATATTTTTATAACATCTTACAAGTTTCTCACTGGAGTAGATTTTTTTTTTTACATTGGCCTAAATTGATGCTTCGCCTATTAGGATGACACTAGGCAGATATAATCTTCCGTATGATAATTATATTTGTGTATGTTCAGACATAGAGGTTGAGTCATTGAATTATATTCTTTAAATTGTCTATTCAGTCACTCATAGCATTTGGCAGAAACCTGATTGTCAGAAATCTTAGTCATTTGACTAATAGCTTTCCAATTTCCCTCTGCAAGACCAAATATGGTAACCACTAAGAAGATTGCCAACTTTTTAACAACAGCCATAGCTTGCAGAAATTCACCTGATATTCCCTTTTTAGTACCAATTGTTTCAGATTCAGTTTATCATGTGGTTCTGAGTTCTCTTTTTGTTGTTTATTGGTTTCTGGCCATCAAACAATCAGTGAAGAGGCATGCTACTTTTGTCAGATTTATATTCCATAACATATAACAGATGATTACAACTTATGTAGAAGACCGTTCACTTGATACTTGATGTTCAATCCTTCTTTCATCAAGGGTACAAGTGATGATTTTTCAGCTAAATCTTTTCCTCCTCTGAGATAATTATTTTTTCTTTCTGTCATTTTGAATCAGATGTATCTTTCTTTGCAGATCCCAACATAATTATCTGAGAATCACCCGGATTCTGAAGAGTCTTGGTGAACTTGGTTATGAGAGTTTCAAGCCTCCTCTCGTGAAATTGATTCTACACGAGGCTCTGGTGGAAGAAACCATTCCCAACATTAAACAGAGCGCTCTGGAATATTTTGTGTACACCATTAGAGATCGAAGAGAGAGGAGAAAACTCCTACGGTTTGCCCAACAGCACTACACCCCTTCTGACCATTTCATATGGGGCCCACCAAGGAAGCAGAAGCCAGAAGGAAGCAAACCAAGTAAAAAGCTGGCTTCACCAGTGTCACTTCGCAACAGCTCTACTTGTAAACATAAAAAGACAAAAGATCTCAAGAACATATCTGAAATTTGCAACTCGAGGAATAAAACAAATGATGAGAAAAAGACAGAGCATATTAAAAATGGTACAGATAGTGACCAGAGTAAGAAAACCGTCTCCCCTGAAGTTGTTAAGCAGAGCAGTATGATAAAAAATAGTAGTGCTGAATGTCACAACTCTAAAATGGACATTGTTGAGCCTTTGAATCAGAAGGAGACTATTTCACATTTAAAAAAACATAAAGGCAAAAACAAGGAAAACGTTAGCCAGGACTGTAAACATTTGGAAGATATAGAAAAAGATTCATGTGAGACTAAAAACGATTCAACAAATATATCATCAGATATGCAAGACAATATATGTAAGGATAAAAACCTGGCGAGCTCATCTGTAAGAAATAAAGAGTGAAATCTTCTACTGCATATGGCACAATGGTTTTTCACTTGTAGAAAATTGTTAAGGAACAAGAGATCTTTGGTACTGGATCCAGTGCTGGCTACAACAGCTTAGCCTCGTTGGGGTTGTGGCTCCCTTAATTTGTTTACGGTTTGTACTTCCTCCAGCTATGTATTAAGCTTACAAACTGCATATTGCTTAAGTCTTAAGAAAAAAATAACTTCCTTTAAATCTGTTTTCTATGCATAAAAATCTAACGTCAATTTTTATTATGTATTTTATTTAAACTCTTTTAATTAATTTTAAGGTTTTGTTTTCAAAATATGGATGCGAGAGAGACTTCCAAGGAGCCAAAGTTAGTGTCTCTTCAGCAGATAACTATGCTAATGTTTATAGAGTGCCTACCACTGCTTAAAAATTGGAATCTAGCTGTATTCTTATTTAACACAGAAAGTGGACCTCAGAGACTTGAGCTAAAGTCAAGCACAGCCTTGAATCACACCGGGCAAACTATATTAATTCAGCTCTTTTTCAAGCTTGACTATAAGGAGCCGTAATTAATTTCCCTGGGTTATTATGAAAAAATGCAGCAAAGTAGCAAATCATTTGTACCATTTGCATACCAGCCTCCCAACATACTCTTACAGTTTTGTTATTGCAATTTCTCTTGGTGTCTCCTCTAATACAGCGTACTGAATGAAGCGTGGGAAAAATAGGATTCCAAACTGCTAAGAGAGTACAGTATTTAAATGTTTTTTTTTTAAATACTAAAAACTGGCTCAGGTGTGATATTCCAAAAGAAAGGTTAGGCAGGGAATACTCATTTATCCTAATGATACATCAGCAAAATTCTTGCAAATGTAAAATGGGATAAAATTGTATTCTGCTTGCATGCTTTTTGCTTTCCATTATTTCTTATCTCACTTCATCCCCCTTCCTTTTTGTTGTTGTTCTTCGCATGGAGATGCACACCTCTGAGAATGAAGGTAAGCATTTCGTCCATGTTTACTTCAGTACAGAGGTGCGTTTCTGCCGGTTCGCCCCGGATTAGGAAAACGGGTAGTGGCAGCAGCGGGCCCACCCAGCCAGATGCTTCTGCGCATGTATGTGGACATGTGCATAAACACATGTGCACATGTGCACAAGCGAACCGGTAGTAAAATAAATTGAAATCCACCACTGCGTCAGTATCTGGAGCCATCACTGGTAGGAGGGAATCATTTGACTTGAGGGGTTTTATTCCTGTGGATAAAGTCTTTCGCATAAAACGCAGGAAAATTTAAACGTTGCAAAGACCCTCCCCCCAAAATTGTGTATCCGGCTTTTCTAGGGCAGAGAAACACTATTTTAAATATGACCTTCCTATAATTTCAGAGCGGATTTAAAAAGCCCTTTACAGCTAGGAGATTTCATCTTATTTTTCTCCCAGCCTTCCTGAAAATTCCTACCAATAATTTCACCGTGGGAATCTACTGAAGGAAAACCTTCTAAGCAGGTTGATATTTGCAACAAGGAATCTCGCTGTTCCCTTGCTTCTCCCTCTCTTCACCTCTGACCCAGGAAGTATTCCCAGGGAAGGAGTTACATATCTAAAAGTTGAAGTCTGTTAATGGAAAGGACTCAGAAGACGTTTCGAGAGCTAGGAAATTTTTTTTTCAAAGTCACAGGCCCTCCTAGTGAGCAAACGTAGCTCTCTATCAAAGTCGTAACACTCTTAATATATACAGTTGAATTATCCTTCCCCAAATCAAAAGACCTTGTAGGAGAAAAGAGCAGAGATGTGATAAAATGGTGGTCTATGCGATTGAGCTTATTTGTGATACTAGTTTGGGTTAAGAGCAGGAAAGAGCTTGTATGTGTGCGTTAGCACTTTTCTCCCACAAGCTCAAGGACTGTTTGCATGACATGCTAAACTACAGGTAGTCCTCAATTTACAACCATTTGTTTACCAAATCATTTGAAGCTACAAATTCATCAGATAATGTGATTTACAACTTCTCCTTGTACTGAACAACTGTTACAGCATTCCTGTGATCATGCAATCAAAATTTGGGTGCTTAGCAATTGCTGCATTTACAGTCATTCCCTCCATGCGAGCTCCATTTGCGACCTTTCCAGCCAGCTTGCAACAAGCAAAGTCAATGGGAAAAGCTGTCTTTGCTTAATGGCCACATGATTCATTTAACAACTGCAGTGATTTGCTTAGCAGCTATGGCAAAAGAAAGTCGTAAAGTGTCACTTAAAAACCATCCTGCTTAGCGATGGGAATTCTGATCGTAAATCAAGAACTAACTGCAAAGTAAAAGGGGAAGCAGTAGTTGTAATATAGGTTGTGGTTGAGAGATAAATAATACATTGGTAGTCCTACTCACCTATCCCATAGTGGTTTTGTCATAAACCAGGCGCTCCAAGTCAGCCTTGTAATGTGGCCATGGAAAAGAGGATTAAATATGTCCCCGTGCTAGCTGCACTGTCAGGGCACATTCTACGTACTTCTTCCTGATTATTTTTTCTTTTTTACTCTATCTGCCCCTAAAGCTCAGATTGCAGCTGTGTAGTATAAAATGGACATAAAGACCCTGACTGCAGTTAAAAAAGCAGGAAGTAATAGTCACTTATTGAAGTGAGACTTATTGCCTGACTGGTAATCTACTTCTGGTTTAGAGAAGTTCAGAAAAAGGTAGCAATAGGCTGGGTTAACTGTGCAATGCAAACACAGCTCATCGGTCCTGAAACCCATAATCTAGTAGAAAAAGTAAATAGGCTCTCAGATAATAGGAATGTACTCTTAAGCTCTATTTCCCCCCCACTCCAGAAAATTCTGCTTTTGGCACCATCTTCTGTTAAAAGAATTTGAATGCCGCTTTTAGAAAACTTGACTCCAACTGCCCAGTGCATTGTCAATTACTAGAATTCAGTGAGCAGCAGCATGCACCAACAAAGGTTTTGTGGACCTGTGCTGAGAATACTTGCGTACCTTTTGTTGATGCACAGAAACAAAAAACAATTGCAAACAAAGCTTTTGTGTATTTGTTGCTTCTATCCTACCAGCATTGACTGCTGTATGCCAACTGTGATTGGGTAGTCTTCTGTCTGCAAGCTTGCAGGATACATGCATTACTGTATAACAGTATTGAATCCCTGTTTCTTAAGATTTTCGTTCAATATAAGCAATGCTGCCTTTTTGAAATGTGCAAAATTTTTAAAAACATACAGATTGAATTTTGTCTTGTTAATGTCAAAAGTATAATTAAAATGTTATTCCTGTCTTTGGATCTGGCTTAGTAGATGTTTTTCGAGCATATGGCATGGAGGTGGGGAATTGGTACAAATTCTGCTTTGATAGTGATCCTTTTAGATTATATACATGTGGCTGAGGAGCTTGCCAAGCATGTATACCACGAAGCAGCTTGCAGACTTTTTGGGGTGAGGGTGGGGAGTGGGGGGTAAAACCAAACACTCTATGAATGCTTCCTACTCTGTCACTTCTTGGCTGCCTTTCAGTGCTGGCATTCAGCAATCCCCAGCAAAAACAAGCATCTAAAATGGCAGCACAATATAAGATTCCTTAAATAAAGGAATATTAGAAGTTATTTTGTAATCAAACATTACATTCCCCCTCTCTTTCTGTTACATACACCCACACTCCTACCCATTCACCCCCCCCCCAAAAAAATGATGCAATTTCATTTTCAATTTTTGCTGGCTCAGTGTTGTGATTCAAACTCAGGCTTCAAGCTGTTTCCCCTTTATTTCTGGAGGCAGATTTCTCCTGCATAGTTCCCCATCAATTAAGATCAGACCAGCTTGTGATTCTAACAGTGCTGCTGCTGCAGCAGGCAGAAACTGGTTTCCTTGATGGTGATTACACCTAAGCTTCTGCATGACATATCTACTCTGGGCATAGGGATGGAAGGTGCAAAACCTTTATTCTCATTAAATGCTGCTTTTTGTGTTTTGATATTGAGAATTCAGTATGTTTACATTTTGTATTTAAGTAGCTTTGTTTTGTTTATTTGCAACAACCACTGTCGTTAAAGCAGAGAGGTTTAAATAGAGGTGAGAGTTAACTGGAGGGAAATGCAATTGGTTACAGTAGAGAGATCTGCATTCAAAATAACTGCGCCAACAACATGACCTTGTCTGACCCCTTGGTTTAAATGCAATGACCAGGACACAATTTCCCCCTTTTTAAAAAAATCAAGTAGTATTTTTGTGCTTGGTGGGTACATTTTCTTCTGCAGCACCTCATATACATCCTGGTGGAAGTTGAGACATTGGCAGGGCTCAAAAAAATCAGAAAATCCCCAAAGAGGAGTATGACACTTCAAGGGCATAATGATTTTCCTTTAGTACTGGAATATTTTTATAAGTTTTATAAGTTTCAACTAGATATGCATTTTGTCATTTAATAATACAGTTCATTGTGTAATAAGTAGAGGTATGCATCACACACGCATGCACGAAGAGCTTTGCTTTCAACTCATAGTATTTTGGGAGTTTTGACAAATGGTTCTTGGTAGAGTAGGGTTTGGGAGAACCAAAAGTCAGAAGATTTTGATTCTTCCAGGTTTCAATCAAATACAATCTGGAGGGGTCTTATGAGATGAGTCAGGCAAGATTAGTGAGCTCCACCTCTCTTTCCTCTTCTCCATCCTTCCCCCTCTTTGTCTTCTGAATTGTCTTATATGTTAACCCAGTGGCTCCCAACCTTTTGGGCACAGGGGACTTTGTTCCGTGGAGGGTTTTCCATGGACACAAGGCGTGTGATTTTGCATGCTGCCTGAATCCCACGGATGGGGCTTTTCTTGTTGGCACAGCCTGATTTCTGGCATGCTGCGGCCCAGTGCTGGTCCATGAACTGGAGGTTGGGGACCCTTGTGCTAGTCTACTGCTGATTTTCCAAGCATTTTCCTTTCTCTAACTCCTGTTACCTGCTGCCTAAAGGCTGGGCTCTTCCCTGTCTCCCTCCCACAAACACAGATCCACCTGCAATTGGCTGTTCCATGTTGGAATAAGTCACACTTTCCCAGTAATAAGTTGTCTCACGGCTCCCACCATGGTACGGTGAGCTACCATTATAAAAGCACATCTTGTTTATTAAAAAGGACACTGCTTTTATTGAAACTGGGAAACTATGCTGCTTTGTTCATAGGGAAGAAGCAGACATTTTGGTTTAAATTAATTTGGTCCGAATAACGTAAGATAATAAGTATTGTTTGACAACTTTAGAAATATTTAACTTTAGGTTTTGGACTCTTGCATTATACACTGTACAGCATGTTGCAGTCAGCAAACATGCCTGTAGATGTGTTTTTGCCACACGTATGCTAAAGACAAAGTCCCACTGAAAACAGAAAGACCTAGTTCTAAGTAAACAATGGAACACTGTTGGTTAGACATTCACAATTTGGGAATCATGTTTAGCTCAAAGACTTACTGTTTAGAAATAAAGAAAACCCAATGTCATTTGTGTTGTAGTGTTCTCTCTAATCCAGATCATATATTTGGCTTTGTTTTTATTTTTTTAAAAGGTTGCTGTCTTTGAGTTTTATATCCTGTGGTTTTGCTATATCTCTGTACAATGTTCAGGATTCAAGTAATGTTCCATTTGCCTGAGTTTTATTTGCGCAAAGCTGAAGTCCTTCCTGTATAAACTATATAACACAATCATGTTCTGTAGAAAAAAAAACATCATGCTATCAATAACACCACTGAGCACTTTTCTGTTTATATGAAATGATGCCTTTTCGCCATCTTTACGGTTTTAATAAAAACAATGATCCAGCATTTTATATTGGATTTACTTTAGACAATGTTTGAACTTCCTTACCCGATAAATTCTTATTCCAAATGCACTTTATATAGATTTAGGGATTTTTATTAGAGCAATTCTGAGTTAAGAGTTTTATATCAATCCCAAAGGAGATTGAAACTACAACACATTTTAATAAAGCTCAACAATAGCTTTATGGAGGGACACACATTTTAATACTCTATTTGATGATACCCTATTAGGCTTGCCACAATAAGGTAATCTGTTAAAGACAGGGTTCTGTTTATCCTAAATTCAGCATGAGAAAATGAACTGAAATGTTGCTTTAAACACTGTTTTGCATCAATTACATTCATGCACTCACTTAAAGAATTAAATGTTGTTCCCTTGATTGCTAGTCTATTTACCTACAAGTATTTTGCAGGCCTTAAATGTGTGGCCATTGCTCATACATGGGGGTTCCTGCGTGTGACATCACCTTGAGGGAAATGTCCTTATGGGAGTGCAGTGTGTGAGCGCAACTTCATACACACAAATTGTCTCCCCTGTCAACCTGCATGTGGCATTTCTTCTGTCTTTTCCAGACACTTCTTACTTAATAGATCAAATACTACATGGCGAAATGGAACACTTGCACCAAACCAGGGCTGTAAGTCAGAAATCTCTGGCCTTTTCTGATTGTTAAAAGAAAATAATCATATAGAAATCTAATATTATATACTACTCCTACAATGGAACTCTGAGGTACTTGTGCTAAAATTGTAATTGTTCTGAATGAGACCTAATATTACAAAAAAGAATAACACTGTGTTTTACGTACTGTAATTCAACTAACTTTAATTAAATAAGATCATTTTAATAATTTGTGGGTACTTTTTTCATCACACATGAAACAGTCATGGTTAACACTTCAGAATCCATTTGAGATCTTCTGTTGAAGATCTCTAATAAAAGAAAACTCCAGCTAATGTGGCAACTTAGACATTTGTTGACGGCTAATACAATCAAGAATTTGGTTCCTGACCCCTGATCCAAACCAAATTTCTTGTAGTATTAGCAATATATGACAGAGGGATATTTTGGATATTTGAAGACTGCTACCATATTTATTCTCAATTGTTACAGATGTTGCGCCAATTTATCATATTTTTGAATTGTAGTGCCCAGAACTGGATGCAACAGGGGAGAAAAGAAGAATTATTTCTCAGGATCTTGACTCTGGTCCTCTAAATGCATTTTTTACTCAACAGCTGCATCATACTAATGGTTCATGTTTAGCATGTTCTGCAAGAACATCCAGATCCTTTTTACATAGACTATTGATAAGACACAGGATATTCATTTCAATTCATTGCGTAAGCCTATCTGTATCTTTCTGAATATTGTCTCTCTCCCTTCTGCAAATTTGATAAGCAGCCCCTCAATCATCTCCTCCAAGTCAGTGATAAAAAAGTGGAATAGAGCCCTCCACTCAATAGTTCCCTTCAAGCTGCAGTAAAACTATTAATGAGTCCTCTTTAAATGCAGGCAATCATGAGTCTACCTAATAATCATATCATATAGCCCATACTTTACCATTTCTTAGGAGAAAATAGTGAGGCATTTTATCAAAAGCTTTACTGAGATCCATGGAAGTGATGGATCACTAAGGCATTATCTTGGTTTACTAAGATAGCTATCAAAGGAGATATGAATAATCGGGTGTAATTTTGTCATGACAAACCCATACTGGAGCTTATTTTGCAGCGTGCTTATCTAAGGGCTCATAAACTCATTGACTGACAAGCTGTTCAAAGGCTTCATCCAGTATGGAAGCCAAGGTGATTGGTTTACAATGACCCTCCGTCTTCTTGAAGAGGAGGAAAATATTTGCTCTCCTATAATTTTCTAGGACCCTGCCAGTCCTGCAGCAGCTCTCAAAGATTATTGATAGCCATTCTGTAGTTACCTGTTGTGGCGGAATGTAGCCTGGATTCCCAGAACGGGTTGCGTTCCAGAGGAATAAGACACAGCAAAGTTTAGATAGACGAAGGCCAAGTCAGCTTCTCCTTAGAAATTCTCAGTATATACATCTTTAACTGTGCAAGTAGCTTAGTTGGGCAATATTTCTGTCTATAGGTGAGAAACAATGAAGACTGCGTAGAAATAATTCTGCATTTTTTGTTTTTTTGGAGCCCAACATTTTTGCTTAGTTCCATCAGTACTTTAGACTATAACCCATGTATCATTGGAGATACGAATTCAGTTAAAATAGCAAAGTTCTCTCATACTTTCTTCTTGCCTAAATTTAAGCTGCAGTCACTTCCTTCACCTACCCACAATAACATAATGGTGACCATCTAGAGCTGCATTTCCCTTTTGAGAGAAGACGTTGATTCAAAATCAGTGTTAATAAATGTTTCTTCCCGCTACTCATTATCAACTCACAAAATACTCTTTGACCTTCCTTTTTCTTCCAACATATCCCAAGTACCTTTTCCCACTGTTTCCTCATGTAAGCCTCAGCTTTTTCCCAGGTTTAGCCCAGGTGTGAAATCTACTTACCTTCGCTACCGGTTTTGCAAATGTGAATACACACGGCACCTCGTGCATGTGCAGGACCTTCCGCACATGCGCAGAGCATCAAAAATGGATGTGAAGACGCCAGGTGATTGGGTGGAGCCTGCTACTGAGCGTGCCTGCAAAGTTAAGTAGAGTAGCGAGGAGGGAATCCGCTGTGCCATGCAATTTAGATTAGCTAGAAAGGAGGAAATCCTGCTTTCTAGCAAATACAAATTGTGCGTCACAGCTGATTGTTGGAAATACTGGTTTTCCCGAACCAGTAGCTTTTCACCCCTGGGTTAGTCTCACAGTTTCTGTAGTTTCTGGAGACTACCATACATTCTTGGTCATGCTCCTCTCATTCCATTCCGTGCATATCTCCTTTTTACTCTTTGGCATTTTAGAAAATTTTGCTTATGCTCGCCAGTGGCCACTTTCAATTTCTTCCCAATTTCTTTTGTGAGTGTTCTTTGCAATTGCACCTTCAGCATTTTTATAAAATTTCACACTCTTCCTGGTTGTGTTGTTTCAAACCACTGAATCTGACCCATCTTCCTTTGGACTTATCTCGGAAGTTGTTCTTTTGTATGCCATGCCTCAGTTTATCCTCTGATAATATGAATTCAAGGATAAAACTTCCCCCACCATTACCAAGGTACTAAAAAAGGTATTTTCCAACCAATTCCTCCTTGTTGATGAGAGTTAATAGAGGATGACAGACACCAACATCCCCTTTGTTCTTCCTTCCATTTTCTGACAAATTATCAGCACCAGAGGACAAAAATGAGTCAGAAATGTCACTTGGTAGATTCAGACTTTCAGCGGATATTTAAATAATGAAAATTGCCTATTGGAAATGTGTGTGTTGGAGAAAATGAGAAAGAAGACTATCACAAGCAAAAGTCGCAAATAAGAAGAAAAAAAACACGAGATTCCCAGGAGGAATCTAGTTTAATGAATGGTGGAACTAGAGCTTGTGAATAATGGGCAAATGGAGACACCGAAAAAGTAGAAGTGGCTTATTTGTGCACACAGTTGCAAACTGAACAGAGGGGCAGAGCCCTGAAGCCCAGCTAACCTTTAAAGCAACGGCAACAGTCATGTAACAACGTTCTTGTCCTTCAAGCTGAAACTGGGAGATCCAAAAGACTCCACAGCAGCTCAGGCTAAAGGCAAGAGAAACTTGCAAAACACCTAGAGAATACCAGCCAAATAAGGCAAGAAGAAATGGGGGGGGGGGGACTGAAAAAGGACTAGAACTCAGGCTGAGGGGGAAAGTACATTGCGCCCTACAGTTGGAGAGCAGTTTCAAACAGGACTAGCTAAGAATGGAATGGAATGGACTGGGATAGGATAGGATAGGATAGGATAGGATAGGATAGGACAGGATAGGATAGGATAGGATAGAATAGAATAGAATAAAATTCTTTATTGACCAAAAGTGACTGGACACACAAGGAATTTGTCTTTGGTGCATATGCTCTCAGTGTACATAAAGAAAAATAAAATAGAATACATTCATCAAGAATCATAAGATACAACACTTAGTGTAGCCATAGGTTACTAATAAGCAATCAAATTATACTAGGAAACAAATAAAACAACATAAAATTTAAAGATACAAGCAACATGGTTATAGTCGTAATTGGAAAGAGATAGGTACTAGAAAAGAGATAGGTACTAGGAAGGAAGAGAAGAATAATAGTAATACAGTCTTAAATAATTTGACAGTGTTGTTTAGCAGAGTGGTGGCATTCGGGGGGAAACTGTCCTTGTGTCTAGTTGTTCTGCTGTGCAGTGCCTTATAGCATCATTTTGAGAGTAGAAGTTGAAACAGTTTATGTCCAGGATGTGAGGGGAGTCTGTAGATATTTTCACAACCCTCTTTTTGACTCATGCAGTGTACAGATCCTCAATGGAAGGCAGATTGGTAGCAATTATTTTTTCTGCAGTTCTGATTCTCCTCTGACGTCAGTGTCTGTCTTGTTTGGTTGCAGAGCCAAACCAGACAGTTATAGAGGTGCAGATGACAGACTCAATAATTCCTCTGTAGAACAGAATCAGCAGCTCTTTGGGCAGTTTGAACTTTCTGAGTAGGCGCAGAAAGAACAAGCCCTAAGTTCTGATAACTAACATTAATATTAGCAATTCAAGCTTGAGTTTCAGAGAAAAAGGAAGGAAAGCAGAAAAAAAAACATACATAGTGGATGCAGAACTAGTAAGAAATCTCTAAAATAATATATGTGTGTAAGAGTGATACCAACCCTCCTTGCATTTTTTTCAACCTAGTGGATTGTATTTATCATAGAAAGTTTGACTACTGTGCTGTTTTGTTTTTCATTTTCTTTTCTTCCTTGTTTGCTGACCAGATTCCATCAGGATTGGAGTGGACTACATATATTGTTAATACAAGAGAGAGAGAGAGGAAGAAAAGGAAAAGTTGATGCTGCCTTTGACGATGCATTTCCCCTGCCAGCAAACCTTTTTTGTTCTTGTTTGCTCACTTTCTAGAAATTGAGTTCCTTAAATGCCTTGGTGAGCTACCTCAGCTAGGTTGACAAGAGCACTGAATCAGTCAGACATGTTTAACTGCTATTAGAAAATGATCAGCAGTCAATCAGCAGCACTCAAGGTAATGTCAGCAGCAGCCAGCTTGCTTAACTTTTTGTCCTATTGACTGTAAAGCTTCATTCTGACCTATTGAAGTCAATATTATACACTGAGTTAAGCTAGCATCACTGCAGAATTAGTTTATCTTTCAGTGGCTGGTTGCTTGGTTCTTTATATGGAAAGTTATATTTACTTATTTTTAAAATCCTGTCAGTTCTTTATTTGAATCAATGGAAATAAAGTAAGAAATGGGCAACTTTATCCAGTAAAATTCTTTAAAATGTTCTTTTTGTGCACATTTGGGAAAATACAAGAGAAAGGCTGAATCCAGTTGTTCCCTCTGCTGCCGGAAACTGTGGGTCCAGTGAAGGTTTCCTTGGGAGAAAGAAGGTAAGAACTTTTTTTGCTGATTCTTCTATAACTCACCTAAAACATCCTCCTTAAGAGCCCAAAAACCAATGTGGGAGCTTGCGTGAAAGTGGGATTTTCTCTAGTGTAAATGCAGGATGTCAAATGGTTTAGGTAAAATACATCTTTCCCTTCTGTACCATAGTGGACCTCCCTTGAATCTTTTTCTGTGTTTTCATTTCTTGAAAAGTCTCAAATAAAATGCACGACAGCGTTTTTTGTCTCAATGAATTGGTTTTCTACTTGTGTGTTCCCTGTTTTTTATGTATCTCTATGGAAAGTTGCAAAAAGTGGCTCAAAGACGCTGAGCTTGTCGATCAGAAAAGTCGGCAATTTGGCAGTTCGAATCCCTAGTGCCACGTAATGGAGTGAATGTCTTGTCCCAGCTTCTGCCAACCTATCAGTTCAAAAGCACGTAAAAAATGCAAGTAGAAAAATAGGGACCACTTTGGTGGGAAGTTAACAGTGCTCTGTGCACCTTTAATCATGCCAGCCACATGACCACGGAGACATCTTCAGACAGCGTTGGCTGCTCGGCTTAGAAATGGAGATGAGCACTACCCCCTAGAGCTGGAAATGAGTAGCACGCATGTGCGGGGAAAACTTTACCTTTACCTATCGAAAATTGCATAATAAAAATCAATGCAGTGTTTGAAAAATTAGTAGGGTAAAGGCAAATCATTTCAAATTCAAAATAGGTTGAGATTTAAATACTTTGAAACAATGGAGCAATTTCATTGATTTTATATTTAGAGCCAACCTAATACAGCGTTCTAGTCCAGCCTTAGACATACTCTTATTAATAACTGAGTAAGCATGCATAGAATACAGTTTGTAGCCATTTACATTGATTTCTGCTAGGTTCCATGCTTCTTGAAATAATATCCATACATCAATAAAAAAATTTAACTCCCAATCTTTCTTCTTGTTCCAGCCAGGTATATTCCATGGCAACAATTTCAAATTTCAGCATTTGTCAAACTTTAACAGATAAAACCCCTCTGTGTGAATCCATGGAATCTGATGGGTTGTTTCTGTTATTAAGGCTCCTTGAATTTCAATACCATGTCAGCAGTTCATTGCTAGGAAACCCAAAATTGTGTTCATAATATTTCCTTAAGAAGGATGCTTCCCTTGCTGCTAAGTCTATAGCAGTTAAGTTGGTAGAATAGCACTTCCTGCTGCTATCTGATGTTGGATGTTTATCTATTACATCTCCTATCCACTCCTCAGTCCAACAAATTAGAAATGAAATGACAAATTTCTTGTTTTTTCAGGTTCCACAAATCCCTGTTTAGATTATCCAGGATAACACCGACAGAGTCAGGAAGGATAAGATCAGAGGGATGATTATTCATCTCCTCTTCTGACTGGATAGTTATAATCTTTGGTCTGCCTTATCAGGGTAATATAGAAAACAAATGGTTTCCTAACACAGAAATCAATATAACGGGAAAACAATGGAGTTATAATAAACTCAATCCTCTTTTCATTTCTCAAAATAATTTGACCCTGTGAGAATGTCACACTGGATTTGGGTTGCCCAAATTGAAGTTAAAGTAAAAGATTTAAATACTTTGTACACAAATGTTTACAGGTTTCTATCCTGCTATTTTCCCAGCCTACAATTGTACAAATTGTCTATTTGTATTAGAAACCAAATGAAATGTTGATCAAGACTATTAATCACATCTAATATTCTGCTTCATAATTAATAATTCCACTAGAGGAATCTGATATACATAGCAGCAGTTTCCATAGAGATCTATGAAAAGTAAGAATGGAAGAAGGACAGTTGGCAATTTTTTGAAAAACCTATAATTTTTCCTGTTTCTTTTAGGGAATGGGCAATAGGTAACAGAACCAGCATTTTCAACATTCCTTCTCACTGCATTTTGGGAATTACCTTGAAGAATGGGAGACTCATTATAGGGAAAACTCCTAACCTTACAGGAATTACAAATTGCTTTATCTTATGCAAATGTCCGACATCCTCACTTGCTTTGTATGTCCATTCAATGACACTATAGATTTGAAGGAGTGCCTGTGTAAATAGCATTTAGGGTGGGAGTAAGGAAGGGCCATTAAGATATTTGAAGAGCAAATACAGCTTTCAAACCAAAAACTTTCTTAGTAACTTTTTGTGAAGGAAGTGTCCGTGTTGTATAGTTTCAATTATTTTAAGAAATAGAGAATTAGCTCTTGTTCTGTTGCTGACGCAAATGGCATATGTGGACAAAGAGTTGGTCAGATAGAGGAAATGAGCTTTGGGGTCAAATTGGATAGCTGCTTGGCTT
This sequence comes from Natrix helvetica, assembly GCF_964273705.1. NCBI lineage: Eukaryota > Metazoa > Chordata > Lepidosauria > Squamata > Natricidae > Natrix > Natrix helvetica. Next base: position 168,350,555 of record NC_138552.1, read on the forward strand.
CGACAAATGAAAGAACCCCTGCTTATTTGTGAGAAGTTGTGAATGTCAAATAAAATTAGTGCCTTCTGTAAAGAACAGAAAGCAGTGTAATTGGCAAGAGCCACATTAGGGCTATGTAATGAGTTTTTCAGTTTTCTTTGTGATTCTTTCAAGGTTGCTCTCTTGAACTGATGTAGCTATTCAGGATATTACGAATAGCATGTGCCTTTCTTTTCAATCACTCTGGGAACTTGGGATCAGGTCTTGACTTTTATGACTGCTAGTTGGCCTTCTGACATCCTTATTCCCATGTTTGTGGTGGCCTTTTACAGGCTTGTTTTCTCTGCCAAGAATATTTGCCAATTTCTTGAGGTTTATCTTCCTCTCTGGCTTCACAATCTTTAATAATGTTTGCTTTTTTAAAAAAAAACTTATGGATGTTCCCTATTAGCTTCTTTTTGGGTTCTTATTCCTTCTTGACATTTTGATTGATGAGCTTCCTCACTATTCAGGTAGAGTAATATTGATTTTAGCTGGTATCTTTATCCTATGCCTTTTATATGATGGACTCAAGTTTTTTTATACCCATTTCGGCTATAGCTGTTAGCACGGCTCTATATTCTGCCCCAAAGCACTTTATCAATATGATTTCTAAGTCCTGTAATGAAACAAGTTTGTCAATACTCATCTTTTTCAAATATATTTTTATTAATAATGTTAATTACAATAGTAAATGTTATGTATTGAATGTATATAGTTGTGTTAAGCCCTGCTAAGGTGAAACTAACCTTTAGATGACCCTCACTGTTAGCTCCAACAGTTTTGGAGGGAAACTTTGAACATTCATATTTGGGCGTGTTTTTCAAGCATTATGATTGGTTAAGACCCTATGGGCCCATAATATAAATTACAGGCATTTGCCTGCTGCTCCTCAGTTCCAGTTTTAAGTCAATAAACGCTGTTGTAACTATGCTGATGCTGGTCTGGTTCTTACCTACTGAATCCCACTATACGATAGTAAAAATGAATACAAACAAAACTTAAAGAGGACAGAATGAAAAGAAAAAGATCAGAAGGAAGGAAATGAAAATAATATAATAAAGAAAAGGAAAAATATAGAAAGAAATGACTGTCAACTTTCATCACAATAAGTATAAACATATTTAATAAATCTTTACCTCCCTATTAGATTAAACAGATATCTATTCCTCCTACATTCCATCCCTTATCTATAAATAAATTCATAAAAAACCAACTTTTCAAACCTGGTGTCAGGAAAAACTCCATAAAGAGTTGTCAGAATGTTGCAAATGTCTTGTTTTAACCTTCATCAAATAAACATTATATTCCTTTTTTTAAAACTTTAAATTGTTTTAATCTTCAACAATCAAATATTGTTGTAGGATATGATTTCTCTTCAATTCATTATTTCATCACAGTTTTTTTCAATGCTTTAACAAGCCTTTTTTGTAGGACCAATAAGAAAACATATTCCAGGTCATTCTCTTGAATTATCATTTGTATTTCCTCTTTAATTTTTAAAACTTCATCTAATTTCTTTTGTACATCCAGTAAAGCATCCTTTTCTCAAACCATTCTCTTGGCCTGCCATAATTATTGTTGATATTGTAGTTACTGATCAGTGGATCCATTCTTCAAAGAGCTCCTTTAATATTTCCAATGTTATAATGTTGTGTGTCATTTAATAAGCCCAGATATTAATTGACATTGTATAGGCTTGTATTTTTTCTCCTACATAAAAATCTTTACTCCGTCTATTGTCTAATTTCTAAAACCATCACTTGTCTTTTGTTATGCAATAGCTAGTTAGCCAAAGTATGTTTCCGATGAGTTGTTTTTTTTTAATAGTTATTCCAAAATCTTACAGTAAAGGTTACTATTACAAATTTCTCTTGATCCTTAATCCATTTATAAATTTCTTAGATCAAAATCTTGTTTAGCTTTTTGCTATTTGTTTCAAACTTACAATACAATACAATACAATAGTAGAGTTGGAAGGGACCTTGGAGGTCTTCTAGTCCAACCCCCTGCCTAGGCAGGAAACCCTATACCGTTTCAGACAAATAGCTATCCAACATCTTCTTAAAGACTTCCAGTGTTGGGGCATTCACAACTTCTGGAGGGTAAACTATTTAAATTCTTAAGCTTATAATTAATTTTTCTTTTGTTCACAGTTGGAAATAAACTTACTTGATCAAGACATGGATCATCTGTCTCTTAGCACTCCCAGCTGTTGCCTCCTCTGCTCCACATCTGGTTGTCTTGCACTCCAGCAGCACATTCTGCCAAACCTAGAGAAACCCCCACTATACCCCGTCCTTCCTTCCTTCCTTCCTTCCTTCCTTCCTTCCTTCCTTCCTTCCTTTCCTTCCTCTTCCTTCCTCTTCCTCCTCCTGCCAATCCATCCAACATCCATCCAACCTAATTGTAGGCAATTCTAAGGAAACTTTTCTCTCTACCATGTTTTATGTGCCCAAGTCATGCATCTATCAGAGTCACTACAGAGAAAAAACTATGACCTTGACAGTTGCATGTAACCTTTTCTTGCTTCAGGGCAATTCTTCCTTCCATGATTCCAAAGTCTTGTTCTCTTGTTCACCTGCCTCTTGTTTACCCTTCGCTTCTCCAGCTTGAGGGGAAAAAATTACATTCCTGCCAAGGTAGCCAGCTTTTCAGTTTGTGTAAGTTCATCAGCCAGACTGTTGGCTGGTTCATGATGTGCTGGGTTATAGGGGCCAGTCTTTGGCATTGGCTCTAAGGCACACTCATCCGCAACAAAAAGTGTTTGAGAAGAAGGAAGTCTGTTGCCTGTCATTGGTGTGCAATCGCTATGAGAATTGACTTTTCCGTCTAAAATATGTCAATCTCTATTTATAGATCATAATATTTTGTTATTTCCTCTAGCTGTTTTGGGACTGTTTGGGGCTGCATATCAATGACCCACACTTTTTTTTCTTTTCTATAACAATCATTTCTGTTGCATTATGTTCTAAGTGCCTACCTACTTGAATTTAGAAATCCCACATTTTGATTTCATTTTGCAAAAAAATGTTCAAGCACAACTTATCACTGGTTTTGGCAAACAGTAATGCCAAATGTTCTACCTAAATTTCAATGGACAAGTTTTTGAAACCCTTTAATTGTGTTGCAGACTAGTAAGATGATCCACAGCTTCAGTCTTTGTTCTGCAGCCTTGGGATTTGGCAATGTTGGAAATGTATTCAATTTTGGCTTTGGTGGCATTGGGTTGCAGGATGTGTTACTGAGAAGCCATAATTGTTTGTCCAATTTCTTTTTTAAGCATTCCAGATTTCAAACATAATCGTGTTAGATGTGGATGTACTTTTTCTTCAATATCCTGTGAATGCTGATAATGGAGTTGTTTTCTTTTATTGGTATAGTCCTACTTTGAATTACATCATTCTTGTATTTTAATTTAGTTTTTGTTGTATTTAGGAGTCTTTCTTTATAATTTTCCAAAAGCAGACTGTATTTATTTTTCCTGAGGTAATCATTCTATATTTTTCTCCTTCCACAAGTTTGTTTTATCTGCAATAGTTCTCTACCACCTTTGCTTCTGGTATGTGCCACTATAAGTGCCACTTCAGATGTAGTGCATGATGGATGGTCATTAATTTCCCTGTTTTCCAATTGAAATTGTCCATTTTGGCTTGAGTCCAGTTGTTGCTGATGATGACTTTGTTTATTTTGTGAAATGCTTTGTTACATTTATTTTTGCAGCTTCGCCTATTGGCTAACCCACTACTGTTTATGTAGAAAGGTGACTTCCTAGTAACACAAAACTTTCTGTGTTGTTGTCAGCCCAGAAACAGGCATTTCAGGGACTGCAGGAAAGCTCTTTCTTATAGTATGGTAGAAGAATAGAATCTTGAAAGCCTGACAAATTTTGTCCTGCCAGCATTATATTAACAAAATTAAAGTCGGGACAGATTTCCTTTTTCTCAGGACTCGGTGATCTTTTCTGAAAGTCTCCACCCATCTCCTGCCTCTTAGTGGCTCCTTCATTTCTTCCTGATCCCCAAAGTCAGTTCTACAATCCTTCATATCACCTAGCACTCAAATTTGCTGGAGAGACAGCCTTGCTGGTAGAAAAGAGGCCCAGGAATACACTCAGGAATACAGGAGATGCATCAGCATTCCGTCTTGGTCCCACCCATTGGCCTCTCTCCTCCTTTGGAATCTGATTCTGCTCCTTGAGGCATAACAGACAGACCACCAACCTGCCCAGCTGGCAGACAATCAGCCGGCAGTATAAAGTTGATGAATCTGAGCTGGTGATTTCTATAATGAAGAGTCAGATTCTAGCCCAAGAACACACCGGGAGTCACAAAGCAATCAACACTTCTTGAAGAATCAACAGTACTTCTAGTCAAACCATAGCAGCAAATGGGTCTATTTAAGACTCTCTGTTGAAAGCAACTCTAGGTCTTGGTTGCTATCACTCTTGTTGCATTTGACCATCTTGTGGAATTCTCTCACCCTAAAATCCTGGATTATTACAGGCAACTCTCTTGTTTGTACCTTTCTTTTGTTCGACTCCACAGCTCAAGTTATAAGGCAAGTTACAGACTCTTTGAACTTTCTAAGTCTTAAATTGTGATGACGTGCCATCAAAAGTTGGTACTGACTCTTAGCAACCACACTGACAGATTTCTCCAACAAAGTCATAAGGGGCTGTCTGGACTTACTTGTGTCCCAGCTATGACAACTCATTGATAAAGCATTTCAAAGTTGTATGTGCTTGGTTTTCTGTTTTTGGCTGCCACAAGATATGGGATAGCCTTGAATTACAGGCAGAGGTAGGAAGCCCTACATTTGGGAACTGGTGAATGGGATGTTCTTGTGGTGGGATTAGGAAGAAGACAGAGTCAACCTTACTTTCAGTGAAGATTCAAATCCTCAGCTGAGCCACTCAACATTTCATAGTAGGTGAGAATTGTGCGTTCTTGACTGACTTTTTATGAGGAAAAGCATTGTATAGATACAGTCTAATAAACATGTATCTGCCTGTCACAGCAGCATAATATTACAATGCAGTGAAGCAGTGGAAGGTGGAAAATCAAGTCTGGAAAGTCTCTTCCGGGATGTTTAAAATAGCCTTGAGTTGCATACAAAGAAGATGTGTTTTATAATCTCCAGAAGGTCATAAGGAATAGCAGGCAACAGCTAGAAGTGTCTGTGAATCAGATTCTTTCACACAGAGATGCCACCAAATTTATGAGACTGCCTTCAGCAAAGCAAAATTCTCCCTCTTTTGATGTAGGCTATCCTGGGCTGATGTGAAGAAGAGGACAAATAAAGTACACTGGCTTCTAGTGTTTGATTTTCCTTCATTTGTAGGTTTGATGATCAAGTCTTTACCCCAACAGTGCAGTTAGTGTTTATGTGGACATGAAATGGTTAAATCTCTTTTTGTCCACGGAGTCCAGTACATCGTGCCCATTTCCTCTGGGCTGTCACTCTGCAGCTGGAAAGCCAAGACAGTATTTCTGGATCAAGGGACTCTCTGTTATAGATAGTGACAAATGGAATGGAACAGAAGACAACTCTGATTCTGAATTATCAACAGAGGCTTGGAATAAGTCTCTCCTTTCAAAGATAATGCCATGTACTATCTTGGGGAACAGACATATTTATCACCGCTCAACCAAGTCTACCTGCTCTAGTGCCCAAACATGTTAAGCTTACTGACAACTGATGGCAGGGATGAAAATTGAGAAGTCTCTGATACTGATAGGGAGACAGAAGATAAGGCGTTTGGTTCCTGGATTTTGTCTGCAATGTTGGGAGCCAGTAAAAGATCTACTTATAGGCAACTTGCAGGATTATAGCAAAGCTTTTAACTCAAATATATAATAAATGGCCCACATTCACTTGGATCAAAAATATTTGCATTTTTTAGTATTTTTCTGAAATGATCACATATACCAACTAAATATTTCCCATTCCACTATATTGCTATCACATTCACTATCCACACACACATCTATTTGCTTAGTAATTAGTGAATTTTAGCAGGGTGTTTTAAAATAGTCTGTGCATTTAAATGATATTCTCAAGTGTTCTGGCTGGTATTTATATACCAAGCATTCATGTGATCTGAGCATTCTTTGACAGGACATTTATTCTAATAAAGCAGATAGATGATGATAGGTAGGTAGGTAGGTAGGTAGGTAGGTAGGTAGATAGATAGATAGATGATAGATAGATAGATAGATAGATAGATAGATGATAGATAGATAAATAGATATAAATCCAATAAAACAAACAAACAAACAAACAAACAATTATTTCATTATTATTTAGCAGTATTTATTGATAACCCCAATCTGGCTAAATTTGGACAGTGAAAACATTAGAAGACTATTTTAGGATTAGGCATAGGCAAAATAGTCTTAAATAGGATTTAAGACTATTTTAGGCAACAAATCCAGCCTAAAACAAAGGAGAAATACGATAGTGATACTGAAAGCATGAAGAGTTTGCAAGCAACAAAGGAAAGGAAACTTGATAGGAACAACTATAAGAATAAAAGGTGTTTTTCCACAAGCACTTGGAGTATGAACTTCATGACACAGGGTTCAAATAGCACAGAAAAGCACAGTTAGTCACATAAATCATAATGACAGGTTTCATCCAACAACTCTTACATGCCTTAGTCCACAAGTTATCTGCAGATAACAGAATAGGACTTCCTATTCTGGTATAATCTTCTCCATACTCTCAAATCTTCAAAACATTTTTAAAAAATAACATTCAAATGAGTAGATAAACCTGCTTTTTCACTGCAAAGCTCACATTGGGGACCAAACTGTGGTTAGAGATGAGACTTGTCATCAATTTATTACATTCCAAGAGAGATTTTTTTAATGTTTCTTTTACTAAAGGTTTTCATTCTTTATTGTGCTGACTGCATGTTTTTTAGCACTTATATATGTTTTGGTAAGCCACCAAGAGCCATTCACGAATTGATAATGCATCTATCTGTAAAATAATATACAGGCTGTCAAACAGTAAAACAGAATCAAAATCAAAGAAATGATGTTGGTTTAGTGAGATCAGCAAATCCAGCTGCACAATATACTAACTAACAGGTCTAAGAGTGTATGATAAAAAATATATGAACCTCCCAATTCAGAGGTCACTGCGCTATTTCATAGGGATAGCCAGTGCTTAGGATTCAAACTTCAAAATTTGCTTCTGACTATACAATGAACATACCACATATTTGCAACCTTTTATAGCAGCCCCATCTTTCCCCAGGATCATATAGTTCTAAGAAAAAACACAGCTACTTTAAACTGCTATATTCAGGTACTATATTTAAACTCTGAAGCACCCTTAGGTGGACGAATGCAAAATGCTACATAGCACTACAATTTAATATGGCTCCTTAGAGTTTCTTCAAAAGAGATTCTTTTGAAGGAGAAGATGAAGCCACCTAATGTTTGAAAAACACATATTCAAGCAAATGCACTGAACACTACACTGGGGTATGTGTCAATTTTTAGCTTTAGAAAAATAAGAAACATAGATTTGATGGAAAGCACTCCCAGCTACTACCTCTGCAATATGTTGCTCCAGGCGCCACAAATTACATGGTCAGGAAAGGCTTAATTTTATTAATGACTGTGCTCACCATTAGCCTTGTCAAGATTTAACTTACTTAGGGCCCATGTTTCATTATAATACGGATGCAATTAACCTTCACCATCTTCTGAAAATGTTCTGCTAGCAATAGAAATACAAGGGATATCAGTGTGTTTATGAGCAACGAAGGCATGAAAATCAAATCCAAACAGACAGAAATAGGTTCAGCATCATGCTGTGTGTCTCTGAACTACAGGAACTTTGTCAATAAAATGGTTGGAAAATTCATCAGAACACCAGATAACAATCTCACAGTAAAAACATCAAAGAGGCATAGAATCCAAGATGGAAGACACTATTCAGAGTCTTAGGCCAAGTCCTGCTTTTTGCAAGAATCAGAATTAAAGCATTCCTCATGTGTCCATCACTCTTCCTTGAACCCATCAAGTGAAGAAAAGCCACTGCCAAACTGTCCTTACTTTTAGAAACATTTTCTAACAGATCCTCTAAGATAATCCATTATTTCAGCCTTGCATGCCGAAGTAACAGGGGGAAAAAAATACTGGTCTTGGCCATCAGATAAGATGCTATTGAACCCAACTCAACCAATTCTTCATCCCATCTTCTCAAGATTAAACATTCTCTTTGACTCACAGCTCTTTTTGTAGGACTTGGATCAAGTCCTTTGATCATGCTCATTTCTTTGCATCCTTCCCAGTTTACCTATCTTCACCATTATGTCTGGCAAAAATCTTCTAAGGTCCTGGAGGAGTGGTGAAATTTAATTTTTTTTACGGTGAGCATGGCTTGGTGGGCATGGCAGGGAAAGGATACTGCAAAATCTTCATTTCCACTCCACTCCAGGGGAAGGATACTGCAAAATCCCCATTCCCACCCCAGTCTGGGGCCAGCCAGAGGTGGTATTTGCTGGTTCACTGAACTATTCAAAATTACCACTACCGGTTCTCAAGAAAATGTCAGAACCTGCTGAATTTCACCCCTGCCCTGGAGGGCTGTTGTCGAGCACAATTATCAGAAAGACTCAGTTTAACACAGCTTCAAACAGTCAGCCAGGCAGTCTGCAGAAAACCATTAAAGTGATTAATATACTGCATATACAGTATATGGTCCAAAGTCATGCCTAAAGATTATGGCTCTGGTGGCCAGTTTGTTTTCAGTCAGAAGGGATTTGAGTAGTAAGTTGTCCTCTTTTCATTGCTAATTCTTCAACAACTGCTCAGAACAGACTGAATTCTGTTCAGATGTTCAGATCCTGGCATGTAGAAGGAGATTGGTGTTGGCCAATAGAATGAGATTCACTTAAGAGAATGCTAGCTGGAAAGGTTTCTTTCTTTCCTTTCTTTCTTCATACAACGCTCCTGGAAAGAAAAACAGAACAGTATATTTTGACTCACGCTACTGACTTGTCATTAGCTTAATTACAAGTAAGCCGTGATCAGAACTTTGAATGAAAGAAAAATCCCTACGATGTTCCTCTTCTGAAGAGAATCCTGCATATGATGGAGGCTGTATGAAGCTTAATTGGAGGGAGGTGATGATTTGATAAGTGACATAAGAGGTATTTAAAGGGAATCGATTTTGCAGCAAGAACTGAGTGGAAATTAATTTAATGGAAGAAAAAAATTGTTTGAATGATTTGATGGTGAAATGTAAATTAACTGAAAACATGAATTTGGAGTGATTTGCATGAGAAATTGCTTGCTTCCTGCAATTTATTTCATAACTTTGATTCCCAATATGAGATATAGTATATTTTATGCAATTACATGTCATTTTTAATATGGTGCAAAATGTTTTTGGTGTGTATGATGTGTGTGGGGGGGAGTTCATCTAAGAAGCCCCTCTACTTAGAAGGACACCTTAAAGTTCTGTTAATTGAATGTACGGTAAAGCTTCTAAGAATTTAGAAGGTTAAACTGCAGTCTTTCCTGTAATACGTTTACTAACTTGTTCTGGTTAGTTGCCATAATGATTCAGTAGTTCTACTCTAATACACACCAAGAAGAAGTAAAAATTGAATGGTGCATTTTGGAGGTGGTCCTTTCCCCCCAAAATGTTTATGTTTCTACTTGAATCAGCAGCATCTGCAGCAATGCCAAACTTTAATTGTAGGAATGCCATGGTTTTTGTATTTACATCAGGATATACGTAAATATGAAAGATGCAGCATTTGCACGGTTGTGTCTTCATATAGACCAGGGGTGTCAAACTCAATTTCATTAAGGGCAGCATCAGGGTTGTGTTTGATTTGGGGGGCCGGTGTGTGCATGCCTGGGGTGGGCGTGGCCTGTTCAATGTCACTTGTCGAAGCTCCATTTTAGACCATGATGGCCTCCTGCAGACTTCTGCCGTGTGTTAAGCACAGCCCTCCCAAGCTCCATTTTCACTGACAGAGGCACCACTGGCTGGTCCTTTGCTGTTTTCAGGGCAGCCCACAGGCTAGATCTAAGCACCCTGCAGGCCACATCCAGCCCTCGGGCCTTCAGTTTGACACCCCTAATATAGGCATTGTCATTTCTACCCCTTTGTCCCCTATGGACAGTGGACACCCATCAGTTTAATAGATCACCACAGTAATCAACAGTCAAATTTGAGTTGAGGGCATTTTCAATTCATTTGCCGCAGGATGAAAACAAACTTTATAATGGCTATGTAAGCCAAAATTGCATCCAATGTTGTTTTTGAAAAGTTATTAATATTATAGACAGAATTAATTTTACACATTGACATTTCCCGATCTTGCTTGGGGATTACAAGAGTTACTCTTCAAGCTAAACTGAACTTGCTATTAATTGATGGGTTTTGGGGCCCCAAAGCAATTTGGTTTGGCTAACTGGTTTGTTGGTTTGTTTTTATTTATTTATTAAATTTATATGCCACCCATCTCACTGCCAAGCAACTCCCAAGATCTGTCAAGATGCTGGTGGGATGGAAATACTCAAATCCCTTCTGTACTGATCTAGTTCTCATTATCTGTGGGACTTCTGTTGTTTCTTCTTATAATGTTAAAAATATATATTTGAATAAAATCCAGTGTATATAATTTACTTTGATCTGTGCATGGATCAATACAATACCAAAGCTTATCTGTATTGCAGTGAATGCAATAGTCCAAAGATCTAAATGTTTCAAAATATTGAGAGTACTCAAATGTATGTGAACATGCATATTTCAAAGATTGTGCAGAAATAACATTTTTGTTCGTTTTATTTTTTTTTAATGGGGTCCTTCTATTTATCTTTTGAATTGGGCTAGAACTCAGCCTAATATAACAAGGACAGAACAAATCTCATATGTAAAAAAAATGTATGTGAATAAGTTCCTTCATTCTCAGAGGTGCTTGAAAGAAGTACACACATTTCATTATTTGAGGGTTTTAGAATGGCTTGTTGATACAAAACTCCCAGGAGCCTAGCAGATGAGATCTTGAAAACCTCACTTACTGAGAACAGCAGGTCAAAAATTACTTGAGATTGAAACTTAAAATGGCACTTGCACATGAGCTGAAGCCAAATGGCCAGGAAGTAGTGCTTTAAAATCTTGATAACCTCTTGTGCTAAAAACAAAAAGACCATCCAATCTAACAAATGTTTCCATTCATAATATATCTCATCAGTATTTCAAAGAGATCATACAGTAGTAAATGGTCCAGAGTCTTAGTTATGATCATTTTATGATAGGCACTAACTATATGTAGCCATGATGGGGAATCTATGGCACACATGCCAGAGGTGGTATGCAGAGCCCTTTCTTTGGGCACATGCACTGTCGCCAGCTGCACTTCTGGTTTCCAGCATGCCAGTTGCTCTTCGCGCGTGCTGGAGCGCCAGAAACCAAAAACCAGGTGGCTTATGCGCATTCCAGTTTGGGTACTCAGTGTTGAAAAGATTTGCCATCCCTGGTATATATACTTCCCAGCCACTTAGCAAACCTTCATCTGCTGTCTCCATATGCAGAAAGACCTATTCCGAATCAATATTCATTCTGTCCTCATTTTGTTCTGAGACACGAAGAAGTTCTGAAAGTGCTACATTCAACACCTTCCAACATACTACTACTTACAATTTCTTTCAGTTTAAACACTGCAGTTGTAACTTCCTTTCAGAGGCATGAATGAGCTGGTAAAAAAAAAACACAAAACAAAATCCTGTAATAGCAGATCTTTGGGGCTGGAGAGATTCCATTGTATTGCTCACAATGGGATTGGAACAGAGCAGATAAGATGCCCTTAGAAATATTGCATGAATGTAAGAAAACCTTTTCAAAACAAAATCTTTTCTGGAGTACTTGGAAATAGCTCACAGAAATGGGATCCAAAGGTAGTGTCATGCAAGGATGCTTCAAAGTGTAATTAGAAGAAATGATATCTAATAGGGAACATTTATGCATGCTGTTCTAAAATTTTATTCCATACCAATTAGCCTTCAGAGGCATGCTCTCTCAGATCATACAGATCTCATCACCATAGCTTACAACATATTAAATATACAATTAAACCAGTTCAAAACACAACAGCAGAACATACTGTAACAGCTCATACAAAACAGCCACAGCAATCAAAAATAAAACAGGGACACCCCAATGGGTTAAACCCGAGCCTTAGAATTAAGCCCGGTCTTAAGGTTTCTGAAACCCTAAGAGTGTGGGTCCCATACACATCTTGGGGGAGGGGGGGACTTTACCAGAGAGAGGTGTACAATATAGCTAAGGCATGCTTCTTTGTTTCCACGAGAAGACAACCGTTAATTGAGAGAGTTGGAGCGCACCCACTGTACCTGGACATGCTGGGTGTTAGATATTAGCATATATCGTAGGAAGTCTCCTCTCTGGTCCACTGCTACAGCGGGAAACAGGTATCGTTCTGATTGGTCGAGGGGCGTACCCGATCCCTATAAAAGGGGAACCCTCCGACCACAGAGTAAGCTGGATCACTACTACTGCTACTACTAATAAAGAGCTGTTAAGTCACTTCGTGTCCGCAGTCTGTTCTCTCGTTGCCCAGATCAAACATTGGCGACGAAGGTGGGATCGAGAGACAGATAGGACGAAGAACACTACCTCCAGAATCTCCGGATTTGATCCAGCCTAGGAATTCGGCGGAAATTCCGGCAGCCATCTCAGGCCACACAGCGCGGCAAATTCAAACGAGAGAAGATGGCGATGCACGCTCCCCCCGCTCCATTCGACCCAGCGAACGACGAATGGGAAGCCTTCATGATTCGTTTCGAGTGTTTTCTCGAAGCGAACGAATACACGGGGATCACCGACGCCCGGAAGAAAAACATCTTCCTCGGCTACTGCGGAAAAGAAGTCTTCAACACGGCCAGAGACCTCACCGCGCCTACTCCAATACAGGCAGTATCATGGACGGCGTTGCAACAAGCTCTACAGACTCATTACGCGCCAAAACCTTCCCGCCATGTTTGCCGCCAAGCATTCAACACGAGGAACCAGAAGGCGGGAGAATCTATCAACCAGTACGTTGCAGCTCTACGAAAAGCAGCCACACATTGTGGATTCAGAGACCTGGATGAGCAGATTATGGATCGACTCGTTAGCGGGCTGAGAGACATTTCCCTACAAAAACGGCTGTTAGCCAAAACCAATTTAAGCCTACAGATTGTACTCGACGAGGCAAGAGCTTCAGAAGCAGCAGACAGATCAGCGGAGACAATTCAACGCGGATTCAACACAGGCCAGCCAGCGCCAAGACACACCAGAGTCCACTACGAGGACACCATTCCAGATTTCGAGGATCCCGAGCTCGAGGAAAGTCACCTGATGAGGAGCAGTCACATGAGACCTGGGGGGAGACCCGGATTCCGTTTGCTGCCCTGCGCAAGCTGCGGAGGGAATCACCCCCGGTCTACCTGTAGGTTCAGGAACGTTGTTTGTTCGCACTGCAACAAACTTGGGCACATCGCACGAGTGTGCCGGAACGAAGTCCCTGCCTCACGGCAGCCACCCATGTACCGCCAACAGAAGCCCAACCCAGTGGCTTGGCGAAACCAAAAAGGGCGCCCAGAGATAAATCCACAAGTATTTACTCAGAGAGAAAATTCCCAAAGAGCTGAGCGAGCGTATCCCCAGAGAGATTACACACAAGGAGCTGAGCGAGCATATCCCCAGAGAGATTACACACAAAGAGCTGAAAGAGCGTTCTATCAAGACGCTCAACGAGAGTATTTTCAGGATACAGATGCTGAGATAGAGTTGACCCAGAGAGAGGAGTTGCGAACGTATCTCACCACAATAAGTCAGGTCCGCACCAAGCGGCCCAAAAAGCTGAAAGTCACAGTCCTCTTGGAGGGCTCACCTTGCGAGCTGGAAGTTGACACGGGATCGTCCCTAACGATCATTTCATGGGCATCCATGAAACAGGCTATCCCTAGCCTCAAAAAGAGCCAACTACGCGTCCCAGACATCCTGCTACGAGACTACCAGGGGAACCAAGTCCCCATCGTGGGCCAAGGCACATTCCAAATCCGTTTCAAGGACATCGTAGCCCAGCTGCCCGTGACCATCGCCAGCGTGCCATTACAGAACCTTCTAGGACTAGACTGGTTTGAAGCCTTGGGGTTAGAAGTCACCGGAATAAACGCGGTGGAGAACAGCAGCGCTGAGCAGATATTTAAGGAGTTCAAGGATGTGTTCAGCCCCGGTCTTGGTAAGTATGTGGGTAAACCAATATCATTTAATTTAGACCCCAAAGTGGCGCCAATCCGACTTAAGCCGAGACGAGTGCCTTTTGCACTCCGCCCAAAAATAGACAAGGAGATAGATAAATTAGTAGAGCAAGGAGTCATTGAGCCGGTGGATCACGCGCGTTGGGAAACTCCCATTGTGACCCCAGTCAAACCAGACGGATCAGTCCGCATCTGCGTGGACTATAAATGCACAATTAATGTCGCGCTACAACAAAGCGCATATCCTGTGCCTGTAGTACAGCACTTATTGCACTCGTTGGGGCCAGGAAAGGTATTTGCTAAATTAGACATGGCACAAGCTTACCAGCAGCTGCCCGTAGATAGCGCCACAGCGGAGGCCCAAACTATAGTGACGCATAGAGGGGCATTCAAATGCAACCGGCTGCAATTCGGTGTGAGCATTGCTCCAGGTTTTTTCCAGAGCGTCATGGAACGGCTTTTGCAAGGGATACCGGGAGTCGTCCCCTATTTCGACGACATCTTGGTGTCCGCTGCAAACGAGGAGCAATTAAATAAAAGAGTCAGAACTGTTTTGGCCAGAATCAGAGAGAAGGGTCTCCGCCTTAAAAAGGAAAAATGCCAAATTAACGTGCCTAGCGTAGAATTCCTGGGATATAGAATCGATGGTCAGGGAATACACCCCACTTCAAAGAAAATTAAGGCGATCCAGGACGCCCCCACACCACGTAACCAGACCGAGCTGCAGGCCTTCCTCGGACTACTTAACTTCTACAGCGTTTTTCTGAGACAGAAGGCGACCGTTGCTGAGCCGCTACATCGACTACTCCAGCGAAACGGACCATGGAGATGGGGACGATCCGAAGCAGCAGCTTTTGCCTGGGTAAAGCGCCTACTCACCACTGACTCGCTGTTAGTCCAATACAGCCAGACACTACCGCTAGTATACCTGCGATGCATCACCCTTTGGAGTCGGCGCAGTCCTTAGCCACAGGATGCCAGACGGAAAAGAAGCACCCATCGCTTTCTACTCTAGAACTCTTTCATCGGCCGAGAGGAACTACAGCCAGATGGACAGGGAAGCGTTAGCTGTGGTAGCTGGAGTAAAACGTTTCCATGAATACCTCTACGGCCGCGATTTTGAACTAATTACTGATCACAAACCGCTGTTGGGACTTTTGGCGGGAAACCGCCCCACCCCGGTCTCCCTTTCTCCACGCATGACCAGGTGGACTGTTTTCCTGGCTGCGTACTCCTACAAGTTAATTCATCGACCGGGCTCCACTCTAGGACACGCAGACGCACTCAGCCGTTGCCCACTACCGGACCTTTTGCCAGACCCCACTCCCGAAGTACCGGTGTTGCTCATTGACTGTTTGGACTCTGGACCGGTTTCTTCCTGCGACGTTGCAAGGTTCTCCTCTAAAGACAGTTTAATAAAGGAAGTTCAAACTTGGGTTTGGAGGGGGTGGCCGAAGGGAAACATGGGCCCAGAATTCAAAGTGTTTTGGTCAAAACGGGACGAACTCTCAGTGTTACAAGGTTGCTTATTGTGGGGGGATCGAGTTGTTATTCCTTATGCTTTACGTAAAAATGTGTTAGATGCATTACATGTTGGGCATCCGGGGATCGTTAGGATGAAGGCTTTAGCGAGAAGTTACGTTTGGTGGCCAAACATGGACAAAGAGATAGAGGAGTGGGTGGCCACTTGCGATCCATGCCAAGAATCGAGACCAGCACCCCCGGAAGCGCCCGCCACGGAATGGGAAAAGCCGAAAGCACCCTGGTCGAGAATACACATCGACTTTGCAGGGCCAGTTCAAGGTCAGACTTTCCTTATAGTTGTGGATGCATATTCCAAATGGCTAGAAGTAGTCCTAATGACTTCAACCACGGCAGAGGCAGTCATTAAGGTTCTACAGCGACTTTTCGCCACTCATGGCCTGCCCGACCTCCTGGTCTCCGATAACGGGCCCCAATTCACGGCCATGCATTTCGAAACGTTTTTAGCAGGTCAGGGAATTCGGCATGCCCTCGTCGCGCCATTCCATCCGGCATCAAACGGACAGGCGGAGAGAATGGTGCGATCCGCAAAAGAGGCCCTCGCTAGGATGGGTCCAGGTGATTGGCAAACACGCATAGACCATTACCTCCTCATTCAGCACATTACCCCCAGTGCAACGACGGGAAGGAGCCCCGCTGAAATGCTCATGGGCCGCCGTCTACGGTCTCACCTGGACCGTCTTCACCCCAACTACTCTGCCACAGCACCCCCAGACTCCACAAGCAAAATTCGGAGTTTCAGCATAGGGGATTCGGTATACGCCCACAACTATGCAGGGGGAACATTGTGGATGCCGGCAACGGTCATTGGCATCACGGGTCCACGATCGTATCTGTTAGAACTGGAAGATGGGCGGAATTGGAAGAGGCACATCGATCAACTTCGGGGTCGCCTGGCGCACTCAGACCTACGAGCCGAGGACGAGAGATACCTACCAATGCAAAGTCAGCCACTCGAGAGGCCCAACACAGAGAACTACGACACCTGCGAGCCCAGGACAGAGCAAGAGGTCGAGCACGAAACAGAACAACCCCCAAGCAACGTAAGCGAGCAGACCCCCGAACGCCCAAGCAACGAAAGTCTGAAAACACCAGAACTCGAAGCAAAGAAAGCAACGGATCCTGCAACTACTCCTGACCAACCCGAACTGTGACGCTCCACTCGAGTAAGGCAAACTCCAACATACCTTAAGGACTACATAACCAACCGCAATGTTCCGTCTAAGAGGGGAGGGGTGTTAGATATTAGCATATATCGTAGGAAGTCTCCTCTCTGGTCCGCTGCTACAGCGGGAAACAGGTATCGTTCTGATTGGTCGAGGGGCGTACCCGATCCCTATAAAAGGGGAACCCTCCGACCACAGAGTAAGCTGGATCACTACTACTGCTACTACTAATAAAGAGCTGTTAAGTCACTTCGTGTCCGCAGTCTGTTCTCTCGTTGCCCAGATCTAACACTGGGTGAGCAGAAACAATTAAGAGACAGGTGGTGTCAGCGTTCCGAGTAACGCATCCAAATAAATCAGAACCCCAAGGCAGGAACGTTCCTCAGAGAACATGTTTATTGGATACATCATATCAGCACAGCCAGTGAAAACCAACTCTAAAAGTTTCTCAAGGTTAGCATATAATTAAAAGAGCAAGTTTCCCTCCCAGATGTCACAGGTCACATTGTCTAATGAAAGCAGGTGACAGGCTTCCTCGATCACTTCTGCTCTCCCTCCAACTGTCACCTGTTGGGATGACCTTGGTTCCCACGGGAGAGGAGTTTATTTTGTCTATGAAATGGTCTAACTATTTCCCCTTCCTCCCCTATCGTAAGGCAACTGTGAAGCAGCACAAGATGGTTTCAGCCAGGTCGATTTAGAGTTGACAGGTGGTTCTACAGAAAACAGGATCTATGCCACGATGGCCTTTACAGGTGATGGCCAGCATTTTGAATTGCACTGGAAACCAATGAAGCTTGCATAGCAGCAATGATCCATGGACATAAAAAGTTCCTGTTAATGCTCACCTTGCTGCATTTTAAACTCCAGTCCTCAAAAGCAGCCCCATGTAACGTAGAACACACGACAATAGAGTAATGGTCTGAAGGGTTGGGGAAAGAGTGAAAATGCTCCCAATCCAGGAAGCCCAAACAGCTACTTAGGATTGAACTGAGATTTATTTCTCTCCATCCAGGCATGATCAGCCTTTAGGTATTTGCTTAGTACATTAGTGGTTTCCTCTGCTGAGCCTGGGGTTGAGCTGTACAGTTGGGTATCATCTGCATATTGATGAAACCAACCTCAAACTGACATGACCTCACCCAAAAGTTTCATATAGATACCAAACAGGAGTAGGGAGAGCAGCAAGTCCTGAAGCATCTACAAATGAGGGGTTGTGGATGTGATCTCTCCCCTCCTGTCAGCAACAACTGGAAATGATCACTGAGGAAAGGGGGGGGGGGAACCACTGCAACACTGGCCCCACTGCCAGCTCATGCTACCAGTCTAGAAGGATATAATGATTGATGGTATCAAAAGTCACTGAGAAATTAAAGAGTAGGAAAGAAGAATGCACCATCCCCATCCTGGTTCAAAGGTCAAATATAAGCACGACTAATGCTGTTTCCGCATTATACCCTGATCTGAACCTCCACTGTTCAGGTAACCCATTTCATCCAAGGCACTTTGTACTTGCCATCTGACCACCTTCTCCACGAAGGGAAGACTGGAAACTGGACAGTAATTTTCAAGAATGGAGGGGTGTGTAATGGCCTCTTGAGAAGTGGGCATATCACCTCCTCCTTCAAGACCAGAGGGACTACCTCCTCCTTCAGGAGTCATAGCAATAGCACTTAGACTTATATACCGCTTTACGGTGATCTACACGGCTTACAGAGTCAGCATATTGCCCCCAACAATCTGTGTCCTCATTTTACCAACCTCGGAAGGATGAATGGTTGAGTCAACCAATAGACTCATACTCATTCTGATAACCTTCTGGGCAACTCATTTAGACATGCTTAATGAGGCCAACTCTAAGCAAATCCAGGCAGCTTTATCTGCCTGGTAGCATGAATACTTATCATAGTGTCCCATTGACTGGATCTAGACTTGATCTAATCTCTTCTCATGTGATTTAGTTTCTTGCTTTCTGCTTCTTATTCTCCTCTAAAACCACTTCTGGTTTGTGGTATGGAATACAATATTCAAAGAAAAGAAAGAATTAAATGATAGATGACGAGTCTTGTGATGGAATTTAAAAAAACAACCCATGAAAATTAGGGCCAAAATAAATGCTTCGAAACCCACTCATCCTTGCCACCACAAAAATTCTGTTGTTAAATAATTAATTAAAAATGAACTGCAACCATTTTTATTCATTAACAATAGAACAGGGAAGTTGTTCTTCAGTGCCTTTGTTAGCAAGCCAAAAATCCCTCAAAAGGTATTGTTTTCAAGCCAAAATTAACATCAATGCTAAACAGAAATGTATGATAAATTGCTGAAATGTATGAAAGCTGTTTGGCCGTATGCTTAACAAAAAGTCACAAAAGCATTTTAGTTCATCAGATGTCAATACAAAAATACTTACCTACCTACCTTCCCTCCTCCCTCCCTCCATTTTCTCTTCTCATTCCCTCCTTTCTCTCTCCTCCTTCCCTCCTCCCTCCCTCCAGAAGGCAGTTAAGCGGCTACTGCAGGGTGGATGAAGGAGTGAGGGATTGTGCAAGTGGCTGCGAAACTGTCATGGAATATTCAAAGTTATCATCCTGTGATCAAAGCAGCAGCCTGGCAGAGGTGAAGCAGCAGCAGCCCAGCAGCAGTAAAAGAGCCCCAACTTTCATACAGCCATTGGTCCCAGATTTTGGATGCATTGTGCAGGTTAGCCCCTTGAGATACCATTGTTCAAAAAATGTTGCCCTATGATGCACCGATTTGCCCAGTTAACAGTTACAGAAATGAGTTTTAGTAGTATATAGATTGTGACTATTATTGGCAGCGTGGCATTTTTGTCATACTTCATTCACTTTTTGCTTAAAGCACTTTTATATGTTCTTCCTCCCCCCCCCCCCCTTTCAATAACACATGGTTTCCAACACTATTATCTTTATGTTTGGTTTCTTGTTTTCTTTGTTAGGAATAAAATATTAAAAAGTAAATTAAAAATGATGGTGGTGGGGGAATTCCTGGCCACATCTTCTGTTAGATTGGGTAATGGATAGGCACACACAGGCTTAACGGTAACAACAGCTGTTTATTATAACACAAGTGAGAACAATCCAGCGAAGGTTGAGTCTGACAGCAGCCCTTTTATAGGGAGCTGTCAGACCCTTCGACCAATAGGAACAAACCTCTGTAGTTAGTATGAGTATCTAACATCTTCCCTTTGTCATGCTTTCATATTTTCTTCCCTCTCACTACTCAAAACCATTGAGCATAAGGTAGAATAGTTAAAGAAATATTATTATAGTATTATGCCAATAATATAGCAACACATGCATTTTAAAGACATGGCAACAATTTTAATGTAAAAAGCAAGAAATTGCAATTAGAAACATGTACAAATGCTTGCCTTTATAATTTCACTATTTCAGGCAATAATTATATTACAAAAATGTTTAAGAAATATACATGGAAAGGTTTTTTGAAGGAATCATCAGGCAACACCAGCTGTTCCAAGAAGAATATTGGCATCAGCAGAATGCATATGGACCAAGATTAGAAAGTTTGAATCAGCAACTAAAAATACTAGCCTGTCAGCATTTCTACTGTATTTCATACACTAAAATGCATATTTCATAGCCACTTTGCCAAAGGTATGGAAGTAGCTTTCAGGACTTCAATCTGAAAGCAATTCCCTTAGGCAGAACAGAAAAGTGGGGCTCTCCTTTTCATGGATGAAAGACTTAGCAGTAAACAACTCATTCACAGGCCTTCATGACACACAGCTAAAGCACTTCTTATAACTTACTGCTAAGCTAGTTCTTTCCAGATGTGTTGAGGTTACAACTCCAAGAATTCTCCCCCAGAGATTCTTGCTAGTCAGTGGTGGGTTTCAATTTATTTTACTACTGGTTCGCTCGTATGACACTTCTGCGCATGTGCCAAAGCATCCGAGCGGATGGCCTCCCACCACTACCACTACCGGTTCGCCCGATCCTGGGCGAACCGGCAGAACCCCCCCCCCTCTGCTGCTAGTTGGAAGTCTGGGAGCTTCTGTCCCAATATCATTGGAAGGTGTCATGGAGAGCTGATCACTCTATATGCTGTATTCTACAAGACTCTGTTTACGGTTCATGTAAAAAAGTAGAAGAAATTGCTTCCTGACTTAAAGAAAACTATGCTGGAGAAAAAACAGGGAAGGTCAGGTCTGAAGGGTGGAATAGCCAACTGGTCACAGGACAATTCAACAATTCAATGATTCCTTATACTTTAAAAATTATTTTATTTTTTGTCATTCACATTTCATTTTGCTCCTCCTTTTGCATCCTTTATTTAAAGATTCTATTCCACTATTTCTTTGATGTTAGTGTTAACTCTTGTCCTGTGGTGAGTTGCTGTGGCGAGTTGGCCATGACGAGTTGGCTGCAACAAGTTGGCCACAGAGAGTTGAGTCACTGATCACGTAATCCAAATGCAATCAGGTCAGCAATCCACTACTAATGCAGGTGCCTCTTTTGGAGAAGGAGATCGCTACTTCCCAAAGAAACCCATCCTTACAGATATATTGGGAAATATTTCCTGGTATTAAACAAAAAAACGACTTCCTCATAATTTAAACCGTTGCTTTTTGTCATGCCTTAAAAAAAAAAACTCTATTCAATTTTACTTCCTCTTCTACATGACCGCCTTTAGATATTGTCTCACTGCTGGGTTCCTTTTCTGCATGCTAACCAAACCAAATGCCTCCAACGATTTCTTTTTAGTTTCTCCTTCTAGGGACTTTATAATTTTGATTGTTCTCCAAATCATGCTCCTGTTTATCAACATCTTTCCAAAATCTAGTTGTCCATACTGGATGCAATTTTATACATACGGGCTGACCAATGCAGAATAGAGAGGAACACTGACTTCAAGAAACTGTGTTTGATGCTATACTTCTGCTGATGTAGCCTATGGCTTCATTTGCTGCTTGATTGGTTTTGCAGTATCACCTTAGTATTTATATCCACTTATGACCCACCAAAATAGTCAGATGCTTATTACTTACGTTATTGGTTCAGCATAGCTCCAGGCCATCACATCACAGGAAATGCTTTATGAAATGTTGTATTATGTCATGCACTGTTTTATGGATATTTTTATGATATAAAATGTTTTACAAAATTTGCCAAATTTCTATTTCACGGGAGTCATGGGTTCTGGATTTAGGACCCATTGTGTAAGTTAACTCATTTGAGATAACTTGGTTCAAAAATTGTTGTCCTCTGATGCACCATTTCACTAATTAAGGATTTTTAAAAATCAGATTTTAGTAGTATATAATTTATACACTTTATCTGCAAGCAAACAATCAAGCTCAGAGAGCACCAAGGACTCCCCAATTCCTAAATCAATGTGTGTAAACACTTGCTAAGTAGTGTGCCTCACTGAAAATTATGACTTTTGAGTAAACCTCTTGTATTCATTTCTTAAATTTATACAACTTTCCAAATGGTCCCTAATTTATAATTCATTTATAATTTATATGAATTTATAATTAATTATATAATTTATAATTCATTACTTAAATTTATAAAAACTTCCCAAATGTTCCAACTTTCCAGATGGTCCATAAGAATTCCTGTTAGTAAAAAAATTGTGTACTTGTGAATGTAAGATTATGAATAGGGTTCTCATATTAAACTAAGCCATTGTTGACTTAATCAGGATTTAATGAAAAAAGTACACATTGGTTGGGTTGCACAACAGCTAAGTCATGAACCATGATTTATACACTGTATCAAACAAACTCCATCATGGCTTAGCACACTGCATGCACCAGGTCAGCAGATGAAGTAAAATAACATTGGTACAATTGTTAAATAATAATTTATCATATAATTTACACAATAACTTTAAACATATTTCAGAATAACATAATATGGGGAAGAGAAAGAAAGATTTATAGGTGAAGCCTGCTCTACATGCGGAAGCAGAATTTTATCTAGATTCAACGATGCATTAACTCTGAAATCAATACAACACAATACAATACAATAGCAGAGTTGGAAGGGACCTTGGAGGTCTTCTAGTCCAACCCCCTGCCTAGGCAGGAAACCCTATACCGTTCCAGACCAATGGCTATCCAACATCTTCTTTAAGACTTCCAGTGCTGGGGCATTCACAACTTCTGGAGGCAAGTTGTTCCACTGATTAATTGTTCTCACTGTCAGGAAGTTTCTCCTCAGTTCTAAGTTGCTTCTTTCCTTGATTAGTTTCCACCCATTGCTTCTTGTTCTGCCCTCAGGTGCCTTGAAGAATAGTTTGACTCCTACTTCTTTGTGGCAACCCCTGAGATATTGGAACACTGCTATCATGTCTCCCCCAGTCCTTCTTTCTATTAAACTAGACATACCCAGTTCCTGCAACCGTTCTTCATATGTTTTAGCCTCCAGTCCCCTAATCATCTTTGTTGCTCTTCTCTGCACTCTTTCTAGAGTCTCCACATCTTTTTTACATCGTGGTAACCAAAACTGAATGCAGTATTCCAAGTGTGACCTTACCAAGGCATTATAAAGTGGTATTAACACTTCACGTGATCTTGATTCTATCCCTCTGTAGAACTGTGTTGGCTTTTTTGGCAGTTGCTGCACACTGCTGGCTCATATTTAAATGGTTGTCCACTAGGACTCCAAGATCCTCTTTACAGTTACTACTGTTGAGCAAGGTAAATCAGGCTACAGTAAATAGCAGGCTACAGTAAAAATCAGGCTACAGTAAACAGTAAATCAAGCTACAGTACTTACAAATGTTAGTCTTGCTGGGATTAAACCTGAACCCTTTTCTCCTCACCTAAACCCTAACAATCTTCGTGCAATTCTGATTGCATCTCCTGTTCAGCAAAGAGTGGAGCTACAGCATTCTAAAGAAACCTCAGCCCATGTCAAAGGGAATTTCCCTCAATGGCTTCATTGGGTTAGGTCCTGTGGTGGCAACCTGCACCACAATGCTTGAGGACCAGACTTCTTCCTACCCTATCCCATGTGATGGAAAACCACATAGAAGAACGACCACTGTAAAGATGTGTCCCATACTGCCATCACCGCTACCACCACCACTGCACCATGGTGACTTAGAAGGATACTATGACCAATGGTGTCGAAACGGAGATGTCCAATAGGACTGTTCTCTCTAATCCAAGATCTGCCACACACTGCTGCAGGCCATCGGCAAGTACAACCAATGCAACCTCTTTTGCATACTCCTGCCTAAGGGCCAAATGAATTCAACCCAACTGTATTTGACCCTCAGCAATTGTCTCAAAACTTTAAAAAAATGAATGCAGGACATTTCATTTGATTAGTTAATTTATATAACTAACCCGTCAATGTACCAATATGGCAGCATACTATTAAAACAACTTTAAGACTATTAAAATATATCAAGATATAGTGAGCAAATTATGCCATTAAGCTATTCAGCAACGATAGGTAAACAATCTTGGTGGCTTCAGAAGATCAGTGATCCACTGATTGTAGAAACCAGGTCTTCAAAGCCTTACAGGTAGGATTGAGGTCATCTAGAACTCAGGCTTACTATTCCATAGGGCGGACACAGGGACAAAGATTTAGAGGTAACATCTCTTCATTTTTTTCCTACTGGTCTTCCATCAGAAAACTTCATGGAATGCTACCTTTACAGCTTATAACATCTAACAGTTTTTAAAAACGTATAAAAAGTGTTTTTCAGCGTTTTGGTTTTTTGCCATTGTGTGGAATTTGTTTCTGGGACTGCATGTTAGTTACCTAGGCAACCACAGATAAGTAAGAACTGAAGAGGCCGTGCTGTCTAAAGAAGTCAATGCCAATGACAGGCACAGGAGATGATACAACTATAAAAACTGACAGAATCTTTCCCTTTATATATTTTTTCCCAGATACAAGACTGAATCTTACCTATTGCCAATAGAAGAGTTTCTTTGACTTCTGCTCCTATGATGTGTATTTAACATGTACAAATTCTGGATTATGTCAGCATAGAAGATAAATGGAAAAGTAGTTGTGATAAACCAGAATTAACATATGCACAATGTACAGTAACTTCACACTCAACTGCTGCCAATGTCCAACTTAGGATGGATGGTTATTGTTTTTATTGTTTGTACATTGGATTTTTATTTTAGTAAGTCAGTTATTCTTAGATGGATGAATAAACAAACTGCATATTTTCTGTATATTTAGCCTTAAGTATACATTGAGGGAGCAATTATAAAAGGAACCATACAAAGGGGGAGAGAAACAAAAACAAGGCTGAAACAGTGGCAAAGTTAAATCTAAGCATATGGTCCACTTCTATAGCCATTCGCAACACAAATTTTTCCCTGATAGCCACAGCTGCAGAGACAAATTTTGCCATCTTATAGGTGGGCTTCTGGGCTTAAATCTAATAAAAGGGGTACATTAAAGGTGTTTGGTCTGCCTACACATTTGCCTAGAAGAGGGGCTATGAATACATATCAGGGGTCCCTGTAAAAAGGGTAGCACAATGGCACACGTACCCCTGACTTAGCAGATCCAGAAAGGCATGGATAGGCTAAAGAATAACTCAGTGTTGAATGGTTGTAGATTGAATACAAAAATGAGTCTTCAATTAGGAATATTTATAAGTAACCAATATGTAAGAAATTCACTGAGATGGTTTAGCTGTGTAGAGAGAACAAATGATCCAATTGCAAAACAGAAATAAGAGGAGTGTGTAACGAGATTGATGGGAAGGGGAAGAGTTGATAAGAACCTGGGGGGGGGGGACATAACAAAAGATGCTGAGACGCTGGGAAGAGTGCAGAGAAGAGCAAGATGATTAGGGAATAAAACATACAATGGACAGTTGCAGAAACCGGGTATATCTAGTCTAGTGAAAAGAAGGACTAGGGGAGACATGATAGCTGTGTTCCAATATCTCAGAGGCTGCCACAAAGAAGAGGGGATCAACCTATGATCCAAAGCACCTGAGGGCAGGACAAGAAGCAATGGATGGAAGCTAATCAAGAAAAGAAGCAACCTAGAACTATGAAGAAATTTCCTGACAGTGAGAACAATTAACCAGTGGAACAGCTTGCCTCCGGAAGTTGTGGATAGTCAAATCACTAGAGATTTTTTTTAAAAAATATTAATCAGGTACTGTATCTGCCTGAAATGGTATACAATCTTCTGTTTGAGCAGGTTGGATGGATTAAAACCTTCAAGGTCCCTTCAAATTCTGCTACTATTTTTAAAAGGCAATGTATAGCGTAAAGCAGGGGTGTCAAACTCGTGGCATCATGTTGTCACGACTTTTCCCCCCTTCGCTAAACTGGGAGTGGGGTGGCCAGAGTGTAATACATCTGGCCCGCGGGCCGCAAGTTTGACACCCCTGAAGTAAAGGATGGGTAGGATGGAAGCAAAGGCATTTTGTAAGGATAGAAAAATAAAGAGCCTTTTCCTATTTTTCTACATATCCTTCTTTTCTTTGGCTTGTTATTTTAGTGACTTTTCTGCACTTTGTTGCTTAGCTGAAGAGAGAATAGTGTGGTAATAATGTAGAAGTTAAGGAAAGCAACCTGGCTTTATTTCTTGCTACCATCACATCCCCCATAGTTGAAAAACCACCATATGTTGCTCTCTTCAATGTATATGGAGGCAGACCTTGGCAAATATATGTGGCTGAAAGGTGGATTGAACTGTCTACTAATCAAGCTGCGTGACTAACCTGCTGTTTCAGCTACTGCTGAGCACAAGCCTAACATAAGTTTTGCGTTCAGAAATATCCCAGCTGACAGATCACAGGCCCAGAGGGGACATGGAGGATAAGGTGGGTAAGGATTTGGCGTACTGCACTGGAAGAATTGCCTCCCACATCTCCAGGGCTGTGAGCCAAGTTATTCTCAGGTGTGGCTGCACTGCCCTTTCAAAAATAGGGTGGACCTATTTTCAGAAATACCCCCAACTGACAGCTCACGGCTGCTGAGGAGAGATTCTGAGGAATGTTATGGCGCTCCCACCTCTTACCCCTGCAATTCTGTCCCCAGGCATTGTGGCCAGTCTATTGGGCTCACAGATGTAGCAGGACACAATGAGCTAGCCATGGCTGGAAGTATTGGGACATTACCTGCAGAATAGGTAGAATGGTGGAGGAATGGGTCAAATGACACTGCCCTCAAAGTAATGAAAATGGAAGAGGTACCAATTCATGGTGGAAAAACCACAATGCACAAAATTGGTAAACACTAGAAGCACTTGGATGTCTTTTGGGATTTAAATCAACCTTTGGTGCAGCAACCTTCATTTTTAAATCCCAGGTCTAGCTCAATTTCAAAGGAATGCTAAATCCTTATTTAAGAGCAGGTCTACTGCTCTTTCCAAAGACTGCACCCCAGGAGTGTCCACAAGTGAGATCAATGACATCAAAACAGTGTCCATGACCAAGGCATTTGAAGCCCCACCTCTTTTTCCTGGAATGTAGCACGTGTAAAAAGAGTCTTTGAAAACAAACCAGATTTAAGAAGTATGATTTCCCCTTCCATGAATTGCACTTCATGCATGATCTAAGAACAATTATTCAGGTACCTGTTCGGTTGATGTGATTTTTCTTCTCCATTAAGTGCAAGATGTTGCAGCTCAGCAGTGACATCACAATAAGGCATCAAAGTAAAGGTCTTCACTAGAATATTGTGATGTACTGGATTTCCTGTATCTCATCTCACATGCTAGCTTTAAATTGATTTTTCTTCTGATCTTTACCCTGAATTATCTACTTAATAATCTCCATGAAGATACTACAAAGTAGTGCCTGAAGATACTGAAGCAGTCTGGGAAAAGAATTTAATTCAGAACAACAAAAATGAGATGCGTTCCCATATTATACGACGGTTGACCAGGCTGGCACAAATATATGCTTCTGGTGGTCCCAAACTTTTAATAGTCAACACAATTAGCTCTGGACTCTTATTAGGAGGTGCAGATATAATACAGCAGTCTTTGGAGCGAAGGAAAAAGGAAAAACCATGGGATGTCGATCGTACATTTCACATGTTAATCACTGGATGTAGCACTGGACCATTCCTGCATTACTGGTATTTATTTTTAGACAAAATAAATCCAAGAAATGGAGTTCGGCGATTTAAAGTTGTCATCACGAAGGTAGCAATCGACCAGGCCGTTGCTCCATTTTTCGCAGGTTGGTATTTCATAATCATGGCCCTGCTTCAAGGCCATAGTTTGGTAGATGGCCTTGATGAATTTAGAGATAAATTCTGGGACTATTATTTGGCAGAACTCGCTATTTGGCCGGCGGCTCAAATGTTTAACTTTCTATATCTCCCCTCAAAATACCGAGTGTTGTTTGTGAACGTAATAACATTGGGATGGAATGTCTACCTTTCATACCTGAAACATCGAAGTTGAGGATTGGAAAGACTTGGAAGCAAGAGTCGAAGAGGAAACACTTTCGTAAAGACTAGCTAAAAATATACTATATTCAGATTTGAAATAATCTCAGTGACATTGCATTATTTTGTTCCTCATAGCCTTGTAAAGGTTAAACTAGATAAATGTTTTTATGCTCATTGTTCTGAATAAACTTTTTTTAAATGAACACTCAAGGTATTACTGCATTCGGTTTATTTAAAGTACATGCACATCTTTTTTCAATAATAAGTTCTCTAAAAATCCTTAAAAGTGATACAGTTTAATACAGATCTGTATTGGTCTATTTGCAGTTTGGTCTCCACTTGACTTGGAAACATTTCATCTGAATTATATTAGGAATTTTCCATTTTTTTGTTTGCTCAGTTCTATGCTAGCTCTGGGATTTTCCTATTGTTAGGCTATTTGAAATAAAAATAAAATAAAAGCGGGGATATCAAAAGACAATTATACAATTATTTAATTTATTATTCTGATTTTACATAGTCCTGCCTTAGATTATTTCAGTCTATGCTTGCTTGTTTACCATTTGTTCTGTGGCCTCATGGCAGTTTGCATTGTTCTCTGCTTCTGTTCAATGATAATTACCCATGAGATATTATTGCTTGATTATTCTGATAAATCAGAAGTTTTAGGTTCATTTCGTAAGCTAAGAAATGGTGTGCATAGATTTGCAAAATACGAATGTTGTATGTATTTTAAATGCAATACTGCAATACACCACAAAAAGTAAACTGAGAAGGTGGAGGCAAGGGAAAAAGTTGAATATATGTAACCAACACTTAAAAGCAACTTTTAGTGGCCCACCAACCTCCACTGGGTTACCAGGAAAGGGGACCTGATTTTCTTCGGATTGTTACAAGATGGCAGAGACATGAAAATGGTTACTTCAACACATAACTCTAAATGGTATGAACCACAGATATCACTCCCAGTGTTGGTACCAACGGGGACATCTGTATAATGTTGACATAGCAGCTCGCATCTCTATCTCAAACTGCCTTTGGTTAAGGCCAGTCCTTCTGCATGCAGTGGTGCTCAGCAGCAAAAGAATAGGTTCCCAGCACACTGCAGCAACTAACTGCTGGGACTATATGGTTTATTGATCTTAGCTTGTCTTGATATTACGTAGCTGACCTAGACAATTTCAGTCCAATCAGTAGAAATTCCAAATACCTGTAACAGATTTAACAGCTATCCAAATATCAGTTATAGAAAAAATGGTAGCAAAAATCTGAAAACATTGATTAAACATCTTAAAAATCCACTGTATTAAGACATGCTCTCTTATTATGGTTATATAGACACTTCCATGCAAACTTGTTTATTCATTGTAAATGAAAGAACTGTTAGTCTTTATTAGTTTGTACTTAAAACATCATCCCCATTTATGCTGGTTTCAAATAATTTAATATGGTACGATATAGTAAATGGTAAGATATTCCCTATTTTGTATTTTATATACTTCAAGTAAATAAAGTAGTGAAGTGGTGACTTTGATCATGTATTGCCCTAAATTATAACATGGCTTGTTTCCAACTTAGTCAGTATGCTGTCTGGACCAAGCCAATGTGATCTGTGAAGCAGGGTTTATGACCCAGAACACTGTGCAAACTCAATTAAGATTGATTTATTCATCGGAGAACGCAAAACTGAAGGAAGCAGCGGCGGTGCGGTGAGATGCTTCCTCTCTTCATCCCCTTACTTTTGAGTTGATGGACTTTTCAGTAATTTTAAAAGTTAATCTTTCGGACTTATTCTTGGAGGAGCGGCTAGAGGGGAGGGGGATTTCCCCCCCCTTGGACAAGCGGCTTGTAAAAATTCTGCTCTCGCCCCCAGGGGAAGGAGGAGGGGGGAGAGCCAACTAATGATGCCTCACCCCAGTAAAAGTGTTTTTCATGGGACTTAGTTCCAGAACTTATTGATGACCTGAGAACTTTTTGAACTTTTAAAATTTTTCCTATGCCTCTGAGCCCAAAGCTGGCAGGGCAAGATGGCACACTTCCATTGTCTTCATGAACTGTGAAACCTGACTCCACCTTTAAAATTCAGGCTTCCGGTCTTTGTCTCCGTGTCACCCAGAGGAATCTCTTGTGGATTGTTATTTCCTGAACTCTTTGGAGAAAAAACTTTAATCTATTGCTAGAGTGACTAAAGAAACTCCCACCTGTTTGGATCCTCTGCCTTCTGGACTCATCTGCCTGCTCTACTTCTCTAGCTGCCCAGTCTCTACACTGACTGATCTCTCTGTTTTATAAACCATGTCTCCAAAAAGACCACCCCCGGGAAAACCTGGCTTTGCTACTTCTGCACCGACATCTGCAACATCCAGTCCTGCCACACAGTCAAAGATTACAGAACTGATGCAACCTAAGAGTACAGAGATGGATTTGCAACAAATGCTCCACCAACTCATACAGGGCCAGGAAGAAATTAAGAAACAATTAAAAGAAATGAAGGAAGAAATTAAAGAGAATCAAGTCCAAATTTATAAGAACTCACAGAGACTGGACCTGGTGGAGGGTGGGGTGGCGGAGGCGAGAGGGGGGGTAGAGGCTTTACAGAAGGGAAACAAAGAACTTGATATCCAACAAATGAAAACAGAGTTTGAGAGAATGTCCTTTTATCTTAGATTTCAAAATGTAATAGAAGCAGATGGGGAAAATATAAGGGACATTATGACTAATATTCTAGCTGAATACATACACAAAGATAAACAGCAGATGGAATGGGAGATAGATCTGGTCTATAGAGTGAATTCAGCATATGCCAGAACACACAATGTACCCAGGGAGGTTCATATTAAATTCCTTAGGAAAAGCACAAGAGATGAAATTCTGGGTGTACAAAGGGGGCAAGCATTGACATATCATGACAGGGAGATAACCATCCTGAAGCAGATCCCCCAAAAAATTAGGGAGAAAAGGAAAAATTATTCGCAATTGGCGAATAAATTATACCAGAAGGGGGTGTGGTTTAGATGGTTGATGCCTGAAGGTATGCTGATATTCTGGGAGGAGACAAGAATCAGAATCAATACACCCATAGAGGCACAGGCCTTTATTGGAAAAAATAAAGTGAACCTAGAAAAAACAGAAGACACCACAATGGTCACACAGGACACGGGAGGGGCCGGAGCTCTGCCAGCGGGGGGTGAAGGGGCAACACCAAGAAAGCTCAGATCACAAAAATGAATAAGAAAACCACAATGTTATAAACAGACCGAAAGTAATAATGAAATTATATCTAGACTATATATCATAACTATATAAACTGATTGAAAACTATTTTTTCTAGAATTAATATGCTGATTTTTTATGATTATGTATTAATGTTTTATATTTAGATGTATCCTATGAGTTTGGAGGGAGGGGGCGTCTGCCACACTTGCAACTGCCAAAATTTGCAACCATTCCACTTACCCTTTTCCTTATAAATGTTTTAAAAAACCAATAAAACTTTTTGAAAAAAAAAAGATTGATTTATTCAACAAACTGTCATTAAATCATAATTACCACAAAAGCATAGTGCATGAACCTGGTTGAGGACTTGTTTGGGCAGGTATCTAAATGCATCCTAAATCTCCCTGATCCAAATTCAACACTCTAGAGTGGACTAAAAACTCTTCTGCAAAGAGAAGTCTTGCAATTCCTTCTGCAATTCAACAAGGTTCTTGCTATGCCCCTGCTGGGTTTCTCTTCTCAGGAGGTAGAGATGGATCAGAAAGGTCGGCAGTTTGGCAGTTCGAATCCCTAGTGCCGCGTAACGGAGTGAGCTCCCATTACTTGTCCCAGCTTCTGCCAACCTAGCAGTTCAAAAGCATGTAAAAATGCAAGTAGAAAAATAGGAACCATCTTTGGTGGGAAAGTAACAGCGTTCTGTGTGCCTTTGGTGTTTAGTCATGCCGGCCACATGACCACCGAGACGTCTTTGGATAGCGCTGGCTCTTTGGCTTTGAAACAGAGATGAGCACTGCCCCCTAGAGTAGTGAATGACTAGCACATATGTGCGAGGGAATCTTTACCTTTACCTTACAGTTGTTGGGAGTCAGACAACATACACAATTTAATAAATAAATAGGTGCATCTAGGGATAATAATCCTGGAAAGGGGAGGGAGAAGTTCAGCAATTGAAGCCAATTGGCCCACCCTGGCTAAGGCAGCTCCAGTAACCTCCAGGTCTCTCTATTTGCACTCACTGGTAGCATCTCAAATCTTGAAGTTCAAGTAAAGGTCTGCCTGGAAGATACAACAGCAGAGAGCTGAGCTCTACCAGTCAGACTGTCTGCTGAAAAGCAGGCCAGCAGAAGTCCAGGTAATAACAGGCCTTGGAATAGACAACCCAACCAATTGCTTCTAAGCAATTTCTGGCTGGCGGTAGATGGCTAGGACAAGTAACAATAGCAGATTTGGAGTCTCTCATCCTTAAATTTTACTCTCAGAGTAAATTTTGCAGATTCCAATGATCACAAGCTGGTTTAGTTAATGCCTGGCAGTACTTACACACATCATGGCATTCACCAAGGCATGTTTTATGCCCATCCAAGCAGAAGCTTGCTCCTCCAATGCTGGCACTTGCGAAAGGTTATCAGGCTATCGATCAGGCTCCTGTGATGAGAAGAGAAAGAATCTGGCCAAATTATTCTGGAATGAATAACTCTCGTAAAACAGAAGTAGAAACGGGATGAGAGTTATGGCACCAGCTGCCAATGCCACCATGGCAGCTGAAAACAAGCTGAAGAGGTTCAGCAGAAGCCAACCCTAGTTGTATGATAATGGAAAGAAAAGGGGGAGCGAAACTCCCTAGAAATAATTCTGGGATATTTAGAAGGATATGCACAGGAACATATGGCATGCATGTGAATTAGAGACCATGATAAAGAACAAACAAGCCATATTGTAGCAGTCTGACATGTTTTTTCCCCACCAATCTGAAAGCAAGCTATCAGACCAATTTAGTGTAGTGGTCAATGTGCTGGCCTAGAAATCAGAAGAGTTAAGTTCTAGTCTTAGGCATGACACTGGTCCACTCTCTCAGCCCAGCCTACCTCTCAGGGTTGCTGTTGTGGGGAAAATAGGAGTAAGGTAAATTGCCTGGTTACGAATGGTCTGTAGCAAACGTTTGAAGTTACACGATCAGCGTCTCCTAGCATTTCCGAACAAGGCTCGGAACTATGAATCTTGCAGCCCCATGGCAGTTGCTCACCTTTACGAACAACAGCAGTGACTCTGCAACATTTGTTGCTGGACAAAATGGAACTTCTGACGGGCAGATCCACTCCTCAGAAGTCCTGTTTGGGCATCCAGAGGTGTTATCTGGCACCTTGCCAGCCGAAATGGAGTTTCTGAAGGACAGGTCTGTCCCTCAGTAGCCCCGATCGGCTGTCCAGAAGCCTCCCCTGCCCTGTTACAGGCCAAAATGGAGCCTCGGGGGGGGGGGGGATCTGAATGTCTGCGGGCCAGATCCGGTCCTCCAAGGCTTCATTTCAACCTGCAATGGGCTGAGGGAGGCCTGCAGAGGCCCAAATCGAACTGCAGAGGGGCACACGAGGCTGGAGAGGAAACTGCTTTCTAGAACTTCACAAGGTAAGTGACCCGGTGCAGCAGGTTGGGGGGGGGGGGAGAACAATTTGGGCAAACCTGAGTTTTTCAGTGGGTCAGGGGGAGATTGGGTGGCCTTAGGCAGGTGGCCTGTTCCATCAGTAGGCCTTCCATGGCCTTCTCTACTCTGAAATACCTCATGTGCACTGAACGAGCCACACATTTGATTAGCGAATGTGTGGGCGAAAGGAGGGAGTGATCCCATTCAAGGTACGAGATTCACTCCCACGAATCCTCGGGTTGTGAATGGAATGGGCAGGCTCCATTACATTTGTAACTCGAGGATTACCTGATTACCTGTTTGCCGCCTAGAGTTTCTCATTTAAGAAATGAAGGCAAGATACTAAATAAATAAACATCTTTGGATGGATATTGCAATAAAAGTACTAGGAAAGCTTGTCCATTTTTTTAAAAAAAATGTATAAACATTTTAAAAGTCCTATTTTAAGCCAGGATTTCTATCTATCCCTTCCAACATGAAAGCTAGTAGAGTGCACTGCAAACTTTCCTTTTTTAAAGTCGACTGTGTGAAGCTTCAAAACTGTGATGAATTTTTAATAGTTGACACTACATCTCCAGTAGAAGTGCCTAATTCCAAATCCCACACCTCTGTAAGTCAGGTTTATGTGTTATGAATTCACAATCAGCTTCTCCCTCATATGTTGATAACATACTTGAAAGCACAATATCTGTAGAGGTTTCATTCTATAAACTTCCTGTTTTCCTGTGTTTAATTTTGATTAACTTTGTGAAAGAACTACAGTGCCCTCTGGTGGTATAAATATGTGTGTGGGAATTTAGAATTTTGCTCATGGAAAAAAAATTCACAGTAGGTAACTTACCACAATTTATTTTTGATTATTTTTAAATAAAAGCCAGTAGTTATTTAACAAATTACTAACCAATAAAATTGGTAAAAGATATACTAACTAAATATATACCAAAGAACTAGAATAGCTCTACATTATCACTAGTGCTTTCATCTTTCATGTTACTTAGTAATGAAGGCATGGTAATTTCTGATAAATTGATGTTTATCTAAATGAATTGTGGATTCTGGACAAAAAAAATTCCTCTCTACAGTTAAATCCCATAAAGAGCTTTAGAACAAAAGTCTAGTGTGTTCAGAGAGGGGAATTCACCTCCTAGAGTAG
Organism: Natrix helvetica; assembly: GCF_964273705.1. Taxonomy (NCBI): domain Eukaryota; kingdom Metazoa; phylum Chordata; class Lepidosauria; order Squamata; family Natricidae; genus Natrix; species Natrix helvetica. The sequence goes on from NC_138552.1 coordinate 168,385,761, forward strand.
GCTTGGGGAGCTTTCTCAACAGTGACTGCAGAAAAGGGGAGTGTATAAGATTTTGTGGAGTTTGTCCAATATTCCAAGAAAAGCTCAGAATATTCCAGAACTAGACACCTTTGACCTGCTCCAATTTACAAGGACAGTTTCCCTTCAAAAAGCCTTCAAAAAGTTTAGCAAGGAAATGATAAGTCAACATTTTGAGAAGCAAGCAAGCTAATCAGCAACTTTGCGTAATCACTACTAATTATAAAAGAACACACTTTGATCCAGTTGAGTTACTAGTTACTATTTGGGGAGGGAGACAATGATACGGTTGGTCAATAATATATTTCTGGAGAAAGGGAAAATATACAAATCACACACACACACACACACACACACAAAAGGGGGGGGGGGGAAACAAGGGTAATACCAGGAGGGAGGTATCACTATAGTGCCAATATGAATTTACCTCTGGCAAAAATGCAACACAGATCAACACTGCACTTTTTCAAGTGTAGGTGGCAGTACTAAATCATCTATGTGCAGTTCATTTTCTTTGCAATATCCAATGCTTTTGAAGTGAGGATAGAGCAAAGGATCTCATTTGAGCTGCCCCAAATGCCAGCTAGCAAGTAAAGGGGCTTGATCTGAGCCCCTCGATTACACATCACAAAGAATAAAGGATGAGTTTGCAAATGCACCAACACCATCAGTGAGAATACAAATTGTTTCTAAAAGCAATAAATAAACAAGTGAAGGAAATATTTTTTTCTTTTTGAAAATTTTTAAATTGGTTTTTACAAATGTTTTAAGGAAAATGGGTAAATAGGTATAAAATTTTTTGACAGCTACATCATGCGGAAGGTGGTAATCCCCCCAAATCTCGCAACTTTTACAAAGAAAAAAAGGAAAACATCAAAATTTGAATAAACATTGGCAGATTTTGGTTTTACATTAAATCATCAATATATTCAATCATTTTTGTATCACTTCCAACAATTACATTATAACAACAATTGCAATAATGTTTCAGCTCATTTTTGTGACCTGAGTCTTCTCAGTGTTGCATCCTTCCCCGTCTGCTGGCAGAGCCTCGGCCCCTCACTCCTTCATATCTTGTGTACTGTCCCGTTTCGTCTAGGAGGGCATTGTGTTTTTTAATGAAAGCCTCCGCCTCCACAACTGTATTAATTCTAATTCTGCTGCCCTCCCAGAAAATCAGCATACCTTCTGGCAATAACCATCTAAACCAGACTCCTTTATTATATAATTTCTTTGCTAAAGAGGAATATTTCTTCCTCTTATCTCTTACTTTCTTGGGAATCTGTTTAAGAATGGTTATTTCTTTGTCTTTATATTTTAGTGGTTCCCCCCTTTGAGCTCCTAGGACCTCATCTCTTGTGGTCTTTCTAAGAAATTTAACATGGATTTCCCTTGGAACATAGTGTGTTCTAGCGTATGCTGAATTGATCCTATAAATCAGATCAATATCCCACCATAGCTGTTGTTTATCTCTTTTAATGTATTCTGCTAAGATTGCAATCCCTTAAGATCTTCATTCTCTGTTTCTGGCAAGTTTTGGAATCTAAGGAAAAAAGACATCCTTTCAAATTCCATCTTTATCATATGATTTTCAAATTCTATATTCCTCTTCTGAATTGTCTTAACCTCCTCCCTCATCCCAGCTGCGCCCTCCTCCAGTACACCTATTCTCTGTTTGTTTTGTGTAGCTTGTTGTTGCGTTTCTCTGAGCTAGTCACTTAATTCTGTCAGTTGTTTTTTTCAATTCATCCTGTCCCTTTAAAAAAGTTTGAAGCATTTGATGAACAGATAAATCCTTTGGACTCTCTTCGGGAGCTTTAGGTTGTAGAAATGACGCCAGTTGTGTCTGTTGAGTGATCGGGCTGGACGTAGAGGATGTCGGGGCCAAGGATGTCTTACCAGGCGGTAATTTTTAGGGCCCATTATTAAATTCAGAGATAGCTATAAGTCTGTACAAAGAAATGGCGTCTGTGGAAAAGCACAACCGGGAGAGATCGTAAGGCAGGCAAGCCCAGAAGAGAATGTTAGTCTTCCTGTAATGCTCCAAGCCAAATAATTGAATCAAATATTCCAAACCCAAGGGAAATACGTGGTAGGAGAGGCTCCTGGAGGTCTCTGGGGTGTGAAATAGTACAAAGCCAGAAAGTCTTTCAAGAGAGGAGCTTCATTCGTAAAGGCAAGGAAGAAGGAGGAAGTTGGCCATCTTGGCTCAGCCTTCACAGGAGGTCAGAAAGCAACAAGTCAAAAGTTCCCATAAAATAGTTTAAAAGAATCAACTCAGCCATCCTTTCTTGCAATTGTAGTAAAAAGTCATTCTCCCATTACTTAGAGGAAGTGAAAGTAGGTTTTTAACTCTCTCTCTCTCCTCTGAGAGAGATATTACGAATGCTGCTTTTCCGAGGGGGGGTGGAAACCCCCCCTCCAATCTTAACACTTCCAAAGATTGAAACGAAGCTTTGAAAAGACTGATGTTTATCAATTGAATAGATTAGCAAGAGATTTGGGGAGACTTCCCACCTCACCGCACTTCAGCTGTAGCCTTCAATTAGTTGTTTCCTTCCAGGCTCCACTCGGCGAAGACGTGCGGCGACATGACAGCGCCGCCGCGCACCCCCACGCTTCCCGGCTCCTGGGGGGAAGTTGGAGACCCCCTGCGGCCACCACCAATCCAGGGGGTCCCACCAAGCTGCCCTGCGGCAGACAGCCCCTACAAGGCCCCCTGTGCTCCCAAAGGGAGCCCACTGAAAAGACGAGTAGCGGACGCACACGTCCGTCGCCTTCAGGGACTGGAAGTCATCTCTGAAGGAAATATTTCTGTATTTGTATCCAAAGGATACATATCACTAGCTTTTAACATGGCTGTATGCGCAACAGTAGGGGTGTAACATGTTTTAAAAAATAAATAATGTAAAAAAACAAACAATATCTATATACTCTGTGATCTCTATAACCTACAAAATCAAAGTTAAAAATGTTATTGCTCCCAGTTCCATGTTTCAAAGCATTTAATTTTCTGCCAAAGGTGGAAAGCAACAACACAGTTATGAAACATTCTTTTACAATGAAAGGCCTGTAAGCTGCTCAGATATGCAGCTTTTATATGTCATGGAGCAATTTTTAATAGATTCCCAGGCAAAAGCCTCTCTTGTGAACTGGATCTTTCTCTTCTGCTGCCAGGACTCCTCAAGAAATAATTACCAGCAAGCCAGCAATGAAACTAGACGGAAGGATATAAAATCACCCTGCTATCCATTCAGGTTTTAAAATAATTTCTCTCTGAGCTTTAACAAAAAAGATTTCATTCAATTTGTCCAGGACACTCCAGAGATTAACAAGCCAAGCATCAACTTCAATTTGTCTCTAACATTATTCACTTTGAATTCCCCCCTACGTTACGTGGATGAATTGTACACATTACCGGGGGGAGGGGAACTGGGCCAGAATTTTTCCCTCCTCTCTTAATGCATAAATAGCATTTTTAAAAATCTCAGCAACTCCCATTTCCTTTCTATAGAGAGGGAGTTACAACAAAGACTCCAGGACACACAAGTTCAAAACACAACACTGCCAAGGCTTTCTTAACAGCCTCTAGAACAGAAGTGGTAGTGAATATTTCACAAAGTCATATCAATGAAATAGATACATCATTAAACACATTTTTTTCAACAGCGTACAGTGCAGGCAGAAGAATCCGGAGTGAACTTTGGCTTCAAAAAGTGCTAGGAATTTTTAAAAGTTGCTCAAATCAACATAGGTTTAGGATCTAGAGCTGCAATGGCAAATCTATGGCACGTGTGCTGGAAGTGGAATACAGAGCTATCTCTCCGGGCACGCCAGTCATCGCCCTTTGCTGTTCTAGATTCCAGCGTGCACAAGCGCGCTGGCCAGCTAGTCTACACACATGCAAGAGTGCTGGGAAATGGAAGAGCAGCTCCCTGGCACGGATGTGCGCACCAGGAAATTGGGTTTTTGGTTTCCAGCATGCACATGTGCCAGCTGATCTTTGCAAGTGCATGCACACCAGAAACCGGAAGACTAGGCGGCCGGCGCACATGCGTGCAGGGGAGCTGCTTTTCCACTTTCCAGTGCTCCCCTCCCACACACACACACGCTCTTGTTTTGGCACTTGGTGCCGGAAAGGTTCACCAACACTGATCTAGAGAATCTATCAGGTGCACGTTCCGTAATATAAAGCCCAATTTCTTGGTAGCTTCCTGAATTTTGAGTCCCAGAATCTAGAAAAACTCTGATGTTTACACAAAACTAAGCTCATATAAAAACTAATGTAAACATGAACTGTTGTTTATATAAAAATAATGAAATAGGAAACGTACTGCTTTTCTGTGTGCATGTGAGCATACGTACACAAATTTAGGCAACCAGGAAAGTCAGATACATCAGGAATAATTTCAGTTGGTGTGGGATATTCAAGGGGAAGGAGGAAAAAGATGTGCTACAATAGAATCAATGCAGGTAGAAATATTTAATGCTGGGGTCCCCTTAATTATTTGGGAAATAAAATACATTATTACGTACCGTATTTTTCGGAGTATAAGACCCACCTTTTTTCCTCAAGAGGCTGAAAAGCTGGGTGCGTCTTATACATTGAATACAGTATTTTTTTTTTGCCTCCTGAAGCCCCGCCCCCTTCACCAAAATGGCTGTGCATACCCTTATGGAGACTTTCAGAGAGCTCCTTGGGGCTGGGGAGAGCAGAAATAAGCAAAAAATGGGCCATTCCCCCCCCCCCCTAGCAGCACTCTATAAGCCTCCATAAGGCTATGTATGCAATTCTTTTGACAAAAAAACAGGCCCGTTTTTGCGAAAAATGGGCCATTCCCCGCCCTCAGGAGCACTCTGCAACTCCCCCCCAAGGCTATTCATGCCTTTTATTTGAAAAAAAAAAGGGCCCGTTTTCCCCAAAAAAAGGCAGTTTTGGGGAGGTTTGCAAAGTGCAAAAACTCCCCCCGCCCTTTCGGAAAGCTCTTTAGTTAAGAGTGATTGATGAGAATTAGATTAATCAAGTGCTGTGCCAGCAGAAACAAATCTTAGGTGCTGCAGGCTGTCAGCGATTTCCTTCTCCAGCACATGGAGAAATATACCTGGAAACATCTACCTACCTACTGTATTTCTCTCTATCCCTTTACCTACCTACCTACCCTCTACCTACCTACTGTATTTCTCTCTATCCCTCTATCTACCTTTATCTACTTACTTACCTACCCTACCTACTGTATTTCTCTTTTTCTCTCTCTCCCTTTACCTACCTACCTACTCTACCTACCTACTGCATTTATCTCTCTATCCCTCTATCTACCTACCTACCTACCCTCTCTCCCTATCTACTAGTATTTCTCTCTCTCTCTCTCTCCCTTTATCTACTTACCTACCTACCCTCTCTCCCTATCTACTAGTATTTCTCTCTCTCTCTCTCTCCCTTTATCTACCTACCTACCTACCCTCTCTCCCTATCTACTAGTATTTCTCTCTCTCTCTCTCTCCCTTTATCTACTTACCTACCTACCCTACCTACCTACTGTATTTCTCTCTTTCTCTCCCTCTCTATCCCTCTCCCTAGCTTTTTAAAAATTTGCCTCTTCAAAACCTTGGTGCGTCTTATACTGAAAAATACGGTAAATTAGTTTAATAAATTACTTTATTAAATCAATTAAGCCCAATACTTACATCCAGGCTTCACTGGCAAATTTGAGGAGCAGGAGTTCAGATCCTTGGGCTTCTGCGCGCATAGCAGGAACACTGACAATCATTTGCGTAGTAACCAAATAGGCTGGCCATCAGCTTGTCCAGACAAATTGGAGAAGAGAGCCTGGATCAATCGGATAAATCTGCAGCATTAGCCTTGACAAACTACAGCTGTGTAGTGAAGCAAATCAGGAAGCAAAGCCCACCTCAAAAAGCAGCCGGATGACTTACACATGCAAGGTTGAATTGCTGGCAGCATTCACTCCTGCTGATCCTTTCCATTAAAAAAAAAAAAGGGGGGGGATTAAATGTATTGTTTCCAATGGAAACATTAAAATTACAAGGTTCCAACTCCGTGTTAACTGATAAGATTATAGTGTTATTAAAAGTGGCATCTTTTTTCTTGGTCAGCCCTAACTCCAATGAAATTAGGAGTTTTATTTGGGGGAGGGAGATACACCAGGGGTGAAATGCTACCAGTTCAAACCAGTTTGCCAGAACCAATAGTAAAAAAATGCTACCGGTTTCCCCAAACTCGTAGCAAAAAAACGCTACTGGTTCAGTCGAACTAGTACTGTGCAACAATTGCAATTCCTAAATCGCACAATTAGCTGTGCAACAATCAGCTGTGCCGCGCAATTTATATTGCAGACTCAGAAAAGGCTTCTTAATCCTCCTTTTTCAGTGCTGCGTGGTAGCACCTGCGGTGCACATACACACATTTGGTGTGTATGTGCATGATGCCCGCATGCTTGCGCGAAGCAAACCAGTAGCAAAGCGAACCGATAGCAGACTTCAGAGCATTTCACCCCTGACATACACCCAAACTCCTTTCCCACTTCCAAAGCTTGAGAACCCTTTGATTAAGAGAGGGAATCAATTAGTAAAGAGCAGTGGCCAGCTAGAGCGTGAATCCCCAATCTTTCCAGTTTGGCAGACCAGTGGGAGGTGGGGGTGGAGAGAGGGGATGGTCCTGTGTGAGTGGCAACATGCGTGCAAACACAAGTAACTCCATTTGCACACACACGCACACTGCTCACACAGCCTGGTACTGAATGGGCCACCGGCCACTGGTGTTGGGAACTCCTAAACTAGAGGACACAGGCAAAATCGTAGCAGAAAGGACAGCCTACACTTCAACTGATTTGAAGATGAGTGCTAAACAGCAGACTACCTGAAGTGTCAAATGATGCAGAAAAAAGGGATATTTAAAGGTATATAAAGGAATTCCAACATATTTTTGAAAATTACCGGTAGTTATGTAAAGTTGTTTTATCAACATTTGTTTAAATACTTCAACCTTTCAGAAAAGTACTAAATGATTCCAAGTAATTTATTTCTCAAATAATTATGCTGTATTTCAGAGTAATTAAAGAATGGGTTACACAGGTCAGATAAACCCACAGATAGGTCACACGTGGCCTATAGAATTTCCTATTTTTTTAATCAAGCCCATTTTTATCAAAATCCTAGTATGAAAATCCGTGCCCACTTTGAATAAACACACATTTCTTTACATTTTTACATAAAGCCATCTCGGAGAAAATTGTGCTTTCTTTGCTAAACATTTAGATATCACATTTATAACCACTACAGTAGAATGCATCAAAAAAAATTAATGAAAAGTTTAAATCTTATTTTTCATGAATTGCATGGAAGCATAAACAAATCTTTCATGATCAGTTGCACTGTATGCAGAGGGAAATTACAAATTCTAATTATTGAAACTGCATCTAACATGCAAATCCATACAAGACAGACCAACAACAGCTCTTTCTCAATATTTTTTTAAACAAAATTTTATTGGTTTTTTAAAAAATAAACAAGGAAAGGGGTAGTGGAATAGGTTACAAATTTTGGCAGTTACAATATGCAGGAAGTGCCCCCCCCCCCCCCGTTCTCATACTTTTCATTTATTAATACATTAGATTATTACTAGTTAGTGGTATTTTGTCAGCATATAAACTTTTATCTTCAAATAATTTCAATCATTTTACATCAAACAGATTTTCTTGTTCATTTTTGTGATCTGAGTTTTCTCGATGTTGCCCCTTCTCCCCCATCCAGCAGAGCTCCGGCATCTCCCGTGTCCTGTATGTCCTGTGTAGTGTCATCAGCTCTTTCTCAATATTTTTAATATGAAGAATGTCTAAAGGCATTAGTTAGAAGACAAGTAGTCCCCAAATGTCATTTAACATCCTTTTTTCCTTAAATCTTCATACCACAATACTTTTCCTGGAATTGTTCTAATCTCATAAAACATATACAGAAAGAAATGCAGGGGGAAAACATGGCAGATATGCACTCCTCAATTTTTCACTCAAATTTATTTCTCATGTTTCTACAATTCATTATATGTAACGCTATCCTTACATATAAAAATGGGGTTCCCCAATTGCCATATAGGTAAATTGAAAGTAATGTGCAGTTTCTTCCCCGATTTCATTCTACATATAAAATCTAAGCACTTTTAAAAAATCTGAAGTCTCAAGCAAAAACATCTGATCACGTTATAAAGCACTTGGCAAGTACAAATCAGTGTTATAAACCCAACTGTCAGATCCAACTCTGGATAGCATGTCTGTAATTGTTAAATGGAGGCTCAGAAGTTACTAACATACTACGTTTTCTGTTAAAGGTTCTTTTCTAGATACTGTAGTTCTACTTCACTATAGCTGTATGAGTCAGACTAGAAACAATGGGCAATACTCTGATGACATTCCACTAATGTTTTCAGGGCTTCTGCCTTTTATACCATCTTGCACAAGTCAGAAATTCTATATTTTGATTTCAATTACACAATTTATTACACTCAACATTGCTGAGACCATGGTTATGTTATTAACATTTGGGAGCCAATGCTATCTTTCATATTTTTTCCACTAGCGTAACATGGGATGCAACCCAGGAATAGTAGATGTTTCTAGTTATCAAAGCTTCATTTTCACTGGTGCTTCTTGATAGACAAAAATGGGCATGCACGCTGCTCTTGAGGTTTAGTTCTGGCACAGAACTAAATAGCCTGCGTGAAGAAGAATGGACCAGAGGCTGCTGATTCAACAGAGTCCATATATAAAGAGAGTTACAGTCTTCCCTCTATTAAGCAGGCCAGAAACCATTGGCATGATACACACTCACTTTTGAGTAACTGGAAGGATGTTTGTCCAGTTGTAGAGAAATAGGCAGGGGAGGGGGGTTTACTAAAGTAGAATAATTAAAGTTATGAATATACACTGGGGGATGAGTTTTTGAAAACCTAGACAGATTTGGTATACATGAGCAGGTGCCTCCTATGAAATTTCCCGATTAGTAAATGAACAATTACTCCTCCTCCCAAGGGTGCCTTTATAAATTGGAGCTCATCCAACCTCTTTTTTAAATGGGCAGTTATCAATGAAAACTGCAGATATTACACAACTGGGTTTTGGGGGTTTTGGCAACAAATCAGTCATTGTTATGAACGTGACCTTAGCATTTAAAAGTTACGCACCAGTGCTAATCTTTCTTCCAGTGTATTGTTTATATATACAGTCATGTGAAAAAGTTAAGTACACCCCGACATTTTGACTTTTTCAATACATAAATATTTGATCTTAATTTCAATATTGATAAAGGGAATAAATATTACACATCATTTACATTTTGCAGCCCATTGTATAATTTAAACAAATACAAATGCAAATTTTGCATGTGCTTACCACTATCTCACATACCTAAAATTAAAGTCGGGTGCACCATATCGGGTGCAAATGATTAGAACATTGTTTGTTGCAAGAGGATATGGGAGAAGCCTGTCTTTCTTAAAGCTCAAGACATTTGGTTTGATTTGCTTTGTTGTTGAACCGCGTGGAATCACCATGCAGAGAAGAGCTCTGACACCTTCAGAAAGGTTACAGATGCCAATGACTGAGATTTTAAAAGATCACCAAACAACTGGACACCAATCATTCCACAGCATGAAAAATAATCTACTAGAGAACATTTCACACAGTCAACTGGCCTAGGTCTTGGCCATCCCAGCATGTTTATCCCAAACAGGTTCACAAGATAGTGAAAGAAATCTCTAAGACCTCCAGGATTTCATCACATAAGCCACTGAGAGCTCCTGCTGCTACCCATGTGAAAGTCCTTGACTTTACCATTAGATAAAAGCTGCACAAATCAGATCTACCTAGATCAGACCTGTCAAACTGGTGGCCCATGGGCCGGTTGCATCACCTGCAGGCCACGATCACCCCGACTCCACAAAGGCAAAAAACATCGTGATACATCACGTGACATGATCAAGTTTGACACCCGTGACCTAGATGAAAGAACATCAAGACGAGATTAAAGTTTGCACATGAGCAAAATCCAGGTGTTTTGGAACAACATACTCTGAACAAACGTGGCAAAGATAATTTGGCCATAGGACTAGAAGTTACATTTGGTGAAAACCAAAGATAGGTTTGGTGAAAGCTGATGACAGCATTTCACCTGAAGAACCTGACAGCAATAATAAAACATGGTGGTAGAAATGCTATGGTTTGGAGCTGTTTTCTTGCATCAAGGCTCGAACAGCTCACTAGCCATAGATTCCACTATGAATTCTTAACTGTACCAAAGTGTTCTTGAGAATTAATATGGGATCATCTGTCAGATAGAAGCTCAATTGAAACTGCATCTTGCAATATGAGTCTCCAAACTTTCCAGTAAATCCTTTAAAGGAATGGCTGGGGGGGGGGGGGGGGGAATTGAAGGTTCTGGAATGGTCTTCATGCCATTGGAATCAGAGGTGGATTTCTGCTGGTTCGCTCCGGATTGGGCGAACCGGTATTGGCGGTGGTGGGAGGCTCTGCGTACATGCCGGGATGCTTTTGCGGAGCAGTCGTAAAATACATTGAAATCCACCACTGATCGGGATGCTGTAGGGTGATTTGAAATAGGATGTGCATTCTAGAAACCCCTCAAAACATCCCACGGCTAAAACCTTTTTGCAGAATATGAAAAAAACTGCTCCCAGTTGTCAGAAACTGATAGACAGTTGTAAGAAATGCCTACTTGAATTTTTTTCTGCCAAAGACGGTAATACCAGATATTAGAGTCAAAAGTGTACTTATTTTTTCCATAGAAATAGCATATCTTGTTTTTGTGTCTGTGGACAATATATGACTGCAAAGTCTATTTTTCATAGGAGTTTTTTGTTGTTAAATTACAACATATTTATCTTTATAAATTGTATGAATGAAGATAAGACATGGATACATCCATTTATGTTGAAAAAATCTTTACATGGGATGTATTTACTTTTTCACATGAGTATATCTGCTTAATATCCTAAGCATTTGAATGATAGAAACAGGAAGTCCATCTGTGGAAGAAAATATTCTACCTGCTTTCAATTTGACTAATTTTAAGCCACATAATACTAGTAAGTGACAAGGACATGGGATTAACACACATATGCCACAAGCACAAAATAATCACTGCTTCTGAGTTTATACAAAGGCCTCTGAATTCTTGGGGGAAATCCTTGTAAGTATATACATACAAACCTTTTACTGAAATACAAGCTTCTCCTTATCTAATTTCTGAAATTTTCATTTATTTCAGATTTCCCCCCCAGATTTATTCTAAAATAGCTAAATCAAACTGATTGTCTTTGTAGATTCAATATCAATTTCCAAACTTTTTGAAGGTTGAGAGAGAATTTAGTTTTAAAATAACACCATCATAAAACTGCATGTATTTTGGTCTTTTAATAGAACTGATGGAAGAAAGCAGCCAAGAAACCTCTTATTTATTATAAATTTATTTATAATTAAGTTCTTCTTAGGAAGTGCAAATTCATATTTAGATTGATAGTTCTAGTTGGTAAATCAGCTTTTAAATGTAAATGTTTCAAGAATAACATAGCTTAACTTGGAAGGACAAAAACAGTATATGTATTTCTTATTTACATTCTCTCATTTTAGTATATTTTTTATTGATCATACCAACCCAAACTGAAAATAACAAAACCTTAAAATTAAGTGGCTATCATATTTAATTACTTATAAAATTTTATTAAAAACTCTATCCATACTCTCATTTGTAAGCAATTTATTCCAAGTCAAATTTTAAAAATCCTCTTATATCTTCAAAGAAAACAGTTGCACAATATTTCTCATTCACATCTGTTTGATTCCATTTCAGAAAGCAAATCCCAAAAATAAAAGTGACTTATCCATATATCCTTTGAAAGCAATACTTATCTCACTCGGTTATGAAAATAGTAATTATTTTAGGAATGTATTTTTGGCAATATAAAATTATGCCAAATATGTATATTTGTTTGTGTATGTGCGTGTGTGTGTAATAAATGCAAGCTTCACACATTAATTCTGTTCAATTAAAGTTGTGGTCAAGATTTATTCAAGACGGTATCAACAAAAAATATATAACTCCATAAAAAAAATGAAAGAAAAAAACCAACAACCCTGGAATAGAATTTAGAAAATCTTTGTGGATTCCGCATTTTCCCACCTTCAGCTGTTTTCCAATGCAGAGAGAGTAAACAGCCTTCTCCCAGCTTTCATCTTTTCCACACAGCTGAGAGTGTAGGATGTTTACACTCTCTATCACTTGGATTTATTCTGGATCAATTGCAGTGCAAGTATTAATCTTCATAAGCAGCTAAGAGGGGGAGAGCATTAGCAGCATTAAAAGAAAAGAAATAAGATACATTTCCCAGGGGGCGAGGGAAATCCCTTAAAACAGAAAGACAAAATGTTGAGATGTTTTTCATATCAAAAGTGCCCAATTTGTCCAAATGAACAATAAATCCAGTGCATTTTTCATTACATCCGTGTCTCTAAGCTTCAAACAATTCCAGTTCAAATTATTTTCAAGAATCCTGAGAGTTATGAGTCTCACCGCAAATCAAAGAATCAGATTATCTTTGGAGGAGAGTTTGGATAGACAGTTGTCAGGGATGCTGTAAGTGATTTTAGAACTGGGCAAGCAATTGGACTAGAGGTTCTCCAAAGCCCTTTCAAACTTTCACATTGTATGATTCTATGAAATATTAATAACCTGAGTTTTCCAGTGGGTGTCAATGAGTTGACATGCCATGTCTCCTATATCACTTTACTTGAAAAGAAAATTCAGCATCTTATTTTTAAAAAACAAACTACAAACAGTTATTGCAAAGAAAGTCTCTTAGAATTCATATTACCTGATATGTTCTTAGAAAATGAAAACTGTCTTTTGGGCACATTTTCAAAGTTAAGCCGAGGAATTGGCAAAGTATCTTGGAAAGCTACAAAACATGACAAGGAGCATCTTCACCATTTTCTTTCTTATTGAGAATTAGCCCCGTGCACCTTTCCATTCAGTCCAGTTCTTTGAGACTATAGGAAATGCTTCCAAAAAGTTACATGTTTCCACTCATGCAAAATACTGAGGGGATCTGTTTTATCTTCATCAACAGTATCATTTCAAAGAAAAAAAATACGATACCCAGATGGCCAAAATGCACAATTTTGTCAACCTAATTAACCAATTCTTTAGTGCAGGGGTCCGGACCCCCAGTCTGCAGCCCAGTATTGGTCCATGGCCCATTGGGAACTGTGCCATGCAAGCGGTGGGCGAGCATGTGAATCTCCATTTGCACACACAAAACCATCTCCTCCCCCTTCCCAAACAACTGCCCGCCACCGCTGCCAGTCCACAGAGCTGGAAAAGTTGGGGATCATGGCTTTAGTGCAAGTAGAAATTCCGACATAATATAAATAGATTATTTATCCCCAGTATTTTTAAAAAGAAATTGAGATGTAAAGCTGCCAAGTTGATTTAATTGCAGAGCATCAGTTAAAATAATCTTTAAACATTCCAGGAAATTTGGGTTTTTCTCAGCCACAGCCCTGGCAGGAGTTTGCCATCTGTGGTCAGGACCCCCTGGGAATTCACAAGCAATGTAGGAATCACAAGTAGAAACCATCACCACCGTCACTGATCAAGCTTAAGCAGACAAAAGGTACTCTGGGCTCTGCTTATTTGCTCTCACAAACCCAGCTTGTAAAGTCTGAGAATCACTGTGATATATGCACTGACATTTAATTATGAAAATCGGCACATTTATTTCTTACCCGACCCTAACACCAATGGGACCATTAGTTTATCGGGAGGGGGATCACATAATACCCCACAGGGGAAGATCTGCCGTAAAGCCATGATCCACGATAGTCCTTGCTCAATTTCCTCTTCTCCCTCTAAAACAGAAAAATAGAACGATTGCCTTCTGCAGACAGCATGAAGCAGGAGGCAATGTGGAAAAGTTGAAATGCAACTACTCCCTCCATTTTCCTACATGGGAGAAGGTACATTGCTATTAAGAATCACGGAGCTTTCCATGTGGTTAAAGAAGGAGAAGGCCTTCAGGGGGAAGGGTACCCGCAGGTGACATTTCGTGGCATACACCTGGGCTATGAGTCTCAACTTCTCAATACTTTCTCAGGGTGTGCCATTTCTTTAGAAGATATATTCTCAAATATTAATCACTGTAAGACTATTAATCCTTTCAATCTTCAGGGTGCTGAGACTTAGTGGTAACATGTCATTTTTCAAAACTAATTTTCTTTCTAGCTAACCCATCTTAAATACACACATTATCTTAAGCTATAATTTAGCAGTTTACAGGTGTATGTAAACATGTACAGAAATTTTAATCTTGTCCAGGAAACACAAGAATTAAACCAGGCATATCAATAACTTTATCTAAAAGAAGTCATTCCCTTCTTGAATATCATTCAAGCACAGAAATATTATTAAAACAAGATATCCAGTACCGGTTTCATTTTAACAAACTAAAACACCTAAAAACCCTAGGCTACTTATTTGAAAAATCTTTTGGTTCCATAGATTTTTACCCAAGCTTTCAGTGTGAAGTTTAATTTAAACTTTGTTTAACACTTTACCAGTCCTCAAAATGATTGCTTTCCAACCCAAAACAAGAGTAAATAATGAAAATGGGTAATATTTAGCTTGATATGAATAAATACTGATTTAAATGAATAGAATGAAAGTCTTCAAATTAAACATTAGGAAATACTGCAACGTGGTCAAATCTAATTAAATTTCAAACAATCTAATTTCTTTAATCACATTGATAGACAATGTTGTTCTAATACATAAAAGTAAATCATACTGACAGAATAAATCTGTAAAACATTAATTTTTCAGGATACCTCCGAGAAACATGGTTTAAATATAGAAGACTGCAGCTTAGAAAGAAAAGACCTATGTCACAGCAAACTTAGTAATTAAATTTGGTTTGTCATTTCACTGAAGATTTTCATTTGATTTTCATCTAATGGTCAATATAAAAGCACAGAAAGGCATAAATCTTGCTTTGTCTAATAAAGACTGGAAAGCTGGCTTCCCTCTTTAATAAACTGGATGTTCTTGACCTAAGTTTACCCTTCCTAAAATGTTTCTGCCTTACGTTTTGGAAAATGTCCATTGTACACACAGGAACAATGACAAAGGAAAACTAACAGAGCTAAAAATGGATGGAGTGGTGACAGACAGCAACTAATATCGAGAGAGATTAGAGAGCTGGAATAGCAGGTTAAAGTTTCCTTTCAACTTTTAATACTCTTTGTAGGCTTTAAACAAATCAGCTGCATCTAACAGAATCTCAGCATAGTTTTTATCAGTATCTATCTTACAAATCCGATCTGGGAATAAAATGACCCCCAAAGGATGTTACCTACAACTGCTTAAAGAAGGAATAGAGTACAAACATTTAGATGCTCCCTTTTATACTGTACCAGCAATCAACTCATCACCTGTCCCCAGGTATGTTGTATATGGAGATAGCAGGTAGACACTTTGGGAAATTTAAAAAAAAAAAGAGGGAGCAAGAAAAAGAAGGGAATCCCCTTGCCCCAGCTTTATGTGTATCAGGAGTAAAAGAATGAACTTATTAAAAACTTATTAAGAAACAAATATTTCTTTTCTATCCCAACGTGAGGTTAAGTCCCATTACACCTCCCTCCTCAAAGAGCATAACAGAAAAGATGGATATTCTATCCCCTTCAAGTAGAAGTAAATAACTATGCTTGGCAAATTAATATTTTCCCTCTGTAAAATATGCCAAAAATTCTATTTATGTTGTTATGGAACATAACAAAAGAAAATAGAAATTACTCACCAAATCGCATAGTGTTACTTGATCTAAGCAACTTGTAAATTTATCCTTCAAAATAAGAACATAAATATGTTATGGTCATGGATGGGAGGTTACTCAATATGGACAATCTGTGAAGTAATTGTCAAAAATATTATTTTCCTTTTCTGGATTTCTGGTACTGAAACATCAAGAGGCTGATTTGGAAAACTTACAATGATTTGGCCAAGGAAACTAGATACATATTTCAGCAGCTTGTTAAACTCAGCACATTTTTTTCAACATCACACCTCAAGACACTGCAGAATCCAACAACTGAAGTCTCTTCCCCCTTTCTATATCTTTGATGGATGGATGGACTTAATTCAGTACTAGTGTCCAGACACTCCCTTGTCTCCTGCTTAAAGAGGAGGAAGCATGCACATTTTTTACATTCCTTCATGATAGTAAGTTTTTCCTTATGTTCTTTCAGGCTGATTTGTGGTTTTAAGATACCAAAAACAATAGACAGAGACGGGACTGCTTTCCTCAAAGTAGAAACTGACTATTTCAATAAAAACTGACATTCTTATCATTGTGGGGAAAAAAATATTTTGTGGGCAAGTCAAATCTCCCCTCAAATCAAGCTGAATACCTTGATGAACTTCATGGACACATCCTTGTATATTGCTATACAGCAGTGTTTCTCAACCTTGGCGAGTTTAAGATAAGTGGACTCCACGCATCTTAAACTCGCCAAGGTTGAGAAACACTGCTATACAGCAACATGGAAATAGTCT
Organism: Natrix helvetica; assembly: GCF_964273705.1. Classification (NCBI taxonomy): domain Eukaryota; kingdom Metazoa; phylum Chordata; class Lepidosauria; order Squamata; family Natricidae; genus Natrix; species Natrix helvetica. Next base: position 168,402,411 of record NC_138552.1, read on the forward strand.
GCTATTCCCTTCTGTGGCTTTTTCTGACTTCCTACTTTAATCTACAAATACCTGGTGATCTCTTTTCCATTTATTAACCACGTTACTAGACAGATGATGATACTAAGGTTTTCCAACCTGCTTAGATGCTGCCATCATTAATACAAAAACAAACAGCCATTTATAAGTTAGCATCTTAGATCATTAGTTATGGGGTAATAAATTAAGCATAGATCCCAGCATACAGTAAAGAACATACATGCTTTAAATAGTATATTTATAGAGATTTTCAAGCTAAGTCATTCACATAGCTCAATACACACAGCAACTATCTGAAAGAAAAGGGATTTATAACATAAACAGTGTCATGTGATAGAAGGCAGCATGGAAAATTCACATAAACCTTTTCTGTTCTTTATAGAACCCTACAAAGCTTATGCCTTTATTTTAAGAGTTCAATATAAATCTGACTTGTAATTAAACCTTGTAATTAACTATATAGGGAAAGTAAAATGAAACGAAAATACTCATCTTCAATTTCTTTATTTTAAATATTCTCATTTTAAAAACTCTTACTAAATTCCACCTTTACATGAAATAAATATGAGGGAAAGCCTGGGAGGAAGAGATCTTTACAAATACTCACCCCCCCCCCAAAAAAAAACCTTCAAAATGTAGCATAAATGTTTAGTTGTTCAGTAGAGTAACTGTTTTAGATGATATATATCTAGTTTGTTTTATCTTTCAGTTCTAAAATTCAGCTTCAAAATGGCCTTAAAAACTACCTCTATAAAATGTTATTATTTGATTTTCAAATATTATCTCACAAATCATCATATCTAACTTTTGCAGCTTTATCACATACACATCTTTAAAACAGCGTTCGCTATTTGCAATAGAATTCTCTAACTTGCTGCTGTACAATTCTAGTTATCAAAGCAGCCAAGATTTTGGACAAGATGATGTCAACTCTTTAAAAATTGCACTTAGCAACTATTCAGGATACTTTCTATAGATAAAAGAATCTAGCAGGTGTTTTAAGACAAAAGGTACTAAAAAAAACCCCAAGAAATAAGTCACATCTAATTTTAAAGGCTTTTTATAAGACAGATTTTTTTGTAAATTGGGAGACAGTGCTTGCAAATCTCTGGCAAGGAGCTTCCATAATTTTCTCTATTGTAAATGAAATTACTCTGTAAAAACTTTTCCACATTAAAGCCCTGGTCTTAACTTATTCAATGCTTTACTTGTGAAATCACCGAATTGTTATCAGCAGCTCATGTCAAAACTATATAGCTTTTGGAAGGCACTCTCACTTGAACTAACACACTATTTATAAAATTCAACAGAAACAGTTCTTGCAACTTTTTTTTTACCTTCCATTGAACATCAAGGTTAGGTAAGACTATTTTTTAACCTCAGAAAGGGTTTTAAGTTTTTAATTAATATATTTACATGTTATTTTAAACTAAATTTAATTCTCATAAGACACAGTCCCCAAAAAATAGTGTGGGAAGTTCCTTGAAAGATTTTTTTTAGAATAATATTTATGTATTCATCACATTTCTGCAACCCCCATCTAACTTAAGTGACTCTAGGAAGTTTACAATAAAAAAAAATCATAGTATAAAAGAATAAATTTAAAAACACTTGAAAGTATTAAAACTTAAAATTTTAATAAAGTGGAGGGAACACCCTCCCAACACCAATTATCCCCAGGGAGAAATATTATCTTTGAACCCCATGCCAATTGATAGAGCCATAACTCAACACATCTTTATGAAGGCCAGAAGAGTGGAGGCCGACCTCACCTTAAGGGGGGCAAGGGGTAAATGTTCCAGAGGGAGGAAGGCAATAGCAGAGAAGGGTGTCTTCCTAATTTCCTTTTATAATTTACTTTCAATGGTTGAGAATGGATGTGTTCTAAAAATAGCTTCTGGATACTAAAAATGCATACAACTCCTGTTCCCATAGCTATGCAACTTTAGCCCGAGTTAACTTCACAATAATACCTCACGTTTTTAACTCTGAACCATCATTTAAAAATGCACACATACAGACAGAGTGAGGAACTCTGTAGATGGACTGGGTTGCTTTTATTAAAAATAGAAAAAAAAATCATGTTAGTTGTTGTCTAAGAGTCAGGAGGCCTGTTTTCCATATAAGGGAAAAATGCTGTGCTCCCATTGAGTAGAAAATTTGAGAAAGTTTTCTTTTTCTCTATAGCACAGATGTAAGTTATGGGTCACATTTTTTCCACTGCATTGATTTCATTGATAGCTATATGCTCCTGACATTGTAGTACCCCTTAGATTATATTGTTATAGGATTAAAATAAATATGTCAGAAAGGCAGATTGTTTTTTATCTAAGCATTGTTGTTGTTGTTAGTTGCAAAATCGTGTCCGACCCATCGCAATCCCATGGACAACGGTCTTCCAGGCCTTCCTGTCTTCTACCATCCTCTGGAGTTCATTTAAGCTCACGCCTACTGCTTCGGTGTCCATCCAGCCACCTCTTCTCTGACGTCCCCTCCTTCTTTTGCCCTCAATCTTTCCCAGCATTAGGCCCTTCTCCAGTGAGTCCTTCCTTCTCATTAGGTGGCCAAAGTACTTGAGTTTCATCTTCAGGATCTGGCCTTCTAAAGAGCAGTCAGGGTTGATCTCATCTAGGACTGACTGATTTGATCGCCTTGCAGTCCAAGGGACTCACAAGAGTCTTCTCCAGCACCATAGTCCAAAGGCCTCAATTCTTTGACGCCCAGTCTTTCTTATGGTCCTACTTTCACAGCCATACATTGCAACTGAGAAAACCATAGCCACCTAAGCATTACAAATTCATTAATAGTGTCATAAAATAATCATCAGCAAATTTGTCATCTCCTCAAAATCATAAGATCAAATTGTAAATATATATAAAATATAAAAATGTTTTTAATAAGAATTTTATTAGTTTTTTTACAAACATTTATACGAAAGGGTAAGTAGGTATACAAAACCTTTGACAGCTACATTGTGCGAAAGGTAGAAATCTCCCCAAATCTCACAACTTTTACAAAAGAAAAAACCAAAAAGTAAAAGATAAACATTAACAGCTTTTTGTTTTACATTGTATCAACCAAATATTCAATCATCTCATGTCACTTCCAACAATTACATTATATCAACAATTGCAATAATGTTTCAAATATACTTATTTTTGTGACCTGAGTCTTTTCAATATTGCTTCCTCCCCCGTCTTCTGGCAGAGCCACGTCCCCTCCCTCCCTCATGTCTTGTGTACTGTCCCTGTTCCATCTAGGAGAGCACTGTTTTTAAATGAAGGCCTCTGCCTCTGCAACTGTGTTGATTCTAATTCTGCTGCCCTCCCAGAAAATCAACATTCCTTCTGGCAATAACCATCTAAACCAAACTCCTTTATTATATAATTTCTTTGATAAAGAGGAATATTTCTTCCTCTTATCTCTTAGTTTTTCGGAATTTGTTTAAGAATGGTTATTTCTTTATATTTTAATGGTCCCCCCCTTTGAGCTCCTAAAACCTCATCTCTTGTAGTCTTCCTAAGAAATGTAACATGTACTTCCCTTGGAACATTGTGTGTTCTAGCATATGCTGAGTTGATCCTATAAATCAAATCAATGTCCCACCACAGCTGTTCTTTATCTCTTTTAATATATTCTGCTAAAATTGTAGTCATAATATCCTTGAGATCTTCAATTTCTGTCTCCGGTAAATTTTGAAATCTAAGAAAAAAAGACATTCTTTCAAGATCCATCTTTATCATAAAATTTTCAAGTTCTCTATTCCCATTCTGGACTATCTTGACCTCCTCCCTCAACCCAATTGTGCTCTCCTCCAACACACCAATCTTCTGTTTATTTTCTGTTGTTTGCTGTTGTGTTTCTCTGAGCTGTTCATTTAAGTCTGCCAGTTGTTTTTTCAGTTCGTCTTGTCCCTTCATAATAGTTTGAAACATTTGAGCAACAGATAAATCCTTTGAGCTCTCTTCAGTTGCTTTGGTTTGTAGGAATGAAGCAATTTTTGTCTGTTGCGTAGTCGGGCTAGACGTAGAAGATGTCGGGGCGGAAGACGCCTTGCCAGGCGGTGGCTTTTTAGGTCCCATATTAAGTTCAGAGATAGCTATAAATCTTGTACAAAAGAAATGGCGTCTGTGGAATGCACAGCTGGGAGAGATCGTGGAGGCAAACAAGCCCAGAAGTGGAAGTTAATCCTCATACACAGTTCCAAGCCAAAGGATAAGAATCAAATACTCCAAATCCAAAGGGACCACATAACAATAGAGGCTCCAGATCTTCAGAGTGTAAAATAATATAAGCCAGAAATTCTTTCAAAGGGGAAACTTCATTCATAATAGCAAAGAAGGAGGAGGAAGTTGGCCATCTTGGCTCCACCTTCACAGGGGACCAGGGAGCAAAATATCCAAAGTTTCCTTAAGATTATTTAGAAAAGCAACTCAGCAGTCATCTCTTGCAATTGTAATAAAAATCATTCTCCCATTGCTAGTAGAAGTGAGCGGTTAGCTTTTAACTCTCTCTCTCTCCCCTCGAGAGAGAAATATTCCGAATGCTATCTTATCCGAGGGGGTGGTGGAAAATCCCCCCTCCAATCTTACAACTTCAAAGGATTGAATCCACAATTTAAAAGAAGCTGATGTTCATCGATTAGATAGAAGAGATTGAGGCAAACCTCTCACCTCCCACACTTCAGCTGTGGCTTCTAATTAATTCTTTCCTTCCGGAATCCGCTCGGCGAAGGCACACAGCGACGCCATGCACCCCCCCACGCTCCCCAGCTCCTGGGGCAAGGTTGGAACCCCCCCGCGGCTGCCGCTGATCCCGGGGGTTCCAACAAGCCGCCCTACAGCAGGGGGCGCCTCCAAGGCCCCGTGCTCCTAAAAGGAGCCCACCGTAAAAACGAGCAGCAGACGCAAACGTCCGTCGCCTTCGAGGACCAGAAGTCGTCTGATAAAATATAAAAAGGTTAAATACAAAAAGTACATAAGCTAGTAAAAGTGAATCTATCTAAAGATAATTTTTATTCTATACATTGTAAAAAAACACATACTCACAAACCAGGAAACATGAAAAGACTTATTTTTCAAACTAGATTTTTTTCCTTCTTTGCATTTGGATCCTAATAAAAATGTTTTATTGTTTCTTCTGCATTTAATCTGTAATAAAATATATGGGAAATTAATAACAGATCAATCCTATTACCGGTATTATGCTTCTCACTCTTGCTAAGTTAGTTGCTAATTGAAAAGGATCAAATTGCCTTCTCTTCTAACACAATGAAGATTTTGTGATAAGAATTTCCATTCTCATCTTCAGCTTATTGGGTATGTGCAATTTGGAGCAAAAAAAAATCATATTGGATATGTGCAAACTGGAGTATATGTGAATTCAACTCACTTCCTTTGCTGGAAGAAAATAGCTGAGTTGGTGGATCTCTAAGCATATATTTAGAAGGTGCTATCCACCCTATATTACTGACAAAGATCTCACTGATGTTAAAAAACTGACAGCTGAAAAGCTTTTATTTGTAAATACTTGTACTTGTAAACTGATACTTATAGAGCCAAACCAAAGGAAGCCATGTATGATGCATATATGGTCATTGGATTTCATTCATGTTACATCCATAATTCTTCCTTCTTTTATTTCTTTCAAACCTATGTCAGAAACATGAAATGCTTTATTTAAAAATAAAAAAGAAAGATAAATAAAAAGAAAAATGCAAAAAGAAACAGATACCTCTACAATGCATGCATAAGAAATATTGTCAAATTTACATTTATAGTATTTCTAGCATTCAGAATGTTTTTGCAATATATTATTCTGATACGTTATTTTTCTGATGATTAAAATAGTATACCTAGTAGGTAACAAATCCATTCCTTAATAGACTTTGGAGGACTAGAATAGGGTTGAGGGGGAAAATATGGGGTAGATCCCTATATCTAGAGCTCTGAAACCTCCACCCCATCTCCTGAAATGCCTAAGTTGTACTCACTGGTTGTCTAATTCTATCTCCTAGCATTTAATCCTTTATCAATGGCATGTTAAAATTAAAATCAGTAATCAAGGCGGTAGTGTGGAGACTTGAGTATCTAGGTTTATATAACAAGAAAAAATATCCATCTATTCTGTAATTCAATAATTGAAAAGTGCAGCGCCACTCATTCTTTTTGGTTTAAATGGCTATGTACATCCCTCTCAGCCATCAAAAGCTCAATACTGAGGAAACTATTAAGAAATAATTCTGAAATTTCCCATCCAAAAGAAATTTTACCTGGGTTCATTTTCTGTGATAAGCCAAACCAAACAATAACAGAACTGTTGCATAACCTAGTTAAGAAAATGCTATTGATTAATCATTGTTAAGCAGTAATAGGCTATAAACCAGTGGTTCTCAACCTTCCCAATGCTGCGACCCTTTAATACAGTTCCTCATGTTGTGGTGATCCCCAACCATAAAATTGGTGTTTCGGTTCCTAAGACCACTGAAAATATGTGTTTTCCAATGGTCTTAGGCGACCCCTGTGAAAGGGTCGTTCGACCCCCAAAGGGGTCCCGACCCACAGGTTGAGAACCACTGCTATAAACCATGATTTACAAACTACAACAGCTAGATCAACTGAACATGCTAAGTCCCAAACACATACACTGCGGTTTAGCATCAGAGATGGGATTCACTTACCTTCCCTAATGGTTCACAAATGTGAGCACACGCACACTTCACTCGCATGTGCCTTGTCTGCGCACACGCACCACCTTCTGTGCATGCGCACTGCTCACGCATTATGTCAGGGCGGGTGAGCAGAGCCTCCCAGAGCCACTGCTACTGGTTCACCCAAACCGAAGAGAACCGGTTGAATACCACCTGTTTAGCATGTGCACTTCTACTGGTAGATATGTAATTACTTTTATCTAGCACACATACAAACAAGATGATATTTTGACTAACAAGAGTCACCATAGGGACTGTATGAAGCCAGAGTTTATTCACTATTTGAGTCTCACAGTCACGTGATCTTTACCACAGTTACTTCCGTTTTGGCAAAACTGGCTCATAGTGAATCATGGGTTCATTCAACAACTGTGTTCACTTAAACGACCGCTACAAAAAATGACTGTAAAATCTGACCCACTTTGTGACCATCACAAGTTAAAATCATGATGGGTGGGCTCCATTACAGTTATAGCTCGAGTACTACCTATATGAATATGATACAAAACTTAGAAACAATCATGGACTGGTTTGAGATGTAGTCTTTCTTAAAAATGGACCTATTCAGCTCAAAGTGTACAAAAATAGACTTAAGTAATCTTGGTTCAAATGATTCCTTAAGTCGACTCTAGGCATGATATTGGATTGAAAAGACTATTATAAAAGACTTCATTATACTACTTGCAAGCCATGTAAACTGCTATCTTAATTATGTGTCTGGGCATAGCAATTCTATGGTCGTACTGAAATAACCTTTGTAAGAGTCCTATAAATAATCAGTCCCTAAGAGGCTGGCCAAAAATGTTAATATTCAAAGCAAGGAAGGAAAAAACATCCATTACCTTCATGTTTCAGAGGCTGCAACTTCCTAACTCATGTGGCTCTCAATGTTTTGTTTCCAGTCTAAACATCAATTTTATAGGATTTTTTCCCCTCATGGCAAGAAAAGATACTCTAATTGTTTTATTGCTTTTTCCTTTATCTTTTGAAGCAAATGTTTCTTTAGAAATGCAGAATATCATGGATAATGTCACAATCACTTCCTACTCTGATTCTGTGACTGTTCTTCTGCTATAATACATGAAAAAAATAGCATAAATCCAATGTGCCCCATTTCCTTCTGCAAAGTTGCATATCTACAAAACAGCTTGTTTATGATGTAAGCATCATGCACTTAAGCTCAGGATTTGTTTTATATTAAGTTGTATGGTTAGCATGAACTGGAACTTGTAACCACATAGTACACTTACTTCTCAATAGCCTGGAGATAAGTGATTTATAGACGTACCAGTAGTTATCTTGGAGGAAGGGGTATAGCAGACTCAATCAAGATCCCTTTATGCTAATCGCTTGCCTCTTGTTTATCAATTTATAGAAGCAATATTTTGCCTGGTGGCGCAGTGGCTAGAATGCAGTTTTGCAGGCAAACTCTGCCCACAACCTGGAATTCGATTCTGACCGGCTCAAAATTGACTCAACCTTCCATCTTTCCAGGTAGGTAAAATGAGGATCCAGATTGTTGGAGACAATATGCTGACTCTGTAAAACGCTTAGAGACGGCTGTAAACCACTATGGGTCTTATGTAAGTCTAAGTACTATTGTTATTACACAAAGGAAAGGATAACAAATATTAACTGTCATTGTAGCTGCATTATTTGATAGAGAACTGTTGAGAGTAGTCTCAAATGAAATTATTTAGTTCAAGATAATCAGCAATTTGGACTCACTGGCGCTATATTCCAAAATAAGGCTACAAAAATTGAAATGAAAGAAAATTGTAATTTCCTAACAGATTCCCCTGTTTCAGTTGATATTTTTGTACACAAAGAAAATTCCCAAACTCAGTTACTGAATGACAATCAATATTTTCAGGCATTAACTGAATTTTGAAAAGTAAAATGAAGAGTAACAGAGAGACCTATCTCAATAGATTTACGCAGCACTTTAGCTATGTATAATTTACACAACTGCTAACATATTCACAAAACATATGTTTATAACCTGAGAAGATCACGATCCAGGTTGTGCATGGATAAGAAGACAAGTCCAAACTATATGAAGTAAATAAAATCTGCTGAAATAAAGAATTGAAAGGCAGACTGTAAATTCACAGGTTTTTTTAAATACCAGTTTATTTTTCTGAACAAATTCCATATATGATTCACCATTTTTCTTTGTTCTCAGAAAGATGCTATTAAGTCAATTAATTTTTAACAAGTGGATACCCAAAACTGCAAGAAACTCAAACAAGATAATCTGCATAAGTCTAAGTAATCTTCTGAACAGAAAGTCAAATTCACATTCTGAAGGCATCACATATTCTCAGCCTTTGTTGCAACTTTTTTAAAGGGGAATCTCTCCACTTGGGAATTGTTGAGAACATTTGAACATTATTTTTGAATTAGTCGTTCCTGACTCTAGGGGGCGGTGCTCATCCCTATTTCAAAGCTGAAAAGCCAGCGCTGTCCAAAGACGTTCTCCGTGATCATATGGCCAGCATGACTAAATGTCAAAGGTGCACAGAGCAATGATACCTTCCCACCAAAGATGATTCTACTTGCATTTTTACATGCTTTCGAACTGCTAGGTTGGCAGAAGCTGGGACAAGTAACGGGATCTCACTCTGTTACACGACGCTAGGGATCCGAACCGCCGAACTGCTGACATTTCTGCTTCACAAGTTCAGCATCTTAGCCACTGAGCCACCACGTCCCATATATACATTTCACAGGATTTTGCCAAGTAGGAAACTTCAACATCGGCTTTGAAATCCAGTGGTCCAATTAATAATATAATGCTTAGTGCATTTCATACTCAGTACCGATTTAAATTAGTTTCGTATTACAGGATACAAGAGACTGGTTTAAGTCATTGAATTTCATTAACTAACGGTTAAGTGCAGTATGTAAACTGAGTCATTTAGACCAAAATATGATAAACAAGCTTGCCACAAATCAGGAACACTAAAGCAGTTTTGTCCAATATTTAAATAAATTATGATTGTATGTAAACCATATGTTTGCACATATTGTCCACTCACTGAGGGGAGTGAAACTTACCAAAGCACATATCAGTATTACTCACTGTATACAGGAAGAGTTTTGCCTAGCCTCAGGCCAAAGACAGAACTTCACAACTGTCAAGTCTTCTAGAGAGCTGAATAGCCTATTGCAGTCTATATTAACACTTGTTTCAGTATATTACTATAAATGAGTAAGTTTCATCCTTTATTCCATTATTTCAGGCTTAAGTGTTTGCATGGCTATCTTAAAATTTTCTGGCCTTCATTCAAAAAACACAACTTCTTCCTCTCAAATCAGGTTGCAACATACGATTTTGAACAGCATTCCAACAGTTGCATTTTAAAAGTTTATGGAGCCAAGAAAAGAAGGCAAGGCCCCAAAGAGGGAAAGTAAAAAGAGAAATCCCAGCCAAATATTAATTTTCAACCATATTTCTAACATACTTATTAATTCAAGTGGCAGCATGTTGGAATGCAATCTTAAGCCAGAGTAGCACAATTGCACATTACCTATTAACTTTAGTAATATCTGAAATGGTCTCAGTAATTTAATAGAAGCCAGGCAAAGACAGGGAGAAAAAAAAGCATAAAACTAAACTTTCCTTGCTTGTTTAAAATCACAAAACAATCTAGCTGGAATTCAAACAGCTGAACAGACATTTATGTGATGTCTGCAGTTTCCGGAGGCTTTCCAGAAGCCTAGGGAGGGCAAAAAATGGCCCAGCGGGCAAACCGGAAGTTTGTTTCCAAACATCCAGTAGGTGTTTTTTGCCTCCACAGGCTCTGGAGGGTTTCCTAAAGCCTGGGGAGGGCGAAAACGGCCTCCCTCGCCCTCTGTAAGGCTGAAAATCAGCTGGCCAGCACGCACATGTGTGCTGGAGCTGACATAGGGCAACGCCTTACGTGCCTTCAGATATGGCTCCACGTGCCATCTGTGGCACGCATGCCATAGGTTCGCCGTTATGGCTGTAGGGTATCCCATTGTGTTTTAAATCATTGACTGGCAACTAATTTTCAACAAAAAAGAAAAAGAAAAGAAAAGGCAAGGCAGGAACATTAGAATTTACCTTTCTCTAAAAAAACTAATTTTTAATCCCAGGGAGACATCCATGGCTCTCCCCAGCTTGAAGATCAAGCTCTATAAGCACAGGCAACTGTATCTCACAATAATTTAGAAGTAGGAAATCTCTAGTACAACAATTTATGCTAGGAGTGTCAAACTGGTGGCCCGCGAGCCAGATGTGTCACACACAGGACACGCCCAACTCAGCTCTGCAAAGAGAAAAAACATCGCGAAACATCACGACGGCAACGTGACGCCACGAGTTTGACATCCATTAACTATGCAAATTTAGAAATAATATTGATATAGTCACCTCCTCCAAGGCTCCCACAGTAGCCAGTCCCAGTGGATACAGAAAGAGCAAACTCTCAGACATTTTGTTGCTGGGTATCATAGGTTTCAATCTTACATTATTGCTTAACTTCTAGATGAAGCCTTTGGGGAAAGTCATGCATTGGCAAAGGGATGATTATGCTGATGATATCCAAGTATATATCTCTCTTGGAATGCACAAAGTCTCTATGGGGAGAAACAGGTTTAGAATCTTACAGAATGGCTATGTATTCAAGGTTTGACAGTTCAGAGACGGTCAAATTTCTTTTGCCTGAATGGGGCAATGCTTCCCCATATGGAGTTAGCCCATAATTATAGGGTCTTTCTCTGGAACAGAAGGTGAAGGCCTCTGGATAATTACATCTTGTGCAGGAGCTGCACTGGCCGCCACTTTGCTTGTAAGTGTTGTTCCTTTAAAGTATTTCATGGCTTACAGCCTATATATCATTATCTTCTCCAGGTTGAATTTGCCTATGTTGAATCCACACACACTCCAAGCTCAGCCTTCTCATTGATGGACCCCTTCTCTGGGACAGTTTATTCTTGGATATCTGGACCACACCCTCCTTACTAGTCCCCCCCCCCCCAGAAAGATATTAAAACAGACTTTTCCCTTGGATATAAGTAGGATTATTTTACTGTTAATGGTGGCCCACTAGACAGATTGATTATAATTGACTTAATTGATTTTTGCTTTTAATCACCCAATATTAACATAAGTCACTCAAAGACTCCAGAAATAAAACATGCAAGTTGAATAAATGAATGAAACAAGTCACAAAACGATACATTCTAGGAAGGGGAGAAACTATAACAGGATGGGGAAACGCATCCCTCTTCCAGTTTTAAAAATGCAACTGCAGCACAAATAGAATGGAGTGAACCTCTTCAAATTAATGTCACAGACCCTAATAGCAAGCTCCTAGCAGCAAATTAGCTTGGTGGGTTGAAAAATCTGTGCTTCTTTGATACTCACAAATTTCTTTATATTTAATAAATAAAACCCAAAGTTAAATAACAGGATGAATTGTAGCAAAATGTGCTTAGGACAGCATAAAAATATTTGAGAGGGAAAAAGCAATATAAGATTTGCATTTTCCATCAGAAAGGAGAAAACAATTGTTTTCAAAACGAAGTTAGGATACTGTTGAGATCTAAAGTTGAGGACCGGGGGGGGGGGGTGAGGAGGGGGGGAAGGAGGGGGGGAACAGCAAGCCCCCTGCACTTCTTACTTTTCTTCTGTAATCCCAATGTTTATCCTGCTCCCAAAGTATTCTTTTTAGACATGAATATTTCAGGTCTTCAAAAAGACATTTTTTTTTGCTTTTTATAAAGACCACTTTATTTCCTTTTTAGGAGCATGCTAAAAGATTTCTGAAAGCTTGGTGCCCATGGCAGTTGGCAGCTGCAAACATCCGACTGAAAGCCCCATCTGCTGCTTCACAGCTTCCAGTCGAGGATGTTTACAATCGCTCACTGTCAATAGCAATATTCATTCCTTAGCTGTTGTTGTTGTTTTCTCATTAACCTACAACTAGATACAGGCAGGTTGACTTAGAAAATCCTCCTCACCATCTCCTCTTCAGGTTGCCATTCCACTAGAGAAGTTTCCAAAATTTCTGCAAGGAGACATCTACGTAATCAATATGATGTAACAGGCAAGTATCTCAAGTATAAGGTTTCTATTAAGTTAAAAAGTGCAATGAGTAAATATATTCAGCTGCTCCTTAAGATTAGCCTGCTTCAAGAAAAACAGTATTTACTTTACCCAACTCAGACTGATAGTTCCAAAAATATCTAATAAGCTATCAGATACTGTAACACCTCCATTAATCTTTTAATATACTTTATACTCAGAGAAGCTCTGCAATAACCCTTATGAAGCTTTGCAATAGCTGCTATGTATATTCAGAATATCAAACCTGGATTACTGTGAACAATCCTAATTCTCCTTCTAAAGTCAACATAAGAACTGCTTTCTTACACTGTTTTGTAAGAATTTATTGTTGTAACTATTACAATGAATAAGAGTGTCAAAATAAAGGCATTGGAAAGATACTAAGCCATTCTCCTCCTCCACCCATAAAATATTCACAGTGAAAGCTGATACACAAAAATGTTTTAGTTATTTGAAATGCATAGACTTGCAGGATTATTTACTTCGACTGATAAATGTAAAGGATCCTCATAAATCACCTCCTGGAAAAGACAAGGTTAGATTTCTCTGCACCAAGGTTAAGAAAACTTGTCCTTCAAAAGCAGATGAAAACAAGCTAAATTGTACTAGAAATTGATTCCTTTTATTCACCACTAAAGTGAAAAGCTATTAGAGCCTCCTAGGGAAGCCACATTTTTTCAATGAATCAAGTCGCTAAGGGAACAAAGCAAACTTCCATTGCTATGCATTCCAGGCGTTTTTAGTACTTGGCATCCTGATAGCATTTTAGAAAAGGATCAACTTTCTATCTTAGAACAGATTTCAAACTAATTTTGGGATTCTATCTGCGGTACCCAATTTGGTGTAACAATCTATACAGAAGATGGAGGACACATTTCATTCTGTGTTGTAAGCCTGAAAAACACCCAGAAGTTTTAAAAATGTTAAAGGATATTAAATAAGTAAATAAAATGCTACTGTTGTTCTACCTAAGTAAGGAATACCTCCCAGCAGGTTTTTCTACTTTGTACTTCCTCACAAAGATTAGCTTTTATTCCTACAAGTATATTATTTCTAATTTGTCTGAGGGAAAAAAGCCCCATTAGAGCTCATTAGCTGAAGATCACCATGTCAACAATGCCCCATTTCATTTTCTGCATATATGGTTCCTCTCTGACGTCAAACAGATGATATCTGTACCAAAGTCAGTAGAAGGTTATGTCTAAAGTGCTTCTGTTTTCAGCATACAATTGGAGTTCCATTTTGCAGGCCAACAGTATAATAATAGGCAATGTTTTCCTGCATTGTTGACTTCAATCTATGAAGTTTGTTGTTTTTGTTAAAAGTCTGTAAAAGCTGTCTCAGCATTTCAGTATTTTAGACAAACAAAAGTATTCACTTTGGAGATACCTAACAAAGATGCCCACCCTTAGCTATGATTTATATAGCAATATAACTCATATATAAAAACTTAATGGCTTTGCAACTATTCTTATCTCAGAAAAAGAAAGGAAATCAATTATTTGTCAAATAAATGGGAAGGCAATTCTAAAAAAGGAAGTATCACTTAAGGTCAATGGAATGCAATACAAACTGCTTTCATACAGAAGAATTCAATTGCTACCACAATCAAACACTCCTGATTAAAAGACGTCTTTTTGCAAACTTTCATTTAAATTAAACTAATCCATGGCCAGAGTCCAAAGACTAAATAAATCAAATTGATGTTTAAACTAATTTTCATTCAGACCCCTGTACCATATAGTCAGCTGGTTTTGAAACTCAGGTAAGCTTCAAGAACTTCCTATTTAACATACAAGAACATTTCTAATCTTGATCCATGTGACCAAAACAGAATAAAGAGGGTTTTTTTTAATTGCAGTGAAGGGGTAACACTTTCAAAGCTTTACTAAAGTTCCCTGTGAGTTGAATTTAACTCTTGGGGACTTCACAGACACATCCATATAGTTACTTGGGCAGCAATTCAGAGGAGATTCACAACAGCCTTTTTCTAGTGTGTCTTTTCAATACCGTATCTCTGAATCTTTGTAGATCTAGGTACTAACTAGGGCCAACCCTGCTTAGTTTCCCAGTCCAAACTAGGCCATTCAACAGTTGTGCCATCCGCTGAGACCTTGCCAAATACCAGAGGCATCAAAGTGTATCGTGTCCTTGCTCTAAAAATTTTGGAGAAGTTTTTTAAACCTAAAGGTGAAAGAATGAATTTTCCAAAAGTTGTCAGTTCTGGTAGATCACTTTTTTTTTTGGTCTGAACTCAACAGATGGCTGCACCAAGCTGAGTTTGTCTGGGCTAAAAAGCTAAGAAAAGTCAGGCGGTTTTGAAGTTGGACAGGATACCACCACAGAATTCCACAACTGTACGTTAAGCCTGGCAAATTAATCACCACACTAATATGTGTGGTTTTGATACCAGCTTTTTATTGTACAAATGACATAAGCAGCTGAACTGCCAATTTAGATATTCTACAGGTAGTCCTCAACTTATACAACCGAGTCCAAAATTTGTTGCTAAGCAAGGCAATTGTTAAGTGACTTTTGCCCCATTTTACAAAACGGGGACTTTTGCCCCGTTTTATTTAGATACATTTTCAAGCCAAAGCACATGCGTGGAAGGCAAGTCAGAAAATATTCCAATAGTAGGCAATAACAAACAACTTATATAATGTAACTTTAGAAAACTGTAAGTCATGTCCATGTAATTATTGGGAATGAAGCACCACTCATGGAAAACCCAGAGTTTTTACACTTTTCTGAATTTGATAAATATGACTGTTGGGGGAAAACAGTTTCTCAAGACAGTCATAAGAATTATTAGAATCAATTGGATTATCACTGTCTTTTCATAGAAAATATTTCATTCCTTTCATATAAAGGCGTCTCACAAAAATTAAAATATTTTAACACTAGCAAGTTCATCACTGGGAGGCTAATTCTGTATTTTGATTTTTAATATTCCTCGAACTATTCAGTAATTTCCACTGAAGGATTTCTGGAAATGGGAGTATTACTGTCCCTGGCCATATCATATGCCATAGTATAAATTAACTATGCATCTGCACTTTTCAATTCATATTTTCTGAAATTAATTCCATAATGTTCAGGTAGATATTCCAAAATAGAACACAGAGTTTGGAACATGGGAAACATGGAGCGACACCTGCTGTTTTGTTGTGTGCTAGAATAATAATTAAACCCTGCAGTGATCTAAATGAGCAAAATAAATTAATTTATCTGGCTGAAAGGTATCTAGTTGTTAAAGAAATGAAATTCTTTACTCACAACAATCCAATCTTCTCATTTGAACACCTAAGACACTTTATACATTTTTTAGGATCACTGTTCTTGTCATCCAACTTCCTAAAAATCAAATTAAGAAGAGTGAAATCTTCGTTATTCTATGCTTTCATGAGATTGAGAATCTTGCAGCATTACTGAATTAAGTTTTCCTAACAAAGCAAAGAAAATAGTAATGGACAAGAGAATAATGTTTTCAAAATGCAGTGAAAATAAATGTATTTCCAACATTACTTGTGTTAAATAATCTTAACTAGCCTTAGTTCACAGTGTGTTTTATAATTTAGCAATTACAAACTAAATCAAACTATATTTAGACATTGAGTTAAACCATGAATTAAATTTGCATGATATTTTTCAGGTTAAGTTGTAATAATTAACCATGTGAGATCTCAAATTTAAATTTCAATCTTAAAATTAGGATATTAACTCAACCTCTGTGGGTTGCAAATAAACCATATTTAAAATAAATCATGGCTTAATATGCTGTATTATATGAACCTAGGCCTTATACAGGTAGTCCTTGATGTACGAAACACAATTGAGCCAAACGTTTCTGTCGCTAAGCAAGACAATGATGTGAGTTTTTGTCACACTTTAGTTAAGTCAATCACTGCACTTGTTAAGTAAATCATGTAGTTGTTAAGCGAAGCTGGCTTCCTCATTGACTTTGCTTGTTAGAAGACAGCTGAGGTGGTTACATTTAATAATCACATACCTCAGGATGCAACTGCAATAAGTACATGCCAATTGTCTGAATTTTGATCATGTGACAATGGGGATTCTGCAACAATCATCAAGTGTGAAAAGGAGTTGTAAATCATTTTTTTCAGTGTTAAATGAATGACTGTAAGTCAAGGACTACCTGTACAAACTTGATTACATGCATTTTCATGTCATGATAACAAGTCCATTCTCCGTACACCTGTACAGAAATATTACAGTGAATATGGAGTTGTTTTATGACCCATAGCAGAATCAGAGGAATTTATTTGGAAATAAACGTAATTGAATTAAATTGGATTTATTTCTTATTAATTTTCATTGAACAGAGATATGAAGTGATTTTTCAGTTAATATGCTGGATATTAATAGTCAAAATAAATTTCCAATACAAATATAATTGTATTATAGAAGATTGACTACTTATTACAAAACTCTGTTTCCACTATGGCTCAGAATTTTCTTCCACTTGTCTATATATCTAAACATCTGCCTATCCCAGGTTTTTGGGAGAAATCCAGTAAGTGGCTAAAAATGCCAAATCCAGTCTAAACATCTGGCTGTGTGACAAACCATTATAACTGGTACTTTTAACATAATCAAACATCTGTCTATTCCAGGTCTTTGGGAAGGATTTGATAGGTGGCTAAAAATGCCAAATCCAGTCTAAATATCTGGCTGACTATGGACAAGCCATAGTAGCTATTATCTTATTAAACCAAGCCAGTATTTATCACTGCAGTCATTATTAGGGTTTTTTAAAATGGAGTATTTATTTTTTGGGAGTATTTTATAACATGTAGGAAGACATATTGGTTAGGAAAAAATATTCCTCACTGAAGAATATTCTAAAGTGGAGTATTTATTGTAAATCCCTTTAACAGAAATGACTCCTCTTAGGTACAATTTAGCGCACTATATAGAAAAGCTTCAGGAGGAACCTATAGTTAACAGCCTGGACATTTTAATAGTTCATTAACTAAACCCCCAATCTGAAGCACCAACAATATATTTGCAAGGTCACGTACAGCATTTCAAATTCTGTTAATATATTACACCTTTATCCTGGTGTACCTTAACTCTTACTGGAAGCTACATCATTAGCATGTTGGAAATTTTTTAAACAAACTTGAAGCATTCATGTACAAAATCTTGCATGAGGGGAAAAATAACACAGGAATGTTTTGTGTGTCCTGTTACACAATAACCGAAATGCACATTATGGTACAATTTGCAGTTTTAAAATCTGCAAAAGATTTACTATGTAATTACACCACAATGCTGTAAATCTACAGAATTCTCATTGCTTCTCCCACATCCCACATGTTTTGTAGCTGAGAACTGTATCGGAGCATAAGCATTCACCTTAAAAGAAAGCAAACATCTCTATGTTATCCATTTTATAATCTTCAAACAGGAATATAAAACGTTGTTTAAGTGTTTGTTTTTAAATAATTCAAAAATTATTTAAAGTTTTTAAAAAATACGGACCTTTTTCCAAATGCCCACAAAATCACATAATGGTGCCAAATGAAAATGTTACTACTCATTTTAGCACTTTATATATAAACACTTAGTCACTGTGATTTATTCTACAAATTTAACATAGTTTAGCATACATGCAAACACAGTCAGTAAGAATTAAAGAATGAATTGATTTAGATATACATACTTGATCATTTATTATACTTGTTGTAAGCCACCTCATATCAAAGTAGGTGGCAAATAAATTTAATATCAATTTTCAAAGATGTAGCTAACAACATCTCAAGGTAAGTTTGAAGAGACTGATTTAAATGATTAAAAAATAATTTATACATGGAAATTGAAAGTAACTTGATTCATTAGCCAGGAAAACAAGCTATTTCTAAAACCATATGAAACTATGAGCTCATAATGTTAATCCCCAAAAGTCTATTGGAAAGTCCCATCATATTCTAGGAGATTTATTTATACCAAGATTTAGCTTCAATCAGGTTGCCTTTCAAGCAAAATACAACAAACATTCTTGTGCCTTAAAGTCAAAGCACTGAAGTAAATATTAAAATCTATCCTTCCCTTTTGGGGAACAATTTCAATTTTATTGATCACAGCAACCAAACAGAAGTAACATCCACATTTTATGAATGAAATGCTTTACAACTAGGACATAAGCCCCTACTTTTAATGATGACAATCAGTGTCTTACTTATGCATTTATATGATAAACATCATATTGTGGGATGAGATTTTAATTATATATCTCTAGTTTTGGTGTCTTAAGCTTCTACCTTTCTATGCACATATGTAGATTAGATTACAATTATCTTAATTCAGGATGAAGCTCCAGTTATGCCAAATATAAGTAGAATTTTGGGAGAAAATCTCCAAAATCTCTAGAGTTTACTTATACTGGCTTAGAAATAAATAAATGTAGAACTCAGTATCTCTTACCCAAAACCTCTTATTTTCAACTACACTGACAAATTAACACGAATGAGAACAAACAATAAGCATCTTAATAATTTAACCAGTGGCTGAACAGCATTCTACTACAAACAAATAGGATACAAAATCTAGTTATTCAGAAACAATTATGTCCTAAAGTGAGAAAGAAGCAAGTTCCAGATGCACTTAGCTGAAATAACAAAATTCTGCCAATTAACTAGTACCAAGTTAAATGCTCCAGTAACTGCCCTTCCAAATAGGATAGTTTATGTATGTTCATATACATTATTTTTGGAAAGCTGACTGTGTATTAAAAGCAGCCTTGGTATGAAAGCAAGTATTTTTAATCAATATTTTGGAACTGAGGAAAGTGGATGGATATTTTTGTGATATTTTCAGATCTGTACACACTAACATAATATAAATGGTAGCATTTAGCATAATTGTTTTCCTATGTTTCTACAGTATTTTAACCTAACTTGTTTCAAAATATAAAACTAGGTGTGCCAAGAAAATAAATGCAAAAAATTATAGATCAGAAAACGTTTTTAAGAATATGTTATTCACTGTACAAGGCAGTACATTCAAAGTTATCCTTCTAACCATTGGAAACCGCTTCAGGAAACATAAAAAGCCATTTAATCAGAAAAGAATTTCCACCCCTTTCCTAACTAGAAGCCACACCCTCCAACTAATGACAGAAAAGCATTTTGAATTAGAACTCTACAAGTGCCCTGCCTCAGGCAAAGCAAGTCTCTATTTTCAGAAAAGAAAAGAAACTCTTGCCCAATAAGTAGCAATTAGGCTGCAGAATTTATATGCTGAACACGGTTAAATGGAAGAACACCAGATCAGTGGACCATGGCTTTAGTGCACTGAGTATGATTAACAGAATGAGCCTTCAAAGGTCAATTAAATGTCACCACTTTTGAGGGGGAGAGAAAGTTTTCTGAAATTTGGTCAGTGTGTAGCATTGTAGTGCCTACAAACTTAATGCTAGTATTTCACTAGGAGTTATGTGAACCCCAATATCTGTATATACACACATAATTGATGTCTATTTCCTGAAAAAGAATGAGTATTTATACCAATGGGCAGAATGATGCTAGTGCTATTAGTTATGTTTAATCGAGTAAAGCAAGGTATCTTTCCCTATTTTAGAACAGCTTCAGTGGGATGAAATATTTCTCTCCTGAGGTTTTTAACAGAATATTATAGGATGAAGTTGTGATGATAAATTTCTGGAGAATCCTGGACCATAACTGATTGGGGGCAGGCGGGGGCACAGAAAAAATTGTGGAACTTTCAAATTCATTTGAAAAATGCAAACATTTGGTTTCTGCAAAAACATTTTAGTCTTAGTCCAACAAATGTACAAAGTTTTAAACTTATTCCAGAAATATTCTTACTATGGCCCAATATTTCTAATATCCCCAAACAGCAGAGATAATATTTACAATATGCTAGACGTATGAAATACAGAATCTGTCACACACGGACACACTCACAAAAGGTTTTTTTAAAAATCTGCAATAGAAATGCAGTGAGCAAGAACTAAAAGTTGAATTATAGTAGCACATCAGAAAAAAATGTTTAAGGGGAATCTTTTAAACATTCTGCAGTTCTTACAACATATCTTGTCAAGATGGATAAATGATTCAGAAGAATGTTTTTATACTTTTCCCAAGGACAGATGATAAACCTTCACTATGAATAATGAATCTGTATGGCCTCTGTTCTGAAACCCATTAGAAGTGACTTACAAGGTCAGCTAATACATAAAGTGATATTAATGGTCTTCCTAACATTGAGTGTTAAAAAGATTAATAGATAACATTGATCTTTGCAAGTTTGCGAAAAAGAGCCAAGAAACATAAATTACATTTTAAAATTGGGGGACTTATCCTTTACAAGTACAAGAAAGATATCTCCATTAGATACATCAACAATTTAAATCTTCCTTCGAATACAGTACAATTAAAACCTGAAGTAGATTAAGGCTGGCCTGTTGAAGATGAAAATGTATTGACACAGGAAGGCAGAGAAAAAAATATATTAGCAGACCACACAAGTCAGAAAGATTTCAAGCACATTTAGACCAGAGAAATGCACTTTTAACCAGAAAAATGCGATGTTTAATATTAAATGTACAATTTATACAGCTTCCATCTGCACTTTTGGTCACTTTTTTCAATTCTTCACGCACATAAGCTCATCAACCATACATCAGTTACCCAAAAAAGTTCACAAGTTACCCTTCAGTTTCAATCCGAAGTACACACGCAGTACTTGGAAGTAAACTGGAGCTTCCTTAACAATAAACAAACACCAGAGAGGAGCGCACAGCTACATTCCCAGCACAACTGGAGCAATTTGATCTGTAGCTCAGTCCACTCAGCCATGAAAGATACCTGTTGCTGCACCTGCAGAACTGGCTCCATTATCTCACCAACGCCAGAGCTTGTAAACTTTCCGCCTTGCAACAAAACTAAACACAATCAAACCAGCCGGCTCGAGTTTTTCCGCTTGGATTTGTCGTCACTCTGGAACCAGGCGCCCCTTTTCGTTATGATTACTGGTGTTGCTGTTATTGTTATTCCCACCTCTCTCTCTCTTGCCAGATATCCCACCCAGCCACTCTTCCGTGCCATCAACAAGCTCTTTTTAACACAAGGCAAAGCGATTCAAGGAAGGAAGGGAGGGAGGGGAGTCTATTCCAAGCCAAACCCATGTTGTTATGCTTTTAAAGGGGGAAGGAAGCCGAGGGCTAATTCCCGCCACACCTCGCCGTCCCACACGAGCTTTGTAACTTTCCCCCCCCCCAACGGTTCCACAACGTTGCTGCTCCGGTGGCGGGACGTGGATGAACAAAACAAGCGTGTGTTGCAAAGCGAGGCAGACCCCCTTCTCTTCCTCCCACCCCACCCCCGGTTTCCCCCTCCACAGAATACAGGGCAGCGGCGAAGAGAAAAGGCCAAATTCCCAGAGCGACGACTCTCCTGCCGAGGAAGCCGCAAAAGTGGGAGGCGGGCGGGCGGGCGGCACCTGTGGCGAAGTTCTTGGCGGGCGCCCTTCTCCCGCGCCTCCCCGAACTTGAGCAGCGCCAACAGCCTAGAGAGCCCACCTAGTCGGGCGGTCCGCCAAGTTCTCTCCCCTCCTCCGCCCGCTCGCACGTAATTCCCACCCACTGCGTCTCCGCCGGAGAAGAGCGGCTGCGGTGCCGTCGCCGCGGCCGCCTTTGGGCTCCGTCTCGAGCGGAGAGCGCAGCGCCTAGTGGGAAAAGGGAGCGAGGGTAACCCAGGGAGCCCCTCCGGCCGTGGAGCAGCAGCCGCACAACCGAACAGTGACGCGCTTTGCGTCACATGGAGTTTAGCCCCCAAGAGCGCAACTAGAGTGCCCCAAGGAAACTCTGCCCGCCATCCCTCGCGCTCGCCGCTTTCCCTCCTTCGGGAGCGCGGCCGGGGCTTGGCATTGTCCGTCCCTCAACTGTCCTGTGTCCTTCCTTCCTGGCTCCCAAAGGGGGCGTGAGGGGCAGCGTCCCTTCAGACTCCACCTCTTCTTTTTGCTTGCAATGTCTCGCCGTGTTCTTTGTTTCTCCTCGCTTTCCACACCCCCCCCTCCTCCGCCGCCGCCCCCATTTGCTTTCTCTTGACAGCTGCGGTTCCTTCCGATTCGGCTGCAAATCCCGCCCCCCCCCCTAGCCCCTTCAGAGACAGCCCGGCCGTAAGGAAAGAAAGAAAAGTAAAAACTCCCCGTCGCTCCCCACCCGGGCTCCCTTGTCCTGCCAAGCGCCGAAGAGCGCGCGCGCGCTCTCCCGCCCATGGCAGAGCGCCCCGCTTGCAGGTGGCCAGCGAGAGAATGAATTCCCCACCCCCGGGGTGCTTCTGCTTTGAAACCCCTCCTCCGGGATTCCATCTTCTCCACGCTCGAGCTCCTCCAATTAGCTCCAAGGGAATGGCACAGACTTGAGCCAATGAAACGACGGCTGCCCGGAGCGTCCCGTCGGCACGAGCCAATCAGGAGGAGGAGAAGGATGTGAACCTTTCCTCGACACCCCCCCCCCCACTTCTTTCTCCTTCTCTTCCCGGCTTCTTCGACCCAGTCGTAACTCTCGCAGCTGAGAAAGTGTCGGCGAGAGAGGCAACCGCAGCCCTCGCCTCTACTACTGTGGATGGCGTTAGGAAACGCTTTCGGGGGGAAAGGTGGGTAAACGTCAGTAAGAATTCTCCGATTGCAACACGAAGATCGGCAAGAAAATCTGGCCGGCGCCCTGTCGAGCCCTTATATCATCTTATTTATATTCATACAATGGCAGCCTTTGATCTTACTTCAGCGTAAGGTTGAGATCATGAAGACTGGCAAAGTGTGGAGTGAAAATTGTAGCAGGCGTTGAGCATCGGAAGCATCACCCGCAGAACCAGAAAAGAAAGCTTTTTGGCTGATTTGTGTTCTCTTTGTGTGATGTTCATGGTAGCGTGTGCATGCGGTTGTCCAACGTGTGCGTGTTCACTGTTCTTATGCATGTGCCTTTTCGCAACCGGCTGTTAGTGCCTAATTTCGGCAGAATGTAGAAATGGACCTGGCTTGTTAAAGAAATGTAAAAATGAAGTGAAAAATAGAGGTAATAGATAAGCCAATGAAAATTGGCAAAGGATTCATTTCTGACTTTTTAGTTTGGGAACGGATGGATTGCTTCGTGAGAAACACGTGATTGGGGAAAAATTGAACACTGAACAATGCAGCCTATTGTATGGGTAGTGAAGACTATCTTTAATATTTGAAGAAGTTGTGAAAACTTAATCTTATTTGAGCCGATTATTGTACCTGTGTTACAGTATGGATTTTTTCCCATGACCTAATGTAGTTTTGACTCATATATTATGTTTGCTTTTAAAAATAATGAGCAATGTCACTTTGAGAAAAAAAAAACGGCTGCAATTATTTTTTTCTATAAAATTGCTAATGTAACACAAGTAAGGCATATGCAGGACATTTGAGGATCTGAACTTACCTGTAAATCAGCCTCTCCCAATCCCACCCTCCAGATGTGTAGAACAATCACTTCCATAATTAGATGATTGAGTTGTAGTTTTAATATAGCTAGAGGGTACTAGCTTGGAAAAATGCTAAATGTGCCTTGTCTATATCCACATTTTGTTTCTTATTAAACTATTTTTAAAAAACTTAAAATGGTTTCATGATTTTTTTTTAATTTGAAATGATAGTACTTGCTTTTAAGATGTGTAGAAGAGCCAGTAGTATTTTGTGGATTGCCTCTGCCATCCATTCAAGGAGAAATATGATATCTGCTTGTAGTTGCTGAAGATCTGGTCACAGTGCTTATTTTCATTCTATCCCTTAGCTTAGGACAGTGATGGCGAACTTTTTAGGCACCAGGTGCCCAAACCAGAACGTGCATGCATGTACGTGCATATGCGCACACTAGAAATCCGAAGACCAGCTGGCTGGCGAACGCATGCCTATTTTTGACTGTTTTTTGAGCCAAAACCCCATTTTTTGGCTGTTTTTGGGGCCGTTTTCAGGCCATTTTCCAGCGCTCCAGCCCCTCCAAATACCAGCTGGCCGGCGTTCATGTGCGCGCTGGAAATTAGAAGAGCAGTGGTGACGGTGCGTGTGTCCACAGAGGGCTCTGCATGCCATCTCTGGCACCCGTACCATAGGTTTGCCATCGGGCTTAAGGGGATAAAATACTCCATAGTGAAACCAGCTGCATTTTAGCTAGCGGGTTTTATACAAATCCATTCATGAGATTACAGTTCAGCCATTGGGTTCACATTACACATTAGCCTAAGATGTGATTGGTTAATATGTATTTAAAATAAGATGAGAATACAGCCAATAAAAGTCAGTTTGTCAATTTGTTACAAGAACCCAGAAAAATAAACCATCGTTAGGTGTGTTAGATAAATAAGCTAACAGTGACCACTTTTGAAACTGCTTGGAAGCTTTGGTTAATAAATTATTTTGCAAGCCATAATTTTTTTCAGGAATAAGATTTACAACCTTCATATTCTGTATTAGCTTCACTTCTCGTTTCCATGCAAAATTCAAAATCCCAAACTGGAACCAGAGTTATTATAGGTCCTGTGACTTACTACATACAAAGTGGTTAGGTCAGCAGAAATCTGAGTAAGGACCTGATTTTTAAATGCTTCTGACTAGTGACTTTGTCTTCTCCTACATTTGGCTTCAGATCAGAATCAGCATTTTTCTCTTATATTAAGAGTGCTATTCTCAAATTTATTTTACAGCAAGATTTTTTATCTTGTTTCTTGTTTTTATTATGCTCACAGTCTCAGACTTTTATTGTGTGCTGTCCTAACGATTTATTATTTGTAAATAAAGAACCCGATAATTTCTACTTCATGGCAAACCTAATTTTTTATTCACCTTTGACTATGTTTAATCCCACACTATGGGAGTTAGTAATAATTGAATATGCATTTACCACAGGTAGTCTTTGGGTTAAGATGGCTACTAGGATTGGAATCACTAAGTCATGCAGCTGTAACACATGAAGTCATATGACTTCATCGTTTAGCACTGGCACTTCTGGCAGTCCCAGTTAAATGAAAACCATGTGGATCATTAAGCAAGCACTCTCAACCATAACTTTCAAGCCAATGACTTTGCTTTTGGGAAGCCAGCAGGAAGCATTGGGAATCAGGATCATGTGATTTCAGGGATGCTGTGATGAATGGAATGCTGAGGACGAATCATAACTACAACTCCTTCACTGTCATTGTAGATTTGAATGGTCACTGATCGAGTGGTCATAATCTTGAGGATCCCCTGTAAATCTAATTATTTTTTTTAAAAAAATCAGGCTACAGACATCTGACGTACATGTAACTAACTTAACGGAGGGCAGGTTCAAACTAAAGATATTTCATAGCGTAGACATCAAAATTCAAAAGCCATGTATGCATTTTTTTTCTTGAAAGTGAAGTCATGTTTTCCCCTTTTAAGTTAAATGTGGGCTGAAAGAATAATGTTCTAGTTACCAGTGTTTATTTTGAAGACAAATGCTATAATCAGCATGTTTTTATAACTGAGGGTATATGTATAATGTCTTATATAAGGTGGCTTGGCACAGCCATCTTGTTTTGAGTTTTCAGTGCTGAAGATGAATTGAAAAGTTCTCTCCTGGGGAGCAGTGTTAATTTTATTTTGTTCTAATCAAGTATGTCATATGATTCTGGAAATCTTATACTTATTTAAAATACGACTTTAAAAACTTGCTTAGTGTTGCTGAAAATGAGTTACTACCTGTAAGTTTTTCTTAAAGTAGTAGTTTTTCTTAACTGTTATTTTTTTAGTATCCTCACAATTTAAACCTTTCAAAGAGTATCTTCACCAATAACTGGAAGCAGGAAATAAAATCAACTTGGCTTTCTCTCCAATTGAGGTTTATTTTTTCATTAATTTATTTTGGTGATAAGATTTACTACATATTCTGATTCTTGTAATACCTAAATATAAAAAAATACCCAAAGAAGGTGGGGGTGGGGAAATTCCTTAAAATCATCATACAGGGCATATATTCACAGACAGACATTAAACATTCACAGTTGTACGTTAAACATTTCAACAAGTGGAAGCCATAATTTGTTACAACTATATATAGCTAATCTGTATTGATAAGCTATTGATTTGTCAATTACTAATAACATCAATTCTGTAGTTCACTGAATAATTGGAGCCAGATGTTTGTCTATCTCCTGCCAGGTGAAACTCATTAGACAGGATCTGCAACATACTCTTTCTATTGGATCTGATGGGATGGAGAGACATAATCAGAAAGAGATGGTTCCTTATACTGGATAGTTTCCTAATTTGACTGTTATTTAGTTTTTTATGTATTAAATTTAAATTTAATACATTTAGGTATTTATAAACAAATCCTGTTTCATGCATTAAAATGTCAAGCAAAGGAATTCATTGTCAAAAAAGTAAAAATAAAAATAAATTTCACATTTGAACATTTGGCTCTGGTAGAGTTACAAAATAAATGTTCTATTGTTTTAGTATCAATATGACCCTCTAAGACAGTGGGTCTCAACCTTCCTAATGCCGCAACCCTTTAATACAGTTCCTCATGTTGTGGTGACCCCCAACCATAAAATTATTTTATGTTTTCCGTATTTCTTCAAAAAAAAGTGTTTTCCAATGGTTTTAGGTGACCCCTGTGAAAGGGTCATTCGACCCCCAAGGGGATCCCGACCCACAGGTTGAGAACCACTGCTCTAAAATGACCATTTCATTGCCTTTCCTACACATTAACAATATTAAAACAGTAATAAAACTTGCAATAGATTTCAAGCAATAAGTCATATCATTACAAATACAGCACTACAAAAGCTAATTGGGACTAAGTATGGAAGTTATTAGCTTATAAGACTTTATTTTTCAGTAAAATTAGATAAAGTAAGATCTATATAAAATGGCATATTTTGTAAGGCTTAGTGTTGCTAAGGAAATGCTTCTTATGTTGCTATACGTAGATTATGGTTTTATGCTCATTTTGCCTGACGCAGCCAAGTATTTGATGAGCTATATGCTACAATGCATTCGTACATGATTGGAACTAGTAAAGCATTAGCAATCAGACATTCAAGGCTTTAGAACCGCAACGATATTTAGCAAATGAAAGAAAATATGGTACTTTTGAAATACAGAAGGATTTGTGGTCAAGCCAAAACAAGTCAAATCTGAACACAAATGCTCTGAAATTCAGATGAAAAGTTAATCCAGAGAGTCTGAATAGTGTGTGATCTTCGTGACAAATGCCATTAAATTCCTATCGGCACCTTAATCTATTGCAAAGAGGGTTGGGGAGTACAAAGCATCTACTAATTCCTAAGTTTATCAAACTTTCCGTGTTGGGGGGTGGTATTTAGCAGTATTGTGAGAACAGTGCAATAATCTAAGTTACTGATTATGGAAAACTAGGAATGATTTATTAGCTTACATAACACTCTAGAACAGAGGTGTCAAACTCAGGACGACACATCGTCACGTGACATGTATTGCAACATTTGCCCTCTGCTAAAATGAGGACAGGCGTGGCCAGTGTGTGACACATCCAGCTCATGGACCACAAGTTTGACACCCCTACTCTAGAAGGATCCAGGATCAGAACTTAGCGTGATATAAATTCTGGGATAAAAAAGCAGGTATGAATAGTTATGCTTTAGTAATATGTAGTTAGGATAATAGCATCCAAAACCTGCTGATCAAAATAATAAATTATTATTATTATTATTTTTAACCAAAAGTTTTTATTAGTTTTACAAAAAGTTTCAGGAAAGGGGAAAATGGATAAAGTTACAAATTTTGACAGCTACATTATGCAGGAAATGGCACTCCCCCCAATTCTCATAACTTTCACTTATTGATACATTAAGTAATTACTACTTAGTAATATTTTGACAGCATATTTTACCTTATATCTTCAAGTAATTTCAATCTATTTTATATCAAACAGAAAAATTTCCCTGTATTAGCAATTGCATTATTTTTCTAATTCACTTTTGTGATCTAAGTTTTCTCAGTGTTGCCTCTTCTCCCCCCACCAGCAAGGCTCCGGCACCTCCCGTGTCTTGTGTATGCCGTGTGGTATCATCAGTTTTGTCTAGGAGCACTTTGTTTTTTTCCATGAAGGCCTCAGCCTCCATAGTTGTATTAATTCTAACTCTATCAAAATAATAAATTATTATTGTTGGAAAATAAGAACTGTTAAGATTTGGTTTAATGGAAAGTGGAGGCGATAGACATCTCATAATTCTAGAAAAGTAATATTTTAAATTTGTCTAGGAAAACATGAAAAACCAAACATACAGCTTATTGAACTTGTGTGCAAAATAGCCTCTTAGTTCCCTTACTTCTTTATATCCCTGATGTCCGTCATCCAACTTTAGCATCAAAACAATAAAATCTTGCCCGCCTCCATCCCAATGTATCATCATAAATGTTGACTATGATTTTCTTTAAATTGTTTTGTTCCTGAGAACATGGCACAATTAATTCCAGACTTAAAACAACACATGTGAACAAATGTATTATAAAGTTACTTGGATTTTTACAATGCTGCTTGGTTTTTCTTAAACCGTAGTCACAGAACAATAGATTTAGACCAATAATATGAATATCTACACAATTCTTAATCACAAAACATTTTTGAAAAATATATAGTGAGAAAATATATTTTTCATTTTCATTTCTTATTGTTTCAAATAAAACACTACTGTAATTTCATACAGAAAGCCTTAAAGACAGCTATTCAAGTTTAGTTAAAGAGAGTAATTAATAGTGCAATGTTAATTTATATGTAAACATGAGATAATCACATACAGATATTTCAGTACACATAGTCCCTCTACTAATCTTATAATTATATTCATTTTCTGAATGATAAGCATCTCTTCACATTATCATTTGACACCATGCAGATGTATCCGGTATCAAGAGCTGATGAAATTCCATCAATAAGTTTCTGAAGAACCTTTTATTCAGAAGAATGAAAATTAAAATACATACTGAGCCAAAATTATTTTATCAATCAGATTACAAATAGGAACTAAACATACACAATCTAGAAGAAAAACTCTGATAGGATACTTGTACTTGCACCTGGAAAAAGTGCGTGCCTCATTCTAAGCAGGATATAGATTCAATTCCATGATCTTCCTCCTGTGACACAACTTCAGTATCCTTCCTAGTTTCTAAGATCCAATGGAGACAAGAGCTTCTTCAACGGACTGTGCATTCCTCTCCCCAGTATAAATGCCAGACTGTAGCTGGTCATCCTTCACAACAGCCCACGACATCTGGTTGGTAGAGAACTTAGCAGCCCACTCCCCTGAACTGCTAATAACAATGATGCCACCTAAGCCTCCAACTCTGGTTTTCATACAATCTAGAGCAGCATCAGCAGCCTCTCCTGGTGATTTCCCTGAAAAATCAGAATATGAAAAATGCCTTAATTTTAAAAGAAAGAAGTCAAAGGTACATTTTAAATGGATAATTATTATATATGTTTTAAACAGATAAATTATTTTAAATGGATAAACCAAGATACATTTTGCATTCTGCCAACAACCTTTTGAGGTAACTTTTGAAGGGAGTGTTTTCAAGTCAGTTTTTGACTCCTGATGACTGCCTGGACTAATCCTTTCAATTTTCTTGGCAAAGTTTTCAGAAGTGGCTTACCACTTCCTAGGGTTGAGATACAGTGACTGGCCCAAGGTTGCCCAACTGGCTTGGTGCTTAAGTGGGAACAGAACACATGCTTTCCCAGTTTCTAACTGGTGCCTGAACGTCTATACCAGGAGTATCAAAAACTCGCAGTCCGCGGGACGGATGCATCACGTGCTGGCCACACCCATGCCGTTTAGCAAAGGGGGGGGAAAGGTAGTGATACATCACATGACGTCACTGTGACAACATGAGTTTGACACCCCTGCTCTACACCAAGCTGGCTCTCTCTGAGGTAACTAACATTCATGAATAAAAAACACATTTAAAAGGATATACATCCAAAGAACTATGCCATTATTTCTATGAACATAAGGGCTCTTATGTTGCTCTTGTTGCTTTCAAAACAAGGAAAAAAGCTTTCCAATTCAGGTGGATGAACTTTGAAATTGAAGAGTGCTTCAAAAGTGATTGTGATCTGACAGCTGTTCATCAGAAAGGACATAGCGATGAAAATTTCCATTGAGCCTCCTCATTCCCATTGTTTGAACTACTAAATGTTTTAGTTTTAATCAGTAGAAGACTTCCTGCCCAAATTCTACAGGAATTATTGTTAACCTCTCTTTAAACTCTCTAAAACAGACAAGATTATATGGCACTGGGTGTGATGTGCTGAATTAGCAAATAGTGGTCAACCCATGTTTGCCAATCTCCCGCATGTCTGATTCCCTGTGCTGCTAAGGAAGTCTCGAATTGCATGGCCGTGAATTGGGGCCCATTGTCAGAGACTAGGACGTCAGGCAGGCCGTACATGGAGAAGTCTCCGTAATACCTTGATGACCACTTCTGCCGTAGTGGAGGTCATCAGGACTACCTCTAGCCATTTTGAGTAGGCGTCCACAACTGAGGAAAGTCTGGCCATGAACTGGGCCAGCAAAATCAATGTGCACCCTAGACCACGGTGCTTGAGGTCGCTCCCACTCCTTAGCGGGCACCTCTGGGGGACCTGGTCTGGACTCGTGGTGCGTTGTGCAGGTAGCCACCCATTCTTCGATCTCCCTGTCCATGTTAGCCCACCATACGTAACTCCTGGCCAAAGACTTCATCCTGACAATTCCAGGATGCCCTACGTGTAAAGCCTCTAATACTGTAATGTGCAGTTTGGGTGGAACAACGACCCGGTTCCCCCACACAGCCATTAACAAAAGACAATTTGTCATGCTTACAATGGTACATTTTGAATTCAGACCCAACAGACCCCTTGGGCCACCCACTCCATACCCAGTTCAAAATTTGTTTGATGGTGGAGTCTTTTGCAGAGTGGCGGGCAACGTCACTAGACGAGACAGGACCAGTCTCTAAGCAGTCAATGAGGAGAACTGGCGTCTCAGGGGTTGGATCAGCAAGGAGTTCTGGTAGCGGGCAGTGGCTCAAAGTGGAGCCTGGTCGGTGGACGAGGCGGTAGGAGTAGGCAGCTAAGAAAATGGTCCATCTGGTCATCTGCAGTAATAATGAGATAGGAGTAGGTCGGTCCCCAGCCAGCAAGCCAAGTAGCGGTTTATGGTCTGTAATTAGTTTGAAATCACGGCCGTAGAGGTACTCATGGAACCTCTTTACTCCGGCCACTGCAGCCAAAGCCTCATGGTCCAGCTGGCTGTAGTTCTGCTTGGCAGCGGACAAGGTCCTAGAGTAAAAGGCTATGGGGACCTTCGGTTCCGTTGAGCATGTGGTGGCTGAGGACAGCTCCGATGCCAAACAGGGAAGCATCGCAGGTCAGCACCAGTGGCAGGGTCTGGCTGTACTGCACCAGGAACATGTCTGCTGAGAGAAGTCTTTTTACCACGGCAAATGCGGCAGCCTCGGCTCTACCCCAGGACTATTTCGCGTTCTTTGCCAGGAGACGATGTAAGGGCTCAGCAATGGTGGCTTTCTGTTTAAGAAAGACGCTGTAGAAATTAAGGAGCCCGAGGAACACCTGCAGCTCAGTTTGATTGCGAGGTGTAGGGGCGTCCTGAATTGCTTGAATTTTTTTAGTGGTCGAGTGAATCCCAGAGCTGTCGATTAGGTACCGTAAGAATTCAACTCTTGGCACGTTAATTTGGCATTTTTCTTTTTTGAGATGGAGGCCCTTGTCTCGAATTCTCACCAAAACAGTTTGTAAACGTTTGAAAAGTTGTGCCTCATTTGCAGCCGATACCAAGATGTCATCAAAATAGGGGATGACTCCTGGAATCCCCTGCAAATGCAGTTCCGTGACGCTTTGGAACAGTCCAGGGATGATACTAACTCCAAATTTCAGGCTGTGACATTTGAATGCACCCCTGTGCACAATGGTTTAGGCCTCCGCCATAGCGCCATCTACAGGCAATTGTTGGTATGCCTGCGCCATGTCCAATTTAGTGAATACTTTGCCGGGGCCTAAAGAATGTAGTAGATGCTGTACAATGGGTACAGGGTAAGCGCTTTGTTGTAAAGCTTTATTGATTGTGCATTTGTAGTCCGCGCAGATGCGGACAGGCCCGTCAGATTTGATAGGTGTCACTATAGGGGTCTCCCAGCGTGCGTGATCAACCGGCTCTAGGATTCCCTGGCCTACAAGCTTGTCAATTTCCAGATCAATTTTGGGGCGGAGAGCAAAAGGTACTCTCCTGGGTTTTAGCCTTATGGGGGCTATGTTGGGGTCCAAATTAAAAGAGATTGGAGTCCCCACATACTTTCCCAGACCGGTGCTGAAGACATCCTCGAACTCCTTAGCGCTCTCGTCTTTCACGGCATTGATACCGGTCACTTCTAGGCCCAGGGCTTCAAACCAGTCAAGCCCCAGGAGGCTCTGCAGGTCACTGCTGACCACATCATTGGGAGCTGGCTGCTGTATTTCTTGAATTGCACCTGGAAGGTGCCCTGGCCCATGATGGGAACTCGGTTCCCCTGGTAATCGCGAAGGTGGATGTCAGGGGCGCGTAGATGCTGCTTCTTCAGGCTAGGGATAGCCCGCTTGAGTGTAGAACACGGCATGATGGCCTTCCTTCTGGTTGCGAATATTAAATTCGTGCCGGCAGACATGCTTAGACGGCTTGGGAGCGTAGTGAGTCCTCAGCGTCTGCTGGTGCACGGACCAAGCGACCGATTGTAGCGGCATTGGTTCTGACAAGTCTTTGGCAGTTTTGAACACTTCCCATCCATAGTAACCGAGGAACATGTTCTTCTTGCGGCCTTCAGAAAGGCCCATGCGGTTGTTGGCTTCGAGGAAGCAGTCGAACCTCAGCATATACGAGTCCCAGTGCTCGGTGACTGGGTCATACAGAGTCGTTGGGGCGTGCATGGCCATTTTGTGTTCTGAGGGTGTTTTGAATTTGCCACTCAAAAATGGCTGCTCGAAACTGCGCTTTGCTCCGGGCTGGATTACTTGCTGGATTGCTATGCTCTTTTTGGTTCGCCTAGTTGCCTTACAATCCCACCTTCGTCGCCAGTGTTAAATCGGGTAACACACAGGCTAACAGTAACAACAGCTCTTTATTAACTCAGTAGCAACTACGTACAATCCAGCAAAGGTTGAGTCTTACAGCAGCCCTTTTATAGGGAGCTGTCAGACCCTTCGACCAATGAGATTAAACCATTGGTGGAAACCATTATAGCTGAAGCTACCATCTAACACTTTAAAAAGCCAAGGAGGACAAAATGTTCACTCTACAACAGCTACTATTGCAAAGTTTAGCTATTCAAATTCTGTGAGGGAGTGATTCTGTTCTAAACCTTCAGCTGAGCACATCCTCTTTACTTAGGGTGCAATGAATTGCCTAGCTTTAGTTGAAAAATGTTGATTTTATTATACATTTCTGTTATAATAGTATAAACATGAGAATAAGCCCCCACATACATATTGTCTAAAAGCTCTTCTTTAGCTAAAGATACTGAACCAATATTGTCAACTAAAGCACCTTGAAGTGTGATTTAACCTAGAAACACTTCTTAGATGTCTCACTGTTGCCACTAGGACCAGTTTATCTTTTCTATGTTATCATATCAGGCCTATTATATACATGTACACATCCATGCAAGCCAGAATCATGCGGAGAATGCCATATTAACAACAGCTATCAGCTTTCAGGTTATAAACCTTGTGCCTGTTTTAAGATAGATTCTGGAATGTTTGTTTACCCACATATCACTCTGACATTTTTATGTTTTATATCATTTTTTAAAAAGATGCTGAAAATATATCCCACCCTTTCACATACACTTTATTTATGTCAGGCCTCAGCAAAAAGCTAGCCCACCTGTGCTGTTTTAGCAGGGGGGGGGGGGAACTAAGCAGTGTCTGACTTGGCTAATCCTAGGCCAGGAAATCTCAGGGCTAACAACTCGGAAGTTCAAAAACAGGGATCTACCCTGTTTCCCTGAAAATAAGAAGTCCCCGGATAATAAGCCCAATCGGGCTTTTGAGCACATGTGCTAAAATAAGTCCTCCCCCGAAAATATTGCAACACAGCAGGAGCCATAAGGGGACCATGTTCACCGCCTCCCGCACCTCAAAAATAATAAGTCCTCCCCCAAAATAAGGCCAAGCGCTTATTTCGGGAGTCAAAAGAAAATAAGACCCTGTCTTATTTTCGGGGAAACACGGTACATATCTAAGAAAGTGTTGCTGTGCAGTCATTGGGAATCAAGCACAACTCAGGGAGACTTTGTGTTTTCCTGATATTATACAAATCTATTCTGAAAGTTATCCAACAGAAGTTCCTTCACTGCTTTTGTAAGATTGCAGGAACATGCTGTATCATCAGCCTATTTCCAGGGTTACTTTCAATTTCATGCTAATAGGCTTTCACTCACACTGCTGATTTTTTCCTTCCTCATCATCCCTCAAGCTCCTCCCCAAGAGCAGATTTGAAAGGAAAGAATTTGCTCTGCTGGCTGGTTCTGGATGAATACAACTGGGCTTCAGTACAATTGCTACTATGAAAGCAGTGGTTTTCATATGAATTTCCTTTTTTTTTAACTAATTGAAATAGTACTTCAATCCTCAAGTTAGAATGATTGTAGAAGGAATTATTTTTTTCACAAGTGAAGATGTCTTAAGGAACTCATCGAATGTCCTTTAATTACTTCTTTAATAGTTAAAACTGGAACAATTTGACAGTATTGTCAGGTAATTCAAAGAACATTTTAGACATAAAAGTGGCTAACATTAAAAACAGCTATTACATTATATACTGATAAAATAAAATGCCGTACCCTAAGATTTATTGAAATAGTACAGCAATATGGTGTGTTGTCAGGTTATTCAGTCGAAGCAACTCTCATAGACTTCTGATAGGCTCCATTAAATCTGTGGAAATTTATTTTATTGGGTATCTTAAATAATTATTCGTTTCATTTGTAGATGAAAATATATTAGATTGTTTGCATCTGATTAGTGTTCATGGCAGTAGCAAAGATCAAAGAACCAATGAATAGACCAGTCTCTTGGAATCTTCTCTCCAGGTAAGATCAAGATAGGAGATCACCCATACATGCTGCATACAGATGACTATTACTTGTGTGGACATTCTAGGACAGTGGTTTTCTGTCAAGTCTGAATGCTGGAGTATGAAATTCTGGGACTCAGACGCAGCTGAAGGAGACTTTTGAAGACTGGAATCAGAAAATAATAGCTACAATATCAACAATTCAGCAATGAGGTCTGTTAATGAGGTCTGCTTCTATGGGTCAGTTGATCAATAACCATGTACCAATTACTGTATTCGGAGATGGGTTCCTACTGGTTTGGGCCATATCGGTTCTATCCTGGGCGCCACCATCATAATTTTCTGTTCTGCACATGCGCAGAACTATCTTCATTGAAAAATGTAATTTTTCCCCTTTTTTACTGGTGTGCACATGCACAGACCTTTTTAAGTGCAAATGCACAGGGGCATGGAGTGCACAAAAGGAACCCATCCCTGATTATATCTTATTGAAAAAATGTCAGATATAGAAGACCAAGGAAATGACTTAGAAAAGGTTGTTACATGGAATCTAAAAAAAAAAAAAACCTTTAAAATTTTAAAAGAGAAATAGAAATGAAAAATTAAGAGAGTAACCTGGATAGTTTTTTTCCTATTGGAATTGGAAAAGAGGCTTGTTAAAGCCTTGAAGAAATCTGTGCAATGGGACAAAGAAGAAATGAAGAGAAATCAAATCCTACCACAATATTTGACTGAACTACAGATTAAGAAGTAAAAGGAAGGAATATAAAATTGGTTGATCAAGTTTAAGCAAGTTATGTTGTTACTTTTGGTAACCCTTTGTGGACTTTCTGCTACCACAACTGAAAAGATGCTTTA
The DNA here is from genome assembly GCF_964273705.1 of Natrix helvetica. NCBI lineage: Eukaryota > Metazoa > Chordata > Lepidosauria > Squamata > Natricidae > Natrix > Natrix helvetica. Next base: position 168,439,222 of record NC_138552.1, read on the forward strand.
TGGACTTGTCCATAAGAGATGGGATATGAGATAAAGTGATAATTGTTCCCATCAATTAGAGGGGGTGAAGAATCACTTAAGTTTGTTGTGATGAAGGTAGGAAGTCACTTCTTTATATTTTCTTTTCTTTTTTTTCTTGCACTTTTTACTCTTTTCTATTATCTTTTCTTGCAAATTCAGTATTAGATTTTACTATTATAATCAATGTTATTCCATATATAGAAATAGAAATATATAAAAGTAGAGCAATCCTATGAACATATGGGTTATATGCTGCAAAAAATAAATATTAACTCCTATGTTAGTACTCTTAACTTATTTTAAACAGATTGACTATTAAGACTCTTGGAAAAACAAGACTCTTGTCAGACCTGAACCAAGTAACATAGAACAGGACTACTTTTATTGAAACAGCTATAGCCAGGATGGCGAACCTATGGCATGCGTGCCACAGGTGGCACGCGGAGCAATTTGTCAGGGCACACAAGGCGTTGCCCTATCAGCTGGCCAGCGTGCATGCACGTGCTGGCTAGCTGAATTCAGCTTTTTTTAAAGCCATTTTTTGTCCTCCTCAGGCTCCAGAGGCTTTATAGGAGCCTGGGGAGGGCGGAAAGAGCCTCCCCTGTCCACCCACCCTCCGGAGGCTTCATGAGCTTCCCTGAAGCCTCCGGAGCGCAAAAACCCAGCCCTATGGCCAAACCAGAGGTTCGGGAACGGACTTCCAGTTTGCTCGTAGGATCAATTTAAGCACTCTGGAGGCTTTAGGGACCTTCAGGAGGCTTCCCTGAAGCCTCTCTGGAGGGCTTAAACCAACCCTATGAGCAAACCAGAAGTCACTTCCGGTTTGCTCGTAGGGTCGTTTTTAGTCCTCCGGAGGCTTCAGGGAAGCCTCCTGAAGGTCCCTGAAGCCTCCAGAGGCCCTGGGGGGGGGGGGGCAGGGAGGCTGTTTTCGCCCTCCCCAGGCTCCTAAAAAGCCTCTGGAGCCTGGAGTGAGCGAAAAAAGCATGCAAAAAATGGGGGGGGGGCTCTCATGCGCGCATGCGCACTGGGGTGGTTGCATGTTGCATTATGGGTGTGGCATGCCCACGCACAACCCCCCTATGCTCCCCCTACGTATGGCACATGAGCCAGAAAAGGTTTGCCATCGCTGAGCTAACGTAACAGAATCTTGTAGGTCTGAATGTGCTCCCCCCTCCCTTACGTTATATTTGAGGCTTGTCTGAGACATTTTCTCAAATTACTTTCTTGACCTAGGCATCACTTATTTGATTATTAGTTTGATAGAAGGTCTTCCTCCTCTTTTAGGGCCATTCCCTATGCCCTCTATGCTATTTTTTAATCTAACCTGCAGTTTGTAACAGTGGTAGGATACGACCGGTACGCCCCGGTACGGCGTACCGGTGCCTGCTGGGAGCACCAGGTACCATTCCGGTATGGTGCTCTGGAGGCCCCGCCCGCCCCCGCTCCTTACCTGTATGTGAGCTGTTTGGGGCTTCCGCCCACGGAGCGTATGGTGCCTGCATGACACTCCACTGAGCAGCTGGAGCATTGCGGAGTGTCACAGGCGGTAAGTATACATGCGCACCTGCTCGCGTTCATGTAATGGACGCCTGGCCCCATTGCACAATACCGATTACAATGGGATCCGGAAGCCACCACTGGTTTGTAATATGGTTTTATGATCATAGATAGGTGGTCTTAGAAATCAGTCATAAAACAAACAAATACACACACTTTCATGCTTTTTAACTTTATCACTGGGCATATTTTTTAACTTGTTTCTTTGTGCGTAATTTAACGGACCAAGTTTTAGCGTTGACATTCATAAATATGTAAATATGATTTTGGAGAAGGATAGCATGATTTTAAATGTGAATACAACTTTGAATTATATTTTCAGTTTTTCAATTTATATTTATCAATATATGAAGAAGTATCTTAAACATGGAATGTTGTGAAATTGATTGTCCTTTCACAAGAAAAGACAGCATCACCCTACATTGGCAGTCTTAGACTGTTTGTGTGTTCATTCTCTGCTTCTAAACAGGATCTCTATCAACAGAATGGGAAGATTGACCAATATTATTCTGTGCGGTCAAGGTTTACTGCGGCATTTAATAACTGAGCTGATGCTTTGAAAAGGCTATTGTTTGTATGTGCCTGTTTTCTCTATTTACTTTTTTTCTGCATTCCTTTTTCCCTTTTTATTAAAGCAATTTTTAAAGAAAATTTGACTTTCCAGCCTCTCCTACAGTCCTGAAATGTCCTAGTGGTCTCCAATCAAGCCTCAGCCAAAGTCAGCTAAATAACGTCATCTACAGTATAAGCAATATAAAACATACATGATTCATTTGAAATTCCTACCCAGCCATTAAGCTTCCTTTGTGACTCTCAGTCTTTCTCAGCCTAATCTGTTCCACAAGATCACAGCGAAGATAAAGTTGGAGGAACAAGTGCCAGATATTATGACTTGAACATATCAGAGAGGAATGTTTTAATCTAATCTTCCCAAAGAAACAGAAGCAACCTTCTCTCTATCCCATAACTAAAAAGCTAAACCAAGAGGCCCTTGAGGCAGCAAACTCTTATTTAAAACACAATTGTTATCTGCTCTCAATGCAGGCAACCTTTCATGTGAGGGGAAATGTTCCAAATTAATGTAGCTAAAGAGTTGTTGTCAAATTGCATAAAATAGAGATCAAGTGTCCCTTAGTAAGATAGCCAGACTATCAAGGCAGTGGTGGGTTTCAATTCATTTTACTACCAGTTCTCTCATGCGTGTGTGCACGCTTGCGCACACGATGCTTATGCACATAAGCATCCGGGCGGGTGGGCAGAGCCTCCCCGTTCACCCAATCCGGGGCGAACCAGTAGCAACCCATCTCTGTATCAAGGGCTTTGGAAACAATATATCTACCAACATTGTTTTGCAACTCAACATTTTCTGTGAAACTATTTGAAGTTCTTGAGTAACACAAATAAGCCACAGAATCACACTTTTCCCTGTAACTAACTATATGTAGAAAAAAACGGATTAATATGTGTCCAGACTGTAATAGAAGTCAAGATCTTAGATAACCCAAAAGATAAAATTCTCCACGGTCAACCATAGTTAGATTATGTTATGGTCACATGAATATCCTGTTGCCAGCTGTTTATCATAGCACTCTTCCACATCAATACCCAGATTAGAACATTCATTTTCAATGAATTTATTATATTTAAACAGACGTCAGAGGAAAAAAATGGTATTTAAAACATATTTAAAAGACTTCAGCAGTGAGTAACCTAAACCCTTCAATAGTTATAAGCATATTGTTGCTGAACGTGAACATATGACACGAACATTTTGCAGCCATGCTTTTTTTACTTACGACCAACACTTCATTGTATGCAGCTATTTTTTTTAATAGCATTATTCCAGTACATATTAGTAGAATGTCATTTAGGATGATTGGACTGAGATCAACACAAATCTAGCTAAAAAGAAAAAAATGCTGCTATTTTGAGATGATCTCTGAAGCCAGCTGTCATTAGCTTGGTAACATCCAAATATATTTCAATTCCTATAATTCCCCATACAGGATGGTTCATGGAGAGCACTAGCTTGGAGAAAACTAACCTAAAATATTAAATTGTTTCATTTTTTCTTTGCCAATTCTATCAATTACATAAATATAAAGTGTAAGGAGCTTCGTGGTAAATATACTGATAAAGCCAGTAGGTGTTCAAGGCAACAAATAAAATTCAGGTAAAAAAAAAGAATCTTTCAATATCCAAACAAAACATAACAAAAACTGAAGGAGCTGGAATATTTCGTGCAGTAAAACCATAAACTGGCATTAGAAAGTACATAAAACTTGACAAATAGGAAGGCCAATAATGATGGGCTGCGGATAGCGGAAAACTTTATAGGCCCTTTGCTCTGAATGGCAAATTAGAGCTCCAAATTAGAGCTTACACGGTTAATAGAAGCAGATGCTAGGACAGAGGTGTCAAAGACATGTCATCATGTCATCATGGACTTTTTTTGTCAGGGGAAGAATTATTTCACCCTGAACTAGACGAGGCTTAGACCGCGGCGTTTCCAAACAGGCATATTCTTTAAGGTGCGAAGAAAAGAAAATAAAGAAATTCCGGAGAACGTATTCTAATTAATAAAACAAACTTTAATACAAAAATAAGAAATGGAAATAAAACAAAACAATCTAATCGTTACATTTTGAAAAAAAGCAATTCTGTCTACCAGCTTTCCTGGCAGACGGACAAAGATCAAAAGGGAAGAGAAGAGTCTGGAATGTGTGAAGTAATAAAAACAGATAAGCATGCGCAGTACTTCATTGTCAGATAAGACCTTATGACCTGCGCAGTAACTCTTTCAGTTTAACTATTTAGTTTCAATTTGTTAGTTCAGGCTAGCAAACAATTTAACGCAGTGACATTTTTCCCCTTTGCTAAACCAAAGGTGGGCATGGCCAGCATGGGACGCATCCAGCCTGCGGGCCGTGAGTTTGACACCCCTGTGCTGTGCTAGTACAAACCTTTGAATTTATATCAGATTGAATGTATGTATATTAGCTCCAAAATCAGTATTTGTTGCATGTCCAAAGTGCTTCCAATATGATGCATCCTCAAAACTGAACTAACCAATGACAATGTTCATCAACTCACTGTGTGCAATACTACAGCTTCATGCTTTATATAATGTAAAACTTCTGGAACATCAGGTTATACCTTGCTCCATATGGTAAAGAGTAAGTCTTGCCAGGATCACTTTCATAATGCTCTCTCCGTGGCCAGTGGTGGAGGTGGCACCAACACTATTATCTGCATAACCACCACTTCCTGGGATAGAAAAAGGTAAAAGACAGCCGTTTAGTAACCCACATCTGCGATCAATATTGATGTATTTACACAGCGATAATATCAACTATATTTTATTAACAATGAAGGACTCGAGTGGAATGCAATTGCCTCAACTTTCATAAAAGTATAGAGAGAAGGTGAAGGATGGAAAGGACGCCCCCAATGCTTCCTCAGAGAAGAATGCCTACTAGACGGTTTCCATGGGAAAAGCATGTTCAGAGAACATATTTTGGTATCTGAAGAAACATTCTCAAAATACTTCACACTTTCCACTCCGTCAACTTATCTTGATATATGGCGTTTCCTAAAAGCTATGAAATAATCTCATCTTAAAAAAACATGCCATTCAATAAAAATAGCTTTGTTTGAACTACAAGCCAAACAGTTGCTTGCTGGCTCTACTTCAGTACTTTCCACTTTCAGATTTAAAAGGACCTGGTTCTATGGGATGGCCTCCAGAAGACCTAACAGCCCTTATTCCTCTCTGGAATGTAGTCACTGAGCATTATGAAATCATTATTGATCATGTGCATTTTATGAGAAAGAGAAGACACATCTATGGTATTGTTCCTCCCCTACCTATGCATGCTGTATCACCAACGCGGCCAAGCCGTTTGTTAGTAAGTCCTCCTGTTGATGTTGCACAAGCTACATTTCCTGCACTGTCGATAGCAACGGCTCCAACTGTTCCAAGGTCTCTGCCAAAAATAGCATTTCAGACAATTAGCTGCAGATCTTAAAGCATTTGACAAACAAACACAGCGTCTGTTAGCATAGGTAGCTATTTTTCAAGTATGAAATGACAACAGGCTGTCTTCAGTCTCAAGCCATGAGTCTCCATGCAGGTTCACTTAGACGACTTACTAAAACAACACAGCCAGGTTAATGCACTCTATGGGGCTTATACTTAAGCTGCCATAGACTTTAACTTATGTAAAATTATTAGAATCACAGATTCCTCTTCAGATTAAAGTTTTTCCTCTTCTTTCCCACAAATGGCCTTTAAAATTTTTTTTTACTTTGACAGCTTGGACAAATAGGATCTTTCTCGTGGACTAATATCATTCTCATTTACTTGCAATTGCTTTGGGCTACTACAGCTACTGAATCCCACAAAGTGCAATTCTATCATTAAAATCAATGAAAAGTCAGTGTTTTTAACAACAAAATCCTTCCCGATCAGATCAAAGACCTATTTAAATGACTGGTCTCAAGCTCAAATCATTACAAAGGCTGCAAGGCTGGTTAATTAGGCCAAAGGCTATAGCACTGAGGTCTTTTCATATATTGATAGAACTGTCTCTTAAAATCTTGTGATGTGCATCAAAAAGAATGCAGCACACAATTGCACTACACCTCTCCCATTCTCTCCAGTTGCTTTCTGGGGCTACTTGTTGCTTAATTAACAGGTGTACAAGAAGGCTGCCTCTATCTTTCTGAAGAGCAGCCTTTATGTGAACTGGGATATGTGGAGAGCATAGTGCAAGCAGGGCCTGTTTGCTCTCTTGTTCAGCAGAGTGCAAAGTGAGTGGTGTGAAGCAATAGCATGCATTCACAATAGTGAATTTCAGCAGCCGTAATCATGGCTGTCTCATTTTGTTAACACTGGAGTTTGGCATGTAGCTGCACAGTGACCAGCTACAACAGGGAAAGCATTATCCCACCCCATTCCTTTCACAGCTGGTTCCAGGTTTGCAGATCCCACCATCATTCTTCTACGCACGGCCTCCCTTCCAGCTTGAGGTGCCCTGGGAGGGTGAGGGAACACGGCCATCACAGCTAGGGCAGAGGCCAAAACTTGATCCTCTTGCCACTCATTGCTGCAGCTTACCAATTTAGAATATGATACACCAGATAGGGTAGGGCATCTGCACTTAGGTTTGCACTGAGGTGCCTTCACAGTCAAGACTGTGTCTCATTCTCATTGCCGCACACCTCCTGACTAAGACTTTAGAGGGAAAAACACAGCTCCATGCCTGAGTTGGGCTGTGATAGTGCAACAGTGTCCCAGTGCAAAGCTAGGAACTGCTATCCAGTCTGTCCCACCGCCATAGTTTTCATTTTAAACTGTACCAAAGAGATGCTACAACAATGGCAGGGGCAGCCCTCTCTCAACCTGTATCACCAAAGCCACAGGTCTGAGCCTCTTCTACATCAGCCAAAGAGAACATTGGTATTCTTCTTCACTGCACTTCTTCCGCCTGTCATTCTCGTGCTACAAGGTGTGAGCTGAGGCTTTGAGATCTTGCTCCAGCCAGCTTCTTGCTTCCCCAGACCACAGCCACAAAAAGTTGAGAGGAGGACAGGAGAAACTTCTTGCAGCAGCTTCCAGCAGCTCATAGAGAATACGCCCTCGGAATTTGGGGAAGAGATTATGTGGGTTTATTGCTTTCTTTAATTTAATTTTCTTCATTCAAGCAGACAAAACACCAATAGCGATAGTTACTTTTGACATTCTTGAGGGTTCCAGTCAGCCTCAAGGTTTTTCTTCCACCTCTCCAACGACCTCTCAGTGATTAATTTTTCTCCGGGAACCTCAGGGATCCCCATAGCCTTAGCAAAGGCTGAGGCCCCTTGATCAGTCAGCAACATGTGGTCCGTCTGAAGGAAAGATGAGAGAAGCAGCCACTCAAATTGCTGCACAAATCAGTTTCAATCCATGTACATACAACCACAGAAAAAAAGAATGGCATTTCAGCAGTGTCCTGTATTTCTCAAAACACTTAATGTTGTTTGCCGAATACTTGCTGCAAATGCTACCGCACAAAGAAGGGTGCACAGTTTAATACATCCATTCATTTCTGCCTTCCATTAAAAAAGAATCCTGAACCTGGATAAGAATGCTACCAGAAATTGAACATAATTTTGATTGAACATAATTTTGATTTCTTTATTTAATTCTACGGATAGAATCACCTGTCTACGTTAAAGGGATGTATGAAAGAGACAAAATTTGTTTTTATAATAGTGTTTTTTAAAAAACAAAAATCCAGAAGAAAATCTCTAGAGTGCTACTTGTCAGGGAGAAAGATTATGTCCTCTAGCTTTATGTTCCTTTCTAAGGTGTGTTCTGTGCAAGAAACTGCAAACTTTTATATTGGTGTGAAGTAGAACATTTTGAATCAGAGCTGTTTTCTTTTAGCCATGCAGAAATTGGGATTTGAATTTGCTGAACTTCTATTGCAAGTTGCTCCTGTTTTTTACATTGCCTTCAAGTTGAAGACAGTTTCATAAGGAGATACACCATTTGTACCACTTCTCTTCAAATACTGCAGTTGTATCCCGATCTTATTATGTCACATTCTATCTAGTGACTTGTTCACAACATATGCTAATTGTTTCTTTTATTAAGAAAAGTACCGCCAATTGTACTATGAACTCTCTCCCTCCCTCCTGTCTCTCCTTTTTCGTGTGTGTTTGTGTGTGTGTGAGAGAGAGAGAGAGAGTGAGTGAGTGTGTGTGTGTGTGTGTGTGTGTGTGAGAGAGAGAGAGAGAGAGAGAGAGAGAGAGAGAGAGAGAGGTAAAGTTTGCTATTGTACTGAGCCCTTTGTACATGCACTACTATGACAGGTTCCTTGGGATTAAGGAAATAAAATGTATTTTTTGTCAAGATCATTTTGAACAAAATGAACCCCCAACAACAAGCAACAGATATTGCCAGGTGCTGGAATCCCAAGCCGAGCGCCATAAATCATCTTATGTAAACCAGAAGGATAATAAAGAAAATTTATTCTTATCAGTCAATAATGTTCCACACCTGTAGAGAAAAAAAAATGCCTTGTGCACTACTGCCCTCCTCTGCTTTTGCTTTCAAAACAAATTCAACAGCTATTCATGTCAAAGAAAGTCACTTTATGTTTAATGGACCTAATTTTCAGGCAGCATAGATAAAGATTGCTATTCTTGAAGAAAATATCACAATACAATAATATTCTTAGAGACTAGAAGTTCAAATAAAAATAATTTTAGGATAAAGCAGTATATTTATTAGTCAACCGAAGGCATATGTGGCACTTCATTGTTTTTAAATGAACTGTTAGAAGCATTTCAAAAAGATCTTAAGCTTTGGCTGTCATATTGCTATCAATAGATAGAATGAGTTGATTCATGCTCTCAATTCAAAAACACGTAGCTTTACACACATGCACAGTTAAAAGGCAGCAATAAGACCTGTATTATATTTTAAATTATAAAAGTAAATCATTGAAAATACTGGAAAATGTTGAAATCTGTTTGCACATGTTCCATCTTCACCTTGTTTAATGAGCATGGCATTTCATTTCATTTAATTCTGTGTGCGTGCGTGTGTGTGTATATAAAGCTACTGTCTTGAACTGTTATAAACTACATGCTTTAATTACAAAAACCCAAAGGTTCAAAAGTTTATGAATGGATAGAATGAATCTGCCAGAAACAGTGTTCCTGAAACTTCACTTAAAGAATTGGGCATTGCAGAGATTACAATGGTTCCACAAGGTATGTAATTGAATGTGAATACAACCAAGAATACGGAAAATGTTTTCTTGCATTCCATTGCGATCTTGGTTTTATGGCTATTAAATATTACTTAAAACTAGATATTAAAAATGTTATGTTTTTTTAGTTAATGACATTCTACCTTTTTCAGATTTCCTCAAAACTTAGCATGGAGCATGAATTTATATTTATTTATCAGGCATACATCAGGAGTTACAAATTCATATTATAGTAATTGCAACTTCTGTTCAGTACAGAGATGGGGAAAAATTCTCTTGTCTTTGTCATACAACAGAGGATCTACAGAATGTTCAGGTTTCTTTCTTTTTTAGTGAGCTAACACTGAATGAAATACAAGTTTATTTGGCGATTGAAATGTAATATCCATGTTTGTACAATATACTCTGTAGATTCATCATCCCAAAATGAACATAAATTGTCTCCAAACATGTTAGATTTTTCAGTGCAAGTCATGAAAATGTCTTATAGGAGCCAAGCCTCTATATTTTGGAAGTTTTCCAGAAGTTATCATTTTAATAGATCTATCCTGAGGAATTACAAGCTTATGAAATTGCCTGACTTAATGAATAGGATCTCAAAGGATTGCTTAACAAGATAGTCTCAAGAATGTTGCTTGTCAAAATCTTTTTTAGTCAGTAGAGGGAGCTAATATGGTGCCATGGTAGGCTATGGCACCTTGATCATTTTAGAAACATATACAGTAAGCACAGCAAAACAACAGTCAGAATTTGTAGCAAAGATTTTAATAACATGATTACCATTTTGATGTTTTTAAAAGAAATGCCACATTTCAATGTTTCTCAAGTTAGAAAGCTTAAAATCTTTATTAAGATAAAATTTGATACAGAGATGAGAAAAAAACCTATCCTTCCAATAATTGCTAGGTATCCTGGCCATTCTGACACTGCTTATCTGCAGTGGCTGCTTAAGGACTAACAGCCCATAACTACAGTGCAGGTGGCTAGATTCTGTGCAGCAGCACTGGGGATTCGTTGGAAACACGTGTCTAATCCACCATAGCTATTGTATACAACAAATGTGGCAAACCCTTTACACTACTTACTGTTTTCCCTTTTAGTATGAAACTGACTAGAGTTTATGAATTGTAATTTTAGTATAGTAGACCGTGTGTAATTGACAGACTGGATTTTATCATAGATTTTATGTGTTATTTATTATTTTATTCTAGAATTTTTAATTGCCTATTTACTGGGTGTTTTTATTTGTTCTGGTCTATGACTGTAATTGAATTGAATTATTACTAAGATAAAATAAATCTTCCCACATTAACATACAATAGCAACATGCTTTTATATGTGGGACATAGAATGTATCAACAGCCCAGAGCATTCATTCTGATTTTGAAATCTCATTTTAAAGTGTATATTCTCCCTGTAATGATATCTTTATGTTTCGTTTTGTTTTGTTTTGTAAACTTGGAGCATCTCAAAATCTACCAACTTTTCTCCTTTGTGCATGTACTGTTTTGACTTCACAAACACTAACCCTTGGAGAATGAATTCATTAAAGAAAAAGGAGTATGCTAAAAATATATGCATAGTCTAGCACAATTAGTGCAGAGCATGACATAAAATACTAGAAAGTTTAAGCGTAGTAGAAAGGTGCTGGAATATTCTGCAATATATATATTAAGAAAAAGACTACAGGAGTTCAACAACCTTGTTGTACATAATAATTAATAATAATAATAATAATAATAATAATAATAATAATAATAATAATAATAATAATAATAATAATAATTGATTGATTATAAAAAAAGCATTCGACTCATTGCCACATAGTTGGATCATAAAATGCTTAGAAACAACTGGCATTAGTAAAAATATTACATCCTTCACTGAAAAGGCGATGAAACAATGGAGAACTGAGTTGGCAGTAGGGAATGAGAACTACGGAATGGTCAATATCAAGCAAGGAATTTTCCAGGGTGATTCACTTTCACCTCTTCTCTTCATCATCGCGATGATCCCACTATCAGTAATCTTAAAAAAAATGAAATTAGGCTACCAAACAGCCAAAGAAGCTGAAAAAATTTCACATTTATTATATATGGATGATTTGAAACTCTATGGAAAGTCAGAAATAGAAATCCAATCACTGATAAACACAGTCCGAGTATTCAGCAACGATATTTCAATGCAGTTTGGCATGGAAAAATGCGCCACTGTATCCATAAAAAGGGGCAAAATCACTACGTGTGAGGGAATTGAAATGCCCAATGGCCAACTAATTAAATGCAACGAAAATGAAGCCTACAAATACTTAGGCATTCTGCAGTTGGATAACATCAAACATGGAGAAGTAAAAACTATTGTCAGGAGAGAGTACACCAACAGAGTTAGGAAAATTTTGAAATCTAAATTAAATGGTGGAAATACAATCAAGGCCATAAATACCTGGGCAATACCAGTTATAAGATACACAGCTGGTATAGTTAACTGGACACAAACTGATTTGGACATTTTGGACCGAAAAACCAGGAAACTAATGACAATGCACTACAGTTTACATCCACGTGGTGACACTGATAGACTATACCTGCCCCGAAAATCAGGTGGCAGAGGATTATTACAAGTGAAGCAAATAGTTGAAGAAGAAAAACATGCACTGGCTGATTATTTAAAAGAAAGTCAAGAACATCTATTAATCGAAGTAAAGAACAAAAATCTATTGAAGGCCCAACAGACGAAACAAGAATACAAAAAAGATATGATAAAATTAAGAATGGAGAGTTGGCAGAACAAAGCATTGAATGGCCAATTTCTGGAAAAAATAAAAGATAAAGTGGACAGTGAAAAAACTTGGTTATGGTTAACAGCAGGTACATTAAAGAAAGAAACAGAGTCACTAATCCTGGCTGCGCAAGAACAAGCTATCCGAACAAATGCCATTAAGGCCAAAATCGAAAAATCCTCTGATGATGCCAAATGCAGACTCTGCAAAGAAGTTGATGAAACTGTTGACCACATACTCAGCTGCTGTAAAATAATCGCGCAGACTGACTATAAAATGCGGCACAATTCAGTGGCACAAATGATCCACTGGAATTTGTGCAAAAATTATAATATTAAAACAGCAGCAAACTGGTGGGAACATAAGCCTGAAAAAGTCGCAGAGAGTCAGATGGTCAAGATCTTGTGGGATTTTCGTATACAAGCGGATAAAATACTGGCGCATAATACACCAGACATCACACTGGTTGAGAAAAATAAGGTTACAATCATAGACATCGCAATACCAGGTGATAGCAGGGTCGCCGAGAAGGAATATGAAAAAATTGCGAAATACCAGGACTTAAAAATCGAAATCCAACGATTATGGCACAAACCAGCAGTGGTAATTCCAGTGGTAATCGGCACACTGGGTGCTATTCCAAAAGCACTGGAATTACATTTAAAACAGTTAAAAATTGACAAAATCACCATCAGTCAAATGCAAAAGGCTGCACTGCTTGGATCTGCACACATATTACGAAAATACGTTACGACGTCCTAGACCCCTGGGTGGGGCCCGACTAGTAATTAATGCCAAATCCGGTGAAACAACTGGCCGCTGTGATACACTTCTGTTGATGCAATAATAATAATAATAATAATAATAATAATAATAATAATAATAATAATAATAATAATAATTATTATTATTATTATTATTATTATTATTATTATTATTATTATTATTATTATTATTATTATTATTATTATTATTATTATTATTATTATTATTATTATTATTATTTAAATTTCTAGACCGCCCCCTCTCCCCGGAGGGACTCGGGGCGGTGTACAGGAATAAATTTAAAACATACATACAATCATACACATAGGTAAAAATCAAATTAAACAACCCCTGTACAATTTATAAAAATTAAAAAACAGACCCTAAAACCAATCCTAAAAATTTAAAAAATAGAACTGAGGTGGGATAGGTGGAATTGGGCCAAGCCGGCTAGCTGGAATAGGTGGGTTTTAAGTTTCTGACGGAAGGAGCCGAGATCCGTAGTCATTCTAATGTCAGGGGGAAGGTCATTCCAGAGGGTCGGGCCCATCACAGAGAAGGCCCTTCCCCTAGGCGTCGCCCGCTGGCACAGCCTAGTGGACGGCACCCAGAGGAGTCCCTCTCTGTGTGAGCGAATCGGCCGAAGGGATGTATGGGGCAGGATACGATCCCACAAATAACTAGGTCCTGTGCCATGGAGCGCCTTAAAAATGATGGTCAACACCTTGAAGCGCACCCGAAAAGCCACAGGCAGCCAGTGCAGCCCGCGCAGGAGAGGTGTTACGTGGGAGTAGCTAGAGACTCCCGAGACTGCCCGCACGACCGCATTCTGAACCAGCTGCAGCCTTCGGGTGCATGTCAAGGGGAGCCCCATGTAGAGAGCGTTACAGTAGACTAGCCGGGACGTCACAAGCGCATGAGTGACTGTGCGAAGGGCGCTCCGGTCCAATAGGGGATGCAATTGGCGCACCAGGCGAACCTGGTGGAACGCCCCCCTGGCCACGGCTGTCACATGGTCATCCATGGACAGCCGGGTATCCAGAAGGACTCCCAAATTGCGTACCCGATCCACGGGGGCCAGACGTTCGCCCCCAATGGCCAGTGATGGGGTAAGCTGGTTGAACCAGGGCGCCGGTAGCCACAGCCACTCAGTCTTGGATGCGTTGAGCTTGAGTCTGTTACTTCCCATCCAGATCCGTACGGCTTCCAGACACCGGGACATCACTTCGATAGTCCTTTTATAGTTAAAAGGAGGTTTAATATGTCAGAGGCTAAGATACATGTGGTCTACAAAAGTGAAACTCCAAATATTTTAAGTTCAGAGGCAAACTCAGCTACACTGAACATAATATTTCATGCAGGAAAGCACTGTTCTCCAGATAGTCTGGGAAATCATAGGCTAAGAATTCCAGCTGTTGGAGCATATATACTTGGGAAGTTACAGATTATAACTATAAACTATAATTGAAACATGCTGCAATGTATTCTATTTTGTTGATTTTTGTCTGGATATACCCGAAGATAAGAAAATATAAATGTTAATTGTTGGTCAGCATTTTTATGGTAAATAAAACCAATAAAATTAGTCAACGAAAGTCTAATCTTAAATTTTTAGGTAATATGGGTAAAAGCAATAACCTTTGAAAAGGCATTTTGGCAACTGCAGTTGAACACACCTGGAGGACTTCAAATTAGGGAAGGGCCTCATAAGTGCATTTAAACTCCTGAAAAATCCATTTAAGAGAGATTATAGGAGATTATTATGCTCTCCATTAGCCACTGAGCACTTACATACCATTACCAACCCTAAATAAAAATAGTCTGTCTGCCTTTAAGTTCATGGCCTCTTAAGAGTGGTTACAATTTCTTCCAACAAGCTATAAAATTGTTCTATGTACAATATGGCAACAAAGAGGAAGAATGGAGTATGCCACTACAGAATACAGTGGGGTATCGTATTTAATATTGCAAGAGCAAACAAGCTCTTCGCAAAAGAGAGATACTTCTGAGTGTAGCCCAGGAATGGGGAGCTTGTGATCTACCAGATGTGACTGAATCTTAATTCCTAATATCATTAACTGTTCGGCTGTGCTAGATGGTATTACCAATTCTAGCATTTAGCAACATTTGGCACATCAGAGGCTCCCTGTTGCTGGCCAAGTTATATACCAGCATTCTGTTTATTTGGAACCAACCATTAAAAATATAATTATCACCTGGATTGCAGCATTTCATCCTATTATATCTTTACACCAGGCCAGAGGTCATAAAGCATCATATGAAAGTATTTCAATCAAACCCCAAAGGGGAACTGATTTTGTTGAAGATCACCTTTGGCATACCTTTTCCATTACAAGACGAGCAAGCTTTATTGGGTTAGAAATACATTTCACGGCTGATACTGCTCCTGAGGCTAGATTTTTCCCATCCATGATAATAGCATCCATTTCTACTTCGCCCTTCTCATTTAACACAGAGCCACAACCTAGGAATCAAGTAGAAGAGACATTAATATGCAAACACAAAGCTAAACAATTTTAAGCTATTTTAATTAATTTGTATTTTAATTACTCTTTAAATGGCAGCTTTTGCAGTATCAAAATCCTTGCAGGAGTACTTAGTGCTAATCCTAACAGAATATATAAAATCTCTGTACATTTTCTGCTCATGTTATATCTCATCCCTCACATATCAGAATATCTCCTGCAAAGCTTGTTTTTTTAAAAAAAAAAAGCTGAGGAATTTGTAATAAATGCTTTAACAATAATATAAGCAGTAATGTCAATAAAAGTATTACTAATAAAAAACTGTTGTTAGTAAAAGTAGTACTAATTTTAAAAAAAACTGTATTTTTATGACCAAAATTTCACTCCCATTAATGTTTTGCATCTTAAAATTCAAAACACCAAATGCCAAACCTACTTGGCACAATCTTGAAGAATAGTAATTTTCTTCAAAACAAAATGAAGCTTTAGAGCTGTGGATTTTCGAGTATTAATTAGATTAGACATTGAAAATACCTTTTGTATAAATTCCCTTGAAAACTAATTGGAGGATATAACCTTGAACAGCATTCATCCTGGCAAGACGTTAGCAGGTAAGAAAATGAAGGAGTGTTAAAGAAAATCTCACTTTTTAAATTTTTAATTAAGGCATATAAAAATGGAATAAAAGAAGGAAAAAAGACAGCTGCCACAAAGAATTGGGCAGTAAGAATTTCAGTCTGGAAAATTGAAATGTTACCCGCATTAAAATATGGATCATCTTCCATTAATATCACGGCCTCTTCAACTGCATCTAATGCAGTTCCTCCTTGTTTAAGGATGCTGTAACCTTTCAACGCTGCTCTGGTGACACCAGAGCGACTTCCATCTTCCCGCTCTTTAAAGATGCGACCAGCTCCACCATGAACAACAATTACTGGCTTCATGCTGTTGAATGCTTTTCTAGTTAAAAGAATATGTATATATATATATATATATAAATTAAATTAGAATATGTTAATACATTGTCAGCTGTCAAAATATTATGAGATATTGCCTATGATTGCTTAAAAAGGAATTGGATATCTTATTAATCCTGAAAGTTTTATTGGAGTTAAACTATTCTAACATTTCAGCAGAGAGTGCAAGAAATCTATTTCCAAACATTTTTTCAAGGAGTGAGTGTCAAAGTCCAGTGTTATGCTCTTGAGTCCAGTGAATTTCCTTAGTTAATAATCACAGTGTAACATTTTTAACAACCTTTTCCAGGCTCGGAGTCTTCATTACTAGCTTAGAAGTGTTATGCTTTTTGAAATATGTCTGTTGAAAATTTTGAAGTATGTACAATATATTTGAGACACATAATACTCCTTAGAACTATTGTAGCAGATGCCTGTTACATTAGTTTATTTTTTTAGTTAGATTAAAAGGCCTTTAATCAATGATTCTAATAAAGTACTTAGTATCCTAATTACTATTCCTATTAAAAGCATTAAAGCATGATAAAATCCTCTGTGTTTTATTATATCAAACATCTATGAATAATCTGTATGCCCGGCCTCCTGGTTGAAACAGGCAGTGTTTCACAAATGTTTACATTATGAATTAATGTTTATAATCCTAGGAATGAATTTACAAGCTGAACTAAACCACACTGTGGTCTGCAATTTAGTATTCTGTGTAAACCCATTAATATGATTTAATAGTACAAATAATCCATATTATGGATAATGCTGAACTACAATTTCAAAATCCTGGCTTAGCGTCATGTGTGAAGCTAATCAATACCTTCTTTTTTTAATCTAGATTTATAAAATTCAAATAGTGTGAGAAATAACATTTCATGTCTATAGAAATACATTGGTGAAAAAACTTCCACAACTTTCTGAGGCGCTGATGTCAAACCTGCAGCGTCACATTGTTGTCATGTGACATTTCTTTCCTTCACAGAGCTGGGGTGGGCGTGGACTGCATGTGATGCATCCGGCCCGCAGGCCACCAGTTTGACACCCCTGTTACAGGGCATGAGCCATACCTTCTAGCTTAGAAAGCTATTTTCAACAGTTCAGTATGGCTTCCATCAGTGTAATTGATTGTATCTGTCAGTCTTTTATTGAAAATTCTAAGTGTGCCTCTTCAGCTCTCCAATAGATGTAAAGATGCTTTGTAGTCATGGAGACAAACAGAATAGAGTTAGAATGACTAGCTTAAAAATGGAAGCCTTCTTGTACCAAATTGTGACACAGGACAGAATCTGAAGAATACAGAAGGGAATCACCATTAGGAAGGTATTCATTTGAGATAGGGTGAAACCAGAGGTAGTATTCAGCAGGTTCTGACCAGTTCTGGAGAACCGGTAGCAGAAATTTTGAGTAGTTCAGAGAACCGGTAAATACCACCTCCCACTGGCCCTGCCTCCATCTATTCTTTGCCTCCAGAGTCCCAGCTGATTGGGAGGATTTTGCAGTAACCTTCCCCTGTCATGCCCACCAAGCCATGCCCACCAAGCCGCACCACGCCCACCAAGCCACGCCGACAGAACCGGTAGTAAAAAAATTACTTGAATCCCACCACTGGGTGAGGCATACACATTTGTTTATGAAAGGTAATCCCTATTTTGAACAGCTAACTCTCAGGAGAAAGCAAAGAGCAACTATGTCCTACTTTATTTGCACTTTAAACCAGTCAAATATTTACCTCACATTGCTTTGATCTTTTGGACTTTTTTGGCATTTCATTAGGAAACTTAGCAAACCAGCATTTTTTAATGATATTTTTTGTTATTTAATACTGTCTGCAAGGAACACATTACTAATATGAGAGAATGAGAAGCCTTACTTCATTGCACTTGCCATCTTTTATCTATTTTTTATGTTTCATTGATTTTATAATTTCTTTAACTGTTGAAAGTCAACCAAAGTCATTGAGGTAGCATATAAATATATAAAAGACCTGGAAATAGAAGTGGAATGAAACTTCTTCTGGAAAAATATTAACTACAATAATAGGGCCTTGGGTGCAATCCCAAAACATCTGGAGCACCACACAAACACTATCAGCATTGACAAAATCACCCATCACTCCATTGCCAAAGGCAGCGTTACTTGGAACAGCTTATATTGTGCCACCATACCTTTAAGACCATGAAACAACTTCTGCCTATCCCGAGTCCTTGGGAAGGACTGGATAGGTAGATTAAAAATGCTAAACATCTGAATGACTGTGCAACCAACTATAATAATAAATGGTTCCAGTGTGCTACCTCTGTTTCTTCTGCAGCAGCTGACCAGTAAGATGTCCAGAGAAATCACATTACTAAGGAACCATCATATATTACCTTGGAATGAAAATCTCCTCCCAACTCAATCCTGCCAATGAAAATTGATTTTAGCACTGACACCCAGCCTCTGCTGAGCAAATAATAATCAACAACTCATCAAAACTCTGTTGCATACAAAATCACATGCCATCAGGGCAGGAAGAGCTTGCAAGAGCAGCCAAGAGGTAAAGATCTATCCCAAATTAGCTTGCCGAGAACAAACCCTTACTTGATCTGAGAACTTTACTACAGATGTCCCAAAGGTACTTTTTCAGGAGGCAACTGGAATTTCTTGTTTTTTTTTTCTTTGAAAACTTTTCGCTTCTCACCCAAGAAGCTTCTTCAGCTCTGTCAGCTAAAGCTTTTCTTGGAGGAGAAGCGAAACGTCTTCACAGAAAAAAATACCAAGAAAGTCCAGTTGCCTCCTGAAAAAAAAAAGCACCATTGGGATAACCATTGGGATGCCTGAGAATTTCTACAGACTTTTGCTACAGATGTCACAAGAGTTCTGCTTCTCCCTAAGCAATAAGCAACGCAGGCAGGGGCTAGAAAAAGCCATGCATCGTCCCAGAGGCAAATATGAAACCTCTTTTCTAAGATTCTAACCCCCCTTCACCTCCCCCCAGAATTGGGTAGGTATTTGGGGTGTCTCTTTTATAAATCCTGATCGGCCAGGAACCGATTGTTAATACGACCCTCTCGCTCTCCGAGGGCCGCGTTGCCATCACTTTTCGCCAACAACCTGCGAAAAGCTTTAGACGGGAGTAACGAAAAGGGAAAGGAACCACACTCATTCATTCATTCAGCCACTCACTGCCTTTGTAAAAGTCAGATTTACTCACAGGGAACTGGATTTCTTCAGCTGCTCCGAAACGCCTCCAGCTTAAACGCTTTGAAAGAGGGTGCGCGAAATGGGCAGCGAGGAAGCCAGCTTGGCGCCTCTGACAGGCACATCTGTTTCGAAAGCGAGAAGAAAGGTCGTCTCGGTCAGCTCCTATCGTGCACCTCTGCCCTTAAGAAAACAGCCGCCTTCTGAGCTTTCAATGGATGTGAAGCAAAGCTGCCCTCAACTCCAATGGCCGCCGCTCCCTTCCAGTTAGGGCATCCGCCCCTCGCTAAAATGGCTGACTTGAAGGGCTTGTTTCAACAGGGCTGAGGCCAAATAGCTGCCCGTTGCAAAGATGGAGGTTGCTTAGTCTAGCTACGCAGAGAAGCGCCTTTTGTGCCAGCACGTGGTTTGCTTTTCCCGGGCTTGATGAAACAGTGGAAGCGAAGGTTGCGAGGACGTTGACTGGGACGGAGAAGACGAAGAGAAGGAAGCAACTGAGGAAAAATTAACACAAGTAACACAGTGGATTTTCAAAGCCGAGCTGTCTTAAGATTCTCAAACTCTTTTGATCAACCGGTCGTGGCAATAAGCGTTCTGTTATATCAAACTAACTCATTGGTGTTTATCTCTCCTGTATTTTAATTTTCCTGTTTTTGTTTTAGAAGGTCTGGTAGTCCACTGTTAAAAGGAGCATGTTTATTTATCTGTCAAATATGCCATCCAACACCCAATAATTTCAGCATCAATTAACAAAGGGATACATATTTAGTAGATTGACAGCTCACAATTATTTTTATACAACTTAGGAAGTATACATAATTGGTCCTGCCTCCTATTTCCCCCAACAACAACCCTGTGAGGTGGGTTGGGCGGAGACAGAAGTCAGATACTGACTTTCACCCAGTTGAGAGTGTCCAGCTGCCTTTCAAATCTAAGGCAGGACTAGAATTCAGTCTGGTTTTTAATTTAGCACTTTAACTACTACACGACGTTAGTTCCATGGAAATATGATTGCAGTTGCATCACCTGTACTATATATTCACATATCATTCGCAGTAAACCATATATTAACTAATCAGCTGGATTTATTAAATAGTATTTTAATCATGGATTCATACAACTTACTAAGCCAAATGAGCAGACCACAATTGGCCCAGAAGCTGAATTGAACTTCAGACTAAATCTTAAATAAAATAATTTACTCCTGTGTAGGGTTTAACCATTTTGTTGTAAAGCAATGTTTCCATCCATATGTAGTTGTGTTTTTCACTTCTCTAATATCTTTTATTGGGGTCACCATCGTCTGGGTTGCAAAAATCTTGGGGAAAACATTAATCGCAAATGAAGACTCAGAATGTTGTGGGCAATATGCTGACTCTGTAAACTGCTTAGAGAGGGCTGTAAAGCGGTATACAAGTCTAAGTGCTATTCCTAGTGCCATTTAGTGGTCATCAGCACTCCAGATATTTTATTTATTAAATTTATATGCTGCCCATCTCACTATCCAAAGCAACTGTGGGTTGCTTTTAGCTGTGATGGCCCAGTACAAAGAGTTCCCTTTTTCAGCAAAAATGATTAGGAATGTGTGAAGCAGTGTGTCATTGAGATGTGGCTCTGATCTGATAGCACATAGGAGGGCTCAGAAAGCAACAAGGCTGCATAACTTAAAGAAGTGGGAGTATTAAATTAGCTTCGTGAAGAAAGTTAGAAGGTATGGCTTACACAAATCTTTATTGAACTCAACCACCTAAGTCTTACTTGAAATATCTGAAAGTCATGAAATTCTGTCAATGAGTTGGAGTTAAAATAAAAAAATAAGCAAGTAAGCAAGCAAACAAACAAGTAAGGTACAAACTAGTCAAAGTATTATGCATCATCCATAGTCACCTTTGATGACATGATACATCAATTTGATATATAAATACAAAGTCTAAACCTAAAGTAGCTGTTATTTGGGGGTGACAGACACTGGAATTTGGTATTTTTGGTAAGCCTAGATTTCAAATTTCAGTTTCTGTAAATGTAAATATAGTCCCTTCAGGTTAAGATTATACAGTAATTCTAAGATTTACTGTGTACAAAAAAGTACACATTTGTTATCTAGACTTTTGTCTGTGTTGTAGAGTCTTAGATCATTAGTAGAGGTATTCTCTAGGATAGAGGAATTCTCTAGGATGACACGTTTTAGAGTATTTTTTGTAAGATGCAACAATCCTACTGCATTGTTTTGAATTCTCAGCAATATAAACATGTAAAACAGTGGTAGGTTCCTACCGGTTTGGACCAGTTCAGCCGAACCTGTAGTGGTTTGGCAGTCTGAGTCGCTGGAACTGACAGCGACCCCGGCCTGCCACGCACCTGAACCGGTTTCCCGGGCAGTGCCATAGACGCTGCCATCTTGTTTTTCAGTTCTGCACACGAGCAAACAAGCAGTAGTGCCTGCCGGAACCCACCCCTGATGTAAAATACTTCTAATATAGATATACATATAGATATAGATGATGGAGTTTCAAACAACTAAACTAGTTTTCTCCAGTAGCAATAGCATTTAGACTTATATGCCGCTTCATAGTGCTTTTACAGCCCACTCTAAGCAGTTTACAGAGTCAGCATATTGCCCCCAACAATCTGGGTCCTCATTTTACCCACCTCGGAAGGATGGAAGGCTGAGTCAACCTTGATTCCAGTACACAGTATTTTCAGTTGAGCTGAATTTCACTTGCTATAAGCCTTCAATTAGCACGGCTATCTGCAGGAATTGAAGTCTGTCTACAGACAGCAATTATGGGAAATCCAAATCTAACACATGGAAAGAATTCTATTTTAGATACAGGTGGCAAATGCGTTTATAGAAACCTTCAAATGTGCCTGCTTCACTTTAATCCTTTCATAACATTTAATACACTTTTTAACATAAGTATACTCATAGATCAGGGGTGTCCAAACTTGAGAACTTTAAGACTTGTGGACTTCAATTCCCAGAATTCCTGGGAATCCCCCAACCATGCTGGCTGGGGAATTCTGGGAATTGAAGTCCACAAGTCTTAAAGTTCTCAAGTTTGGACACCCCTGTCATAGATTATTACATTATTGTTATTTTATTAAAGTATTAATTACTTCCATACTCTAAGTTTGAAATCATAGTATATTGTGGAATATAGCATGTAGACCTGTAATGAAAAAGAATTGTCTTCCCTGACATTTATGCTTTTGAGTACTCCAGTTATTAAAATGTCACTGAACACAGTTTTCAAGTCCAATATTTCTTTCCAAGAGGAACATTTGTCAGTATCGTTTACAATATATCACAATGTTAAATTATATTAATATCCATAGATGATTTCTTTTGGGGCAGAATTATGCAGGAAGATAAGAGAAAATGCATGTGTTCTATAGTCTCTTTAACTATAGGTGTGGTATTTTGTATACAGTACTGAATATTCCCAGAAGCTAATTCTCTGTTTGTAGTAAAAGAAATTTAGCTACTGGTATAATACAATATATATCAGCTGATGCTGACGTTCTTAAGAAGAGCTGTGCTGGTCTGACTAAATGACTGCCAAATTCAATATTTCATTCCCCGTGGTAATAAATCGGATGACTACAAGAATCCCTCGAGCAATGCACAAAGCTTCATGTTACCCAACAACTCATAACTGACATTTACAACACTTCTTATATTGAAGGGAACAGCAATCATCTCTACTGTATCATTATGCTCCAAGTTGGTAGCTCCATCAAGTTTGCTTTGGATCTTCCTCAGAAGAGTAGGACATGTCAGGAGATGAGAATGAAGATCCATTACACAAAAGCCCTTATTAAAAGCAGGACTCAGGCCAGCAAATGGGGGCTGAAAGAGAACCAATCCACTTGTCAACTTCAGACTGCATTTCAATTTCCAATTTTCAGCATCCCAGCTCTGAATTCTGTGTTGTGTTGCTACTTTAAAATGGAAAAATATAGCGCCCTAAGGTGCTAGACTGCCTCGTTAGGATCCCTGGGAGATATAATTTCCTTAGGAATTGAACCTGGAAGGGGATGAATGTTGGAAGTTTTATAGGGCAGTTAGAGCAGTAGAAATGGTCCCTGGGGAAATTGTTGGGGTGCCTGTCTTTGAGCTCCATACAAGAAGCTGAATAAGTGGTTGCTTCTCTAAATATACGGGTTTTTTGCCTGGGCCATGAACTTTTTCTTGACTAATCTTTACCTATTAGGTAAATCCTGCCTGACAAAAGCAGGGAGTGAAGGTCGGAAATGACAGTCAGAGCACATTGTAGTGTAATTGCGAGCCAGTCACTAAGCACACAAATTACAGTCGTATGACTGCAGGAATGCTGTAAAGCCTGTAACTATGAGGACCAGTCAGAAGTCTCTTCTTCAGTGGTATCATAATTTCAAATGCTGCCTGAACGAGTGATTGCTGAAAAAGGACTACTGTACTGCCTTTTCACCAACAAATGGGGTGGGATTATTCTTTGTTGTCTTGGTTAATTTTTTGTGGTTCAGGGTTTACACATCTGTCTCTTCTCTTCTAATCTCTGTAACTCAGTAGAGCAGAACAGGATCCCATATCTTACTTGCTGTTGTTGTGCCTTCAAGTTTCTTGGTGAGATTTTGGATTTGCCATTGTCTCCTTCTTAAGGGTGTGAGAGACTGGCTGGTACAAGGTCACCCTGCTGGCTTTGGGCTTAAGGTGGCACTAGAATTCAGTCTCCCAGCTTGTAGCCCGGAAGTATCAAACTCAAGGCCCACAGGCCAGATCCAGCCCACAGTGTGCTTAGATTTGGCCTGCGGGGCCACTCTGGAAACAGCGAAGGACTGGCCCATGGTGCCTCTGCCAATGGAAACGGAGCTTGGCAGGGCTGAATGCTGCCCTCCCGAGCTCCGTTTTTGCTGACACAGGGTTGCAGGAGGCCATCCCAAGCCAAAAACTGAGATCAGGAGCCGCTGGCAGAGCCGCTGGCAGAGCGCTCAGGCCACCACAGGTGCCCCCAACATGAGTGATATGAAGCTGACCATCCCCCCCTGGCCACGCGCCTTCCCCCCCCCGAGGTCAAACACAACTGTGATGCGGCCCTCAATGAAATCGAGTTTGACACCCCTGTTCTAGCCTGATGCTTAACCACCAGACCAAACTGCCTTTTATTTCATACACTCTTGGCTTAGGGTACAATGTGAGCCCAACTGGGAATCAGAGGCATTGCTGTAAAGCAGTGTTTCTCAAACTTGGCGACTTTAAGTCCTGTGGACTTCAACTCCCAGAATTCCCCAGCCAGCTATGCTGGCTGGGGGATTCTGGGAGTTGAAGTCCACAGGACTTAAAGTCGCCAAGTTTGAGAAACACTGCTGTAAAGGATAATATTGTAGAATTTTCCTGAATGCTAATGGGATTCAGAGTGAAATAGTTCCTTCGTATCCCTTTCCATGTTACATGAAATATAATGGGGTTAAAGAACGTATTTAAGAAACAAATGTCAGTGGAAGCTGGCCTTCATTTTTCTTTCACTAAATGAAAAAAAATGAATTGAGCTGATTAGTTTAGAATTCTGCATAAAGCCAGAATAATTGACTAATGTAATGTAACATAACACAACATAACATATAATAATATAAATACTATTTTTACAAATAACTGAAGGCAGCAAACATAACCAACTTCCTCCTCCTATTTTCCCCACAACCCTGTGAAATCAGTTGGATTGAAAGAGAACGACTGGCCCAAAATCACCCAGTTGGCTTTCATGGCTAAGGCAGAACTAGAATTCACAGTCTCCGGTTTTCTACCCTGGTACCTTATGATCAGTGGTTCTCAAACTTTTCTTCACCACAGACTCCCTTGAAATACCTTTTGTGGCCATGGATCCCCAAGACCAACCTGGCTTTATAATCTATAATTCTCAATGTTTCTCCTTATTTCACTTAGATATACATAGATACTTCCTTCATGCTCTTGTCTACATCTTTTTGTAATATTTTCCATCAACTGAAGACTACTTTTTCCTGAGTCACTAGAATGACTCATTCTTCTCCAGTCTTAAGATCCCAAGATGTGTTGTATTACAAGTTCCCAGATTGGACCGAATCTCTGCTCATATTGGCTGAGGAATGATGGAAATTACAGTCTTAACACATTTAGAAGCTACAGGTCAGAAAACACAGCTCTAGATACTTTTGACTGATGCATCAGATTTTTATCTTGCAAATCTGAAACCAAAAGAAAAAATAATTGACTGTTTTAGAGCTTCATTCACAAAGTACTCAAACTGTAACATCTAAAAATTTGTTAACATTGACTGACTGACAAAATTTGACAAGATATTTGCTGTTATATGATGGAGGGTTTAGCATGAAAAGCACTTCCAATATTATTCAAGCTTTGATTTAACATAAACAAACAAAAAACTTGAGACTAAAACATTTTGTTTCCTTACCACTTTGCCAATTCCACTTATTTTTAAGAGGGGCATGTTTCTTAGACTGAAAAAGCCATTTCTTTGAAATACCTATTACTTCACAATGGATGACACATTCAATTATGGGTGTATATCCAGACAAAGAAGGCATTATTTCCAGACACAAATTAATCAGTATACTTTTCCTTTTTCAAAATTTGATCATTTGGAACATGAAACTATTGGGTTACACAATTAGACAATTAGTTCTTTCTTTCTATTGAAAGTACTAAAATATGTTAAATATGCATATATATAACATGTCTGTTAGAGGAGAAAACTATGACAATAAAAACATCAATGAAAGTTACTTAATGCGTTGTTTCCAATAACTTTTTGAAGTAGCCAAGTAAGATCTGAATCTATTGACCAAAAAGTATTTTGGTAAACTTCAATACACAAAATGACAATAAATGATGAAAATAATACTATATATTTTCAAGGAAAGTGTGAAAATGAATACTTTTTACAACATTATCGATTGTAGTATTCATGAATTAGAAAATAGATTCATAACCAAAATAGTAGCAGTTATCAAGCAATTACTTCTAATCTATACCGTCCACCATGTTTACAACATATATAACAAAGTGGCAGACCAGCAGCTGAGTCATGACCATAAGTATTCACACCATAGTGAGTGTGTAAAGTTGAAAACAAATATTTTAATCACCAACTGAAGAAGGGTGCTACAGCCTTTATCCTTAAAGTAGAATTCCACACAAACCTGTAGAGTCTGTTTCCTGCCTTGGCCTACTGGGTATCTGACTTCCAATTCTTGAATAAGAGCAATGGCAAATAACATTTTTCTCATGTAAATTAGGTAATTAGAATCCATAATCTATATTTTTAAAAAATCCCTCTATAATATGGCTGCTAAAATTGGATTGCAAAAACCTGGATGGCCACTAAATGTCAACAAGAGTTGTCTGTCTGCTGACATCTAATGGTTGTCTGAATGTTTGCAGCCCAGATCTGGTCAGCTTACTGAGCAGGTATACAGGCTAGGAATTCTGGATGCTGCAATGGAAACTACCTTGGCGTTCTAGATCAGGGAAAATCAAATATAGTTAGAACCATGCTATGAAAATCAGCCTTTTTATTGTACTTTACAGGTTTCATCCACAAGTCAGCAAACTTGAAAAAGCTCTCAGGCTGGAGGAAAGTACTCATGTCTTCCTGTGCCTTAACAGCTCCATGATATTGTGAAAGTCAAAACTGGTGCCTTCTTCCTAGGATGCTGCAAAAACTTGGATCTTTCCCTTTTTTGAAGACGTTAAAAACACAAACCAGAAAGGGGAAAAGATGGAATCGGTGACCCCTAAATACAGGAAACTGAATGGACTAACTTCATTTTAGGTTTTGAATTAAGTTGGAAAATTATGTCCAATTGAACTTCTTGTAATACCCATTTTTACCATTCTCCACTATCCTATTTCATCGAACACAAGCATTTCCAGTTACAATTTATTTAGGACTTGGCAGAGAGAGCCTTTGCTCAATGCAATCAAATGTTTTTCAGCATTACTTTATGCTACCATGGAGAGGAAGTGTTAAATAAGGAGGCTTTATGAATGGATTTAATCATTTAGTGTTTTGTTTTTAAAATCAATTGTCAGGAAATAGCCTTCTCTAAAATGTGCTTGATCTAAAGAAAACAAAACTCAGTCCACCCCCAAATTTCCTATACCGAAAAGGGCTATTTTAAAGTGCTGGCATTGATATTGCAAGTCTTTATTAACAAGGAACATTGGCTTTGAACTAGAACAGTTCAAATGACCCTTATTTATTTTAAGCAACGCAGAAATTGCTTTGTTTGCATTGCATTCTCTATATAAACTCTAATTTTAGTAATGCTAAATATTCAAATCAGAAGAGGAGGAATCTACATTTAGCCAAGTTTATAAATGTTATTAGGAAACTGCCATTCAGAAAAGTTATTGTCCAAAAGCTGTATAAAATAATTTCAGTAATTTCCTATAGGCAGGATGACAGTAACAGCTAATACATGTTCTCTCATTTGTACAAATAACAACTTGTCTCTTCCGTTTTCTCTTTAGAAATCCTAGCCTTGGATTTTATAGGATTCTTCAGCTTAATAATTCTCTATAAGTACATTGCTGGTTAAATACAGTATATCCTTATTTTACTTAGAATCTGATCCTTTTGCGCCAACAACTCTACAACGTTTAATCCCAGAGTAAGGCAGGAGATTTATTGGCTTCATACATATGCTAATACAAAATATGGCTTGCCTGGGCCTTACCATGGTGTGTGGGTTAGTATATGAAGTGTACTGAATAAATCCTGTTTTAATTTTAACTACAAGTTAGCCCCAGCACTAGAAGCATTTCACTGAAAAGAGGTTCTGCCAGATCAAGAAAGGGGATTATTTGCTAATCTTTTTTTCCCCTTCCCATTTATTTGTGACTTTATCAGTCTGAATCGCCTCCAAAGCAGATTTTGGCTGCTTGCCCCTATGTTTATAACCTCGTTAAACATGGTTTATAGAATTACGTCTTTTTTCTGGATTTGCAATCATAAACTGACTATTCTGAGTTGACATAAATCAGAGGGCTAAACTGGGGTTAGTGAACCTTGGCTTAATGTGTTGTTGCAGGGATGACAGAAACAGCTTTCTTCTTTTCACCAATGGCAACTTTCTAATCGGATCAAATAGTTTCTATTCTTCCACAGTGCATTAATAAAATGTTTATATAACTATAATTTATTAATTAATTGTCCAGATTTGTCCTGCAGAGAACTATCCTCCACTATTATTTCGCCTAGAGTATTGAAGAATCACAGTGGCTTTTGAGACTTAATTTTAAGTAATCTAAATAGGGAATAAGGAGAAGAGGTTTTAAAACCCTCCCTGGGTTCTAAAGGATTTTTTTTGAAATAATAGTAAGAATAAACATGTACAAAGCACTTACATTTTTCCCAGATCAAAAAAGGCCATTCCTACCTATAGATATATTTCCCAATAAATACAGCAAAAGGGGGGGGGGGGGTGCGACAGCTCAATGATTAAAGATGATGAACTTCTCAGCTAGAAAGCTCAGGTTTGAGACTCAAATGCTACATGATGGGGTGAGCTCCTGTCCTTGTTCCAGCTCCTGCTCACCAAGAAGTTCAAAAGCATGCAAATATGAGTAGATAAATAGGTACCACTTTGATGGGAAAGCAACAGTATTCCGTGCACTTCGATATAGTCATGCTAGCCACATGACAACGGAAGTGACTTTGGATCAGGGACGTGCGGTCAGGGGAGGTAGGGGAGGCAGAGCCTCACCGCTCTCATCATGAAAATTTAAAAAGGGAAAAGGGAAGGCGCTGAGGAGCCTTCTGCACACGTGGTCGGGAATGGGAGCGCTCCGTGGTCCCCTTCATGTTGACTCAGGAGTCAGGAAGGAGGGGAATGGGACCACGTGTGCAGGAGGCTGAGGCTGACGTGATCCCATTCCCCGCCTTCCTGAGTCGGGGGGAGGGAGGAACCCCTGAAGGCAGCGAGCGGCGCTGGGGGAGATGGCGGCCAATGCAAGCAGGTGATGCCTTGCGGAGGAGGGAGAAAGCGAAACTGAAGAGGCGGGTGGAGGCCCCTGGCTTTGCGGGAGGGAAGTGCCACGGTTTTGGGAGCGGAGGAAGGTCTCCATTTTGTGGGACTTTGGGGTGGCAAAGTTCTTAGCCCCGTTTCCTTCCCCAATCGCCTTGTACGGCTCGGAAAGAGAGCTCTGACTCGGCAAACGGACCCCGGGCTTGCACGCCTACTCTGGGCGTGTCCGCAGGAGGGACGAAGAGACACCCAAGTCCTCCATGGGGCTTTCATTGTGCAATCGAATCCGGGAAAGAGAAACCTTCCGCTGTTTTTAATGTCGGCTGGCACAGAAGGGGTTTTTGGGAGGAAAGCGGTTTTTTTATTCCGTGGTAATCCAGTTTCAGAGAGGTCAGGAGCCAGCCTTCTCCATATATTCAGATGGTTAAATTAATGTCGGAACCCGGGGTTGCCTGGTCTATCTCCAGTATGAGGTCATTGGGGTGTTTATTATAGAGTGCTTAAGTCAGCTTGGCATTCAGGTTATATGACTAATCCTTTACAGGATTTAGGATGGCCTTTTTTAAAAAAAATCATCAATCACTCAGGAAGGAGGGGAATGGGATCACCTGTGCAGGAAGCTCCTCAGCTCCTCCTGCACACGTGGTCCCATTCCCCTCCTTCCTGAGTCAACATGAAGGGGACCGCGGCTCACGCTGATGACGTCACCAGCTTCACCAGCCATAAACCTCACCGCACGTCACTGCTTTGGATAATGCTGGCTCCCTCAGCTAAGAAACAGAGATGAGCACCACTCCCTAGAATTGGACATGACTGGACAGAAGAAACCTTTACCTTTACAGCTGGGTGGGCGTGGCATAGTGGGTGTGGCCAGCCTCCTACACCACAGCGGGGGGGGGGCGGTGTTTTCACCATCCCCGGGCTCCAAGGCTTTCCTCGAGCCTCCAGGAGGGCGAAAACGTTCTCCCCTGATCTTCTGGAACTTCCGGGAGACCCGTTTTTTGCCCTCCCTGAGCCTCGTGAGGGCCCTGTACTTACCTGGCATCCCAAACTGGTTGTCTGGAGACTCCTGGGAAGGGAGGGTGGGAGGTGGCAGCCAGGGGTGGGATTTGCAGGTTTGCCGAACTGGCCAGATGCTTAGCTAGAGGATCGGCCTGAACCCGTGCAAACCCACCTCAGCCCACCCCTGTTTACAGCATAAAAACAAAAAGTGGGAGGATAGGAAAATGAAGACTAGAAGAACAGCAGCAGCCGATTCTATTCTGCCTTGGACCACTATATGAGGCAGTGGCTTCCTTTCCATGTCTAAAACCCTTTTTGGAATTATTCAACAAACATGAATAATGTTGGAAGGCATGTCATCAAAATTTAAAAAAAATTCTTCCAACAGTAGTTGTGACAATAAATAAAGATCATATTTGAAAAGTGGGAGAAAAAGAAAGAGTAAGGAAGTTGTTTCGTATTGTAGGGAGAATCCCCACCCACCCCTTTTAATATAAGGAAGCTCCCATATTAGCAAAGTAATGTACCACCGCCACCACCACCCGGAAGAGAAAAACTTTCCCGGATGTAAAACCACTCAAGTAGGCAGCCCTGTGAATGGATATTTAGTTTCACAAACTTCCGTTCATACGCCTTTAGGTACAGGATCCATAGACTGCTGGAATTGATCAGATTAAAAAGCAGAAAGACAAAAGGGAGGAGGAGGAGCTTCCAGGAGGATGGCGGTCAGCCTCTGAGCTCCGTGTCTTTTCGGGGCTCTTTTTGACCGGGCTGGGTGCTGCTGGTCCTTAGACGAACTGGAGGACCACGAACCTACCCAGGGTCCACCCTGGCGTATTTCAGGACCTTAATGGTCCCCCAGGGTGACCGGACGGCACAGGAGAGTGGAAGAAGCAAATCGGTGCTTTTTGAAAACCAGTAGTGAGCCGGGAAATGGCGGTCGGCGTGTGAGCATGTCGGCTTATTCCGGGAGACTGCGGGCGTCGGCGGCTGCTGGAGCTGGCGTTTTGGCGGTTACGATCAGTTTGGTCGGCGTTTGCGGGCGTTTGCAAGTCACGGTAGCTTCGACAGCCTGAGGTGAGATCAACGACGCCCTGAGCACCCTGAGTGGCTAGCGACAGGGATACGATGGCGTCCTCACTTGAGAGAAGGCGAAGGGAGGCGGGGGTGGCAGAGGCGGCTTGGAAGATCATCGGGGGGTCCAAACATCAGTCCCCGACCCGCTGGACCGGCTGGGAGCCCCGAGCCTACCAGAAGCCCAGTGGAGGTCTTGGGAGGTCTGAGCTGGGCGTGAGACATTGTAACACTGAAACATGGAAACATTGTAACATCTGAGTCGCCTGAGTTGCTGGAAGGCGCCGGAGGCCGGCAGAAGGTGTGGATTGAATAACTGTAGCCACCTGAAATGTGGATTGAATAATAGAGGCCGCCTGAAATGTGGATTGAATAACTGAGGCCGCCTGAAAGGGTGCTTAGGCGACGCTGGGGCTTGAAAGGCTCACGGGGAGCCGCCGACACCACCTCCCTCCCAGTATGGATGATTAGCTTGTCTCTGTACAAACTTTGAGGACGACTTAACCCCTTACCATCTGGGGCATGAAAGGACTATGGGGAGCTGCTGAGCCCCCCCCCCGCCTGCTATGGACTATCTGCTCACTCTCTTACGGTTTTTAAGATCTGCCTAACCTCCTACTATTAAGAACTGTAGATTATAGGCCCCACTTATTTTTTAACCACTTCTACCTATTTCTCTACCCATCTCTCTCATCTCTTTCATCTTGTAATCTTGGTTGCCGTTCTGTTATGATTTTTAACGGGCAGAGTTATTTAACACCTTTAGCACCCAGTAACCATCTTTAGCCCGATGTATTTATGTATCTATTATTTACCATTTATCATGTATACGAGGTCTGACCTTATTTTGATGCGGGAGTCCCCCCTCTCGCAGCTATGGCCTCCTGCCCTCTCAAGGGCCCACCTCGAGGACGGGTTCATTAACCCAGAGAGGTGGAGGAAGCGCACACTGAGGGGTTTTTTAATTAATTGTTTTTTAAAAGTTGTAAGGGGTTCCAGGGGTGGGGGGGGGGAAGTCAGGAGGGATGGGAGAGCCAGGCACCTAGGTGTGGTCGAGGGGGGAGGGAGCGGAGTGGGGGAGGAGAGGGAAGATAGCATTCCTGTGCAGGGCTCCTTGATACCAACGGTCGTGGGGAGGGGCAGGTGCGAGGACAGATCAAGAGCACGTAGTCGGTTGGGAGACCGGGGTTTTTGGTCATTCCCGGTCGTTCGTACCAACCCCTGCAGACTAGGTGGTCAGGTTCTACAGACCCAAGGCCTGAGACTGATGTTATGCAACGCGAGGTCCGTTGTCAATAAGGCCCCCCTCATCCACGATCTAATTTTGGAGGGGGTGCCGGACCTCGCAGGAATAACCGAGACCTGGTTGGGCCACGAGGGTGGTTTACCCCTCGTGGAAATGTGCCCGCCAGGTTATCGAGCATTTCACCAGCCTTGGGCCCAGGGAAGGGGCGGTGGGGTAGCAGTGATTATCCGGGAAGACTTAGAGCCGAGAGAGTTCACTGTGCCACAGACATCTGGGTGTGAGTCCCTTGTCGTGAGATGGGGCCCAGGGAGGCAGTTGGGCCTGCTGATAGTATACCTGGCTCCTCGCTACACGTCAGCGGCCCTGCCTGAACTCCTCGAGCTGATCTCATCGGTGGCGGTTGAGACCCCCAAACTGTTAGTGATGGGGGATTTTAATCTGCCGTCGATGGGAGAAGCGTCTGAGGGGGTTCGGGAGTTCATGGCTTCCATGACAGCCATGGACCTGACCCAGTTAATTCAGGGCCCTACTCACGAGGGAGGCCACACGCTGGACCTTGTCTTTGTCTCTGGCCAATGGACGAGTGATCTGGGAATAGGGGATCTAGCTATTATTCCCCTGTCATGGTCGGATCACTCACTTCTCCGGCTTGACTTCCCTGGTGCTACCCCCCACCGCGAGGAGGCGGAACCGGAAGGCATTAGATGGTTCCGCCCCAAGCGCATGATGGAACCAGATAGGTTCCAGACGGAGCTTGGGCCACCTCCTGTGGATCTGACCCGCCCTCGAGTAGAGGACCTGGTAGACGCATGGAACAGTGCGACTACCGGGGCCCTAGACCGGGTGGCGCCTTTGCGGCCTCTCCTGCGGCGACGAACCACCCTGGCCCCTTGGTTTACTGAGGAACTAAGGGTGATGAAACGCCACAAGAGACGCCTAGAGAGTCGTTGGAGATCCTCCCGTTCCGAATTTGACCGAGCACAGGCACGAGCCTATTTGAGGACGTACCTTGTGGCACTAAGAGCGGCCAAACGTCAATATTGTGCCGCTCTTATTGCGTCCGCAGATAACCGCCCTGCCGCCCTGTTTCGGGTGACTCGCTCCCTCTTGTTTGAGAGACCGCGGGAAGCCCTTTTACAGGGCAGAGCAGAGGAGTTTGGGAAATATCTACAGGACAAAGTCGCTCAAATCCGGATGGGATGGGCCCCTTTCAGTGGTCCAGTAGAGACGCCCGTGGCGAGTCTTGAGGGACCGCTTTGGGAGGAGTTTGACTCGGTTGCCATCGAGGATTTGGACAGGTTGCGTGGACGTCTGCGACCCACCACATGTTTATTGGACCCGTGTCCCTCCTGGCTTGTACTGGCATCCTGGGAGGTTACGCGCGACTGGCTCCTGGGCCTAGTGAACGCCTCGTTGGGTGAGGGATCTCTACCGGCCGCCTTGAAAGAGGCGGTGGTGAGGCCCCTGCTCAAGAAGCCTTCCCTGGACCCAACGGACCTAGCCAATTATCGTCCTGTCTCCAACCTTCCTTTCTTAGCGAAGGTTGTAGAGAATGTGGTGGTACAGCAGTTCCCACGTCACCTGGAGGAAAATGATTATCTAGACCCGCGCCAGTCCGGCTTCCGACCCGGGCACAGCACGGAGACGGCCTTGGTCGCATTGGTTGATGATCTCTGGAGGGCCAGAGATAGGGGTTGTTCCTCTATCCTGGTCCTATTAGATCTCTCGGCGGCGTTCGATACCATCGACCATGGTATCCTGTTGCACCGGCTAGAGGGGCTGGGAGTCAGGGGCACCGTTTTACGGTGGTTTGGCTCCTACCTCTCTGACCGGACGCAACGTGTGTTGGCAGGGGAGCAGAGTTCGACCCGGAGGTCACTCACATGTGGAGTGCCACAGGGATCGGTGCTCTCGCCTCTCCTGTTCAACACATACATGAAACCGCTGGGCGAGATCATCCGTGGCTTTGGGGTGGGATATCATCTGTATGCTGATGATACTCAGCTATACATTTCCACCCCGAACCACCCCAATGAGGCCGTCGAAATGATGTCCCGGTGTTTGGAGGCCGTACGGGTCTGGATGGATGGCAACCGACTAAAACTCAACCCTTCCAAGACGGAGTGGCTGTGGCTTCCGCCCCCCCGGTTCAACCAGGTGCTTCCATCTCTGGCCATTGGGGGCGTGCAACTAGCCCCCATGGAACAGGTGCGCAATTTGGGCGTCCTCCTAGATGCCCGGCTGTCCATGGATGACCATGTAACAGCCGTGGCTAGGGGGGCGTTCCATCAGGTCCGCCTGATGCGCCAATTGCGCCCCTTATTGGACCGGGATGCCCTACGCACAGTCACCCATGCGCTAGTGACGTCTCGCCTGGACTACTGCAATGCTCTCTACATGGGGCTTCCCTTGAGATGCACTCGGAGACTACAGTTGGTCCAGAACGCGGCCGCGCGGGTGATTATGGGGAGGTCTAGATACTCCCCTGTAACACCTCTCCTGCGCGAGCTGCACTGGCTTCCTGTGGTCTACCGAGTGCGTTTCAAGGTTTTGATTATGATCTTTAAAGCGCTTCATGGCAGAGGACCTAGTTACATGCAGGATCGCATCCTGCCCCACACATCCCTACGACCAATTCGCTCACACAGAGAGGGACTTCTCCGGGTGCCGTCCGCCAAACAGTGTCGGGGGGCAACATCCAGGAGCAGAGCCTTCTCTGTGATGGGCCCAGCCCTGTGGAATGACCTCCCCCGTGACATCAGGATTATTTCCGATCTCCGCTCCTTCCGTGTACAGTTGAAGACCCACCTCTTTCAATCATCCGGCCTGGCTCAACCGTAATCTTTTCATATTCCTCCTGACTGTCTTTTTTAAATTTTAAATTTTTATTGTATATTGGATTTTTTATTTGTTAATGGTTTTAATTTGTCTTAATGTTTTAATCTATTACCTCCTCCGTGCATGTATGTCTTTGTATATATGTATGTTTATATATGTCTTGGTGTACGCCGCCCCGAGTCCTGCCCGGAAAGGGAGCGGCTAATAAATCCAAATTTATTATTATTATTATTAAAAGACAACTAAAATCTGCATTCCTCCCCCCCCCTCCCCGCAGCCTCAAAGACAGGGTAGGACATCCTAGCCACAATAGAAATTAAGTCGCCACAATTAGAATAATCAAAGACACACACTTGAAACTATTGCCCAACAAGCCCAGAAATCTCAATCACACAGCCCCAAAATAATATACTGTAAAAGCCTGCCCACTTGCCAGACCAGGTGGCCATCTGACTAGAAACCCATTGCTGTTGTCAGTGCAGTTTCTGGCTTCCAAAATAAAGAAATCCTCCTTCCAAGCAGCTTGCTTTCCCATTTGTCATTTTGTTCATCGCACCGACTTTATCTTTCCCGCTGGAGAGAGTAAACCGGACCTTTTCCTTCCAACAGTGTCAAGTCCAACC
This sequence comes from Natrix helvetica, assembly GCF_964273705.1. Lineage (NCBI taxonomy): Eukaryota > Metazoa > Chordata > Lepidosauria > Squamata > Natricidae > Natrix > Natrix helvetica. The sequence continues at coordinate 168,475,529 of NC_138552.1, forward strand.
ATTGTTTCATTGAAATGTCTCTGTTGTGATTCTATTCATGATCTCTGGCAAGGGATTTTCCAGCCTTACTTAGAGACACCGGGGAATGCACAGGGATATTTTCATATAAAGTGCCATCAAGCTTCTTTTTGATAATTTCAGGATTTCTATCTGTATATTTCTCCTCATGAAGTTAGAAAGAGTACCTTATGTGAAATGTTAAAAAATTGTTTCTTACATCACTTTCTGGTACCCTTGCACTGTATTGTAGGAAGTTAAAACCCACCCCTCTGCTAGAAAACTGAAATATCCTGGGAAATATTGAAAAGGCAGAATATATTTCCCTGGATGTGAAAAGGGAGAAACATGTTTTTAAAGACAGAGTAGCTCCCTACAGCTTCCTCCCCCTCCCTTTGTCAATGAGTCATTAAAGCCTGAGCTAGTCTACTTTACATAATAAAGGTAGGATCAGCCTTCCACAGAACTCACCACATGGCATCTGGAAACTCAATCAAACTTGGGACTCAAAACACAGCCTAGAGAGTTGCCCCTGCATGGCCCCATGGGAGTCTGACAACCAATCAGAATACATTTCTTACACAGGAACAGGAAACAGAGAGGTGGGGCCGAACAGAGTATAAAAAATCCAGCAAGCCCCTTCTCTCTCTTCTCTTCTTCACCCAACATCTGGAAGCATGTGACCCCCCCTTTTCTGTTCAGGAACTCAAACCGTGTGATTCCGTCCACCATTAAACCATCTTTCCAAGCAGCCTCCATGTCTCCAGTGTCTTTCCCCCCACTTGGAACTGAACCCAGAAGGACGTTTCTTCCAACAGTATAATGGTCAATTTTCATTCTTTTATCCAAAGAGTAAGAAATTGATAAGGACTTTAGAAGACCCGCCAGTCAGAGGGTTTAGATACACAAACCAGAAATGGTCTGTTGGCATTCATTGGATTTTTCACTGAAAGAATAATGCACAATCATCATACAGAAAGATCTAGGCAATCTGTTTGATATAGCAGCCTCCATGACAACCAACTGCTCACAATGTAGGAACAAAACACAAGAGAGACTTGCAGACGGCTGAGCAAACCAAGAGACAAATCTCTTGGAAATCTAGTCCTTTTAATTATGTTTATTAAAAAAAATAAGACTACAGTCCTGAAATCCTATCTATTGTCATCAAACTCAGTTAACTGCAAGGAGGGGGAATGAATAAATCAATATTATAAAAACCGACAACAAATTTTCTAACTGAGGGAATCATCGTTTTCATCCAAAGCAATCATCCTATCAATTATCATGCTAGCAAAAACAAAGAAATGGGCTGAGCTATGGAAGGTATTAATCTTTTTTTTTAAATGAAAGCACACGAGAGGATTATAGTGACATTATAACTTAACACATAAATGTCGCAAACATTCACCAGTTTCTGGAACATATAAACACATGTAAGGCTGTTGCCATTAATCTGTGCATTGGCGCTTAATTCTGGAGAGACAATATACTACAGTTCAGTGGTAGGATTCAAAATTTTTTACTACTGGTTCTGTGGGCATGTCTTGGTAGGCATGGCATGACTTGATGGGCGTGGCATGGCTCGGTGGGCATGGCAGGAGAAGGATACTGTTAAACCTCCATTCCCTCCCCACTCCAGGGGAAGGATACTGCAAAATCCCCATTTCCTCCCAATCAGTTGGGACTCGGGAGGCAGAGAATAGATGGGGGCAGGGCCAGTCAGAGGTGGTAGTTACCAGTTCTCCGAACTACTCAAAATTTCCATGACCCGTTCTCCAGAACTGGTCAGAACCTGCTGAATACCACCTCTGCTGCAGTTATGTTAGCTCTTCAGATGAGATTTGAACAAAGTCATGAATACTAAAACTATTTTTTTTATTATAGGGTTATAGTAACAGATTCTTGCAATTCTGAATGTACCCCTCTCCTCTTGCCTTTTCCCTACAGACAAGAAGGGAAGGCCAAATCTGAGACACTTTTTGAAATGCCACTCCTGCTTTGAGCTGAGATTTCCTTTATCTATTGGCTTGGATGTGGCTCTTCCTACTCTTCCTCTTCCTCAAGGTTATTCTCACAGCCCATTACAGGATGTTAGTTCCCACTATGTTCATGAGCTACAAAATTTTAGATGACTTCTAGATCAGGGGTCTCCAGATCTATTTTAGAGATAAAATCTGCCGGGGGGAGGGGGGGAATGGACTGTTCATGGTACAATAACATTTGGAATCCGAGCTTCTGAGAAAGTTAGTGACCCATTGAACAATCTGTTGTGCAGCTAACGATTGTGCATATGATGCACAATAATTACTTAAATTGGCAAAGGGAGAACAATACACAATTAACAAGATATCAGCTTTTTAAAAAAACATCAGGCAATTATACTAGATTTCTGCTTTTTCTTTTAAGGAATGATGCACAGTTAAGTTAGTTCTATACCTTAAAGAGAGAGTTATGCACAATTAAGTCAATTATACATCTGATATGCAAAAAGGTTAGGATGGTCATATTATTGCAAGCATCCCGAAACTTTTCACAAATAAACCCTGGCTACAGCATCTCTCACAAAGAGCAAAATTATAAACAAACATGCACAGTGTTGCACACAAACAGCAAGAAATAAACATATTATCAAGCCACATCTTCTTTCCCACTTCTATATGCTTTTATAGCCTTTTATTTATTTATTTACTTTTTAAAAAGCAATGTGGATATATTTATAACATTTTCTGACAAAAGGTGCCAGGTGGCTGTAAATCATGTGCTAATTAGTGTTGACAGAAACTGAAATAGTTGTTCTCTTTTTTTCTTTTCAGCATAACATGTTAACATGTGTAGTCCTATTTTAAGTAGCTATCCAGAGAGAATAGAAGCCAAATGGCTCATGAGTGGAAAATAATATTTCTGTGCTACTGAGTCCTGAAACGGAAAGCATCACTTTTCTTTGAGTGTCAAAAGGACAGGTGAAAGTGGGCTTCCGGTTCCGGCGGCTGACGGCAACGGGCAGAGACTGCTCACCCCGCGCATCCCCGGTGGGCTCCCCACTCCTTGGGGGGCACAGGACGCCCCGGAGAGGCGTTCTGCCGGAGGAGCGGCGCGGCGGGAGGACCCCTGCATCGGCGGCGGCCGTCGGGGGGCTCTCGCTTCGCTCCAGGCACCGAGGAGCGCGAAGGGGAGGCGCGCTGAAGCGTCTTCACTGTGAGGCTGTCCGGAAGAAAAAAAGATACTTGAAGGATGCAGTGAGGCGTAGACTCCCTTCATACCTATTACCAATCTTAAAACTTGTCAGTTGTGCTAATTGGAACTTTTGTTTAACTTGGAGAAGTGCGGCTGGAGGGGAGGGGGATTTCCCCCCCCCCTTGGACAAGCGGCTAGAAACAAAAGTGCTCGTAGCCCCAGGGAAGGAGGAGGGGGAGAGCCAAACCAATGAGGTCACACTCCAACTAAATGGATCTTCAAACTTAAACCCTTAGGCTTTAAGAAAATGTGATCTTTGGGAACTTTGAATTTATTTGTTGCCTCAGTACTCGAAGTTGGCAGGGCAAGATGGCACACTTCCGTTGTCTTCATGAAAGCTGAACTTGACTCCACCTTTTAGCTTCAGGCTTCCGGTCTTTGTCTCTGTGTTATTTGGATACTTCTCTTGTGGATTGTTTGCTTTTGAACTTTCTGGAGTGAAAAACGTCTGTTCCCTGCCAGGGTGATTAGAGAGTTCCCTTGTGCCTGGTCTCTCTACCCCCCGAACTCCCTTGGCTGCTCTACCACTCTGACTGATTCTTCTCTATACTGACTGGACTCTTTATTACTACAATGACATCTAAAAGACCACCTCCTGGAAAGTCCGGCTTTGCTGCCTCTGCCCCGACATCTGCAACCTCAAGTCCAAGCACACAATCAACATTGACAGCTTTTAAACAAGTTAAAACTACGGACTTGGAGTTTCAGCAAATGTTTCAGCAAATTCTACAGGGACAAGAGGAAATTAAGAAACAGCTGAAGGAGATGAAAGAAGAAATTAGAGGGAACCAGGAAAAAATTGATAAGAACTCACAGAGACTGGGTCTCTTGGAGCAGGGGGCGGCTGAGATGAGGGGGGGGTGGAGGGCGAGCAAAAGGGAAACAAAGAGCTTGACACCCAACAAATGAAAATAGAGTTTGAGAGAATGTCCTTTTATCTTAGATTTCAGAATGTGATGGAGACAGATGATGAAAACATTAGGGACATCATGACAACTATCTTGGCTGAGTATACCCAGAAAGAAAAACAACAGATGGGGTGGGAAATAGACCTGGTCTATAGAGTGAACTCCGCATATGCTAGAACACACAATGTCCCCAGGGAGGTGCACATTAAATTTCTTAGGAAAAGCACAAGAGATGAAATTCTGAATACACAAAGGGGACAAGCCCTGATATACAAAGATAAGGAGATAACCATACTGAAACAGATCCCCAAGAAAGTGAGGGAGAAAAGAAAATATTATTCGCAATTGGCGAATAAATTATACCAGAAGGGGGTGTGGTTTCATTGGTTGCTGCCTGAAGGTATGTTAATATTCTGGGAGGAGACAAGGGTCAGAATTAACACACCCATAGAGGCGCAGGCCTTTATGGGAAAAAATAAATTACTCCTAGAAAAACCAGAAGACATCCCAGTAGATACACAAGACACGGGAGGGGCCGGAGCACTGCCAACAGGGGGAGATGGGGCGACATCAAGAAAGCTTAGATCACACAAATAAGTAAGAAAATCCACATGATACAAATTGATTGAAATTATTTTTGAATTTACCACACTGACTATATGTTATTATGTAATATTTGAATGCTATGCAAATGTACACCATGAGTCTGGAGGGGGCGTATACCTACCGCAGTTTGCGGCTGCCACAATTTGTAACTTTCCCCATACCTTTTCCTTTTGTAAAACACCAAAAAACCAATAAAACTTTGTTTTAAAAAAAAAAGGACAGGTGAAAGTACAAGCCTCCCCTGGAAGGACCTACTAGGGCAGGGGTGTCAAACTCAAGGCCTATGGGCTGGATCCAGCCCACAGGGTGTTTAGATCTGGCCCGTGGGGCCGCTTTGAAAACACAAAGATCCAGTGCTTCTGCCAGTGAAAACGGAGCTCGGGAGGGCTGGCAGAGGGCTGCAGGAAGCCATTGCAGCTGAAAGCAGATGTTGAGCTGGCCACACACAGCCTGGCCAACGTCCCCCCCCCCAGCCATGTCCCCCCTGGCCCCCTGAGGACAAACACAACCCTGATGTGGCCCTCAATGAAATCGAGTTTGACACCCCTGTCTAGAGGATGCTGATGATCAGATATATATATTTTCGTAGATTTTCACTGGTGTAGGTATGCTGGTCTTGTTGGATTCGGGTCTTTTCCCATGTAAGATTGAGATTGTCTTGGCAACAACTCAAGAGTCTACGAAATACCATGCAAAATCTGCCCTGCCACATACATTGGACAAACTAATAGGAGAATAAATGCACGCATCGCAGAACACAAGAACGCAGTCAGAAAAAAAGAAAAAACTTCCTCCCTTTTCCAGCACCTTAAAGCAACAGGACATGAACAGGACATGAAATTGATTTTGAAGGAACCAAATTACTCACCAAAACTGAACACTTCAACAAGAGAATAATTATGGAAGCCATCGAAATAGAGAAACACCCCCACAATATGAATAAACGTGACGATACCTCCCGCCTACCAGACATCTGGAAACCAGCCCTAGTCAACAAACAAGCCCCACCCACCACCCAGGCCATTACAACACAAAAGAATAACAGACACACATCCAGCACCTTAGCCACACAGGATGATACGAAACAGCCGACCAATCTATAAACATCAACTCCATCTACCAATCAGGATACAACCACACAACCAATCAACCCATTTACAGCAACAAAGCCAGCACTCCACACCCACCCACCAAGATTTATAGAAAGATGACAGCTCCGACCATGCCTTACTCGCACAAGCACGAAGCCGAAAACACCAGCCTGAAGCTGGCGAGTGGGACCTCACCGAAACATATATATATATGCAGGTCTTGGCATACTCGGGTCTTTTCCCGTGTAAGATTGACAGTATCTTGGTGACAGTTTGACGAGGTCACACTCGTCATCTTCAGGCTGGTGCCTTTGGCTTCGTGCTTGTGCGAGCAAAGCGTGATCGGAGCTGCCGTTTTTCTATAAATATAGGTGGGGATATAGATAGATAGATAGATAGATAGATAGATAGATAGATAGATAGATAGATGATAGATAGATAGATAGATAGATAGATAGATAGATAGATAGATAGATGTGTGTGTGTGTGTGTGTGTGTGTGTGTGTGTGTGTGCTGATAAATAAATAAAGGGAGACTAGTATGGATCCATTTCAAGCTATTTAGCTCTCATCAGCTAGCCATACCCTTACTGGGATTTGAACCAGGGCTGTATTACATGTTAGGCAGTTATATTAGCCACTAAGCCACAGGCTCTCCTCCTTTATCAGCTGAGCCAGGGAAATAGGTATGTGTTTGTGTTACAACCCCTGGTATACCCAAATATGGGAGGGAGCTCACTACTCCCTCTTTCTGTCATTCGGCTCATCACAGAACCATCCAGACAGAAACCCATTTTTTTTAATGTTGCCTATATATATAAAATAAATAAACCAAATAAATTGTTATGGATTATCTCCTGTAAGGAACTATTGTCAGGCTAAGCCCAAGGATGACAAAGTTCAGTCAGAATTCAGATCTTTATTTGCTTACACACAATAGACAGGATCTTGCCAAACTAAACCCTTCCTATTATCACTCTAATGTATATACTCTGGAAGATTCTAGGGAGTGGCCGTTCTTACTCTTTCTGTTTCCTAACCTGCTCCGTGCTGCCTCGTGTCTGCCTCCCTCTCCCATTCCCCCACTTCTGGAATGTGCTTCTTCCTTCCTGGAAAACTGCTGGTACACTGTAGCCCATCACACTTGTTTCCTATTTTTTATGTTGTTGTTCATGGTAATAAATCTTCTGTGCAGCTGAACATTGACCTGTATTCATGAAAGCATTGCAGCTTGCAGCAGTGCATTTTGTTTAGGTTTTTTTTTAATGTACTTATGTGATAAACAAATTTCAATCCCACCCAAATCCTAAGAGACTCTGGATAATGTACAGTACAAGACAATAAATAATGTTTTATAAAATAAAATACAGTTGTATTCCTATCATTAGTCAGATGATGTCATGTATAGCTAGGATCAAAGATTTGGTGGAATAATCCTATCTTAACTTGCTTCTGAAAACAAGGAGGTTATACTGTCAGTGCTTCAGATTTGATTTAATTCTATCAATAATAACTATTTTCAGTTACATGTAAATATACGTTGAATAATCTCTTGGTCTCAATAGATAATAGGCTTCCAATAGTGATTATAGCCTACTATTCTATATTTATACCACTATAACTTTACCATTTACACTAAATGTCTTACATTTACATTAGAAACTTCAATTTTGATTTTTGTAATATTTTGAAACCTTTTTATAATGATATACTGATTGCCTTGATACTCTTAGCTATATATATATATATTTAAAGGTTCATAAATCCTGAATACTTTATAATAATGGTGATGGTGATGGGATTAATGATGGATGATTTTGCTATCCTAGCATTGTTCTTCCTTTTAATGCTAGAGTTTTCTCATTCTTCTTTGGATTCTATTTGTGATTTTTTTCCTCTTATTTTTATCCTTTTTCTCTCTGCTCAGACTTGGCTTGTTCCTCAGATTGGGCTTCCTTTGCTTGTATGCTGCTGAACAGTCATGGATCAGGTTCCATCTGTTAGCTGATTCCCCCCCCCCCCTTCCCATTTTGAGATTCTGATCTGTTTTCCAATTCCTCTTCTATTTCTTTATGTGATGTTTTTGTTCCCATTTTTTGCCCACCTGCTATTTGTATTCTAGCCTTTTAGTTTCCTTCTTTAATCCGAAGTTTGTTATTTATGTAGCTTTTTTAAGGCTAAGTTAATATCACAATTTTTCATATGTCTTGGTTTTATAATTGTCGTTTACATCAAACTTTTCTTGTCTTTTGACTTTCCCCCAAATTCTAGCAGTTCGAGGCTATGGATTCATAGACTCTGACTGTTTTTTTAAAAAGTATTGTCGCCTTTCTACATTTAAATCTAATATTTTCCAATTTCTTTGTTATTAAATACTTCACTCTGTTCTCATTTCAACATTGTATTTTGTGCCATTACTTTCTTCGTAATGTCACCCATATGTCTTTCATTTAGATTTTCTAAACTTGTAGAATACATTACCTTTTTCCAAATCTCATTCTTTTTCTGTTTATCTTTTTTTCTATTCTTTTCAATCATGTAGCCACACTTTATTTTCAGCTTACAATGAGGCCACTTCAACTGTACAATCTATACATTTTTAATCCTTTGAAAATTATGATGTAATTTTGGAACTGGAAAAAATAAAATAAATCCACATTATGGACTAAGCCTGAACTGTTATACTTTCAAGCTGTTTAGTAATGAATTTCCCCATCTCCATCAACAAATTTTCCATTGAGTCTATTCTGGTCTTTGAGACATTGCTCAGTAGGCATTTGTTTCAATCATTTATTTACTTATAAATAAATAGGATAATTGTGGGCGGCTTACAGTCATAAAAATGTATCAACAGATATACATTAAAACATAAATAAATTAAAAGCAAAGATTAAAACCGAAGGACATGTGAGGAGGTTGGGGGCAGAGTGGGGGGAAGTGGGATCTGTTGTTACTGGATCATGTTGTTTCTTTAAAAAAAAAATTTACAACCTATAGCAGCCTAATTAAATTATAATTGACTTCGGATCGTTCCCCCTTTTTTCTGATTTTGTGTATGTATGATTCTGATTTTATGTACATATCATTCTGATTTTATTGTACATATCATTCTGATTTTATTGTACATATCATTTTGATTTTATTGTACATATCATTCTGATTTTATTTATTCTAGAATGATAAACTCTATAAAAGTTCTGTAAAATATAATTTACCATACATTGTTTCCAAATGGAGCCATCCTTAAAAGAGATCCAGTGCAATCAATGAGACACATTAGTAACACTGTAGATAATAAGTTCTTGTCATCTCCTGGATCATGGTCAAGGATAGTAGAGGTAAAAGTACAGTGCTCAAAGTACCCTTGATAAGTCAGTCCAAAATGCAAAAACAAACCAGCCCAAACCTCAATGAAAATTCCTTAGGGCCCAAATCTTAATGAAACTGCCAAAGGGCCATCTCAAGAAAGCAAATGCCAGGATCTGGTCAGTAAAGAGTTGGTTTGTCAGAGACATGCCCTTATAATATTCTCCACACTTTGGGGGAAGGTCAGTAACCTGAAAGGATTCCTCTAGCCCAGAAATCTCCAACAAAACTTCAGCCTTTACCAATGCAGATTGTTTACTGGGTTATCAAAGATGCCCAAATCTAGTCCAGTTCGTCTTAATGCTGTGTGACATAGGTACTCGCGTTCTTGTGGTCACAATATTATGACATATGGAAATATGGCCATAGATATATTCTGTAGCAGGTCAGGGAGGTGATTACCAAGCCCAGCTTTCTTTCCCAGATGTCGTTGTCCAAAGACATTTCCGTGGTCATGTGACAATACATCGATGCACACAGAACACTGTTTACCTTCCCACCAAAGTGGTACCAGTTTATCTACTTGCATTTGCATGCTTTCAGACTGCTAGGTGGGCAGGAACAAGAGCTCACTCCATCGCGGTGTTCAGATTTCGAACCCGGGCCATCAGCTTTCCAACTGGCAAGCTCAGCGTCTTTAACTACTGAGTCATCGTGCATAAAGTTTTATTACGTATAATCAGCATTCAAATCAAGACAAGAGGAAACACAAGGCTGGCTGATATGTCTGTAAGGAAAGGCCTTTGCTGGGTTTCCTGTCCAAAGCCAAAATTCATTCATTTATACATTCTTCATATTTCTCAACCAACCATCTCCCTCAGACAGATAGATGTTTTCTACATAGCCTATTCAATTTCTCCATGGTTTTCCAAGCAGAGGAGGTAGACAAATAGCCAAACGCTTTGAGTTTTGGACTTCATTATATAAGACACTTTAAATCAAGTTAGTTTTTAAAAAAACAGCAGTGAAATAATACACTAAAGACAAATAAATCAAGGTATTGATTTTGAGCTTACAAAGTTCCAGAAATTGGGCAAAAAGAAACGCATGCATTGAAATGCTGACTTATTACAGCATGCACATTTTCTGTTGTGATAACAGATGTGAAGTAATTTATCTAATTTACTGCTTGCGTGAAAACAAAACCCTGTTTTAATTGAAACCATAGAACTGATAATGTTTTATCTTTTGTTTTCCTATTTCCCTTTTTGAGTTTTGGGAGCAGATTCCTGGTTTCTAATTGCATTAATTACAAACATGCATATAGTTGAAAAGTCATTCAGATGTAAATGCCCTTCAATGAAAAGAAAGCAACAGGGACTATAATTTTTGCTGTTGCTGCTAATGACGTTATTTGGATTTTCTTTTATTTGGACTTTTAATAATATAACATAGGTGAACAACGTCCAACAGCAACGCAAAGACTTGCCATGAAAATTCAAGCTGAACATACATTTACTACTTACTTCTCACGCTGTACATTTCTGAGATACAACACTCCAAAGTGTCCATTAGGGAGGTTAAAAGCTTACTGTTGTCTTAACAATTCATTTCCACTATCTTGAATCCAGGCACCAATGTTATGAGATCTTAGCTTTTCAAAAGATGTGTAGGGAAGTGTGAGCTGGTGGTAAGTGCACAATGACTTTCTTTAGCCTCTACATTTTTGAGTGATAAACTAAATATGTCACATAAGAGGGAGGGGAGAGAGAGAGGGAGGGAGGGAGAGAGAGGGGGGAGGGAGGGAAAGAGAGGGAGGGGGAGAGAGGCAGGGAGGGGGATAGGTGTGTGTGTGTTTGTGTGTGTGTGTTGTGGCCCAGGAGGATCCGTCGGAGCTGCTGAGGGACTCAGATAGCGACAAACCCTATGAGTCGGCTATGGAAGAGATGGAGGACCATGGGCAAGGTTCAGACTCAGAGCAGGGACCAGAGAGGCTGGTTGGCCACCAGGAGGCGCCTGAGGCATGGAGTAGTGGAGAAGATCAAAGGGAGTTTGTCCCTGACCCCCAGCAGAGAAGGGCGGAGAAACGAAGGCAACAGCTGCTCTGGAGACAAACTCCTAAGAGATAATCAAGCCCAGGTGGTTGTGGCTTGATCCCTCCCAAGAGAGTATATAAGAAGAGACTTTGGGAGGAGTCTGTTTGCAGGACACAACCGTTCGTGACAATCTGGAGAAGCTCTTGTCTGTATCTGTTGGAGTCTGGGTTGCTGCCAACGTCTTGCCTGTGAGTCGTGTTTGGGCTTTCAGCCAACAGGATTATAATTACTGTAAATAAAGAGTGGCAAACAGCTAAGCCTGTGTCGGCATTCATTACCGGACGGAGGGGGGCCAGAACATACATACATACATACATACATACATACATACATACATACATACATACATACATATAATCTTCATAATGGATTCCTTGGGAGACATTCCAGGTATAACAAAAAACAAGGAAGAAAATGCAGATCCAAACTTAAGACTGTTGGTGAGGGAGGAACACATTTTGTAGGAAAGAATATATTAATATAAGAAGACAAAAGATGTTCAGTAAGAAGCCTATAGTTGAAAAGGAACCTCTGCTTGGTATGGAAATAGATAGAAAGCTTGCCAATTAATTATAAGGGGAAGGAAAGGGATAGGGGAGACCTACTCCCATATCAGGCATAAGCTCTTTAATGTCATTGCAGAACAATAGGTGAAGTAGGAGAAATGAGATGTGGCAGGGGAAAACTGGAAAGGATTAAGGTTAGAAGTGTGTAATGCTCCTGTGTCCAGCTCTGCATGTGAACCTATTTCCTGAACAGAATATGAGAGTTAACAGTGCTTCATGCCAAAAGGGTGAACGAGTCCGTTCAATTGTCCTTCGTTATGATATGTAACATTTAAGGCAACTGAGCTCATGCATCATATTAAACCTTGGTCTAAGAATTCAGGAAAAGATATTGAAACAAAAGAAATTACATTTGATGTGCAAGTGCTTACAATCTGAATTCCTATTTATATTTCTTTCAGAGTAAGCAGGAACTACCAAATATGAGTGATAAAAACCCAGAAGACTACTAGATAGTTACAAAGAATTATAGAAAAGGCTCATTTGAAGTCCAAATCTGGTACCCCCAAGCGTCAGCACCATGAACAAGTTCGGAATGACTCATACCCATAGTACAATATTGATGGCAGGAGATGAGGGGGGAAATATGCCAAATAATAACTAAATCTAATAACTAAATAACTAAGGAGCCGCAGTGGTGCAGTGGTTAGAGTGCAGTACTGCAGGCTACTTCTGCTGACTGCTAGCTGCCTGCAATTTGGCAATTCAATCTCACCAGGCTCAAGGTTGACTCAGCCTTCCATCCTCCCGAGGTGGGTAAAACGAGGACCCAAATTGTTGGGGGCAATAGGTTGACTCTGTAAACTGCTTACGGCGGGCTGTAAAGGGCTATGAAGCAGTATATAAGTCTAAGTGCTATTGCTATTGCTAAATCAGAAAGGATATTACTTTAAAAGGAGAAATAAGAATAAACAAGACTGTAATACAGGTAGTCGTCAACTTATTACCACAATTGAGCCCAAAATTTATGTTGTCAAGTGAGAAATTCATGAAGTGAGTTTTGCCCCATTTTATGACTTTTCTTGCCACAGTTGTTAAGGGAATCACTGCAGTTGTTAAATTAGTAATGTGGTTGTTAAATGAATTGGGTTACCTCGTTGACTTTGCTTTTCAAAAGGTTGTAAAAGGGGATCACATGATCACCTTGTGTGCACTGCAACCGTCATAAATGTGAATCAGTTGTCAACCATTTGAACGTAAATCACGTGACCATTTGGAGGCTGCAGTGGCCATAAGTGTAAAAAATAAGTCAGTTTTTTTCAGCGCCGTTGTAACTTCAAATGGTTACTAAGCGAACTGTTGTAAGTCGAGGACTACCTGTACAATGCGGTGATTGTTTTTGTTTTGTTTTGTTTTTCAATTAGCTTGTGGATAAAAGAGGGTGGATCCAGAGGGAAACAGATAAACAAGAGGAACTGCTATATGTGAGATAGTACAGAGAAAAAGAAAGAAAGAAAGAAAGAAAGAAAGAAAGAAAGAAAGAAAGAAAGAAAGAAAGAAAGAAAGAAAGAAGGAAGGAAGGAAGGAAGGAAGGAAGGAAGGAAGGAAGGAAGGAAGGAAGGAAGGAAGGAAGGAAGGAAGAAAAAGAGAGAGTGAGAGAGAGAGAGAAAGCTGCATATACAGGCAAACTAAAAAAATATTCTTTTTTATTTCCTTGTTTTTATCCATTAAAAGACAGCTTTTAAATATGCCTTTTCAAAAGTCTCAGAAGGACAAGTGAAAATTTAATATTCTAATAAAAATAGTTGCTGTATTGCAGCAAAAATAACATCATAAATGTGCTTAGATCAGACTTAAAAAAAGAAAGCCACAAACCAGGATTATTGTGTAGTTATTTTACCTGATTTACAGTTTTAAAGCTACATTGTAAACCTTTATATAAGTCTACATAGAGGCATACGTATATAAAGAAAACATTAAATAATTTTGTACCTTTGAGCCAGTTTTGATTCCCGAGAGCTGGATAAGGGCCTGCAGTTTTCTTGGCTAGATTTTGCAAGTGGCTTGCCATTGCCTACTTCCTAGGACTGAGAGTGAGTGACTGGCTCTAAGTCCTAAGTCAATAACCAGATGGTTTTGTGTCCAAGGTGGGACTAGAACTCATAGTCTGCTGATTTCTAGCTTGATGCCTTAACCACTATGCATAATCCACTGGCTCTCAAATAAATTATAAATAGAATAAACAATCTATATAGTAGGTACAATAGGTTTACAGAAAATTTTCAACATATTCATGAACACGTTTTCTACATTGTTCTTCAGCCAAGAAACCTTGTTGGCCCTCTCTGCCTGAAAGCTTAAACAATCTAAAAGATGACTTACAAAAAGAGATAGGAAGAAGAAAGCAATCAATGGCAGTTTTTATCATAACCAATTGGAATGACCCAATTCAGGGTTCAGAGGAATTTAATGGCATTAGAATGCCCAAGTCATTGTCCTCCCAGCAAAGGAACCCCCTGAATCCTGCTATCCTGTTTTGTTATACCTTTTTCTAACTTCATATTTGGGCATAGGGCAGTGATGGCGAACCTATGGCACGCGTGCCACAGGTGGCACGCGGAGCCATTTGTCAGGGCACGCGAGGCAGCTGAGTTCACCCTTTTTTAAAGCGATTTTTCACCCTCCCCAGACTCCAGAGCCTTTATAGGAGCCTGGGGAGGGCGAAAAGAGCCTCCCCCCGCCCGAAGGCCCTCCGGAGGCTTCATGAGCTTCCCTGAAGTCTCCGGAGCGCAAAAAAATGGCCCTACGGGCAAACCGGAAGTTCAGAAACTGACTTCCGGTTTGCTAGGAGGGTCATTTTGACTGCTCTGGAGGCTTCAGGGAAGCGTTCTGAAGGTCCCTGAAGCCTCCGGAGGGCTTCCGGGGGGTGGGGAGGCTGTTTTTGCCCTCCCCAGGCTCCTATAAAGCCTCTGGAGCCTGGGGAGGGCAAAAAAAGCATGCAAAAAATGGGGGTCGCACCTGTAGTGCACGCATGCACACTGAGGGGGTCGCGCATTACATTATGGGTGCGGCACGCCTGCACACGACCCCCCTGTGCTCCCCCCATTTATGGCACGTGAGCCAAAAAAGGTTCGCCATCGCTGGCATAGGGTATTCAGGCTTTTATAAATGGCTTTTAAAGCAGGATCTAACTGCTTTGAAAATGTTTCTTTCTAAATATTAGGCCTTGTATCTTTAAAATTTGCTGGAGAGCAGGGCTATCTTTTACAAGTCTTCTCCTAACATCTTCTTTAGAAGCTGTCCCAACTTTATAGTTGTATGCCATTAGTGTTCTGACCTAGGCTTCCCAAGAGCATGCAGCAAACTCCTTGTCCCGACAAAAAAACCCTTTTATTATTTTACTGTGAATTCTGCTCATTCACGTCCAGCAAAGTCTTTCAAGGGAGGATTTACGATAACAGACCTTATCTGGCTTGGACAGCTGCCAGGCTGTTATCTGCAAAACTTGGCAAGGAGTCTTGAAGAGTCATGAACCAATTAAGCAAACTAATTGTCTCCTGCAAACTCCACTCCCCTTTCTCTCCTCTTCTATTTCCTCTGGGAGGAGCCATTCATCATCCACCTGTGGCCTTACTCCCAAGTCGACCCTTGTTCTTTAGCTGTTCCCTTCATCTGGCAACTCTATGCATGCGCATCCTGGGAACAGGCTCCAGCTGTTTGTCTGTCTTCCCCAGACTCCAGGCCTGCCCCATGTTCCTCCCCAACCTCCTCACTGTCCAAATCTACTGCCAGCTCTGCTGGCCACTGGTGGGCCACAACAATTAGGGAGTGATTTTTCAAATGGAAAATGACTTACAAGGATTTCATCCATCCTCCCTGGCTGGTTGCAGATCCATTCCTAAAACCTCCGGAGAAAGTCCTATAAACCCACCTTAACAAACAGTATATTTATGTTACCCAGTTTCCTTGGATTATATCTGCTTTAACTTCTTCCTTTTATTGCATTGCCCTGGCTTCCTGGGATCTACCCAGGCAGGATAAACAAACAAATATCCTCTTTCTTGGAGAAGCAGCTCTCTTGAATACTTGTTACATCCCTCGGATGTAAGAAATTTACATGTGGAGTAAGGATTTTCTAAGCTCTTCTTGATATCAGACCAAGGGAACCGACTTCTGATATCAAATTATTTCTAAGTCAATTCAAAACCTAAAAAGCAATTTCCAAGACGTACAATTCTCTCTGGTGTTGTCCCAAAGTTTTCAAAAGGATGTGGAATTTTGTGCTCTGACTTTCACTATAGTTCAGCTTCTCTGTTCTACATAAGGTAGCAGACACCAGTTGTTAGCTCTTATTGCATACTCAACATTTAATTATTAGTTAAATTATTACAAGTATACAGTAATTTATATTGATAAATTATTGGATACTCACATTTCTCAGCCTTGGCAATTTTAGAATGTGTGGATTCACAAGTAGCTGGGATTTTGGACTGGCTGAGCAATTCTGAAGTTGCCAGAGTGGAATTCAGAATAGAATAGAGCTGGAAGGGACCTTCGAGGTCTTCTAGTCCAACCCCCTGCTCAAGCAGAAGACCATATACCATTTCGGACAAGTGGCTGTCCAGTCTCTTCTTAAAAAACCCCAGATGATGAAGCATCCACAACCTCTGAAGGCAAGCTGTTATACTGATTAATTATTCTCACTGTTAGGAAGTTTCTCCTTAATTCCAGGTTGCTTCTCTCCTTGATTAGTTTCCAGCCATCATTTCTTGTCTTGCCTTCTAGTGGTGTGGAAAATAAGTTGACCCCCTCTTCTTGTGGCAGCCCTTCAAATACTGGAATACTGCTATCACTTCGGCCGGTCCTTCTTTTATCTAGACTGGCCATACCCAAATCCTGCAACTGTTCTTCTTACGTTTTAGTCTCCAGGCCTTTAATCATCTTAGTTGCTCTTCTCTGCATTTTCCCCCGAGTCTCAACATTTTTTTTTTGTAATGTGGTGACCAAAACAGGATGCGGTATTCCAGGTGTGCTTAGTAAGCTTTTATAATATATGTATTATAAAACCTTATAATATTGTTATAATATTTATTTTTATAAATATTATATGTCTGTCTGCCTGTCCGTCCGTCCATCCATCCATCCATCCATCCATCCATCCATCCATCCATCCATCCATCTATCTATTTATCTATCTAATTTTTAGACTGAGAAACACAGCCGAAGAATTTGTGATTCCAGTGAAGTATTTAGAAAGGTAGTTGCACATTTGTTCTCCTCCCCCCATTCTCAGTGTTTACAGTGATGGAATACACAACAAGAGATATCTAATGTACTAATGTTACTGCCACCAGGAAACAAATAAGGCAATTAAAACTTCAATTTGCATAAGCACCAGAAATACCCCTACACAAGATATTGAGCTAGCTAATTCTGATAGAGCCACTGCAGCTACTGCTGATCATTACACGTTGCTTAGTTAACAATAAAAGCAAGAAACGGAATAACTTTTTTGTCTCTTTAATGTATATCTTTTAAAAAGTTGTAGGTTATTGTTTTTAAAAAATGAGAGTAAGGTAGAACCTCTTAAATGCCTTATTTTAAACAATTCTTCAGCTGGTCAAGTTAGCTCTTCCATCTGTTCAAAATGTTTTAATTAAGAACTGTAATGTGCTGATGCTGTTATTCTGATTTTTAAAAAAAAACTGCTCTTTTTTTGCTTACAATATATTTTATTATTTTAATTCACTAAATAAAACAGATGTGTCCAACCCTTGGCCCAAGGACTGCATGTGGTTCTGGGTAGCTTAGTAATGTGACCTCACAAGATCATAAACAATTAATATTATTATTTCATTTTTAGTGACATTTACATTAACCATATTACATGTTTTATATGCAGTCCAAGACAATTTGTGATGCCCTGGGATATGACACGAAAGCAACACAGCCAGAGAACAGGTCTAACTCCCCTATATTACTCCAACTTTGCCCCCAAACTTCCCCATGTTTACTACAAGCCTGAAGCAAAGCTCTCACATGCACTTTCAGCAGCCTCTGGCTGCAAGTAGTCCAGTAAGTAAGATTAGCCAAACAGTAACTAGAGCAAGAAGTTCAGAAAAGCAGGCAAACTGGGCAAGCCCCATAAGACAGAGCACAGAAACCTCCAGGCATCAGCAAGTGCACACAAGGCTCTACAGATTCAATGCTTGTTCCCGACAAATGACCCTCCCAACGGCACCTCCTTACATCTCAGTCCCCAGCTGTGCCTTGTGAAGGGGAGCAGGGCATTCTCCTCCCTAATAGCTGGCTCAGTCTGCATTGGTCTTGCCTTCTCCCTTCTCTCCGTGCTCTAGGATCAGGAGGGGGTGGTCCTTGCTCTTCACCTAAGCTCCGTCTCTCCTGCAAGCCTGAGCTCCTCCCAACCTGCAAGCTTTTCTAAACCTGAAAAGCCTTGCCTGGACTGACTCTGTTCTTTCCCAGTTTCCTCCAAGGCCAATGGAGCTGCCCTCTTGATCTCTGTCGACTTTTGTTCCAGCTCATCTTCCTCCACAGATTCAGACTCTGACAGGGGCATGAACAGAGGTGGGCTGCACTTATGTTCACAAGCGGTTTGCTGGTTGTGAGTGCATGTGAGCTAGCTTCACTCACACGTGACCCTTTGGGAGTGAAACAGAGCTTCAAAGAAGCAGGTAATCAACTCAGGCAGCTCCCGTGAGTAAAACAGGGGCAGCACGAAACTCAGATGGGCAGTGAGAGCAGAGGGAATGAGCCAGAAAGTTAGTTATAAATGGATAGCTTATCACAATGGCAGGTGGGCGAGCCCAACCAGCAATCAAAGCTAAGGGTTCACCTGAACCCGCACGACAATGCAACAGTACACCACTGGGCATGACACAATTTCCCTTCACTCAGTGCAGTCCAGGCAATCCAAAAAGGTTGAAAGCCATGCAGTAGAAGGTGCCCATTGGTGAAACATTCTGAGAAGACTCTTGTGTCAAGTTATCCATTGCTGTTATTTTCAGTCTCTCCTTAGTTATTTTTCCAGGTGTCTCCCAACCTCCTAGAGCAGATTTTGAAAAGATGCATAAGAATGTTTGTTTCCCTCTGTTTCTGCGATGGGGTGAGATGAGGGAGCAAAATTTGGATCCAACTCTAAAAAGAGAGAAGGAAAATCATCAGCAGAAATAGAACACAGCCAATGAGAAGTTTGGGGAAATCAATATCCCTCTTCTCCTGGTGCTGAAATGACATCAAGGAGATGCCAAGTAAGAATTCCATCACTGAAATCTTCCGGGGGTAAAACTCCTAAAAGAAGAGACCCTGTTAAGGATCGTAAATAAGACTAAATGCATGTAGTATTCACACTTTAAAAATTATAAAAGGATTTAAAAGCAAATGCTGGGGAAACTATTCCAATAATATAGCTTTTAAGATTGCATGAAATTTATTAATGCTAAAAGAGGAGACTTTGATATTGATATATTTTTGTAAATAGTAAGAATGAAAAAAATGTGGTTTCATTTACTGAGGGAACTGTGTTCAGAACAGCCAGCTTTATAACTGGAAAACTTTCCTAAATCATGATGAATTTTCTTACAATTTTTTTTGAGATTTACTTTTAAGCTACACTGTTTATTTATTTAGTACATATAATTGCTGCCCATCCTTGTTGTTTGTTGTTTGTTTATGTAAGGGGTGTCAAACTCAGGCCCCGCGGGCCAGATGTGTCACGTGCTGGCCCTGCCCCCACCCAGTTTAGTGAAGGGGAAAAAAGTCCCAATATGTCACATGATGCCACCATGATGACGTGAGTTTGACACCCCTGGCTTATGTATTTAGTTACATCATTACATTACATTACAACCGACTACCAAGGTAAGCTAAACAATAATAAAAACCTAATTAAAAACTAGAAATATATTTACCTAGCAGTGTTTATAATAGTGTTGAAACATTAAAAGTTTGGTTGAATAAACCTTTTGAGTCTTCCTTAATCCGTAATAAAAAGAGGTCCTTTGTAACATGAGTCCCACCATACGAAAAACCAATTTAGCTATTGATATTGTGCCCATGGTATAGCCATAATGGGACCCACTAATGATGTAAGGATTTGGAAGACTTACCTTTATTCTTTAACATTTCACATGTTATTGAATAATTAAATGAATGAATTACTTTTTTAAGGTTACATAGCATAACAGACCTAACAAAACTTAAAAAAAAACCATCACTGCAAGCTATAGTAATCTTAATTTTGGTCATTGACTAGTATAAAATTATGTTAGATAATGAACATTTATAACCATCCTAATTTGAACAATTCAGCCTACAAAAAGTGGGAAAATGAACATTAGTAACAAAAGCTATGCTAACAACAGCTATAAAAGATTTTATCACTAAAATCTTAAGATTGTGGAAAGCAAATAGTGTGATATAAATATATAAAAACTTTGGGAAAATAGCTAAAGATCAGAATTACTACTCCAGAGGTATAAAATTAGCATGTCACTACAATTTACGTATAAAATTATACTTGTAATATTGAAATTATGTAAACTGCAGTATAGTGCAATAAATAATTGTGTGATATAACTGCCACTGCAGTATATAAGAAGACGGCCATAAGAACTAAACAGTTGAATAGCTAGAAATAAGAATCACTGCAATTACTGTTGATGGTGTTTAAATATGGGTAGTACAGTTTTGTGACAATAAAGGAAACAAAATTGTCATTATCCTCTTGTAAATAGTGTAAATAAATATATATCTGAATGCCCTGGACATTTAAATTAAAGAGATGTATATTTTATTTATTCTAATATGAGGTTTTTCTCAAGATGTTTTGTAGATTAAAGTACATTTATTAACAACTTAGCAGTGCATATAATATATACATGTATATCAAAACAGAGTTTAAAGTCACCAAATAGTTCACTCTTTTACTTCAATACTGACTAGGCAAAATATGTTTCTTTTAGAGATGAATCATTTCAACACTTCTGGCATTAATGCTTTTGAACCAAGTGGTGATGTGTCATCCTAGTATTAAGAAAAACATGTTGCTTGAGCCAAATGGATAAAATGCCATCTATTTCAGAGGTAGTTGTATTTATATCCCAGTTATACAAACCTACTAAATGGAAATGGAAAAATAGCTTATTAATGTTTTAGACTTAAGTTCCTATAAGGTACTTGAACTTCCATAAATAAACCTCTTGGCTTGCAGGGAGAATCCAAAATTCAAGCTGCCAGAAAATCAATACCAACTCTCTAGCTCACACACCTGCACCACCTCTTGGGGGACTTTCTGAGGATACAGCGAGATGGATACAGACACAGGTTGGTCTGGTGCTTAAGGCATCAGGCTAGAAAGCAGGAGATTGTGAGTTCAAATCTCACCTTAGCCATGAAAGCCATGGGTGACCTTGAGCCAATCACTTTTTCTCAGCCCAACACACCTCACAGGGTTGCTGTTGTGGAGGACATAGGAGGGTGTGTTGGATATTTGCTGCCTTGATTTATTTGTAAAAATAATAAATATTCATGTTTAATGAATAAAAAGTAGTAGTAGTAGTAGTAGTAGTAGTAGAAGAAGAAGAAGAAGAAGGAGAAGGAGAAGGAGAAGGAGAAGAAGAAGAAGAAGAAGAAGAAGAAGAAGAAGAAGAAGAAGAAGAAGAAGAAGAAGAAGAAGAAGAAGAAGAAGAAGAAGAAGAAGAAGAAGAAGAAGAAGAAGAAGAAGAAGAAGAAGAAGAAGAAGAAGAAGAAGAGGGAATCGAATGCTAGATTGTCCCCAAGGAGTGTTAACTAGACTTCTACTCAGATATCACATCTGAGGATTCCATTCTGAATCATTTTACAACCCCCAGACAGACAACTTCCTCCTAGTGGTGAATAGCATGTTCACATATCAGCCAGATATCATTCAGGCAGTGTTTGGTTGATACAGCTATTGAACATATCCCTAGTAAAGAAATGGCTATTTTGTGCTTGCTAGTGATGCTCTGGTTGATGCTGGCACATTGAGCACTAAATGTAAAGTTCCATGCAGTCAAGACTTAATGCTATGTTTATAAACCGAGTTGGCTTTATTTGACATATCTACATCTATATCTCTATAAGTATTTGTTTCCTTTTTTGTATTTTTCTTCTTCTTAGTATACAGCAATACCTGGAGATCCTGAGCTCTGAGGTTGAAAGACTGATACTATGTCTTACTCTAACTAAAGCCTGTACACTTAAATGCATTTATAAATTTATACTCCTTGGCCTATCCAGAGTTGATCAATAAATTATTTAAAATTTCATCCTAAAACAACCAGGCTTGAATTCTTAAAGCATTCATTGGGACTAGATGGAAAGTAATAGAAGCAAACAAAAACAACATATCGCTAAGCTTAAGTATTTAAAAAAAACCCAACCACAGTCTTTCCTAGATATACAGGTAGTCCTCAACTTACAACCTTAACTGAGCACAGAATTATGGTCATAAGTCATGCTGGTCATTATTAATGAGATCGCCAGGTGCCCATGTCCAATTTAACGATCTTTTTTTGTTTTGCAGTGGTTATTAAGTAAACACTGCAGTTATTAAGCAAATACCATAATTAAGGTAATCCCTTCTTTACAAAAAGTGTTGTTTTGTTGGAAACGCAAAGCAAATGCTGGGCTTTCAGCAAAGCAAAGTCATAAATTGCAGTCCTGTGACCGTAGGACACTGCAAGCGGTCATAAAGGCAGGCTGCTTGCAGAGTGTCTAAAATGCAATACCATGACCTCAGTGTGTGTGTGTGTGTGTGTGTGTGTGTGTGTGTGTGTGTGTGTGTGTGCAGCTGTTGGAATTTAAAATCCAGGTCATAAGGACGCCCGGGAAGGTCCATTGTAACTCTGATCGGTCATGAAGCGACCTGTCATAAATTGAGACCAACCCGTATTAGCCTTCGTGATAGAATTCCGATTTCATAATCTCATCCTCTCACCTGTGCAGAGAGTGCCACAGTTCTGTTTGTGTTCTGCTCGTATTGACTGAAATCCGAGGGCCGGTGGGGATGGGGAAAAGAACAAGATGCTCGTTGTGCTTACACACCTAAACGCCATAATATCTTTCTTATACAAATTTCTCTTCAGACATCAACCGTGGACATGCATAATGCAGGAAGTGGAGACATTAATGCACCTGCTTGGTGGTGTGCTTTGCAAGGCTGCGCTGATAATGTGCTACAACAGGAAGAACAGATCCCTGGCTTACAATCCTTAAATGTTTCTACATCTCATATGCATTTTTAAAATTGGAGTACAAGATTAATAAAAAACGATACTTTTAACCTGAGACAAGTAGATGAGAAATGAATCGGGGCATTTCACACGACTTCTTCCTTTATTTAAAGAATCCTTTTCTTTGAACAGGTTGTCCTCCCTCTTCCCCTTGTTTTCCCAAATCAGCTCTGGATTTGACAGTTCATTTAAGCAGCTATATGTCTATCTTTGCCCCAGCAGAATTCTGTACTTTTGTTGCTCCTGTCGCCAATCCCTGTCCTGCCATAGACGTGATGCCATAAAATGCTACTCCCTGGGAAAGGATGGGTGGATTTCCCCAGTTTTATTTTCCTTTCCCTACCCGAAACATGACCAATGGGCAGGAAAACATCCACTAATCACTGTCCTTTATGTGGAATGGGATGAGATGGTGAAGAGGCCTTTTTTTTTTTTAATGGATTGTTGTCCTGCCGGTTTATTCATCTTTAAGAATTTACTCCAGGACTTCGCACGGCCATTTTGCATGGATAGGTCCCAAAGGAATCAAACTAACAGGTGTCAGGCACTACGGGTGGTGGTGGGGTGGTGGTGGGTGGAGGTATTACAGAAATGTGAGGAAATTATGCAGTCCTTCTCACCCTTCTGTCATCTATTACTTAGGCTATTTTTAAATTGTTTTGTTTTGTTTCACAACCTAGGAATATGCCACCTCTGTCAGAACACCTGCCCTTTGAAGCACCATTGCCGCTTAAGATTTGTTTGGCACCCACTTTGGCTGCGTTAAGAAGTCTGGCTTCCCCCTCTCCCACCCAAGTTTTGTGTTAGAGTGGAAGGCAGGTACTGAATAATAATAATAATAATAATAATAATAATAATAATAATAATAATAATAATAATAATACAATATTTCATTGTCTTTTAATGGTTGTTTTACTTCTGATGTTTGGGTCCTCCCCACCCTGCCTGCATTTTATAAAGGTTTTTACTATACACCGCCTAGAGTCATTACAAACTTGGCTGCGTTTCAACATTTCTAAAATAAAATAAACATACCCCTCTTTTTAACGGCAGGTCTCAGGTTGCTTTAAATATATGGCAGGAACAGGAGTATAGACTGGTTTGAAAGGTCCCGATTATCCCTCTCTCGCTCCCCCAAACCAGAAAGGCCTTGCATATTGCCAATGCTGAGATTAAGTGATGAAGATTATGGTGCCTACTAGCGCATGGCTTGGATTTATGTGAGGGAGAGTTTCACAACAGCAGCCCCACACACTCTCTTCCCAATTTTCATTAAGATACAGGGATAGGAGAAGAGTTTAACTGATTGGAGATGGGACTAGACATGAGTGACTATCTGAAGAGCTACTCAATATAAGGCTTCCTCTCATAGGATGGGAACCTTCTAAATAGTAGGTGTCTCAGGACAAGGATAATCATATACCTGTAAACCCCTTCAAACTAATTCGGCAATACACTATCTCTGGTGAGGCTATCTTATGCCTCAGTACTTGAGTGGAGGTAGATTTTTCACATCTCGCAAAGACACTATTCATATATCTTGTACTTTTGAGTAGTGAATGCATGAAGACTTCTGCTCTGAACGAGGCTTGCCAAGAGCCTGAAGCAAACTCCTTGTCCCAACAAAAAACCCTTTTTAAAATTTACTGTGAATTCTGCTCATTCACATCCAGCAAAGTCTTTCAAGGGAGGATTTACAGTCACAGACCTTATCTAGCATGGAGAGCTACCAAGCCGATATCTGCAAAACTTGGCAAGGAGTCTCGGAGAATCACGAACCAATTAAGCAAACTAATTGTCTCCTACAAACTCCACTCCCCTTTCGCTCTTCTTTTATTTCCTCTGGAAGGGGCCATTCATCGTCCACCGGTGGCCTTACTCCCAAGTCGACCCCTGTTCTTTAGCTGTTCCCTTCGTCTGGCAACTCTGCGCATGCGCACACTGGGAACAGGTTCCAGCTGTTTGTTTGCCTCACTGATGTCTGACTCTGAAGGCAGCTGAAAACTGGCATAAGGCTCTCTCTCTGCTTCTGACAGAGAGCCCTCATCAGAGCCTTCCCATGACTCCAGGACTGGCCCATGTTCCTCCCCAACCTCTTCACTGTCTGAATCTGCTGCCAGCTGTGCTGACCGCTGGTGGGCCACAACAACCTATATATAGGTTGACCTTGATTGGCGACCGCAATTGAGCCCAAAATTTATGTTGCTAAGCGTGACATTTTTTAAAGTGAATTTTGCCCCATTTTATGACCTTTCTTGTCACAGTTGTTAAGTGAATGACTGCAATCGTTAAGTTAGTAACACAGTTATTAAGTGAATCTGGCTTCCCCATTGACTTTGCTTGTCGGAAGGTTGCAAAAGGGGATTACATGATGCTGGGATACGGCCACCGTCATAAATATAAATCAAGCATCCAAAATTTCATCACGTGACAATGGGGAGGGTGCAACACTTGTAAGTGTGGAAAAAACAGGCATAAATCACTTTTTCCAGTGCTGTTGTAACTTGGAAAGAACTGTTGTAAGTAAAGAACTATCTGTAGTGATAAGGAAAAGAGATAAAAAGAGAAAAAAATGTTAACAGACTATCTGTGATTCAGATTGCCAATGCTATATTTATAAATACTTGCTCAGATTGCTTTTGCAGAATGTTCCTTAAAATGCAGCCGTGTGTAAACTAATATTAAATACAACAGCCTAATTTATAGATCTAGTGCACTTACTCTAAACCTATACTTAAAAATCACAATACTGTAAATAACCATTAGGATTATTTGGCCTGGAGTCAAGTCAATAGTCAATTGCACTGTATTTAAATCTTCTGCCTTGTTCTTGGATTTTTTTTATGTAATGGGAAGGGGTGGAAGGTTTGACAAAATGTAGTTTGACCTACTTTTCCAATTATAAATTCATAAATCTTGTAATAAACATCAACAACTAATGCTGTAACCTTAACATATAAATATATTACAGTTGATAAATGACTATATATATATATATATATATATATATATATATATATATATATATATATATATATATATATAGTCATTTATCAACTGTAATATATATATATATATATATATATATATATATATATATATATATATATATATATATATATATATATATATATATATATATATATATATATATATATATATATATATATATATATATATATATATATATATATATATATATATATATATGAGTAATTCTCATGTAATGTTAGCAGATGGGGGAAACAAGATCAACCAGCTCATAAGAAAGGTGCTTTGCTCACTTCAATTGACATATGTATACACACATACACTCTCACACTTGCACACTTAAAGAGACAGAAGAGAATAGAAAGAGCAAAAAGGAAAAGGAAAAGGGAGAGAGAAGAAATAGTAAAAATGTAATAATGAAAAAGAAATATATGAAAAAGTCATTTCCAATCTTATCACAAGTATAAACAAATTTAGTGACTTTTCACCCCCTGGGGTTACAAAAAATTATCTCTTCATTCCATATCTCACCTTTTATTTATCTACAAATCCATAAAACATCATTTTTTTTTCAATCCTGATATCAGCAGACAGTCCATAAAGAATCATTAGAAGTAACAGCATGCCTTGTTTTAGCCTTGATAATATAAACCAACTGTATATTCCTTCCCTTTATTTCTTATAGTTTTAATCTTTAGTTTATTCAAATAGTGTAGGATTTGATTTCTCTTCATTTCTTATTTACCCTATCACACAGAGTTCTTCAGGAGCCTCTTTTATAAATCCAATAAAAAAAATTGTAGTAGTCCAGGCGAGAAAGGACAAGGGCATGAGTGACTGTGCACAGAGCATCCCGATCCAGGAAGGGGCGCAACTGACGTACCAGGCGAACCTGGTAAAAGCCTCCCCTGGTCACGGCCGTCAGGTGTTCTTCTAAACTAAGCCGCATATCCAGGAGGACTCCCAGATTGCGGGCCCTCTCTGAGGGGGCTAAAATTTCTCTCCCTATCATCAAAGATGGAACAAGATGCACAAATTGGGATGATGGAAACCACAGCCACTCAGTCTTGGAGGGATTGAGCTTGAGCCTGTTCCTCCCCATCCAGATCCGCGCAGCCTCCAGGCATCGGGACATCACATCGAGGGCATTGTTTGGGTGGTTTGGGGTAGAAATGAAAAGTTGGGTATCATCAGCATATTGATGATACCATACCCCCAAACCATGGATTATCTTGCCCAGTGGTTTCATATATATGTTGGAAGGGTGAGAGAACCGACTCCTAGGGCACCCCACAAGTGACGTGCCTCAGGGTCGATCCCTGTCCTTCAGTCAACACAAACTGTGACCAATCCGACAGGTAGGAGGAGAACCACCGTAAAATGGTGCCCCCCACTCCCAACCCCCTGAGTCGTCGCAGTAGGATGCCATGGTCGATGGTATCGAAAGCCGCCGAGAGGTCTAATAGGACCAGGACAGAGGAGCAGCCCCTGTCCCGGGCCCGCCAGAGATCATCAACCAATGTGACCAATGCCATCTCCGTGCTGTACCCGGGCCTGAAACCTGACTGAAATGGATCCAGTTAGGCAGCTTCATCCAGGTACTGGGGAAGCTGACGTGCTACCACACTCTCGACAACCTTCGCTACAAAGCGAAGGTTGGAGACCGGACGATAGTTGGCTAAAGAAGCTGGGTCCAGGGAAGACTTCTTAAGAAAGGGCCTCACCACCGCCTCCTTCAAGGCGGTGGGAAAGAACCCCTCTCTCAATGAAGCGCTGGTAATCGCCTGGAGCCAGCCTCGTGTCACCTCCCGGGAAGCCAAAACTAACCAAGAGGGATACGGGTCCAGCACACAAGTGGCAGCACTGAATCCCCATAATCCTTTCCATGCCCTTGGGGGTCACAGGGTCAAATTCATTCCAGATAGTCTCCACAAGATTCATCCTCGTCAATTCGCCCGAATCTACCCAGTCAGAGTACAAGACTGTCCGGATCTGAGTGATTTTATCCTGCAGATACGGAACAAATTCTTCAGCCCTACCCTGCAAGGTGTCTTTCCCAGTTCCTTGGTTAAGTAAGGAGCGGTTCATCCTAAACAGGGTGGCTGAGCAGTTATCTGCGGACGCAATAAGAGCGGAAAAATGTTGCTGTTTTGCCGCTTTTATCGCCACTAAGTAGGATTTAATATGAATTCTTACTAATGTTCGATTAGATTCGGACCGGCTGGCCCTCCAACCACTCTCTAGGCATCTTTTCCGGCGTTTCATCTCCCGGAGCTCCTCGGTAAACCAGGGAGCTACCTGGGATTGACACCAGGTCAGAAGCCACAAAGGCACAATGCGATCCAAGGCCCCAGTGGCCGCCCTATCCCAGGCTTCCACTAGGGCTTCGGTTGAGCTGTGAGCAAGAATTCAGGAAAAGTCCCAAGCTCCATCAGGAACCTTTCAGGGTCCATTAGGCGCCTGGGGTGGAACCATCTAGTCAGTTCCGCCTCCCTGCGGCGAGGAGAACCAGTATGGAAATCAAGCCTGATGAGGAAATGATCAGACCATGACAAGGGTTGGATAGAAATATCCCCTAAATCTAGATCATTCATCCACTGCCCAGAGAAAAAAATCAGGTTGAGCGTGTGTCCCCTGTTATGGGTGGGGTCTTGAATTAACTGACTTAGGTCCATAGCCATCACGGAAGCCATGAACTCCCAAGCTGACTCCCATGGAAAGTAGATTGAAATCCCCCAGGATCATAAGTCTGGGGAAATCAACCACCAATCCGGCTAACAGATATAGCAGCTCTGGCAGGGCCGATGAAACATAGCAGGGAGACAGGTACGTAACAAAAAGGCCCACCTGAACTCCAAGGCCCCATTTCACAAAAAGGGACTCACACCCGTCTATCTGAGGCACAGTGACCTCCTGAGGTCCGAGACTTTCCCTAATAACCACCTGCCCTGGGCTCTCAGCTGATGAAAGCCTGGTGGGCATAATTCACTAAGGGGAACACCCTCCTCATGGCCCAACCAGGTATCCGTAATGCATGCCAGGTCCACTTTACCCTCTTGTATGAGGTCGTAAATGAGTGGAGCCTTATGTACGACGGACCTGGCGTTAAGTGACACCAGCCGGAGACCAGAGTTGTGTGATCCCGAGCACCCGGGGGTGCGAGAAGGGGATGAGGGTTGGAACGCACAATTGCTCTTAAACAGCGAACCAGCGAACCCTGAACATAATTTGGCCCTCGGCCCTCACCATATCTGCCTCTCCCACAAACAGTAGAGATGGTGAACCCTCCCAATGGAATGGCTTAATGTCTCCCCTGGAATCCCAACCCTTTGCAGCACTCCCGACCCATGCCCATTAGTTAGCTCTGGCCTGTGCCTTGGCAGACTCCCCCCCCCAAGCCTGTCTGAGCCATCTGAATCAACCCCTCTACCCCCCCTCTTAAAATTTGATTTAAAAACCCCTGTAAGAACCCCCTAAGAAGTCTCTTCTTCGCATGCCACCTCTCGGGATCCCAAGATCCATCATTAAGGAAGCATCTTGATAGGCAAGAAGGCCATCCCTGGGAAAGGGGGAGTTCCTGAAGGGAGTAAAGTTCTGTCGCAGTATAACATAGAGAAGAGTGTGGCATCAATCAAACGGGATGACATCACAGGAAGATGCAATGAGGAGGTGACATGTCCATGGGGGGGGGGGCAGCCGACAGTAGCCGACAGTGTTCAAGGAGGTAGCAGGAAGCTTATGTCCATCATAGCAATGGTCAGTGTTAAGGACAATATGTAGGAGTAACGGCCAGATGTCAAAATCGCAGCAGATGATAAATTGTGAGGTGGTGAAACCGACAGTGATGGCGGCGGTGAGGACAGCGGTGGTAGCAGCAGCTGCTCCAACAACTTCAACAACTCCAACAGCTAAGCTCCATCCACGCCAGCCGCACTCATTTCCGTCACCAGGGCCGCACTCGTTGACCCAGTTCATAGTGTCACAAGAGGAGGGGCCAAATGGCCAAATGACACAGTACGGTGGCCTGAACAATGGCTGTGATACCGGAGGGGGCCACAACGAAGGACACCCCCACTCCAACCACATATACGCCAACTACCTAAGCCATCTTCCGCTGGCATCAATATCCATGCCAGCTGCCTCACACACTCCCCGCTGATCCAGTCTATCATGTCCATAAGCAAGGTGGAGGGCGGGGAGCAACCCGGATAACACCACGGCATGGGGAGCCGTGTACAGAGTTAGATGCTATGTAGCCATAACAAAATTCTTTCTAGAAAGCCAAGGTCATCCTTTGTCTTTGCACCTCTGCACCTGACAGGAACTGGATGGGTGGAACTGCCAGCATGGCAGGGGGGAATTGGACCATGTGATGGATTCATGGGAGTGGGGGCAATATCTTGAATTTTCAACTGGGCGGGGAAAACCGGGAAGCTTTCAGATTCAGGTTTTCCCAGATGTGCCAACATGGCTCTCTTAATAAATTGAAACTTTGAGCAATACTTTGCCTTGGACTCTGATTTACTTTTGGATGCTATTTGTAACCCTGACATCTATTCTATTCTATTCTATTCTATTCTATTCTATTCTATTCTATTCTATTCTATTCCTTTTGTGGCCATGGACCACAGACATGGACACCCAAGATTTAATTCAATGATTAAATTATCATATTTCTTCAAGCCTTTGCAGATCCCCTGTTCCCTGTGATCACATCGCTGCCCACAGGTCGAAAACCACTGCCTTAAGTGAAGGTTTTTAAATATATATATATTATTTGCAAGACAGTGAAGAAAATATTAAAGCAAAACCTCTTTTAATTAAATTATCTAGGCACCCAAAACTGAGCAGGAGATGTTGGTTATGCTTTTCTCATTATGCTTTACAGCTAAAATTGCAGACAATGTTTTCAAACTTAAATTAGCATTTAGTAAAACCCCATTACTTCAGGCACCAGGTAAAAACCACGGTGTAGCACACTTATTTTTCATATTTTGCAACAAATATTTTACCTTTGTTGTTCTTCCACAGAAATAGAATTTCAAAGACAAAGATGTGAATAAATAAGAGAAATAGTTGAATAGCGAATAATCTGAATAGAACTATTGTTGTGATGGATAATCCTTCATCATAATCACACTGATGAGTACAATCATTTGGGGAAAAGTCTGCATTAGAAGCCAAAGACAAAGATAAGCTCCCCTCTTATCTTTATTAAAATAATTCCAACATGTTAATAATTTACATCTTTTTTTAAAAAATGAGTGTATTTATGTTTTTCTGTCTGGGCATGAAAATGCTGATTCACCATAATATTTTGCAAAATTAGCCATAAAAA
Source organism: Natrix helvetica (assembly GCF_964273705.1). NCBI lineage: Eukaryota > Metazoa > Chordata > Lepidosauria > Squamata > Natricidae > Natrix > Natrix helvetica. The sequence goes on from NC_138552.1 coordinate 168,506,877, forward strand.
TCTATGTTAAGTTAAAAATGAGACAGTAATGCATCAACTGAAGGACATTTAGGGAAGAGGAAGCCAATTTGTCATCATTACAGTTCTTTTGCTCCCAGGGAATTTAGCCAGCACATATGGACTGTTTAACAGAGGTTCTTAGAACAGTGAGTGATCAAAAGAACCATATGTGCTAATGTACCAAAGAATAATTTGGCTGAGTAACTACAAAATTTCCTCGATGTTTTTCTTGCAGAGCTACCTTACATTTAAATAACCATTTTGTCAACACATTGTTGCAGGGATGATATATCAGTTTGTCGTTTATTTGTTAGTGCTTTCTCGTCTCACTTTCCCCTCCTTAACGAGGCCCTTGAGGTAAACTGGACTAAGAGAGAGTGAATGGGCAGAGTCACTCAATGCCCTTTCAAGTTGAAGGTGGAGAAGAATCCAGATCTCCTGATGCCAGTCCTGTACCTTAATCCTGACACTAAATTTTCAGGGCTCCCAATACTTGTGTCTCAATCAGGATAGTTTGAATGAGGAAAGCTAAGGCTCACAATGAAGAAAGGCTTGCCACAAAAGTAAAAAATAACAAAAAAAGCTTCTTCCAACATGTTAAAAACAAGAAAAAAGTTAAACAATTGGTCTATTGCTGGGGGAAAGTGGCAAGAAGGTGACAAGCAACAGGGAGAAAACAGAACTATTTAACTCATTTTTTGCATCTGTCTTTACACAAAGGGATTAAAACAGTCCAACCTATCAAAAACAGCACCACAAAAATCAGATTAGGGCAGCGGTTCTCAAATAGTGGGGCGCGCCCCCCAGGGGGGGCGCGAGGCTCCGTAAAGGGGGGCGCGAAGGCTCCCTTTCCATCTGGGTGCAAACGAGGGGGCCGCGGCCGCCGGTGCACAAAGAGGTCTTTGTGGCCTTGCTCGCGTCTCCTCTGAGCTAACTGGCGGCGAAGGCGGCAACGGCGGGTCCCATCGGCTCCTCTTCCTCGCCGGGTCGGGGGGAGAGCACGAAAGCCGCCGGGAAACGGGGATCCGCCCCTCCGCCTCCGCCCTGCTGGCCGAGCAAACAAGCCTCTCGGGGACCGCTTTGGCCACGCCCGGTGGCCGAGCCGCCCCAGCGCATGCCCCGCCTGCTTGCCTGCCTGCCTCCGCCCCGGAGGAGCGCTCGCTTCGGAGCTCGCAAATACAAACCCAGGAATCGCTCCGTCCGGAACATCGCGGCTGCCGCATTGGGATTTCCCTTGCCCCCCACACCCAAACCGGGAAGCTTTGTGGGCTGCGGGGAAGCTGGGCCAAGGAGGGCTTGGAGAGGAGGCCATTAGGAAAGGCCAACCTCTTTGCTAGGGCTGGCAAGAAATGGGAAATAAATATTTTTATAATGTTTTTGTTGGAATAGGGTAGGGTGGGGGAAGGAGACAGAAAGGTAAGAGAAAGGGACCTTTGAGGTCTTCTAGTCCAGCCCCCTGCTGGAACATAATACATCTAGTGCTCCTTGTTCAGCTTATTTTCCCTACAACAACCCTGTGAGGTGAGTCAGGTTGAGAGGGAGTGGCTTCCCAGAGTGGATGCCATGGGCACAAGATCCCTCCATTTCACAGCCACTGAAAAATCAACATCCAGAAAAGTGGATGTTCCACCTCCATCTCAGCTCTGCCAAGAATCTACTACAAGCAGCCTATGAGCTCCAATAAGGTGGTAGTATTTCCAGGGATATTGTAATAATCCTTCTTCAGCTCTCCATCCTTTTGATGGGTTGGCCTTCCTTTCTTCTGCGTAGCTTTCAAGCCCTAAAACCATATTTTCTCTTTGTAGTCCATTATCCACTTCGCAAAATATGGGAGTTTGGTGGCTGGACATCATTGCAAGGGGTAACCGTCCTTATTGGGATCCATCATGGATTGACAAGGATACAGTGTTATGCAGAGGTGTACTTATAACAATTTTATAGACAAATGATACTATTCACAGTCGCGCGGGGGGGCATGACAGAAAATAATTGAGAACCACTGGATTAGGGACACAAATTGAAATAGGGAAGAAAATGGTAAGTGAGCACCTGTCTACCCTAGATGAGTTCAAATCACCAGGACCGGACGGATTACACCCCAGGGTTCTGAAGGAACTGGCAGACGAGATCTCAGAACCACTGAACTATATCTTTCAGAAATCCCGGCCTACCAGGGAACTGCCAGAGAACTGGAAAAGAGCTGATGTGGTTCCCATCTTCAAAAAAGGGGAAAAAATAGGTCCAGGAAACTACAGACCTATCAGCCTCACCTCAATACCAGGAAAGATCCTGGAAAAGATAATCAAGCAACGAATTAACGAACACCTAGAGGTAAACAAAGTAATAGCCAAAAGCCAACATGGGTTTGTCAAAAACATATCATGCCAAACTAATCTTATTGCATTCTTTGACAAAGTGACAAAATTAATGGACCAGAGGAATGCCATCAATATAGTTTACTTGGACTTCAGTAAGGCATTTGATAAGGTAGAGTATAACCTACTACTAGATAAAGTAGAAGAATGTGGGTTAGACAGCATCACCACCAGATGGATTCGTAACTGGCTGACCAACCGCACTCAACGTGTAGTCCTCAATGGAACTGCATCTACGTGGAGGGAAGTATGCAGTGGAGTACCCCAAGGCTCTGTTTAGGCCCAGTGCTCTTTAATATCTTCATCAATGATTTGGATGAGGGAATAAATGGGGAACTCATCAAATTTGCAGATGACACCAAGCTGGCAGGAATCGCCAACACTCCAGAAGATAGGCTTAAGATACAGAAGGATCTTGACAAATTTGAACATTGGGCACTATCTAATAAAATGAAATTCAATGATGAAAGAGTAAAGTTCTACATTTAGGCAACAAAAACGAAATGCACAGGTACAGTATAGGTGTTACCTTACTCAACACTAGTAACTGTGAGAGGGATTTTGGAGTCCTAGTGCACAACCATTTAAATATGAGCCAGCAGTGTGCAGCAGCTGCCAAAAAAGCCAACACTGTTCTAGGCTACATAAACAGAGGGATAGAATCAAGATCATGTGAAGTGTTAATAGCACTTTATAATGCCTTGGTAAGGCCACACTTGGAATACTGCATTCAGTTTTGGTCGCCACGATGTAGAAAAGATGCAGAGACTCTAGAAAGAGTGCAGAGAAGAGCAACAAAGATGATTAGAGGACTAGAGACTAAAACATATGAAGAACGGTTGCAGGAACTGGGGATGTCTAGTTTAATGGAAAGAAGGACTAGGGGAGACATGATAGAAATGTTCCAATATCTCGGGGATTGCCACAAAGGAGGGGGAGTGAAGCTATTCTCCAAAGCACCTGAGGGTAGAACAAGAAGCAATGGGTGGAAACTAATCAAGGAGAGAAGCAATTTAGAACCGAGGAGAAATTTCCTGACAGTTAGAACAATTAATCAGTGGAACAGTTTGCTTCCAGAAATTGTGAATGCCCCAACACTGGAAGTCTTTAAGAAGCTGTTGGATAGCCATTTGTCTGAAATGGTATAGGGTTTCCAGCCTAGGCAGGGGGTTGGACTAGAAGACCTCCAAGGTCCCTTCCAAATCTGCTATTGTATTGTAAATAATTAATGTTTCACTTGGAATAATTATTGGAATAGAACCAAATTTAAACTACATACAGACAGCAAGTTACTGTAAGTAGTATGTTCACCTGGAGATGATGATGTGAGATTCCATACTGTACAAGGCATATACAAAAAGAGGAGAATGTCAAAGAACACGAGGCACACCTGGAAGAAGATAGACAGACAATATCAGAGACACACTACAACAGCATCAAATAACAAAAATTGAGGCCGCCAGAAGTGCAAGGACCAGAATTTTGTATCTCCCTTGACATCCTAAGTGATAATAGAGGAAAAGCAGGAGGAGGAGGAGGAGGAGGAGGAGGAGGAGGAGGAGGAGGAGGAGGAGGAGGAGGAAGAGAAGAAGAAGAAGAAGAAGAAGAAGAAGAAGAAGAAGAAGAAGAAGAAGAAGAAGAAGAAGAAGAAGAAGAAGAAGAAGAAGAAGAAGAAGAAGATTGATTCACTATCAATAACACCTCAGCAACTTTGACTAGGGTGAAGATTGATTTTATTGGAGGTAGCAAACTGTAATACTACGCCGAATATCAGAAATAAGATTTTGAAGACTGTAATCCAGTGGTGGGTTTCAAAATTTTTAGAGCCTCTTCTGTAGGTGTGGCCTGCTTTGTGGGAATGGCTTGCCAGCCATGTGACTGGGTGGGCATGGCCAACTTGTAAAATATGGTGAAACTCACTTAACAATGTTCTTGCTTAGCAACCAAAATGTTGGCTCAGAAGCTGTCAAGTTACAAGACCCTCGCACCCCTAACTCTTTAGAAAAAAAACCCCAGGGGTGTTCAAACTTGACAGCTTTAAGACTTGTGGACTTCAACTCCCAGAATTCCTCCTCTCACTCTTCATCTTGATGATGTGCAGACGGGCGGGGGGAGGGAGTTGGAACTGGTTCTAAACGGCACTGTAGATTTGTGGAACCTCTTCTATAGAAGAGATTAGAACTGGCAGGAACCCACCCCTGCTGTAATCCTATTCTTACCTGGAACTGAGATGTGTTAAATAAATAGGGAACTTTTACAATAGCTGTGTTGAGCTGATGTAAGGTAGATTCTGCTGCTGATTATGATTATTTTTCTTGTGAAGTGACTATTGATGGTTTGTTATATATTTATACTGGTTTTTAAACTTGTTTTTATTGGATTGTTGTTTTTACCTGTGGTGGGCCACCTTTAGTTGCTTAGATGTAATAGGTAGCCATACAAATCGTCGTAATAACTATGAATTGTAGAGAAGTTCCACGGGTGAAATAAACTGTGGAGGAAGAAAAGCACAGCCTGAAGGATCACCTTAAAAAAAGCCAAGAACCCTTGCTGAAGGCAGTCAGTCAAGAAAAGCTCTCGAAAACAACAAAAATGAAGACTGAATATAGGAAAGAAACAATAGAAAACTGTTGTATTCTCGGAGCGTCCACCAGCAGGTGGCGCTAGAGGAGGCCTGTCCACGCGCGCCCAGGATTGGTCGTTTTAAACAGGTTCCAGGGCGGCACGAGCATCAAGCCCCTATTGGCTACCGGCTTGACAGCTGGAGAATATAAATAGCTGTCAACCGGCTTTCAGTTCAGTTCAGTTACTAAGTTGAATAAATCAGTTACTGTTACTGGTTGTCTGTCAGTTATTACTGATACTTAATACTGGCGACGAGGACGGGCGGATCCAACCCAGCAAAACAAGTTACAATGACAACTTCATCGATGTTCGCCCCATTTCGTGTGGAGGCAGAAACCTGGGAGGCGTTTGTGGAAAGGTTTGAATGTTTCCTCCTGGCACACGACTTAACAAGCCTTTCCCTGGAGAGGAAAAGAGGCATATTTTTAAACTACTGTGGACCAGAAATGTTCGCAACTGCCAGAGCTCTCTCAGCCCCCACCCCTGTACACACGGTGCCTTGGGAAACATTAATGGCAAAATTAAAAACACATTATGAACCGGCACCTTCACGTTTTGCAAGGCGACAAGATTTTCGCCACTGCATTCAAGGAGAGGGGCAATCCATAAGCCACTACGTGGCTGCGCTCCGTGCGGCTGCTATTCCTTGTGAATTTGCTGATTTGGACGAAGCCCTGTTGGAACAATTTATTTATGGTCTGAAAGACGTTAAATTACATCGCCGAATTCTATCCCGGTCAGACCTCACTTTGAAAATTGCCGTTGATGAGGCTCGCGCAGCGGAGATGGCCGAACAGTCAACCCCTGACCGTAGACGGTTGCCACAGCCGTTGCCAACGGGACAACAGTTCCCATCGCCTCAAGTAAATCATCAACAACTAGCCTCCTCTATACAATCAGAAATTGACTTAGCAATAGATCGTCTGCAATCATTAAATTTTAGAGACAGTCGCGCCTGCATGAGCTGCGGCGGCAAGCACGCACGCTCAACCTGCCGATTTAGGGCAGCTATTTGCCGGAAATGCGGGAAAAAAGGACACTTAGCAGCAATATGCCGCTCATCCGCTCCTGACAACCGGCCACAAAATCAAAATGCTGCCTACCGTTTTTCTGCACCTGCCCCACCAAATCGCCGCCTAAATTCTCTATCTCTGGGAGACATACAAGAATACAACCCCGAATGGGTTGTCGACTCAGCATCCGCATCTGCAGGAGGTCGCGGTAAGATGCACCTAACTATCTTCCTCGAAGGCCGGCCTTGCTCTATGGAGCTAGATACAGGCTCAGCTCGCTCAATTATTTCTTGGCAAACATTATCATCTATTCTACCCCACTACAAAGTAAAGCAACTCAGCCCTGCAAACTGCCGCCTGAAAGACTACCAGGGAAACTCCATCAAGCTCCTAGGCTGCGCTAAGCTACTAGTTACTTATGGCTCCTTCACAGGCCACCTACCATTATTAGTGGTACAGGATCCCCTGGCCTCTTTATTGGGGCTCGATTGGTTCAGTGCTCTGGGTTTGTCAATAACTGGCATCCATGCAACGCAATACTCTTCCTTACCTACTAACAATTTCACCTCACTAATTGCGGAATTCAAAGATGTTTTTTCACCATCATTAGGCTGCTACAAGGGCTCCCCAATATCTTTAAACCTCGACCCTTCAATAGCTCCCATCAGGCTTAAGGCCAGACGTCTACCATTTGCCTTAAAGGCGAAGGTAGACGCGGAAATTGACAAACTCCTGGAACAAGGAGTTCTACAACCAGTTGATTTTTCCCCTTGGGAAACTCCAATTGTTGTTCCCCTAAAATCTGACGGTTCTGTAAGAATATGCGCAGATTTTAAAACAACAATTAATAAAGCCCTCCAAGCACATCCCCACCCAGTACCGGTAGTCCAGCACGTACTACACACATTAGGACGAGGTAAGATATTCGCAAAATTGGATCTAGCCCAGGCCTATCAACAGCTACCTGTTGATGAAGCCACAGCACTGGCACAGACAATAGTCACCCACCGCGGGGCTTTTAAATGTCGTAGGCTGCAATTCGGCGTCAGTGTGGCCCCAGGAATATTCCAGGGATTGATGGAGCGGTTGCTCCATGGCATTCCTGGGGTCACACCCTATTTCGATGATGTGCTCATCGCAGCCAAAGACACCCCCACGTTAATAAAATCCCTACGTGCGGTCCTCCAAAAATTCCGGGCTGCAGGCCTCCATCTTAAGGCATCAAAGTGTAAATTGGGAGTCCCTGCCGTAGAATTCCTGGGATTCCTAATAAATAAAGATGGAATCCACCCATCACCAAAAAAAGTGGAGGCAATCCTTTCCGCACCAACCCCAACCAATAAGGTTGAGTTGCAGGCTTTCCTAGGCCTCCTCAATTTTTATTCGTCGTTCATTCCACACAAAGCGTCGTTAGCAGAGCCCCTCCACCGACTTTTAGACACTTCAGCACCATGGCTCTGGACCAGCCGCGAGGCGCAGGCGCTCGCGGCTGTCAAAAAGGCTTTGACAGCTCCACCAGTACTAGCGCAATACGACGAGAAGTGGCCCCTGCAGCTAGCTTGCGACGCCTCTCCATTTGGAGTTGGCGCAGTGCTGAGCCATGTATATCCTGACGGCTCAGAGGCCCCCATAGCGTTCTACTCCCGCACCTTGTCCAAGCCTGAGCGTAATTATAGCCAGCTGGACAAGGAGGCGCTGGCCGCCGTTGCGGGAGTAAAACGTTTCCACCATTACCTGTATGGGCGGCCATTTACCCTCCTAACGGACCACAAACCACTTCTAGGCATTTTAGCTGGCGACCGCCCCACTCCAGAAATTTTATCTCCCCGCATGTCCCGTTGGGCGGAATTCTTATCAGCCTATAACTACACGCTGATCCATAAGCCAGGCATAACAATGGGCAATGCAGATGCTTTGAGCCGCTGCCCTTTACCGATTCCGGTATTGGACCCAGCTCCTACAGAAACAATCTGCCTTTTAGATGAATTGCAACTTCCACTGTCTGCATCAGACATAGCAATACATTCCAAATCAGACCCCATCATCTCAAAAATAATTCATTTCGTCCGCAGTGGATGGCCTAATTCTGATATAGACCAGCCACTACTGCCATTCTACCGCCGCCGAACGGAACTGTCATCTCTCCAAGGCTGCCTCCTCTGGGGACACAGAATAGTAATCCCAAGCAAATTGCGCCAGGCACTGCTATCTCGTCTCCATGAGGGCCACCCTGGCATTGTCCGTATGAAGTGCCTGGGGCGCAGTTACATATGGTGGCCCTCCATGGATGCGGACATTGCAGCGTGGGTACAGGAATGCCCCCAATGCCAGCAGGTCCGCCCCGCACCACCAGCAGCCCCATCCAGAGAATGGGAACAACCCAGATCGCCGTGGAGCAGACTCCACGTGGATTTTTTAGGACCAATAGAGGGAACCACCTTCTTCTTGGTAATTGACGCGTGGTCAAAATGGGTAGAAATGTTCCCTATGCATTCCACTACGTCTACAGCCACTATAAAAATCTTAGACAACTTATTCACAACACATGGGTTACCTGACATCATAGTGTCGGATAACGGGCCCCAATTTACTTCACAAGAATTTCAGACATTTCTCCAACGCCAAGGCATTCGCCACGCTTCCGTGGCTCCCTTCCACCCGGCGGCTAATGGAATGGCAGAGCGCGCGGTGCGCACGGCCAAGGAATCACTGGCACGCATGGCTCATTTGCCAATGCAGCAACGAGTAGCCACATTCTTAAGATGCCAGCACACCACCCCTTGCCCAATAACTGGCAAAGCCCCTTCCGAGTTGTTAATGGGAAGGAAACTACGTACGACGTTAGACAGATTACATCCCTTTTACGCTACCCCTTCCTACCCATCCTCTCCCCCCCCTAGGGTTTTCATGGTAGGGGAAAGAGTGTTCGCTAAAAACTTTGCAGGGGATCCTAAATGGGTGCCTGGTGTTGTATCGGAGCTAACGGGGCCCTGTTCCTATAGGGTCCTCCTTGGAGATGGAAGAGTGTGGAGGAGGCACATAGATCAGCTGAGGCGAAGAGACACCGGTGCAGCGTCAAACAACTCAAATGTTCCAAATGTTATTCCAAGTTCACAAAGACCTGTTGACGCCGCCCATCAGCCCAGATCTGAGCGAACAACTAGCTCCGGCGGCCAAATCAATGATCCGATACCGGCAAGCTATCTACCTGGTGAGTTGGGAGGAGTTCCACGGTTTGGCCCTTCATGGACACTTCCTCGAAGCAATCCTCCCTCTACGGCGGCAGTCACTCCACAGCTAAGAAGATCGCAGCGCGTGCGCAGAAGGCCAACCAGGTTCCAGGATTACGCATGCGCGGACAAGGGGGAAGGAGTGTTGTATTCTCGGAGCGTCCACCAGCAGGTGGCGCTAGAGGAGGCCTGTCCACGCGCGCCCAGGATTGGTCGTTTTAAACAGGTTCCAGGGCGGCACGAGCATCAAGCCCCTATTGGCTACCGGCTTGACAGCTGGAGAATATAAATAGCTGTCAACCGGCTTTCAGTTCAGTTCAGTTACTAAGTTGAATAAATCAGTTACTGTTACTGGTTGTCTGTCAGTTATTACTGATACTTAATAAAAACTGATTCGTTAATTGGAAAAACAAGTCAATGCATGGTTAACACTTGAAACTTATAGAAGAAAAAGATGATTAAAAAAAAAACTCACATGGAGTTGGTTAAGCTCAGGAGTTCTAAAGACAGAAATTGAAGTGTCTGACCTGGAAGCCATCTTTTACCTTTGGGACTTCAGGCCTGCCACATTTTCTACTGTGGGAAAATGGGAGGGGGATTATTCAGTGTGGGGGTGATATATAGTCAAAATAACATTCTTTCTCAGAAAGTCAAGGCCAGCTTGCCCTGCAGCGGCAATGAGGTGACTGGGAGGCATCTCCAGTATTGGATGGTGCCTGATTGGATCATGTGATGGACATGTGAGTGCTGGGCAGGGACTTCAACTCTCTTTTGAGTGGGGGAAACCTGGAAACTTTCAGATTCAGGTTTCCCCAGATGTGCCAATGTGACATTTCTAATAAAATGGAACTTTGAGGAAACTCAAGCCTTGGAGTCTTCTTTCGTTGGGTTTGTTACTAGGAAGGCTTTATACCTGACAAGAAGGCTTTATTTTTGTGGCTCAAGAACAAGCTTTGCCAACTAATTGCAGGAAAGCAAAAATTCAACCCGTATCAAACAGCAAATGCCATTTTTGTAGTAAAAAGGACGAAACAATTGACCATTTGATCAGTGGCTTCAGCAGAATTTCACAAACTGAGCGTCATGGCCAAGCTGCCATTGTTATTCATTGGAATATTTGCCACAGGTTTGGATTCAAATGTAGTAAAAATTACTGGAACCATCAAATTGAGATGGAATTGAGATGGAATTTTGGAAAAATTACAAAATACGGGACTTGCAGATTTAGGTTGGATATTTAGGAGTGGGGGGGAATCTATTGTTGTGTCAATTCGGATTAGAGCCATTGGAGCAATATCTAAAGAACTTCCTCAATATCTATAAATATTGAATTTATTAGACCTGGACACCCTGTTTGGAACTACCTTAATAATTCTTAGATCCTAGATTTGTGTTCTGACCCCCCTCCTTCCCTCGCCAACACAGAATACACTCCAGACCAAAACTACTTCAACAGGATTTATTGCACCGACAGACAGACAGATCCTTGGCAGCAATCCACCACGACAAGACTCTCAGAGCCCTCCGGCACAGAGACACGATAGCAGCTATCCAGCATGCAAAGCTCATAAGACAGAACTTTCCCAATAATTCCTACATTGACTTCTGCAAAGGGCGTATGCACAATCAATCCTTTTATAGACTGAAGGGGAGTCTACTTATCAGCAGCTGAGAGCAATTACTGCTGGTAACTGCGCCCTTCCTTCTTGCACCTGTGGGCGCGGCGATAACGAGCATCTAAGAACTCCCTGCTGATGTCTGAGTCACTGTCCCATGACTCCTCCCCACTGCTCCAAGGCATGGCATCAGGAGCCCCCTTCCTTTGGCTCTCACAGCTGCTCCATGCCTCAGGCACTTCCTGATGGCCAACCAGATCTCCAATCCCTGCTCAGAGTCAGAATCCTGCCCAGGGTCCTCCAGAGCCGACTCATAGGGACCCTCGCTGTCGGAGTCTGGTGGCAGCTCCAAAGGCTCCTGCTGGGCCACAACAGATTTGGATGGGAATTATTACATTTCTACCAGTCTTTAACTATAACTGTAACTGTAGATTACCACAGATAATAATAATGAAAAATAAAAGAGACATGGCAAGGAAAAATATTACAGGTCCAATACACACACAAACACAAATAAAACAACAACAACCAGTAAGCAAAGCAGGAAACAAAAAGACCAGTAAAGTTGAAGAAGGAGACAGAGGGGCTAATTCTGGGTGTACAAGACTAAGCCTTAAGAACAAATTGAAAATCCATACAAATTCAGAATTGAGAAGACAACAACAAATAGCAAATCCTGTCTCAAACAAACAAACAAACAAAACAAAAACCCGAAAAAATAGTGGGCCACCTGGTTAGCTGCGGCAAGATCATATAGGCTGACTGCAAATAATGGCATGGCAAAATAGCAAAAATGGTGCATTGGAATATCTGCAAGAAATATGATTTGCCTCCAAGCAAGAATTGGTGGGACCACAAAATAGGCAATGTAGGAGAAAATGAAGAAGCTAAAGTGCTCTGGGACTTTAGAATTCAAACTGCCACACAACACCCCAGACTTAACAATTATGGACAAGAAAGACAAAGAAGTCTAGATAATGATAGGGCACTACCTGGAGATAGCAGAAGAGAAGAGGAAGAAGATAACAAAATACAAAGATTTGCAAATAGAAATAGAATGACACAGCACAGTTAGTGCTGACGGTAATAGGCACCTTGGGTGCAGTCACAAAACATCTGGAGTTTGAACACCATCAGCATTGACAAAATCACCATCAAAAGGGAAAGCAGCTTTATTTGGAACAAGTTATAATCTGCAATGATACCTCTAACACCATCAAACATCTTGGGAAGGGTTTGATAGGTGGATACAAATGCTAGATCCAGTCTAAATGTCTGGCTGATTGTGCAACTGACCATCAAAATAATATGGTGGGACTTAATCCTGAATATAAATAGTTCTAATATGTAACCTATACAACGACATGTACATTGAATCTCCCAACAGTATACACGTCTGTATTGAAACAGAGTTGAACCAATGTCACCTCTTAACATTATTTATTTAGAAAATGTTTTCACATAAATTTCATTATACTGTATAAAATCCCAAAGTAGGGTAACAATAAAATAAACCACAAAAGTATGCCAAGCAAAATGGAGGCATGGGAGTAAAGTTCTTGTCTGAGAATAAGTTGGTTACGGAAAGCCAGGATAAAGGCCAATGAAAAGATCATGTTTGCCCAAACTTTGTTGTCTTCTCTGAACCCAAAAAAGTTTTCATGATTTGCAGATTAAGGCCAAGTTGTCTGAATACGGAGGACTAACTAAACCAGGTATTAAGGCTATATGTGGCTTCACATAGTTTTTTCTTTATTTACAATGTATGAAAATTCTTCAGCTGATTCCAAAAGTATAAACTGTAAAATGCTTCTACTTTTATATTGCCCTGCTTACACACAGATATACTATGAGACTTAAAGCATTGAAACTGATTTCTTTTTTTGCTCTAGTGATTCATTTATATATATACACACACACACATATACATACGTACGTACATACGTACGTACGTACATACATACACACACACACACACACACACACACCGTATTTTTCGGAGTATAAAACACACCTTTTTTCCTCAAAAAAGAGGCTGAAAATCTGGGTGCATCTTATACAATAAATACAGCATTTTTGCCTCCCAAACCCCACCCCCTTCACCAAAATGGCCATGCAGAGCCTTTTGGAGGCTTCCACAGTGCTGCTGGGGGCTGGGGAGGGCCCACTTTTTGCTCAATTTTGCCCCCACCCCAGCCCCCAGGAGCACTCTATAAGCCTCCTAAAGGCTATGCATGCCTTTTTTTGAAAAAAAAATGGGCCCATTTCTTCGAAAAACAGGGCCATTTTTGGGGAGGTCTGCAGAGTGCAAAAACTTTTTTAAAAATTTGCTTCTTCAAAATCTTGGTGCGTCTTAAAGTCCGATGCGACTTATACTCTGAAAAATATGGTATATATATATATATATATATTTATATTTTATAAACATTATAGGGCATTCAATACCTATGGGCACAGTAAACGCATAAAGACAAGGAAAAAAACAGCTGAAATTTGATTAGGCAGACTGATCTTCTGTACAAATTTACTACTGCCTGGTGCTGGGGAAACACAATTAAACATGCAATTTCATATCTGACTTTCATATATATGGAAATAATGACAAGACACATTTAAAAAAAAGAAAATAATAAAATGGTGCATAATCACATGCCCAATACTCTGAATACTTCAAAGAGAACAATTAATATTATTACATGTTGCTTAAAATACCAATGAGACTCTAGAGGAAAGCATATATTTGAATGTATTCAATTAAAACTTAGGGAAACCAAAATGAGATAACCTGGCTGAGGAGGGAAACGGAATTGTTATCTAAATTAGATAACACCTGGTTTGAATCTACCCTACATTTTCTTAATGTTTTCTTGTTGCTACCACTAATCTCTGTTGGCTTGATTCTTCACGAATTATCACATTCCTGCTGTCAGTTTTTCCATTAGCCAGCCCATTTCCCAATCTTCCCAACATATTTCGGCCAGCTGCCTCCCTAGTGTTCCTGGCATCTTTCTGCTGCCATCATCTATCTTCTGACCAGCCTACCCTTCGTCTTCTTCAACTGTTGTATGTCACATTCAGTGGTGGGTTTCAAAATTTTTTGGAACCTCTTCTGTAGGTGTGGCCTGCTTTGTGGGAGTGGCTTGCCGGCCATGTGACTGGGTGGGAGTGGCTTGCCGGCCATGTGACTGGGTGGGAGTGGCTTGGCAGTCATGTGACTGGGTGGGAGTGGCTTGGCAGTCATGTGACAGGGTGGGAGCAGCCAAGACGATGTCACTGAATTCTTTGCCCCAATGGATGATCTACAAAAAGAAGATATAAAAAAGGAACTTTATTATTTTGTGCACTTACTACTTAAATAAGATTAAAATAAGTACACAAAACAATAAAAGCTACTTAAAGAAGGTAAGTAGCTTACTACTTGTATTTCAAAGGGAATACAATACATATTTAATTTTACACATGTTAATAGCTGCTGGAATTGTGTTTCCGCAACAGTGGGAAAAACAAAGATATGAAAATGAATAAATATTGGAATGTGCAGGAATGAATGAATTGACAATTAAAATCAAGGCTTTGAATACTTTTTCACGTGGGATTTGTTTTATCAATTGCTAACTAACAGAAACAGCAATTAGAAATCTAAAAGTATGAAAGAAAACACCAATTATGTAAGGAAAGGTCACTAAAATATATAAGGAAATATTATTAGCATTTGAAAACTATTAATGTGTAGATAACTGCGGGACATTACACACCCCCACACACAAACTATGACAGTGCCAGGAAAACACCAAAAAATAACAATTTCTCCCCAAAAGACTGCAGATGAAACCAGTTTTTCCCCCTAACCCTAAGGACAGGAAAGACAAAGCCACTGGAATAAAAACCATCAAGGCATTGTGGGAAATTATAAAGGACATTGTCAGGAAGCTCACAGAACCAGTAACCACCTCACAATTATCTAAACAACCAGGTATCATACAGAAACACACAAAATCTGGCAAAGCTACCTTGCACCAACCTGGCCTGTCCATAGAAAAGCAGCCACCTTGAGACACATAAACCATGCACCAACGTGTACACTTAAAAGCAACATATTGCATCACAAATAAAACATTTGCAAAAAGGAATAACATTTCTTGTAATAAACATTCTATAAACAATAAATAAAAATTCCCTAAAAATAATTTAAAAAAAAGATATTCTACACAAAATAAATTAAAATAAAACCATTAAAATATTCTATAAATAATAAATTAAAATTTGAGATTGTGGAGATGTAATTCTGACGCCCCGTCATTGTGGAAAGTCCTGATGAGGAGTTCGTGGTGACCACGAGGCAGGAGGCATATAAATTTAATAAATGAAGAAATAAATGGTCTGTGGCTTTGATGGTTTGCTTGCAGATGTTTTATTGTCATTGGTATGAGATGCCTAGCTGGGTCATGAAATGTCTGTAAGAAAACCACCAAGCTCAGAAAGCTGCAAGGATCCCCTATCCTCCACCTCCTCTTTCTCCCTTTCTTTCTCCTTTTTGTCCTTCTATCTTTCTCCTCTTCCCCCCCCCCAAGCCGACTCCCTTCTAGCACTGATGATGTTACCTAGTTTGGTAATGAAATGTCTGTAAGAAAACCACCAAGCCCAGAAAGCAGCAAGGATCCCACTATCTTCCACCTCCTCTTTCTCCCTCTCTTTCTCCTTTTTGTCCTTCTATCTTTCTCCTCCTTCCCCCCCAACCCCACTCCCTTCTAGCACTGATGATGTTACATAGTTTGGTAATGAAACATCTGGAAGAAAACCACCAAGCTCAGACAGCACCCAGGACCCCTCATTACAACCTCATTACAAACTACCGTCCATCTCCCCGTGCTCAGAAAAGGAAGCCCAGGTAAGTCCTTTGCTAGCAGGCAGGTTCTAGGATGCCTGCCACCCCCAAAGCACCTTCCCGGAGTTGCTTTCTGAGCACAGGGAGACAGATGGTGCAAAATACCGACCATCTCCCCATGCTCAGGAAAGGAAGCCCGGCTAAGTCCCTTGCTAGCAGGCAGGATTTAGGATGCCTGCCGCCACCAAAGCACCTTCCCAGAGTTGCTTTTCTGAGCACAGGGAGAAGGATGGTAGTTTGCGCGGTGCGGTCCTAGGAGACTGGCCACACTGTGTAAGCTCCTGCCGCCGTCCTCACCCCCATGCCCATGCTTTCTGGCGGCCCGGCGGCCCTGCGCTATAAGCGAGCCCAGGATCCTTGCAAGGCCGCAAATGGTCACTGGACTTGTTTATAGTGTAGGGCCTGCCACTGCCCCCGCTGCCCCGCGCTTAGTTGCAGCTAACTTACCTCCTCGGAGTCAGCAGGTAGCAATAGAGAGCCAAGCAAGAAAAAAGATAAGTGGGTTTAGATAGGGTTCTTAGAGGTGGGCGGGGCGATTGGTGAGCCAGCCAATCAGTGAGCGGTGGGTGGGGCTAGAATAGTGCGGACGGGTGGGGGGAGTGAGCAATGGTGCGGCTTCCGGATGGGTGGGGGTGAGCGAGAGAGCAACAGGGCCGGGGCAGGCATTCCGGAACTTACTTCCAGATCCACCAGCGGAACCTCTTCTAGCCGGTTCGGTAGATTTAATGAACCAGTTCTACCGAACTGGTGCAAACCCACCTCTGGACATTTGATTTTTGAATGATGAATGAGATATAACTTGGAAGAAACTTACCAAACTTATGGCTTGCATGAAGCTAAACCAGCTAGACATCACTTTGGAATAAAACTTCCTATAATTAGCAGTGATGCCTTTTTGCTTGCATTTGTTTCTTTCCTGGTTTATTTTAGAATTATTCTGCCTTGGGAAATAGGAACTTCCTGCCAATTAAGCTACTATAAGAGAGTTGAATTTTCTTGGGAGGAATTTTGACAAGGCTAATTGCTAGCCTATTGGCAGCCAGTTTAGTGCTTTGAACTGCATGGAAAAGGATTTTAAACTTCAGTTTACCAGATGCCATGTTAAAGTATTTTAACATCCACATATGACTTTGGCAGCATGCATTTTTTTTTTAAAAAATGATGTTACTCTGTAAGATGGAAAAGTGGTACACAGAAAGCTTGCTCGGAGATCTTAGTTTACCGTACAGCCACATATTGCAAATTGAAGAATTAAGCATTACGTGCTTTTTTTCACGGTCTCGCTACAGGAGTACTTGGCAGGCAGGGTGCAGGTATAGTCTTTGCATCTGCATGCAAGCTTTTTGAGGAGCCAAAATTAAACATACACTGGAAATAAGCTTGGGCTTGAGGCTGGCGGCAAGGAGATACAGACCAGGCCACGAGGAAAGGGAAGGTTTCAGGCAGACAAAGAGTGCAAGGCAAAGAAACATAGATGGAGTTACTAGGAAGGAGAGTGTGGAAAGTTTGTCTGCGTGCAAAACTTGCCAAAAGCCTGACAGGGATAGAATCGAATGGTCCATGGACAGAAAGCATAATGAAGTTTTATAAGGTCAAGGAGAGAGCTGAGATGGGATCAGAAGCAAACAGGTGAAGAGCGTAGCCGAAGTGAGACCCAGAGCATGGAGCTGGTATCAAAACAATTCAGCTTCCAGCAACTGAGAAGTGGGAGTGGCATAGATTAAATCCCTTCCCAGCTGAGCATTCGGAGCTGCAACTGGTTTTGCACAGTTAGTGCTGAAGATGAGGCAGCTAGGCATCCTGCTTCAGGAGAGGCTTGCCAATTAGTCACAAATAAATAGCTCACTCTTATGAAGCACAGTTGTGTCTTGCTGAAGCCTATGGGTCTGCCCTACTGATTGGTGCCTGTATTGATCAGGGAGATATCTCTCCTGGCAAGGAGGAGCCTGGCAATACTATGCCTAAGGAACAGGGTCCTCAGTTCCTGGAACACCCCCATCTGCTGATATCTCCATGATTGGTTGTTTGGTTGTGACAAAAGTGTAACATCTTTCTCCCTTTTGATTGACTTTCTCCTACAGTTGCTGGAACTGATTACTCTGGACACTGCTAATAGATCAGAGAAGAGACATGGATTTTGATGGCATCCCAATCATGATCTTACCTGCCAATGACATAATAGAAATCCTCTACTACAGAGGTACTACTCTGGTGACTTACAACTGCTCATGGATAGCCTGTATTGGATTCAGTTACTTCATTGACAGTGATGGGGAGGGAGAGTGCCTTCAAGTCAGTGTTGACTGACAATAAGTCCTTGCATTTTTTGGCAAGGTTTTTGAGAAGTGATTTGCCATTGTCTCCTTCCTAGGCCTGAGAGACAATGACTGGCCCAAGGTCACCCAGTTGGCTTTGTGGCTAAAGCAAGACTAGATTTCAGTCTCCGTCTTAGGCCTTAGTCATTATGCAAATTGGATCCTAACAACA
This sequence comes from Natrix helvetica, assembly GCF_964273705.1. Taxonomy (NCBI): domain Eukaryota; kingdom Metazoa; phylum Chordata; class Lepidosauria; order Squamata; family Natricidae; genus Natrix; species Natrix helvetica. Next base: position 168,525,108 of record NC_138552.1, read on the forward strand.
AGAGATACTTCATGATTACTCCATTGGTTGATTCGACCTATCCATCTAGCTCAAGCTGATAATTGGTGGATGGGTGGAGATTTACTATACTTTTAGGATCTTCCAAAGTCTGGTGGTGATTGGCCTACTTATCATACTAGGACGGTGATACATGCAGGCAGGCTGGGCAACTGGAAGACATTATGGTGATCTCCTTCGTGAGGAGGATGCCTTCATAAGGGATGAAATCACTCATTTGGATGATTTGGTCCATGACTATTTGATAGTCAATTATCAAGAATATGGAAGGGAAATAATGATATACCAATGAAAAATGAAATACCAATGATAAAATCCATTGGTAGGATTTTCCATGTACCTAAGAGCACTGGCAGGGGTTGAATGATGCTAGTAGATTTGCCTGAAATGTTCTTGGCCTGGGCAGGCAGGTAGTAACATATCAGTGCAAATCAGCTTATACGTGGCCACCAGAAATCCCTATTGACTAAATGAATCATCTTGTTGCCAAATGTAGCACCTTCTTTTACAGAAGCTGTGGGAAGATACAATGATACAATAGCTCTTTCTGCTAGGGCTTCACACCACCCCTCTTAAAGTGGCCATTAATCCATAGTCTGATGTATTCAATCCAGTCTAGCTGCTCCAAGGGCATTCTGTAACTGGTTTAGAACTACTGTGTCATTCCAGGCTACATTTGGAGGTTTACTCTGCCAATGGCTACCTCCAGTATAACCAGTGCATCCTTAGATCAACCACGTGAGGTTCTTGAAAAATGTGACAGTGCTCCCCCATCAGTCTCCAAATTATACAGGATGGTGCTTTTGTCTAGAAGACACGGGGCTGGCTCATTTGGTGGCCCGTCAGCAGGCTCAGAAGAAACTCCATATTGTGAGCCTCTGGGTACAATGAATATATAATTTGTATTGCACCACGGAAGCAACAAACAATTGAGAACAACTGTTTTGGGAACAGTCGTGGGGTATTTTGGGCAATATAGTGCTGAGCCTCCAAGTTCCTCCAGGTGTATCAGCATATTAGTCATATCATCTGTTAGCTGTTGCAGCTGGTTACAGATTGTCCTGTTCTCTTTGTGCAATGCCTTTATGTTGTCAGCCATACCGCATGGCATTTGTGTGGAGAAACAGGGCCGGAAGCAAAGCTTTCTGAGCAACTAGTCAAGCACACGCTGGGGGTCTGAGGTTGAAGCCAAGGAGACCACAATCTGGGCACCAGAAAGGTGTAAATCGGAACGGAGTTACTGGGAAGAAAAGTGTGGGAAGTGTGCCTGCACACACCAACTTTGCCACGAGACAAAAAACAAAACAAAACCCAAAACAAATATAAAGCAAGATCAACCCATGCACGTCGGAAAGTGTAATGAAATCTTGTAAAATCAAGATCGGGAGGGTACTTGGAATCGGAGACATGGAACATAGAGACAGATGCCAAAGTTGCTTGTAGCAACTGAGAAATGGAAGCGGCATTGCTTAAATCCTCTCCCGGCTGAGTGTGCCCAGATGCAGCTCTTTTTGCACAGCTGGTACCAATGATAAGGCAGCCAGCTTGCTTGGTCCAGGAGAGGCTTGCCGATTGCTGGCGAATCGCTCATTCTTATGAAGCACAGGAGCATCCTACTGTGGCCCCGGTGGTCTGCCCTGCCACCTGGTTCCTGTGTGGAAGGAGAGGCTTTTGTGCAAGCATGGGAGCAACCTGGAAGCACTGCATTCACGGAAGGACAGAACTACACAATGCTCAGCATGCCTCACTCCACTGGCATCTCCCAAGCCTCTCCTCCCTTGAGCTCTGACAGCTGTATCCAAAGAATTCAGCACGTTCCTAGTACTTCTTGCATTCACACAAATAAAAAAAATGCTTGTACTTTTCATGGATGTGAGGGTTAGCATAAAAATTAGAACACAGATGGTTATTTCTAATATTTTAGAGATACTGTAGGATTCCATGTTGAAAGGTTTCTTTGCAGACATTGTATCAAGGTATTTTCCGGGGATGGATCTAGTAACTGGAAGAGGAGTTTTGCCCTATTTATTGTCATGAATTACAGTATGCCAGTAGTTTAAAAAAAAGTTTTGCAGAAATGTATTACAGATTTCCTATTCAGCAATAAATGCACACAAACTTTCCTACCAGGTTTGATTCACACTACATAGTTAAAAAAAACAAAACTCAATTAATTTAGCAATTAGCTACCAGTATGATAAATTTTCAGTACTAGTCTCCAGAAACCACAATTGGAGGTCAGACAACCTCTGTTTTGGGAATCAGGAAATAACATTAAACAAGTAAGTTCAATTAAAAAGTTATATGAAATAATGGGAGTGCTGACTAATTATGGATATTCCCTTTTTACATTAGATGCAATATATTTTTGAACAGCTTTATTCTTTTACTTGTTAGGGCAGGGCTAAATTGTTTAGTGAATTTTGACCATAAGATATAGCTTTTATAGTCCTTCAATCTTTCTTCTTCTTTTCCCTTTCTTAAAAAAGTATGAAGGCTATATGACTGCCAGTATTAGAGAAAGTGGGGCAAACTATCCCCCTTCTCCAAACAGTTCACTCACTTCTTTCCACTTCCTTTGGAATGTCTCTACTTATTTGGAAAAAAACCCAGCAATGTTCAGATATAAATTATAAATAGTTGATAAGCTGGAAATTAAAATAAGGCCCCAATCAAAGGACCACGATAGAACTCAGAAAAATTATGTTTAGCAGGGAAGCGTTAAGGGGTATTACACTGTTTTTGTCTCACTTGGAAATCTAGCACAAAGCTGATTTCTCAAAGAAAGAACTTCAGTACTTGGATCCTGCATTTCTTTGAGGGAACCTACTGGGACATTCAATGGAACTGCTAGAACAGTGATGGCGAACCTATGGCACGCGTGCCACAAGTGGCACATGGAGCCATTTGTCAGTGCACGCAAGGTGCTGCCTTGTCAGCTGGCCAGTGCGCATGCGCGCGCTGGCCAGCTGAGTTCACCTTTTAAAAAGCTATTTTTCGCCTTCCCCAGGCTCCAGAGGCTTTATAGGAGCCTGGGGAGGGTGAAAAGAACCTCCCCCGCCCCCCGGAGGCCCTCTGGAGGCTTCAGGGACCGTCCGGAGGCTTCCCTGATGCCTTCGGAGTGCTTAAAACGACCCTCCGGGGGGCGGGGGACCCTCCGGGGGGGCGGCTTCAGGGACCGGATGGCCTCCGGGGGGGCGGGAGAGGCTCTTTTCGCCCTCCCCAGGCTCCTATAAAGCCTCTGGAGCCTGGGGAGGGCGAAAAAAGCATGTAAAAATGGGGGGTCACGCGTTGTGCATGCATGCGCACTGGGGGTGTCGCGTGTTGCATTATGGGTGCGGCACACCCGCACACGCCCCCCTGCGCTCCCCCCACTTGTGGCACGCGAGCCAAAAAAGGTTCGCCATCGCTGTGCTAGAACTACCATATCTAGGCTGCAAAAATCCAAATATGGCCATCCTAGTGGCTTTCTGAATCATTACCACCCACATCAGGGGTGAGTTGCTGCCGGTTTTACTACCAGGTCACAATCTGCGTGCACATGCATTGTTCAATATAAATTGTTCTGCACACATGTGCAGAACAATTAACAATGAACTGCGCATGCGCAGTCATTAAAATCCAAACTGGCAGCAGCTCAGCGGCAGTGAGGGACCTGGTTCAGGGGCATGGCAGGCCTGGGTCACTGCCAGTTCTGCAACCCAGGCCTGACTTCCACTACCAGTTCGGCCGAACCGGCAGCAACTCACATCTGACACACATATATAGTAGTCTAGCACTACAGAAGAGAAGATGTAGATTAAAGAAAGGTGTGATCCATCAATGAACATTTGAAAGCAAGGCAACCAGTAATGCTATCCTCTTATCTTCACTACTGGTTTGGTAGCAGGAGTGCATGCATTTTCAGTGGTTTTTAGCCATTCTGGAAAGTATTGCATGCATTCAATGTTCTCTCAGTTCAAGGAAAGGCAATAGCATCCACCATTTTTAGCAATAGGTAGTCCAATTTCAAGTACGATTTCCAACATAAATACAAATTTGAGTTAAAGATAGAGTTAGACAGTAGAAGTAACCTGAAGACAACTTGTATGAAGAACCTAAGTGGCCCTGCTGTTTTGTTTGTTTAGGGCCAAAAAATACTCAATTCCCATCATTATGAAAAATGGTGAAGTTGCAACAGCGAATATAGAAAGTAAAATAACACCCTCACTTCAGGTTTTATGTAAGGTACTTGAACTAAAGTACAGAAGATGAAGCAGACGTTTAATCTCTGGATGGAGAATTTGAGGACAGAAGAACATGTGAATGTGCATATATACACTATTATTATGAATTAAAACTAAGAAAGTGACGATACATTCTGGGGATGCTACAGGGAAAACATGAGGTTCAGAGGTTCTAGCTAGCAAACCTAAATAGATGGGAAAGATTGATGGGATCATCAGAATATGATGCAGGTAAGTCGGTAACAGAGTCAGTTTGATCTTAATCTCCCATGTTAAATTCATAGATAATTTTCAAAGTTTCTGTTGATACCATTGGTCATTACTACCTAAAGAGTGGTGGCTTAAGTGTTTCTTCTAACATAAAAAATGTGGCATTATACAACTTTAGAGCATGTTAACAACATAAAATTGCTTATGATTTCATTTAGTGCATTTTTAATTAATTTTTTGCTTTATTTTTGTTATATAATAAAAAAAATTGCGAACAGAGTATTGTCCGAATTCCCCTTTTAACATTCCCATCAAAAGACGTAATTCATTGTACATTATATTTCAATTATTTCCAATTTTAGCCATATTACATTTAGTGCATTATTACAGAGAGCCAGTTTGGTGTAGCGGTTAAAGCATCAGGCTACAAACCAGGAGACTATGAGTTCTAGTCTTGCCTTAGGCATAAAAGCCAACTGGGTGACTTTCTCTTAAGCCTAGGAAGGAGGCAATGGCAAATCACTTTTGAAAAACCTTGCCAAGAGAACTGCAGGGACTAATCAGAAAGGTTGATAGGAGGAGACAACACTGATCTGAAGGCGCACATGTGTGCACAGGGACACTATACATTACTATTTTCGTTATTGGTGTACAACAATTTGAAGCATTGCAACAGGTTGAATGGTAACCATTTTCCCCACAAAGTCTTCAAGTCAACCAACTACAAATTCAACACTGGGGGAGTAGGTTGTCTGCAGTTTCCATATTTTCCCTCCTCTGCATTAGTATTGCACTCCTTATTGTTATATCCATACGGAACAACAAAATATACACTAATTAATTAGCCTAGTGCAAATCCCAGTCTGTGTGCTTAATTTAAAATTCAGTATGTTGCACAATGCCTCAAAATCAAGGAACCAGAATAGGTGTGTGTGTGTGTGTGTGTGTGTACATACACACACACACACACACACACACACGTATTAGTATTGCTGATAAAGGAGGATAATGCAAAATGAATTATGTCTTAGCTGATAAAGGAGGAGTGGCTAATACAACTGCCTAATATGCAATACAGCCCAGGTTCAATTCCCAGTAAGGGTATGGCTAGCTGATGAGAGTTAAATAGCTTGAAATAGATCTATACTAGTCTCCCTTTATTTGTCAGCACAAATGCAACTTATATGTGTGTGTGTGCGCGTGCGCACACACACACACACACACACTATATTGCCAAAAGTATTCGCTCACCTGCCTTTACTCGCATATAAACTTACAGTAAGTGACATCCCATTCCTAATCCATAGGGTTCAATATGACGTCAGTCCACCCTTTGCAGCTATAACAGTTTCAACTTTTCTGGGAAGGCTGTCCACAAGGTTCAGGAGTGTGTTTATGGGAATTTTTTACCATTCTTCCAGAAGTGCATTTGTGAGGTCACACACTGATGTTGGACGAATTTACATGGCCTGACACTTCGTGGCTGAGTTGCTGTTGTTCCCAAACACTTCCAAGTTCTTAAAATACAGCTGACAGTTGACCGTGGAATATTTAGGAGCGAGGAAATTTCACGACTGGATTTGTTGCACAGGTGGCATCCTATCACAGTTCCACGCTGGAATTCACTGAGCTCCTGAGAGCGACCCATTCTTTCACAAATGTTCGTAAAAACAGTCTGCATGCCTAGGTACTTGATTTTATACACCTGTGGCCATGGAAGCGATTGGAACACCTGATTCTGATTATTTGGATGGGTGAGCAAATACTTTTGGCAATATAGTGTGTGTGTGTATATATGTATATATGTGTGTGTGTGTGTGTGTGTGTGTGTGTGTATGTATGTATGTATGTATGTATATATAGATAGATAGATGGATAGATAGATAGATGGCTATATAGCTAAATAGATAGATATTTGTTTTCATAGATTTTCACGGGTGTAGGTATATATATCACCATCTTTTTATGAATTCTCTCTGTTGGGACTCCATATTAATTTTATAAATTGTTGGGACCCTTATTTTATTCAATTATTGAGTTTTTGCTCTTATAGCATATTTTATTGTTATAGGTCACATTGCCTTCACTTCAAAAAGCAGGATGTAAGTTTTTTTTAAAATCATTGGCATGAAAATTCAGAATAATTAGTGAGAAGACAAGTGTTTAATTTTCCTTACTTGCAGCTTCTCTACCATACATCCACACACATCCTTTAAAGAAAAATAGTGAGCAAATTTCAAATTTGCATCTTGCATTGAATAAATTCATCAACAAATCTTAAAATTAAGATACAGAATTCCAGAAAAGGTAAAAAATCAAATAAAAACATTTAACATGTGCAGAAATGTTGACAAATTTTAATGCACTAATATTTATCAGTCAGTTCGGTATATGGCTCCGTACAGTATTTTTTTTTGGGGGGGGTATCTTATCAGTGTTAGTGCCAAAATTAGGGAGTAAAGGATTAAATTAAGATTTGAACATAAAGTATATTTCCCGCCTCCTATGATTTCTAAATAAATTTGCTACAACTGCACTTATGCTGTATGTAATATTTAAATTCGCATGCAGTTCATTTAACACCCTTTCTTCGCTTTTTTTTAAAAAATGTACATGAACCAAGCACATACCAGCTGTGCTCTATAGAGACCACACACACAAAAAGCAAATATTTCGTTCGATCCTAAACCATGTGTGTATTCACATGGATTTAAAGGGGGATAATCCCAAACCAGTATGCTTAAAACGGCAGCGTTGCAATCTGAAATCATGGTTTCTTAATCCTCCATATCCGAATTAAGTGGCAGTTCTTCCCCTCCTATGCAAATATGCCCAGGCTACGGTAGTTTTACGGGCGAGGGAAGGGAAAGCCGAGGCTCTCCAGATGGTGGACTCCGAGTCCTCTTTGGGGCCATCTGGGGAATCAGAATCCGACAATATACCGAGAGCCACAGGTTCCAACTTCTACTACACACCCGCCGCTTTGGGAATTAAAGCCTCCCCGAATCGCCAGGGGTTTCTTGCAGACGTTGCCTGCACGGCTCGGAGAAACGCACACTGCTCCTAAACTGGGATTACTCGTCTGCAGACCTCCCCCCCCCCTTGCATCCCCCGGAGCCCCCGTGCCCACGTTTGGGATGGAAGCCTTAATCTAGCCTTCAACCCGAAGTCAGCTCTGTTTCCAGGCTCCGCTTCATCAAAAGCTTCCCTTTGCTCTCAAAGCGCAGCGCTCCGGCCGCCTCGAGGAATAAAAAAAAGGTGGGGAATCTGGCACGTTTTGCTGCCCGTATTGTCTCGGAAAGGCAGACCTCGGCGTTACCCAGGAGCGAAGCAGTTTGGACTCCGCCTAACTGGCACTAAACTCCCTCCCTCCCCGTAGCTAGCAGCAGTAGAGCATTTAACAGCAGGCGGAGGCAGCAGCAGCAGCGGCAGCAGCAGCAGCATCCGCCCTTTCCCTCCAGCCCTGACGGTGCACCGCCGCTGCTGCCCGCGCCTTCCCTTCCTCTCCCAGCCTCGGAGGATGGGCTGCAAGAGGCTGTGGGGCATCTCCCGATCTTCCTGAGACCCGGCCGACCGAAGGACGAGCGGGAGCAGCAGCAGCAGCAGCGACAACAACAAGCAGCAGCAGCCGCCGCCGCCGGAGCTGGGGCTTGTATGGACGGAGCAACCATGAACGCCCGGGTCTCCGCCTCCTCTCCTGCCGCTTCCCAAGAGCTCCTTGCTGCTGCCGATGAACAGAGGACTCCAGTGTAAAGGGAGAAGGAGGAGGAGGAGGAGGAAGACGAAGAAGAAGAGGAGGAGGAGGAGAAGGAAGAGGCGGCGGCGAGCCGAGGCGTGATTGGGTTCGCCTTGCCCAAAGGTACAAAGGTGTCGAAGGGGGAACCGGGCAAGGCTCTCTCTCTCTCTCGCTCTCGCTCTTGCCAAACATGTCCTCGTCTCCTTCTCCTTCTCCTTTTTCTTCGCTGGGGCCCCGCGGGCCTCGGCCCCCCGCCGTGCCTCCCCCCATGCAGGAGCTGCCCGACCTGAGCCACCTGACAGAAGAGGAGCGGAACATCATTATGGCTGTGATGGACCGCCAGAAAGAAGAGGAGGAGAAAGAGGAGGCCATGCTCAAGTAAGCCGGGGCCAGGCGCGCGGGCGGGCGGGCGGCGGGGGTGGGATGGGGTGGGGTGGCATCTGAACCTGGAACGGGGTGTGGGAGGGGTAGAGGAGAGGAGAGGTGGCGGACTGAACCAGAGGCAGAGTTTTATGAATGGGGGGGGGGGAGGAAGAGAGAGAGGGAGGGAGGGATAATTTACTAGGCGTTGACACCCTCTTTACCAATGCTGCCCAGCCTTCTGTCACTCCTGAGGTAACTTCTCCTTATCTCCATACTCTTCCCCAAAACAGCTCTTCCTTTTGCCCCCCCAATAATTGTCCCCACCCCCTGGGGGAGATGCACAGTTATTGGGGTGGGAGGAAGGATTAAGTAAGGATGAGTTTGTCTCTCGTCTCTCTGCCCAGGGTGGCTAGTTGGCTTTGGAGGTGGCATTATCACGCGGTTCCTTAACCTGGATTGAATACTTCGCCCTATTTCGGAAGGGTCTGATGGGGTGGGGTTTCCTTAGTCGGAAGAGTCTTTAAACTGCCATGCTGCCCCCGCCTGGTGCAAAGAAAGCCAAGCTGGGCCACTGAGGACTTTGTGGTGTGTGCCTTGTTCCATCAACCACCTGCAGGAATTCTCCATTTGGGGTGCGCCTTCCCCCTTTTAACCCAATTTAAGAATATATCTGTACTAAAATTTACAATGCTGTAGTGCATGAGATAAAGGCAAAAACAAATATGGAGAAATCTGTATAATAAAAACAGTTTGCTCCCCCCCCCCCTCCATTTCATAGTAATTCTATATAGGTGGTTTTGGCAATGATCAGTTAATAAACTGGATGCCCTGGGGGTCTTTTGCTGCACAGATGGGTGGGAGAATAGAATCAGATCATTGGTAGATGCCATAATTTAGAGCTTTCTAGTATTCATTTAAGCCCATTCATTTTCTCCCCATACCATCCAACTTCTTTTACATCCAGTCCATTATATAAGGATATTTTTCTAACCTGCAAAACAGATGTATTGAAAGTTAATGTCATCAGTTAATGGATCGCTGGATAGAAACAGATTGTGGTTGGGCCTATGAATGGGGATCAGGCTCCTTTGTGTAAAAGCATCTCCCAGGCCTACTTGCTTTTGAATGGATGTGGCAGATCAGGTAGCAAAATGTGAATCCTTATCTTTGATGTGCAAGTTTCTATTGGTAGATAGCATTCTCGGCATCTCCTTGGGGGACTGGTTTTGGTTGCTCTTATCAAAGTGTGCAAATGAACTTGTGAAACCTCTTTTGATTGAGTCCAAAATGATGACATTAGGAAAAGGTCTAAGTTCTAATGATTTGTTTGTTCCATTCCCTCCCTCTAGCTGTATCATCTATAATAGATGGCAATACGGAATCCCTGCAAGCACTCAACTTCTTTATTTTGTGTAATGTAAGGAATGGAGCTGGAGATACTGTTTCTTATTGTGTTGTATCTTTTTGATATCAGCTGGAATTTAGATTTTTGCAGTAATCATGACAGGTTGTGTTATTTCCTCAAGGCTCAGAAACCAGAAAGGAGGGGAATGTTTTAGTGCTTAACTTCTGTACTGTTTAAGGCTTATGGTACTGTGAGGATGGAAAGCTGATATTTTCAGGCCTTGAGATATGATTTATCTTTGTTTTAGGAGGAGGAAATGGAAGGTTTTAATATACGTAAGCTTAAACAAGAGAAGTTTGTTTTTATAAATTATGATAAGTTAAATGATGGATATGCACAGTGGGGAAGAAAGATGAAATGTCTTCCATTCTGCTAGAACTATTTAAACTTTTATTAGAAGTTTATTGCTGATAGCGTAGGGCTTGTACTCCAGCCGTGGTGTCATGTTAAATTCCCTGCCCTAAATATTGACTTGATGATCTCTTTATCTTTTTAGTATGCAGTCCTAGAATTGCAGTCCTAATAATACACTATATTGCCAAAAGTATTCGCTCACCCATCCAAATAATCAGAATCAGTTGTGAGCAAATACCTTTGGCAATATAGTGTATGTTTTGGGATGAATTTCTTAAAGTTATTTATTTAAATTCTTCTTCTTTTCCAAGGTTAAAAAAATACAAGCAAACAATATTTTCAGCTTTGTAACACAGCCATGAGGCCTAAAAGAGGCTAGGATGCTTGCACAAGGAATCTTTACCATGCTTTAAGTAGTAAGGGATTAAGTAGTATATAGGTAGCATATGTATGTAGCACAGCAGCAGACCTGGGTCCAGGTAACAAAAATAAGGGCATTACATTAAGGCAGTCTGAACTCCTGTCTGCCTCTCTCTTGTTCTACTATTTCCTAAACCCTAGTACTATAGAATATAAAAGTAGAAGCGAGGCCATTTGCAAAGCTTATTAAAAACCTGATCAGGAGTATCCCTTGAATGTTCAAATTTGTACACACTAGAAAGTAACTTTGAGGACTGTTCCTGAAAGGTAGATTAATTTATATTGCTTTGATAAGTGTTCAAAGGATTGTGATGAAAAATGGAACTTCTTATACTTGGGCATGCACAGCAGTTTATTTTATTCTGGTTAATAACAAATTTGCTGCTGCATTAGGTACTGTAGATGGAATTGGTTGTGTGTGTGTGTTATTTTGGTTATAATTCAAAAACTAATTAAAACTCAGGTTACAGAAAAATGGAAGTGAAAAAATATTTGTTCAATAGGACTTAAGCTAATTTTATCAGTTTTAACTGAGCTTATTTAAACTGAATCTGTATATAGTACAGCGTTGTATATATTAAGTATTTCAGAATAATATAGCACAGTATCTTGGTGAGATTGCCAACTTTGTGCTAGTTTTGTTTCTAAACCTCTTATCTCCATATTAGGAAAAGTTCACATGTTTGATTCAGCACATCATCTTGCTTGTTAAAAGCACAAAAAAGGTCACCATAGTGACAAAAGGATATGCAGGTATATTTCAACTGGGAAACTGTTAGCCCTTTAGACTAAGCCAATCCCACCCCACCGCCACCGCGCCCAATGTTAGGGAATTCCTGAAAGTTTGGTATCATGACAATCCACTATCAGTGGAAACATAGACATAAAACATATTTATACACTACTAAGTAAGTATAATCTTTATTGTCATTGTACTTAAATACAGCAAAATTGGTTTTAACCTCACTGGTGCAAAATTATAACAGAAACGAAAAAAGAAAGAAAAAGAAAAAAAAAAACTAGCGTGTGCATGGAGTGATTGTGGTTGTATTTAAAAGTCTCACAGCCCAAAGATAGAAACTATCTTTAAACCTGTTTGTTCGGCTGGCTATACTTTGATGTCTTCTGCCTGATGGTAGAAGTGCAAAGAGACACTGACCAGTGTGTGAATCATCTCTGAGTATCTTCCTTACTCTGCTAAAGCAGCGAGATCTGGCGATGTCATCCAGGGGCGTCAGAGGGCAACCAATGGTTTCTTGTGCCAAAAGAGACAATAAAAAATAAGAAGGAAACAAAAATACCAGAAGACATCCTGCCTAGCAGCTAGCACCTAGATAAGCAAACATTAATACCAGGCAAATGGACCAAGGACAAAACACATCTCCACCAAAACTGGCAGGGATCATTACTGCATATAAACAGAGTGTAAAATTCACACTCATTCGCACTGAGGATGTTACCTAATTGGGTAATGAAATGTCCGCACGCAAATAACAAAGCTCAGAAAACACAAAGAACTCCACAATTCAATCTTGAGTTACATAGTTCTCTTCTATTGGATATATATTTCAATATGTTACTGTTTGAAAGTTATTGTGTTGTAGCAATACAGTAATAAAACATGGGAGCAAGCGGTCTGATGAAATGTGGGGAGAGGCATTTGAATATCATATTGGAGAGCTGGTTTAGTGAGAGAATAGCAGTTTGGGGAAAATGTTATTACTGCTCTGGGATACGCTTTTCTTCTGCCAAGATGGGTTGTAAAAGACATTTCTGCCATTTGTGTATGGGACAGGATTGTGTAAGGTGCTAAGAGTCAGATAAAATTCCAAGATAAAAATAAAATGCATTGATTAAAACAACAATCCTAAACTCAGTAAGACTTAATTTTGAGTGGACAGGCATACTATTTTAATATGAATAATTCTTTGTAAATATTTGCATTCACTTGTTGATATTTCTACTAATAGCCAAAGCTGTGTTGCTTCTACTGCCCAGAGATTCAAGAATGCCACTTTCATTAGTTTAGTCCAATTGTCCTTACATAAAAATAGCTAGTTAAACTGGAACAGCTGGTCCTGTTCCCAAACACTGACTTGAGTTTTTCCAAGCATTCACTACAGGTCCCTAATCATACATCCTGCATGGAAGGAGCCACCAAAATCATGGGTTTTAAACATTGGTTAAGCATTGACTTTTCTGCAGATGACTCCTAAATTACAGTACTTACTCCAGTATCCTGCTTTACAATAGTAGAGTGTGATGGAATGGTTATAAGTTTCACCTTTTACATACAGTATCTGGGCAATTCTTAAATTTCAGCTTTAAACAAAGGTTCAAGAATGATAAAATAGCATAGGTATATAAAGAAAATATGTTGCTTCATTCATTAGTAATTAACTGCCATCCAGAAATGCTGGTTTATTATTCTCTACGGTAGTTCCTGGGCAGCTGCAGTTTTGGTGATTTATCCACAGGTGGTACCATATTGGAGCAAGGTTTACTTGAGCTGTAAGGGGTATTAGATTGTCATCAATGAGAAATATGCAGGCAAATTCGCCATAGAGTTTCAGGTGTAATTAAAGCAGCTTGGGGGGGGGGACAGCTTTCCCCCCTCCTCTTGGTTTAAAAGAGTGCATGGATAATGCTTTCAGTATATGTGCTGCCTTTCCAATTAAACAGACTCTATCTAACAAACAATGAAATAAATGCAGTAGGAAAAAACTGTGAAAATAAAGCCAGAGATGCAAGCAGTCATTTTTACTTATTAAGAAAAAAAATTAAACAGACTATATTCTTCTTTACTGGGAGCAACTCAAAACCACACACTAGAGAGTTAGTTTTTAAAAAATGAGCACATTAATTTATTGTAATGGGACTGTGGCTAAGGTCATCTACCAGTCTTTGCCAGTTTTTTTTTAAATGACCGCTTATTGTTTTTCATGTTATGATTAGAATTGTATAAGTGATTAGAGCAAATGTGTGTTCAATGTTATAGTGCTGGTTAATGGATGATATAACATTTTGTTAAGACTCGCTGGTTCTAACAGAACCTCCAAAATTGCCACTCCCTCTCCCTTATGACAGTTTTGAACCATTAGTTCAATGTATATATTAGTGAGAGTTTTTGGACTTGTAATACCCGTGTTTAAAGATTGGCAGTATATCACCTATTCAACAGTTCTTGCTTGCTGGGAACTGTAGTCTGGAGCGCGTTGAGGAAATCTGAGTAAGCAAGCTATATAATAGTCAAAAGTATTTAGCAAAGAATAATTTAAATCAGTCCCAAGACTGCAGTTATAGATGAAAAGTGTGTTTTGTACATTGACTACAGTACCTAGTTCATCTGTAGTGCCTTATCAATGTTCCAAAAAATGCCGGAAAATCCAAAATTGTTTAGTTGTGAGTTGTTTTGTCCCCCAACTGGAACAAAAAAAGAAAAAAAGTAGATTTTCTGAGTGTGCATATTTATAAATTCCTATTCTTTATAGATCGTTAGTAACATGGCATTTAAGTGAATCTGGCCTACCCATTGACTTTGCTGGTCAGAAGATTGCAAAAGGTGATCACGTGACCCTGGGACATTGCAACCGTCACAAATGTGAAAGATGATCAGAAGTCACTTTTTTCAGTGCTGTTGTAACTTTAAATGGTCACTAAGCGAACCTGTAATTTGAGGACTACCTATATTACTCTAGTTATGTTAATATCTCTCTCCCCCTCCTCTCTCTCTCTCACACACACTTGTGTATATCATATATGTCCTATACCACAAAATCCATACTACAAAGACCATTGTTAATATTGCTCATGGTACCTGTAAGTTTCTTTAACTGAAGTTTAAGTTTATTGCAGCATGTACTGGGAACCAGATTATTGCTAAGTGCCTAGAAAAACCAATTCATCACATTTGGGAACAGTGACTTTAAAACACTTTTATAACTTTTGATGCTTATTCTTAGTGACTTAAGACTACAGCAGATTGAACAGTGGAAATCTTTGCTGTTTCCATACTCTTCAACATTTGAAATTATTCACCCATATGCCGACAGAAATCCAAATAATGAAAACTGTGTGTAATTCTGTAATTCCAAAACTATATACCAAAGTAAAGTGTAAATGCTAATGTGTTCTCTCTTGTGAGAAACATGGCCCATATGGGTTTTTCTTTACATTTGTTGCATTTATTTTGATGTTGAAAATTCACTGTCTTGGATAATTTGATATGGAGTGATCTGTACAAGTATAGTGTACATTCATTCTTATATTAACCGATAGTACATTTAGACGTATATTTTTAATTTTCTCTGTCATAATTGAATAGAATAATAAGTATTATTTTGAATATATAAAATATTAGTGACATGAACTAGTAAAACCATTGAATTTCCCAAACTAAAAAGCAGAGTTGCTTACAAGAAACTATGACATATGCAATGCATTAACAAAAAGTTGAAGAAAACACAAGAATAGAAAAGTTCAAATATTTTTCTTTGAGCAAATTTAATTTTCCTTTGACTGGAGAAAGAGAAAAATGGAATTGTGCATGCACAGTATTAATTTATTCATTTCAAGCCGTATCATGCTTTTCTGGCCATTTTTCTCTAGACTATCTTGCATTTTGATGAATTAAAGATAACACAATCCTCAGCACTGCCATGTTTGATTATACCAAATTATACCCTCTCATTATCTTTAAGGTGTAAGTAATTGGAACAGATTTGGAAGGTGCTGTTTGGGAGAAGGCTATATGAAACAGTGTTAGAGTTTTGTACCCTTTTGTACCCTATTGTTCTTACTGTGGGCAACAAACTGAAATGTTGATAGTTAGTCTCTGCTGTTGATATCAGGTAATTTTGAATCCAAGGTGTATAAACAGGTATTACAAGTAATAGGAATGAACAATTTTCACAGTGATATGAATTCATTTCCTGAAAATTCTTTGTGATATTCTCATGGAGTGTAGTACATCACTTAAATTGCAATTCTGCAATTACAAAACCTTCCTTTCTCCATCCTGAATCATACGTAGCCACCGTGTTTCTCCAGTTCCATTTCCTTTTCTTAAATAATATTTTTATTAAGGTTTACAAATACAAAGATAAAAAACTAATACAAATACTAAGAATATAAAAAAGTGCAGAGAAAATGAAAAAAATCAGAAAAAAGATAAAAAAGAAATTACAATCCCTCCCTCTAGATAAATAAATAAACAAATCAATAAGCAAATTATAAAATCTGACCAGTTCTAATCACAAATTTCCATTTTACCCTATTAACATATATTTTAACCGTAATCAAATAAATCCATGTTATATGTTTTTACTTTTAACACAGTAACTGATCATTTTTTCTAAAAATATAGCAAAGACATCTCTTCCCATATCCTATATCTGTTATGTATAAACAAATCTTTAAAGCCATTTTAAAGTCTTTAAAAAGTCATTTGGTCCTATTAGAAATAAATCGACTAAGAGGTACTAGAAACTATATCTATATCATCTCTCTCTCCATTTCTCTTTCTATATATAAGTATATCATTTATATATCTCTATCAATCTTTATTACAATCATGGACCAGCACTAATATATAAGCGGTGCTGCTGGTTCGGTCCGGATCAGCCAAACCAGTAGTAGTGGCGGTAGGAGCCTCCACTGACCCACAGAAGCGTTGTGCACACTCCCGAACTGGTAGTAAAAGAATTAGCAACCCACCTCTGTAATATATCTATATTTAAACATAGTAACCTTGATCAAATAAATCCACATTGTATTTTTTTATTTATTTTAAAAACCTTGATCTTTAATCCTTTCAAATAATATCTCACTAATTGAGTTCTCATTGTCTTTTCTTTGTCTCGTCTTATAAACTCCTTCACAGCTTTAACAAATCTCTTTTGAAAATAATCGATAAGAAAGCTGTCCATATCACTTTTCTAATGTATTATTTGTATGTTGCATTTTATTATTAAGACATCAACTGATTTAATTTGTGGCATCTTTTTTGATATCACTTGTTTAGTCTGGCATTCTTAAATCCACTGCCAGATCCATATTCAAATCAGACTTAATCTCAATTTTGTCTAGTAAAATATGTCATTATTTTTATTTATTTATTTATTAGATTTTCATACTACATTTATTTTTAATAAATAACTGAAGGCAGCATACATACATAATACTCCTTCCTTCTCCTTTTTTCCCAACAAAAAGAATAACCAGCCCAATTGGGGTCACCATCTTGGCTTTCATTCTTAAGGCTGGACTTGAGCTCATAGCCTCCTGATTTCAAGGCCAGCATGTTAACCACTACACGAAACTGACTGTGTTCTTCTTATGTAGCATCTTATAAATCCATTTTTATAGTAACAGACCATCTTATGAGTAATTTTTGAGTGCATTGTTCCCAAATATCCATGAATACTTCCACAGCCAAATACTAATGCTCCATTATATTAATGGTTCTCCTTTCCTTTAATTGTACTCTTAAGTTCTCTCTGGTTCACTCTTAGTCAGCTTGCAAACTCACCTCTCATCATGTGGTGGTTTTCTCTCTAATGAACAATACTTTCTCACTGAAGAATTTCTTAGTTTCATAATCTTCATATATATATATATTTGGGAAAATGTTAAAAGAGCCTATTCTTTCAATATTATTTCAGGTCCACCTGGCCCAGTGGTGGGATTCAAATAATTTAACAACTGGTTCTCTGCCCTAATGACCAACTGGGTAAATGGGGCTCAGTGGTCATGTGACTGGGTGAGTGGGTGTGGCCAACTCAATGTCACTCACATCGATGGGCGCTTCGCCTTAGATGTTACAATGTAATAAGGGTTAACCCGAGAGGCAGTTTCTGCAAGCAGAGCAATGAAGATTAGGCTAGAAACAACATCAGAATTTTTCCTTCCTGTCTTCCTTAAAGGATTAGCCCTGTGAAAAACAAAATGATATTTCTTCAACAACCAGTTCTCTGAACTGCTTAGAAAGTTAACAACCAGTTTTCCAGTAGAGTAGAGGGAGGGGTCACTCGAGGGTTAACACAGCCTGATTGGTTCATTAGACTGAGAGAAAACTTCTTAACCACCTGTCTCTCCTATTGGTTCCCAGTTTCCTCTCAGTCTTTTGGTCCAAGCACTGTGTTTTGGTTCTTTAGATTAGAAATATTTATTAATTCGAAGAAATCCAACCTGCTAGGCAAATTTAAGTTTTTAATTTGATCAATTGGCTACTCTAAAGACTAAATTGAAGGCTGCGCCCAAACGGACAGGCTTGTTCCTGTCCTGAGTGGTCAGGGAGGGCCCTGTGGGGTGACCCCTCCCTGCCGGGGGCCAGGTGCCCTGGTCTGTTTCCCAGGTGAGTGGGCGTGCCGGGCGACCACAGCAGCCCCAGGAGCAAAAAATACCACCCACAACGTGATCGAAGCGCAGGGGAAGAGCGCTCGAAGATTGCATGGCTGCACGATCCTTCCTGCTTTTGTGATACTGTGCCAGCCTCCTCCTTGGAGCCGCACACGCCTTAAATGGCTCCTAATTTTTTCCCTACGAGTGCGAGCCGCGGGGACTTAATTCAATTGCGGCCGCCCGAAAACTACAGGATTCGGGCGAGTGACTCCGGCGGCCATTTTGGGAGCTGCCACGTGTGTCGGCCGGCAAAGTTCCGGAGCATGCTACTGAATCGGAGATAGAGAGAGGAGAGGCGCTTCTGAGGGCTGTGCCAGAGTCAGCGAACAGATCCAAACCAGCTGGCCTACCGCACCACAAGCAGGAGAGTTGCACGAGGCCTGGGGCGGTGAACACGTGAGTGGGGCGATGGCAGCGCGTTCTGACTCAGCTCAAGCCATTTCTGACCAAGCCCCAAAGGAAAGAGAGGCCCCCTCCGACCAACCTAGGGCCAGGTCCTCATCCTCTAGGCCTCAGGCTATGCAGAGACCCTCTAGGGCCATGGAGAGAGATGAACAGAGGCGCCAGAGGGCCTTGGAGAGGACCATCGCTAGGGCAGAGAAACAAGCCCTGGCAGCTAGGCCCATATCCAGGTCCAGGTTTCCAGTTGGTCAGAACCAGGATCCTTCCCCCTCTGCTCGCAGGGGTTTTAGTCCCTCTTCCCCATCGGTGTCTCCGCCCAGGTCATACCAGGGACCCAGGAGGGCTGAGTCTTCCTCCCTACCGGATCCCCCTGACCCGGCTGAGGTAGAAATGGCGGACCCCCTGGAGGACTCTTCCAGGCATTTTCATTCAACTAGGGGTCCTGACCCTTGGGGCTCAGGCCAGTACCGGGATGATCCGGAGGATCTTGAAAACCTCCCGGAGAACATTAAGAGACTCATTTCGGCAGCAATTTCTTGGGGCATTGCCCAGAGGGATAGGGCTCCCTACCACAGCAGGCCCTATTCTTATTATAAGGGTTGATCTAGGGCCATCTCCCCTTCACTGGATAGCGAGGGCTCCACCTGGGGGGAGGACAGCCGCAACGAGTTGGAGTTTTCGGAGAATGAGGACTCCGCCCCGCCGGATTCCCCTTCCACCTCGACTCTTCTGCCTCCAGCTATGTTCAAGCCCTTGCTACATAAAGCTAGGAAGACCACCAAAATTGGAACTGGGGACCCCTCAGTCCCGCCTCCAAGGGATCCTGACATGGCAATGTTCTCCAACACAGCCATGAACAAGGAGGAGATTCCTGCTCCCCCATTGTTCCTGGAGGTGCTGAAGAATCAGTGGACCCGTCCTTCCAACCTTTCCAACCCAGGCAGCAACGACTGTCGCACCTATAATGTGGAACAGGCCTTTGCCCAGGAACTCCAGCTTCCAATTATTGACACACCCATAGCAACCCTCATCTCCTCTTCCCCCATAGTGTCCGGGGACAAGATGAAGCCGGAGGACAAGCGGGCGGAATTGACTCTACGCAAAAACTTCAACGCCTCCGCTTGGGCGGTCAGGACGGCGGCAGCCCCATCTTATTTTAACCGTACCATGGTAATGTGGCTCTGCCAGCTCCAGGATTGGATCCCAATCCAGGACGACCGCTTACACCAGGACATTACAAAGATCCTAGCAGCTTCCCAGTATTTGGCCGACGCGACCCTGGATGCGCTAAAATTCTCCAGTGCCTTAGCCATGTCCGTCTCCTCCCGGCGCCTCCTGTGGCTGAGCAGCTGGCAGATGGACAATAAGGCAAAGTGGAACTTGACCACAGCCCCCTATGCGGGACCCAACCTTTTTGAGGCGGTCCTAGATCCCATCTTGGTGGAAAATAAGGATAAAAAGAAGGTGATGCCTTCTACCTCCAAGAAGCAGGGTTCCTGACCACTCCCCCTGAGGTTTTTCAGAACTTTTACCCCCTCCAGAAATCCGGAGCTTCGCCATCTGATGGAGCTTGACGTAAAACACCTCCTAGAGATTCAGGCAGTGGAGGTGGTTCTGGCCGCGGAACGCGGGAGGGGTCACTACTCCAACCTGTTTATAGTTCCGAATACCTCGGGGGGCTGGAGGGTGATTCTGGGCCTCAAGCATCTGAACCGATTCCTTGTGTACAGGCGCTTCAAAATGTCATCCCTCAAATCCATTCTTCAGGGTATTCGGCGGAGGAGACTTTCTGGCCTCAGTAGACCTGACAGAGGCCTATCTCCACATTCTCATTCTACCGTCCCATCGCAAATACCTCCGTTTCTCCCACGGGGAGAATCATTATCAATACTGGGCCCTTCCCTTCGGTCTAGCCTCAGCTCCCTGCACTTTTACAAAGGTCCTGGTGGCATTGGCGGCTCACCTGCGCACAGTGCCGGTGAGACTCCAATGCTACCTGGACGACGTCTTGGTTCAGGCAGATTCCCTTCCCAGAGCAAAGTCAGACCTTCAGCTCACCGTCCGCTGCCTACAGTCACTGGGGTTCTCTGTCAACTTTCCCAAAAGCCACCTGTCCCCTTCCAATCAGATCCTCCATCTAGGGACAGTCATAAACTCAACAACAGGGATAGTGCAGCTCTCTCCGGACTGGCTGACCAGCCCTCGGCAGCTTGTAACCAAGATCAGGGCAAGGAGGTCAGTCCCAGTCCTGACCTTATCACAACTCCTAGGCAAGATGGTATCCTGCATAGGGATAGTTCCCTGGGCCCGCCTCCACCTGCGAACTCTTCAGTGGGCCCTGATCCCGTTCCAGAAGAAGAGGATGAACAATTCCTTGGGATCCCTTCGGCTACCGGCGGATGTACGAGGGTCCCTGCAGTGGTGGCTGTCCCCAGCTGTGCAGCGGGGGGGGTGTCGTTTTGGGAGCTGGACAGGGTGACAGTGACAACGGACGCAAGCTTTTTTGGCTGGGGGGCAGTGATGTCTCCAACTTGGCCCAGGGACAGTGGACGGCCTCAGATCTCCGCCACAACATAAACTGGTTGGAGTTCAAGGCAGCGAGACTGGCCCTACGTCACTTCAGCCAGCACCTACAGGGCCGACATGTCCTCCTCCTGATGGACAATGTTGCCACAAAGGCACATGTGAACCGGCAGGGGGGAACCCACTCTCGTGCCCTTTGGCGGGAGGCACAAACACTCGGCCTATGGGCGGATTTATCCTCACTGGTAGCATCTCGGGAGTGTCCAATCAACAAGCAGACTGGCTGAGCCGGGCGACTCTGGACAATGGCGAGTGGCAGCTGGAACCTGAACTGTTCCGGAGGATCTGTCAGTGGTTCAGCACACCACTGGTGGATTTGTTTTCCACCCCCAGCAATTCGCAACTACCTCGTTTCTACTCCCGTTTCAAGACACCCACAGCAGAGGGCACGGATGCCCTCAGGAGCAGATGGCCCCCAGGCCTGCTTTAAGCCTTCCCTCCCCTTCCCCTCATCCTGGGGACCATCAGAAAGATAGTGGCAGAGGAGGCCCTTGTCATCATGCTCGCCCCGTACTGGCCAAGGAGACCGTGGTTCGCGGACCTAGTCCAGCTCTCAGTGTCGGAACCATGGCGGATTCCTCAAGGGGAGGTTGCCTTGCGTCAGGGGGTCCTAATCCACCCGGAGCCCCAGTGGCTCCACTTGACCGCCTGGCTCTTGAGCAGAGGCTTCTGAAGAAGGCTAAACTCCTCAGGGATTATAACAACTATTGAGGCTTCCAGGTGGCCCTCCACCACTAGGATCTATAATGCTACCTGGGTGGTATTTGCCAAATGGTGCGCTACTCTAAATCTAAATCCATCCAGGGCCACGATTCCCAATGTTTTAGAGTTCCTACAAAAGGGATTGGAGGACGGCCTATCACATAATACTCTACAGCATCAGGTGGCCGCACTGGCCACGGTGTTTGGGGGGGGGGAGAGGTCCCACACTCTATCCCATTCTCCTCTCATAAAGTGCTTCCTCAAAGGGGCAGCAAATCTCAGGACCCCCCCCCCGGTGCATAGATTCCCGACATGGGATCTCCCTTTAGTCCTCAGGGCTCTCATGGAGGCTCCCTTCGAGTCTCTCTGTATGGTCCATCTACACCTACTCACCTTTAAGGTGGCCTTTTTAGTAGCAGTAACTTCGCCCAGGCGTATATCGGAGTTGGGCGCCCTCTCTTCCCGGGACGATCTCTGTATTTTTCGTCCAGACAGGGTTATCCTTCGGCTCGACCCCACTTTTATCCCGAAGGTGAATACGCCCTTTCATAGGGCACAGGAAATTATCTTACCTAATTTTTGTCCGAGCCCGTCACACGAGCGATAACGTCTCTGGCACAGGCTGGACGTCCGACATGCCCTCCGCATCTATCTCAAACGGATGGAGGGAACTCGTAAGACAGAGGCCCTCTTTGTGTCCTTTCAGCCAGGGTCTTTGGGGACCAAGGTCTCCTCCGCAACCATCGGTAGGTGGCTACGGCAGGCAATAGTGGCGGCTTACAAGGCTGCGGGGCAGGTCCCACCTACGGGTATTATGGCCCACTCCACTTGTAGTGCCGCCTCTATGGCAGCTTGGGCTACCAGGGCCCCGTTTGAGGAGATCTGTTGAGCGGCCACCTGGGCATCGCAGACCCCGTTCATCCGCCATTACAGATTAGGTGTCTACGTCTCGGCTAAGGCATCCTTTGGCCGGAGGGTCCTTCAGCAGGTGTTCCTCCCCCTGGGCCCCAGTCTTCCCACCCTGGGACGTAGCTTAGGTATGTCCCTCGAGTGACCCCTCCCTCTACTCTACTGGAAAAAGAATGTTGGTCTTACCTGAACGTGTCTTTTAAGTAGAGTAGAGGGAGGGGTCGCATCCCGCCCTAGATAGTTAAGACAGGGCCTAGATGGGGGAGGACCGGGTGGCCCCTGGGGCTTGTCCTTTGTTCTTAAATTTCAGATGCAGACTTTCGACATCAAGGAAACTGGGAACCAATAGGAGAGACAGGAGGTTAAGAAGTTTTCTCTCAGTCTAATGGACCAATCAGGCTGTGTTAACCCTCGAGTGACCCCTCCCTCTACTCTACTTAAAAGAACACGTTCAGGTAAGACCAACATTCTTTCTCCCGAATAGGTGCGAACTAGCTGATCTGGCCTCTTATTTCTCTTATAACTTTCCAAAATCAATGTAGTAGTTCTTTTGCTATTTAAAAATTAGAAAAATGTGGTTAAGAAAAGAAGTGGTAGTGTGTCCATTTGACGACATTGAATAGTTACTTAGGCAAGATGACATTCCCCTAGCTCCAGACCACTTGCTGACTGATAAGTCTCCTCATGGGGAGCCCCTATATGGGGCACTTGTTAGTGATCCCCCCCCCTTTCTTGATCCAAAGAGGAATTCTGAGGAGCCAATTCATTTACCGGCTCCTCATTGTTCTGCAGCAGAACTATCTTCAATCCTCACTATTTCCCCAGAAATGTGAATCCTCGTTGGTTCCATTCCCACAAGGTTCACCCAGGCAGTCTCTAATTCTGTCAGAGCTCTTTGCCACCAGTTCTGGCAGCACAAAAACTAGCTTAAATTCCATTTTGGAATTCAGAGTCCTTGTCCTAGTATCGTATCAGACCTTGTAACAGAAGAATACTGGTAACATCAGTAACTCTTTCTCCATTGGCTAAGTAGGGAGCCAATTGGTACAGCCACTTTTAATGTTTTGGAAATGTTTTTGGTTGGGTTTTTTTGGGGGGTGCTGCTGCTTGGCAATTCATTTTGTGATAGAGGTTTAGTTTTCTCTGCACTTGTTTGTTACGGCTTTTTTCTTCTTCTTGATAATTAGGTAAACAAAACAGTCAATTAAAAGGATTCTGGTGTTCCTACTACATGGCTTACTGTGTAGAATTTGTTTAACCATATTCATGAGTAGAACTGTGTAATGTTAAATTTAATCCTCCGGGAGTTTGTTGACTGGATTAATTAACCTCTTTTTAGTGATCGCACAACTCATTAACCACTACACAAACCAGACTAAGTGTGTTCCATGAACAGGGCCAACGAATAATTTCTGTTATGGTAACTCTGTTTAGGAATTTTAGATCTTAGTGACAAACAGATGTATTGATAAGATACTATAGCAAAATATTCATGGAAATAAATTTTAGCAAGGCTCTTCATAGTATCTACTGTAAACTCATTGTACGGGGTGTGTTTGGATTTTCATGTGAATCAGAAAGCTATAGGAAATTTAGGGAGTTGCTATACCTAGATTGGAATAATGTATATATTTTTTAATGTTTAGAATTAACAATACATTGAATATATGATAGTGAGAGAGCAAACATGAAACCATATAAATCAAAAAAATAAACTGCTGAATCAAGAGCAGAAAATAATCTCAAAAGCCAGAAAGATTGAAAAGCCATTTTGGATTAATGTAAAAATACAATCTCTGCAGAAAACCATGTAGCCAATAAATGTAGCTCAATTTCAGAAGAATAGTACATTGTTTTTTTTTAAGGCACTGACTTGAGTATTAGTGCTATGAAAACAATGGAACAAAGCACAGCTTTGTTTTAACTGAGTATATACTAGTTCATATTTTAGAGCCTTTTCAGGGGCCATTTAAATCTTGATCTTTCAATTCAGTGGTGGGTTTCAAAATGTTTTAGAATGTCTTCTGTGGGTGTGGCCTGCTTTGTGGGAGTGGCTTGCCAGCCATGTGACCGCATGGGAGTGGCTTGCCAGCTATGTGACCGAATGGGAGTGGCTTGGCAGTCATGTGACTGGGTGGGCATGGCCAACTTGTAAAATGTGGTGAAACTCACTTAACAACGCTCTTGCTTAGCAACCAAAATGTTGGCTCAGAAACTCTTGCATTTGAAGCATGCAAGTCTTAAAGCTGTCAAGTTACAAGACCCTCGCACCCCTAACCCTTTAGAAAAAAAATGCCAGGGGTGTTCAAACTTGACAGCTTTAAGACTTGTGGACTTCAACTCCCAGAATTCCTTCTCCAGTCACGTTGGCTCAGGAACTCTGGCATTGAAGTGTGCAAGTCTTAAAGCTGTCAAGTTACAAGACACTTGTACCCCTAACCCTTTAGAAAAAAAAACCCAGGGTTGTTCAAATGTGACAGCTTTAAGACTTTAAGGTTTAGGACTCTTAGAGGCAGATGGGGCGATTGGTGAGCAAGCCAATCAGTGAGCGGCGGGCGGGGCAAGCGTGATGCGGACGGGTGGGGGGAGGGAGCTGGAACCGGCTCTAAACGGCACAGTAGATTTGTGGAAACTAATCTACTTCTATAGAAGAAGTTAGAACTGGCAGGAAACCACCCCTGTTTCAATTTACCAAATGTGCAAAGTTTTCAGCTTTTACTCAAGAAAGATGAAAATAACTATCTTTTTTATTTATTTTATTCCCTTTTTAGCACCAGCACTGGTTTCCGAATGGAACATCATTAAGTCAAATGTTGTGTCCATGACAGAGGTTCTTCAGCTATGGACAATAAATGTCCATAAGTTCCTTTCAGCATGATGGAAATGAAAGAGAAATGTTTAAAAAACAAGCTACTTTGACATTTAATTTATAATACTTAAATTGAAATGCCTTTTCATCAGTGAAGCCAAGTAAAGAGAGTCTACAGTAGGGGACATATGCCATTTGGCTGGCCTGTGCATTTTCAGGTTTTTCCCCCCAGAATGCAGATTTCTCAACTTTTTCCTAGTTTTGCTATTTTAGTCTTTTCAATGAGAGAGGCCAGAGCTTTGACACAGAACTTACCATATGCAAAGCATGTCCCTACCACTGATCTATGCCCTTTCCCATCTGTTGAATGAAGAACTAGACGGAACATTTTTTGCAGAAGTCTGCAGGAACAGCATTGCTATGTCTTATAAAGGTCTAAAATAGTGACGTGAGTTGAGAGCAGCATTTCTGTCTTAGTGTAGATTCTGTCTCAAAGCTGTTTCCTGCTGATCATGAACAGTGTTGATTCATTAACTGAAATCTCCAGTTTTCCTGAAGTTTTCCACACAGCAGCCTGGTGCAAGTGAATAACTTATCTGGAAGCTCTGGTCTGAGGTCTACCTGTAACTGATCAATGCTGTCCATGAAACCGAGGAAATCAAAATATTGTCTAATTGTGGCCAAAGATATAAGCCAGGGGTGTCCAAACTTGGCAACTTTAAGACTTGTGGACTTCAACTCCCAGAATTCCCCAGCCAGCTGCTGGCTGGGGAATTCTGGGAGTTGAAGTCCACAAGTCTTAAAGTTGCCAAGTTTGGACACCCCTGATATAAGCTAATGATTCTAGTCTACATTTTCACTGATGGCAGTTTTAGAAGTTACTATGCCCCAGTGTACAATGAAACAGTGGAACAATATATATTCTGTCCGTGGCATCAGAAACATTCTGTATTAAACTATTGTAAAGTCTAGCAAGCATGTGTAGTCTTGGAGAATTAGAAGACAGGTCAAGCTCTTCATTTTTACCTAGAGAACTATGAAACTAAATTAGTTCATGTTTCAATGACCTGGAACTCACAATCCCAGCCCAACAGCTCAATTAAGTTGCATTTTCTAACTCTCATTAGATTGCACTTAATATACCCCAAACATCAGCATGTTCTTCATTGTCAGTTGAAACTTGAATGTCTCAGAGATTTGTGAATTAGGGAGCCAGTCCTTTTGTAGCCAAGTCCAAACCTGTTCAAGGAAAAAAACTAATTCTGCTTTTGCCAGCTGGGTACCTTCAGTTGCAAAATGAATCAGAGTGTTACAATTCCAACATATTTGGATGGTGCCAGGTGGGAAAAAAGCTACCAATCCAAATCAGCAAATGATTTGGATTTATTAGATCCAAATTGATTAGGTCCTTGTTTAAACCTGACTTGATCGGATTGTAAGAGCTACTGTCTGGCCCGAGAAACAAGGCAAAACAGTTCCTGCTGTTTCCTGTTGCAGAGTTTGCATTTCTCTCAATCCAGCGGGAGGGAATGATTTATTTAGAAAGCATATACTGGTTCTCTATCCTCTTTAGGAATTAATTGCATATATATTGGAATCTCACAATATTAGAGGATGAAATATCTCCCCCTTCTGCGTTTTATGGTGGTACTATTTGCAAACCACAGTAAATAAGTATAAGTATAATCTTTATTGTCACTGTACTTACAAATACAACGAAATTGGTAAATGAGTGTTGTAAAGAAATTAGGCATGTCGTGAAGAAACAATTTGGCTCTTCCTGCTAGCATTTTTTTTTTAAAAAATGGATAGTGGTTAACACCCACAAGTTTAGGAACTAGAAGCCAAGAACAAACCATGACTTCCAGATCCGTATACTGTATTAAGAGAAGTGTAAGGCTTCCCAATTTAGACTTCAACAAACCATCAAAGGAATTTAAACTGCTCCTGCATTTTGAGGAATCTGTGTTTTGGGACGGCTAATGCAGGCAGGTAATCCAGCACAAAGTAAAAAGATGCTTTCTCAGCCACATCATCAGTGCTTCAAGCTGAAAAAAAGAAGAGATCATGTAGGCAGATTATATTCTGTCTGCTTGGAGAGAAAGGCTCTGGAGTACAAAACAACAAAGTTGTGTGAGTTTACCATGTAAGGACTAGACTGCGTTCCCGCCTGAAGCCAAACAAAAAAAAAAAAAACCCCACCAACAACCTTACAATAAATTAGAACTTTCAGAAAAAGAAAGAGGAAGAGAAAAATAATCAGAAGAACATGGAAATGTCCCGGAGAGGGAAATAATTGAGGGGCTGAATTGTGTGACTTCAAGATAAAACTGCTAGTGTGCAAATGATTATTGTATGTCATACTTGAAGCTAATTTTCTAGAGAAAGTATCATAGCCTGAAGTTTCTGTTAGGCCTGGCCTTTGGTATGATAACTCTTTATACATGGATTTAAAAGACAAAGGATATTATTTATTGGTCAGAGAAATTTATTTTGAATGAGTTACAGGATGTTTTCATAAACTCTTAGAAGAAAGAATCATGACATTAGAAAAGAGATTCCTAAACTAAACCTTTATGAGTCTTTCCCTCACATTAAATCTTGCTCCACCTCAAAGCTGCCATTTTCAAGAAGAGATCATTGTACTGCTATTACCCACAGTGCTTTCAAGGGAGGTAAAAGTAAGGTGAGTTTGACTCCTAGGAGTCAAACTCACCTTACTTTTATCTTTTACTTGGTGCCAATATTTATTCAAAATTTAGGGGGAATTTAAGTGACCTGATTGAAATTGTTGCCTCATTAAATGGCATATCTCAAACATCATACACCAGAGTAAGTCCCATAGAGGTCAGCAGCATTTAAGAAATATTTGCTCTTGGGTATTTGCTGTCCTAGTTCAGGTAGAATAGTCAAACTTTAATTAATTAAAAATAATTCTGGCTTATTTAAACGGAAGCACTTATAAAGTCCTTTGAGGATCTAATTGGTAGTATCCATATTTTTCCGTGTAGTTTCCTTGGCCGTGGTATAGAAATGGTTTGCTATTGCCTTGTTGCAGGATACTTTTTAAAGTTTCCTAATCTGTTTCATAGTCTTGCTGTTTCCTGGAAATCTCCCATCCAAGAATTGATCAAGCCTCACCTGGTTTAGCTTCCAGACCTAGACAAGATTGATCAGATGCTGCCATCACGGAAAGACCTTGAGTTCTTAAGATTGTTTCTTGAAGGCTTAAATCAAGGGTAGTCAAACAATGTATAAACTACATAAATCTGAATGGCCACTAGATGGCAGCAGAAAAAGCAGAGTTTTATTTATTTATTTTTCAAATTTCTGTACCTCCCATCTCACCTAAGTGATTCTGGACAGTTTACAAATAGTTCTTTATAGCTTTTTGCTGCCACCTAGTGAATGTCTGGATTTGTGCATCCTGTAATTGATAGATCTTAAATGCAAGCAATTCTTGACTTATGACCACAATTGGACCAGAATCTCAATCTGCTTTGACTGCTTTGCTTAACAGCTGCAATACTAGCACTCCCAGTTGTGATTGTTAAGTTATCTCCTGGGTTGTTAAGCTATTTTTTTTGGGGGGGGGGTATAGGCCTTTGCCAGTTTGAACTGTTCCTTCAAGAGACTTTGGGCTGCTTGCTTCTTGTCTGGGAAATCTGAAGCGTGAGGAATAGTGCTTACTTGCTGGGTTGTGATAAAACCTATGCCTGGAATGGAGACATCATTCCAATAGTGTTGCATTGTCGTAAGCAAATTCAGCAAGAAGTATGAGATCAGTCCAGTTGTCTTGCTAGTATGAAATATAGCATCTTAATACTTTATTGCTGCAACAGTTGGTTAACCTTCTCAGATTCTCCATTGGACTCTGGATGATGTGAAGAAAATTAATTAATTTTAATATTTAATAAGTACAATAGAGCCTTACAAAATTTGGAAGTGAACTGACTTCCCTGTCTGAGATCACATGATTGATTAATCCTCTTTATTTAAATATGTGGTCAAAAAAGAGTTGAACTGTTTCTTGAGCCACCGGGAGGCCCTTGCAAGGAATAAAATGAACCAATTCAGTAATGAAATTCACTATTACGCTAGTATGCTAGTATATCTCTGCACTTTGGAAAAGATTGACAATGAAATTTAGAGAAGGAGCGTACCCAGCATTGCAACAGGGTCTCTAGCAGTTGCAATGGCCCAGCCAGCTTACCTGGGATTGATTTTGCTCTGTGACAGGTCTGGCAAAAGGAAACACAGTTTTTGATGTTGGCACAGGTGCAAGGCTGTGGAAAGTCTATTTTGGGTTTTAAATACTGCTCCCTCTCCCTGTGCCTTGCTATTTTGTTGTCTAGTGTCTCCTCCCTAAGGGGAAGAGGAACTTATAAGCATCCATCGTGCAAAAGTCGCATTTCTGTACTGGGAATGGCACAACCGTACCTTCTGGGTTCACTAAAGATCATCCATCTGGGCCCGGGCATAGGCATTCTGCTACTGCAGTGCCCTAATCTGCCCCAACAGATCAACAGCCTATCTTCTTGCTTCCAGCCTTTATTGTTGATCTGCCATATGACGTGACTTAGAGTTGCCTTTGCAGGTGATGTGTGGGATCTTATATTCCGGCTTAGGTAAGAGGGCACCTGGAAATTTGTTTTGGCAGCCTGGAATATATGAGGTTTAACAATCAAAGCGGGAGAAAAATTACAGCCACCTGATTTGCCGAGGGCTGAAAGACTGAGCATCTTGCAGGATCTCTAAAGTCTTATGGTCTGTACAAACTTTTAGGCTACTCCTTTCAGTATGTATTTCCATTGTTGAAAGGCATTTTCTGCCATCAGCAACTCTTTATTGAAAATATCGTAGTTCCTTTCTGCTGGGAGGCACGTTCTGAAATAAAAGGAACATGATAGTAAATCTCTCTCCCCCCCCCTTTCTTTTCTGCCTGGAGCAAGACTGCTCCTGTGGCTGCATCTGAAGCATCTTCCTGCACCACAAAATCATGGTGTCAGGGTTCCAAATAGCATCCAAAATTAAATCAGAGTCCAAGGCAAAGTATTGCTCAAAGTTCCAATTTATTAAGAGAGCCATGTTGGCACATCTGGGGAAACCCGAATCTGAAAGCTTCCCAGATTTCCCCACCCAGTTAAAAGTTCACAATCTTGCCCCACACCCACAAGCCCATCACATGGTCCAATCTTCCACTGCCATGCTGGCAGTTCCACCCATCCAGTTCCGGTCAGGTGCAGAGACAAAGGATGACCTTGGCTTTCTAGAAAAACTTTGTCTACATAGCATTTAACTCCGTATAATCCCCCCTTCCATTTTCCCACAATAGAAACAGCATAGTAGAATAATAGAAAGTGCGACAGGTCAAAGATCCAAAAGGAATATGGCTGTAGTCATGACATGTGGGAGGGATCTGGGTGGCAGAGGAGGGGCCGAGAAGCAAAGAACAGCTTTTACTCTTGAAATGTTACTGCTTTTTGGGTCAGCCAAGAGATTCGCCATCTTTTCTTAGGAATTGGCACACCAGTTTTACACTGTCAAAAAATTAGGGACGATTTTCCTGTAGAAGTTAGCAAAGCCCAGAAAGTGCTACACATCTTTCACATTACTGGGAAAGAGGTGTATGTGTGTGTATGGGGTGCCTTGATAGAATAGACTGTTCCTTTGGTACCTCCATATATATATGCCTTATGTAGAGATTCTGTAGCCCCAAAATTGAGGCAAGTCAAATGCACCCTTTTCTAGTTTTGTAAAGAGTTTGTTAATCTAATTTTTGCAATACAGGTAGTCCTCAACGTACCACCATAATTGAGCCCAAAATTTCTGTTGCTTGTTAAGTGAATTACTGCAGTTGTTAAGTTGTTGTTGTGAATCACTGCAGTTGTTAAGTGAATCACTTCAGTTATTAAGTTAGCAACATGATTACTAAGTGAATCCCGCTTCCCCATTGCTTGTCAAAGGATAGCAAAAGTTGATCGCCTGACCCTAGGACCTTGGAACCATCATAAATTCGAGTCAGCTGCCAAGCATCCGAATTTTAATCACGTGGATATGGGGATTCTGCAACGGTCATAAGTGTGAAAAATGATCATGAGTCATTTTTTTCCAGTGCTGTTGTAACTTTGAACAGTCACTAAATGAACTGCTATACAGTTTGTCCTTGACGTATGGCTGTTTAACAACAGTTCAGAGTTGCGATGGCTTTGGAAAGAAATGATTTACAACCCATCCTCAACATTATAATCGTGGCACTGCCCCCAGGGTCACATGGGCTCCGTCTGGATTCTTGGCAACTGTCTTGCATTTACAAATGTTGCAGGGTCTTCCGGTCACATGATCATCATTTACAACCTTCCCAGCCAGTTTTCGATAAGCAAAGTCAATTGAGGAGCCTGGATTGTCTTAGCACGATTCCCTTAATGATTACAGTAAAAATGGTAATGAAAACAGGTCTGGTCATGTAGGAACTCATTTAATAATCACAGCAACCAAAATTCTGATCCCAATTCTGCTCACAAGGTGAGAACTACCTGTACATTTCTGACATGTGTCATGCAAGCCAGGATCTTTGGAATAAACTAATATATCTTTCAAGTATACTACTGGGTACTTGTCTAGAATTTCTGAAAATACCTGAATATTTATTTATTTATTTATTTTATTACTTGAACTTATTAGTCGCCCCCTCTCCCCACAGGGACTCGGGGCGACGTACAAAGGTATTATATAGCGTATAGAGGAGGTAAGAATAAATAAATAAGTTACAATACTTAAAAAGTTAAAACCCCAGTGAAATTAACCCTTAAAAACTAAAATTACAATTAAAAATGCCCTGGGCTGGGGAGGTTGTAGAGTTATGCCAGGTCAGCTAGTCGAAACAGGTAGGTTTTCAGCTTCATACGGAAGGAGCGAAGGTCGGTTGTAGTTCTGATGTCTGGGGGGAGGTCATTCCAAAGGGTGGGGCCCACTACAGAGAAGGCCCTACTTCTGGGCGCTGCCCTCTGGCACTCTCTGGAGGACGGCACCCGGAGTAGTCCCTCTCTGTGTGAGTGGACGGGTCGCAGGGATGTATGGGGCAGGACGCGATCCCGCAGGTAACTAGGCCCTGTGCCATGGAGCGCTTTGAAGGTGGTAACCAGTACCTTGAAGCGCACCCGGTAGACCACAGGAAGCCAGTGCAGCTCGCGCAGGATAGGTGTTATATGGGAGAACCTCGATCTCCCCATAATTACCCGCGCGGCTGCATTCTGGACCAACTGCAGTCTCCGGGTGCACCTCAAGGGGAGCCCCATGTAGAGAGCATTACAGTAGTCCAGGCGAGACGTCACCAGCGCGTGAGTGACTGTACGCAAGGCCTCCCGGTCCAAAAGGGGCCGCAACTGGTGCACCAGGCGAACCTGGTGGAACGCCCCTCTCGCCACGGCTGTCACATGATCTTCCATAGACAGCCGGGCATCAAGGAGGACGCCCAAATTGCGTGCCCCTTCCACCGGGGCTAATTGATCATCTCCGATGGTCAGCGATGGCATATGCTGGTTGAACCGGGAAGCCGGAAGCCACAGCCACTCTGTCTTGGAGGGGTTGAGCCTGAGCCTGTTGTCATCCATCCAGACCCGTACGGCTTCCAGACTTCGGGACATCACTTCAACAGCCTCGTTGGGGTGGTTTGGGGTGGAAATGTACAGCTGAGTGTCATCAGCATACAGATGGTATCCCACCCCAAAACCACGGATGATCTCACCCAGCGGCTTCATATATATGTTGAACAGGAGAGGCGAGAGGATCGAGCCCTGTGGGACCCCACAGATAAGGGGCCTCGCGGTCGACCTCTCCTCTCCTGCCAACACACATTGCGTCCGGCCAGAGAGGTAGGAGCGGAACCATCGTAATACGGTGCCCCCGACCCCCAACCCCTCCAGACGGCGCAATAGGATACCATGGTCGATGGTATCGAAGGCCGCCGAGAGGTCTAATAGGACAAGGATGGAGGAACAACCCCCATCCTTTGCCCTCCAGAGATCATCCACCAACGCGACCAAGGCTGTCTCCGTGCTGTGACCGGGCCGGAAGCCGGACTGGCGCGGGTCTAGATAATCAGCTTCTTCTAGGTGACGCGGAAACTGCTGAGCCACCACACTCTCAACAACCTTCGCTAAGAAAGGAAGGTTGGAGACAGGACGGTAATTTGCTAGCTCCGTTGAGTCCAGAGAAGGCTTCTTGAGCAGGGGCCTCACCACCGCCTCTTTCAAGGCGGCTGGTAAAAGGCCCTCACCCAGCGAAGCGTTCACCAGCTCCAGTAGCCAGCCTCGTGAGCCCTCCCAGGAGGCCAGTACCAACCAGGAGGGACACGGGTCCAATAAACATGTAGTGGCTCGCAGTCGCCCGCGCAACCTGTCTAAATCTTCGGTGACAACAGGGTCAAACTCCTCCCAGCATGGTCTCTCAAGACTAGCTTCAGACGTCCCCACTGGAGCACTGAGGTGGGTCCATCCCCTTCGGATCCGATCGATTTTATCCTGCAGGAACTCTCCAAATTCCTCTGCCCGGCCCAGTAATGGGGGGTCCCGCTGCCCCTGTGACAAAAGGGAGCGGGTCACCCGAAACAGGGCGGCAGGGCGGTTCTCCGCGGACGCTATAAGGGTGGCACAATACTGACGTTTGGCCACTCTTATTGCCACAAGGTAAGTCCTTACGTAGGCTCTTACTTGTGCTCGGTCGGATTCGGAGCGGGAGGACCTCCACTTGCTCTCTAGGCGTCTCCTAAGGCGTTTCATTGCCCTTAGCTCCCCGTTAAACCAGGGGGCCCGGGTAGATCGTGGCCGTCGAAGAGGCCGCAAAGGCGCCACCCGGTCTAAGGCACCGGCGGCCGCATTATTCCAAGCGGCTACCAGGTCCTCTGCCCGGGGGTGGGGCAGGTCTGCAGGAGGTGGCCCAAGCTCTGCCTGGAACCTATCTGGCTCCATCAGACGCCTGGGGCGGAACCATCTGGGATAGTCTGGTTCCGCCTCCCCGCGGTGGGGAGCAGCGCCAGGGAAGTCCAGCTGGAGAAGTGAGTGATCTGACCATGACAGGGGCGTGATGACTAAATTCCCTCTTCCCAGATCACTCGTCCACTGGTCGGAGACAAACACAAGATCAAGTATATGGCCTCTCTCGTGTGTGGGGTCCTGAACTACTTGAGTCAGATCCATGGCTGTCATGGAGGCCATGAATTCCCGGGCTGCCCCGGATGCCTCTCCCGTCGATGGCAGGTTAAAGTCCCCCATCACTAATAGCTTGGGGGTTTCAACCGCCATCTCCGTGATCCGCTCGAGGAGCCCGGGCAGGGCCGCTGATGTATGGCGGGGAGCCAGGTATACTATCAACAGGCCCAGCTGACTCCCTGGGCCCCATTTCACACCCAGAGACTCACAACCAGAAATCTGCGACACAGTGAATTCCCTCGGTGCCAAATCTTCCCGGATGATTATCGCTACCCCACCACCCCTACCTTGGGCCCGTGGCTGGTGGAATACACGGTAACCTGGAGGGCACATTTCCCTGAGGGGCAACCCCCCCTCTGGGCCCAGCCAGGTTTCCGTTATTCCTGCGAGGTCCGGCTCCCCCTCTGTGATCAAGTCACTGATGAGGGGGGCCTTATTAATCACGGACCTCGCATTACATAACATCAGCCTAAGGCCCAGGTTCTGCCGATCCTGTCCACCTAGCCTGCGGGGGTTGGTACAAGCGACCGGGCGTATCCAGCGGCCCCGGTCTCCCAACCGATTATATGTTCTTCTAGTGTCCTCGCGGCCACCCCTCCCTACGACCGTCGCAATTGGAATTCCCCTTGTAGGAATGGTGTTTCCTCCCACCCCCCTCACTCCGCTCCCTTCCGTCCTGACCCCACCTATATTACCCATGAATATAGCAAAAAAACCAAAAACCCAGCTCCACAGTTATCCAGGCCAACTTGCAGTGACTTGTATTGAAGGCTGTTAAATACTTGTGTCCTTTTTGTCATTCTGATTACCGGTAGGCTGTAGGCACTTCTCAAGCCTAGTTTTGTAAAAATGCAGGTCTTTTATAGCTAGTCTAGTAAGATACATGATGAACGGAATTGGATGATGGACTCTTCATTGTCACTCTGCTCAGATCTTTATAGCCCTCAGTGGTATGCATGGGGGATTTCTCCTTCCTTTTCAAAGTGGATGCTGCTTCTCTTGTTTTTGGGAGGATAAAAAACATGGTTGCCAATGTTAGTGAGTTATTTTGATGTTTAGGTCTAAATATTCCTTGAAAACAGCTAATTCACAGGTAGCCATGGGATGCTGGGATGTGGGATCTTAGTTTCAAATTGATGAACACATGCCGCACGGAGCACGGGACTGGACACATCTGCCTCTTCCTCCCCAAACACATTAGCAAAGTCCCAAAGATGCTTTTTTTTCAGGAGGCAACTGGACTTCTGGTTTTTCTTTGAAGACGTTTCCCTTCTCTTCCAAGAAGCTGCTTCAGCTCTTGGATTTTGTGTGTGTGTGT
Source organism: Natrix helvetica (assembly GCF_964273705.1). Classification (NCBI taxonomy): domain Eukaryota; kingdom Metazoa; phylum Chordata; class Lepidosauria; order Squamata; family Natricidae; genus Natrix; species Natrix helvetica. The sequence goes on from NC_138552.1 coordinate 168,561,173, forward strand.
GTGTGTGTGTGTGTGTGTGTGTGTGTGTGTGTACAAGCTTTTCCTGCTTGTAAGTGATGTTGCTGGCATTTAAGGGAGGAAAATGAGATTGTCCCTTGTGTCCAACTTACATTTGAATCAAGCAGCTGAAGCCACTCTATTCCCAAGGTGATGGGTGGTTGTAAGAAGACAGTTACACAGAGTATTATGAACTCTGTGTGATCTTTCATTGTCAACCGTAAAGGAGCCCTACACTGTAGAATCTGCCCTGCCTCTTAGTGGCTGTCTGTTAATCATCCTAATCAGAGGTGATATTCAACAGGTTCTGACCAGTTCTGGAGAACCGGTAGAGGAAATTTTGAGTAGTTGGGAGAATTGGTAAATACCATCTCTGACTGGCCCCGCCTTCATCTATTCTCTGCCTCCCGAGCCCCAGCTGATCAGGAGAAAATGGGGATTTTGCAGTAACCTTCCCCTGGAGTGGGGAGAGAAGGATGATTTTACAGTATCCTTCCTATGCCACGCCCACCAAGCCACGCCCACAGAACCAGTAGTAAAAAAATTTGAATCCCACCACTGATCCTGATTAGCATTGGGCTTTCTGGAGCTTGAATAGGCAACTTGAATTTCTGTATTGTTTCTATATCTATGAAATTACTGATTGCCCCAAAGTCTACAAAAACAGAAAGGTCTACCTTTGACCTGGAAACTTCAGTAACAATAACAGGTAGTAATTAAGTATGTTTACCTGTTCTCAGCTGACCGAGATTTCCTCAAATGGTGGCAGGTCCCCTTCATTGCTCTGAAAGAAGGGCTGGTGGAATAGAGCAGAGCAGGAGCAAAACAGGAACAAAAGCAAATAGAATAGAAGAAGAGAGCTGGAAGGGACTTTGGAGGTCTTCTAGTCCAACCCTACTCAAGCAGGAAACCCTATTCCATTTCAGACAAATGGTTGTCCAATGTTTTTTCTTAAGAACTTCCAATGTTGGAGAATTCACAACTTCTTTTCCCTGGAGTGCTGCTTCAAAGTGAGTTGAGTACTTGCTGGCAACTGCTCTGTTGATTGACAAGTGCTACTTTTCATTGCTGTGTGAGATGCTGAAGCTTTTACTGGGCCTGCATCTGTCCTGATGACAGGGATCTCTTGGCTGCTTCAATTTGCACAGGATCTCCCACACTGGATTCAGGAGAGGTTATTGTGAATGGAGAAAGGCAGGCTGTAGGTTCTTTTCCCCTTACTACAGGTAGTCTTCGACTTACAACCATTTGTTTAGTGGCTGTTGAACGCTACAAAGGCACTGAAAAAGGGATGTATGACCATATTTCACATTTATATTTATTGCAATATCCCTAAAGTCACATGATCAAAATTTGGATACTTGGTAACTGGTTCCTGTTTATTATGGTTGCAGTGTCCCAGGGGGTCATGTGATCCCATTTTGCAATCTACTGGCAAGCAAAGTCAACGAGGAACCTGGGTTCACGTAACAACTGTGTTCCAACCCCCTTCCTATCCACCCGAACCGAGAGGAAAAAAATGCTCTAAAAAGTGAAAAAAAGTTGGCCACACCCACCCAGTCACATGACATCCCCATCAAGCCACGCCCACAGAACCTGTGGCAAAAAAAATGCATTTTACCACTGATCTGGCCCATTGTCAAGACAGCATCTCTTCGCTTCATCTCCCAAGGTCTTTCCCACATACCATTAAGCTGCGAGATTTGATTGTTTTAATTGTCTGATAATCTGTTTGCAATAAAACTTAGGCTTTGATGCGGTGTGGTATGACTCCTTAAGAAGACAGCAGCCACAGGATTCCTGAACTGGTGAACTTGACAGGGGAGTTTTGAATGCTACTTCTGAAAGTTTTGGGTAATCTTCATGAATAGCTAACCCTGCATAGTTTGAAAATAATTCAAAAATTTTAAAATTGCAATTGTAGCGTGACTGGACGGGGAATGTATTAAATGACTCTTAAATTCCCTGAGTAGAGAATTATTAGATTGCTTATGTTTAATTTCAAATATATGCAACATGAAATAATTATTTAGTTTTAATTTTTGGCCATCCCCCCAAAGATGCACACCTGTTATTAAGTACTCATATTCCCAAGGGAAAACTATTTATTTAACATCATTTTTTTCCTCTTTGTGTTTCTCAGTCCACTTTGATTAACTCGCTAACAAATATGGTGGAATCCAGCTTGTATGCTGATTGCCCCTGACTAAAAATGGTAACCCAACTACTGCTACTTTCTGAGAAGCAATGTTGTTTTAGATTTACATGCTCTGTTTCTTATGATCCTAGACGCAGAGAAAGTTTTCCTGGTATTCATATTAACCATGTATAATTTTAAAGCTGCTGGGTGTTGTTTACAGCCCCTATTTGGTTATTTAATTCTACAAGACCAACCTTGTCTTTCTGTAAGTTAACATGAACGAAAATCCTTACTTCAGCTTTCATGCTCAAATCAAAACACTGTTACTTTTTCTCCTTTTAAGTGTAGAACAACTATTTGTGTAATTACTCTCTATTTTGTGGGCTGCAGGTGCACCTGTGACTTGATTGCCATTTATACAAAGAATCTTGTTTTAGTTTATGTTTCCGATGCAAAGACAACTGAAAAATTCTATGAATTCCTCTTTTTCTTTGAATAAGCACCATTGTATCCAGCAATCTAGCACTTAAGCTGGAGGAAGTACCATTTAATCAACAACTTTCCATGATCTAGTTGAATATCTCCCTATTTCATTTATTCAGGAAAGGGTCACTGTCACAGAATTGAAGTGGACTCAGAAATACTCACCTTAAAGCACATGTCATATGAATTTTATGCTAGAAAGTGTTGATCGGCTTTATTTTCCTGCATTGTGTACTGATAAGGGAAAAGAAATATTTTTTTTTGATAAAATGTTTCACCCAAAACTTAATAACTTTCAGCAATGTACTCAGTGCCCAAGTGCAGATTTACTTCTCTTTCAGTATTATTCCTTGAGATGATTTCGGTATAACATTTATTGACTATATAGGGGTGTCAAACTCAAGCCAGCGGAGTGATTACATCTGGCCCATGGGGCCAGCCTGGAAATAGCAAAGGACTGGCCTGTAGTGCCTCTGACAGCCAAAATGGGGTGGGGTGGGGACACGTGCCCCCCATGCCCCGTTTTCAGCCTGGACAGCCTCCTGCAGCACTTTCTCATCCCAAATGGGGGCGGGGGCAGGCAGGGTCCTGCAGGAAGTCCCCTGTTTTGGCCGGCAGAGGCTGGTCTGCAGAGGAGAACTACAATGCTGATCTGGCCCTCGAAGACACTCCTGTTTGACACTTCTGGATTATATGATGTTCTTCTTGTATGGTTGGTTACACAAGATAAATAGGGAGCCTAAAAGATACTCTTTTTAAAATATTTTTTGTGTTCCTCACATGTTATGACATATTTGAGATTAGAGTTGTATGTATGATATGCACATACCTTTCCCTCTTTATTCCATGCTCCTTGTTTATGTTCCCTAACTTTGGTTCTTCCTTTCTGTACTGGTGTATATATTATGTTACTAAGCCATGATCTGTTTTTTAACTGTAGCATATTGAATGGAGTGGTTGAATTCATATCTTGTGATAAACTGGATTCAAGCAAGACCATGCTATGGATTATTCCAGGATCATATAATGTTATCTGTGTCCCTAGGCATTTCCCTTAGTGCCCTTTATGTTTACTGCTTGCTCTACAGGATCTTTTATTAATAATAGGAAGTTGGCACATTGCAAAATGCCAGCCTCCAATATCCTGCTGCACCAGAAATGCAGAACTGCCTTTGTGTCTCATGAATATTCCATTGGATTGAAAGGTATCTTTAATAATTAATTTACTTCCCGGAAAATGGGTAGTTATAACCAGCCAAGCCATTGCATTGGTGATGGTAAACACCAGTTCTGTCTATAGTAAGAGCACACTAATAATAATAATAATAATAATAATAATAATAATAATAATAATAATAATAATAATAATAATAATAATAATAATAATAATAATAATTTTTATTTGATTAGCCGCAACCCTCTCCCGAAGGACTCGGGGCGGCGTACAATCAAAACAGATAAAATACAGATAAAGACAAACATACATACATAAAGAACAAAGACATATACATGTGCATGGAGGAGGTAGGCTCATAAGTGAAAGACAATTAAAAAACACAATTTAAAATCCCATTAAATAAAATTACTGAATTAAAAAACCCATCAGGAGCGTTATGAAGTTATGATTGAGCCAGGCCGACTATTTGAAATAGGTGGGTCTTGAGCTTTACACGGAAGGAGCGGAGGTCAGTAGTGGTCCTAATATCCGGGGGGAGGTCATTCCACAGGGCTGGGCCCGCCACAGAGAAGGCTCTGCTCCTAGGCGCCGCCCCATGGCACCGTCTGGTGGACGGCACCTGGAGAAGTCCCTCTCTGTGCGAGCGAATGGGTCGTAGGGATGTATGAGGCAGAATACGATCCCGCAGGTAACTAGGTCCTGAGCCATGGAGCGCTTTAAAGATCGTAATCAAGACCTTGAAACGCACCCGATAGACCACAGGAACCCAGTGAAGCTCGCGCAGGAGAGGTGTCACATGGGAGTACTTAGTACTCCCCATAATCACCCGCGCGGCTGCATTCTGGACCAACTGCAGTCTCCGAGTGCATTTCAAGGGAAGCCCCATGTAGAGAGTGTTGCAGTAGTCCAGGCGAGACGTCACCAGTGCATGGGTGACTGTGCGTAGGGCATCCCGGTCCAATAGGGGGCGCAATTGGCGCACCAGGCGAACCTGGTGGAACGCCCCCCTGGCCACGGCTGTCACATGGTCATCCATGGACAGCCTGGCATCCAGGAGGACGCCCAAATTGCGCGCCCGCTCCACGGGGGTGAGTTGAATGCCCCCAATGGCCAGAGATGGGATTAACTGGTTGAACCGGGGGGCCGGAACCCACAGCCACTCCGTCTTGGAAGGGTTGAGCTTGAGTCATCCATCCAGACCCTTACGGCTTCCACACTCCGGGACATCACTTCGACGGCCTCGTTGGGGTGGTTCGGGGTGGAAATGTACAGCTGAGTATCATCAGCGTACAGATGATATCCCACCCCGAAACCACGGATGATCTCACCCAGCGGCTTCATGTATGTGTTGAACAGGAGAGGCGAGAGGACCGACCCTGTGGCACCCCACAAGTAAGGGGGCTTAGGGTCGACCTCTGCTCCCCTGCCAACACACGTTGCGTCCGGCCAGAGAGGTAGGAGCCGAACCACCGCAAAACGGTGCCCCGGACCCCCAACCCCTCCAGTCGGTGCAACAGGATACCATGGTCGATGGTATCAAAAGCCGCCGAGAGGTCTAATAGGACCAGGATAGAGGAACAACCCCTATCTCTGGCCCTCCAGAGATCATCCACTAACGCGACCAAGGCCGTCTCTGTACTGTGCCCGGGGCGAAAGCCGGACTGGCGTGGGTCTAAATAATCATTCTCCTCCAGATGTCGTGGGAACTGAGAAGCCACCACACTCTCTACAACCTTCGCCAAAAAGGGAAGGTTGGAGACAGGACGATAATTGGCCAGCTCCGTAGGGTCCAGGGAAGGCTTCTTGAGCAAGGGTCTCACCACCGCCTCTTTCAAGGCGGCCGGAAGAGACCCCTCACCCAACGAAGCGTTCACTAGGCCCAGGATGCCAGTACAAGCCAGGAGGGACACGGGTCCAGTAAACATGTGGTAGGTCGCAGTCGTCCACGCAATCTGTCCAAATCCTCGATGACAACCAAGTCAAACTCCTCCCAAAAAGGTTTCTCAAGACTCGCCACTGAAGGGGACCCAATCCTTCCGGATTTGAGCGACTTTATCCTGCAGATATTTCCCAAATTCCTCTGCCCTACCCTGTAAAGGGGCCTCCCGCGGCCTCTGAAACAGAAGGGAGCGGGACACCCGAAACAGGGCGGCAGGGCGGTTCTCTGCAGATGCAATGAGAGCGGCACAATATTGGCGTTTGGCCGTTCTCAATGCCACTAGGTACGTCCTTAAATGGGCTCGTACCTGTGCTCGGTCAAATTCAGATCGGGAGGATCTCCAACGACTCTCTAGGCATCTCTTGCGGCGCTTCATCACCCTTAGCTCCTCGGTAAACCAAGGAGCCAGGGTGGATCGTTGCCGTTGTCATCCACAATTTAGTAGAGAACGAGCAGACAGATCTGTTGTGTATTACTGAAAGCTGGCTTGGCAGGAGCACTAATGTCACTCTCTCAGAAATTTGGCCATCCAGGTTACATCAAACAAGACTGGGAAGGGGGATGACACTAGTCTAAAAAATGTGGCTGGCTTTTGTTCCCGAGATGATCAGGTATGAAGGTTTATAAGTTGGTTTGTAGGGACAAGCTAGAGATCCTATTGATTCACCAGCCACCATGCTGCTCAGCAAGCTCCCCCGCCCCCCATCCTGCTGCCTAATTCTTGGTTTAGTTTCTGGGCTAGAGTTGGAGTCCCTCATCTTTTGGGGTTGGTGACTTCAACCTGTACGACTTGAGAGGTGGGTTCAGGAAATATCTGGCGTTCATGATCTTGGTAGCACCATGGGCCTATTTGGACCTGACACAGTGAATCTTATGTTAGCTTTGGAATAATTGTTGAATAATCTAGATACGAGGGAATAATGTCTAGTTCTTTGTCATGTTTAGGTTAATTCCAGTCTGGATAAGATTAGTAACTGCCACCCATTACTGCTGCAGGGAATGAGGGCCTATTAGAGTGTTGTGAAGCAAATTCCTTGTAAGTCAGTAGAACACGCCAGGAGGCCTGGGTAATTTCCAAGTAATCCAGAAAACAGTTCGATAAATTGCCTGATTAGCTCTGGCAACAGGAGACAATGCACCCTCTTGATGTGATTGCTCCAGGATGGCTCTCTTTTTTTCACCAACCTTGACTAACTTCTTGAGAGGTACAGCTGCAGAGAGGATACCTGGAGAGGAGACTGAGTACGAGCTGAAGTTTGCTTTCCTTAACACTACAATGTAGGCCCAAAGTGCTTTTGCTTCTATTCCCATTTTTGGGTATTGCTTCTATTCCCATTTTGGATAGGAATCTTAATAGTTGGCTGCCTTTTTCAGTATTACAGAATCAGATTTGGGCAGTTTTGACTGGCAGTTTTGATTGTTTTGTACAGCACTTAATTGGCAAAGTTGTTCAAGCTCACCAAAAGTTTGACTCTTCATGGGCAAGATCCATTGGAGAAACTAGGCTGATATCTTGCTTTCCACTAGATTAGTGGAACTCCTGTCTGCTTTGTACTTGGATGGGGATAGGGTGCTGACTAGTATGTCCAATGCCATTTGTCAGCCATATCCGTTTCCTTCCTGTCTCTTACAAATAACTGATATGTATATGGTTAGCTGAACCCTGTCAACACCTCATTGGAGGTGCTGCTGCTTAGAAAGTAGTATGCTCCCGCCTTAGGAGGTGCACTGTACGTCCAGCTGCGCCTGTCTCTAACCCTCCCTTTTTAGAACAGGATGTTAAGTCAGTTTAACCAGGCATCCAGCAAAAGAACGACAAGTCCTTAAAATCAAATATTGTCCCACTTTTTGAGTATCTTATCCTAGGCAGCTTTGGTCTGCAGAGCAGCGCTTCTCTAATAAGTGCTAACCGCAAGTTAACAAGTTCTGCTCTGTGACCTTAGTTGATTAGTACCCTCTGGCTGGCTTGACTGCTACCAGAAATTGACATGACCCTAATAATTTTTAGACTGAAAGCTTTTGCCTCCTAATGGGCTATGGCACATTCCTGCAATGGAAAAAAACTAGTCTTTCTGATGCTGGAAAAAACTATTTTTATATACATGTAGGTCATTTTCTCTCTACCTTTTCACTGTTATTTTTGTCGCGAATGCCAAGAAAGTTAAACAATTAGTTTGTTTTCCTCCCCCCTCCCCCATTTGTCCTCCTTTCCAGTTGTCCATTCCTCCCTTGCCTGTTCAGATATTTGGTAATCCTAGATATAGAACTTTTCTACAGAAAACCATGGGAAGAATGAGTCATCTGGATTTTTTTCAGAGGATAATATGGATGTCCTGACTCTTTCTCAGCAACTCTAGATTGACATATTCTTGGGCCCTTCTTTGCCTATAGATGAGCTTTCTCAGAGGATTTATATTTAGTCCTTCTGTTGTTTTATATCTGTCTCTGTCTCTATCCCTATCCCTGCCCCTATCTCTATCTCTGAGCTGTGGTGGTGCAGTGGTTAGAATGCAGTATTGCAGGTTACTTCTGCTGCCTGCCGGCTGCCTGCAATTTGGCAGTTCAAATCTCACCAGGTTCAAGGTTAATTCAGTCTTCCATTCTTCCGAGGTTGGTAAAATGAGGACCCAGATTGTTGGGGGCAATATGCTGACTCTGTAAACTGTTTAGAGAGGGCTGTAAAACACTGTGAAGCGGTATATAAGTCTAAGTGCTATATCTCTATCTCTATTCTGTATTACAGAAAATAGTTCTCTTGGGTTCATTTAAAGATTAAACAAGCAGACAGACATCATAAAGCTGTGCATTGACTAGGAACACCTGGATGGCTGAATAAGCAAGTTATGTGGTCATCATCTTAAAATTTTTTGATTACACACATTGTGTTTATATTTAAAACATTTGTATACAGTATTAAGAAACATATTTTATGCAGAAATGTGGATTAACTTGATGTTCTTTTTAAGTATAGAACTTTTTAACAAGAACATCAATTCTAGGAACTCCATTCCTATTTCTTTTCTTATGGCTTTATGATGCAGATTTTGTTTTTCATAGAACATTTGCCTTCCTTCAAGTTTGAGCTAATCTTTATTTCCACTATTCTTGGTGGATCAATGTTTATCATTCAGTCTTTGATTTTTTATTAATTAATTTAATCTATATTCAACCAATCCATGGTTTGTTTCCATTTTTAGAAAGTGAATATGTAATTTTAATATAAAATTAATCCAGATAAATCCAGATTAGGTGGAGGGCTTCTCTACGCTCTTACTTGATACAGGAAATCCACAATTAGAGCATTTGTCAAAGTAGCTGTCCAGATTTTGCTTGAAGAACTCTAGGAAAAGAGAGTCCAATGTTCCTGTAGGTAATTAATTCTGTTTTAAAATTGTTCATATTAAGAAATGTCATGCAACTCATTTGAACAAACATTGAATCCAAACACACGTTTGATTAACATCTGTACATTCACATATGTATATGAGACTACAGAGAGCTATTTTGTTGCTACAAGGTATATAGAATCTATATAGAGAGAATTATTTCAAGCCATTTGTATATTTATTTTAATTTCAAGGCACTTTACAATATTAAAGCAAGATAACGTTGAACTTAAAGTGGAATATTTAATATTTTTCAGGGAGTAAAATGTCTTAAAATTCGTAGATTTTCACGGGTGTAGGTATGCTGGTCTTGTTGTATTCAGGACTTTTCCCGTGTAAGATTGAGATTGTCTTGGCAACGTTTCGGCGAGGTCTCACAAGTGTAGTGTATTCTGTATGGGGAATTTTTGAAAAGCATTCAGAAAATGCAGTTGAACTTAAAAACCCCAAATAGCTCATGGCCTAACTTTCTGTTGGAGTGCTCCCCAGTTGTTAGCATCAGTGAGAAGAGGCCATCATACTTAAGCACAGGCTTATCATTCTGATTTGCAGAGGAGAGGAAATTGTTCCTGTGTTCTGATACATAGTTCCTTGGAAGTTGTTTTTGATCCCTAGTCTTTTGTGGACGACTTAGAAAATCTGTAAAGATGCATCTCTTTTGTCAGGCATTAACTCTAAATCATTTTGGTATTATTTTTAAGTTGTAAGTTTTTATATCCTATTTCTTTTTCATTTTTTAAGCTTTTGATAGCCAGAGGTTTGCCAAAATAGGATGGGGAATAAATGAACAATGCCTGTTCTTATTGTAACTGTGGGAAGATTATCGTGATGATTACGTTAAGTATGGAAGTCGATGTAGTTGAAATAATTGAATAACTTTTTAATATATATGCACTACAGGCTGTCCTCAACTTACAACAGTTCATTTAATGGCTGTTCAAAGTTCCAACACTGAAAAAAGTGACTTATGACCATTTTTCATATACTTATGACTGTTGCAGCATCCCCATGGGGGTGGTAATAAAAATTCAAATGCTTGGTAACTGACTCATATTTATGACAGTTGCAGTGTCCCAGGGTCATGGGATCCCCTTTTGCAACCTTCTGACAAGCAAAGTCAATAGGAAAGCCAGATTAATTTAACAATGTTATTAATTTAACACAATTGCAGTGATTCAGTTAACAAGAATGGCAAGAAAGGCATAAAATGGAGCAAAATTCATTTAACATGTGTTCCATTTAGCAACCCAAATTTCGGGCTCAATTGTGGCCATAAGTCGAGGACTACCTGTATTCACTTTGCATGTATGTATGTATGTATGTATGCACGCGCCCCTGTATGTGTGTATGTGTATATGTGTGTGTGTGTGTGTGTATGTATGTATGGAGAGAGAAAGATGGATGGATATATATATATATATATATATATATATATATATATATATATATATATATATATATATATATATATATATATATATATATATATATATATATATATATATATATATATATATATATATATATATATATATATATATATATATATATATATATATATATATATATATATATATATATATATATATATATATATATGGATATAAATGGATACACACACACACACACACACACACACACACACACATACACATATATACACACACAGAGATATATATACACAGACACATACATAAACACAAATCAATCAATCTCTATCTATCTATCTATCTATCTATCTATCTATCTATCTATCTACTATCTTTATCAGGGTTTGGATGACAGTTTATAAACTATGCGGGCACATCTTAAACAAGAAATAGTCAGCTGTGCTACTTTTATAATCTTTGAGTTGAGTTGAAACTTCCAGTTTTCTAATTGATAATAATTACAAACAGCCTAAACCAGAGCAATATATTACTGAGATTCCAAGTGAAATATTTATAAAATAAACTAAGCCGATTGGGTTAATTACACCTGAACTTCTGTGCCTTTCTCACCTTTGAAATGTACAAACTGTTCGGGTTAAATTACCATAATATGGTTTTTTTTTAAAAAAAATGTTTTTAAAATCTATGAGAATATGTTGTAATAACTAAAAATACTTCAAAGCTACCCTATTTACTGCAGGCATTTTAAAAAATTAGCATTGTTGAGGCCTGGCAGCTTGACTGGTGGATTTCTTTCAAAAGTGCTGCTATGTGAGTTTTATTGGATATGAACTTGTAGAATAAAACTCCTGCTTTTTTGGCATTTCACCACCATGTATTTATTATTTTTAATTTCATTTGTATGCCACCTATTCCCAAAGAGAACTGCAGGGTTTTAGTCCAGGTAGTCACCAGGAGTCAATACTGATTTAAAGCTACAAAAAGAAATAATCCCCAAAAGTCAAAATATTCTTTCCACAATGAGTTCAAGACAGTGTGGATGATTTCCTGTGTCCTATTTTATATGTGCAAAACACATCTCGATGACATGTTAGGTTGAAAGAGAAAGTTTTCCCCAATTCAATGATCTGCAGAGATATTGGAGTGACAGGTCCCAAATTTCTTGCCATGCTGCCTGAAATTTTTGGGATTTACCAGTCAAGTCTAGGAAGAAATGACAGCAAAAATTCCTTTGTAAACTTCCCATCTAAGTTGGTATTTGAATCAGATTTTAACAATTCCAGTCCAGTATTTTAACCATTATATTTCATTTGCTGTAACTCTATAGTTTTTCTGTAGCAAAGTGTAGTTTTCTCCCTTTGTTAGAAAGTAGACCTAGCCTTTTTTTTTAAAAAAAATCTATTTACTGTTGCCATTATAAAAGTCATAGTTAGGGTTTAACTTATTCTACCTTGTATGGAGAGCAGTGGTGGGTTCCGGATCCCGGTGCAACTGGTACGGTGCAACGGGGCCGGGCACCCACATGAACGTGCGCAACGCGTGCATGTGTACTTACCACCCACGACGCTTGTCGCTTGGTGGAGCATTGTGCAGGCACCATGCGCTATGTGCGCCTGCGCAGAATTCCCGAAAACTTCAAATACCGGTAAGGAGCGCGGGCGGGTGGGCCCTCCGAAGCACTATACCAGAACGGTACCTGGTGCTCCCAGCAGGCACCAGTACGCCCGTAGCAGGGCGTACTGGTCGTAACCCACCACTGGTGGAGAGACAGAACAGGAGGTAGAAGAGTGGGAGAGAGACTAGAAATTATACTCTGTGCAAAAAGGTTTACAATAGGTATAGGTAAGATAAGGTTATATTTAGTTCTTCCCTTTTTGCACTAATGAAGATGGGATACACTTACAGATCTGCTCATTTGAGATGTAGCTCCTTTATACACTTACTGTAGGACAGAATAAATTTGACCAGCTTAATGAAGCTTTCTTCCAAATAGAAATGTAAAAATATGCAATGTATCTTTCTTCACTTGCTAAGGTTAAGAAAATACAGGTAATAGATTAATGATAGTAATTGGAACCGGAATAATTTTGATTTGTGCTCTTATGTAACATCTTGGTTTTTCCCCCAAGATTAAGTTATTTTCATCCATTGTGAATATACAACAAGTGAGCAATACATTTTAGCTTCTTAAAATAAAGTGAGATACCTTGGAGTTGATCCCCATGAACATTTTCTTCCTGTTTATTAAAAAAAAAGTGTCCTTCAAATTAAGATTGAAACCTGGTGACTTCTAATCCATGTCTTTAGTTGGATTTTCTTTTGGCAGCAGTATGAACAAGATTGCTTTTTGACTGCTTCAAGGATATACATCTGGAGGAGGAGCCAACATCCCAACGGTACGGACGTGCGGTCTCGATGCTCTGAGACCGCCGCCAATACTTTTGCCGCTGGGTGGTCCAATTGGACCTAAATCATCCCGAAGAGATGGTGAACAGGAAGACCACGTCTTGCTGATCTCAGGAACCCCACAAAGTCACTGATTGATCCAAGAGAAGGCCTTCAAGCTGGCAACAAAAGGCAGCCTAGGCTGATGAAGTTGGGACGGCTCCGGAATGGAAGGAAATGGAAAGAGAAAGTGTGTCCATCTGGTGAGGAATCCTTTCTGTTTTGAAAAAGACTGCCCCAAAAACCTTTTTTTATGCTAAATTAAATCCTTAAGCAGAAGAAGTAAGTGGCGGAATTGATCTCCATTGGATTGTTTTGGTTAGTATGCTCCCCCCCTTTTTGTAATTACATTTTGTGGATTGAAGTGCTCACAATTTTTTCTCTCTCCTCTTCTTAAAGTGAACGGACTGGTTTTTCTTCTTCGACTTTTTCTTGCTTTATTTTTTAACTTAAGGATTAAAATCTCCTTCTCTACTCTAACAAAAATCTTTTATTATTTGATATTAAACTCCATTTAAGAACTTTGTTTCCCCTAAACCTGAGACAACGAGAGTGAAAGGAAGCAATACTGCCGCTCGGAGGCTAGAGTTTCTGAAACCACACATTCATTCCTGTTTCTCCTTTGATTTCACTGTCTTTGTACTTCAAAGTTTCATAATTAAAAGTGATAAGAACCAAGGGCACAAAGTGTTTACACAGCTGTCCTTTGAGAGCCTTATCGGCACTGGGAGAGGGGGGAAAAACGGAACCTCTTTCTGTGAAGATTACAAATGATTTTGTGTTTAAGTTAAATATATATATTTTAAAAAGCCTTGAAAGCTAGAGTGGCAGTAATTTACAATTCAATTTTCAGAAGAGGAAATTTTAACTTTGCAAAAGATTTGGGATGGAATTCAAAATTTATTGGGGGTAACTGGGAGAATTGAGAAGAAGATAGAGTTTATACTAGAAAAAAATGATGGAGATGGAGCCCCCAAAATTGAAGAGAAAAATGAATACAAAGATAAGAAAACTAATGATTTGATTTATGGAGTGAAAGTTGTTGAAAGCGAAAAAATGGGAGTATGGAAAAGGGAATTTGATGGACTGGAGCTCTACCCCAAATCTCAAGGCACAGAAGAAGAAAAAAGAAAAAAAACGATGGTTTTAAGGAGAGAAATCTTATCAGAAGCACGACTGACAATCAAAGATAAATTAATTAATGTAGCAAATGGAGGGCTCTGAGATTACCTGAGAGATGCAACAAGTAACAAGATGTGGAGAAATGTCCATAAAAACTTTACCAAAGAAATAAAGAGAAGATTAACTCCACAAATGGCAAAAGAAATAAGACTATATGCCTTCTGGAAGGATACAGGTTGATATATGAAAGTTGATAATAAAAAAGTAGCTACGTTTGGTGATTAGTAAATAGGAATTTAGTAATTTTTAGATTGTTTTGTTAAATAAATAGTTAATAATGGTAACAAGGTACACATACTTATGTTGGCTGGAGGTGAGGAAGTTGGATATAAGTAATAAATGATTTTGTTAACAAATATTAATGATAATAATGAAATGATAAGCGATATAGTTAACAACATATATATGTACTGGTTTAATATAAGGAATTTGGAAATAAATTGCAAACAGTGACTTAAAAAAAGGCTTAGAAATTTTGTTAATTAATTCTTATTTTGAATATGCTATAAAGGTGTAATGTTATTGGATATATGAAAGTTGATAACAAAAATAAACTAAACCTTATAATTAGTAAGTAGTAATTTAGTAACTTTTAGATTGTTATGTTAAATAAATAATCGATAAGGGCAATAAGGTACACATATGTGTTGGCTTGATGAGAAGAAAGTAGATATAAATAGTAAAGGATTTTCGTAAATGATTTTGTTAACAAATGTTAATGACAACAATAATAATGAAATGCTAAGAGATGTAGTTAATGATATATATATATGTACTGGTTTAACATAAGGAATTTGCATATAAATTGCAAACTGATTTGGGAAAAAAGGTTTAGAAATTTTGTTAATTCTTATTTTGAATATGTTATAAAGGTGTAATGTTATTGGATATATGAAAGTTGATAACAAAAAATTAACTAACTTTTATAATTAGTGTAGTAATTTAGTAACTTTTAGATTGATATGTTAAATAAATAATCGATAAGGGCAATAAGGTACACATATGTATTGGTTTGATGAGAAGAAAATGGATATAAACAGTAAAGGATATTCTGTTAACCAATATTAATTATAACAACTAATGAATGATAAGGATAAGGGATACAGTTAATTATATATATATATATATATATATATATATATATATATATATATATATATATATATATATATATATATATATATATATATATATATATATATATATATATATATATATATATATATATATATATATATATATATATATATATATATATATATATATATATATATATATATATATATATATATATATATATATATATATATATATATATATATATATATATATATATATATATGTACTACCATAACAAAAGGAACCTGGACACAAATTGTAAACAGTGACTTGGAAAAAAAGGCTTAGAAACTTTGTCAACTAATCTTTATTTAGAATATGTTATAAAGGCTTAAGGCTATTGGATGATTTTTGTAATAATTAATGAAATGCCATCAGGTGGTTGTGATTTTAACTATGGATTATTTTAGGCAAAAGGACACTAAAATAACTTTAGTCAAATGAGAACTATGTTATGTTGATAGTAAGACTCATTAAGAATCTTTGATCTTTGATATGAATATAAGTAATGACTGTGGAAGAGATGCACGAGAGCTAATTGTAACCAATTGACACACTTTCTGCAAGATATAATGTAAGATGATGGGTTTTTTTTGTGTTGTTTGTTTAATAAAAATTTCTTGCAAAAAAAGGATATACATCTAAGTCCTCGTTTCATGGCTTAGGTTAGGATTAGCAACTTAGTTGTTAAATGTCCTGATCTTGCTTAACTTTGGAACTGAAACAAGACTGCTCAAGTACTCCCGATTAAACTACATACCAAATTAAGATTTGTCCCATTTATGAGAGTAGAAACAGCAACAACAATAACAACAACAAAAACCCAGATTTTATGGGTTTAAGCACCATAATCTACTTTAAGCACTCTTTGGGGCTTCACTCAGTCATTTTCCAATCTAAAATATGTTTTATCTTTCAGATGTGCGGTATTTCATTTTAAAAACATTGAATGTCAATGCTAGCCTATAAGATAGAGAACCAAAAATATGATAGTAATATGTGAAAATGAAATGTAAAGTTATTCATTGCAGAAAATGTAATTATGCTAACCATGAGCAGCACATGTCAACCTGACCTTCTACTTCTACAGTTTTTAAATAATCGCAGGAACTTCATTTGAGTTTTAAATGATGGTCCAAATGGCTTGAAAACTACTGGTTATAATTGTAAAATTGGCAACAGCTTGCATGCAAATTGAGAAAAGGTTTCTCTTGCAAAATTGGCATTTACCTGGAAACTAGTTTAGAGCATAATTCAGTTTGCCATTGCTTACTAAACTGTTTTTCTTCGCACCCTTTTTGTACTAGAATGTTAGGTGTGATATTTTTCTTTGGAAAGATCCAGTAATTATTAAGATTCAGTCTGTTTCTTGTGATTAATGAAATCACAAATTCACAATCCAGAGTGGAGGGTATAATTACTTCAAAATGAAATCTTGGAATTGTTTTATACACTATGATTTTAGGTATACTTAATCCAGTCTAAGCTACATCGGATTTCTTAAAAACCATTGTTAATACTGCAGCTTTAGTTCCCCCTCCCCTTCCCTAGTTTGCTTTATATGCCACATTTTCCTTTACTGTGTGTTCCACTATAGAGGAACAAACCTTAAGGTCTCTGGCCTTTCAATTGCAGTTACATTCCTTTCCATAATAGTTGGGATATTACTGCTAGCTGTTGACTTGGTGTGGTGTGAGTTTGACACAGCTGTGTCTCATGAGGCCAGACTCTTAATTCCACAAACATAGCATCATCTCTGTAGAGAATTGGAAGTATGTTTGTCAGCATTGTCTGATAGTTTCTCCATATGACTTCTGTTAGATCGGGTAATGGAAAGGCACACAAGGCTAACAGGCAATAACAGCTCTTTATTAAAGTACAACAAGTAAGAACAATCCAGCGAAGGTGGAGTCTGACAGCAGCCCTTTTATAGGGAGCTGTCAGAACCTTCGACCAATGAGATTAAACCTCTGTTTCTGCCGGAACAGAAGACCTTGGTGGAAACCACTATACTTGAAACTAGTATGTAACACCCCTCCCCTCTTAGATGGAATAATCCAACTTGTTACGTAGTCACGCAGGTAGGCAGGCTTTTGGGTAGCTCTGCCAGACCTGCTCAGTTCAGTTGGAGGGTGTTCTTTGGACAAGTCGGACGGACCTGTTTGCTCCGCAGCTCCGCTTGGTGGAAGCTCCTGGAACCTTTCACAGGCCACGGCTGGAGCTTCTAGAGCCGGTTCGCTCAGAGCTCGCTGCGGGCCTGCAACACAACCAGATAACTTTCCCAGTACCCTCGGGCTTGAGCTGCCTGTGGAAGGAGTGAGTATTTGCTCCATTTGGGTAGGGCTTTGGCTAACTCGTGCAGGAGTTACCTCTGGTTGTCTAAGAGTGGAGTTGGAGAGGCGGCCATGGAGTTGGTCAATGTGCCTTCTCTAATTCTGACCATCCTCGAGCTCTATAAGAGCGAGACCCAGTGATGCCTATCACGGTGGCATGAATCCACAGAGTTCCCCCGGCATAAACTGAATCCCCTACACTAAAGTTCCGAATTTTGCTTGTGGAGTCAGGGTGCGATGCGGCAGAATAATTTGGGTGTAGCTGGTCTCAGCGGGACCTCAGCCGGCGACCCATGAGAAGCTCGGAGGGGCTTCTCCCTGTAGTGGCACTGGGTGTGATGTGCCAACCCATGTTTGCCAATCTCCCGGGTCCATCCTAGTGAGGGCCTTTTTTGCAGATCTCACCATTCTCTCTGCCTGACCATTGGAGGCTGGATGAAATGGCGTGACCAAGGCCTATCTGATTCCCTGAGCTGCTAAGAAGGTCTCAAATTGCATGGCCGTGAATTGGGGCCCATTGTCAGAGACCAGGACATCGGGCAGGCCGTGCATGGAGAAAAGTCTCCATAGTACCTTGATGACTGCTTCTGCCGTACAACAACTCTTTATTAAAGTACAACAAGTAAGAACAATCCAGTGAGGGTTGAGTCTGACAGCAGCCCTTTTATAGGGAGCTTCAACCAATGAGATTAAACCTCTATTCCCGCCGGAACAGAGGACCTTGGTGGAAACCACTATAGCTGAAACTAGTATGTAACAACTTTAGTGTCAATATATAATTTACAGTGCCAATGGTCCTGTGTTATGTTTATCTGGCACCTTTACTTCTAAGCACTAAGAAGTCGCAAGATAGGATCAAGCTTTGTTGCTGTCTTTTAGTTGCAGAAATAAGAGAAATGCCTCCCTGATATCAGGTTGACCACATTGAAGTAGGCTGTAGTGGTCCAGGGATACTATGCGATAAAGTAGGACAGTGATAGCAAATGTTTTTCTGCTCGGGTGCCAAAAGGGCACGTGTGCATGTGCCCACACCCATAATGCAATGCCCTTTCCCCATGCATGTGTGCACACACACACCCCGGTGCATACGCGTAGGCCTCACTGAAGCCTCCGGACTTCTGGTAGGCCCATTGGGCCATTTTTTGCCCTCCCCAGGCTTCAGGAAAGCCTCCGGACCCTGTGGATAGCGAAAAATGAGCCCAACGGGCCTACCGGAACTTCCAGTAGGCCCGTTGGGCACATTTTTTGCCATCCGCAGGCTCTGGAGGTTTTCCTGAAGCCTGGGGAGGGCAAAAAAGGCCTCTCTCCACCCTCGGGAAGGCCGAAAATCAGCTGGCCAGCACATGGAGCTGATATAGGGCAATGCCTCGCATGCCCTCAGATATGGCTCCACATGCCCCCTGTGGCACGCGTGCCATGGGTTCGCTATCATGGTACTAGGATATACCTTCCAGCACCAGATCCAATGCATATTTAACAACATGGGGAACATGGCCCTCCCAAGATGTTGCCAAACTACATTTTCCAAGGGCCCAATCAACAGTGAAGGTTGCAGAAGATGACAATTCACCAACATTTGGAGCACTGCAGTTTTCCATTTTTATTTTATTTATCTTATTTATATAATTTTTATTGCATTTATATAATTTGTTGGCTGCCCAATATATATCTACATTAAAATGTAAATAAATTAAAACCAAAGATTAAAATCTAAGGGGATGCGGAGAGGGCAGGGATGGAATGGGAGGAGGTGTTATCTGTTGATCTGTCAATCAACCACCATTTTAGTATATTTCAGAAGAAAATGAAAAATGAAGATTTTGTTTAATGAAGCCATTTGGGTAAGAGTACAATTTGTTCGTAATTCATAACCTGCTGGGTCTACTTTTCAGTTGAATATATCAAAGTGCTGTCTTATTCTTACACCCTTAATAAAATTTAACACATAAATACAGTTTTATACATGGGCAGTTGGGAGATTATGTGATGAGAGTTTTCTGGTAATTGTCTCCTTGAGAACATATTTGGATTCTTGGAGTCATAGCAGCTGTAGATTAAGAATTGTATTTGATGCAGTATGCTGATGGTTGAAAGAATCTTCTTGAAAGAAGTGTCATAGCAAGCAGTAGAAAATGCTTACAACATAGGCCTGACGTATCAGTACTTAAATAGAGAGGATCTCTATTTTAGTTTACAAAAAAAGAGAAAACGGGGAAGTTTTAATACAATATTGAAAAATAAAAATAATAAAAGGATGGCCTAAGCACGAGCAGGGCAGATATTTCCCTTGCCTCTCAATCCCTGATGCAATCAACAGCATGTCACGTCTTTGTTATGTTCCAGGTATAACTTCCCACTGCTAAATGGCACAATGAACAGCAGGAGGCAGATGAACCAGCTCTAGCCTCTAATACAAATATTTCTTTTTATTCTTTCATTATGTAATATTTCCTTTTGTAAAATCTGTCACTCAACTTATATTTCAGCGGTCTCAGTTTCTAAATGCAATGTTTTATACTAATTGTGCCTTACGCTTATCACAATTTTATTTTTTTTAACAATAACTAAAAGCAGTGTTGACATTCAATTTTTTTTACTACGAGTTCTGTGGGAGTGGCTTGGTGGGTGTGGTGTGGCTTGATGGGCATAGCTTGGTGGGCGTGGCAGGGGAAGGATACTGCAAAATTTCCATTCCCACCCCCCCTTGAGCCAGCCAGAAGTATTTACCGATTCTCCAAACTACTTAAAATTTCCGCTTCTGGTTCTCCAGAACCTGTCAGAACCTGCTAAATTTCACCCCTGGCTAAAAGTAAAGTAAAGGTCTCTCTGGCCAGTCGTGTCTGACTCTATGGCGCAGTGCTCATCTCTGTTTCTTGGACAAGGGAGCCAATGTTGTCCAGACATTTACTGTGGTCATGTGCCCAGCACGGTTGTACGCCAAGGGAACACTGTTTCCTTTCTGCCCAAACTGTATCTATTAATCTACTTGTATTTGCATGATTTTAAACTGCTAGGTGGGCAGGAGCTGGAGCAAAGAACAGGAGTTTACCCTGTTGTGCAGTGTTTGGGTCTCAAACCCAGGCTGCCAGCTTTCCAGCTGACAAGCTTAGCCTCTTTAACTGCTGAGCCATCGCTCCTCCTTATTTCTGAGAACGGCCAATGTTAAAGGTAGTACTATATGGGAGAGAAGCACGAAGAATTAACTTGTTAAGGTTTGGAGAATAATCTCCAAAGCTCTTTTTTGTTTTTGAAGTACGGTTTTCATTAATCTGCCAATGTGATTTTTGCAGAAGATAGCAACACAAAATAGATTATCTCTTAGTGGCCTGATTATAGATTTGTAGCACTTAAGACTATTTATTTGGCACTGTTAGGAATGAATTAACCTTGTAATTACTTGTTTTAAATCTACAGCTAATAAATAGGCATTAGCAAATATGACCTGTAGGAATTCAGTGCATGCATCAAAGATGGGTTTGTATGTACAACTACTCCTCGACTTATGACTACAATTGAGCCCAACATTTCCACTGCTAAGTGAGGCAGTTGTTAAGTGAGTTTTACTCCATTTGACGACCTTTTTTGGTCACAGTTGTTAAGCGAGTCACTGAAGTTGTTAAATGAATCATGTGATCATTAAGTGAATCTGACTTTCCCCATTGACTTTGCTTGTTGAAGTTTACTGGAAAGGTTACAAATGGTGATCACATGATCATCTGCTTCTTGGTCTCTCTCGTGATCTAGGTTCCACAAAGTTTACTTACTTTATTTATTACAATGGCAGTGGAAGATTGATTTCCTCAAATTTATAATTTTCCTGACTCCGTAAGGTTGTTCTTATTTACAGCAAGTGGTTTACTGGAGCAGTTGACTTTTGCCATTGGATTCCATAGCTGCTCTGCTAGTGGCAGAAAAAAATAAGACTTATTTACACTGATCTATGATGTACTGTTATCATTCACTGGATTTTCCAGGAACACCTGGCACCGAATGGTTAGTAGGACAGCACCTTTCATCTTTATACCCTGTGTTGTAATGACTGTGGACATGGTGGTTGAGTGTGGCTGCAAGGATTTGTTAGATAAGTTGCTTCAGTGCCAGACTCCCAAGATATGGGAGGATCAAGTGCCACTGGGCGCTGTATATAGAGATTCAACAGCTACTGAATCCAACACTGAAATCCTCCGAGGTCCTTGCTCAGCCAGCACTGATCTTTCTTTAGGTAACCTGAGTGCCAAGAAGCAGGGCAACCCCCCATCGTGGCCTGGGAATTCTGAACCCCAGCAAGCAATCAGCAAAATGCTGACTCTGTGGCCAAGCCCGGGGCCTGCGACTGGCAACTGCACATCAGGGGAAGTCTCAGCTGTTCATGCTCAATGAGGAGAGGATTTAAACTGAACTGCGATTGCCTTTCATTGCTGGAAGCAATGTTGCCTTTGTGCTTCATGAGTGCTCGCTCTCAACTTCGGCTTTTGGCCTTGAGATGTTCCTGACCAAGTTTCTGACTCATTAGCAATAGCAATAGCACCTACATTTACAGACCGCTTCGAAGTGCTTTACAGCCCTCTCTAAACGGTTTACAGAGCCAGTATATTGCCCCCAACAATCTGGGTCCTCAGTTTACTGACCTTGGAAGGATGGAAAGCTGAGTCAATCTTGTGAGGATCGAAACCCCCTGGCAGTGAGCAGAATAAAGTGGCAATTCTTGGTACATTTTAAGCTGTTCTGTGGTATTTGATTATGGACTGTCTGAACTGGGTTACACCTTCTCTTCAATCTCTAGGAAGCTGCTGTGCATACCACACTCTTTTTACCTGCTTCCCCAACTACTCCTCTACTGCCTCCCCCTGCCTGCCTGCTGCCATCTCTCCAGACAAGCCTTCTGATACTTTTGCAAGCTTCATTGCAAATTTATTTCTCCTAAATTCTCCATTTTTCCTGTACTGTGGGTGTATTCCTGCCCAGTACCTATGCAAGTCCCAAAGCAAAGCAAAGCAAGACCTGAAGGCAAGACAAGACGTAAGGGATGGAAACTAAGCAAGGAGAGAGCCAACCTAGAACTAAGGAGAAATTTCCTATGAGAACAATTAGCCAATGGGATGGTTTGCCTCCGGAAGTTGTAGGTGCTCCAACACTGGAAGATTTTAAGTAGAGATTGGACAACCATTTGTTTGAAAGGATATAGGATTTTCTGCTTGAGTTGGGGGTGGACTAGAAGAATGTCCACAGTCCCTCCCAACTGTTTAATTCTGTTATTCTGTGTTTTCAGATTTGCAAAAATTTGACTACATTTGTTCCAGGGGTGGGTTCCTGCCAGTTCTAACCTCTTCTATAGAAGAGGTTTCACAAATCTACAGTGCCATTTAGAACCGGTTTATGCTCCCTCCCCCCGCCCATCTGCACATCATCAAGATGAAGAGCGAGAGGAGGAATTCTGAGAGTTGAAGTCTACAAGTCTTAAAGCTGTCAAGTTTGAACACCCTGGGTTTTTTTTCTAAAGGGTTAGGGGTGCAAGGGTCTTGTAACTTGACAGCTTTAAGACTTGCATGCTTCAAATGCAAGAGTTTCTGAGCCAACAGTTTGGTTGCTAAGCAAGAGCGTTGTTAAGTGAGTTTCTCCACATTTCACAAGTTGGCCATGCCCACACAGTCACATGACTGCCAAGCCATTCCCACTCAGTCACATGGCTGGCAAGCCACTCCCACCCAGTCACATGGCCAGCAAGCCACTCCCACAAAGCAGGCCACATCTACAGAAGAGGTTCTAAAAAATTTTGAAACCCACCACTGATTTGTTCCCACCCCCAGGCACTCACACCATGCATGGATTTTACCTGCCTATTACATGGATGTTTCGTCGCTTCACTGAAGGCAGGACATTAAAACTGCTTCTCATTTGGCATGTCATGACTTGTTTTGGGACAGGCTCTGGATCTGGGGTATTTGGCAGCTTATTTCTTCGAACAGATCCCCTCTAATGAGGCATATGTTGTTTTTCTGGATTGCATCACTGATCAGGCTGCGTTGGCAATAGAGGGAGAAAATGTACATTTGATTTCTCGGTGTAGTTCTTGTATAATTTTAGGAGGGACACCATGGTCACAATGAAATGATTCACAGGTTAGATGGTACCTTCCAAATAATGAAGATGGAATCTTGGTGGAACAAAGAGCACAAAAGTAGCCCACTGGTTCACAATAGAGGCTTATAGACAGGATGCAAAGTGAGGCTGGCCTGTAATGAATTGTCTCATAGCTCATAGATTGGGCAGGTAAGAAAGGACATTGGGTATATAAGAACAGCTCTGAGAGCAGGAACTCCATGAAGCCCAGTGAGAGGATATTCTATGGGTCATATGCCTGAACGAACAACTGGTCCTCTTGGAAAGGACCTTCTATTGAAGAGTCATAGCCTAGAACTCTCTTCAGGAAATGTGGCTATTTTTCTGAAGAGATTTTTAGGTTAGGAGTGTGATACAGTTCTATATCACAGAAAGTTGTACGTAAAGAGTAATAATTATATACTTCTTGTGGCATGCAAGTGATTTTTGGAAGAATATATAATTTTGGAAAAAATTAAATATGATATAATAACTTCAAGCATTCAGTAGATGTGGTTCTTAGTTAATGACAGTAATTGGGACCAAAATTTACATTGCTAAGCAATACAGTCGTGAAATGTGACATGATGTGACTGCATCACTTAAGGAAGGCAATTCTAGCAGTCTCCAGTGCCATTAGCAACCAAATCTCAGCATAGGGGAGGATCCACCCTGATCCAAGCAATTTCTGCTTTGGTCTCTCGGAATCGTGAGTCTTGGTAAGGTAAGGGACTGTCTCAGTAGTGAAATTCATTTTTTTTTACTACTGGTTCTGTGGGCGTGGTTTGGTGGGTGTGGTATGGCTTGGTGGGTGTGGCTTGGTGGGCGAGGCAGGAGAAGAATACTGCAAAATTTCCATAGAGAGATAACCAGCATTTTATAGCAATATGACCTGTCCTAGATGGTGGAATTTGTTTCTCCCATTTTCCTCTCTGTGATCCCAGGCTGTTCTGGAAGACCTACCAGATCCCTAAAGCAGGTTTTGTGGCTATGCAGGAGCTTTGATTCCATTGATAAAAGTTTTGTCAGCAGATAGATTACACAGGATGTTTCCCATGAATTGGGCAGCAGCCATGTTGCCTCTGGTGGGTTTAATTAGCACAATGCTGGCATAGGACTCCCTTCTTTTGGCATTGAGATTTAATTGGTTGAGGGGGACTGCAGTGCAATGGTCCTGGTCCCGGTCCCAGTCCCAGTGTGAACATGAATATAACTCAATAAATCTTGGTTTGAAATATTTCAGAGAAATGCCAACAAGGTATTTTCTATGAGCTCCAGGTGCTGCTGTATAAGTCCACTCATTATTAGACGGAACACAAGATTAATACTCTTCCCTTTTCAACCAGCTTCTATAAATGGATAACTTAAAAACAATAGGCACTCTTGAAACTGCTAATTATGGAGCTTTCTCTTTCATTTGATTATATTTGATTTTAACAATGATTTTTGTTTTTGTTTCTCTGGGATAGAGCGACCTTTTTCTATTACATTTTTGGTATATTGCCTTTCATGAGGAAATTCAATCTGGAAAGAAACAATCCATATTAATGTTTTAATTATATGCAAAGGTAGCTCCCATACAAGGAAGCCCTAGAAGCTTCACTGCTTTACTCCAGCTTCAGCCTTTTAGCCTTTCCTCAGATTATTAGCTAAAGGAGTCCTAAAACGACTCCTTCATACTTCCAGTGTGATGCTGTATGCATTGATGAACAGTGATGCTGGCACTTTCATGGTTGAATACAACTCTCAAAAGTCTTGAATGTGACTCCTGCCCTCAGCTCTCCCATACGTTTTTAGAAGTCAAATGCTTGTAATAAGAGCGAGAAAGTTATTAAATACAAAGCGAATAATGTATATTTATTTAAACTTTAATTGACTTCAAATTAAATCAATTTATTCTGTATGTGATTGCTGTTAAAACATTTATTTCCCTCTGTCACATTAAGTGATTGCTTAAAAAAACAAAAACAAATGATAACCCATCAGAATAATGTAAAAGAAAGTTGAGTCTAAACCTAGACAGCATTTCTCTCTTTACATGTTTACTCAATATAATATTTAATATGCTAGGTCTCATAAATGGAAATGGAATTTCATATTACCCAGAGTTCGAGAATTGAAATGTGTTTGAATATTAGTAAATCCAACAGCCAACAATCTAGTTTCAGAATTATAATATGGATAATGCTGGGACCATTTAAAAGCAATTGGAGGAAGTTAAATTGCAATTTACCTTTATTCCTAATTTTTCCCAGATGCATCTTCTGCCCAACTGTTTGGATTTTTCCCCCTGCGCAGAGGTTACCTCCTTATATCCACAGGAAAAAAACCAAGTAAAGAAAGTTGGGCAGGGCAAAGGTTAGAGTCCAGTTTTAACAGAAAACAACCTGAGCTGTAATACCTCCTTCTTGTTATATTAAATATTTGAAGTGACCCTATTCTAAATTAGAGCACTGTCCCAACTGCATTATTTCCCCCAGAACATATTATCCAGGGCTACTGTTCTTTATAAGTTAAAGTCATCTCTAAGTTTTAAGTAAGCATGTTTCTCAACCTTGGCCACTTGAAGATGTATGGATTTCAATTCCCAGAATTCCCTAGCCAGCATGAATTCCCCAGCCAGGATTCCAAGCATTTTCAAGTGGCCAAAATTGAGAAACGGTGAAGTAAAATATCATGGCAGTGTTGCAAGATACCCTTAGGCCTGTGCTGTCGTTTGAGTTCAGCAAAATGCGTGGCTTATAGGTACTTCTGTTCATTCTATCATTCCTATATAGCAGCGATGGCGAACCTTTTTTGGCTCGCGTGCCACAAGGGGGGGGGAACGCAGGGGGGTCGTGTGTGGGCGTGCCGCACCCATAATGCAATGTGCGACACACCCCCATGCGCGCACAACGTGCGATCCCCCATTTTTACATGCTTTTTTTGCCCTCCTCAGGCTCCAGAGGCTTTATAGGAGCCTGGGGAGGGCGAAAAGAGCCTCCCTCGCCCCCCTGGTGGCCCTCCGGAGGCTTCAGGGAATGTCCGGAGGCTTCCCTGAAGCCTTCGGAACGCTTAAAACGATCCTCCGAGCAAACCGGAAGTCACTTTTCGCCATCCCCAGGCTTCTATAAAGCCTCTGGAGCCTGGGGAGGGCGAAAAATGGCTTTTAAAAAGGCGCACTGGGCAGCTGACAGGGCAGCGCCTCGCGTGCCCTGACAAATGGCTCCGCGTGCCACCTGTGGCACGCGTGCCATAGGTTCGCCATCACTGCTATATAGTATATAGTGTGCTCATGAGCAATGCAATGCGTTCTCCTGGAATTTAAGTTGCTCATGGTTTTGTTGGTTGCACAAGTCTACACAACTATGGCAAGAGAAAAAGTCAAAAGACTGTATGTTTTGTTATGGGATGATTCTTTGGTAAAACTGTTCTATTTTGGGGCAGAGCTAAATAGGTTCTGCACAACTTGGGGGAGATATGACCTGCTCTAGCAGCATTTAAAGAGAAGTGAACAGCACAAGAAGATTACTGAACTTGACAATATGCCCTGTGGTTAGATAACAGAATGTAATATTCTAGTTTTAATTCTTTTCTGCAAGGTAGCAAGTTTGAAATAAAAGCCATTTTAATGTTAATTAACAGTATTAATTTTACAATGATTTCATAAATGCTTCTGGAACACTCCTGTTAGTTCAGTCACACTATGTCTTGATCATTTGGTCAGTTGAAAGGAATGTAAATGTAATTCATTAGCAGAGTAATTACTCTTGATTGATTATATTATGCAGTTCACTGAATTAAAACTCTGTATGTTGCTAGCAGATTTCTGATCAGAGTAACCAAATGAAAATGGGTGGTACAGGTTTTTTTCCTTTTGTCTCTGACTTTTTACTAGTGTTAGATTAAATTCACTTTCAAACAAAGTAAAATGCAATATATATGTAGGCAATGCAAGCATGTGAAAAAGTAAATATACCCCATGTGAAGTTGCTTTCTTTTTTAATATATTTGGTCCTATCAATTTTTATCTTCATTCAAACAGTGTATAAAGGCAATGTAATTGAACAAAAAACCCCAATAAAAAATCGACTTTGCAATCTTATATTGCACACACACACATACACCCCCCCCCAAACTAATATGTTATTTCTTTCTGTAGGAAAAATGAGTATACCTTTGACTCTAGTATCTAATATTTCTTCTTTTGAAGAAAAAAATCCTTCAAGGACAGTTTCTTATAACTGTCTACTAGTCTTTGGCATCAACGGGAAGGAATTTTTTTCCTACTCCTCATTTTTTTTAGTTGTGGGATGCTTGAGAGGTTTCTAGGATGCACATCCTGTTTCACCCACCATAGGCTTGGGCTGTTGCCGGTGTTGCTGCCAGTTCGTATCGTGCACCAGACGCACGCTACACACGCATGCACAGTTGACTTTTAATTGTTGTGTGTATGCGCAAAACATGAAAAAAAATAGTAGAAAACATGCTGGCAACTGCATCGCCAACTGGGGAACCGGTTCAGTGGCATGGCCAGCCTGGGTTGTTGCAAGGTTTGGAAGATGAAGGCCAAAATACCATTACCAGTTCGCCCGAACCGGTGCGAACTGGTAGCAGCCCACCTCTGACCTCATCTCAATGGGATATACAGTATATCCTGACTTTGACTTGCCCATTCCAGAACCCTGCATTTTTTTGTCCCAATCATTCCTTGATGGATTTACCTAGGACCATTGTTATGTTACAAAGTGCACATTTGGGTTGAATTTGAATTTTCTGACAGAAGGCGCCACATTATCCTTAACCATCCTGTGCTACATTGAAGAATTCCTAGTGAAATTTATGATAATGAAACCCTGTCCCTAACCCAAGTCCTGATACAACAAAGCAGCCCCAAACCATAACTTTCAACCACCATGCTTTCTTGTTGCTATCAGATTCTTCTAGTGAAATGCTGCGTTTGGTTTTCACTAAACTTATCTTCTAGTACTTTGGCCAAATTATCTTCACCTCATTTGTCCAAAGCACATTGTTCCAGAAATCCTGGTCTTGATCTAGGAACAATGAGCAATTTTATTCCCTGATGTTCTCTCTGGACAGCAAGACAGTTTCCATCTGGCAAACCTCCCAGGTAGATCTAATTTGTTCAGCTTCTTTCTAATGGTAAATTCAAGGGCTTTGACATCAATAGTGGCCTGTAGGTCATGTGATAAAATTCTTCTTTTAGTATCTTGAGTATTCTGTTCTTGGACTGATTTTATTGGGACAGTCTGGTCTGAGAAAGCTGATTTGTTTGAAACTGTTTCCACTTATAATTTTCTGGGCAAGGCTTTCCAAAACAGTGAGGGAGGTGGAGACGGAGTCCAGGCAAGGTATAAAGAGACTTTTAGTTAGGTTGTCATAATAAATCCATCAAAATTTCCTTGTATTGTTTTTATTGTTCATTTGTGTTCATTTTGATGTTTATATTTTTAGGGATGGTTTGTACATTAAAATTAGTCTAAGGCAGAGGTGGGGAACGATGGTCCCTCGGGAATGGCTGAATATGGCTGTGTCAGGAATAATGGGAGTTGAAGTCCACAAATCATAACATGGCCATTGTTCCCTGCTCTAAAGGGTGGTATGATGACAAAGAAATTAGGAACCCCTATACTGGACAATGGTATGTTTGATTTCCAATTGTTTGACAATCTTTTTAAATCCATTCCCAGACTCAAAGACATCTAACATTATTTCTAAAAGCCTCAGAGAGCTCTTTCAATCTAATCATGGTAACTAGTAAGAGCAAATCAAACTAAATATCTGTTGCCTAAGGTTCCTCTTAGATCCTCTCTAACAATGTTCTGATCATTTGCACCTGATTCTAATATTAAGTAATTGAAGTAGTGACAAAGGTGCTCTTAGTTTTTCCTCATGCAAAATTTGTTTTTGCATTTCTTTAAATTGCACAATGGACTACGCAGTGTAAATGCTGCAAGATATTTGTTATAACTCATTTTTCAGTATTGTTGAAATGAAGATCAAATGTCTGTTTGTTGAAATATGTTGAAAATGTCAAAAATGTCAACCTTTTTTTCACATGGCTACACAAGTACACACTTGTATACCACAGATACGCATTCACAGTTCAAAGAGAAATGGACTGGCAGAAATAAAGTTAGGCAAGGAACTAAAGAATAAAGCTTCCATTAAGTTACCTTTGACTCCCGGTTACTCAGTGGATCAGCTCATATAGATATTTTAGCGACAAGTTGTAATTAATCTGCCATTGACTCTTGGGATTTTATTTTCAGTATATTCTGGAGTTTTCTGATGGTAAACTCTTGTTAATAAAGTTTAAGCAAGCTTGAAAACTGACGGCAAGATCCATGAGGTTTTGTAGAGGGTTTTCAAAATACCTATATTGTGGTTTATGTGAATCTGATAAATATTGTTAGTTATCTGGTAAATATTGTTTTTCTATATAGGCATTTCTCGCTTAACAATGGTAATTGGGATCAGCAACTCTTGTCAGTAAGTGACACAATCATAAAGTGTGATATGGTTTTACCCTGGCAATTGTGGCAGTCTTGTTAGGCAGGAGATGTTGCAAGCCTCCTCTCCTAAGGAGGTACATCTTGCATGATCCAGAAGGGCTTTCTCTGTGGTAGTTCCCTCCCTTTAGAACAGTGGTGTCAAACTCGTGGCCTGCGGGCCAGATGGGTCACTACTGGCCATGCTCACTCCCATTGTAGCAAAGGAAAAAAGTTGCTATATGTCATGTGATGATGCGTCGTCGCGTGTTTGACACCCCTGCTTTAGAACATAATTCCTGTAGAGATTAGACTGGCCTCCACTTTGATACTCTTTTGCAAGGCTTTGAAGACTGGTTTTATTAACGGGCCTGAGGAATCCAGAGTGGATTGGAGCCAATCAAGTGGCTCGTCTGTTTGCTTGTTGTTGCTGGAGGGTGGGACGGAGTTATTGTTTTTGTTGTTTATATATTGGATTTTTATTTTTTGTAAGCCGCCCAGACTCACCGGAAGTCAAAGGTCAACCATATAAATTCTCTAAACAAACACACAAACTAATAAAGTTTCAATTGTCATCATTAGGTGAATCCCATGTGGTCTCAGTATCCTATGGTCATGTGAGGGACACTAGCAACCTCCTACCATCTTCCCTACTGACTTTGTTGGAAGCTGACAGCAATAATCTGAAATGGCAAGTCACATGACGTTGTGGGAATGCTCTGATATAATATTAGCGAGCTGGTTGCCAAACACCCAAATTGCAATCGTAGAAGGGGTACTTCTATGGGGATACTTTGATGTCTGCAGCTGTGAGGACCTGTTGGTTCTTGTTCAGCACCATCAAAATTTTGAATGGTTGCTGTATGAATAGTTGTTCAATGTGGACCACTGTAGAGCAGTTGGGTACTTGAGATTGTAAAAGTGGCTTGTAATGTGAAATGGAGGCAACTTTTTTTAAAAAATGAAGATATTTGTGTATTTTGCTTCCCAGCCAATAAATAATCTCCAGCTAGGAACCAGCAGATTGTATAGCAGGGGTCCCCAAACTTGGCAACTTTAAGACAGCCAGCATAGTAGGCTGGAGAATTCTGGGAGTTGAAGTCCACAAGTCTTAAAGTTGCCAAGTTTGAAGACTTCTGTTGTAGAGTGAAGTTCCAACAGAATATCCAGCTTTCTAGAAGTTGCCAGACAGACAGATCTGGGAGATGCTGGATTGACTAAGGCAGGGGTGTCAAACTCAATTCAGGGTTGTGTTTGACCTCGGGGTGTGTGTGTGGCCAGGGTGGATGTGGCCAGCTCCTGGTATTCATGTCGGGGAAGCCTGTGGTGGCCCGAACATTCCACCAGTGAAACAGCCTCCCGAGCTCCATTCTTGGCTGCAATGGCCTCTTGCAACCCTCTGGCAGCAAAAATAGAGCTCCATTTTCACTGGTAGAGGCACCATGGGCTGGTTCTTTGCTGTTTCTAGGGTGACCCTGTGGGCCAGATCTAAGGACCCTGCGGGCTGCATCCGGCTCTTGGGCCTTGAGTTTGACACCCCTGGACTAAGACTACTCTGAACAATCTTCAGTTTATAGTTTCAGGCCTGATCTGTGTGCTTACATGGTGCACACAGGAATATACACCATTATTAATTATTAGCTGTTGAGTTAATTTAAAGGAAGATTCAGAGATGTGGGCCATGTAGCATTGTCTGAGGTTGCAAGCTAAATTGGTTCAGACCTGTTAAATACTTGGATTACAAGGAAATCCCAGGACTATAACAAACCCAGTGACAAAGCCATGAATGATATATTCAAAATTATGAATGATATCTGGTAGTAGCAGTGTTAAAATTACATTGAGTATTTCAAATAAGCCCTATTTCTAAAATGATGATTGCAAGGGAAGATGGCATAAATATTAAGCATTAGCTTGGTCTAAATTTTTTTGTCCATCTAGTATATAACAGCCATCTTGGAAGTTATGTTAGCATTGTTCTCAGTTTGAGTGCATTTATTCATTCATAATTAATCTATGTATGTCAGGACTTCAGGAAAGTATTGCCTTTATAGATTTTGAAGAAGTAAATTTAAATGCTCGGTTTTTGTATCCTTTTTATGTTTTCCCATCGTTAAAGTCACAAAGAATGCTTAGAATAATTGTTGTTTTGTTAGAACTGCAATTAATTACAAAATTAATACATTCAGAAGGCATAGGCATGTGTCAGATACTATTCAGTTTAATTGAGCCTATTTAAATGTAATATAGTTACTGCTAAAATATTAATGAGTTTTATATCTTTCTAAAGGAAGTAAGATTTTACCTACTGCTACTTTTGAAATAATTAGATTTCCAACACAGCTGAGAAAACTAACATGAACAGTTGAAATAAGTGGTGGCCCTTTATATTTAACACAACTTGCAATATAGATATTGTTAGAACATGATCTTTCATAAATCCAAGAAATTTTTGTGCTTGGCATTACTATCGAGTTCAAGACTTTTACCAAATTTCAGTTATTTCCTTCTATTTACCTAAGACTTCAGGATGTCTTGAATGGAAGGGAGAAGACAGTTACAATAATTTTCGGTTTCACCGTTGAATTCCTTGTGTAATGGGAACTGTGTAATGGAAACTTCTCTGGATCATTTTTAAAGATAGAACTGCAGACGAAACAGAGCAATATCTGAAAATGGCCTTAGTTCCCCTTTCTTTTATGGGGATTTCTACTAGATCAAAAGTTCCATCTGTCAACAGATGGATATAGTTAGAACTTTGTTAGCATGCCAATCAGTCGTTATTTTGCAGTTCCATATGTGCTATATGCTTCTTCTGTTGTCTCCTTTCAGGGCTATAATTTGGCATTTTGTATACTGTTCAGTGTCCGTTTCTTTATAATATACTGCATGTTTGTATGTCATTTTATTAATTTTGGATATTGTACATTTCCAGAGTGATAAATCCTGTAAATTTTATTTGTTTGACTCTTTTGCTTTGATTTTCAAACATTAAAATCTCATCCTTAAGTATATAATCCAAAACAAATATTTTAAAAGAAATTGAATGGGGACAAGTTTCAGGAACCTCGGGAAATCAAAGTGAGTATTGTTTAGTAGTAGGAAGCTCGATGGGTATATGTTGTTTTTAGATACTTGATATTCGTCTTCTTTTAATTGTAGATTTCTGCTTTTAAAGGACTAAATTAAGTCCTAATTCATACACAAAACCAATATTTGCCACTTGGTAATTAGATTATATATTTTTATTGCAACCAACCAAATATAAACACCATTTTAAGCTAGCTTTCCTTATTAAGAGAACCGGAGATCTTGCAAGCAATTATAAAACCAGGTTGGGAGAGCAAAAGAAAAACAAATACTTAAATTGGAATCCATAAAGTTTGCATGGTCCGAATCTCAAAAGTAAGCAAAGGGAAAGGCTAGCCAGCCAGTTGGGAGGTTGGTGAAGGTGGGGTCACGTTCAAAAATTGTTTTCTTCCTAATTCCACTCTTAAAAGGTTCCACTGCAAATGAGAACATTTCCCCTGTGAGGTGACACTAATTAGTTGCAACTCAAAGTGCAATATATTTAACAGGTTTTCGTTCAGCGCACTAAGAACTACTACTACTACGATAGTTAGCATGGTTACTTTGGGGAGGAAGAAAATAGAAAGAAATGGGAATAAACTTCCGCAGCTTTGCAATGCAGTGACAGTGCAAATCAAGTATAAACTGTAGCCTGCAACCTCCATTTAATAAGGTCTATTATTTCTTATGCTGCGTTTTTCTGTGCCCTTAGGGGTTGTTTGCAAACTGAATATGGGTCACTAAAATGAGTGCAACAGTTGAAAAGACAAATAATTTTTGCAATAAAGATATGGAGTGGCAGGAAACCATCAAAGTTAAAAATTCTAGTTGATCAGAAAACATTGTCTAATGTGTTTAAATAATCCCGATGTATTGCATATGTTCATTGTCTCTTTTAAAACTGTCCATAGAAAAATAATAAAATATGGATTAAAAGGATTAAAATGCTGTCCAAATTATACAGGTTTTTTTTTTTACAAATTTAAGCCCTGTTATTTATTGTTGGAAATTTAATTTCTCTCTTAATTCCCATTGCAGCTCCTGTCAATAAATTTGTAAACGATAAGCAGTGACCATTACTGAAAGGCTAATAACTATCTTTGATTTGCTTTAGCATAGAGAAAAATCAGAATTGAGGCATGATATTTTTCAAGACATAATGAATAATTAAAGATCTAAATGAAGTATTTGTGTTGGGATTTTTAAAACCTACTTTTCTTATTTCAAGTTGCCCATTAAAATATGCATCTCAACACATTTTCATAATCCTCAATTTACAACCAAAATATAGGTTGCTAAGTGAAAAATGTGTTAATTGAATTTTGTTCCATTTTATGACTTTTCTTGCCACAGTCGTTAAGTGAATCAATACAATACAATAATACAATACAATAGTAGAGTTGGAAGTGACCTTGGAGGTCTTCTAGTCCAACCCCCTGCCTAGGCAGGAAACCCTATACCGTTTCAGACAAATAGCTATCCAACATCTTCTTAAAGACTTCCAGTGTTGGGGCATTCACAACTTCTGGAGGCAAGCTGTTCCACTGATTAATTGTTCTAACTGTCAGGAAATTTCTCCTCAGTTCTAAGTTGCTTCTCTCCTTGATTAGTTTCCACCCATTGCTTCTTGTTCTACCCTCAGGGGCCTTGAATCACTGCAGTTGTTAAATTAGTAACATGGTTATTAAGTGAATCTGGCTTCCCCATTGACTGCTTGTCAGAAGGTTGCAAAAGGGGATTAAGTGAGCCTTGGATACGGCAACCGTCACAAATATGAATCAGCTATCAAGCATCTGAGGGTAAATCACATGACCATGGGGATGTTGCAATGGTCATAGATGTGAAAAATGGTCATAAGTCACTTTTTTCAGTGCCGTCGTAACTTTGAATGGTCGCTAAGCAAACTGTTGCAAGTTGAGGATTGCCTGTATATCTACTGGTTTTAATTATGCAGTGGCAAATATGTCATCTCAACCTGGCTCATTCCCCCCCCTCCCCTTGAATAGATGGTGATTATGTAAAGCAATCAGTGATTTCATTATGGAACACACAATCATATTTATATAACCTCAGTTAATGAAAAGTGAAAGTGTTTATACATCTCTCTCTCTCTCTCTCTCTCTCTCTCTCTCTCGCTCGCTCGCACGCACGCACGCACACACACACACACACAGATTAGAATGAAATTAAGAAAATATTTATTGTATTTGTGACTGTGATTGCACTACAGTTGGTGCAGAGACAGGCCAACAGAAGCATTGATCATATATTAATGGAAGTGTCTGTGAGCAACATGTACCAACAATGTAAGGGGGTTAGTCAGTGTAGATGTACTGTATATATAAACTTGTCCCTTTGTAGTTTTCTCTCTCAGCATTCAGGCTGCGTAAGGAGGTAGGGGTTTGTGAGTATTGCACACTGTACATTTTATTATTTTTATATTATTAAGTTGCACCGGAAACATTTGTATTGAAAAATGGAATTAAATCTGTTAAATAAATAAGTGTTTACGAGGTGACCCAGAAGCAGCCCATAGTGCACTCAACGTTGCTAGGCAACTACTGAGTAGTGCTTTCACAAACCTGGGCACCTCATCTGTGGCTTATAATATACGAGCTAGCAAGAAACAGAATTTGACAAATTGTCAAATAATCCAAGCTGCTCATTAAGGCAGAACAGTTTAGGGACTGTTACAGCCTGTGCCCCAGCCTGCCAATGCTGACTTTTGTTTCTGGCCACAAAAACTATCCCTCATTCTTTGTCTAAGAATTGTCCTCATTCTTCCGACACATGAGTTCTGAAAAAGGCAGGTGGGTGAAGGAAAAGGCGCTAAGGTTTTGCAAAATACTTCCAACATTTACATTCCCATCTTAGTAAAAGGCAAGATAGAGTATTGTTCACTTTTAACGTGCAGTTCTCTTTTACCCGTCAAAGAAAAAAAAAAGATGGGCTAGGTGTGGGCCAGAGAAACTCTTGGAGGTTTGCTTGTGTAACTGGGGGAGCTGCAAGAACAAGAATCAGCTAGTCAGGACTGACAACATAACTGATGTTATGTTATGGTACCCTTTCTGCAGGAAAGACTTTTTGAATGTAGGGTCTGCCATATCTTCATCTAGCAACCAACCAAGGGCAACGAAGACATGGGCAGATATAATCAGGGGAAGACTGCTATGGGTTTGCCCGGGTTTTGGTGAACCGGTAGTTAATGTTATGGCTGGTTTGGAGAACCTCCAACTCCCACCCCTGGGTGGCCCTGCCCCACCCCACCTGCCCCTCCCACCCCTCCCCTCCCAGGAGTTTCCATGTGGCCCATTTTGGATGCAAGGTATGTGCAGGGCCCATGCGGAAGCTCGGGGAGGGGGAAAATGGGCCTCCTGGAAGTTCCGGAAGGCCGGAAATGACCTCTGGAGCCTGTGGAAGGCAGTTTTCACCGTCCCAGAGGCTTGAGGAAAACCTCCAGAGCCTGGGGAAGGGGAAAATGCCCCCCCCTTGATGCAGGAGACTGACACCCACCATAGCCACACCCACCCGGCAAAGAACCCATTGTTGAAATTTTTGAAGCCCACCCCTGGATATAATCATGTGAACATGAGTCTCTGATGTAGAATAGCTGTCCTTGTAGGCTGCATCAGCTTGAATCTATTGACTCCAAAACACCTGAAGGCAGGACCAGAAGCAATGGATGGAAACTTAACAAGGGGAGAAGCAACCTAGAACCATGGAGAAATTTCCTGACGGTTAGAACAATTAATCAGTGGAACAACTTACTTCCAGAAGTTGTGATGCTCCAACACTGGAAACCTTAAAGAAGAGATTAGACAACCATTTGTCTGAAATGGTATAGGGTTTCCTTCTTGAGCAAGGGGGTTCGACTAGAAGATATCCGAGGTCCCGTGAAACTCTGCTGTTCTGTTATTCTTCCCAAAATAGAGATCTTCCCTTGACCAAATTTTAAAAAGGGCACATAGGTTTTTTTCCATTGTTTTCCCAATATCAGCTTATTTTATATCTAGTGAGTTACCTATAGCAGTGTTTTTCAACCACTGTTCCGCGGCACACTAGTGTGCTGCGAGATGTTGCCTGGTGTGCCGTGGGAAAAATTGAAAAATTCAAAAAATTCCACTTTTCTGATGTCTGGGCTGTGATTGGTCCAGACTCCAGCCTTCCTTCCCGCCCCAGCACAGTGTGCGACGTCGCGACTCGAGTCACCAGGAGGACCGGAGCAGGAGGAGACGGAGTAAATATAAAAGTAATAATAAAAGTAAGGGCTCGCCTCTTGCACAGATCAGATCCGCCTGGCGGGGACGAGAAGCGAGGAGGCAGAAAAAGAAACGGGAGGCTAAGGAGCTTCCCCCCCGCCTCCTCCCAGCAAAAATTTGCTAATTTGCTACTGCCCGCCGGCTCCCTGATAAGATTTTTGTGTGTGGGGGGGGGGGAAGCTCCTTGCCTCCGTCTCTTTTTCTCGCTCCTCGCTTCTTGGGGCAAGGTCCCTTCCAACTCTGTTATTAGGTCGTTGCAAATTTGATGCAGGAGAAGTTTCTGACAAGTGGAATGACGAGAAGCGAGGAGGCAGAAAAAGAAACGGGAGGCTAAGGAGCTTCCCCCCCCGCCTCCTCCCAGCAAAAATTTACTAATTTGCTACTGCCCGCTGGCTCCCTGATAAGATTTTTGCGGGGGGGGGGGAGAGAAGCTCCTTGCCTCCGTCTCCTTTTCTCCCTCCTCGCTTCTTGGGGCTCCACCAATGGGGGAGCAAAGCCCGCCCAGCGCCAGGCTTTGGGCTAACACAGAGGTCTGCAAAGGTGGCTGTTTTAAGACTGGTGGACTTCAACTCTCAGAATTCTGGGAGTTGAAGTCCACTAGTCTTAAGAGCCAATTTTGCAGATCCCTGCCTGGGCTAATATGATTGATGCCCTTGGTGGACTTCAACTCTCAGAATTCTGGGAGTTGAAGTCCACTAGTCTTAAGAGCCAATTTTGCAGATCCCTGCCTGGGCTAATATGATTGATGCCCTTGGTGGACTTCAACTCTCAGAATTCTGGGAGTTGAAGTCCACCAGTCTTAAGAGCCAATTTTGCCCATGTTGCGCACTGAATAAAGTATTTTATAATTTTTCATATTTCTGTTTACTTACTATTTCATAATAAAGTAATTATAAAATACTTTCTTTGTGTTTATTTGATTCCTATTCAAGAGAATTACTTTATATATAGTCAATATAGGCACAGAGTTAAATTTTTTAACATTTTCTAATGGTGGTGTGCCTCGTGATTTTTTTCATGAAACAAGTGTGCCTTTGCCCAAAAAAGGTTGAAAAACACTGACCTATAGCACCATTTTGGTGGCCTTCCAACATAGAATCAAGTTCCAACCTCAGTGGCGTAGATGCAGTTCATGCAGGGGTAGTGGCCATTTTACTGGATTCCAATCTTAAAAAGTCCCCAGTGCTGAAGGGTCAAGACTGGACGAGAGTACTGTTTTTAAAGCTTGACAACCTTTAATACTTCAAGCTTCAAAAAATTCTTCAGGCCAGTGTCAATTCTCTCTCTGGAAGAAGATGGTAGGTTCAAATCTCAGGTATTGGGTCTGATTCAGACACTAGCTCTTAAATTGTCTACTAACTAATGTTAGGATGGGGAGCCCATTTGAGAGGTTGACCCTGAAACCCAAGGACTTGACCAAAAGCAGCACAACCAGTAGACAAGAATCAGTTTTGAAAGCATTCTGCAAGAAAGAGAACTAAAGTTTTGTAATTGGGTGTGCAAGATGTGAAAAATCATTAAAGGGCTTTACCCCACTAGAAAAACACAGAAAGTATTCAGACAGAAGTAAAAGATATTACTGTTAGATCGGGTAATGGAAAGGCACACTCAGGCTAAAGGCAACAACAGCTCTTTATTATAACACAACAAGTAAGAACAATCCAGCGCAGGTTGAGTCTGACAGCAGCCCTTTTGTCGGGAGCTGTCAGACCCTTCAACCAATGAGATTAAACCTCTGTTCCCGCCGGAACAGAGGACCTTGGTGGACACCATTATAACTGAAGCTAGTATCTAACAATTACTCTTGTGCAAAAATTATATAACAGTGCCAATTCTTTATAGGCTTTACATTTAATAGGCACAGTTATGCTGGAAATTAAGTATAACTATTAGTGGGGTTAATTGTTGAATAGAGATCAGCACCTACTGCAATGTCTAAATGAGATTTAGACAAGATTCCCTAACATGTTAATTCTGTTAAAGACACAAATCCTTCTACATAGCCCAGAAATATCTTGGATCCTATGCCACAGGGGTCCCGGGCTGGATGTGGCTCTCACTGTGCCATGGCCTATTCACAATTGGGAATAGTGTGCATGAGTGGATGGCTGGTATGCATGCATGTTCATGCATGCACAGCCCTACTTACATGGGCATCGTAGGGGCTTGTGGCCCCACTTGCTTGATTGTCATAGCAGCTCGTAACCCCAGTCACGTGAGCATCGTGGCTGCTCTGGGCCTCGCTTTCACAAACAATGGGCGCTTGAGTCCATGCATGTAACTGTCCCTCTCACAAAACCATCCCCTCTTTTCCCCTGCTTTCCCCTCCCACTCCGGGCCGCCAACCCGGAGGAAAAGTTGGGGAACTGTGCTGTTCCATACAAACAAGTTACGGTACTTTGGGGGCAGGTCTGTACTCATAATGTCTGATAAGCACTTGAATCAATCATGGGGTAGTTTTATACACTTAGCCCCCCAAACTAGGAAGTGCAGGTTGATTTTGTAAAAATGGAATTTACTAGTTCTGAATTAGTCCGATTTATCACTCAGCTATTCAATTTTCACTGACAGGCAAGCATCAAGCACAAAAGGGTGACAGCTGCAATGAATGCAGAGAAGAAATCTCGTAAGTCAGAGTTTGTTCAAGAATTCTGAAAATACGGCATATGCTGTTGCTTCTTTTAATAAGAATTGTCGGATTTGTTCTGATTTGGTTCTTGTTAAGATGAAGCATTTTATTGCTTTTTGCATTTTAGCTGATACAAAGGCAAATCTATGATTAGCTTATGAGAAATGTTACAGCTAATTCTCTCTCTCTCTCTCTCTCTCTCTCTCCTTCCCTCCCTCTCTCTTCCTCCCTCCCTCTCTCTTTCTCCCTCCCTCCCTCCGCCCTCTTCTTTTTTTAACTTGGACACAAAATTCTGCTATATTATAGAGATAAAAACTATTAACTTGAAAAGTGGCAAGTGCACATGATTTTCTCAAAAGATTTATTAATAAAGCCAATCTCACTTTTTTCCTTTGCATCTTCCAACCCCTATTCACAAAGCCTTAATCCAGTATATAAACTGTCTATACCAGGGGTGTCCAAACTTGGGAACTTTAAGACTTGTGGACTTCAACTCCCAGAATTCTGGGAGTTGAAGTCCACAAGTCTTAAAGTTCCCAAGTTTGGACACCCCTGGTCTTACATCATTTTTTTTTAGGTTCAACTCTTTCTACATTCCCATTTTCTGCATTTAATAGTGTATATTTGCCACTTGGTTAAAGAATGAAGCACACGTTCTCCTCTAGTGATCAGTGAATATCTTTTGGAATTATAGTACAGGTAGTCCTTGACTTATGACCACACAGCGGAGGTCATAAATATGAACCAGCCAAGCATCTGATCACATGATCATGAGGATGCTGCAAAGGTTGTAACTGAAAAACAATCATAAGTCACTATTTTTACTGTCGCTGTAACTTTGAACGGTCATTAAATAAACTGTCGTACGTCGAGGACTACCTGCATTGTAATTAATTTTAAATTTTGTAGAGAAAATAATAATAATTTCAAAGACATTTTGGACTTGGTGGTCATGAAGTAACAAATATACCTTATATTAGATGTCAGCTGTTGAAGTTACCTGATTCCTTAAACAAATTTACACTGGAGAAAATGAAGTTATGAAATATGGCCACATAATGGTACTTTTTGTTCAGCGCAACTCTATGAGATTTTGTTTAATGTAAGTATTATAAGTACACAGTATCAGCAATAGACTTGCCATTATTGAAAATGATTTCATGTTAAAGATTGCCTAAACTGCACGGAGGAACATAAAAAGTATGACTATATGGTGATTGTTATTATCTATGGAATTCCTGTCAAACTGAGAGATTATATTGTTATTCTGCTAGTGTTGAGATATTTGCTATTTTTTATATTTAGAAATACAAAATGCCTCTGTCAAGCTTGCTTTTAGAGTTAAGAAAATTGCTTTCTCATCCCAATCATCTGAGTGCCAGAACATTGGCAAATGATAGATCAAAAGAAGGAGAATTACTGACATTTTTATAAAATGAATGGAACAAAAAAGAATAATTCTAAACAATCATTTGGACTATATCCAAGGAAACAACAATTAGATAAATGTAGGAATCCATAGACATCAACTTGTTGGAAGAGGACTAATGATGGTAGAAGTTCTCAACTGATGGATTAAGGATTCAGTTATACTTAAAATTATTGTGTTAGGTTGGTGAAGAACATTTTAAGGTATGTAAACATAGTGGCCTGTTCCCAATAATTCATGCAATTATATATGCTGAAAAGTTTTAGGAATTTGTATGATATTCCCAAAGCAGTTTAGGTTAAAATGTATGTAGATCGTTAAAATCAATTATTGATCACACATGTTTGAAAACTGAATGTATTTTTAGAAGCCTGTCTCATTTGAAGTGTTCCTCTTCCAGCCTATTGCATCATCAACTGCTCTTTGGGGAAAATCCCAGAATGATAATATGATTAAATGTGTATGAATGTATAGTTATTAATGCTACTTGCAAATTGCTTTATTAAGATCTGTACACTGAAAAATGAAACAATAACAAAGAAATAATTATCATTTCTTTGCCTATTTTTTTATAGAGTAGAACAACTGCAGCCAAGGTTATTAGCTTTATTTGCATCCAGGCCCCATATAGCATTTTTGGCTAATAGCATCCAGTCGCCTTAACTCTACCCTGAATTAAGGGATTACAGCAATGGTGGATTGCAGGCGATACGCCCCAGTATAGGCATATCGGAGCCTGCCTGGAGCAGCGGGTACCGTTCTGGTACGGTGCTCTGGAGGGCCCACCTGCCTGCCCGAGCTCTTCACCTGTCTTTTAAGCCTGTGTGACGCTCCGCCCAGCAGCTGGAGCATCGCGGAGGCTTGCGGAAGCATTGCAGTCAAGTACGACGCAAGCACGCACTGCATGTGTGTGCGTGCGTGCTGCGCACGACCATGTGGGTGACGCCGGGACCGTTCCAACCGTACCAGTTGGAATGGAATCCGGAACCCACCACTACATTACAGGGTCATAAAAAGAACAGTATTGGTCAGTTTTGACACATTTTGGGCAGAGTGTCCCAAGTGCAAGCAAAGACTAGATTTAACTCAAGCATGCTCATACTGTTTTCTGCAGATTAGAGATCACTGCAAGGGAACCTGCTTGTAACCTGTATCCTACCAACTGGAAGGATAAATTTCAGTGTACTCATACAGACTTCTGGACCGAAAAAGGAGTGGGCAGGGATGATGTGTTTGTGTGATGTGTATATTTAATCTAGATATAATCCAGAAATGTATTGCCAAATTACCAACATGGAGAAATATACCCTCCCCATCGCCACTCAGAAACCAAGATATTGGTTGTTGGATGATCAAATTCAATAGTACTGTCTCTTGGGTATCTTGTTACATACTGATGACAAGAGATAGATATTTCCATTTGTACTTAGTTATTGCATGTTATTGCATTTTTCTTTGTATTGTGGTGGTTCAACACTATCAGGAGCCTCTGGGTGAGGCAGTTTATAAATCCTATAAATAAGTATACAGGATTAACCATTTTTGTCATTATTTCCCTGCTCTGCATCCACCTTATTGCTAATTTGAGGTCACTTCTTTCTGCCTTTTTCCCCAGTTATTATTTATTTATTTTATTTTATTTATTTTATTAAATTTGTTAGCCGCTCCCTCTCCACAAAGGGACTCGGGGCGGCGTACAATAAATAAAACACATATTATAAAATTACACATTGTACGGAGGAGGTATAAAACACAATACAATATTATAATAACATAGAAATATTAAAATAAGTTAAATTAAAACCCCAATGGAAATTACAAGTTTAAAAATTGCCAGGAGGAATAAAATGGAGCTAT
Organism: Natrix helvetica; assembly: GCF_964273705.1. Taxonomy (NCBI): domain Eukaryota; kingdom Metazoa; phylum Chordata; class Lepidosauria; order Squamata; family Natricidae; genus Natrix; species Natrix helvetica. Next base: position 168,604,598 of record NC_138552.1, read on the forward strand.
GGTTGAGCCAGGCCTGCTAGTTGAAAAAGGTGGGTCTTGAGTTTTGAACGGAAGGAGCGGAGGTCGGTGGTAATCCTAATATCCGGGGGGAGGTCATTCCAGAGGGCTGGGCCCATCACAGAGAAGGCCCTACTCCTGGGCGCCGCCCTCTGGCACTGCTTAGTGGACGGCACCCGGAGAAGTCCCTCTCTGTGAGAGCGAATTGGTCGTAGGGATGTATGGGGCAGGATGCGATCCCGCATGTAGCTAGGTCCTGTGCCATGGAGCGCTTTGAAGATGGTAATCAATACCTTGAAACGCACCCGATAGACCACAGGAAGCCAGTGCAGCTCGCGCAGGAGAGGTGTTATATGGGAGTATCTCGTACTCCCCATAATCACCCGCGCGGCCGCGTTCTGGACCAGCTGCAGTCTTCAAGTGCATCTCAAGGGAAGCCCCATGTAGAGAGCATTACAGTAGTCTAGGCAGGACGTCACCAGCGCGTGAGTGACTGTGCGAAGGGCATCCCGGTCCAATAGGGAGCGCAATTGGCGCACCAGGCGAACCTGGTGGAACGCCCCCCTCGCCACGGCTGCCACATGGTCATCCATGGACAGCCAGGCATCCAGGAGGACGCCCAAATTGCGCACCCGTTCCATGGGGGCCAGTTGCTCGCCCCCAATGGCCAGTGTTGGAATTAGCTGGTTGAACCGGGGGGCCAGAAGCCACAGCCACTCCGTCTTGGAGGGGTTGAGTTTGAGTCGGTTGTGACCCATCCAGACCCGTACGGATGCACTCACTCACTCACTCACTCACTCATTCAACAAGTTTATATAGCTGCCTAACTCACACATAGTGACTCTGGGCAGAGTACAATATTAAAAATCCACAGTTAAAAACTCACAATTTAGCTCTTACCCCTATTACATTGCAGCAACAACAGAAGGAAACAAGCTGCTTGATTGTGTCCAAATGGGTTACAGGCCTGCTGACAAAACCGTGTTTTGAGGCTTTGCGGACAGGCAGCACATATCCCTGATAGGAGGGAGGTAGCTAGGGGTTAGCTTATGCCCATTCCTATAATGTATTTCCGGTAAATGCATTTCCTTTCTGGTACCATTAAAAACCACCTTCACTGATTATTGCTCAGGTTAGATTGCAGCTCTCAAGAATCCTGAAATATAAATACAGAACACCTCAATCCCCAATATTAGTTATCTTATAATAAGAATAAGTTCAAGAGTATTATACTTACAATAATACATTAGCAGAGTTGGAAGGGACCTTGGAGGTCTTCTAGTCCAACCCCCTGCCTAGGCAGGAAACCCTATACTGTTTCAGGTAAATGGCTATCCAACATCTTCTTAAAGACTTCCAGTGTTGGGGCATTCACAACTTCTGGAGGCAAGCTGTTCCACTGATTAATTGTTCTAACTGTCAGGAAATTTCTCCTCAGTTCTAAGTTGCTTCTCTCCTTGATTAGTTTCCACCCATTGCTTTTTGTTCTACCCTCAGGTGCCTTGGAGAATAGTTTGACTCCCTCTTCTTTGTGGCAACCCCTGAGATATTGGAATACTGCTATCATGTCTCCCCCAGTCCTTCTTTCTATTAAACTAGACATACCCAGTTCCTGCAACCGTTCTTCATATGTTTTAGTCTCCAGTCCCCTAATCATCTTTGTTGCTCTTCTCTGCACTGTTTCTAGAGTCTCCACATCTTTTCTACATCGTGGTGACCAAAACTGAATGCAACATTCCAAGTGTGGCCTTACCAAGGCATTATAAAGTGGTATTAACACTTCACGTGATCTTAATTCTATCCCTCTGTTGATGCAGCCTAGAACTGTGTTGGCTTTTTTGGCAGCTGCTGCACACTGCTGGCTCATATTTAAATGTTTGTCCACTAGGACTCCAAGATCCCTTTCACAGTTACTACTCTTGAGCAAGTTACCATCTATACCAGGGGTGTCCAAACTTGGGAACTTTAAGACTTGTGGACTTCAACTCCCAGAATTCCCCAGCCAGCATGGCTGGCTGGGGAATTCTGGGAGTTGAAGTCCACAAGTCTTAAAGTTCCCAAGTTTGGACACCCCTGACCTATACTATACCTGTGCATTTCGTTTTTCTTGCCTAAATGTAGAACCTTACTCTTTTCACTATTGAATTTCATTTTATTAGATAGTGCCCAATGTTCAAATTTGGCAAGATCCTTCTGTATCTTTAGCCTATCTTCTGGAGTGTTGGCTATTCCTGCCATCTTGGTGTCATCTGAAAATTTGATGAGTTCCCCATTTATTCTCTCATCCAGATCATTGATGAAGATGTTGAAGAGTACTGGGCGCAAAACAGAGACTTGCGGTACTCCACTGCATACCTCCCTCCATGTAGATGCAGTTCCATTGAGGACTACACGTTGAGTGCGGTTGGTCAGCCAGTTACGAATCCATCTGGTGGTGATGCTGTCTAACCCACATTCTTCTACTTTATCTAGTAGTAGGTTATGGTCTACCTTATCAAATGTCTTACTGAAGTCCAAGTAAACTATATTGACGGCATTCCTCTGGTCCACTAATTTTGTCACTTTGTCAAAGAATGCAATAAGATTAGTTTTGCATGATCTGTTTTTGACAAACCCATGTTAGCTTTTGGCTATTACTTTGTTTGCTTCTAGGTGTTCGTTAATTCGTTGCTTGATTATCTTGTTTTCGAAATGAATTGTGTTTTTGAAATGTCAAATTCTTGACAATAACTTTTTAAATTCAGTTTAATATTTGAAAGGCCAAGTGCCAGTCCTCCCTGATTCCCTTCCTGATATTAAGAATTTTCCTGCTCAGGAATGAGCATCACATAAAGAAGAGGGAGGGTGGAAGAAATCCATTTAAATATTCTTTGGAGACTCATATGGGTGTGGGAATTTCCTAAAGAGTAATACTTGTAATCTAACACTCTACTTATTTGGAGGAACCTATTTCATTCCTGCCTCAGGTAATCTTTGGAGCTATTTTCTATCTTGTCACCCTTCAGCTTTTTTTTCTTACTTTTTTATGATTATTGGAATCGAAGGGATAAAAACAGAAAGAGAAAGATGTAAATGAGAGTAAAACTGGGACTCTGTCTAGCATATTTCTCCCTGTCTCCCTGACAGTGCTTTCCATAGACAAGAATTCTCTTAATTAAAGGCTCAACACTATCCCTAAATATAATTAGAGGAATAAATCATCCCCTTTTTGCTTCAAGCATGAAAATTGGGGAGAAAAACACCCTTTAAAAAATATCCCTTTGAGAGGTGGACACTTGTTACATAGGAATTTAGCCTTCTCATACAGTTAGCATAACTGCTGCACTTTCCTGATCTGTAGAGGAATAGCTACCAGTCTTTGGAGAGGAAACCTAACCTTATCAGCGAACATCACAAAACACTGAGATTCCCCAATAGCAGTACAACTTTATTAATTTCAAAGTTGGTAAGAATAATTGAAATGCACCTTTGCTCACTCATGTCAATTTACATGATTCCTGTCTGTAGTTGAATTGGCCAAGTTCAACCTGAGCTGTTGGGGAAGTCAGATGGGGACAACTGAGTCTTCTAACACATATTTGTACAGCTTGTTTTTCAATCCTTTGCCAGCAGTGTCCATCATCCATTTCTTTTGATCTCATCCCAGTTTTTTTGTTCACCTTTGAAGCTGTTCAGTCAGTTAACATTTAACCTTATTATCTCAGATGGGTGTTCTCTGGTCCCTGTCTGACCTGATTCTGATTAATTACCTCTCTGTTCCATGCCTCGATAACCATCTTAGTGTTACCTAGTCAGACCCCATTCTTTCATTCCCAAGTGATAGTAAAGTTGTATGCTTTTCACATTCCACGTGCCTATTCATTGGTACTAGGTTGCTTGATATCTACCAAATTTTGAGAGAGATTAAAGTGAAGTTGGTTTTCTCAAATATATAACACGCTGCAGTTTGGAAATTGTTTTTGTTTTAAATTTCTATGTGCATAGTTTTCTCAGTTTATATTTTTTTATGGAACTTGTGGTTACGGTCAAACACATGGAAAATGCTGCATTGATATTATGTCCATTTTATTATGCATGAGACATGTAGAAAGTATTTGTCACCCCGTTGTGGTTACTGACATCGTAATTTATTTACCAGGAATTATCTATCTGTGGGATATTGCAAATAGAGCTGTATGAAATTTGAAGGATTTTTGTGAAGGATTCCATTGGCTTCTGCAAGAGGGTATCTCAATACATCATCACCCAAATTATATGATTTCTATATTTGTGTTAGATGTCACAGGTATATAATTGCATTACTTGTGGCATGATATGATAGCACACATATCTTCATTTTGGTGTAATTGTGGCTTGTAATAGATACCTGTGGTGTTTGAAACCTGCTGTTTAAAACTACTGATGTTTCTGCTTTGCTACTGAATCAAAGTTTGTTGAAGTGTCATTAGTTTTGAAGCAAAACGCAGCACGTTTATTTATGGCAGGCACTCTCACCCAGCATCTTCAAAAAGTCTTTTTAAAAGAAGTACAGTAGTGTCTGTTATCTTGAAAGTTACATCCTCTTACAGAGAAGCCTTTAAAAGGGGGAGCCAAAAGACTGAGAAAGAGATGTAGATAGAGTTAGAACTTAGTATACGTGCTTGTATTGTAATTTTGTAAAAATCCACTATGACTATGTAATGGCAAAAATGCTAATGGCTGTGTTCATTTTGGATTATTTTGGTTTTTTTTTTTCAAATCTCAAAGGAGAATGTGTGAGAGAACTTCCAGTTAGGGTTGTGTAAAGGTGTGTTGTCTCCTGCTGTGTGGAAGATGGATTCTACATTCTCCTTTTGTAGAATGGGGGATGGATAACTGTCTGCTATCTGTACAACTGCAGCTGTTCCAAACGGGACTAACCACAGAGCTAATTCACTGGCAGTCCTGCATGTTCGCACACCAAAACATAGGATAGGAACTAAAAAGCTTCTAATTGCACTGAAATTGATTGGACTTACTAGTAAAGTCATGTAGGATTGGTGGGGCAGGGTGGGGGGTAAGCTTAACTCACTTTACTTGTTCAGACGACTTAAGAATTTTACAATAAAATATGAAAAGGGCATTTAAAATGGTTTTATTTCCATCCTATTGTTTCACAGACTAGAACAGGTAATAAAGTGGAGGTGAGTATCATAGATATCAGGAGAATCCCCATAACTAGGGAATATTAAGGTTTAGACTCCAAAGATCTGTTTAGTCCCTTTTTAATGCTGTACTGTGAAGCATCTCTGTTTTGCAAAAGTAAAAAGTGAATTGTAAATAATACTACAAGTTGATGCACTATATTTAATTAAACGGGATTGTTGCGGAATACCTGTAAATGTAGCAGCTTAACATAGGTAAGTTTTTAATAAAACATTCTCAATGCATGTTTAAAAGCTAAGAAAAATATTTAAAGGGCAGTTTTGGAAAGATATATAAAATGCAACTTTATGTATGCTTACTCAGAAATATGTCCCCACTTGATTCAATGGGCCCCATTCCCACATTACGCTATAATTCTGTGAGTTCCTTTTGTAATTTTTTCCCCTCCGTTATAAAATTGTCTGAATTATATGTAGTTAGAAAGAACATTTTGTTTCTGAACTACGTTGTGAGCGTGGAAAAGAAAAATGAAATGGGTTCAATAGACAGTTGGCAGACATTTGTTGTCAATTACTGCTAGTCATCCATAAAAACTAGTGTTGAAAGGTGGAGTCAAAAAGAACAGACTTTGAAATTGGAACATAACATTTATTTGCATAATCAAAAGTGATTTTAGAAGCTCTTGGAGCAATGTACGATGTCTGTGGGAAAAGGTATAATCCTTAATTCCAAATTCTTTGGAAGACAATATAACATAGCTTAGTAGTACAGCATTGGGACTGTTGATGAAAAATCTTTGTTATATAAAAGATCAAATCAATATAATAACGGGGTTGAGAGTATGGCTTATTGATCGTGCATCTTTTCATATGTTTAAAAATGCTTTTTGAGAAGATTTAGTCAGGATGAGCTTTCGGGTCCCTTTCCCGTCTCCCCCCTGCCCCAATTCACCCCTTTGACTATACCGCATGCTGCATTAGAAAATGTTCATAAACGAGTGCAATTGCATTCAGTGGTACCCATGCCCTTCCCGCTGCAGCTTCCAGCATTCCTTCAAAAACTGCCCTGGAGGGTTTGGCTTTCAAACAGATTTACAGTGTTAGAGAAGTGAAGCAAAGAGAAAAGATTGCTCCAGCTAAAAATCTCCTCATAAAGTGTGAAACATACTGTTTTCACATCCTTCAAATTAGCCGTGATACTGTTTTAATTCAGGAGGAGTCGCAGCCCTCAAAATCTGAATGTTAATATTTCATAAAGGAGTTGATATCTCACCTACACTGATCAAAATATGTTTGTCATCCCAGGTTTATTATTTCAATGATTGCTTTTGTGAGGTGATCAGTGCCGTGTTATTGTTGTGCCTCTGTATTTCCATTTCTGCAACTGGCATTTTTCATTTATTTAAAAGCATTTAACACCACAGTAGCATTTCTTTTGGCTTAGATTGCAGCAGTCCTAGAAAATGTTTAAAAATGCAGTGTATTAGATTATCCTGCACGAGAAACTATTTTGTTCAGCCAAACAAATTCCATCCCTTAACAATGGGGATGTTTGGAAAAAAATGGAAAATATTTGCAGGAAGCGTATTCTACTTTCTTATTTAAGAAAAATATGTGTATTCTTCTTCTGAGTCATAATTTTTTTCTATAGTAGATTAGAAAAGATATATCTTTAAAAAAAGAGTGTAATGGGGAGGGGGTGGGGTGGGGAGATACTGTATATCTTTCATCTTTTCACTATCACACTTAATTAGAGCCATAGGATCATCGATCCCTTGGACTGTCTCTAGTCTAAACCTGTGCCCAGTGAAGGAATCTTCATACCATCTCAGACAAATTATTTTTTATTTAAAATGCTACTTTAAATGTCATCTTACGTCGTCCCAACCCCTGCGTTGCTACAGAATCTTCACCATTTCATTATTTTTATTAGCTTTTTTTTCTCCCTTGTAGATTTCTTATATTCCAGTGAAACATCAGAAGAGGGAAGCTGACAGTGGCGACTGGTCACTTTTGATGAAATCAGAGCACTTTGGTCTTAAAGAAAGCTGGCGATTGATTGCCAAGCACTTCCAAATTGTGAAGCAATGGGATTGCTGCTGTGGAGAACCACAGGAGCAAATCAACCCTCCAGCATATTTCTCCATGCACTAAAAGCTTTCTGAAATGCTTCTCAACATGGAGAGGCAATTGTTTGTGTGTGTGTGTGTGTACCCCTGTGTATTTAATATGCACGGATCTTCAGCATGACACTTGAACATGAAGATCTGTGAGGAACATGACCTGAGAAAAGAGGATATAGTTTGGATAAAATCTAGTCACATTCGGAGACCTGGAGAATTGGCAGGCTGAATATACATAATATAATGTCCTCAACTTATCAGCACATAAATTTTGAGCCCAAAATTTATGTTGCTAAGTGAGGAATTTGTTAAGAAAGCCTTCCCCCATTTTAGGACTTTTCTTGCCACATTTATAAAACGAATCACTGCAGTTGTCAAATTAATAACACGGTTGTACCGTAAGTGAATCTGGTTCTCCCATTGATTTTGCTTGTCAGAAGGTTGCAAAAGGTGTTCAGATGTCCCCGGGACAGTTCAGTTGTCATAAATGTGAGTCAGTTGTCAAGCATCTGAATGTAAATCACATGACCATGGGGATGCTGCTCTGGTCATAAGTGTGAAAAATGATCATGAGTCACTTTTTAAAGTGCAGTTGTAACTTTGCATGGTCATTAAGCGAACTGTTGTAAGTCAAGGGCTGGCTGTATATATCATCATAAGGCAGGGCTGGCTGGGGAATTCTGGGAGTTGAAGTCCACAAGTCTTAAAGTTCCCAAGTTTGGACACCCCTGTCATAAGGCAACTTCATAGGACATAATAAATGCATAGGCTAATTTTCACACCTTTCTGTACGCTGCATTGAGCCCTCACTAGTTTGGGTTAAGTGTACTCTATGAATCAGTGGTGGGTTACGGGTGGTATGGCCCCGTACGGCAGTACCGGTAGTAGGCGGGAGCAGTGGCCACTCTACCAATACGGTGGCTCATTTCGTCCACTCGGCTGCCCGTGTTCCTTACTATTTTTGAAGCAACTGGGCCAATTGCGCATGCGTGCACAGCGTGAGGTGCCTGCATGACCTCCACCGAGCAGCTGGATGTTGCGGGGTGGTGGCATGCACATGCGTGCGCAGTGTGCATGTCTGACGAGGACGCCTGGCCCCATGCGCAGCATACCGGTTGTGGCAGGAGCCGGAGCCCACCACTGTTATGAGTGTAATACCATGGTTCGTAAACCATGGTTTCTGGCTTAGCATGTTATATAAATCATTCAGCAAATCATTTTTATTGTAAGCTGTGGCACAATATAATAAGCACCATAGTAAAAATGAAAACAAAAACACAGTGTCCTAAGAGCCGAAACAATAACATCTGAAACATAAAGATGCTATAAAACCTAACTAGAACAGAAGCAACTTTTAATTCATTTCACTTCATTCAACAAGACACCCATTTGCATTCTACTGGGAAATGACTTTAAAAATGAGGAGCCTACTTTGCTCTAGTCAAGCTCCATTTGGAAGGTTGTGTCCAGTTCTAGGCACCCCAATTCAAAAATAATTGGAGAAAGTTCAGAGGAGGGTTTCCCAGATGGAGAAAGAAACCAAGACCTACAAGAGTCATTTCCAACTTTTGTGATTCTGTGATATTTGGAAAGATACACTTCTAGTCTGTCACAAAGAAGCCTAAAACACTTTGTGCTGAATCTACTATAAATGTAAATACATTGAGGTTTATATATCCCCCATACACACATGAACAAAAGCAGAAGCATATTATATGTATATGGGCAGTTTCAGACCCTCTTGGAGCGCAGAGAGGATCATTCTTTAGCAAAACTTTTAACATAACTTTAGTAAATCTTGACACATTCTTTTCTTCTTGGAAACCTTTTTTTTAGAAAGGTCCTAATGTCAACCACTTATTTAAAAAACGTGTATGGTACAAGAAAGCTTAGTGATGTCAGTCCCATCTGTTCGAATTTCATTGATTAGCCTTCTTTGTCAAGGAAAACTTGTGAGTTGACTTAAAAATAATGAATTTAGAGTGAATGAAGTAGTGTACAATAATTCTTGTGCATATACTTTTTAAAATGCATTTTCATGATCAAATTAACCTTTACAGCCAAGTATTTCTGGCATCTCTTTTGAAAACAAACTTTTAAAATTTGTGCTTTAGGAAATGAATGCATGAATGAATGCTATATAATAATAATAATAACTATGCATTGTTGCAAATTACACTGCCCACTTGATAATCTTACCTGCCACCATAATGTGAAATGTATTCCTGAGCTGATACATCAAAAATTGAAGATTTTAAAAGTATTACAAGAATATATATGAATAATGCCTTGTACCGATCGTGATTGAGCCTCCTGTCTCAGCTTCAGCAGTTTTGAGTGCTACTTTGCTTAATGGGCTAGTCGCTAGTCCCAGTTTAGTTGCTTAGCAAGGACTGTCTTTATATTTTTGCCTTTAAGACCAGTTCACAGATTCAGGAACAGGGGAAGGGGTGGGTGGGTAAGTGGGGAGGACATGCAGGGTATAAAAGCTCTTCCTTTGATGCTTACTATACATTTAAAATAGGAGTTTTTTATGGTGGCATATATCAACTGATAGTGATCCATTGATTGATAGCCTCATTTAAGCCAGTCAAAAAGTATAGGAACAAGGGATGTCTAGGTTTTTTACTAGTAAAAATCAATGTAATAGAAGAGATTTTTGAACTCAGAATGTACATTTATTTCCCTTTATATCCATCTCATGCAATTTTCCTCCAAGCTGGTTACTTTCTCACCTTGGGCAATAGATTCTGAGACTACAGTTCCTATAATCAATTATCAACAGTGCCAACATAAATAGAGATCAAGAAACCTCAAGCTAAGCACTAATATATCATCAGAAGTGTAGCAGTCAGAGGTATAGTGAAGACATGCTGTCGTTGGATAGGTGGGAACCATAAAATGAATTTATTCTGCAAAGGAAAAGGAAAATGCAGAATAGTACTGAAATAATATGGGAATAAATCTTCAATGACAAATCTCAGATCATGTGAACCAACAATAGATCATTCTGCTATATGTTAAGTGGATGGTTGTCATTGAAGTTCGCATTCTGCAGTTCAGAATCAAGAGATCAAATATTTTCCCAAAAATGAGAAGGAGAAAGGAGAACATTTGAATTTGCAAGAAAAAGATCATGTACATGTAGCTCAGTTGTAGTTTTATTTCTTTGTTTGTTTGTTTAATGATGAGTTTGGTGAAGAGAAAATTATTTGGGTCCAGTGAAGCTGATGGGTAAGGACATAATACTCCAAATAATTTAAATTATTTTAAAAGGTGAACTTAAGACAAATTGCAAAAGAAAAATGTGTCTCAAATGATCCTGAATGAAATATATAACCCAAATAGCGAAGAAAAAATTTAACATGATGTTTTTGCTGTTATTGTGAGTGATGAAATATTTGGAACTTGTCCTGACTATTACCATATTTTCGAAGTGACCTTGAAATCTTTAAAAAATCATAGCCTCTACGAAAAGAAATAATTAAAATCGTATCACAAGCCATTACATTTTGTCCTGGCATTAGTGATGGGTGCTAACTTTTTTACTACCGGTTCAGCTGCGCTCCCGCGTGCACTCGCATGCGCAGAAGTGTCTGGGTGGGTGGGCGGAGTTTCCCACTGCCGCTTCTACCAGTTTGTATGATCTGGACCAAAGCAGCAGCAAATCACCTCTGCCTGGCATCCATCACTGTAGATAAGCAGATCTTCATATGAGACTCTGACCCTAAGAATTATGGACATTTGATTGTTAGTGGATACCAACTACCAAAGAAGTGTCTTTCCTGACAAACAAGCCAAGCATCACTTTTTGACTTTTTCTAACGATTTTCCTCATTTATTTTTAATAGACCCAATAGAATCTAATGTTTGTTGGAATGCATCAACAGTTTAACTCTACCATGAGAGATAATGGTGGTATTAAATAATGGTCCAACAGAAAATGCTGAACTTATGCAGTATATATTTTATAAGAACTTTTCTCAAATGTATATATTTTGCTCTTAACTTTTGAAATATTACTAAGTAGATGCAATTACAAACAGATGAATGAATCACACATTTGTTTGTGAGGTCCTGAATTATACTGGCTGGATGATACCAGTTTTCTTGATAAAAGAGTAATCTTTTCTTTTTGATACTCCTATTGGCAAATTTTCCACTAAGCGTATGGGTGGTACATCTTACTCAGCATAAAAATATAATGCAATGAACGGAATCAGCATCAAAAAGTGAGATCCAAATAAGGACAATATAAGATTGTCCCACTTCCTATAACTTCAAATTGAGATGCCAATAATCTCTTCAACACGATTACTATCTTTTAGTTCTGAGGCTGATAACTGATGATTCCTATCTTTCCAAATATATTTGTCACATTAGTACATAACAATGTAGCAGGAACTAATGTCTATTAAGACTTATATGATAAGTCAAACTATGATGAAAATAAGTAACCACAGGGTAAATCTATCTTCAGACTTCAATAGTATAGGTTATAGACCCTATACCATTAGATTAGCATGGTGTCTGGACCTGTCCATTTGTTTCTATAGCTAGAGCTTTGCTATGGACTACATGTTAAAATGCTATTAATGTAAACCTGAAGCATGAGTATCCTAATTAACCATCAAATGTTGATACCATTGTACAGGGTTTTTTGTTTTTTTGTTACATGATTAGGTTCTCTCTCCCTCTCCCGCTCTGGATTTCCAATTGTCCAACCTAAAAAGTGTTTTATAAAACATAATTATTTAATTTTTCAAAGCATATAATTTATTAATTATCTGCTTCATCTTTATTTTGAAAGAAGGCACTGCATGAACTATCTGGGAATTTCTTCATTAAAAAACAAAACCCAGTGGATGACAAAGTAAATAGAATCACAGTATCTTTACTGGGTAATTGGGAGGAGGAGGGAAAGCACATCGAAAGGTGAGGAAATGAGGGGAACAGTGAGTGCTTGGTGATAAAGGTCTATAAATACAAGAAGTGTGATGTTTTCAAGTTCCCTGTAAAAAAATGGCATATGAGTCAGGCTGCTGACTTAGGGTTTGCTGATGTAATATAGGACAGTTACTGAAAATATTGACAAAATTGTGATATTTATATCTTTAAAGCTTTTCTTTAAAAATAATTCTGACATATAGTTATTTTATTCACATTGTTTGTATTTCTATTCACATATGAAGATTTGCTTGTTTTGCTTATTTTGCATAATGTTTAAACAGTTTCTTATTTTGTATGGTGTTTAAAGAGTAAAATGTGTAGCAAATGCATGTCAGTGTACAAATAAAACAACAATTTTCTTACTGATCAATTCTTATCTAAAAGTTAAACATAAATACAACTATATCAGTGGTGGGATTCACTTACTTTTGCTACTGGTTCACAAATGTGAGCGCATTCACGTTAGCTCTGCTCACACGTACCACCTTCTGAGCATGCGCACTGCCTTCCCCACGCATGTACAGAAAATCGCACTTTACATCCGTGCTGGTGGGTGGAGCCTCCAGCAGCCACTGCTACCAGTTCACCCAAACCAGTAAGAACCAGCAGAATACAATCACTGAACTACATACCAGATTGTTTTCAACCTGCATCCATTATAGAGCCTTCCCATTATAGTCATAAGCAATGATAGTTGTAAAATGGTCATAATGTGACCAATCCAATTGTACAACTTTTTGTGGCAGTCATTAAGTGAATCACCATGATCATTAAATCTTAGTAAATCTTACTAAGCAAACACATTGTTTGCTGTAGAGTGCTTTTTGTCCAAAACTGGAAATATATGCTGGTTTTTGGTAAAAATGCATGCAAATGTCAGGCTGGTTGCTGACCACCGAAAATACGGGGAGGTGTGGTGGTAGATGAAACTTTGCAACCAAGTCATAGGTACTTTTTGGGGTTCTGTTGTAATTTCAAATGGTTACCAAGCGACCAGTCATAAGTCTCTAGGACTACCTAATAGACATGCGGTGTAATTAATTGCATGGCGTAAGACTGACAAAAGCATCATATACGTATAAAAAGATGTATCTTGTAGCATTTTTAAGCCATCTCTTTGAGAAATCCAAGTTCAGCAGGGTAGATGCTAAAGCACTTATGGCACCATAGCATAGCATGAAATGAAAATTAATTAAAAGGAGAGGGAAAAGCCCTGAAATCTCAGAAAATTGCTAAGTCTGATGAGATGCCAATGTTTTTATTTTCTTCTTCATTAGTCCTCTTGACCTTTTAGATAAGAGTTGTGAAATCTCATGAGAATTCAGATCAGGAGAGTGGTGGGAAGTGGTCAGGAAGAGTCTATGCCACGGGTGTCTAACCTGGCTGGCTAAGGAATTCTGGGAGTTGAAGTCTCCAAGTCTTAAAATTGCCCAGGTTGGACAACCCTGGCTTATGCTATCATGCAGTGGTTTCTGCCATTAGGAAAGATTCCTTAGCCTTGGAAACTTGAATGAGTTTAACTGATTATTTAAATTAGGACAACATGAGATTGTGGGAGAAAACTTTTTTCCCACTCACTGAGAAAGGTTTTTGTTTTGCTTTATCTGGCAACTGAGGCTACTCCCCATGTAGCACAGTGGATGGAATACTATAGAGAATGCCCATTTGGCACAATTGGCTTTTCTGAGGGATGACACATGTCAGAAGAGACCCCTTCTAAGATGGAGGGCACAGTTGGAGTCTTGGAAGTATGTTGTGCTGTTCTAACAAAGTGCCTGCTTTGCTGGGCATGGCCAAGCACAAAACACCTCTGTCACAAGACTAACTGGAAAGATAACTCCTTGATATTTCTTCAGTCCCTCCCTCCTTTTTTTTTCTGTGCCCAATCTCAGAAGAAGCTCTATTCCAGTGATGAAATTCATTTATTTTTACTACCGGTTATGTGGGTGTGGTAGCGTGGTGTGGCTTGGTGGGTGTGGTTTGGTGGGCAGGGGAAGGATACTGCAAAATCTCCATTCCCACCCCAGCCAGCCAGAGGTTGCATTTGTCGGTTCTCCAAATTAATCAAAATTTCTGCTACTGGTTCTCCAGAACCTGTCAGAACCTGATGGATTTCACTCCTACTCTATCCATATAGAGCAGGAGTATCAAACTTGCAGTCTGCGGGTCAGATGTTTCACGCGCTGGCCACCCCCACCCCCGTTTTAGCGAAGGGGAAAAAAGTCACAGTATGTCATGTATTGTGACGACAATGTGACGATGTGAGTTTGACTCCCCTGATATAGAGGTTCTTGGGTTTTTTTAAAAAAAAATTCAAGAATGCCTATAGGGGCCAAATAAAACCCAGAAGCATTTCCACAAATGAATACAAGTAATCGTCGGCTTATACTCATTTGTTCAGCATTTGTTTGAACTTGGTTTGGTCTTTGAAGGTTGGCCTGTCGCAGTACCCCTGTAGTCACACAATCATGATCTAGGTTTGCTCACAATTACAATGTTGCAGCAATCTGCAGCCATGTGGTTTTCAGTTCTGACATTTCCTGCTAGCTTGCCACAAGAAAAGTCAATGGGGAAGCCAGCAGGAAGTCAAAAGTCATAGTCATGTGAAGTACTTGGTTAATGACCGGCACAGTTTTCACTGAACGACAGGAACCAGGACTGCCAGAATGGTGTCGCTAAGTGGCATGATCATGTGTCATCTCACTTTATGACTGCTTCACTTAGCCATGGCGGTTTTGATCCCAATTGCTGCTGTTAATAGAGGACTACCTTTATTGTGCTGTACAATAGGAAACTAACTTCCTACTACTTTTTATTTTAAAGTTTTATTTTTAATAGTTTAGGTAGAGTACATGTCTCTACCAAAAGATGTAGTTGTCAATAAACCCAGAACTGATGACAAATTACATAATTTGTACCACTTGTGTGATGATATCATAATGTAACATTGTGCCATCTTCACAGATGCATACAATGGGGCAGGGAGGTAAGTGATGGCAGACATATTGGTGTCCATTGCAATTATATTATCCATGCCTGTTTGTTTTCTTGAAAGTAATCTTCAGCCTAAGAAAAGGCTACTATTTTAAGGACAGTTAATATTATAATTGTAGCTACCGTTAAAATGCTTTTCTTTTAAACATAAAGGTTTTTTTTTATTTGTTTTAGGCTATTTTTAAATATTAAATCCTCCCTATATAATAAGCAGCAGCTATGTATTTTATGCTGCATTATCTGGTGGGAAGGGAATGGATCATTGAAAAATCAATTCACAGAAACTAAATAAAGTGGAAGCAGGTGCATAAGCAACTAAGTGCTTTTTCTTGCTTTTGGTTTCAATTATAGAGCACGAATCAAAAGCCTTGCAGAGTTAATAGTTTGAAACTATAGAAAGAGGTTGTATTGTTTGTTAGGTGAAATATACAATATGAACTATAGGGGCCTGAGTTCAAATCTCTGATTATCTGTAAAATTCATAAGGTTCCCCTGGACAAGTGTATGCTTTTTAAAGGAACTTTTAACATAGATGTGGAATAACATTCTCTTAATAAAGCTCTAAATGTTCATCATTCTCACCTCTTTAAGCATATTTTAAATTGAGATAAAAACCTTGAATATGTTATATATTTACTGGTAAAAATATTCCATTAAGCTATGTTATTAGAGAATGCTTAAAATTGCCTTTGGACTATGGACCAAAAAATTGGAAGGACAGCAATTAAGTTAGAAGGAATGTAGAAATACACCAAATTAGAAGGCTGCATAGACAATACATGACATCAGTTTATTTTTAGCTAATTTGTTAATGCAGACATTGTATTTGATGTTAAGCCAAGTCATCATTTCTGATTAATGGATGCATTTTCTCCAAATGGAAATTGTTAAAAATAAAGGAAATAACAATAAAGAAAAAAGAAAAGAAAAAACTCTCATGCATAAGTCTGTATATATCTCTACTCAGAAGTCAATCTTTTGGTTCTATGCAGTTAATGTATATAGTAGTTGTATGTGCCAGTATATATTAGCTGTAATGTCATGCCATTAAACTTCAGTCAAGCTAAATTACAGTTCCTTGAATCATCCAGTGATATGAAGAAATAAATTATTATGTGAAGAAAGGATGAAGCTGCATTTGAAATTAATGCAGACTTCACAATGTGTCCTCTGCAAATTCTTTTTCACAACATAAAGTATTTTATTTAAAAGTCGCAACCTTGTTTTCTGTTGCTGGTGTATTCTAATTAGTTAGCAGCATAGAGATACAAATTAAAAAAGGACGATATCAAATAAATACATTGGTAAACAATTTAAAAAGAAGCATGCTCTATGCCTATTTTTTTGTCTCCAAAGTGTTAACACTTTTCTGATTCCTCTAATTTAAATAATGCAGTTTTTAATTAAATGTGTTAATAGGTGTTTTTTCTAAAAAGAATGGCCTATCATTTGCCATTACTGTAAACCTTCAGCAAAATATGTATGAAAGATTCCACATTTTATTTCATCAAACCATCTGAATGCACATCTCCAAATCAGAATATATTTATTAATGGATGAGCCTAATAATTGATAAGAAATATAAATAAATGTATGACAAAGAGGTGGAACTAATCTTTTTTTTTCTTTATTCAATTCATAAATATTGCTAGCAAATCTTTTGTGTTCAAATGTTTATAGGAGATAATGCTGTGACAATTTACTTACAAGTAAGGTGATGCTTTGTTATAACTAATTCTTAACTCCACCACCACAACTGAGCCCTAAATTTATGTTGCTAAGTGAAAAATTGGTTAAGTGAGTTTTGCCCCATTTTACTACTTTTCATGCCACATTTGTTAAGTGAATCACTGCAGTTGTTAAATTAGTAACACTCAGCACACTTGTTAAGTGAATTTGGATTCCCCATTGACTTGGCTTGTCAGAAGGCCGCAAAAGATGATCACAAGGCCCTGGGACACCCTCCCACCTTCATAAATACCTGCCCAGTTGTCAAGTGTCTGAATTTTGACCATGGGAATGCTGCAATGGTCATAAGTGTGAAAAATGGTCATAAGTCACTTTTTTCAGTGCCATTGTAACTTTGAATGGCCAGTAAACGAACTCTTGTAAGTCGAGGACTACCTGTACTTGATGCTCAACGTAGTGAAACCTTTTGAGTTCTATCTTTGAGTGGAATCTTCATGTTCTATCAGGCTGTTTTGTAAAGATTGTCCTTGAGTTTAAAGAACTGGATTTGATTTCAAATCTGGACAAAGGATGCTTACAAAGTAAGGCATCTTAACATTCAAGAGCTTCTAAATGAAATTGCCCAAAGTTATCAATCCACCAGTCTTTTTGTAGTGCGCTTGAATACATTGGAGCTATAACCATTTTTTTTTAAGAGAATACATTTGAGTGGAGCCAAATGTAAAGGATTGCCACTCCAGAGGAAGGCGTGAATTGATCTTGAACACATCAGGGAAAGATGTGACAATATTTGGGTGGCATGATGTCACATCTATACTTCTTTCTTGTAAAATATGTGCTTTCAATTGCCTATGTGGGATGAGCTGGATTGTATTTGTTGGCCTCATGGGACCCTTCCCCTGCACTGTAAGGAGGGACTGTAATCAGACATTTGCCTGTAGATTTGTTATGCTTTACAGCCAGTTTTGATAGTATTCTGGGAATATGACATTATTTTTATTGTATTACACTGCGTTTCTGGTGGCTTTGAGGTAGTGAGGCATCTGAAGTACTGGAACGGGGTTTTCTGGATATCAGATCAGGGTTTTAACCAGTGATGAAATTCGATTTTGTTTTACTATTGGTTCTGTGGGCGTGGCTTGGTGGGCATGGCAGGGAAAGGATACTGCAAAATCCCCATTCCCTCCCCACTCCTGGGGGAAGGATATTGCAAAATCTGCATTCCCACCCCATTCCTGGGGCCAGACAGAGGTGGTATTTTCCGGTTCTCGCAACTACTCAAAATTTCCGCTACTGGTTCTCCAGAACCTGTCAGAACCTGCTGAATTTCACGACTGGTTTTAAAACTGTGGTACCCTGAACTTTGCAGAAGAGAAGTTATACTGCTAGACTTCTGCAGGAAATACTGCAGCTCCCTCCCCCTTGTTGCTGCCTCCTGCAGGAATCCCCTGGAAAGAGGGACATGCTCCAAAACAGATGTGTAAGACAGATGTATTTTTGTCCACTACAAAATAACAGTATTGAGAGTATCTCTCTGTTGCTGATTTTGCTATCACTATAACTCCTATATGATTTTGTAGGAGAACTGCAAAAGCCCTTTTCCTCACCCTGTATGAGAATACAAAGGACAGTTTCTTTTTCCTTTGAAATCTCAGTATTCAAAAGGGAAGCTGGCCCTTTCTTTCGATATCAAATTCCCTTTGATAGAGAGGAAGGGGTAGTTGGTCTTCCATGAGCAGAACTGTTCTTGGAAGTACAAGGCAGGGAAGAGGGACTGCCAGGGAAGTTAATTACCAGATCTCACTTTTCAGCCAAATATCTCCATATGTTCTATATCCTGTAAAATTGGGAGGGTTTCATCATTGGACAAACACCAAAATATTAAGGCAAGTGCCAGGTTGGCATCACAGGACTCCTGCCTAGATCAGGACATGTCCTGAACCCTTGGCCATGCTGATGCGCATTGGCATTCTTGTTGCTTGTATTATCTTTTAAGCAAACAAAGAGTTGCAGAACAGAACTATTGCCTCTATTATGCTTAGTTTCTTTCTTTATGTGGATTGGCCTAAATCAGAGGAGAAGATGAGCTTAGATGAAGCCACATGGTTCAGGATTCTCCAGAAGAATACTAAGCACTTTGTTCTAAATTGTTTGCAGAATATCCAAAATAACTTACTAAGAGTTTTTCTTCAATCCCCACTCCAGTGTCTATTTTTTTCTGTTTCAGTCTTTAATGAAAAAAATTAATAAACAAAGCACTGCCTTTTAATCTTCAACATTTCTTATTTTAAGTAGTATATCTCCGGTATATCCAGTAAAAACTGGATAAAGAGAGGAAAGTAAAGTCTCAATAGTTATTTGACAAAAATAAAATATTGTCAGATGGGAAGCTTGATTTACAGCATACATTCTAAAATAAAATGCACATAAAATGCGTTTAATGTGCTATAAAACAGATGCATGTGTCCTTCCAACATGATGTTCTAAATTTGCAAATTCAATGCAATTGTACAATTTTAGAATAATTACTGAAGAAATTAGCAGATTGGCCAGTGAAGTGATGTGAAGGAGGTGTTGCTGCGTGATTGCTGCAAATATAGAAATAGACGTGTTTTATCATGTTTTAGAAAAACAAGCTTTCCCCCTCATCTTCAGGCCCGTCTACAAATCACTCCACTTTCTCATTTCTCCCCAGCACAGAGAAATGATTATGTGGTAGTACTTCATCTATTGAATTTCCACCTATGTATGGCAAGAAGCAAGGCAGATTTCTATGTGATGTCTGTCCTGTTTTGTGCTGGTCAGCTAGGAATAAAGCAGACTGTTAATTTGGTAGCTCATGGGATAAAGAGGAAGATTCCAGAACACAGAAAAGTATGTAAAATGTTAATAGAAGAGCAAACCTCAAAATATATAATGCAAAACGGCTAGCTGCACTGAATTTATATATTAGATTTTGAGGAGACCTATATTAATTATGGGTGTGTGGCTCATGCTATTGAATTAATAATATTTGAAATAAAATGTATAATACACACACATGGGAGTCATAAAATATAATAGACATCCTTCTTACACTGAACAATGGCACAGTGGCAACAATAAAAGAAGGCAGAACAAAAGGCAGGTTCTCACTATGCATCTTGGTTTCTGAGGCAGAGCCAGATATCAAAATTGGTATCTGGGAAAATCTTGGTCATAATATTTTTTATAGAGATAAATCCGTGACAATGAAAGCAGTTTTCTAATTCTGTTAGATTAAGATTGGTAACACAGTAATGTCATACAGGCTGAATGGTCTGTCAGTGAAGATTGGGGACAAGAAAAACAGCAAAAGCTGAAAATAAGACCCAGCCCCTTTGCATAGGCACATGCTTATAAACCATTAGAACCTGCTAGAACATTTTTTTTTACTATAGTGAAGAAGTGCAATGGTTTTTTAAAAAAGAGATAAATACTTCATGCACATGCTAGTTTTTTTCTTATTCTTTCTTTTTTTTGTTTCTATTATAATTTTGCACCAGTGAGGTTAAAACCAATTTTGTTGTATTTAAGTACAATGACAATAAAGATTATACTTATACTTATATACTTATACTCTTAGGGTGAATACAAGAGGAAAGGAAGGTATAAGAAACCCTGTGTTCTGACCTAGGCTTCCCAAGAGCATGAAGCAAACTCCTTGTCCCAACAAAAAACCCTTTTATTTATTTACTTTGAATTCTGCTCATTCACATCCGGCAAAGTCTTTCAAGGGAGGATTTACAGTCGCAGACCTTATCTGGCTTGGAGAGCCGACAGGCCGATGTCTGCAAAACTTGGCAAGGAGCCTTGGAGAATCACGAACCAATTAAGCGAACTAATTGTCTCCGGTAAACTCCGCTCCTCTTTTGCTCTTCTTTTTTTCCCTCTGGGAGGGGCCATTCATCATCCACCTGTGGCCTTACTCCCAAGTCAACTCCTGTTCTTTAGCTGTTCCCTTCGTCTGGCAACTCTGCACATGCACACACTGGGAACAGGCTATCATCTGCCTCACTGATGTCTGACTCTGAAGACAGATGATAACTGGCATATGGCTCTGTCCCCCTCTCTGTCTCCAACACAGAGCCCTCATCAGAACCTTCCCCAGACTCCAGGACTGGCCCATGTTCCTCCCCAACCTCCTCACTGTCCGAATCTGCTGCTAACTCTGCTGGCAGGCCACAACACCTGTGCCTTATTTTTTTTTGGCAAATGACTAACCTATTATTTCTAGACAGTTGATGGATCTCATTGTCAACTATGAACTCTGGGGAATGGAGGGTCCCTTGAAGAGGAGTGTTGGGGAAGATTTCACTGAGCCATTTTATTTTTAGAATTAGAATATTGTATTGGAATGAGAGCACACAAGTGGGCAAAATCAAAGAGATATAATAGAAAGAATATGGGTGATATCTATAATATTAGTTTGCTTCAAGAGAGCATTCTGTGATACCTTTGCTGGAATCCACATCTTACAATGAGTAAAAAATGGAGCATCTACAGTTATTCTGATGATTTATGGGAGAGCATGCCAAATCGTAGATGAGACCAAGTTCTTGGCATTTAACAAGATTGCATATGTGCATCTACATATGTTATTTTAACATAATGTTATGTTATGTTAAACTTTAAGATTTGTGCCCCAAACAGTTGGTGAAATTTATTAATTATTCATTCAGTTTATTTGATTGGAAGATAGAAGGCATGTTGAGGAAATGTTTAAAATGATAAAAAATTCCCTAAATGAAGGAAAGAAGGAAAAAGAAAAAAAACCCCATATTTTAGAACATTGTCTGCTGTAGTCTTGTAATTATTCTCAAAGAAAGGTATATGGAAAGGGATGGAAACAAAAAAAAATTGAAGAGACCATTGTTGGAATTAGAATTATAATGCATGTGCTGAGCACCTAGGAAAGTGGGAAGCCGTTCTGTTGAGTTCTGGCATGGCTTCAAAGTCCTCTTTGCACTGATCTTAAAAATAAAGGGAGCTTTAGCAGGAAATGGAAGAAAGGCGAAGGCTTCAGTTAATTAGTGTAGCCCAAGATTAATATACAGGCAAAATCAGAAAAAGGCTAAACATGAATTCTTCCAAAAATATGTTTCCTATGTCCACGTACTAGTATTATCCATAGGAATGAATTTATCCCTGACTCGCTGTGCCTTTAAAGTATTTTCCCATTGATCTCAGATCAAAGAACTGTAGGAGAAAGCGAAAAGTAGAAAATGGATCTGAATCCACCCTTAGATTTCAATGATTGAATTTCCAAGTATCGCTAGGTACAAGAATCTTTGGACGGGGTTAATTCAGAGGTTCTCCCCATACTTTGGTAAGTGAATCAAATTCCCAGGAGCTATGGGCTCTTCAGGATGGACAATTCCCAGTGTTTGGTAGCCAAAGGCATTCTAAAATATTTCAGTATCCCCCATTTTCTATATAGAATAGAATAGAATAGAATAGAATTCTTTATTGGCCAAGTGTGATTGGACACACGAGGAATTTGTCTTTGGTGCATATGCTCTCAGTGTACAAAGGAGAATAAAATACATTCGTCAAGAATCATAAGGTACAACACTTCATGATAGTCATAGAGTACAAATAAGCAATCAATATCTGACTGATTTCTAATGAGAAAGGAAAAATAGACCAACAAAGTAGTGAGGAAACATAGATGAAAGATAATGGTTGTTTGGAAGTCCTCCCCCACTGTAATGAGTCCAACAGCTCCGTTGCACACTATCAACTTCCTTGAGAAGCACTCCAGATGGTTCGTGTTGTTATGTGTTTTTCTAAATCATGGAAATCCATGTGATAAAAGCAAAAAAATCACGTATTGCTGTTACTGCTTTGCCCTTGCAGAAAAGGGAGATCTAGTAGAATGAATGGCCTGTGAACTAGAAAGGTTTAGAGTGTTGCATTTCTAATAATAATCAGGAGTATAAAAAGGCACAGGGTGTTGTGGCCTGCCAGCAGAGTTAGCAGCAGGAATGGCCACAAGGAAGACCCATCTGTGGCACCTCACAAAATACTGATTCACTTCACTGAATTAAGACCTACGGGAAGGACAGAAACAGCTGGAGAGAGGTAATCTCATGTGTATCCAGGCCCTAAGCCCTAATAGTTGTAGGAGAAAGAGAGGCACAGCGTGGAAGCAGAGTCAAGAGAGAAATCAGTCTGCAGTTGTTACGTTTCCACATGTGGTCAAGTCCAGCCCCTCTCAAATTCTGTTAACACATATGTGGCACCCATTTAATGCTGACCATTAGATGATTAGCTTCTTGTGTGCTTCTTATCATTTCTTATGAGCAATAAATCAACTTAACTGCAACTTAATATGTAGTCTTGGATCTTCACGCCTGACATTAGTATGGATTTAGGAAAAATCCAAATTATTTATTTATTTATTTATTTATTTATTTATTTATTTATTTATTTATTTATTTATTTATTTATTTATTTATTTATTTATTTATTTATTTATTTATTTATTTCTTGGATTTCTAGACCGCCCCCTCTCCCAAAAAGGGACTCGGGGCGGTGTACAGTCAATGCAGATAAAAATACAATCATAAAACAATTAAATACATTTGGATGGAGGAGATAGGCTGTACAAGAAATAAATATATTCTAAAACCCTAAAAACATCCCCAATTAAAAACCCAAACCCAATTAAAATAAATCCCCGGGAGGTAAAACTAGGAAAGTGCCAGGCCAGCTGATTGAAATAGGTGAGTCTTTAACTTTTGACAGAAGGAACGGAGGTCGGTGGTGGTTCGAATGTCGGGGGGGAGGTCATTCCAGAGGGTTGGGCCCATCACAGAGAAGGACCTACTCCTAGGTGTCGCCCGCTGACACTGCCTAGCGGACGGCACCAGGAGGAGTCCCTCCCTGTGTGAGTGAATAGGTCACAGGGACGTGTGTGGTAGGATGCGATCCTGCAGATATCTAGGTCCTATGCCATGGAGCGCTTTAAAGATAGTGATCAATACCTTGAAACGCACCCGAAAGGCCACAGGTAGCCAGTGCAGCTTGCGCAGGAGCGGTGTTACGTGGGACTAATGTGTACTCCCCATGATAACCCGCGCGGCTGCGTTCTGAACTAGCTGCAGTCTCCGGATGCGTCCCAAGGGAAGCCCCATGTAGAGGGCATTGCAGTAGTCCAGGCGAGACGTCACCAGCGCATGAGTGACCGTGCGCAGGGCACTCCGGTCCAGTAGGGGGCGCAATTGGCGCACCAGGCGAACCTGGTGGAACGCCCCCCTTGCCACGGCTGCCACATGGTCCTCCAGTGACAGCTGGGCATCAAGGAGGACGCCCAAATTGCGCGCCCACTCCACAGGGGACAGTTGTTCGCCCCCTATGGCCAGCGATGGTGTCAGCTGGCTGAACCGAGGTGCCGGTACCCATAGCCACTCGGTCTTGGAGGGGTTGAGTTTGAGTCTGTTGTCCCCCATCCAGACCCCGACGGCTTCCAAACACCGGGACATCACTTCGACAGCCTCGTTGGGGTGGTTTGGGGTTGAAATGTACAGCTGAGTGTCATCAGCGTACAGGTGGTACTCAACCCCAAAGCCATGGATGATCTCACCCAGTGGCTTCATATGCGTTGAACAGGAGAGGCGAGAGGACCGACCCCTGCGGCACCCCACAAGTGAGTGGCCTCAGGGACGACCTCTGCCCCCCTGTCAACACACATTGCTTCCGGTCGGAGAGGTAGGAGCCGAACCACCGCAGAACGGTGCCTCCGACTCCCATCCCCTCCAACCGGCGCAATAGGATACCATGGTCGATGGTATCAAAAGCCGCCGAGAGGTCTAATAGGACCAGGATAGAGGAACAACCCCTATCTCTGGCCCTCCAGAGATCATCAACCAACGCAACCAAGGCTGTCTCAGTGCTGTGCCCGGGTCGGAAGCCGGACTGGCGTGGGTCTAGATAGTCGGATTCGTCCAGGTGTCGTGGAAACTGCTGCGCCACCACATTCTCAACAACCTTCGCCAAGAAGGGGAGGTTGGAGACTGGACGGTAATTAGCTAGCTCCATTGGGTCGAGCGAAGGTCTCTTGAGCAAGAGTCTCACCACCGCCTCTTTCAAGGCGGTTGGTAAGTAACCCTCACCCAATGAGGCGTTCACCAGGCCCAGAAGCCAGCCTCGTGTCACCTCCCAGGCTGCCAGTACCAGCCAGGAGGGGCACGGATCCATTGAACATGTGGTGGGTCGTAGCCGTCCACGCAACCTGTCCAAATCCTCGGGGGCAACAGAGTCAAACTCCTCCCAGAATGGTCTCTCAAGACTCGCTGTTGACGGCTCGTCTGGTCCACTGACGAAGGTCCATCCGCTCCGGATCTGATCGATTTTGTCCTGAAGATATTCCCCAAACTCCTCTGCTCTTCCCTGTAAGGGTGTCTCTCGCGTCCCCTGCGATAAAAGGGAGCGGGTCACCCGAAACAGGGCGGCAGGGCGGTTATCCGCGGACGCAATAAGGGCAGCACAATGTCTGCGCTTGGCCGCTCTTATTGCCACAAGGTAAGTCCGCAAATAGGCTCTTACCTGTGTTCGGTCAGATTCGGAGCGTGAGGACCTCCACCTGCTCTCTAGACGTCTCCTGTGGCGCTTCATCACCCTTAGCTTATTCAAGAGACTTGTCATTTTAAGTTTTCCTTTTTGGTTAAATGTGTGGGCAGAGTGATGAAAATGCAGCTGAATGCTTGAGCCTTTCTAAATATTATTAATTCTAAAAATTAATTGATTAGTTTTGACAGAATGTATACTGTATCAACTAAAAGTTTGTTTGTTTGTTTGTTTCTAACATTTATTGGCTGCCTATTTTACCATAGGTTATCTCTGCGTGGTTTACAGTGATACCTAAGTTAAAATATTAAAAGTTAAAATTAAACATTAAAGCCAAAGACACATGGGGAGGGTGGGGGCAGAGTGGGGGATGGGAGGAGGAATCTCTTGTTGTTCAATCAACCACCCCATTATGTTGTTTCCCCCACTGGGGCCCCAAGCCAACTGGCAAAGCCACGTCTTTAGACCCTTCCAGGGGTGGCTTCTGGCTTCTGTTACTGCTGGTTCGCTCAGGGATGTGCTTTGCGTGCTTTGCAGGTGCACTTGATGCACACTACATGCACATGTGCAGTAGTAAAAAATCGCTTCTGTGCACGCGCAGAAGCAAAAAACAAGATGACGGTACCTATGGCGCTACTGATAGAACCGGTTCGGGGACGTGGCTGGCTGAGTTACTACGTACCCCGCCGAACCGGTAGGAACCCATCTCTGGACCCTTCTGAAAAAATAGGGTTGGGGAGGGTCAGCTGATGGTGATTATCTATTTTCAGTAGGAGAAAATATTTGTATTTCAGGGTTGAACTGTGGGGTTCCTTGTGCTCTCTGAACTGAGTGGTTTCCTTGCATATGTTTTATTACCAGGTTAAAATACATCCAAAAGCAGAGGCTATCTGTAGCTCAGGTTGGACTGTGGGGTCCTTGGTGTTTTCTAAAGTCTGGGTATTTGTTTGCAGACATTTCATTACCCAGCTAGTGCAATTTCATTGAATGGCAACTGACGATTGCAAAATAATCATTGCAATTTACAAAAAGATAATTCCATTTATGTACATTTATTTATAACCCGCCTTTATTATTTTTACAAATAATTTGTAAATAATAAAACAAGGCGGTGAACATTTGGGAACAACAATTCCTCCTCCTATTTTCACCACAACCACCCTGAGAGAAAGAGAGTGACTGGGCCAAGGTCACCCAGCTGGCTTTCATGGCTAAGATGGGACAAGAACTCACAGTCTGCTGGTTTCTAGCCTGGTGCCTTAACTACTAGACCAAATTGACTCTCATATTAAAAACATCTTCAAGGAAACCAAAACACTGCTACAACCACTTAGCATCACTTTAGCACACAAATCAACAAAATCCCCACAAAACATTTTAAGCAAGCGGAAGACACACTAGACAAAATAAAGAAAAACAATTAACAATCGCTGGGCACTTCAGCATAAAGTCACACTGTCCACATAACTACAGAAGTATATTTGGACAACGCTGGCTCCCTCGGCTAAGAAATGGAGATGAGCATCCTAGAGTCAGATATGACTGGCATGGAAACCTTTACCTTCATCTTTATGTAAGGCAGGTAGACGATTGGCAGACTAGGGACATGAACTAGTGGTTCTGGTAGCCCTCCACCCTTCCACCTTCCCTTTCTCCACAGCTGTTAATTGCTCTTGAATATTTTATATTGTACTTGGACATTATTACCATATTTTTTGGAGTATAAGACACACCGGAATATAAGAGGCAGCAAGGTTTTGAAGAGGAAAATTTTAAAAAAAAGTTTTTGCACTCTGCAAATCTCTCAATAGCGGCCTGTTTTTCTCTGTTTTGTATCAAAAAAGGGCATGGATAGCCTTTAGGAAGCTTGTAGAGTGCTGTTGGGGCTGGGGGGCAAAAACAGGCTGTTTGTTGCTCATTTCTGCCCTCCCCAGCCCTCAGGAACCCTCTGAAAGCCTTCTATAAACTATTCACGGCCATTTTGGTGAAGGGGGAGGAGTTTCGGGAGGCAAAAAATGCTGTATTCAGTGTTTACCCAGACTTTCAGTATCTTTTTTGAGGGAAAAGGGTGCGTCTTATACTCCAAAAATACAGTATTTCTTTTTTAATTATTGTGATTATTATTATTAAACTATTTTCTTTCCCCCAAAAAACCATATTCTAACGGTCTTACCTTGCCTTTGCTGTATGGTATGTTGCCTATAAAGAGAACAGTGCCTGCTGGAATTTTGGTTAGAAGTCTGCTGTGAATAAGCTAAGCACCTTTATTCTTTATTTTGCTTGTGTCAGACTTCATCTGGAATACTAGGAGGCAGATAATTGGTTCAAGGAATCATGATAGATATGATCAGGTACTATTGAGAAGAAAGGGAATTAAGTAATTTGGTCTACAAAAGATAAGGGAAGGCAGCATTCTTGGCTATGATATGCAAAGGCCCTGCAGAAGGATAGATTTCATTTGAATATTAAAATCTTTTGATGGGAAAGAAGCTTGAAAATAGAACTGCATTTCTAGAGATTTAATTGGATCTTCCTTGGTTGTGGTCTTTAGACCTTGACAGTCATACCGTAGCAATTATCTAGATTTGGAATTCTTAAATCAAGCCCACGGTCTAAACCTCCCTCCAACTCTGCTAATTTTTTCAGATTGTTCTTACCCTGTTTCAACTTTAATGCAGATTTTATGCATAATTACTTTGGGCTGTATCTCTTAGTACTAATGACCACACTCCTTGTTTCCCTTTTCACATTTCCTTGCCTCTTGTAAGTTATTTTCCATGAGTGAGCTTCTCTTTGTTTTCATCTACTCGCACAGTAGGTGGGAGCATTTAGAACTGCTCGTCCATCTGTCATTCTGCTCGCTAATATGTGTCCTGTGGTTTTCATTTGCTTATTACTACAGCTTAGAGATGATCTGAATATGGCAAACAGGCCTGACTAGTTAACTGGTACTTTAGTTCTTTCAGCCTTGTCGATGTTCAAGAATTTCAGATTAAAGCTAAAACATGCTCTGCTCTCTTGTCAAGCTGCAGTTGCTTGAATAGCTGGGGAAATATTGCAGAGTGGAAAAAAATAATAATGTAAAAAATAATTTAAATAAGAAATCTTCAAAATATACTTGTCCAAATTTCTTTTAAAATGCTGTGCATTTATCAGGCAAATCCTTGGGAGTAGATTCTGGAGACCAAGGTATTGGGAAACATTTCCTAAGTAAGATAACTGACAGTTTAGTTTTGGAAGTATCAGGTCATTCAACACTTACACATTGTATAAGAAACTGTGAAGGAGCCAGAAGAAAAAAAATTATCCACCCTGCAGGGGTACAATAGTCTTGTTTTCCTTTGTCTGCCTAAATATTGAATTTTGGATGATGGGTCTGGTATCTGAGGATCATTTTATATATGCAAGAGATTTTCGTGTCTTGAGGGGGATTTTCTTAGCTTTGATTAAGTTTACTGGTGTTTGCTGATTTCCTAATTGGAGACATGCTTTGTCAGTTTCAGCCTTTGTGTTAATATTGTGGTGTTTATAAGTGGATTCACTGACTGGTCAGGAACAGTCATATAGTAGGCGGTATGGATGGCAAAGGGTGAAATGGGTGACATGGCTGACATATAGAATTCTGAATAGAACAGAATGGAACAGAATTCAATTCTTTATTGGCCAAGTGTGATTGGACAAACAAGGAATTTGTCTGTGGTGCATATGCTCTCAGTGTACATAAAAGAAAAGATACATTCATCACGGATCATAAGGTACAACACTTAATGATAGTCATAGGATACAAATAATCAATCAAATCATACTGGGAAACAATCAATATAAATTGTAAGGATACAAGCGACAAAGTTACAGTCATAAAGTCATAAGTGGGAGGAGATGGGCGATAGGAACGATGAGAAGATTAATAGTAGCAGTAATGCAGACTTAGTAAATAGTTTGACAGTGTTGATGGAATTATTTGTTTAGCTGAGTGATGGCCTTTGGGGAAAAACTGTTCTTGTGTCTAGTTGTTTTGGTGTGCAGTGCTCTATAGCTTCGTAGGGTAGGAATTGAAATAATTTACGTCCAGGATGTGAGGGATCTGTAAATATTTTCACAGCCCTCTATGGGCATGTCATCCTACTTTGCGTTAACAATTTCAAACACATTCTTGGGCCTTGTAAATTGAAAGGAATTGTACAGAGGTTTATCAGATCAGTATGAATTAACTCTGGCACCTTTGCCGGCATGGAGATGAATGATGTTATCTTCAGATATTCACCTTAAAAAGCCATAATACTGTCCTAGAAGTTTAATTTATGATCTGGTCAGTTCTGGTCGCTTACTAGAATTGCTAGAAATTAAATGGAAACATTGTTTGGCAATTCTCCTTCCCTCTAAAGCCCCTGTATTGTTTGAGAGCAAAATTGTGAATGGGGACAGCAAGGGAAGTTACAAAATTGCCAAAAATTGTCTTTCTCTATTCTTTTGGATATATCTTTCATTAGCACCTTTACTACTGTTAGCTATAGTAAAATGGGGAAAGGGAGAAAATGGTGTTTTCCCTGGAAAGAAAGTGTTCATAATTAAAATATTAAAAACAAATAAATTGTCCCCCAATTAAAATGATTATTCAAATGTTGGCATTTTGCAAGTATTTTCAGCTATTGGGGATATAAGAAATGTTGAGGCAAATGTTTAGGACATCACTAGAGAATGGCGGTCAATTGCAAAATATCCAGTTTATAAAAAGATAGAATGATATTCTAAAATGCAAATAACTTGATAAAGAATCTGATTACATTTCAGAGTAGGATCTGAATTCCAAATTAAAAAAAACTTTTTAAAAACACATTCTTTACTTGTTCAGTACCTGAATGGGTGACTTTTCACCCATTTTCATCCTCATTCCATCCCATTTAGCATCAAGTGACAAGTCCCACATAATCCAGTCTTCTGTTTTTTTCTGGATCAATCCCTAAATTTGCTTGCTTTCTCAGATTTCTTTTCCCAAATCACCTTTAAATTACAACTTTTTTTAATTCTTATGATCATATCTTTCTTCCAAATCCCTCTCTCTTGCCTCTTTTTCTCTTTTACAGAACAACATGGCTCATAAACAGAATCCTTGCATATAACCCATCATTCAAAGGCAATTCTTTTGCTGCTTAGCACTTGTCCCTCTACAAGTCACTTTATATTGCAGTCCCTATTTCCTTAAGGTCAATGGGTAACAGAGGTCCCTCCTAACTCATGGTTTTTGGTTACTAATCTACCTTCTGAGCACTCTAGAACAGTGTTTTTCAACCACTGTTCCGCGGCACACTAGTGTGCCGCGAGATGTTGCCTGGTGTGCCGTGGGAAAAATTGAAAAATTTGAAAGATTAAAAAAAAACAAAAAGGAGGACCGGAGCAGGAGGAGACGGAGTAAATATAAAAGTAATAATAAAAGTAAGGGCTCGCCTCTTGCACACGGGCGTTCCGATCAGATCCGCCTGGCGGGGACGAGAAGCGAGGAGGCAGAAAAAGAAACGGAGGCTAAGGAGCTTCCCCCCGCCTCCTCCCAGCAAAAATCTAACCGGGGAGCCGGGCGGGCAGTAGCAAATTAGCCGATCACGCCACGTGATCAGCTAATTTGCTACTGCCCGCCGGCTCCCTGATAAGATTTTTGCGGGGGGGGGAGAAGCTCCTTGCCTCCGGCTCTTTTTCTCCCTCCTCGCTTCTTGGGGCTCCACCAATGGGGGAGCAAGGCCCGCCCAGCGCCAGGCTTTGGGCTAACACAGAAGTCTGCAAAGGTGGCTGTTTTAAGACTGGTGGACTTCAATTCTCAGAATTCTGGGAGTTGAAGTCCACCAGTCTTAAGAGCCAATTTTGCAGATCCCTGCCTGGGCTAATATGAATGATGCCCTTGGTGGACTTCAACTCTCAGAATTCTGGGAGTTGAAGTCCACCAGTCTTAAGAGCCAATTTTGCAGATCCCTGCCTGGGCTAATATGATTGATGCCCTTGGTGGACTTCAACTCTCAGAATTCTGGGAGTTGAAGTCCACCAGTCTTAAGAGCCAATTTTGCAGATCCTTGGGCTAATATGATTGATGCCCTTGGTGGACTATAAAAACTAAATACAGAGAGAGACTGAGAGCTGTTGACGAAGAGCTACGTGTGTGTTTTTCTTCAATTCCAGCCAGAATATCAGCTTTGTGTTCAGCCAAACAGGCCCAGGTTGCGCACTGAATAAAGTATTTTATAATTTTTCATATTTCTGTTTACTTACTATTTCATAATAAAGTAATTATAAAATACTTTCTTTGTGTTTATTTGATTCCTATTCAAGAGAATTACTTTATATATAGTCAATATACAATGAGGCAAAAAAGTATTTAGTCAGCCACCAATTGTGCAAGTTATCCCACTTAAAAAGATGAGAGAGGCCTGTAATTGGCATCATAGGTAGACCTCAACTATGAGAGACAAAATGTAAAAAAAAAACCAAACAATCACATTGGCTGATTTGGAAATAATTTATTTGCAAATTATGGTGGAAAATAAGTATTTGGTCAATATCAAAAGTTCATCTCAATACTTCGTTATATATCCTTTGTTGGCAATGACAGAGGTCAAACATTTCCTGTAAGTCTTCACAAGGTTGGCACACACTGTTGCTGATATGTTGGCCCATTCCTCCATGTAGATCTCCTCTAGAGCAGGGATGTTTTGGAGCTGTCGCTGGGCAACACGGACTTTCAACTCCTTCCAAAGGTTTTCTATGGGGTTGAGATCTGGAGACTGGCTAGGCCACTCCAGGACCTTGAAATGCTTCTTACGAAACCACTCCTTCGTTGCCCGGGTGGTATTTTTGGGATCATTATCATGTTGACAGACCCAGCCACTTTTCATCTTCAATGCCCTTGCTGATGGAAGGAGGTTTGCACTCAAAATCTCACGATACATGGCCCCATTCATTCTGTCTTGTACATGGATCAGTCGTCCTGGTCCCTTTGCAGAGAAACAGCCCCAAAGAATGATGTTGCCACCCCCATGCTTCACAGTAGGTATGGTGTTCTTTGGATGCAACTCAGCATTCTCTCTCCTCCAAACACGACAAGTTGTGTTTCTAACCAAACGGTTCTATTTTGGTTTCATCTGACCATATGACATTCTCCCAATGCTCTTCTGGATCATCCAAATGCTCTCTAGCAAACTTCAGATGGGCCTGGATATGTACTGGCTTAAGCAGGGGGACACGTCTGGCACTGCAGGATCTGAGTCCCTGGCAACATAGTGTGTTACTGATGGTAGCCTTTGTTACGTTGGTCCCAGCTCTCTGCAGGTCATTCACTAGGTCCCCCCATGTGGTCCTGGGATTTTTGCTCACCGTTCTTGTGATCATTTTGACCCCATGGGGTGAGAGCCCCAGATCAAGGGAGATTATCAGTGGTCTTGTATGTCTTCCATTTTCTAATTATTGCTCCCACAGTTGATTTATTCACACCAAGCTGCTTGCCTATTGCAGATTCAGTCTTCCCAGCCTGGTGCAGGTCTACAATTTTGTTTCTGGTGTCCTTTGACAGCTCTTTGGTCTTCACCATAGTGCAGTTTGGAGTGTGCCTGTTTGAGGTTGTGGACAGCTGTCTTTTATACTGATAACAAATTCAAATAGGTGCCATTGATACAGGTAATGAGTGCAGGACAGAGGAGCCTCTTAAAGAAGAAGGTACAGGTCTGTGAGAGCCAAAAATCTTGCTTGTTTGTAGGTGACCAAATACTTATTTTCCACCATAATTTGCAAATAAATTCTTTCCAAATCAGCCGATGTGATTGTTTGGTGGTTTTTTTTACATTTTGTCTCTCATAGTTGAGGTCTACCTATGATGCCAATTACAGGCCTCTCTCATCTTTTTAAGTGGGAGAACTTGCACAATTGGTGGCTGACTAAATACTTTTTTGCCCCACTGTAGGCACAGAGTTAATTTTTTTAACATTTTCTAATGGTGGTGTGCCTCGTGATTTTTTTCATGAAACAAGTGTGCCTTTGCCCAAAAAAGGTTGAAAAACACTGCTCTAGAATGACCTATGGTCCAGAGCAATGGTAAAATTCATTTTTTTTTTACTACCGGTTCTGGGCGTCGCAGGGGAAGGATACTGCAAAATCCCCATTCCTTCCCCACTCCTGAGGGAAGGATATTGCAAAATCCCCATTCCTTCCCCACTCCCGAGGGAAGGATACTGCAAAATCCCCATTCCTTCCCCACTCCTGAGGGAAGGATACTGCAAAATCCCCATTCCTTCCCCACTCCCGAGGGAAGGATATTGCAAAATCCCCATTCCTTCCCCACTCCTGAGGGAAGGATACTGCAAAATCCCCACTCCCTCCCCACTCTAGGGCCAGCCAGAGGTGGTATTTGCCGGTTCTCCAAACTACTCAAAACCTACGCTACTAGTTCTCCAGAACCTGTCAGAACCTGCTAAATTTCACCCCTGGTCCATAGGCCTCTTGGGAAGAGAAAAGGGTCGGTAAGAAAATGGATCCTTATGTTAATTTCATTTTTTTATTCTGTTTACTTGGGTCGGAATTCAAATGCTGTAACCGGTTCCATTAATTGTATTTATCTGGTTTTTTAGATTTTTGGACCGCCTGAAGCCTGAAATTTTTCTAGATGGTATATATCAAGTTAGAAAAATAACAAAATAATATAGAATTATAAACACTACCATTGCGGTGCTGATGACTCAACACAAGCACCCTTAAGGATTATTTGTATGCCTTGGACATCAGCCACTCTGTGCCTGGAGACATGCATCAAATTAAGCTTTGTGAGCTTAACCATGATCTATTAAAATCGCAGTTGGTTGGCTTTGCCCAACATGCAGAGCCAAGCTAAGCCAAACAAACAATTATGGCTTTAAAAGTAGGCAAACAAGAACTAAGTTACAATCCAGACCCATCTATCTGCGATGTTTCACAAGCTGTTTATGAGATGACATTGATGTCTGCTTTTCTTTAAAATTAAAAAATAAAATAAAATAAAAATACTACCAGATGAATTCAGGTTTCTGATTTGACAGGAGTAATTTTTGGCTCCCAGCTGTTGTCATCTCTAATAAATACATTAAAAAAGTAAAATAGACATTAGCCTGCAATTCAAAATGGACTTTCTATGTAGAAAGGTTAAGTAGACACAATGTAATTTTCTTAGAGTAAAATGCATGTAGGATTTTGCTGCAAATAAAGGCGCTACTTTTAAAGCTCCAACTTAAGAGATGTATCTCTTCGAAATAAAGAAAATCAGATAGATGGCCATGTAACAGAATATGAGCTAAGAAATCGTTTGGAAAAGGGAAAGAACAAATGATAGAAAATGGTGCGAACATGGGTCATGTAAAAGATATGAAGCAAACATGTGCCTATTGTATCAGTAAACTGATATAAAGCTGCACTTGTAAGTTAGAATACCTAAAATAATCCAATTTTATTACCGAAATGTTTAAAATAATAAAGCCACTGTTTAACAAAATTATCCTAAGGAATACTTCACTGTGTGCAATTATGAGAGAACTTATCTGGGACATTTAATGGTCTTTATCATTCCGGACTAAACATTAAGCGGGTGCTTAATTAGATCACCAGCACATATTACATGACACCCAGCAGGTTACAACCAGATAGCGTGATCCATCAGGACTAGTTTTGTGTTTTGCTTCTTATCTAGGGTTCCAGAAATGAGGATTGTCGAGAACCTGGCAAACTGTAATAATTTGTACATTTGGTCTCGTGAGTCATACGACTAAGCCTGTGGTAATCAAAGAGAATATTCAGAAGGCACATTCAAATAAAGTTAGGAACATCTTAAATGAGTGGACTGTTCAGAATTATAATTTCACAATCCCCAGATGAAGTCTTATTAAATTTTCAAGAAAAAGATCCTAAAACAAAAGCTTAAGTGATAGAATGCTTGGCTTTCCCCTTTTCTACTGACTCTTGTCCCCTCTGCAGATTGTTGAGCTTGGGTATTATGTCTCAATTTGTGAAATTTTCACTGACTTTTTTTCTGTGTCTCATCCACCCAACCTGACATGCCACTGAATATTTACGGGGCTTATTTTTATATCACCAGTTTTGGATTTCTTCCCCCCCCCCTAAATATTGTCACTGGGGAACCTAGTAGAGACCATGTGAGGTGTCTGTGGATATTCTAGTGACAAGAGGCATTGGATTGTTTACCCCTTTTTGTAGCATTAGGTGCTGGCAATTTTTTGAAGACAATGGGCCATTTGTTTTCACCAAGAAGAACTTGCAGTAACATGATACTTTTAGATTGATGATTTCTTCCAATAACTTATTACGGTATTTATTTTAGTACTTGCAAACTATAAGTAGAAAAATTGGTATCGTTTGTGTGCTTTGGTCCTCTCCCCAAATGCCTGTTGCTGTGTGACACTTTGAAGGTTTAATATAAATCATATCCTTATCAGAACCAGGCACTTATCATGCTGAAATCAGAACAAATACTTGAAGGTTGGAACTGTGATGCATGAGGTTTTAGCTATCAGGGATTGGAATACAAAGCTACGAAAAAAGCTCCACAAAAATGGTTTGTTAGTTAAGACTTAACATAGCAATTCACTTGGTTTATTCTGTATAGCCACAGCTACATGTTTTCATTTAGTCTTCATTTAGACTATTCAGCTAGTCCTCAATTTATGACCATTTGCTTAATGATGATTCAAAGTTATGATGTCACTGAAAAAAATCACTTATGATCTGTCCTGTTATGAATATCGTACTACCCCCACAATCACATGATAATGATTTATAAACTATAAATGACAAGCAAAGTCAATAGCGATGCCAGAGTCACTTAATGACCACACAATTCACTTAATGATCATGTGATTCACTTTTACAAGCATAGTAAAAATGGTCATAAAATCACATGCTTGCTTAATGGTCACACGAAGACTTGCTTAATGGCCACATTTCTTAGTGACAGAAATTCTGCTCCCTGTTGTGGTCCTAAGTCAAGAACATAGCAGCATTATAACACAGCTTTGAAGATAAACAGAAATAAAATTATGTGTTAGGTACAATTGTCATACATGAGCCCTCTGGCTTTCCTTTATGTAAAGCAAGAAAAGAAGAAATAAGGGAAGGGACAGCATACCTGGTACAAGAGACTACCATTGAACAGCATGTGGCACCACTCATAGTAATAAGCCTGTCAAGACTTGTAAAACCTTTTAATGGGCTTACATATTCATTTTTTACACTGGGGATGTTAATTCAGAGTTTAGAACAAAGTATTAAATAAACACTTTTCTAGAAATATAACATTGCAAACAACTTGCATTATTAATCTTCCAATGTCTGAAATGCATACATACGGAAAGCTAATTTTTGAAATCCTATTATTTAGTCTGTTCATTTGTAATTTGCCAAAAACAGCCTTGAGAATCGTTCCATTAAGGAGACTATATCGATTTTACTACATTATACAAAGCAGGATCAATCTCAGCATCATTTTAAAATATACTAGATTTGAAATAACTCATATGAGTTATTATATGGTGAAGATTTACTGTTTGTAAGTTGGTGATAGTTCTTTTTTTAAATAATTCATGGAGTACTTTGAAGTCTGTATTCTTAGGGGTATACTTGAAGTCCAAATAGGAGTTCTCAGATTTTATGGTGCCAAGATCCCATAATGCATGAATAAAGCTGTCAGTTTGCACTCTGACATGGCTTCCACATTTCCTGGACCAGCCAACTGTGTGTCTGCTAAAATGGACTACATTACCTGAAAATCTATCCCTTATATTGTTAGTTATTAAAGTGCCAAAGAGACTCTTTCATTTTTGCCATAACAGATGAACACAATTACCCTTCTGGGAAGTATTTAAATATTCAACATGCTGTAGGTATGTATAAGATGCTGTTCTATTTCTTAAAACAATCCTGCAAAGTAGACCAATATTCTCCTGAAAGAGAAGTTGAGGCTGAGGTTCATAGCAGCGGTGAGATTGAACTGAGGCTGTCTGATCAGTTTGACCTTTTTACAGATTATATTTTGGGGAATACAAGCTCTAGAGTTCTGTGTCCAGAAAATATGTTGTTGACTTGAATCTGGTCGAAAGCTCATAGCTGGTAATGCTATTCCTTGACTGCTCACGATAGGCAAAAGATGGTGAAGAACTTACAACCATGAAAATTCTGATTGAAATATGCTGTAACTGCATTTTGATTTATAGTCTTTTTAGGTCCTACCTTGAGGCAGATATTTTTGGAGCAAAAGCTGTATGAGATCATGGATATCTGTAGGACATAATTCTGAATATTCAAAAGTTGGGAACAAGGTAAT